>NC_143059.1:54945000-56258928 GCF_052426305.1 Pelodiscus sinensis | reverse complement strand
TTAAATGTGTGAAAAGAGCTGTGGTGATATAGTTTATCAAAATGGGGATGTGGAAACAAACACCTGTTAAACAGTAACAACTGACAGAAGCAAATTTGCTTTCTGGGTGGTGAACAAAAAAGTAAAGGGTCTTGTGGTTTCACGGAGTATAATTTCTTCTCAAAGTACACACTGAGAAATTACACAATCTCTTCAAATAACCTAGCAAATGCCATAGTCACTTCAAAAGGGACTCAAGAAAAGGCTTAGAAATGCAAGAAGGGGGCCATTTTTACTAATATATGAACTCTGAGTATATCATGAAAACCATAAAAGGATACCTTTCCAGGTGATAAAAAGCAGAGTTACTCACTGTGGAGGAATTCTCTCCTAGAGCCTACCTCCCTTCCGCTACCATGCTTAAGTGAAAACTGACTCACTACCCCTCAAATGAACAAAGCACTTGGCACTGAGATCTGATTGTGATAATGAAAAGAAAAAAAGAAGAGATTTCTTAGTTCAAGATGGGAAAGGAAAGATCGAGGGGGAGAGAGAATGCAGGATCAATAAACAATTTTACATTTTCCTTCTTCTCGTTTGCTCTTTCTATCTGCATAGATCGCTGACTCTGCCAAAAGCACAGATTGTGGTCATGTCAGGTAGTAATGGTGGACGCAGACGCTGTCTTCTAACCATTCTAGATTAGTTAAGTCTTTCTGGATACCACGAGTTTGAAATTCTACAGCAGGCAGATTTTACATACTTTAGCCCCAGGAAGACTTTACATACAATGCGGTTTAAAAAGTCAGCAGAAGATGCTGCTGTGCCTGGTAGAATATGGAGCAATATCAAGAAATTTATACTGAAGCTGCAAAATTTATACCTCACTTTCACCAAGTGGTGGGGGTGAAGACTCTCGTCCTGAACTGAGGGCTTGAAGTATGGGAGGGGCTCTGGACTGAGTCTGGGGCAGGGATTTGGGGTGCAGGCTCTGGGAGGGAGTTTGGATGCGCTCAGGGCTGGGGCAGGGGTTCAAGATACGGGCACCCCTTACCTCAGGTGGCTGCTGACAGTGGTGCAGTGAGGCTAAGACAGGCTGATTTGTTGGTAGGATGTGAAGTTTTTCTGACTCCAGGAATTATTTTGAATGAATGTGTCACACCCCCCAAAAAATCTTCTGGGGTGTCATTCTAGAACACTATCTTTGAGCACAACTTACTCGGATTACTAGGACCACTGTCCTAGCAGTCACCGGCGATTTACTGGTACATCTTGGAGCTTCTGACCAAGGGTGCAAGAACAATTTTTATAGTGGGGTGCTGAGAGCTGTTGAACCAAACTTGGAAGCCGGTATGCAATGGAAATCACTTCAAGCCACAGGGTGCTGCAGCAACCCCCTGCAACACTAGTTCCAGCACCTATGCTTCTGATAGGTGATCCTGACTGGTTTGGCTGGGAGGCTATCGAGTGTCGGCACTTCAGCTGCCCCTTCTCTCCCCACCCTACTTCTCCCCCCTGCACCTCACAGCCATGTTTCTCCTGCCCTCTGCTTTGGAACTGCTCCCCCAGCCCCAGGAGCTGTGCAGGATCTTACTATGCAGGATGCGGGAGGTAGAGAAGAGGGTCTCTGGTGTCAGGGTGTCCCCAACCCCCCACTCCTGTATCCCATCTCCACAGAGATGGAGGACACAATAGGGCTCTAAATGGAGGAAGCTTGCTGGATGCTGCTCTTATATCTGGACATGCTCAGCATACTTAAAGGGGAATGTGAATCTCTGTCATTCTTCAGAAAGCGGTTGGCACATTCTTGCAGTCCATGAGGGAGGCAGGGCACGTGGTCTTCCCATGCTGCCCTTGTCTGTCAGTACCATCCCCACAGCTCCCATTCACTAGGAATGTGGAATTAGGGCCAGTTGGAGGCGTGAAGGTGGTGCCTGCACACGGGGGACAGTGCATGGACCCACCTGCCTGGGAGTGGCACAGAACAAGGGTGGAAGTGAACCTGCTTTAGCCTCACTGCACCACTGCTCAGGAACCTCCTGAGGTAAGCAGGGTGCAGCTGGAGCCTAGAGCCCCTCCCATGCACCAACCCCTCGGCCCAAGACTAGAGCCTGTACCCCTATGTGGTGAAAGTGAGTGCCACAGTTTCAGGGAGAAGGATGAAATGCCAGGACAAGAGGCTCATCTAATCTCTCTCAACTATTAGAAAAAGATCCCTTAAATGTTGAATCCAGAGGGGGGGAGGGGGGAGAGAATAAAGCCTGAGGAGGTGAAACAAGTATTTGCCACATTCTTTGGCATTATTATACTTACAGTAACTTACACTAAATTTCATAAATCATACAGAAATAAGACATTTTATGACCCAAAACCAATAAATTCACTTTCCCGGGTGAGAAATGTGACAATCTAATTAGATGCTCAAGAAAGTCTTTGCATTCAGGAAGACATTTCCTTAACAAAGCAATTTTCAGGAGCTTTCTGGAGATAACTAGCATGAAGTGGATGCAGACTGTGGCAAGAATGAGTGAATTCTTTAGACAAGTCTACTTGTAAATACACCCCTAATGAAGGCTCTCTCTATGCTCCCAGCTACTTGTGTGTGCAGATCACAGCTTTTGGAGAGGAGAGAAGAGAAGACATATTCCAGCATCTCCCCCCATTCCATTTGGTGGGAACGGGAGGAGACAGAGTCTGTCAGTTACACTGCTGCCCCCTGAACTTGTTTGGAATCTCTCCTCCCTTGGTGGGATTTCTAGGAGTGCTGGATGCAGTCAGTGGCAGCATGGCTGTGGCAGAAGCCATGCTTGATTAAAACTGGCATAAAATGTGGGGCAAGGTGGAAATTATGATTCTTGTCAGGATACTTCCCCTCAAACACATTTGATCCAGCATATGGACAAAGTCATGTTCAACAAAAGCTAGGACACAATGGCCAAATTCTGACCTCTGATCTGACCTGCTCCAGAGGTTAAAGATTAGTGCTCTAACCCAGTGCACTAACTGGCCCCCCTAAATCTCCCTTTTAATCAGTAACTACTGGTTGGGACTAAAACTTCTAATCTTAAACTGTTTAAAATTCAAACAAAGCCCTGTAAGTAAGTAAGTAATTGCTGTTACTTTCCCTCAAACTCTGCTTCCCACTTCAGTTTCACAGACCATAAACTCCAGAGAAAATAACAACTTTTGACTTCCGACCCTTCATTCATTAAACGCTCTGTAATCAGTAGTGTAGATTGCTGTATTTAACAATGCAGCTGAATATTCCAGGACAATAGCACTGAAAGCTCATGCGGCTAAAACCTCTTCTGTAAAAAAAATCCCCATGTTTTGTAAAGATATTTCCGCCTTAGTTTTCCTCAAATGTACCTTCAAATATGTTTCAGTCTCGGAGGAAATAATATTTATATATAAAACTCAGCTTACAAACTCAGTAACTGCCAAATAGAAGAAAGGCAAAATGAACCAATTTTCTTCAGAGGATTTTTGGGGTTCTAAGTCTCATCCAAAGTCCTTTGAGAACCTTTCTATTGACTTTAAGAGGCTTTAGATGAGACCCTTATTGCAAATGAGAAACGGCACTATAATAAAACACAATCTTACTTTGTATCCACCAATGCGATGTTCTTGTTTAAATTCTTTTCCATTCTTTAACCATCGCATGGTTGGCGTTGGGTTTCCCATAGCCGGGCAACGAAATTTGACGGTGTTAGCTGCTGGGACTGCATGCAATCTTTTCTCCATTTTGTCAGTGTGTGTCCAGTAGGGTGCTCCTGTTTCCAAAAGATAAATATTCAAAAATAAGTATCTGAAAACTGTTCTGAGCTCTCTTTCCACTGCCAGGAGGCTTCATGTTTGGTTTTATGTGAATTGTCTGTGGGAGACAATGTGGTTGGTTAGCACATAACAGGGGGTCACATGCTTCTGAGTTCCAATCACAGTTCTGCTGATGCGTCACTAGAGTTAAGAGAACTATACCTTTAATTTACTTGACTGAGTCTCAAAACTTTCAAGGAACTCAAAAGTTACAAGGATCTAAAAAGTGAGAAACATTACATGCCAAGGGCAAATTTGGACTCAATTCATTTTTGCCTATGTATTGAATGGCCACAGCTCAATTAACAGTACCTCCTATGTTGGGAATATGAATTATCTGAGAAGATGAGGACAGCCAAAAGAGTCAAGTATACCAACAGGAAGAGGCAAACGCTTCCCAAGAACACTTTTGCACAATCCCTGCTACAAAAGGTTTGCAGAGTGGTGGTCTCAACATAAATTTGAAGGAAAGCCAGACTCAAGTTGGCAAAATTGTATTTCATGCTCTTTCATCAGGACATAGCTTTTGTGTGTGTGTGTGTGTATGCATGTGTGCGTGAGCAGGATTCAACCAGAATTTCACAGCATGTGTGTTAAAGACTACCTGATTTAAAAAAATCCTGATGATACAAGGACAATGTAGCAACCTTTAGATTTCTTCACTGAGCTTGTCAAGATCTTTCAAGCCAACAGTTCATTGGCCAGAATAACCCAGTGGTTGTTTTTATGAGCCTACGTTTATATAAATGATTATCATTATGCTACATTTACCCAAATGATTACCATTACCGCACTCAAAAAGATATTTAGACTTCCAGATACTCATTTCCAGCTGCAGTTATGGTTGGTGTTCGTAAATGAATGTGATGTGTGTGTATGTGTGTAAGGATTCTAGTATCTAAAAATTGGGCCCTTAGTATGCCATGTACCAAAATTACAAATGTGATCAACAAAAAAATCAGAGACAATCAGTTTGTTTTTACCGGGTGAATATGGAGTTTGGAAAAAATAATTGCATACACACACACACAGATAAATAAATAGCTGATGTCCATGACTCATGAGCATCAATTAGCACTGGTTATATAAGCCATGCATAGTACCAGTTTCCCCACAGAATTTGCCAGTTCAGCTCAGTTTTGCACTATCCTATCATCCCTACAATACTAGATCTGGTCCTCTCAAGTGAAGTGTATGCTACTCAGCCTAAACTGCTGGTGGTTTGAGGACACATTTTTAATTACGCCACGTTACCTATTTTAAAGAAATCATCAAGATTTGTTTAACAGTATATTTTACAATGGATTCTTCCTGAAATCAATCAGATTAGCATGGAATTTTTAAGACAAAAGGGGTCTAGAAAAATAACCGCATTTCTCTCAGCTCTGTTTCATTTCCTTCATTAGCAGTCTAGTACTCCACTATAAACAAACTCTTCCGTTCTTCAAATATTTATAGCACTTCTTAGAATCAGTAAAATCTCAGAAATCTTGTCACCCCCACAAAAGAAAAATACAGCTGGACAGAAATACAGGAATAAATTCTTTAACAACCTCTCCTCCATCAAGACAAACATTCCAAAAGCAAGTCTTAAAATGATGCTAGATATAATAAGTGGGTTTTTTTAGCCTGAAGAAGCAATTAGTGTTAAAATTAATGAACAAGGAAAGAAAAGCAAATTTGCACATGCAGTTGAAATATAAAATTAAGTAACTTGTAAGTACTTGGAATGAAACTGTAGGACCAAGAAATTGCTAAATGATCCAAAGCGAATAAGGATGCAGAGGAAAGCATTAACATTATCAGCTAAAAGCAGTATTACCTTAACACACCAAAGACTCCTTCAACAAATTGAAGTAGTAAGACCAAAGGAATTTACCTCATTTAGCAAAAAGTGAATTAAATTAAAACTGCATCAAGCAGCGGAAGAATTGCTTTAAAGTTCTAATACATAAAAAGAATATTTTCTCTGCACCATTAAGCATTTTCAACAAGGTAATACAATGTGATCAAACAGATATGCTCACTGGGCTAAATCCAAGATTCTTGAAGTCTGATTAAACTTCATTTGCACAGGCAACCTCCCTACCTACCTGGCCATTTATTTATTCTGGGTTCCTCACTGTGATAATCTGAACCTACAGAGAGTTGAGTGCACACAATCCTTCCAACCATGCTTGTAGCACCAACCCAGCAGCTTAATAGCCAACACTAACTAGACTTGGAACGATTCAGGAGTGGTTTTTTTAGGGGGAGAGAGGGTTTGTAAATGTCAGAAACATGGATTTCATACACACAAAACCAATGCAAAAAGATTTCCATTGAAAACAACCAACTTTTTAAAATAAGCAAGGTTTTAAAAAACATAACTTGAAAGTTAATTAGCATTTTTTAAGGCTATTTATTTACTTTGCATTTTTTTTACATATGATGTTCACAATCTGCGTTTTAACAAATATAAAGCTTTGAATGTTTGAACCTCAGCAACTATTGTCATTAAATAATTATCATCTGACCCTCCATAATTTTCTACAAATGTGATAATTTTAAAATCTATAAAAAAGGAAAAATTTTCAAAACAAACAGATATGGTCCAGCGAAAATATCAAAAATCAAATTCTGCCAGGCCCAATAATAACACACAGTAGCCATGTCCACTGCACACACTGACTCGAGCATACACTCTCCTACATTGTATGTGCATTCACAAGGTTTGCAGCTACCCAGTGGAACCCCATAATTGCAGAACCTCCTCCCCTCTTCCACACCATCATGAAGCAAAGGCAATGGAGTGCTGCTCCACAATTTACAGGCCTGGACTCGGTACTTCTTGGAGGCTTGTTTCCAGAATATTCTTCCCAGCACAACAGAACCAAGGCAATCAGGATCCAGACCTTAGTTGGAAGGATGGTCCCCAAAACAATGCCTCTTTGAGCAAGTAGAATACTAGTTAATTAGTATATTTCTACTACAATAAAACAGATCATTTCATGTTAATAATCAATTCTTCAAAGTGCTTTGTGGTATTTCCTCAGACAATCATTGAGAGATATTTAGCAATGTACCATTTTTAAAAAAAAAAAGAAATAAAACAAAGAGTCACCAGCATTTACAGACCTGTAACATACATCTACACTTTGTTTTGGTTTCTTAAGAAGAAATCATCAAAGAAAAGTAACTTTTCTTTCTTTCTAGATTTACTTCTGACTAACAGTGCTTTTAATTGGCTTAGGAAAAAACTTTTACCAGATCTACTAAAACCAAGGATCAGTACACAATACATCTGCAGGATCTTTTTATGAGCAATATTGTTCACGTCTTTGCTTCACGACGAGACTCTTAAATGTATACTGATAATTACAGTACATCAGTTTAAAGTTCACAGTACAATAACAGTAAACATACTGAACTGGTAAGAATTACTGATTACTTTTAGAATTGTCGTTAGCTAAGAAAATATTCTGCTGATGTAATTAGCAACAGGTTAAAACTAATCAGGCAAATCTTGTACATGGAAACCTGAAATTAGACAAGCTTACAGGACCATTTTGCTTAAGGATTTATGAAAACCTACAAAAAGTATCCAATAAAGACAAATATAAAAGATGTCAACTACACTGAAGCTTGACTAAGGATCACCTGCAGCAAACAACACGGTATTTTAATTGACCACATTAAAGTATCCCTGGAATTTCCAGTACAATTGAATTTGACCTTTAATTAAAGACCACTTCTGCTAGACAACCAATTTTTTCTGCTCCCCTCAGAAGATTTCTGCTCTCAAGTTTGATTCATTAGCACCTTTTTATCACTCTATAGACCGACATCATCTACCTACTACATATTTGAGAGAGTTTGTCTGTCTGCCTGTTCAAGAACTCCCCCTAAACCAGTGGTCCCCAACGCGGTGTCCATGGGTGCCATGGTGCCCGCTGGGGCATTTATGTGCGCCCGCCGAATGATCTGGGCTGACCCTAACCCTGGGCACGCAGCGCATGCTCAGCCCCGCCTCCAGATGCGCGGCGTGTGAGCAGCCCCTCCCACATGAGCGGCCCTGGTCCTGGGCAGCCCCAAAAGGTTGGGGACCACTGCCCTAAACAGTAAGAGCTAAGACCACCAAATTTGGTATACAACTTACTCTTATCACAAACTTAAAGCAACGGAAGGGTTTGGTTGTGCCAGGAAAATGGAACGTGCCTGGAATGGGACTGTTTCTCATAAAACCATACAGAAAAGAGATAGAATCACTAGGCAGGTAAAAGGGGCTGGCTGGGGGCACCCCCACCTCCACCCCGCATTCAAGACTGCCCCAGCCCTGATCCTCCTACCACCCAGGGACCCTATAGGGAGGAGGGAAGGGGGAGCTGAATGTTTGTACAGGAACATTGCTGGCCGTTCCCTTTCGTCAGGGACTGAGGGGAAAGTGCAGTTTGCTACATTCCTCACTCTGACAGGGGAGCACAGGAGACAGAGGAACCTGGACCTACCCTACTAGGGGACAAGCACCCCTCTTCCCCCTGTGCCTGCTGGAGCTGGAGCACCCATGGAAAGGTGCTCCTCACCTGGCCGCAAGCTGCTGTGGTGAGAGGGAGCTGGTGTAGTCCTCTCTCCCTAAGGCAGCCTGCATAGTGAACTCCTCATTCCCAGCTCTGGCCCGAAGCAATAACTTAAACAAAGTATGAACATTTTCATTTTATTTTCCATTAAACCAAAAGCTGAGTCAAGGACCAGAGCAACACCAGGTAAATCTTATGGTAGCTTATAAATATATAGCTTATTCTTATTCCACAAGCTTCAAATGGAGAACACAAGGTTTAAATACGGATTGTTTTAAACCGACTATTCATAGCACCAATATGCTGCTATTTAACTGAAAGGAAACAATTTAAAAGGAGATGGAAACAGGAATTGGATGTTCACAGGACTGAGATGGGATATGCTACCTTTCATATATTAGAATTTAGTCCAAGTTAGAAGGGACTTGTCAGACAGTGAGAGGCCCATGTGGAATGACATCTGATGGCCTCAGTCCATGTCTTTATGGACAAGCATCATCACACAAATCACCACAATTGATACTCATGTCAGCATTCTCAGCAATGAGGATGAAGAGCTAAGACAAGCCTTCAAGTTAGTGACCGCCATTCAACTCCCATTGATGTACCTGGTGTATTAATTATGACGTAACAATGCTGGAAATGGCAATGCACTCTTCCATGGAGGCCAAGAGAAGCTAACAGTCAACACCTTGTGAGGCATTCTGTGCTTTGCAAAATTGAGCCCTGAATCAGCATTCAGAACCAATGACTTCAGCATTCAATTTAGCAGGTCTGTAGTAGACCTGCTAAATCGAACCCTGGAAGATCAATGGCCAGAGCATCGATCCTCCAGTAAGTGGTTAAATGACCTAACATATGGCAGGGGCCAAACAGTCAGCTAAGAACTTATATAATTTTAATAGCATCTAATATTTCACATCATCAGAACAAAGGCAAATATATAAGTAGTATATCCAGTACAACTGATCAACACTGATACTTAATTATTTGAATGTATTTTTGGCTACATATTATATGCCACCCAAGGGCTACTTACAAAGCAGCCTAAAGAATGAACATCCTACTCGAGTGCTACATACTGTAAGGATATGACATCTCTAATGAATGTTCTTTAAGTAAGTTAATATGAAATGTAGCAGTCTATATTCTTTAAGTCAGTGACACTACACAGTGTGCACAATAGCTCACTACCAGTAATCCACAGGGTTGAATAATAAATTCCATGGTGCCACATAAGAAATCAATGTGAATACATTTTTCTTCCTAGTGATTGCTCCATTTAAGCTATATTAATAATGCTCTAAATAACCAAAAGGAATTTTAATATTCACATAGAACCCACTTTCACATTAACTGAGTATCATAGCTATTGGAGTTTAGTTGGACTATTAATCAGAGGAAGCGCTTTTCCTGGGATCAAATCCTGCAGTCTTCACTCCAGGAATAAATCTCATGGTCTCTAAATCCATTAATTGTCTCCAGTAGAATTTCTGGATGAGTAAAGACTTCAGCATTTGGTCCATTAAGGTTCAGTTAACAATAGTTTCAAACCACCTTTCAATTAACTCATTCTCAAAATAGATTATTTTTCTTTCATTACATTTCAAATCAGACACAAAAGCAGAAAGTAAAGGAAAACTACTAAAGAGTTAATGATAAACTAAGAGAGAAAGAACACACCAGTAAAACAAACTGGGTATGAAACAATGTTAGTTTATTTTCATGTTCCAAAGTCTTGAAATAAGTTACACAGAGAAAACAGTTGGAAAAGTTATTGCGATTGATATCACATGCATTTAACAGACAAGAAACCAAGTGGCTGACATTGCAAAAGGTTAAAAAGCAACTACTTTCCACATGGATCCCACCAGTCACCTCCAGAAGTTGGTTGTTACTTACTCATGTGGTTGTTGTCATTCACAAAATCCTCTGAGCCATCATTGTCCTCTTCATCATCTCCAGACGAAAGAGCATCTGCATAAAGATTTTTATATATTTTATACAAAGCATTGTGTAGCACATGCAATTTCCTGCACTTTAGAACAGTGTTTCTCAATCATTTTTATAAAGTGCCCCTTTAAAAAAAATTATAAGTACCCCTAGTACCTATAGTTTTCAGATACACAAATTTTTTTTTCTACCATTGCAATGCATTTGTTTAAACAACTTAACCGTAGCTGGGCAAGTGATGAAATTTTTGGGTGTAAAAAGTACAAAAATAATAAAGCGCTGTAAAACTTAAAACAAAAATTCAGTTTTCTCCAAATTTCATTTGTGTTGATGTACCTCCCAGACTTCTCTCTCATACCCCTAAGGGTATTCATACCACTGATTGAGAAACAGTGCTTTAGAACACCTAAACAAAGTATGTCTGAATTAGATTTTCTTTAAATGTGCTAAAGTTCATAAGTAGCACACCCAATCATAAAATTATTCTTACAAACTCAACTAAAACTGGATAATAATCATGGAATTACTGCAAAGATTTAAAAGCAATGCTGCTAATTACAAAAAAAATCAATTTCTTTTATGATTTTTTTTCTTTAAAAATCTCTTATTGTCTCAGGAATTATTTGTCATTTGACAGACTGTAGGATGCAAGTAACACAGCAACATGCAGAACCGTATGGCAGGTTCTCGGGATATGCTTACACTAGGGATGTAATAGTGTAGTCGATTAAATGATTAATCGATAAGCAAAAGCTTACAGGTTAATGCATTTCCTCCGTCTCCCCTGCTAGTTAATTTTTTCAGCAGACTGGCCAGCAGCCAGGCTCAGTCCTGGCTCTTGCCAAATCTGGAAACTCAGCCCTCCCCTCCCGCCCTTGCCAACTGGACAGGGGCTGCTGCCACCATGCAGTGCA
Organism: Pelodiscus sinensis; assembly: GCF_052426305.1. NCBI lineage: Eukaryota > Metazoa > Chordata > Testudines > Trionychidae > Pelodiscus > Pelodiscus sinensis. Next base: position 56,247,710 of record NC_143059.1, on the reverse strand, counting down.
GCCTCTGTATCAGAGGCAGTAGTGAAGGGTGACCAAAAATGGATCTGCGAGGGGAGCTGGTTTTTAAATTGGCTCCCCTCGTGGCCCACCTGCTGCCTGGCACCCCACGCTGCTGTTTCTGATACAGAAGCAGCAGTGGCAGGGAGCTCCTCGGGAGTATCATGCTGGCCCCACCCCCAGGGACTACAGAATAGTCGAGTAACTAATAAGAATTCATGAGGTTAATCGACTATTCAATTAACCAATATTTAGCATCCCTGGCTTAGACTTCTCATATGATAATTTTATTATTTACCTAAATTACACAGGCTGTTTTATCATTGTGATCCCTCTGTATAGTCTAATCCTGTAATTTAGTAATTCATACATCTTCACCTGGTGTTAATCAGCATAGGTCAACTGAGGTAAATGAAGTGTTATGCCAGTTTGCCCCTGGTCAGAATCTGGCTGGAGGAGAAAATATTAGAAACCTGGCTAGATGAAAGGCTATTCTGTGTATTCTTTATGTCAGATTGGACTTCTTCAAAAATGAACAGAAGTAGTTTTCTATGGAACCTTTAATACTGAAAATTGCTACTACATGCAAGATCTGTGATCAGCTCACTTACCTGTAACATTTACAATGAAGTATAATGTATCACTTTCTGTTGTCCTAACAGCAGTGCAAGCATAGAGGCCTGAATCTCTGGGTGTAGCATCTTTAATTTGCAAGTATTCCCCAATAATCACTGTTCTATTATTGGGCCCCAGTTGGACCCCATCTTTAGTCCAACTGATCATGATGGCATCTTTCAGCAGACAACGCAACTCAACTGGATCTCCTGGAAGTGCTGAGTACACATCCGGCTGAGAGATTTGGTATTTGGTTGGTGGCTCTGCAAAAGTGGAAGGAAGGAAGGAAAAAGAAAAAGGGAAAGGAGAGAATTGCCAACAAAAGTCAGTGAAGGCTCCTTTCATCCACAGCAATTATGTTTTAAAAAAAGTTTCATTTTCAGATTCTCCCAGCAACCTGTTTCATAAAACTGAAACGCATGCAGGTACAAAGCAGATTTTACTTGTGAAAAGCAAACCACAAAAGTCCCCGGCAAAGCAGCACTGGTCCTTCTTCACTGGGATAGCTTTCCATATAATTAGTAGGGACACATCACACAACTGCTTCTTCACCATAAGCTGCCCATAAAATATTCTAATTACAGACTGGGGAATGTCATTGAGTCTGAGATTCTGAGGATCTCAAGGCAATTTGGGATTGGGGGGTAAAAAGGAGTGACTCACAACACTAATTCAAAATTGAGACCATTTACTTTATCTCTGTACTTAAATGAATGGATATTTCCCCCCTCAAGAGAAATTCATTTTAGAAAACAAACAAAAATAATGTCTACCTGAGAGGTTCTGAGTAGGGATAAAAGGATGCCAGCACAAAATCTAAAATGGCATAAATCCATTACTAATACACAGTATATATGACTAATTTATTCCCTCACTTTGGCACCTCTCTGCTCCTTTTTCAGACTTTCTATATTTGTTTTCCATACTGCCCACCCTCTGCTCCAACTCGCAGTCATTTTTTCCATTGAATTGGTTCTCTCCATTTCTTAGTTCATGGTCTCTTCTGAGTAGAATGGGAACAACCTAGTGACACGAGAGTCACACTTTCAGACCCAAGATGAGACAGTTCACCCACTTGTTCCTTTACTGTACCAGGATAGTCACAAACATTTCAGCAGCTGTTTTCTCAAAGAAATTTGCTATGCAAATTAAGTTTTCCTATATTTGTGGAGCCAAATCGCCCTCTCCCAAGGTAAAACCCCAAAAGAACACTGAAAATTCACTCAACAGCTACACCAGTATTTTCCCCTCAAGTAGGACAGGACCTTGTGCAACATGGAAGATAAGCGTTAGAAACCCAACAGCAAGGAAGGAGAGCATCCTGAGTACTAAGGAGTGTATGCCATAAAAACCCCAATAAATATCCTACAACATGCAGACACTAAGTATGCCTGTGTGCACATTTATAAATAAAATATACATATCCAAGCAACATTTTAACATAGGTGATGTCAACTCTCACGTTTGGGAACAATATTTTTTAGCAGAAGTATTCAAAGAGCTACAATACAGCTTTACACTTGTTACAAACTCATTTTACCTCACACACATGCCGAAATATTTAGTAAGGGCTGGTTCTGCTTTGAGCAGGAGTTTGGATAACCTCCTGAGGGCTCTTCCCACCCTAATCTTTTATGATTCTTATGATATTAAGAATTCCATTGATCCATAACACAGGTGAGACATAGTGCACCAAATAGTGCTATTACAAATTCATCTTCAGATGGAGGATAAGTGGTTTCTAATAGGGATGTTAAAATGTGGGTAACTGTGAAAATGGGTAATGCTGAAAAACTCAGTGATTACACCGTTACACACACTCGCTGCCAGCTCCCTCGAAACCAAGTGCACCCCGCTCCCTGGGAGCCTGCTGCTACTCCGTGCTGCTGCCTTTGTATCAAAGGCAGCGTGTAGGGCAGCAGGCAGCTTCCCAGGAGTCATGGCAGCAGGAACCGGCATATGCTGGGAGGCGGCTTTTAAACTGGCTCCCAGCATGCACCAGCTCCTGCAGCCCCACTCCTGGGAAGCTGGCTGCACCAGGCTTATTGGTTAATTATTTACACAGTTAATATACTGGCATATCTAGATTCTCCATCTATTTCATTTCAGTAAACATTAAACCCAAGAAAACTTAAAAAAAAAAAATCACATCCCGGCACACACAAAAAAAAGTTACCTGAAACTGCAAAAACAAACAAGATGACAAGTTTGCTTTTGCAGTACAAGAACTGACATACTTCTCTGTAGCTTCACCTTCACAGTCAGTGTCTTTTACAGAATTATTCTAGAACAATAATTTGCAGCCAACTTTAAAAATGACTTTCTTTAAATATCAATATAGGTGTTGATAACATTATTCAGTATTCCTTTCATGGTTATTGGGGGCTTTTTTCTGAACAGTCCAAGAACGCAAATAGACCGAGCATTTCTGGTTCCCATTGCAATGTCTCCGCATAGAGATAGGGCTGGCCTTACCATGAGGCAAACTGAGGCGGCCACCTCAGGTGCCAGACTGTGTGTGTGTGGGGGGGGGGGGGGGCAGCACTAGGACCCAGAGTGTAGAAAATTGTGTCTGCTGCTGGAGCATATGTGCATATGGGGGCGTCATTTGAGCTCCCCGCCTCAGGTGCCAAAATGTTGTGGGCTGGCCCTGCATACAGACTACTCCAACTTTGATTACATGCTGTGAAAGATAAACCATATTCAAACCCCAATCCTAAATGCATTCTTTTTTAAATGGCTATCCTACTTAATCTTTCAGCACAAGTGAACAGTCATATTTTATCACCTCCCTGAAAGAAAAATTAGTAGGAAGCCAACAAAGAATGGACTGTACAAGGTAGTATTCCTTGACCTAGTCAGTGCATTATTCTCTCTTAATATCTGCAGGGATGGTACAGCACCAAGAGTTGTCGTGAAATAACTAAGCAGTGTTTGGAAGGAGTGAGCTATTTCAGGTAAGTCTTTGTGTTTATAGCAGCACTAAGACCACCACTTTTTATAATGTTTGCCTATAAAACTTTTCCGGTATGGGTGTTGAATTGGTGCCCAAATGCAAACAGGGAACAGGTGGGACACTGAATCACTATCCTGTCCAACAGTGAAAGGTCAACAAGGTTCCAACTGTTAACTGTTCCCGCCAACTACAGCACTCTACAAAATTACCTTCCTCTCTAAGTACTCTGCCCCAGTTTATAAATATTTTTACACTCAAATGAGATTTAAGGCAAGGAATAGAGAGCCAGTTTCTGCGCTCACACATTGGGTAACCAATTTAATGCTGTTAGGCCCACACGTGTTCCTGCAATCCAAACTTACGTGGGTGCATAAGGTAGCTATGGGCTCAATGATATTGGGCATTTCTTCTGCTTGTGTCCTGGGGTTTGCCTCAGATGCAGCCTTGGTGTGTCACTCAAGCACAAGAGCCACCCATTATGGGATCTCAGCCATTTGGGCTCCCAAAAGGGGTGATGAGAAGACAAGGCCATGACTCCACACCATCAATCAGAGTTTCACAGTTGCAGAGGGTGGCTCCTTCCTCCGGCTAGGGATGTTAAGAATCGGGTATTTCACTAATTGTGAAGTCAATAGAATTTTTATCGACTACACAATTAGTCAATAAGGGAAGAGTCGCTCGATCCCAGCTCGCGCCGAGTCCAGGAGCTGCCCCCACTGCAGCTCTGCAGTTTAAATGTCGTAGGAGCCAGGCTGCCAGCCAACCAAGCTCTTATGATATTTAAAATGCAGAGCCGCAGTGGGGGTAGCTCCCAGATCCCGCACGATCTGGGATTGCTCAGTCCCAGCTTGAGCTGGGGTCCAGCACCTCTATGACCATCCCGGGCCACTGTGGACAGGGGCTGCTGCCGGAGCAGCTTCTGCCTGCGGCAAGCCTGGGCCCGCCATGGGAAGAAGCAATAAAGGCAGCAGCACGGGGGATGGCAGGCAGCACTGCAGAGATTCCTTAGTTCTTGAAAGAAGACTTGTTTTCTTTTATATTTGTGTCAAACAGCTGCTGACCGTTACATCATTATTTTAATGACAGACGTGAAAAGAAGTGGCTGAGTGTGAACACTTCCATGACAGCGTGTGTGGAGTTTTTGCACAATAGTCCCTTGAAAAACTGAGCATCTCTGGGATAAACATTTGACAAACAGGCTTGGGTAACTTTTTCCCGCCCCATACAGCCAGTCTCTCAGCATGGTTTATGCCAGCCAACCATCCTGAACAAATGGGGTCAATGCTGTTTGCTTAAGAGCCAAGTGGCCAGAAGAGAAGACTGGAAATTCCTAAGGATCATTTTCATATTACTATGAATTCAATTATATTCCAGAGTTTCCATTTAGTAAATGATCAATATAAACATGAGATTTATATATGTATTTTACTATGTTCTCTACTTTTATTAAAATATTAGCAAAATGTGGATACCGTAGTTAAAGCCAAACAATATAACCCCCCCAAAAAAAGTCCCAACAAAGAGCCCCAGAAGGTTTTTCACCTTCACAAAAGCCTTATGCCCCCTTCTCCCAATCAAGTCTCTTCTACTTCAAAAGCATTTGTCAATAACCAAACACACTTTGCAGCACAAAGATACAGCCTGTATTTAATCAGAAAAATTGGTTGTAAAGTTGACAGCCCTTTACAAAAAATACTCTGCTGCCAGCCCCCTCTTCTTCAAACTGAAGGGGACTGTATCAGTATGGGATGGAGAAAGAAAGATTAGGCTCCTAAACCTAATCTAATAGAGAAATGTATAACATGAGCCAAAGGCTGGAAGTAGAAGCTAGGCAAGTTCAGACTGGAAATAATGTGCACATTTTTAACAGTGAGTGTAAGTAACCATCAGAACAACTTGCCAAAGGACATGGTAGATTCTCCATCGCTGGCAATTTTAAAATCAAGTCTGTTTTTTTGGGTTTTTTTTAAGATATGCTCTAGAAATTATCTCGGCTCTATGGAGGTCAGTCAAGATTACTATGGAGATTTCTAAAATTCAGGAGCCATTTAGGCTTTGCAGGTCAAAACCATTAGCACAATCCAGAAACCAACAGGCAGCAAGTTAAAAAAAAAAATCAAGGCGTACAGTTCACAAAGGGTGGGAGTTATTTAATAGTGTGGGAGTCATCTTTGTCATATCTTCCCCTTGCCCTCCCCAAGCTAACAGAATCCCTTCGGTCTTATCTAGATTGAGCTTCAGCTAGCTAGTTCTCATCCATGTCCCAGTATTCTTTAAAACTCTAGGCCAGACATAATATGACTTCTCCAGCTGTTCTTTTGCACTAGTTTGTCTTCCAAATACACTACAGTCCATTAAAAACAGTCTCACAACACACACTTCTGCTGTCAAGAACAGCCCTACAAAGAGCAAAAACTAATTCACCACCTCTCCCCCCGAAAAAAGAAATAAAAATGTCAGTCTCTGTAAAATAAACAGCACCAAAGAATAGGAACTGAACTTTATTCTGATAGTTACAGAAAATTGTCACAAATTCTAGTTCTCATTTCATCTTTCAAAGAAACTTCTAAACAGAATTACTTACACTAGTGTATTTCAAATCACACCCTCATTTACAAAATGTTAAATACACTGACAGATTTTTTTCTGGCATCCTTTATCCATGTGATCTTTATTCTACAAAGTGGGCTTCACAACTAATCACCTGAGGTGTGCAGGGCTCTATCACCAATACGATGAGATAAAAAAATATACATTAGACAGCCATTTCAAAAGGGAGAGTTACCCGGCCCTAGAACTGGAAACTTGCAAAACAAGTTATGATGTCACGTTCTATATGTCTCGTACTCCAAAGAGTGTATGTTTTACAGCAACAGTATGAACATAAAGGACCATGGCTTTTCTCAATACACTAAATAGAAGGAGAAAAAGAAATGAATCTCCTCCAATAGAAATATTTCCCAGCATCATCATGGGAAGGGGAAAATATTACCAGGTGCTGGCTTGTTTTCCTCAGCACTGTCGTCTTTTTTAAAAAAATTAAATATATAAATAATGCTAAGGAAATAGCAAAGAATAAGTGGAAAGGCTCAGAAAAATACCTAAAATGTATTTCTGTGTGATTGGAAACCAGTTGGTTATCAATAGAAGAGAGGGAATGCTCTGTACTGCTGCAGGGAACTTTTTCAGCTCTATTTAGTCTTGGCAGTAAACATCCGGATGCAGATCATGCAAGGCAGAACAGAGCATTTTAAATAAATAACTGCAGTTTTTTGAAGAATACCTGATTACCAAAGATTTTTATTAACCAGGCATGAAAGTCACATTTCTCTCTGATGTGACTAAGGAGGGGACAGAATATAGTAGAAATGACACCATTCCACTGCAACATGAAGTGTATGGCACATGGACTCCACTGCTCTCTGTATTATGGTCCTGGGCGGCCCATTGCACAGGGTCTGCCAGCAGGCTCTTGGGGAGGCAAGGAAGAAATGGAGTGGGGCCAGCAGATCCTCAAATTACACAGACCCTCTGGGATTCTGGGATGCATAGTGCGACACAATCTATTTCAGGCACTGCAAAGGGGCTCCCTCAGTGTCCCACGATCTGCCTTCAGGTGGGAGTGTGAGGGCTGCATTTCACAGAGCTTCTGTGTTTGCTCCCTGTGACAAAGCTTACTTGTTCCAGCTTTGCACAGAGAGTGAGAATTTTACCCAGCATCCACAGTCCACTCGACTCCTCCTCTACCACAGAGCCACAGTAATGAACCTGGAGTTATGGCTGCGAGAGTACACATGGATAGCCCGTCTTACATGCTCGTGGGTGTAGGTGTGCGCTGCGTGCTCTTGGGAGTCACTGCCAGGGAAGCCTCAGAGCATGCCAAACTCAAAACAAACAGCAGTCAGCCCAGCTAGCCCACCATCTGCTTCTGGGGCTGTCCTGGGGTTTCTCCCTCTGTATCGTCACAGCTTTGTAGGGGAAAAAGAGGAGCAGTGCGGCTTCTGTGTCACTCCCAGTTTATTCCCTGTTCCAAAGAGAAATCCAGCTCCTTTATAGAAGAGAGTCTCCAAAACTAGGCACAAATCAGAGACTGACGTGTCTGCCCCATAAGGAGTTCAATTTCCATAGAAAGGAAGAAACCTCACCTCATCTAAGCAGCCACACCAGTTACATTATCCTTTAATCATAACTGCAGTTCCTGTGACCTACCACATGTCACCAGTAGGGCTTGAAATTTGATTTGTCCTTTTCCTGTGTGTTCATTTTTTTTAATTGTATCCTTTGGTATATATGGTTGTGACAATTTTCTTCCACTATTTGATCTGAGGAAGTGGGTCTGGCCCGCGAAAGCTCATCACCTAATAAATCATCTTGTTAGTCTTTAAGGTGCTACATAGTCCTGTATTTTGTTTCAGCTACACCAGACTAACACGGCTACATTTCTATCACTCAGCTCCAAAGTACACATCCCTATCACTAGAGCTGAAGTAACTCCATGAATTGGATTCAGTAGCAGACTGTTACCCTCCCTGTAAACTAGATGTTATTGCAGAACATGACATGTATTTCACACCATTATTCAATCTCATAAAAACTAAAATAAAAATTGAAGCTAATTACAGTGGTGTCTTTCATACCACACGTAAAACAATACAATGAAAAGATCAGCAAAACAGCTACAAGGCACACTGAGGGATGGGCAGACAGAGACACATATTAAGTGTCTCCTTATTGCTTCGTCCTCCAAAATTCAGCACATCATAAGATCTTTGTTGGTACTGCACAGAGCATCAATGTTCCCTCTATTTTTTCCATCCATGTGCAGAATAAATTTTGTTATGTGCACTGAGGCATGTGCAGATGTTCACTACCAATAGAAACACATGCTACCTGCTTTGGGTGCGGTGGGTGCTCTGCTAATCAGCTGGGCAGCAGATCAATTTCTCTTGGGTGGCCTCCCTAGAGCTCAGCTTACACAAAACACTACCGAGCTCTTACTTCATGACCCAGCAGCAAAGGACTGAGTTAGTTTCATTTTGCTACCTGTTGCTAAAGGCTTGACTGGGAAATGCAATGTACAGAGACATGATTGTGGGAAAAGAGGTAGATCTATTTGATTAAGCATCCAGAGGAAACTATAAAGCATCTTAAACCTACTATCAAACCTACATCCCAAACTATAGGGTTTTATTAACAGTCCCCTATTGCCACTTGTAAGAGTGATGAGGAGGGAGGTGCTTTTCCCTTCCTATCACATACAAACTGAACTAAGCTTCGACAGTCCTCTGGTTGGTGTTATCACTATAAACATACCATGGGAGCATGGTATAACCTTAAAATTAAAAGTTGCACAAATTCTTGACAGAGGGAAGCCTACTCGTGTTCTCTGTGAGGAAAATCAGAGGTTGCTTCTGAAGTAAAAACTAGACCACAAATGGCTATTTAGAGATGCTCAAAATAACAGGTAGGGAGGCTTTTATTTGTTTTTGACAGAAAATGCCAGTTTATCACAAACGTCAGTTTCTCAGGTCCAGGCGGGAATTTCTGGTCAGAGACAGGGACACCATGCCACCCAGAGTAGCCAATTCCCATGCGAGGAGGACACTTACCTAGAGGCTGGGAATATTAAAGTCCCTGCTCCAAATCAGGGAGTGTTCCTATATCCCAGATGAGTGTGATAACCTCTTCAGGCTACTGAGTGCTGGGTCTCTCCACATCTCTCCAGCTGGAACTGTTCCTCTTTATAGAAATAATTCCACATTCACTGGGTCAGAGAGACTAACTCCATGGCTCAGGAATTAGTGCACTCCTATGTGATATGGGATTTGCAGGGGCTTAAAACTTGAGAACTAATTTTTTGCATGGCAGGAAAAGGGTTTTCCCTCATCTCAAAGTCTATTCTGCAATTCATCATTTTCTATGTAAAGTAAAATTCCTTCAACTGTTAGAGCATGTCTGCACAGCAGCACTATATCAGGATAATGTCCGTTACCCTGAAATAGAGTTGTGTGCATCTTAACAGCATGCCCATTATTTCAAAATACATTTGAAATAACGGGTGTCTTATTCCAGCTTCCTGTAAACCTTGTAGCATGAGGAGTAAGGAAGACACTGGAGTAGCACTCTATTTCAAAATAAGCTACGCAATTTGCAGCTCAAATTGTGTGGCTTATTTTGAGCTATGTGCAACTATAAACATACCTGAGACTTTCAGACATAAGTGGAAATTGCGTGCCTGTAATTCCCTTGGGCATTCTTGAAATTCTTATTCTTATTACATATATTATTCTTAGCTTAGAACCATGGTGTATCCTCTGATTTTGTTCTCTCCCAACTACCGTGAATGGATCATCGAGGTTCAAAACCTAATTGGCTCCATACTTTTTTACCGTGCATCACCTAAAAGACGGAAGCTAAGGCACTTTTAAAAACTTTTAGGACCAAATTCTGACCTTTATGTAATCAGTCAACTCAAATGGAGTTTCTCCAGACACAAGTTTTAAGTATTGTTAACTGCAGAGTCTGTGTACTGTGCCAATGGGAGTCTTTTTTGTCTCCCACTTTCCTCTCAGATGGACTGTATTTTTCAGAGCATTCTCTTTCCTAACATGATACCTAAGGCTGTCCACACAGGTCTTTCTCCTACATATAACCTACACTGGTTAATCAGCACTGAAGCCTGGAAGAACCTTGTTTGGTATCATACATTGCTATATTGCTATGCTACCCAAGGGTCCCAGGTTTAGGGTCCCAAAATGCTGAGAACTATATTAGCACGCAGAAAGATATGGGCCCTGACCAGAGAATTGATAGTCCACCATTCCGATCCTGCAGTGTTCTTTTTGCATATGATCAGACACCTGTATCTGTGCAAAGCCCCACTGGCTTCCATAGGGCTCTGAGCACAGACCTCAGTCTTTACAGCTCTCAAAGCACAGTTAAGACCTAATTCAAAACAATAAGCAACCAGTGAAAATAACAAACAGTAGCACCTGGGGGTGGAGAAGACAAGGTAACAGGATGCGGTAGTTATTCAGACTAGATATCTGCACAGCTTGATTGTCCCAGAGTCATTTAAAAGGGAATGGCTATTTTTAATATGAATAAATATCCAAGGGATTCCCTATCCCCATGTTCCCTCCTTGGAAGTTGGCAGTATTAGTGGAAGATTATGCCTGAATGTATTATGCATTTCCGTGGTGAGGGAAGACGTGCAGATATACTCATACACTACTTCTGAGTTCTTCAACACTGAGTAAGTTAAGAAAGATGGCAATCAAAGGGTTAGTGCAAGAACTACCAGTCAATGCTGATTGGCTGAAAGAATAGACATTGAATGACTGAGAAACAGAGAGCTGGGGTGACTGCCAGCAGAGCAAGCAGGCTAAAGAGAGAAGGTCCTGCCAGCAAGCTGGTAAGAAGCCACCCATAGTGACAGCACACCAGAGAAGGGATAACTAGTCACAAGCGGAAGAAGCCTAGAGAAGTAAGGGAGGGCGGCAGGAGAATTGCTGAGGATTGATTCTTCCTGCTTGCTTTAAGGGGTTGTGAGCTGGAACTCAAAACAGGGATTGGCCTGGGTTCCCTGTGGATCAAACATGGTCCTGTAAATCAAAGATGGCATCCAAGACCTTTGAAGACAAGTGCTACCCAGCATGCATCCCACTATATATAAAGGGATACCCATTCAGAGTATAGACATTAACATCCTTACCCCCAGAATATGCTACTATAGAAGGGCTGACTGACTGCCCAGCTGGGCTGAGCCAACACAGTGCAAGATTCAGACTGAGCCAGAAGGAGGCACTGATGCCCTAGGCCACATGAGATGTTTAAAATCAGTTGTAAAATGATTTTTAAAGTGTTCTGGCCTCAAGAAACACTCGGTTCTATAAATCACATTAATTTCCTCAAATCAAAACCCTGCAATGTGCACACTGAAGGGGGTTTCACAGACTTGCAAAACAAGTCCCGTATAAGTAAAGCTCTCATTTTCAATGCTCCGCTACCAGCCCCTCTACTGCATGCAAGTACCTCTATGCATCTAAATGGCCAATTTAAAGAGACTCTAACACTAACTTGCATCTCTGGGCTTCTCTGTGTTGCTAACTTTTATCACATGAACAACTGAGTTACATAGTGCATTATTGACCATGTCCCAGCAGCGTAGACCATGTACAGGTTGGACCCCCCTGGTCCAGCACTCTTGGACCTACCGGTCCTGAATGAGGGAATTTGCTGCATCACGGGAGGACTCCTGCCACCAGCCGCCCAGGATACTGCCCCTTCCTCTGGCTGGCTCTGCTCTAGTCCCACTGCCACTGGGCTCCAGCCCTGCTGCTACAGGCTTGGGCTTGGCATGCTGGGCTTGGGCTTGGCATTCTCCGGGAACAGAGCACCCCAGACACCATGGCCCTGATTCTGCCTTGCTCGGCTGAGGCTTCTCAGGGACACGGCTCCGCAGCTGCCCCGCTTCTGTCCCACCCAGGGCTTCCTGGGGACTAGACTCCATGGCTGCCCTGCTGCCGCCACACCCCACCTGAGCTTTTCAGGGATGGGGGTCACTGGCTGCTGGCAGCCTCGCTGCTGCCCTGTCTGGGCTCCCCTGGGACGGGGCTGCACAGTTGCCCTGCTGCTGCCACACGAGGACAGGGCTCCACAGAGATGGAGCTCACCGGTCCCATTGCTGGCTGACCCAGCTGGGGCTCCCCAGGTATGGGACTCTGCGGTTGCCCCGCTGCTGCCACTCCAGGATGGGGCTCCACAGGGTCTGGGCTGCACTGCCTGGCCGGGGCTCCCTGGGCACAGGGCTCACCTGTCTGATGGTGGGGCTCCCCCACAACATCTGTAATTCTGCTGGATCACAGATGTTGCTGGACCAGAGTATCCCGGATTTAAGAGGTTCAATCTACAGTGTGAACCAGGACAAACCATGGTAAGCTTTGTATCAGCTAACCATAATTAAACATCTAAGGTTACGTGGAGGGCAACACAAATGGCCAGCATCACCAGCTGACTGCCACCACAGGCCCCCAAGGCAAGGTATGGGGAGGGCATCTGAGCCCCCAGAAGGGGTGGGGCCTTGGGTGGAAGGGGCGGGGCCTTGTGTGGAAGGGGCGGTGGAGTTGAGAGCAGTCAGCCTTTAGCACCGCCCAGACTGTGTGTCACATCCGTCCCACCTCTCAAAGCCACACAGAGCATCCGAGCTCTGTGCTGGAAGACAATTCAAAGGGACCCAGGGTTTTGGCTGCCACTGCTGCCACAGTAACAGTGGTGGCAAATGGAAGCTCTGGGTTCCTTTTAATTGGGCAATTGCTCCTTTTGCTGCCTGTCAGCAGGCCTAAGCAGCATGTCATCTACCTAGATAGCTCACAATCTTATTCAGAGACATTTTGTAATGCAGAGAAGCCTATTGGGACCAGGCATGTGGTGATCATCATAGGGTACATCTAGACTGCATGCTTATGTCAGAATAGCTATTTTGGAATATATCTTCCAGCATAGCTTATTTCAAAATAGAATGTCCACACTATAGGGAAGCCTCAAAATTAGTCCGAGGCAGACTCCTCTAATGTGGACGCACCATCTCAGTTTAGAGCTCCACGAAGCACTGGGGAGAAATTACTTAAAATGGCTCTGGTTAAAATGGCCCTGGTGAGGAGCTATTTCCAAATAACAGCAGTGGAGCGTTCACACTGCAGCTATTTCGAAATAGCAATTTTAAAAAAGGAGTTATTCCTCGAGGAATGAGGTTTATGGACGTCGGAATAAGCCGCCCGTTATTTCGATATTATTTTGAAATAATGGAATTGCTGTGTAGTTGCTAACATTGTTATTTCGGAATAACGCTAGTTATTCCAAAATAACGGTGCAGTGTAGATGCACCCACAAAGTAACAAACATACTCCAAAATCAAAAAATCCCCATCCGTTTTGTAATTCTCCCAGCCACATTCCACCTCCCCACAATTACATGCACAGAATATTCCACTGCCCTTCTTAATACACTCTTCAAATCAAAATCTGTTTCTCTGCCAAAATGTATTTTTGTCTATATCATATGCCCAGACTGGTTTATTATTGTAGGGTTTAGGGTTGCCATATGGTTTCAACAAAAATACCGGACATGCTTGACATTATATCACAATCTACATTACATCTTATTAGAAAATACCAGACATTTATATTTTCTCAATTTGTTTCCCGAACAGAAAGCTCAAAACCGGACACCTGGCAACCCTAGTAGAGTTATGCTTGTGGATGCTAAGATGGGCTGCTAGAAATGTCCTAATAGAAGAAACTGCAATGAACCATTTGTTTTGGAGGAAGAAAGCAAAACATTAATAATTACAAGAGATTTGCACACACAAGATGAGGGCAATTAAACTTGGTCAAGTTTCAGAACTTCTCCAGGCTTCAGAGCTTCTCACAGATTTAGAATCATAGAATTACAGAATACTAGGACTGGAAGGGACCTCAAGAGGTCATCAAGTCCAGTCCCCTGCCCTCATGGCAGAACCAAGTACCGTCTAGACCATCCCTGATAGACATTTATCTAACCTACCCTTAAATATCTCCAGAGATGGAGATTCCACAACCTCCCTGGGCAGTTTATTCCAGTGTTTGACTACCCTGACAGTTAGGAACATTTTTCTAATGTCCAACCTGAACCTCCCTTGCTGCAGTTTACACCCATTGCTTCTTGTTCTACCCTCAGAGGCTAAGATGAACACGTTTTCTTCCTCCTCCTTATGCCACCCTTTTAGATACCTGAAAACGGCTATCATGTCCCCTCAATCTTCTCTTTTCTAAACTAAACAAACCCAATTATTTCAGCCTTCCTTCATAGGTCATGTTCTCTAAACCTTTAATCATTCTTGTTGCTCTTCTCTGCACCCTCTCCAATTTCTCCACATCTTTCTTGAAATGCGGTGCCCAGAACTGGACACAATACTCCAAAAAAGGCCTAACTAGTACAGAGTAGAACAGAAGAATGACTTCTCATGTCTTGCTCACAACACACCTGTTAATGCATCCCAGAATCATGTTTGCTTTTTTTGCAACAGCATCACACTGCTGACTCATATTCAGCGTTTGGTCCACTATAACTCCTAGATCCCTTTCTGCCATACTCCTTCCTAAACAGTCTCTTCCCATTCTGTATGCGTGAAACTGACTGTTCCTTCCTAAGTGGAGCACTCTGCATTTGTCATTATTAAACTTCATCCTGTTTACCTCAGACCATTTCTCCAATTTGTCCAGATCATTTTGAATTATGACCCTATCCTCCAGAGCAGTCGCAACCCCTCCCAGCTTGGTATCATCTGCAAACTTAATAAGCGTACTTTCTATGCCAATATCTAAATCGTTGATGAAGATATTGAAGAGAGCCAGTCCCAAAACAGACCCCTGTGAAACCCCACTTGTTATACCTTTCCAGAAGGATTGTGAACCATTAATAACTACTCTCTGAGTATGGTTATCCAGCCAGTTATGCACCCACCTTATAGTAGCCCCATCTAAGTTGTATTTGCCTAGTTTATTGCTAAGAATATCATGCGAGACTGTATCAAACACCTTACTAAAGTCTATGTATACCACATCCACCGCTTCTCCCTTATCCCCAAGACTTGTTATCCTATCAAAGAAAGTTATCAGATTGGTTTGACGTGATTTGTTCTTTACAAATCCATGCTGGCTGTTCCCTATCACCTTGCCACCTTCCAAGTGTTTACAGATGATTTCCTTAATTACTTGCTCCATTATCTTCCCTGGCACAGAAGTTAAATTAACTGGTCTGTAGTTTCCTGGGTTGTTCTTATTTCCCTTTTTATAAATGGGCACTATATTTGCCCTTTTCCAGTATTCTGGAATCTTTCCTGTCTCCCATGATTTTCCAAAGATGATAGCTAGAGGCTCAGATACCTCCTTTATCAGCTCCTTGAGTATTCTAGGATGCATTTCATGAGGCCCTGGTGACTTGCAGGCATCTAACTTTTCTAGGTGATTTTTAACATGTTCTTTTTTTTATTTTATCTTCTAAACCTAACCTCTTCCCACTAGCATTCACTATGTTAGGCATTCCTTCAAACTTCTCGGTGAAGACCGAAACAAAGAAGTCATTGAGCATCTCTGCCATTTCCAAGTTTCCTGTTACTGTTTCTCCCTCCTCGCTGACTAGTGGGCCTACCATGTCCTTGGTCGTCTTCTTGCTTCTAATGTATTTATAGAAAGTCTTCTTGTTTCCCTTTATTCCCGTAGCTAATTTGAGCTCATTTTGTGCCTTTGCCTTTTCTAACCTTGCCCCTGCATTCCTGTTGTTTGCCTATATTCATCCTTTGTAATTTGTCCTACTTTCCATTTTTTATATTACTCCTTTTTTATTTTTAGATCATGCAAGATCTCATGGTTAAGCCACGGCAGTCTTTTGCCATATTTTCTATCTTTCTGACACAGCGGAATAGCTTGCTTTTGGGCCTTTAATAATGTCCCTTTGAAAAGCTACCAACTCTTCTCAGTTGCTTTTCCTCTCAATCTTGATTCCCATGGGACCTTACCTATCAGCTCTCTGAGCTTATCAAAATCCGCCTTCCTGAAATCCATTGTCTCTATTTTGCTGTTCTCCCTTCTACCCTTCCTTAGAATTGTGAACTCTATAGCTACGTCTACACTGGCCCCTTTTCCGAAAGGGGCATGCTAATTTCACAGGTCGTAATAGGGAAATCCGCGGGGGATTTAAATATCCCCCGCGGCATTTAAATAAAAATGTCCGCCGCTTTTTTATGGCTTTTAGAAAAGCCGGAAAAGAGCGTCTACACTGGCCCCGATCCTCTGGAAAAAAGCCTTTTTCCGGAGGATCTCTTATTCCTACTTTGAAGGAATTCCTACTTCAAAGTAGGAATAAGAGATCCTCCGGAAAAGGGCTTTTTTCCGGAGGATCGGGGCCGTGTAGACGCTCTTTTCCGGCTTTTCTAAAAGCCAGAAAAAAGCGGCGGACATTTTTATTTAAATGCCACGGGGGATATTTAAATCCCCCGCGGATTTCCCTATTACGACCTGTGAAATTAGCATGCCCCTTTCGGAAAAGGGGCCAGTGTAGACGTAGCTTATGATTTCATGATCACTTTCACCCAAGCTGCCTTCCACTTTCAAATTCTCAACCGGTTCCTCCCTATTTGTTAGGATCAAATCTAGAATAGCTTCTCCCCTAGTAGCTTTTTCAACCTTCTGAAATAAAAAGTTGTCTCCAATGCAGTCCAAGAACTTATTGGATAGTCTGTGCCCTGCAGTGTTATTTTCCCAACATATATCTGGATAGCTGAAGTCCCCCATCACCACCAAATCTTGGGCTTTGGCTGATATTGTTAGTTGTTTAAAAAAAGCCTCATCTACTTCTTCCACCTGGGTAGGTGGCCTGTAGTAGACTCCTAGCATGACATCACCCTTGTTTTTAACTCCTTTTAGCCTAACCCAGAGACTCTCAATACTTCTGTCTCCTATGTCCTTCTCCACCTCACTCCAAGTGTGTTCATTTTTAATATACAAGGCAACACCTCCTCCCTTTTTTCCCTGTCTATCCTTCCTGAGCAAGCTGTACCCTTCTATACAAACATTCCAATCATATGTATTATCCCACCAAGTTTCTGTGATGCCAACAATGTCATAATTGTACTTATTTATTAGCACTTCCAGTTCTTCCTGCTTATTACCCATACTTCTCGCATTTGTATATAGGCATCTAAGATACTGATTTGACCTTGCCTTCCAGTTTTGCCCTGACCGTCCTTTCTTTACTACATACTTAACAATAATAATTTTTAAAAATTATCAAAAGAAAATTTGCTTGACAGCCAAAGGACGAAGTTCAGTTAAATAGACACTGAACTGTGTCTGCCTCTCACTCTGCCCCTTTCTAATAGTCTTTCATGCATATGTCATAGCAAATGCTATGCAAATTAAAGGCCTGATTTTGCAAAAACTGAGTGAATGAGACTACTCATTCTCAGCAAAGATCAAGGCATAAAGTTTAGGGTTATTTCTCTTTACATCAAACCATGATCAATATTTTTGTCTGCTTTTTGGAAATGAAAAACTGAAAGCGCTTACAAGTCATGCTGTTCAGTAGTATTTAATTTTGTAATTCACTTTTCGAGACAATGCCCCATCCTGCAAGCATTTATGCATGTGATATGAATGCATATAAGTTGTACATATTCCGACTGAAACATTAAGGGGCATGTTTTGATAAGAACTCAGACCATTAGGGGACCATAGAGGTTGTAATGGGAGCTGCTACATACTTGAAAATCTGGACTTTATTTAGGCTTCGTCCATATTCAAAATTGCACCCATTCAATTTACATCCATTTGAAAACCTGTTCAGTTATACTGGTACAGAATTCCTTTACTTTGATTTCAAACTAGGGCATGATCAAAAGCACACTGATTTCAATCGGAGTCTTTCTGCTGACTTAAATTAGCTCTGGATCAGGCCCAAACACAATAAGGACTAATTTTCAACTAAAACATAAGAGATTTTATTTGTGTGTGGAGGTGTGTGCGTGTCACACGTTAAACTGAATTAAGAGTATCCACATACAGGTTTTGTGCTGGTTTAACATCAACCTTTTAGTTAAAACCAGTTGTAGTTCTGAATATAGGTAAGACCTTCATTGCCCAAGTAGATGCCAGTGACCAGCTCTTTTGGAAACCTGGTCTCACAATGCTTAGGAGATTTGCTGCTTCCAAGAAAGAAAATCTCCATTGTCAATTTAAAACTTAAAACATGAGGCCTTTCAAAAACTTTAGCACTTTAAATCAGCAATTTCTCATATGGGATTTTTCTCAAGTGACAATAAAGAAAAAGTACAACTAAGTCTTTTTTTATATATTTCCATCTGTTTCCAAACTAAACATTCATTTTAAGCAAATATTAATCTTCATGTATTTGTATAAAAGGAACGCAATTCAACTATTTCTACTGAAGTTGGAAAGCTTAGCATAGAAAATATTCATCACGAGTTAAGTCATACTTATTATTGCAGTGCTATAACAGTCCATTGTCTCGTGTATATTACAGCCTCACATAGTTGAATTTTTATTGCAAACTCTGTTATAATGAGTTTGTATCTTGCCTGTAAAAATTCACTATGGGATAAAAATAAGTTATAAGTTCTCTGTTCAGGAGCAACTATTTTAAAATTTTAAAAATACACATCTATTGCATTGTTTTGAGGGTTTAGTCATACGTTAATAAAACTGAACCTGTCTAAAATGTTTGGCCCAAAAAAATCCCAGGACTACATCTACACCACAGGCTTCCTGCGCAAGAACAACTGCTCTTGCGCAAAAACTTGTGGAGTATCTACACTGCAAGTGCGTTCTTGTGAAGTAAATTTATAGTAAGGCATTTGAACAGATGGCTTCTTGCACAAGAGTAATTCCTTTCCCCACAAGGAAAAAGCCCTCTTGCGTAAGGTGGCAGTGTGGACAGGCAACAGGGGTTTCTTGCGCAAGAAACCCCTATGGCTATAGTGGCCATCAGCGCTTTCTTGCACAAGAGAGCATCCAGACTGCCATGGATGCTCTTGCGCAAAAGCACATGGCAGTGTGGACACACTTTTGCACAAGAACTCTTGCACAAAACAGTTCTCGCGCAAAAAGCCTGCAGTGTGGACATAGCCCAAGATTATAAAAAAAGAGGGATTTAAAATGTAGCAAATTAGCCTGCAGTGTGAAATTGTTTCTGATACTTTGGGGGAGGTGGGGGTAACTGATGTGCTGAACTTTTAATACATGCCAGTGTATGATCACTACAGTTGTTTATTAAACACAAGCCTTTAGCTTTAGGCTTTGTGCATTTTAAAGGTGCATACATTTAAGTCCAGAATGGATGTTTATGATCATCTAGGCTGCGTCTACACTGGCAAGATTTTGCACAAAAGCAATTGCTTTTGTGCAAAAGCTTGCCAGCTGTCTACACTGGCCGCTTGAATTTGCGCAAGAACACTGACGATCTAATGTATGATTGTCAGTGTTCTTGCGCAAATACACTGACGCTCCCGCTTGGGAAAAAGCCCTCTTGCGCAAATGCTTTTGCACAAGAGGGCCAGTGTAGACAGGTAAAAACTGTTTTGCGCAAAAAGCCCCGATGGCGAAAATGGCCACTGGAGCTTTCTTGCGCAAAACCGCATCTAGATTGGCATGGATGCTTTTGCACAAAAGCACTTTTTGCGCAAAAGCATCCGTGCAAATCTAGACGCTCTTTTTCGCAAATGCTTTTAACGGAAAAACTTTTCCGTTAAAAGCATTTGCGGAAAATCATGCCAGTCTAGATGCAGCCTTAGTGTGATCTCTTGCACAGTGCAGGCCACAGGTCTTCACTCAGTAATTCTTGCTTCCAAATTTGCTGTTGAACTGGAGCAGATTGATGTAAAAAATCCTTCGGATAGAGATCCTTTGATAAATGTTTCCAGTGGTTAATTAACATAGCTAAGCATTTTCATCTTAATTTCAGTTTGAATTTTTCTGAGCTCAGTTTGATCTTCTAGGAGCCATAGTAAAAAGAACAACAAGTTCATCCTTTAACAAGACAAGGTTTCCATGTTTTTCACTATAAATGGCTCAAAGTTGTATCAAGTCAAAATAATTTTCATTTATATATCTATAGTGTCTTGCCTTTTAAAAGGCATACAGACCAAATTGAAGTATCATGTTTAATCCTATCACATAGTGACACCAATTTTAATTTGCTGGCAGAGGATAAAATCTTTGTAGCCATCTGAAATGTAATTTTAACTATGCTTCTTTTCTTGGAGCTCAGAGATTCAAAGCTATGTCTACACTATGCAGCTTTCAGTCGTAAATCTGTGTCAATACAGTCCTGTTCCTAGAAGTGGAAGCAGGAGAACACTGTTTGTTAGTATGCTTGCGGACAAGACAAAATACTTTCAGCCCCTACAAGCTGCTTTTGCTTTGTCTGGACCACTCTCCTGCCAACAAAGCAGTGTTCACACTTGCACTTGCCACAGCAAAACTTTTTATCGTTGGGGGAGCGGGATTAAGCACCTAGGAATAACAAAAGTTTTGTAGATCAATTGCAAGTGTAAACAAAGTCATAGATTAAAACAAACTAAATCTGTCTTTTTTAATGGTCCAAAAGGTTGAAATGAAACAAGATAACCTTTAGTGAAGATGCCAGGCTGGCCCATAATCCCTAGCACAAGGACATAAAGGACTCTCCCTCTCTTCCACTATTACATAGCAACTCCACAAATAGGGCACACATCTGTGCATCTGTAGCGTGTCCCCTTTCTCTGTTTTCAGATGGGAGGGGAATAGGAAGGAAGATTCAGATGTTTCATGCCTTATTCCAAAATGCCGTTAGATTGGGAGCAAGAACCACATAATCATAACCAACCAAAAAATGAGATGCTTGAGAAGTGCCAACCTGCTGCACACACACACAGAGACTGAAGAATGGCTTACTAGATTACAGCGTGCCTGTCTCTCCAGAACAACATAACCCACAGTGATTAGAGAAGTGTGAGACTTTCATGCAACTCTAGTACAGGAGCCCAGTGTAAATGGCCATGATACCATTTGTTAGGATTGTGTGAACAGAAGTCAGAGTTAATGGCATATATTTAAAAATTAAACCTGTTCTGCAGATATTGGAGCTCTTTTTCATGGCTGTGAGCGTTTTAAAAGAAGTCAAATAAACACAACATGGCCATTTCCACACTAGTCTCAGAAACCCCAATTGTTGTTTGTCTCTTATTTACGGAGTGCTTCTTACCTGGTGAGCTTTCACACCAAGGGGCTGAGTGAAATAGCTGCAGTTTTTCCTCTAACATGGTACAGTTACATCTTGCACAACTCAAATGAAAACTGAGTTTAAAACAGAGATTTGTGTGCCCCTGTCAGGCAAGGGGAAGGGCATGTAGTTTTAAAAGGCAAATTGGAATTTATTGTCTTCCCTCTGAAACCCTCATTATCTCCCTGGGTAAAAAAGCATCCCAAACTGCATCATTCTGTGACTTGACTCACACCAAGAGAATCTTTGCAGCATCTGTCAGAACCATGGATGTTGCCAGACCAAAGAGACCCGGCAGAGGGTCAGAGGCAGGAGCCCTGCGGGGGCCAGGAACCCAGCCAGGCTGGCTGCAGGGAGGCGAGCAGCTGGGAGCCTGGCCGCAGGCGTCCAGCTAAGCCCGTGGCAGGGCGGCCAGAATGCCAAAAGGCTCCACCAGTGCAGGCAGCAGTCTGCTGCGATGGGGCCAGGAGCCCTGGCAGTGGGACCACAGGACGGCTGCAGCAGGGCTTGCGGAGCCAGAAGCTCCGGCACTGGGGCCACTGCTGCCACAGTAGGGCTGACAGAGTCAAGAACCCCAGTAGCTGAGCAGCTGTCTCCTGCTGGGAGAGAGGAGGAGAGAATCCCACTGTGGGATGGCAGTGGGGCTGGTGCTGCCGCGACAGGGCTGGAGGGACTGGAAGCACTGGCAGCAGGGCAGTGGTTTGCTGCGGAGAAGCTGAGCGCCCCAGCAGCAGGACCGTGGCTGCCATGGCAGGTCAGCTGGGCTGGTCACACGTGGGGAGCCAACCAGAAGGACAAGCCAGGAGCAGTGCAGGGCTTGGGGACCGGTGTCAGTGGGGCAGAAATGACCTTCCCAGTCCAGCAAAATCCCTTCTTCAGGACCACTCAGGTCCCAAGGGAACTGGACCAGGGAGGTCCACCCTATATTTGTAAAAACAATGAGTAGTCCTGTGGCACCTTAGTGACTAACAAATATATACATTAGTATCATGAGTTTTCGTGGGCAAAACCTCAAGCTCATGATCCTATATATTTGTGCTAGTCTCTAAGGTGCCACAGGACTACGAGTTATTTTTAAGATGACACAGAACTAATCATTGCTTTTAAAATTACAGACTAACACGGCTACCCCTTAATAGTACAGTATTTGAACTGTCACAAATTCAGGCATTCTGGAACACCTCCTGCAAATCTGAGCAGAGTAAGAGGATTCCACAAAGGGAAAAAAACAAAAGTTACATTAAAATATGTTGTTCTGCTGGATGCCCCTCACAATCGGCATAACAGGGAATTCAATTCACTTTTTATTTTTGAATTCTGAGTTAGATTGGATTGTGTTTCTTGATTTAATTGTGACTGGATTGTATTAATCAAGTGACATTAATATTAAACACAGTTCTTTGCTGGTGGATTATAAAAAACAGACATTAATGAACTGCTTTGGATATTTACTTGCACCAGCTAGTGTTTACATTCATTTACTATCAATAAATACCTGTTACTAAGTTAAGTATCAAATGACAAATTATTAGCCCCTTGTGTGTCAAACAGAAGCATACATCTCTCCCAGGGTGAGAGATATCTGAAGACATTGCATACTCTGCTACGCGTTTGACTCTCTTGAGTACACATTTAAGACTAATTTTAAACTATTGTGTTTTTCACCGGGCTTGGAATTAGGCCATGCCTTATATGGAGTTGAAAGTAGGGCTTTAAAAGCACAGCTAAATTAAAAACAATTGTTCTTGAATTTGTGGGGAAAAGGAAAGGAGTCTGGGTATACAGAGCACAGAGTCAAAGTCCTACACAGAGGGGACTAAATTAGTTAGCCAGCAGTCTTCATAACAGACAACTAGGGTGAGGGAAGGTCAAGGGTTAGTTTGTCCTTTATCAAATGTGTGTCTAAACTAATTATTCAGTTCACAAAGTAACCTTATGTGTGCGGTCAGCTGCCCCTCACCCCCAGCATTTTCAGTGCTGGCTGCAATCAAAGGACTGAATAGTGTGAACGTACAATGACAGAACTCCATTATATGCTGTCAAATATACTTATTGCAAATATCATAATAATTTGAAAGTGGAGATTATATTACTTCCCCCACTCAGAACTACTCCTCCCAGACAACAATATAACAACTGGCGCTAGGTACAATTCTACAAATGCAAGCTGGTTTAAAACATAAGTCCTTAACATTCTGCTGCTGCAAACACTAATGCTCTTAGTTCTTGCTGGGACTACTCACAGGAGGATACACTCCAATCGGCAATAAGCATTGGGAGACATAAGTACTGGAATGAGGGGTGCTGGGAATGCTGCCACACCCCAGCTTGAAGTGGTTTCCATCATATACAGGGTTTATAATTTAGTTCAATAGCTCTCTGCACCTCTCACTATTGAAATTGTTCCAGCGCCTGAGTTGGCAGGATCAGGCCCTTAGTGAATATGCATGAACTACAAGAAAAAATGGCTCACTTTTGATAGATGTAGTCTACTGTGTAATTATTATTACAGTACTAACTAGAGGCCACAGTCAAAATCAGGGCTCCACAGAGCCGACTGCTCCCTAAACAGACTAAGATGAGCTCTGAATCAAAGTGTCAAGATACACTGGAAATCAGCAAAATGGAGCTTTTATTTCCCAAATCTCCAATATAATCCCACGTGGTTCCCTCTAGTCTAACATGAAAGTTATTATGCCATTAATTCAAAAGCCCATTTTCTCTTTGCTGGTAATAATTCAGTGTTCTCACATCTGAAATTGTTTTATAGAAGTAACATTGTGCCCAGAGAAAAAAGTTAACTTCTTTTCAATAATTTGCACTCTGATAAGATCCAGATTTCTTCCAGTATATACTCATTTTGGAGGCAGCATATTTTAAATTGTAAATTTTTTAAAAAATGGTTATTTCTTCCCTATGCAACTGAAAAATGATGATGACATAAGCTTAAAACATTTATCTTCTTCCTGTACTACCCTGCAATGAAATCACATTCTTGATGAGTTAACCCTAAAACCACAAGGCTTGCCATAAATAGCTGACTTAAAACCAGAATCATTGATGATTTTGTCATGCTCCCAAGAATCAAGCAAACACTTTGTGGGCTAATAAACAAACAGGTTCATTAAACAGTGATGAGAGTTTTTTTTTTAATTCCCATATTACCATGAGGAAAAGTACTTTGCTACCAATAATCTCTATTGATGACAGACTTCAATATTACAATACTTTTATGAATACTCGGTAGGGGAGAGCTCTCATCATACCTGAATAATTCAACCTCAGTCATCAATAAGAACGTACTAGGAATTTAAAAAAAAATTCACTAACTAGTGAAACCTAATTTTAGATAGGATGGGTTGAAAAAAGTAAGTTCAGCATTAAAATACACTAAAGAAAAACAAAGCTGTATTGCTGAATGTAAACAACATAACAGAGAGAGGCCACATCCCATAAACAATGTTTGAGGGATAGGATATGTCCATACACAATTATTCTGAGAAGACTGTTTTGACAGTTCAGTTATTAAAAATGTATCTATCAGGGCACTGTATTCCAAATTAATCATATTAAGAAAGAACCATCCCTACTAAGTTTCTTAGGGGGCCAGTGAGGATGCTATGTACAGCTTAACAAAAATATTCTTAATACAATAAATATGTTTTAATTTTAAAAAATCCTAAAATTCAACAAATAAAGCAATATGGTGCAAGAATGTCCCTAAAGTGTTTGACATACCAGCCTCAAAATATTAGATTTTATAAGAACTTCATAAAAATATTCTATCAATAGAAATGTTCCCATTAGTCTTTGTTTTCACAGGAATTAATAAACACTTGTGTGTATATATCTTGCATTTAAGCATTCTCCTGTGAGATTTGCAAACCACACACTCCAGAGTTTATGCTGGGACACTAGAAACAATAAATGGAAACTGATGATAAACAAAAATAAAACTGAGTAATGAGTTTTCATTCTACAAGCAGAGTGAACTGCAAAATTACATAATCAGCACAAATGATGAAAAATAAATGGGACTTTTTAAATTCTATTTTAATTATCTTATCTTAATTAATAGACAGCTATTTATGCTCCTACAATATATATATTTGGCCAGAACATGCAACTCGTGTACAAACACAGTAGTTCCTTCAGCTAGGAGACCAATTTTCTTAAGGGAAACCACAGACTCATTCCTGGGACCATATACTCACGTGCTTTACACTACAGACAAGCTAAAGTCCTACGGAAGTCACTGACTCAACTGACCTGCATAAAGTTAAGACCATACATGGTTGCTGAATCAGAGCCCATATTTGGAAGAAAGAGAATAAGAATACACAAAACTATTTCTGGACTAACCTGACACTTTCTCTATGTTTATAAATAAACTAAGGTAGTTATATTTCAGGTCCCCTTTCTCGTGAACGTATTTTGAAGCTGAACTTTTCTAAAGTGACTCACCTTCAGGTTCCAAAGTGGTGTCTTGAACAACTAAATTGTATGATGGCCGAGCCAAGGAAAGTCCAGCCATGGTGACCACCACCAGGCATATAAGGCAAACTGAACTGCAGCTGACCATTTTTTTAGTGCCAGTTCCTGGTCCTTTTCCATATATCCATCTGGAATTTAATCCCATCTGCACACTTCTACACAAGCATGGACTGGAAGCAGTGCCTTCAGCCTTGATAAAAAGCTTCTCACTTGTAACTGTTGCAGCTGCTGTGAAGAAGACAGAAATTTAGTAGTGTCAGTGAAAGCATCTTGAATGACACTTGAAAATCCTCCCAAAAACCCAAGGGGTGAAGGGGAGAATGAAATAGTTTTACAGCTTTGAAAGCATGTGAAAAGTGAGTGATTTTTCATTTTCTGTTAACAGTTTCCATCACCACCTCAGGCATAACCAAGCCCTTCTTGATTTCACAAAATTGTTTCTCAGCACATATTTAAAGAACTATTTTAATCACAGAAAAATATACAGCTTGTTAAGAAATACTAAAGGCACACATGTGCAGATGCATAACCCTTAATGCTACAAAATTACAACAATTATACAATTCCATTCTAGCTATTGTTCGAACATATGTTTGAGTTTGCATGGCTTTTTTGGTCCCTCATCTAAATAGTAAATGGAGTAAGCTACGTTTTAAAACAAACCAATAATATTTCATATGACAATATTATTCCATTGAATAATACTATATTTCTACTTAGATATTCCTTGATATTTTATTTTATATTTGAGATTCCAACTCTCCTGTATACTTACACTCTTCTGCACTAACTTCACTGTCAGTGCAAATCTGGGACAATTGCAGATCTGGAACAATTAAAATGGTCCATTTTTTGTAATAGAACTTACTAACGACACTGTTTTGGAAAATCAAAATCTGAATTATGTTTGCCACAAAATTGCATATCTGCTAGAGATCACACAAGATCTGCCATTTCTATTTGCTTACACACAAGATATAAACACACGTATATGTAGACAAATCTAGGGAGACAGCCTTGTCACAGAATATAGATGTGTATCAACAGACGTTACACAGGCCTAAAAAAAACCCTTATTTCAATCTTTTTAAAACTAGCCACTTAAAAGGATGAAGAGCACCCTTTATGAAACAGCAACGTACTGGAAAAAATGTAGTGCCAAAGAAACTTGCAGCTCCCACAGTAAACCTGGTAACCACCACCACAATGACGTGTCAGGCATGAATCAAAATATCAGCACCAACAGAGTGGCTTAACAACTGGATCAGACACAAATTTCTCTCTTCTCCCTCCATTTCCCGCCTCCAAACACACACAAAAACAAAAAAGACTACTCCTCAGGCAATGAATAAATCCAGTAACTGCATCATTAATTCTGATTTGTCTGACCTGTCTAATGACTAATCTTAGTCTAATCTGTGCCCAAACTGAAATTTCAGAGGTGTTAGTTGTGAAAGAAAAAAAAAACCCCTAAAATTCAATTTTTCATTATGTTTCCCTCACGCTCTTCTCCCCATTCCCATCCTCCATAGATGAGCATTTATCCACAAAAGGCTCAGAACCATTTGAACAATCTGACATAAGGATTCATCCTTTATTAAATATTATTGAGCTCATTCAGTCTTGCCAGTCTTCTGCTGAAGCTATACAATGCCTAAAACCAACCTGTGCTACCTTAAAGATGTGATATTTTCTGCTGCTTTACAGAATAACTCAGGTTCCAGACACAGAAATGTATTAAATGTATTAGACATTTTAAAACGTAACTGCAAAATACTTTTTGCTAATTAATACAGGATGTTTTGAGTCATGGCTTTTTTCTCTTTCTCTCAGGCACATCTAGCTTTGTAACATTAAATTTAAGCATTGCATGAGCTTTTATTAACATTGTAACAGCCATCATTAAACCTTCAATGAAACAAACACTAGAACATTACAAGGAATCATTTTAAAAACAGTCTGAAAAAATATTTTAAAAAGGACTAAGCAGGAGTGACTTAGCAAACCAGTTTAAATAACTTTTGTCTCTTACTGTCTAGCAATTAGAAGAGAGGAACCCAGATATCTGGGTTCTTTTCCTAACTCTGCCACTTGATCCAACACTTTGTGAGTTTACCCAGGTGTAAAATGGGTGCAATACTTAATGACTTAACGGGATGATTGTGAAGATAATTTAACAAATCCCTATAAAGCCTTCTTTGAACTTGATTAAAGTGGACATATAAACAGACTATAACAACAGCCGATGAAACTATCACTGCAGTATACAGTAAAGAAAAAATTATGCATTAAAATAGTAAATGTATTTAAAACAAGTCCAGAATATAATTTAACTCTGGTCACATTTTACTCATTAAAGAATTTTAGGCTATGTTAAATCTCTGAAAAGGTTTAAAAGTATATAAACGATTCCTGCTCTCATCATAAACATTCTTCAGTCCAGTAACAGTAGGCTTCTGTAAAAACTCCTTCACACCTGAGTATTACCAGGGTTTCTGCATCTGAACATTTGCCAGGAGAGAACAGGCACTCTTAATCCATGATGCAAAAGCAGGTTTAAAATGCAGCCGATCTCTTTCTTACAATTTAGTAGCAAAACTGAAATCAGAGTCAAGGTACCCAAAAATGTTAAAGCTGTTCAATAATCTCCCATCTCAAAGCTGTTCTTTCCCCTTTTCTCCCCAAACGAAACCCAATTCTTTTCATATTTTAATTGCCACTGTTGCTGGGGGACAATTCTTTGGAATTTGGAGAGACCTCCTACACTGGATAATTATGTACCTCTATCTCAATGTTTGGAACACAGCCCCAGCATGCTTTTGGCCTCCACAATTCTGGCTTCCTGACTACAATACCATAATCCCTCCTGGAGACTCAGGCTCAGTGAAAGCCACACGTAGTGTTTATTTTTCCCCTTGAAAGGGAACTCTGTCTCTCTTCTCAGCCTACACTTTGGGGAGGAGTTGTCAGCCTCCAATGATTGATCGCTCTCCTTGCCACCCGCTCATCAAGTCAATTTTCACCTCGTCACATACCTGCCCAAATTTCTTTGCCAAACTGACAAGCATGGGAAAACAACCTGGGTTGGGAGCGCAACCAAATTCCTCCAAACTGTAGTTCAACTTTAAACACACTCTCTCACTATTTGTTCAAACAGCGCCTTTGATTAAATTCAATTCTCGGAGCTCTTTTTACTGTAGTCCCATCGTTGTTTATATGATGTTTATCACTCCCCAGAGAGATTGCAAATTGCAGAGAGCATGTTCTCCAAATCAATACATTGCACACTGCATAACACTTGGGTATCAAGGGATGCCAAAATCTGAATCAAGTTTCTAAAACTCAGTTGCAGTTAAGTGCAATTAAAATGACCGTATAATTGAGCTAACCATATATATTGTATAATAATAAGACATCTCAATTCAATATCTAAGTAAAGCTGAGTATTTCAACTATTAGTTTGGAGAACAAATGGGAACTGGCTAACAGTTTCGGTGGAACTTCATTGTTTGAACTTCTTTCATTTACTTTGCTGGACTATCCTGTTTTTCCTCCAGTCTTTTGCCACCAAGAGATCAGAAAAAAAATCTGCATTTTAATTGACATTCCAGAGAGGGAGAGAGGTACAGAGGCTCCTGATTGCTGTCTATTCAACTCAAACAGGCTTTTCAGATTAAAATGAGTAAAGGCTAGTGGAAGATTTACAGGGATTTGGTACAAAGGAGACAATGAGGTTCTAAATGTTGATAGCGTTTCACACCAAACTCATAATAGGTCACTGTTTGAAAGGGTAGTTTTACATTTAAATATATGTTTCATTAAAAGGGGGAAATTATGTATAGCTTAAAAAAACCCAAAAGTATCCAAATAATGCATGGTTAGCAGAGGAACCTCCTGTATTTTTAGTTTTCAGTATGCTCCATGTAAAATTCTTCTCTCCACTGACAGAATGTTGCAACTATTGCTAAAAGATTCCATGTGTTGATTTTATACTGTGGCCCTCTATGGCCAGATAGGTTTTAAAAAATGCCACAGAAGTCTTAACACCTTATTAGGTGTTTGAACGACTGAGCCCTATTTGTACTGCAAGTGAGGACTCTCAATTTATTTTTGCCCCCAAAAGTTTAGCTCCGGGTTAATTAACAGCATAATCACTGTTTACTGATAGGCCTGCCCATTTAGATCCTGTTGTAACCACTGAATAGGAATAAGTGGATTGCTGTGAATTAGGTAACAAAGATGACAGTCAATTGCTAGGAACGAACCCTGTGTAAGGGGGGGAAAAAATCCAAGAAGTGTTAATGTAGGTCAGGCTTCACCGCAATTAACAGCAAAGGTGAGCAAGTCCACATGCAAGAAAGGCCAAAAGTGCAGCCGCGCAGGGGGTGAGGTGATCTCTGTTATTTTAGGTGTAGCAGCAGAAGTGACACAGGAGGGACGCTCCCTCGGACTCCCAAACCCAAAGGCCGCCGCACAAAACCGCTCACGCCGAGCAAGATCAAGCCTCTTCTTGAGGGGAAGGGGCGTCCCACTAGATTTGTTAAGACGCTTGGCTTCGGGTCCCTCAAACCAAAAGGCACCCGCGTTCACTGCCGGGGGTGGGAACGGGGCTGTCGGAGGCAGGGCTGGGAACCCACGGAGCGCCCAGCTCGGAGCGCCTGGGCAGGTTCTGCGCTTCGCGGGCACTGCAGCTTTAGCCCTGGGGGGACGCGACTGCACCCGGTGCCAGGCCAGGCTGGACGGGGCCCACCGAGCGCTGGGGGGGGGAGGCCCACGCTGGAGATGCGAGACACACCCGGAGCCTCTCGGGTCCCTGCCACTCCTCCACCGCCCGGCCAAGCCTGGACCAATTACCTTGACTGCAAAGGCTCCGAGTGAGCGGCCGGCGTCCCCCCGGCAGCAGGCGTGTGCGCGGGACGAATCAAAGTGCCGGAGCGCGGCTCCCTCGGGGGGGAAACTTCTCCCAAGAAAAACAAGCGTCCCTCGGTTATTCCACATCCAGGCGCTCGCCACCTCGGGGCCGCGCCAAGCTGCGGAGCGGGCGCGCAGCAGCCCCCAAAGGCTCACCCCAGTGGCCGGGGGAAGAGAGAGTTTAAAAAGCAGCACCAAGGCTGCACAGCGACCCGCCTGGCTTTAAACCCTTTTCTTCCCTCCACTGCGGCAGGGGGAGCGGAGATCCAGGCGTGGGGCAAAGGGGGAGTCACTTCCATCCACCAAAGCGGCAGCGCCGGGCTTCCTTGGCAGTCCTAGGTCCGGCTCCCCTCCATGCAGCATTTGCCGTGGTAATCTCTAAAGCTTTGTCAAGTCCACACAAACCTTTTTTCTCCCCCTCCGCACTCCTCCGGCTCCCCTTCCTCCCACCCCCGGTCACTCCCCCCTCGCTGAAACTCGAGCCATTTCCTGGACAGTTCCCCTTCCCTCTGCCAATCACAGCCGCGCAAGGCAATGTTTGACTGCAGACGCGTCCCCTTCAGATGCACAGGGACTCGGAGCGGGGATTTCTCTGCCTCCCGCTTCTCTTTCAGAGCAGTTCACGTGAAAACGCCTCCAAGTGGCACAAATAAATGAGCAGGAAGAAAATCCCTTTTTAAACTCTGCACCGAAAGGAACTTTAGGAGCAGCCCCCCTCCCCTTCACGTCTGGAAACTGATCGCACTTAAAATAGCAGTAGGGTATTTTTAAAACTCTCTCAACTATTCTAATTGTTTCCTAAGGGGACTGATCCTGACCCACTTAAGCCAACAGAAAAGGTGACAATAGATTCCAGTGGAAGCATGATCAATAGTAGTGAGTTCTACTGGCGCTACCCTTCGGAATTTATACTGTGGCTGGGATTATGTACCATCTTGGAAAGGGAGCGTGTAAAAGACAGGTAAAAGCTGAAATAAAAATCAGACCTAACCAGCTAAGTCCCGATTCAGCAACGCACTTTATCATGTGCCCAGCTTCTTTACTCGAAGCGTCATATGTTTAAAGCTAAGCATGGGCAGAAGGGTTTTGCAGAACTGGGACCCTAATTTTTTGTGAGAAAAACAATCTCGGACAACACTGCCAAATTAAATGTCAAGGATTTGAGCATTGAGGTATATTATCAAAAAGGAGCAAAATATATAGCATATGACGGTCAACTCGTGCAAGTTCAACACTTTAAAGCACCACCCGTTAAAAACACTAATAAAATCATTACTTATGTTTTTAAGAATATTTCAGACAAAACTGAAAATTGCAAAAAAATCTGTTTTCCCACTTTTTTTGTTGGTTGTGAATTTAATTCACTGAGTTTGAACAAGGTAATACAAAAACACCCATCTCATTCCTACTTTTTGTCCCTTTCACATTCTGGTTCTCAAAGTGAAATGTTTGGGTTGCTAATAGGCCAGGGAATGTTTAAATTCAAACAAAAAACAAATTAGGAAAATTAATGGAAAACTGGATATTAAGTTTCTGGGGGCAAGAACTGCCTCTACCTGTCTATTTGTCTAGCCTCTGGCAAAATGGGCCCCTAATCCTGACTGGAACCTTTGTGCGCTACCACAACAAAAATAAATAATCATCTCAGGTTTTGCAAAGCCTTGTGCAAAACATACCATTAGCATGTGATTTTCACTGACAGTGCTCCTTTAAGAAATGTACTCGTGATTTCTAAAAAGAAGAGTTTGATCAAAGAGTTTGATCAGCAGAAGTGATTGGCCTGGTCTCTCAGATTTTAAACAGTGCATAATTCAAGCATCTGAAATTGCTACTTGATTAATTTAATATACTGTTAACAAAAAGGTTATTCATCTGGATTCTCTGTAGTGCTTGTTCTGTGGGATCAGCTTGACAACAAGATCAATATGTAGTGTTGCCTCAAATTAAATTAGAGTGCTGATCAATTTAAATATTACTTTATTTAAACACAGCGCTATTGCACATTTTCTAATCTATGTCCAGGCTGGTAAATGGGACCTTTGAAGATCATGAACCCACAGCACATTATCTCTCTGTTCTCATTTTACATATTTTGGAGCAGCTGAAACTTGTTTTCAAATGTTCATAAGTACATGTCTTCCAGAAAGTACTTTCGTCTTGTCACTATCATTAAGACAAGGTATGGAAGGGAAGGGGACAAGTTTGTAATTGATGGGAAGTCTTCATTACTTGGGGGCGTGGGGAGGGGAGATTGATATTGGAATGATCTAATTGATAAGCCAAGATGTCTCAGTCAAGATCCAATTTCCCCAGCTCCAACCATATCCATTGCCCATTGAAAACAACACATTCTCACATAAATTATTGGCCAACAAAGGAAAATGGCAGTTTCGCCATTCATCAATATCTCTGCATACCCTGAAAGAATGAAAAGGAAGAATCTCTCTAGAAATGACAGAGGACATCTATTTTTATATCTGGAAACAGACCTCAGAATTTTTTGGAGAGATGTAAAGAAAGCAGCTATGAACCCACAGCACCCTATTCTCCTAAATGAGTCAATCTACAAGCTGGTCCACAACAGGAAAACTTCTCAACCTGAGAAAATCAAAAGCATGTTTAATTTTTTTAAAGTAATTCTGTCATCATATTTAGGCTTCAAGTGATCTCAGTGGGCCCAGGGAGTCTTTCACACCAGTTAGACTTCTGAATGGATGTATAATCTCCTTACAATCTCCCCCTCTCCTTCTGCCCCCACCCTCTCAAAGTGGCTGGAATCTTTTTTGTTAACCCTGCAGCAGGAGAATGATGTGGCTAATAAGCATATTAATGAGGTTCCTCAGTAGGAGTGTGAATAGGTAAATAAGCCCCAATCTGTTGAGGTTCAGGAGCAAGGGCAGTAAAGCCGTCAAGTACTAAAAGACAGTGAGAGCTGAAATAGGAACAACAGCTTCAGGTTTCCAGCAAAAGAAAAGTCGGAAGAGGCACACATTCAGAATCTTTCTACCCCCTGTAGAGTCCTATTTTCTTTCCCCTTTATAAAATGTCTTGAGTATTCACCCGTTTTTTTTCAAAAGCTCTCACGTCCTTTTTCATTCCCGTAATGATATCTCAATAGGAAAGGAGGAAAATGAGGACATCAATACTCTTTTGCATGAACTGTACTGTCTCCTAGCATATGGACTGGGGGAAGTTGCAGGATAGGGAAGAGAAAGGAAGGGGGGATGGGAAGAAAGTTGAATCATTCAGTGTTCTGAAATTTTTGTCACTTCTGTCACCTGGTCTCCCTAATTTCTCCATTCCATAAATAGACATTGATGTAATTAACATTCAGCATCAGCTATGGCACAAACTATAAGACTCAAATTGGAGATGAAAGTATAACTATAATTAGAGATGAGTTCGGTCCAATCCCTAAAGAGGAACAACACTCAGACTTTGGGGAAATGAAGATCTAAATTCAAATTTGTACCGGGTCCTGGCTTCTCCCTTCATAACAGAATGAGCCAAAACTCAGGTTCCATTCACCTTCACATTGTATGGGAGTTTGGATCAGGGTTTAAACTTGGCACTGAAGTCTATCCCTGGCACTGGAATTACCACAAATAAACAGAGGTTAATGATGGAAGGAAAGATTAAGGCAATTAGGTGCCCAGCTTCCATTGAAGGGGAATTTGAGTTGGGCACCTAACTTACCTAGGTCCTTTGAAACTCTCAGCCTAACTTTTAAATGTAAAGTAGTTACACTCCATAAACCATCACTAAATGTGGTCTAACTACAGTCCTTCAGATAGGACTTGATCATTCTAATGCTAAAAGTTTCCATGGCATTTTTCAGATTAGTAGGAATGTTAGTCCCATCAGTATTCTGGGTCAATTCCAGCTATTAAATCTGCCCGTGTACCATTTTTCCCTTTTTGGGTAAGTTGTTCACTTCTTGTCTTAAAAAGTTGTTTAACATTACTGTGCACTATTAGACATTTGAGCCAAGATTTGTTTTAAACAAAACCTAAAATTAAGGATTCTAAATCCATATTGAAGCACCTACATAATATGCCTGTTTTTCAAAGCAACTGCAGCTTCCATAGACTTCAGTAGGAGCTGCATCTTCTGCTGACATCAATGGACATTTTGTGTGCTCAGCAC
This sequence comes from Pelodiscus sinensis, assembly GCF_052426305.1. NCBI lineage: Eukaryota > Metazoa > Chordata > Testudines > Trionychidae > Pelodiscus > Pelodiscus sinensis. The sequence continues at coordinate 56,212,777 of NC_143059.1, read as the reverse complement.
CTTTGCAAACATACCAACTTCTTTGGATGCCTAAGTATTGATTTAAGAACTAAACCACAGAAACTCATTTTTGAAAATCTTGGCCTCAGCATTTTTTACTCCTCTTCTTTCGATGATAAGTGAAGTGACTGCTATATATACATTTTCTAAGATACTTTGAGATAGAAATCACTTCATGATATATAAATAATTATTATTAAAGCTGTTCTTTAAATAAGAGTGCCCATCATAGGGCTTAAATTATTAAATGGCAACATCTATAAAGATGCTGCACAGATGGAAAATCGTGGTAAGAATTTCTTTATTTTAATGCCAGTGGAACCAGTCAGTCATCACCGATCAAAACATGGAATGGACTGGTTGTCAAATTTATGTGCAATACATTTTCCAAGAGCAGAGTCAAACTTTTCCTACTCACCATTCACAAGACAAAAAAGCTATACTGAGCATCCAGCATCTGAAAGACCCTTTTTCTTTAAAACTCCAGTTTGTGGCAATGTAATTGCTTATACCATTCAATTTTTGGTCTACCCCATTTTCATTATGCCACAGCAGAGTCTACTAAGAGAAATACAATGGTTTCAGCTAATTTATTAAGACATAGTATCATTTCTTATCTGCCTTCACTATAGTGCCAATCAACCCAGTCAAGGTAAGGATCAGAGCTCCATTATGCTAGGTACTATCCAGCCATATTGCTAGCTTGTAAATCATGTGATTTTCCTTGACAACTGTTGAATATTGTACATTTTACCTATAGGAGTCCAGAAATTTAGCCACGCTCCGGGGTGTGAAAAATGCAAGCCTCTAAGGCTACGTCTAGACTGCAAGCCTCTTTCGAAAAAGCCTCTTTCGAAAAAGAGCATCTAGACTGCAACCAGTACTTTCGAAAAAGCAAGCCGCTTTTTCGAAAGAGAGCACCCAGGCAGTCTGGATGCTCTCTTTCGAAAACGCCCTGTTTGCATTCAAGAACGCCTTTTTTCAAAAGAGCACTTTCGAAAAAAGGCTTTCTTCCTCGTGAAATTTGGTTTACCGCCGTCAAAAGAACGCGGCTGTAGTCTAGACACAAGTGAAGTTTTTTCGAAAAAAGGTTAATTTTTCTGAAAAAACCCTTGAGTCTGGACACAGCCTAAGAGCTGTAGCTACGCGGACCTAACCCCCTGGTTTGGCTGAAGGTAGGCTGATGAAAGAATGGTTCCATCAGTCCAGCTACTATAATTTGGGAACATGGGTTACCTACACTGATGGAAAAAGCCCTTCCGTTGCTATAGTCTACACCTACATTAAGGAGCTACAGATCTCAGGTATCCTGTGTGATCTTGGACTTAGGCCTGGTCTACAATTAAAAATTAGCTTGACCTACCTACATTGCTCAAGGCTGTGAAAAATGTTATGCCTTGAGCAGAAACACAGCTAGGTCAGTGGAAGAATTCTTCCATCAACCTAGCTACTGACTCTTGAATAGGTGGATTACCTACATCAGCAGAAACCCCTCTTTCGTCAACATAGGAAGCATCTACACTGCAGTGCTACAGCAGCAATGCTGCAATGCAGTAGTAGTGCTGCTTTAAATATGGCCGGAATCTCTCCATGACACAGCTCCCCATCTTCAACATAGGGATAAGAGAGGACAAAGACTTCTTTTCTTCCAACCTTTAACTGTCTAGTCTGTTTAGATAGTAAATGTTTCAGGTTTTACCATGTGTTTATCTTCTACCTAGCACAACAGGGCCTCAGTCTCAATTGGAGCTTCTAAGAGCTACCCATAGTACACATATTTAGTGAAAGAAAAAGAAAAATCTCCACTTTATTATGCAATATGTTGTAACAAATATACACAGTCTCCTCTCATAGGGCGCATGCACTGATTTACTTCAGTAATGGCTACAGGTAATTGAGGCTTATAGTTTAAAGTTGCACCAAAGCTCAGTGTAAATAACAAAAAATAGTATGTTACTGATTAAATGCCCTTAGGAGCCCACTTACAGCATGTAACTTTAGGTCCTACCCATCCATCTTCTCAATCTTTTAATGAATAAATTAGGAAGTGACCAGGGCCGGCCCACAAAATTTTGGTACCTGAGGCAGGGAGCTCAAATGACGCACACAGTCTGGCACCTGAGGCGGTCACCTCAGTTCGCTTCATGGTAAAGCCAACCCTGGAAGTAACAGAGCTCTAGGGTCAGGAGGGCCAGATAGACAGTTCAACGGCTTCCATGACTGCAAAGTAAATAGACTAGGAAATGTTTCACCTAGTAGATACAAGTCAGCAGGCTAGAAGCTTGATTTCAGGAGAGTGTAATTAGATATTCATTGGAATGACAGTTATGCAAAAAAAATTATTAGAGGTCTGTGTGTTCCTACAGAAAGGGCAAGATTGTTTTACCATGGCCTGTAAAAGGTATGCCTGTCTGTAGGTGTGTAACACTCCCCTCTAGTGGAAGGAATATAACAGACCTGCTGACATATACAGACATTCCTCTGAGACGGAGCTATTGCTTTTTGGAGCCAAAGATTCTACATCCAGCATTGTAAGTATGCAATAATGCAACAATATGAAACAATCGATTAACAAGAGCAGGTCTTCCTGAGACAAGTGGTCAACTGGTACTCCAGGTTAGGGGAGGGAGTGGGCAGTGATCAGCCATCCACATCTATCCTCATAAAAAATAAAGGGACAGAAACAGACCAAGCAAAAAGCATGAAAGGCAGGGATGGCAGAGGCTTGTGTGTGCCCTTGCCTCCTATCCTAGGTGTGGGATAGCACACTTTAGATCTGATGATTATGAATATTCATGAATGCTCAAAGCAAGAGTAAGTAGCACACAAGCTGTTGACTTTGAGAAAGCTATGAAGAATATGTGGAAACTACAGAATTCTGATTGGAGTCCTCTAACACGAAAGTGTGAGAAAGATGTTTAAAAAGTATAAAATACAGCCAACCGTAACAAGAGGTCATGGAACATAGGAATGGCTCCTCTCAACTTGAGCTGGTCTCCTTCCCACTGTCTGCTGAAGGCAAAATGCTCTCCCCAATAGTTGTCAATAGAAAAAATAAATCAGTGTGATTAAGATGAAGAAAGAAACAGATATTAAGACTTGTAAGGTGGGCCTACATGTGTTAAAGACACTTGGCACATATTGATGCATCTGAAAAACTGGGTTTTACCTACAAAGGCTTATGTCCGCATAAATCTGTTAGTCTTTAAGGTGCCATAGGATAGGGATAGAGAGCAGCTGTGTTAGTCTGATCTTGCTAAAACAAAAGGAAAAACTATGCAGCACTTTAAAGACTAACAAGATGGTTTAATAGGTGATGAGCTTTCGTGGACTTATCACCCACAAAAGCTCATCACTTATTAAACCATCTTGATAGGTTAGGGATGTAAATGATAAGCTTAGGCTTATCGGGTAGTCGAGTCACTACTCAACTAATCGCTTCCCTCCCCTTTGCTGCCTCTGTATCTGCAGGGGAGGAGGAGCCAGACCACCATCTCTGCTGGTGGGGAGGGAAGGAGGCAGAGGGAAATGGCGCAACTGGGGACTCAAGAAACGACGGTGGGGTCTCTTACTATATTTAAAAGGTAGAGGCGCAGCAATCTAGAACAAGAACGAGTGGGGATTGCTTGAGTCCCCGCTCACCCCAAGTTCCCTGCTGCATCTCTGCCTTTTAAATGTAGTAAGAGCTGCAGGCAGTTCTTACTATATTTAAAAAGCAGAAGCACAGAAGGGATAGCAAGTGCCCCTCCTCTTCCCCCCCCCCCCCCACAAATACACTTGACTAATTGAGTAGTCAATAGAATTTCCATCAACTACTTGATTAACTGATTAATCAAGATTTACCATTTAGCCTGACCATAGGACTCCTCGTTGTTTTTGTTCAACACAGAGTGCTTCTCAGATTAGACACAAGGAAAATCCACAGATTCTAGGTAACTTGTGATTATGGGAGTTGAGAGTCCCAGCAGTATTGTGTGTCAGGAGTTCTTCAGTTGTTTCAGTCATTGGACCACTTCGTAAGAGGGAAATCATCTCATGAACTAGCTCCCCTCCCAAAATCCCAGTCCCTGCACTCCATGGTTCCCAAAATAAGTTATGCTCCAGTAGGATCCAGACAATTGCTAGCCAACAGCAGATAATAAATCTACCGAAGAAAATAAGTATTTTTAATTATCCTGCTAATATTTTATGGGCTATTCATCCCAATTAAATCTAAATAAAGGAAACAAAAAATAGAATGGTTATTTTGTGTTTTAGATATCCAGGAAAGTGAAGGGCTAGAGAGCCATAAAAATAAACAGATGTTAAGTCAAGAGGCAGAGAAGCAGAGAAAAATAACAAATGTTGGACTGCAGAGAATATTTCAAATAATAAGAGTTCTGCACAGGGCAAAGAGGGTAAAAATGAAATGGTCCAATTAAGCATTTATACATAATCAGAACTGAAGAAAATTATATTCCCTGGATCCTTACATTCAACAGTCTATTCCCTGAAAATCAGTCATCCATCCACTCAGCATGCAGAAACAGGTCACTGTTTAAATTCTGAAGAGGGGAAATGACACCTCTTCAATAAAAAGTGCTTCTGTCTACCAAGGGACAGTGGAAGAGAAAACTGGAAAAAAAGTGGCAGATCGTTAGGGTTGATCGTTGCCTATGCCCCAAATCAACTAGAGAATAGTAACTGCAAGCAGCAGTCAGGAACACCCATTTATTTGCACTTAGATATGAAACCCTGATGTCAGTCATTTGTCTGGTGGTGTACTTTTGCTTTGCAATTTAGTTATCAGTGTGTACAAATTGCCTTGAGATCTTAGAAGTGAGATTCTCAGGGTAGGAGAGAAGGAAGAGTAGGCAGGGAGGAACAACAGGTTTGGATCCTCTTATTTAGAGGCCACAAGAGAGTCCATGACCTAGAAGTATTTTGTCCTTTTATCAAAGATCAGATAGAATGTCCGCGAGAGGAGTCATTGGAAAATGGAGAAATGCTTCCTTCAGTTCCAGGAAAAGGACAGCTCCATTATTCTTTATTATTCTAAAGCAGGAAAAATAGTGACACAGGGTCCATAATTCACACACACAGCTAGAACCCTCGACACATGGAACTCTTCCTCCCAGACAGGAGTCTCATCTTCCCAAGCAGAGGTTATGTGCTGTTCCTAGCAGCCACATAGGACAGAGAAAAAGTGGGCAGTCTGGGAAGGAGCAACGGACTGGGGTGAATGGTAAAGAATAATCAAAGGACACATCTGGAGGTGTTTGCACCAAAGCTGCAATCAAGCCAGCATCTTGCACTGAAACACAGGACCTCTGCAACAGTAGTTCAGATCTCCTAGAGTAGGGGTCTCCAAACTTTTCAGCCCGAGGGCCGCATTAACTATCAAACAGCAGTTCGGGGGCCGCTTTCACGACGGGGAATTTCAGTTGCCTATTGCGCCCTCTGTCGCAGCGCGGCCGGTACTCTGACCATGCACTCCCTCCAGTGCTGAAGGGGAGGGAAAGGGGGGCCCGGGCCCACCCTCACTCACGGGCCCCAGCCCAGGGCCCTAAGGACACGGAACCAGCTGGCTCCGGTCCGGCTGACGGGGCTCCTGCCGTAACTTGTCAGCCCGCCAACTCTAACGAGTTCTGCCCTGGGCTGCTTCCTTTCCCTCCTCGTGTGACCCTCTACCTCCCCCCACCGTGGGGCGGTCACCTTTGATTCGTCCGTCAGGCTGACAGTCGTATATCTAGACGCCCACCCCTCCCGCCGGGGCTGGTCCTGCCGTCTGGGTGGCCGTCGGGTCTGGACTCCTGAGAAGAGGGGGGCTTTTCCCCCTGCTCTCCCCTTCCTCTGCACGCTGTCCTCCCCTCCTGCTTGCCACCGCTCACTCCTTCCCCCCCCCCCCCCGGGGCGGAAGGGGTCACCTTTTTAAAGTTCCCGCCGGGGTTCACGTTCCCCCGCACGTCGCCGGGCGGGCGTTACCACCACCGCCCATCCTGCCCCCTGATTGGCCGGCTGCCCTGTCAGTCTGGGCGGGGGAACGCCGCCCGTGCTAACCCTCGCCCCCTGCACCGTTTGCCGCCACGCGGCCGCTTGTCAGCAGAGCGGCCCGCTTCTCCTGCCCCGGCGCGGCGTGAGTACACGCCGCACACCCCTGACAGGGCCCCCCCCCCCCCGCGGCAAGAAGGGCCCGTTCGGCGGCGCCCCAGGGACGGGCGGGGGTCGCCTCGTCACACCGGCATGCGGAAGGCGGGGCCAGACAAAAAGGTCTCGACGGGCCGGATGAGAGGGCCTCGCGGGCCGCATCCGGCCCGCGGGCCGTAGTTTGGAGACCCCTGTCCTAGAGGAACCAGTGGAGCAATTAGAGAAAATTCCCAAAGGAAACTCTTACAGTGATTTCCATTTTTTTTAGCTCTCTGGCAGGTTTTCCTGCAGGGCAAGACAATGGGGCCCAATGATATTTTATACCTAGAATTTGGTTTAAAAACATCTCCATTTCTCAGGTACTAAGAGGAACAGAGATAATTCCAGAGAAAAATCCCCATGATTTTTTGCAAGCTGATAGATCCTGGGAACAAAACTGCAAGAAGAAAACATTTGTAGAGCTCTTTCAAAACTCAGAGGTTCAGTCATAAGTGCTACTACTACTAATTCATTCATCTAGGAATCTTTTCAGAATACAGCGATGGTAGTCACCATTCAGTGTTTATATAGCATAACATCAGACCAGATTTTCTATTATTGCTTAGCTATTACTGACACAAAAGCTGCAGAAAAGCCTGAGGACCAGATCCTCAGCTGGTGTAATTCAACATAGCTTCGTTGATTTGTTCACCAGTTCACACCATCTGGTCTCAGTCATTCTTAGGAAGCATATCACTACTGCATCGCTACAAGCACTTACTTTTCCTGTTGCTTTACAGAATTAATAGGCATTATTCTTACTAGAGAGCAGTCAGTACCAAACGCCATTATAACTGATACTGTCTTCTCAATGCGAACCAATTAACAAGGTTGCAAAAAGACTGCTCTACCTTTCGGCCACAGATAAGATGAGCTCAGGGTCAAGCACATTAGCAGAATGGTCAAACACATTTACAGCCGTTTGTATGATGCATATCTTGTGAAGAAATAAACTTAATTTTCCAGTGCTGCCAATCCAGAGACATGCATCCAAACATTTTACAAACAAACACAAAGAAATGCTGCTTGACTGAATCCTTCCACAAGTAAACTTCGCTGTCATAAGCCACTAGCTTTTCAGCAGAGTAGCTATTCTTGTTGCCCCTATTCCCTGACATTTCAGTTCCTGAAGAACAATTGTGACTAACTGTCTCATTTTTGGATTAAGAGATGTCTAGAGAAAAAGAAAATTAAGGTTTCTAACACTGACACTAATTTTTACAAATTTAATCAGGGTAGAAGTGTTAAGTGAAGCAAATCTTAAAATTAGCTTAAGATGCACGCAGCAAGTTCCAACTTGGACACATGGTAACTTAAATATAATGGAACAAGAGTAGTTTTTAAATCTCTACAAAGTCCCCCTTTCAAAAGAATTGAGGTCTCTCATTTTTCTAAACCATGACAGATCCCCTCCCAGTTTATTAAAATGCACCTCTGATTTTCCAGTACACTATGGACAGCAATTAATCCAGCAGGGGTCAGTTTATGAGCCCAAATGACTGAGAATCACTTGTGCATTGTGTCTGGTACTCCACCAGAACATGAAGTGCAAGGGGTGTGGACGGGACAGCATCTCCTGTCGACACACCACAGTAAATACACTGCAGTAAGTAGATCTAAGTCTACTATTCATGTAGCTGAAGTTGTGTAATTTAGATCATGGGGCCTTGCGGATAGGAGGAGAGAAGCAAGAAGGAAAAACACTCTGGCTTGGTCTATGCTACAGATTTAGGTCGACATAATGCAGCTTCTCTCGACCTAATTATGCCAGTGTACACACCACAGCCTTGTTCCCGCCCATGTAACTGCCCTTCTACACCAATGTGATAACTCCACCTCCACAAGAGATGTAGGATTTATGTCAGTGTGGTTAGGTTGATGCAGCATCTGTGTAGATACTGTTTCTTACCTCAGCCATTGGGGCAGGTGGGAGGCTCCAGCTAGAATCTGGGTGTCCCTAGTCTCCTTGCTCCCCACTCCGAGCCCAGTTGCCTCCCACTTTCCAGCCCAACTGCTGCCCAGGCTCCCCATTGCCAGGTGAAGAGCCAAGAGGGGACAGCTTGGCTCCCCATAGCAGGGAGCTGAGAGCCCAGAGTCAGCCGAGTCGCAGGCGGGGAGCTGAGTGTGCAGAGCTGACTGCCCAGGCTTTCAGCACTCCACACTGTTCCTCTTACGTCAGTGGAAGTGCTCCTGGTGAGGACGTGCACCACTGACAGAAGGAGGCTAGCATGGACATGAACCACTGCAGTGATTGTATGTCAACCCAATGTAGGTCAACTTATGATTCCAGTATAGACATGCCATCCTACCTCTTCAGTAGGAATGGAGAGGTGGAGGGCAGCTATATATGGTGAGGATGTCTGGAAAGCTTCTCCTCCCCACCCCTGCTCTTAGTCATGCATTCTGAGACTGGCTTGTGGACTGGTCTGCAAAGTGCTTGCTGATGCTGACTGGCCCTATGGTGCTGGCCCTTCTTGTTTACAGCTGCTAAATTGCATGTGAGGACAGCTACAGATCTAGTCACAAATTTCCTTGTGCCCCTTCTCCAGATAAGCCAATGCTATAGCTGTCGCTGCAGTGCTGTGGAATTACTGGTGCTGAGGTTCCAAAAGAGAACCACTGGAAGACCAGAAATTTTCAGAGATAACCCAAGATCCAAACACTCCAGAATGCCACAGGGTTGTGCTGGCAAACAAGAATCTTACCTTCTCTCTACAGCTAGATGATCTAGATTCCCATGCTCCTCTCCTGAATGCACTGCATGAAGTACCCCAAAGTCAGTGAGACAAGAAAACCTGCTCTCCCCTCTGATGCTCATGAAGGAGAATGTTCCACAAGCCACACTATAGCAAGATGCGGTCCAAGTGATGAAAAACCACGAGAACCCCTATGTTAAAGATTTGTGTCCAGATAATGCCACTGTTGTTGATGCTGAGTACTGCCTTAATCCTCCAGGATAAAATAAAATAAAATAAAATAAAATAAAATAAAATAAAATAAAATACAAGAGGAGGCTCCAGACTTTGGCCCTTCGTCTTCCAGCCTTTTGCAATGATGTTCTGGAAATCTCTCTAGCTGTAAGATTTCTTGGCATTCAGACAAAACAGTGAGGCCGTGTGGCCCCTCACCAATAAATTCCTACCTGTCTATGCTGTGCTGTGCTGTCACATTCCGTTTCCTGAGGGGACACACTGCTTGCTGGAGTGAACACAGGTAACCTTGCGGGGACTTCAAAGGGATTGCTAAAACAGTCTGAAATGAATTTCTCCTGAAGAGTAATGTGCAACATGTTTGGGCATGGGCAGTGGCAGGGTGGAGGAAGAGAGATGCTGGTGGTTTAGATTATATTAGATAGACGTACTTGCCTTTTGGGGGGCCCAAGACAGTCCTAGGTAGTCAAATATAATTAACTGCTGTTCAGACTGGAACATTTGACCTTGGCTTACCCACAGATCTGAAGGGCCTACTTATGTAGTAAATAATGGCAGTCATTTATGTGTTTGAAGAGGGGCGGGGGTCACAGTAGACACGCATGAGAAAAAACGAGTCTGGCTGTACTAAAAACATAGATCACTGAATTCTGACTGACTCTAGATATGGTATTTCTATTGTCCCAGCCAGGGGAGTCGACAGGGTCTGCAGGCCCCTGGACAAAGTGTGTGTGTGGGGGGGGGGGGAGGGGAGGGTGTCTCCATTCTCCCAGAAGGGGAGAGCCCTCACTCAAAAGGGCAAGGCCTAGGACAGCCAGTCCTCCGCACCGCCCAGAGCACAGCACTGGACCCTCCCCAGCCCTCAGAGCCACGTGGAACACACCACCTGGCACTACCACGGTGATTTAAAGGACTTGAGGCTCCAGCCCTGACTACTGCAACAGTGGCAGTGGTTACAGCCTGGAGCCCTGGGCCCCTTTGAATCACTGGGCTCTGGGCAACTGCCCCCTTTACACACACACACACACACACACACACACACACACACACACACACACACACACACCCTGTTGGTGGGCCTAGTCCTATCACTGTAGTATCAGAGCAACCATAATCTTTCAGAGCTCTCTCTGTTATCTCACTCAACAGGTAGGTAAATTAAGGCACTAGGGCATGTCTAGAGTGGCATGATTTTCCGGAAATGCTTAACAGAAAAGTTTTCCATTAAAAGCATTTTCGGAATAGAGCATCTAGATTAGCACGGATGCTTTTCCGCAAAAGCACTTCTTGCGGAAAAGCGTCCATGCCAATCTAGACACAGTTTTCCGCAAAAAAGCCCCGATCACCATTTTCGCGATCGGGGCATTTTTGCGGAAAACTAAGCTGAGCTGTCTACACTGGCCCTTTTGCGCAAAAGTTTTGCGCAAAAGGACTTTTGCCCGAACGGGAGCAGCATAGTATTTCCGCAAGAACACTGACAATCTTACATGAGATCGTCAGTGCTTTTGCGGAAATTCAAGCAGCCAGTGTAGACAGCTGGAAAGTTTTTCCGGAAAAGCAGCTGATTTTCCGGAAAAACTGGCCAGTCTAGACACAGCCTAGGGGTATGCCTACACTGGGATAAAAGATCTGTGGATGACCCAGATCAGCTGACTCGGGTTCAGGCTGAAAAACTGCTGAGCATACTTCAGGCTCAGGCTGGAGGTTGAGCTCTGGGACCCCACAAGGTTGTACTACGTGAGGGTTACTTATGTAGTGTACCTACGTCTGCACTGATTCTCCAGTGAGCCAAGGGTCTAAACCTACTAATATTTAAGCGTGTATGTTTCTTTGCAAGATCCAGATTTCAGTTAGTTCTTCCTTTGGTGAAGGTGCACATCCTCAGACACTAAGAAAGGAGCAGGAAAAATATTAAAAGGAATTCCCCGTTTAAAAAAAAATCAGCGTGTAGAGCATTTCTGTGAAGATTTGTTTGTTTGTTTTGTTTTTAATTAGTCAATTTCAAAACATTCAAATTAGTATTGTCCCTGTAAGGGAAGGTTTACATTTGTAAGACAAAGCAGGCTATCAGTAAATTATACTGGAGTGTAATTTTTCATATGTAAAATGTTACAGTGCTGGCCTACCAAAAAAAAGTAATTAATGAAGAAACTGCAGTGCTCAATAATTTGTTAGCTGAAATGGAAGCGACTACTCGCTTTGCAAATTCATTTTGCTGTGAGTACAAGTTTGAGAAATGGAGGTGGAATAGTGGGTTTAAGAACAACAAAATAAAGCTTGGTTTTTTAAATAATTTGTGGCTAAATTCAGTGAAGCACTTTAGCAAAGAGTGATTCTGAAAATGGTCTCAGCTTATATAAGAACAATATAATATCTGCTCTAGCAAAAAATTGTTGTACATTTCTGAATGTACATTTTGAGATTCTTCGTGTTTACCTCAATGTCCATTAGCTATAATAGCTATCCTCCCTCAGGAGTATTCCCTGCTGAATGCATATTCTGAGACCTGAATCAGCAATGCCATCCTGAGCTTCCAGAACAAATTTGCTTTGCTTACAAAGTAAAAAGATGCCATGTTCCAGCTGCCAACTCTGAGCATCAGCCTGTGATCGAAGTCAGGTCCTTCTGGCCTACACATCTTCATGAAAGATTCTTCAAGGTAAATTCTTCTCTCACACATGTGTAACTCATTCCTTTATGAGGTAAAGGTAGAACTGAACCCTTCTCCCTTCCTCCCCACCCCACCCCCCGCAAAAAATCCCTCTCAAACATTTTTTATCTGAAAATGGCCTCCCTTTCCCAAAATGATTTGTGTGTGTGGAAACTTTTCGTTTATTTTAAATTTTGTCAGTTTTGGAAAGCCTTTCTACTAACTTCTTCAGTGGGGTCATGTCTACACAGCAGGGCAAAAGTTGAATTATGTGACAACTTGAGCTAAGTCAATTGTGCAGCTCAAGTCGAAATAGCTTAATTCAACACTCTTCCTTTGACTTCCCTTACTTCTTGTGAAATCTTCCAGCTCGACATTATTTCAAAATAATTGCTTGCTGTGTAGACAAGCTCTTTGTTATTTCAGAATAACATCAGTTATTCTGAATGTGTAGATGTAGCCTGGGTGAATTTTTGTGAGGAACAATCCAGCATTGACAAGATGACAAACTAGATGGTCTTCTAAGACCCTGGTTTTAACTCAGAGAATCATTTTCATATATCTACTACCAGGCTGTGTCTACACTGGCATCCCTTCCGGAAAAGGGATGCTAATGTAGCACTTTGGAATAGGCAAATCCGCGGAGGATTTAAATATCCCCCGCGGTATTTGCATTAACATGGCTGCCGATTTTTTCCGGCTTGGAGATAAGCCGGAGAAAAGCGCCAGTCTAGACGTGATTCTCCGGAAAAGTAGGAATAAGAGATCCTCCGGAAAAGGCTTTATTTTCCGGAGAATCACGTCTAGACTGGCGCTTTTCTCCGGCTTATCTCCAAGCCGGAAAAAAAGCGGCAGCCATGTTAATGCAAATACCACGGGGGATATTTAAATCCCCCATGGATTTGCCTATTCCAAAGTGCTACATTAGCATCCCTTTTCCAGAAGGGATGCCAGTGTAGACACAGCCCCAGAGTATTAGTTCATCATCTTTGAGAACTTGCTTTTGACTTGAACAAATTGATCCCCTCTTTCTCCCTTTCCCCAAGTTTATGCTTTAAGACAAAATACTTTTGACATTCACAGTTAACAAAATAGTAATGCACCCCTATTATATGTTCAATAATAGGTTTTAAGCAGAGCAAGAGTAAATCTGACTAGTCTAGTTAGAGGGGAAAAGAGTTTAAGGATTAATCAGTCCCAGTTGGAGGAAGAAATCAAGTTGAGTCTGTATCATGGGAAATGCAAGAACTACTATATAGATTTCCAGAAATCAGTTTATCTGCCAACTATTTCCAATATTAAAACATGGATCATTTAATTTACAAGCCAATTAAGTGTGACAATTCACAGCTCATGTACACAGTCACTCACTGCTGTCATTAATAAAAGAGAAAAGGAACCCATTGTAAATAGCATTTTCTTTTTTGATATTTTTCCTATAGGAAAACCAGAAATGCAGACTGGGCTTTATCACGGTGATAATCGCCACTAGAAGAGGACAACCAACAGAAGTAAGAGTGACTATATTTAAATATAATAGCTAGGTTTACATAATGCACAAAGAGTAAGTCATAGTTGTAGTAAGTTGAGGGTCAGTAACATGGAGTCAGCAGGCCTAAATAGAGGCCTGTAACATGAAAACAGCAACAGACCTGCAATCTAGTGAGCAAGACTTTGGTTCAGTAACAGGAGCCAAGAAAGAGGCCCTACTGATAACTGTGTAATTGTGTAAGTTAGGTGAAGCATGGAAGGGCACAGGGAAGCACCAAGTACAAACTGTAAGCCAAAGGGGAGTAATGGAACATCTTAATAAGAAACGTCTTGGTACAAAGACTCCCTAAAAACTAATGCACATACCGATCTAGGTTCAGGACTGGGTCGAGATTGACAGCATGAACGATAGGAAGTAAGCCCCCCTTCTGTAAGGTGAGGGGTGGTAACGAGGCAACAGAGGGTGGCAACATGGTACGTAAATAAGTGATGTAAGTTGTTTTTACCTGTCTATAAAAGGATACCGCAAAGGGTGCTCTCTGGCCGACCTTGGGGGGGAGGGGGCCTGCACTAGGCACCTGAATGGCAGGTGTCATTGCCTAAACTTACAGAATGCATAGTAGCTTAACTTTGACTAACTGCTGTTAATATCTGATATATGGCAATAGGCCTGCCCCGTGTTGGTACCTTGTCAATGCAGGCCATAGTGCCCAGTGGTGTAACATTGAACTGATCTCTGTTATCAACTGGTAGAGCTTCACATTTGACCATAAACCTGCTCGACTGATTTCTAACCTTGCCTGCATCTGTCGTTTCCGGGGTCTCTCAGAGATCTCCTGTGTTGACCCAAGTGCACAGGGTCTAACACTCTAGATAAAGGGAGTACCTATTGTTACGCACGCAACCGAAAGTTTATCATCACCGACAGAGTAGAGGTCCTGTCAGGAGCACGCTAGGATGACCCTGACTAGACAACGCTGACACTTACAGTTCAGACCACCGAAGGTACCGAGATACAGAACACCAATGTACGACAATAGTTTTCCATCTACAGTCTACAGAATGATGTCTTTAGACGGTTTCTATCCTGTATGGAGCTACCCTAATCAACTCCTATGCTGTTTACAACTCCAGAAGGCTGATTGCTAGAGAATGGGATGGGGAATTCCCCGGTGCTAAGAGAAACCTGGCCCCATCAGCGAAGCATATATTATAGGAGTCATGGCAGATGTCAAGCTCTGGCCTTTAAAAGAATTGTAGTTAATGTGGGAGTACACAGACCTAAAGAACCTGCAGTAGCAATCATTAAATAATGTTGCTTTCTTCAAATATCTAAATCACATGACAATTTGTGACATTTTCACAATAAAAACTTTTACCTTCAAGGATTGCAAATACTATTTTAAGTGAGCGGAAAGTGAGCAGAATGAAGTTCTGGAGTATATAACACTATGCAATTTCATCTATGGTATTCCTTGGCAAACTACCACCTGGCAAGATACCATAAAGGCACCCAACTTGACATGCAAAAGATGGAACCAAAGCATTGTAAAAACCCTCTGGAAAAGCTTGTATTGAATGTCTTCTAAGCTAAGGAAATTTAATTTCATAGCAAGTTTCTTGGGGGAAATGGGTAGGGAACGAAGATCGTCATAGACGACAATTTGGAAGTGTCATGATTATGAGAGAGGGCTAGCAGCCGGGGGACTAAGGAGTTAACCACACTTATCCAGGTGGAGTGGCCAATAGAAAAGTAGGTAGGACTTTCAACTGGGACAAAGGAATTTTGTTTTTTCCTCCTTTGTCTCTGGGGGGTTTGCTCTGCAGCTACTGAGAGAGACAAGCTTGTCTGTCTCTCTCTCCCTCCAAGAAAAGACTCTTTCTTCACTTTCTGTAAGTAGGGTAAAGTTTAGATAAATCCATTAGGTTTTATTGTTTTCTCTTTGGGGATGAGGTCTGATGTCTGTGCACACTTCAAGAAATGGTTGGTTTTTCTCTGTAACTAAGTTCTAAGCCCATGGAGTTTCTCCATGAGTATATCATGTTACTTTTCCATCTAGGCATTAAGCTTGCAACAGGAATATTGTTGTGATGATAAATGTTCTCTTTTCATAGAATCATAGAATACTAGGACTGGTAGGGACCTCGAGGGGTCATCGAGTCCAGTCCCCTGCCCTCATGGCAGGACCCAGTACTGTCTAGACCATCCCTGATAGACATTTATCTAACCTACTCTTAAATATCTCCAGAGATGGAGATTCCACAACCTCCCTGGGCAATTTATTCCAGTGTTTGACTACCCTGATAGTTAGGAACGTTTTTCTAATGTCCAACCTGAACCTCCCTTGCTGCAGTTTAAGCCCATTGCTTCTTGTTCTATCCTCAGAGGCTAAGATGAACAAGTTTTCTCCCTCCTCCTTATGACACCCTTTCAGATACCTGAAAACTTCTATCATGTCCCCCTCAATCTTCTCTTTTCTAAAATAAACAAACCAAATTTTTTCAGCCTTCCTTCATAGGTCATGTTCTCTAGACCTTTAATCATTCTTGTTGCTCTTCTCTGGACCCTCTCCAATTTCTCCATATCTTTCTTGAAATGCGGTGCCCAGAACTGGACACAATACTCCGAGGCCTAACTAGTGCAGAGTAGAGCAGAAGATTGACTTCTCGTGCCTTGCTCACAACACACCTGTTAATGCATCCCAGAATCATGTTTCCTTTTTTTGTAACAGCATCACACTGCTGACTCATATGCAACTTGTGGTCCAAGCTGAATTATTAACCTGGAATTGGTTAATCGTGTGCCCTGATTTTTACTTTAGGGGTGAGATTTCCCAAATGATCTTTCCCTTGATTGCTTTATTTATATTTGGGTGGTGGCAGCGGAAGTTTTATTCCCAACATCTAGGGTTTTAAGATTTTGGGGGGAAGTTTTATACCAAAGCCTGATAGATAAGGTTTTGGGGTACACTTGCAGGCCCCCACTTCTGCATTTATCATGCCAGAGTGGGGAAGGAGCCATGACAGGAACACTTATTTTATTTTTCATCTCAAATACTAATATTTTTACATTTACTATATGAAGGGGGATTCATTAAACCAGAGGGTCTCAAACTTCATTAGACACACCCTCTTCTGACAATAAAAATTTCTACATGACCCCATGAGGGGAGACCAAAGTCTGAGCCCTCCTGAGTACCAGTACCCTGGGGTGCAGGGCCCTGCAATCTGAGTCCCAATACACAGAACTGAAAACCTCAAACATTGGCCTTTGGGCCTTGGTTATGAGCGACGAAGCACTATGGCAGAGGGTAATTCAGTATATCATATAAAACATTATTTCATAGATTTTCTTAGGTTCATAAGACTGGCCCCCGGTCTTTTGACAGGTCAACTAAGTCCAGTCCCCGCACTCACAACAGGACTATTCTAGACAGTCACTACAGCAATGGAGAGGTGGATTCACTACAGCAATGGGAGAACTTCTCCTGAGAGGCAGTAGCTAAGTCAACAGAAGAATTCTTCCATTTACCTAGCACTGTCTACACAGGAGGTTAGGTTGTATTTTTTCATCCTCCTGAGAGACATAGCTATGTCAATGAATGATTCAAGTATTGACCAGCCCTTATTCCCATTTGACAGACCAGGAAACAGACACCAGGGTGGTAACTTTTCTGAGGCCATCCAGCAAACTGGTGACAGTGTCAGGACTAGAACATGGTAGTTCCTTGCTCCCAGTACTGTGTTCAAACTAGCCTTTGTTCTAAGATCCTTCCCCCTGGAATTTACCCTGAAAACCACTTTCATGGAACTAACAAACCTATATATTCCCTGTATCCCCCACTATTCAGCAAATAAAACAAAACACAATATAAATAAATAAATATTAAATCAAAACATCCAGTCAAAACACAAATGCCACAATAGACTCAGCACAGCATGTACATGCAAAACTGCAGTTTTCACCAGAAGCTTAGGGTATAGAATTATGTATTATATGCAGTTAGGAATCTGCAGGAAAATGTGCTATGAAGATCCTTTTCCATGACTGTCCATGAACTACAATTCACAGAAGGTTTATGGTGTTGGACAAATACAACGTGAAAATAAACTCTACGATACCTGTTTGCTTTCTTCCATTGAATAGGCAAAGGCTAAAAGAATGCCAAACACTCCGTCAGGGAAAGCTTTGCTTCAATAGGTGTGTCTACGTGTCTTGAACATGTTGCTGCTTGACAGGTCTCCCTTTTTGTGTGGGTGGTGTTCACATAAAAAGACAGACATGAAACTCAGAAATGATATCACAATGCAAAGTTAACTCATGGCATGCCTTAGGGCTGCACAGCACCAAGTCATACTCAGCAAAACAATGCTTGTCATTTCTTTCCTTTGGAAGTCATAGCATCAAATTTACAACAAAGTTCATTTAGCCATTAACCTGTGAAAAGCCCTCATTCTCGGGTGCATGGGGAGAAGTGAAAAATATTATTGGGATGGTTTTGGAAGGGTCAGACCTCCGGGTTTCTGAGAAGAAAGAGATAGTGAATTTTGAGGGCTAAGTCTAGATTAAAACAAGGCATTTGCTTCATTTCCAGCCATCCATGTAGATGTACTAGTTCAAAATCTTCCTTCAGGCAAGGGGAGATAAGATTCATACCCAAAGAGCTCATTTCATGTTGAAGCCCTAATAAGCACAAATTGCACCTTTCCTTGTGTGTACTGAGGCAGTGGTTTTAAACTACAGGTTGCAGCTCAGGATTGAGTAGCAGAATGTCTGGCACTGGATCTCGTTGATGCAGTGTGGTCAGTGAGGGTACTAACGCACCCTTCCCACCTGTCCTGGCTCTGCAGACTGCACTGCCCCCCAGAAGTGGCCAACAGCAGGCCTGGCTCCTAGGTGAGAATGGGGGGCAAAAGAGTGCACAGGGCTTTGTGCATTGCTTCTGCCCTGAGCACTAGCTCCATGATCCCAATGGTTAGAACCTGCTACTGGCTGCTTCTGGGGTGCAACATAGTCTGTGGTGCCAGGACAGGCAGGAAACCTACTTGTACCGCTGCAGCACTGACTGGGGGCCACTCGAGATAAGCTCTTCCTGGCCTAGCCCTGCTGCACTCCCAAAACTGAAGCTCTCATCATCAGCCCACACTTTAGTCAAATTATGTTGGGTCACAGGCATCAATTTTCATCAGCTGGATCATGAGAAAAAAGTCTGAAACCCACCGTGCTAGAGATCACAAACTACTGATTGCTGGAACTGCAAATTAGCCCCAGCATGACCAGCACATTAGTGCTGTCATCCTTGTGTTTTAAACAAAGGAAACGGGGACAAGGTAGTAAGCACACCTGTTGCCTGGAAGCTGCCTTTCGTTTCCATGCTCTGGTCTTTGTTAGCAAACAGTATAACAAGTAAATATGTTTTGGTTTTGTCTGAGGCAACTACCACCTCAAGATTTCCACATCTTCTGGTCCATGTTATTTTCAATTTTAAAAAGCTGTATTTCTTGGCCTGGTATCACAGAGTGAAGACAGACGTTTGTGGGGAAAATGAGACTGAATTCATGAAACCAAATGGCTGTGGGATTGGTAGAGATACCAGGTGAGATTACGTGTAAGTGGTGCAGCACAGAACTCACTGCTTCTGGGGGAACGGGTGCAAATGGCTTTAAGCCATCTTGGACCCTCCTGTTCCTGGGCTGCTCCAGGGGAAAGAGGCCTCTGGAGTACTTTAGCAGCCCTCCAGGTCTGTGCTGTGGGCTGTAGAACTACCAAAATCTCAACAGCATTGTGTACCACTATTTTTAGGGGCTCTCTCAAGCAGCATTAGCACATGTATGTCTACCCAGGGAATGACACCTCCCAACTGCTGCATAGACATGCCACTTCAACGCAGTCCAGGTCAACTATCAAACAACGTTACATTCCAAGTCATTACACCATTAAACAAGATTGTGGTCTCATTGCAGTTTCTAGTGGACAGATATCAAGATCGTAGGATGGCAAAATTAGGACAAATTGACACCTCTAATGGTCCTTTCTGTGGAATGCAAGGAGGGAATGAATAGGTATGGAAACTGAACTGCTACACTGTGCTATAGAATGGTTCTTCAGTCCCAGGTGAAACACATTTCTGCAGACACACAGGCAGTTTAACATGCAGCTGCATGTGCTGTACCTGTTCCACAAATAAACAGAGGTTTTTAGTTGTCAGACTGCCAGTCCAGCACTTTACATGATCTCTCTACTATAAATTTTAATGATACATCTAAAGGATTCCACTTTATTTAATAAGTAATATCTTTAACAGTTAGTTGTGCTTGATTTCTTTAAAAAAAATACTAGGACAGCGAGAGTCAAAACAAAATTTGATCCAAAATGTATATTCCTTTATGGTGGGAAAGAACTATTTTTTAACTCTCAGTGGCTGACAGGAAGCACTTTCCTCTGCAGACAGGACAGTACTGCGGCTATCCAAGAGGCTACAGTGAGATCATCACTGTCTTTCACCACCAGTAATGTGGCAGTGCTCATTAGGTGAACTGAGTGTCTATCCTTTGTCCCAGCACAGTACTTAATTAGGCACATGCTTAACTTTAAATATGGGAGTATCTCATTGGTTGCCACAACTCACATGGTTTAAATATAAACACAAAAAATGCAAAAAAAAAAATCTACTTGTGACATTTCAGGATGAAAAGGCAAGGTAAGAAATGTTTCTAGTTCCCTAGAGTTATATAACAATTAAAGAAAAGGAAAAGCACCACTTTAAGGAAAGTAAAAGTAAAACAGTGAAAAATAAAAAAAATAAACCCAGGGACCCAAGAACTTAAACAAGGGTCCAGTTGAACACAAAATCCTGATAAGGACTCACTCATGTCTAAGCAAATGAATAAATATTCTTACCCATTCTCTCTCCTTATCTGGTAAGATGTTTCTAACAAAACCTGTTTTCAGAATAAAGATATTGGTGATGTTTTTATTGCCATCATAGTCCATCCAAGATGATGCATCTGGTTTGAGAGTCACAGAAATATTCTTGTTAAAAATGCTGCCAAAAAACCTAAATGAAAACAGCACACCCATTTTGCAGCATTATCAGGATTTTTTTCCAGGGGGTGTTTATATGGACTAAGATTCATTTAACAAGGCAAAAGTTGGAGCTTTCACATACTACATTATGTCTCTGAAGGTTCTCCTGACGAGGGTTAAGTCTTTATACCACTTCCAAGTGAAGCAGCCAAGAAAAAGAAGAAACAAATGCTGCTGCTGCTGCTACTACTACTGAGTACAGAGGCCTCCTTTTCAAGAAATGTGATTTATGGAATGAAGTTCCTGGCATGTCTGCCACAGGGTGTCACAATGTGTGTCTAAAATCCAAGGCTGAAATATGATCCTTATTCCTTCCAAAACACATTGTGGCTTCTAGCAAGTTCTTTTGAAAATTATAAGCAATCTGTTTCTCAGGAGGCTGTATTCTTTATGCCTCTTACATTATGAAGGGTGTATTCATTCTCCCTTTTCTTTTTCAGACCTACTTAGAATATTTCTGGGGAATCAGAAGAGGTTTCTTTCTAATTTCATGTGAATTTAGTGGTTGTGAAAGCTGCTTTATAAAACCCTAGACACTTGTTCTTTTTTCTTTCTTGTTAACCAAAGATCTGATACAATTTGGACAGCAGCAGAGCAAATCACTCCACACTGCCATATCTACCTCTCGATACAGACCAAAACACCTCTCCTTGTCAAAGGGTAGCCTCTCAGCGGCCCATTCGTGTGCAGTAGATACTTGCCCACTGGGGAACTGGAGGGAGATCATCAAAGTCAGTTCACATAAGTTATCAAATGGTGACTAATAACTCAAAATCACTTCTGACCTTGAGCTGAATTTGAACTGTTCATTTAAAGAGCTTCAACACCTAATGCTCAATCTCTCTATTCTCTTTCATTTGGGGCAAAAGCTTTTATATTAACCTTTTCCTAAATTACATTATGTATCTGCAATATATTGTGTGTTACATACTTCTCTCTCACTCTGCTACTTGCTGTGAAGCACTGATTCTTTCAGAAACTCAGATCTAAGAACCAGTGAAGTTAAACATCATCATTGCTATTTTCTTTGTGGAGCTGTAACACCAGTATCCCCTTCTGGCTCAGGGCTCTATTATACCTGATTCTCTACAAGCCATAGGACAGTCCTTGCCCTGTAGGGCTTTCATCCTTTCTTGGCTATTTTTTGTGGACAACATGACAGCAGCGTCCCCTGGATGTAGGACTGAAAGCCAATAGGGGTAGTAGCCTTATGAATTTGTTCAGGGAAGGTGTTGTGGAAGGAAATACAGAGACATTAATGGGACAAGAATAAATTTTTTCAAGTTGCTATGTGCTTCCACTATATTAGTATTAAAAAAAGCAGAATATGTGAGCGAGAGTGTTTAAATTATAGAACCTGTATTGCCTTAGGCTGTCAGCATTCTCAGGCAACTCATTAATGAACTCATATAAAAATTGCTTAAAAAAAAGAAACATACATAATTTTAGACAAACCAAGGAAAAGCTGAACATGTGCTTTCCATTGGCTTTAGTGGCTTTTTTGAGCAGGCCCCATTTGAACCACAAAGCATTTTTAAACCTCTTGCTATTCATCATTCTTGTCATTCATTTTTTACAGAAGACAAATGTCTCCCAGGATGATACAGGACACGGTCCAGCCCCCCGTGAAGCCAAAGGGAGGTTTTGCCACTAACTTCACTGTGCATCAGATCTCATTCCCATTGTGTTGGTTTTTCCCAAACAGCAACGGAAGAAAGAGGATTTTTTATTTCTCGTAATGCTCACAATAGGCAAGGCATTTTCCAGACATAAAAAGGGATTCTACGTCATCCCCCCAAATGACCTAAAGAAACTGGGGAAAATGCTTAGAACTGAACACATTTGAAAGGCAAGGACCCATCACTTCTGCTCTTTATTAAAAACTATCCCTCCACCCATTTCTGTACTGTTGAAATACTGTGGATGAAATCCTGGCTCTGATGAAATCAGTAGGAGTTTTGCAATCTACTTCAGTAGGACCAAGATTTCACCCCATGTCTTCACTCATTGTACACATTAAAGAGAGCTCTGGCAGGAAGTCAATGCTACAGTGAAGGTCAATTTGACACCTCCTCCAAGCATTTATCTTCAGTTATTTGGAAAATTCTGACTCAAAACTAGACAGACAGACCATTCTTAAGGAATGGCTACAGATGAACCACAATATCTTACAGTTAGATTGTAAGTTCTGGAGCAGAGACCTTTTTTTGTTCTCTATTTGTACAGCTCCTAGCACAATGCATTACTGGTCCATGACCAAGACTACTAGGTACTACAAGGTTACAAATCATAAATAATATCTTGAGAGAAACAGATGGGCTCTGCAAAGCTTACGGCACTTGAAGAAAACTGAACACAGACAAACTTGCAAACTGGAAATGTGTAGATAGTTCTGAAAAGGAGACGGAAAGTGACATCCAAGTTGAAATTCATGAAGCTCTTAGGTGAAGGATTCGGTCATTTAGAAAACCAGGAAAAGAAAGAAAAGCAAAGGTAAAACAAAGCCAGGGATACTCATGAAGTAGCAACTCTAAACACAATTCTGTCTAGAGAAGACTGTGTCCCCAAGTTACCTGGGCTGCATATTCTGGATGGTCTGATTTTCCTCCAGACCAGAAAACCAATAAATAGCTAAATATTGAACACCCTATTTGAAGTTCAGAACCAAGAAAAAGTACAGCTTGAAGCATGCACTAACAATGAGGTATTTTACAAACACCCAAATGCTTTCAGCCACCCTTGGCACTGAGATAAGAGTGACAGGCACCTTAAAAACACCAAACAGACTCAACTGCCTGTACTTAAGTGAAGGAATGCAAGTAGGAATTTACAGTAATTAAAATCTGGTTTTGTGCATGGGAGGATTCGAACCTTTTCCCATCAAAACTGTGTGACAATAGAAGGCAGTGAATACATGTGGGGTTCTCCAGTCAGTGAGGAAACTGAAGATGATGGTTGCTAAACAATAGGGAAATAATTGCCAGCGATTTAAGAACCGTAATTTACTGAGTGTGCTACAGTGATTCAGATAAATCTCACTATTTGTATCCTGAAGTCAGACATGTTTGCTTCAATTTCTTATTCAAAATTCAGACTTTAATACAATACTGTGGCCACTTTTATAAAAGTTCTCATCTCTTGCTGCTGGTAAGGGAAAATGTGTTTCCACTCCTTGTTATTGAACATATAGACGCATTGGGCCAGATCTTCGGGCGGAGGGCAGCTGCTTTGTCCCACCAGTAAATCATGGCCACTAAGCTGCCTCAAGGGAATCGCAATCATAGAAATGTAGGGTTGGAAGGGACTTTGAGAGGTCATTTAGTCGAGGCCCCTGC
This sequence comes from Pelodiscus sinensis, assembly GCF_052426305.1. Taxonomy (NCBI): domain Eukaryota; kingdom Metazoa; phylum Chordata; order Testudines; family Trionychidae; genus Pelodiscus; species Pelodiscus sinensis. The sequence continues at coordinate 56,189,119 of NC_143059.1, read as the reverse complement.
GCTGAGGCAGGACCAAGTAAATCTAGACCATTCCTGGCAGGAGTTTGGCCAACCTTTTATCAAAAAACTCCAGTGATGGGGATTGCACCACCTCTTTTGGAAGCTTATTCCAGTATTAAGTTAAAAATTTTCCACTTATCTAACCTAAACCTCCCTTGTGGCAGATTAAGCCCATTACTTCTTGCCATTTGGTAGCTTCTATGTGAAATGCCAGTTCCTAGTGCACAAGTGTCCATACCGTAAAATTTGGAAACAGTCCCGCCTCAAAGAGCTGACAAAAAAAAGGGACATTGAGGATTTATTCAGAAACACTGAGTTTACTTTACTCCATGGCTAGTCCTACTAACTTCACTGGAACTACTAGAAAGGTGCTATTCAGCATGGGCCAGGATAGCAGAATCTCATTCATAGAAGACAGCTGTCTGGGAAATCCAGGTGGAAAAATACAGATTGTTTGCTGACTATAATTAATAATACTTTATACCTGAAGACAGTTTATATCTTTTAGACTAGGGATGTAAAATGGTAGTTGAATAGTCATGTTCCCCCCCACACACCCTTGCTACCTCTATATCAGAGGCAGCAGGGGTGGGAGCAAGAGCCAGTGCTGGGGGGAGCCAGCTTAAAAGCCAGTTTCCCCAGCACTGTCTCCACAGTGTGGGGGGGAGGGGAGCGGAGAATGGGACAGGGGAGGCAGAGGCTGTGGGCCTCTCTTACTACATTTCAAAGGCAGAGGTGCAGTGGGAATAACAAGCACCCTCCATCAACTAATCAAGTAGTCAATGGAAATTCCATCAACTACTCATTTAGCTGTTTAATTGAAATTTAACATCCCTATTGTAGACATCAAAGCACTTCACAAAATGTGAACAATGATCATTGTCCACATTCCACAAATGAGGAAATTAAAGCATGAGAAATTAAGTTCCCAGTTCAACAAAGCACTGATTATTAAGTGCATGCTTAAGTCCAGTTGAAGTCATTGCTTCACTAAATAGGGATAGACATATGCATGTGTACAAATACTGGGCTGAATCAGGACTAAGTGACTTGACCAAGATCACACAGGGCAAAATCATTCATTGTGGTCCTCTCTGTCCGAGACAGAACATCAGAAATGGCTGCCCGTCGCAGGGAGCCATAGCCTGTAATACCTCTAATGCTGGTATAGGGGGCTCTGTCTGTGAGGTGGAGTGTTTTCCATATAAGGGCATGTAAATTAATAATCTTCCCCTGCTCGCTCCACCCATTGCAGTAAAAGATCAGCCAATGGGCTGACTTGTGCTCAGGCCTGCTACTCCACCCACTGCAGCAAAAACCAACCTATGGGGTGATAAGTTCACAGGCAATAAAACAGGCAGGCAGCCCCTCTCTCACTGGGGATTCGCATCGAGTGAACGTCTGGCCTGATCACCCAGACGCCTTGCACCCCCCGCTCTTGAGTCTTACTGAGCGTACTCTGAGTTGGTCGACCCGAGTGGAGACAGTTTATGAGCATGCGACAGGTACTTGTGTTCCTGCTGTCTCCAGAACTGGTATACCCCCCCCCCCCCCCCCGGCCATCATCCCTATCTTAATTGATTTTTTAGTTGTCCTTATTGCTTGTCAAGTGACAGTGGTTAAAAAGTTACTAAGTTAGTTTATAAATAGTTGTGGTTTAGGTTTTTTTACTGTTTCCTTGTATAAAGTTGTGTAAATAATCAGCCCTATGGACAATACCAGTGTTAATTCAACTGTTCCTAACCCCTGGGCAGTTATGGGGAATTACTGTGATTTAGAAAAGCCTCAGGGAATTGTTTTGTGTTGTCTGGCAATCTGTTTAATTTTTGTTCTGATGATTGTCTGGCGTCATCAAAATAAAATCAGTTTGTGCTTTTTGAAACCCCCAGTTGTGGTCTCATCCTTTCCGGCATCCCTTCGAACCTCGGGTATTACGGGGACTGACACTCTCTTCCATTTTCCTTCATTATGTATTCAGGCATGGTTCTCGGTCAAGTGAAGATTGGATTCACTCATTTGTACATGTGTGGACAGATAATCCTTATAAGAAAGAATACAAATTGACACTGCTGGGAGAGGTGAATGTGCAATTTGTTAGTATTTTCTCATACCTATGAAAACTTAAATATTAATTTTAACACCAGGAGTTATTAAAATAAATGGAGTGAATGTGCCCAATGTGGTTACATGCTTTGTTAGTTTATTAAAAGTTTCTATTCTTCATAAGCACAGTGTGTGGATTTTACTTCCATAACAGAGCCTGAATTGCATTGTGTTAAACATTTTACCGCAGCAGAAATGTAAAGTATGCACCCACTCCCTTGTCATTCAAATAAAAAAACTAAGCTAAACCTCTAATAATATTTTTTCATTCTAAAATGGTTCCTCGTTATGTCTTATTTTATACATCATAACATGCAAGATCCAAAAAAATCATATTATGAAATCAACAAATGCTATTTTCCCTCTCTTTTAATTACTGGCTTAAGGTTACTTATTTTACCAAGTGAGAACCACGTAGGACCTTCAGTAAGCGCGTCTTCATATTCTGGTTTTCCTCTCATAAATTACACTTCATATAACTAAGCCTTTCTTATTACTGGAAGCTGGGGATTTGCACAGAATCCAATGTTACAAAAACCTAAAATTCAATTAGAACTAATTATTTTGGGTTAGTTTATGAAGGCAGCATGGGATGCTCTATTTGAAGCTCAGTGCCAAAGTAAAGAACAAAAGGCTGTTTGCAGAGTTTGTTTTGCATAGGAAAATTAATATTTAACATTTAATTTTAGCAGTTTTGTTTAAGAGTCTAAAAAGTGAAAACACACTCTGAGGTCTGCTATTGCTGCTCCTTCTTCATGGTGGTTTCCCCTTTATATGAACCCTGCACCTCATCTCCTTTTGGCATCAGATGTCTTTACAGTTCCATAGGCAAGATGAGAGAGAGGCAAATGATCCCAAAAGAAAATGTCCGTGTTCCACTATAAACTGACTTAGCCTAGTACCAGGAATGATGTAGCTATGAGACTTCCATGACTGGAGACTCAGAAATGGTAATTTCCAGCAACAACATGTGCAATTCCTAATAGGGGTGTACACAATGAAAGGAGGGCTGTGACTTTATGGCCATTTTTAGAAAAAGGCATAGAAAAAAAACCTTTTACTATAGACTTGAGAGTTAGTTGACACAAAGGAGAATAGTATCCTGAGTTTCTATGACAAAAGAGCAGCCATATTTACTGAGAACCACACACCTCACTCTTTCTGGTAGATTAGTATCTTCAACTCATATGCAGTGTCATCCAACTGAGAAATTAAGATGTTGTGATGACTAATCCGTCTCTGCGCTAACCTCAACAAGATGGCATTAAAGTGCATGGTGCATGTCATAACCTCATGATCTGAAGACATTTTCATTATTCTTTTTATTGTGCAGCACATATGGTCCATTTCAGAGTACCCAACTGCAGAACAGGCATAATTCACTAAGGGCAGGATTGCAAACTGTCTTCTCCTCACTGCATAAGGGGGGACTTGCATAGGCAGCCAACATCAATTATTCTGTTCTTTATTCTCCCTTCTACTCTGGTAGTTCCTTCACATCTTTTTCAGGCTATGTCTTCACTGTGTTTGTTGGGGGAGGCGGGGTCAGAAAAAGATACACAAATTGCAAACTGCGATTTGCATACCTTTTTCTGCATGTTTTTTCAGAAGAGGCTTTTCTGACATTTGGCCCATCTACACAGGGCCAAATGTGGGGAAACCTCTTATTTCAGAAGATCCCTTATTCCTCATAAAATGAGGAACACAGGGATGCCGAAAGAATGTGCCTACTTTTTTGGAAACTCTTCCGAAAAAAATGGGTATGTTCCCTGGATTCAGCAGAGTTTTTGCGGGATACCTCTAGTAACCCAGAAAAACTCTGCAGTCTAAATATAGCCTCTGTGAATCCCACTACTTCCTTTACACGGAGGGACCCAACCTCATCCCCTCTCCCTTTTCCCTTTGCACCCTCTCTCTTGGTAATCTCATTTGGCCATAGAGTATCAGCTCCTATTTGCATGCAAATAACTTATTTTTCCACCAAATCCCATATCTCTACTCTGAGCTATCTCCCATCACCCCACCCCACATATCAGAGGTCTCTCCAACATCCCCTGTTAACTTCAAGCTGAGACGGACTATCCCCCCTAAATTGCCCAATTCCTGTCACTGATAATACCACCATCTTCCTTGTCACTTAGGCCATTAACCTTGGAGTCATCTCTGACTTCTCTTCCACTTTCCCATCTCCCACTTCTGTTCCACACCATGGGTATGTCTACACATTAGAGATTTCTGGAAAAACGACTGTTTTTCCAAAAAAAGAAGTTACTCACCTTGTGCAGTAACAATGATTCTTTGCAATGCGTGTCCCATGGGTGCTCCACTGTAGGTGTCAGGCTTGTCCCAGTGCCGCAGATCGGAGATCTTTTCAACCATAGTCTGCCAAACCGTGCATCTCGTGCCTTTTCGCGCCGTTTATGTGCACACAGTCTGGTTCTCGCCAGTTCGTCCTCATAGTGGTCAATTGTGGAAGAACTTTGTACATGCTAGTTTAGGGGTGATGAGGCTTGCATTCTTTCCCCCCTTTCCCTTTTCCCTATATCTGATGAGCCAGAAGCAAGTCTTTGGGAACATACGCCACTTAAGATAAGTATTATTGCCAGCATAGCAAAAACAAGTATAAGACAAGGTTAAAGGACAAGAACGCATAAACAACTCTGTTCACCCTAAAGTACTGATCATGTAAACAGGGACAAAGGACAAGAAGAACCAGATCAGAACCAGATCAATAACTAACAGCTAAGTTCTACATCAGCACTAATGAGTAAGCCCTGGAAATTTCCAAACTGCCAAACAGGGCAGGAAAACTGTATTTAAGGCTGCCTCAGAGCCTAGCAAATCGGACTTCGCCGATGGGCTTTGGGTACCCATGCCTCGGAAACTGAGACAACCTCCCACTTCATCCGCAGCATACCCGGGGTCCCAGGCTTGTAGGAAGGGATGTAAGATATGCCGCTTTTGTTATATTGTTCTTCCATTTATGGGGCACGGCTGTTAGCTGCCAATAAATAAACTACTTGTGTTTGACAGATACCTGTGTGGCATCCTTTGTACTTTGGGAACCCAGTGTTGCACCTGAGACTTACTGTTGCCGACTTCACTCCTGATGCTCTTGGTCTGAAAGACATAAGAAAACAGATACTCTGAAGAGGGAAGGAGAGCGGGTTGTGGAGCACCCATGGAACATGAATCTCGAAGAACCATCGTTACTGCACAAGGTGAGTAACTTCTTCTTTGAGCAGTGTCCCAAGCGTGCTCCACTGTAGGTGAATTTACAGCAATAGCCCCTGTAACGGAGGAGGGATTCGGCGCTATCATGCTGTAACTGTGGAGAGGACTGCTGATGCCACTGCCGCATCCGGTAGGAGAAGATTAGAGATGGCATAGTGTTTGGCTAATGAAGTCCCAAGACCATGTAGCAGCCCTGCATATGTCTCTCAATGACACTCCTTTGAAGAAAGCAGTTGACGTGGCTATTGCTCGCGTTGAGTGAGCTCTCAGCACCCATGGTAGCGGTCTATTTTGCAAGGAATAACATTTCTTTATGCAGTCGATGATGATTGACAAAATGTGTTGTGCCGACAACAGATGGCCCATAGAGCACTCAGCAGTAGACACTAGGAGAGTGTTTGACTTTCGAAAGGGCCTAGTTCTTTCTATGTAAAAGGCCCACGCTTGCCTGACATCTAGGATGTGGAGACATGCTTGTTCCATCGAGGAATGAGGTTTCGGGTAGAATGTGGGAAAGACTATTGGTTCATTTATGTGAAACTGAGTTCACTTTAGGGAGAAAGCTAGGCTGGGGGTGTAATATGGCTTCTTGAGGGGTGAATACTGTATAGGGTCGTGAAGCTGAGGTTATTGTGAGTAGAAAAATAACCTTCATTGTGAGAATGTGTAGGTCACATGTCGCTAAGGGTTCAACGGGATTATGTGTTAGAGCGTTGAGGACTAGCTCTAAGTCCCATGGGTCTGCTGGTTGTCTATGATATGGAAAGAGATTAGCCATCCCATTCATAAATCTCCTAGTCATGGGATGTGAGAAGACGGAGTATTTGTCTACTCAGTGGTGGAAAGCAGTGATAGCAGCTAAGTGTACTTTAATAGACACGCAGGTAAGGCCGGAGTCTTTAAGATGTACAAGGTCCAGAATCTGGTGGATAGGTACAGAGTAAGGATCTAAGTGCATCTCAGAGCACCATGAAGAAACCGTGTCCATTTGTGAAGGTAAGTGGTACATTTGGTAGATTTTCTACTATGTAATAGAATGCACTTGACAGGTTGGGAACATATCATCTCTGTTTGTCGGAACCAATCAGGTACCAGGCTGACAACGCAAGGTGGTCGATCTGCCGGTGAAGCGAGCATCCGCGGTTCTGCGTGAGCAGGTCGCAGCATCTGGGAAGAGGATATAGAGAGCGAGCCAACATGCAATGGAGGTAAGAGAACCATGTTTGTCGTGGCCAGAAGGGGCTATCAGAATCACAGTAGCTCTTTCTATAGCTATCTTCTCCAGGACTCTGGGGACTAGGGGCATGGGAGGGAAGGCGTATGGGAGACAGTGGCTCCAACTGCACAAGAAGGCATCCCCTTTGGAGTTCCGCCCAATCTTAGCCCTCGAGCAGTATGGGGGCATTTTGCATTGAGGCATGTGGCGATCAGGTCTACTGCTGGAAAGCCCCAGCGGTGGAATATGATGGAGAGTACTTCTGAATGTAGTTTCCACTCATGGTTCATGGAGAAGTGTCTTCTCAATGCATCAGCTGTGGAATTCTGCTGCCCAGGCAGGTATTCTGCGGGAAGGGAGATTTAGTGATGATTGCACCAATTCCACAAACGTATTGTTATCGTACAAAGTGATTGGGATCGAGCTTCTCCTTGCCTGTTTATGTAATATACAGTAGTCATATTGTTGGTGAGGACTCGTATGACTTGGCCCTGGATAACGGGGAGAAAGTGCTGGCAGGCGTTGTGTACCGCCCATAGTTCTAGGAAATTGATGTGCATCAACAATTTCTGTGGGAGACCATAGGTCTTGTACCTGTTTGTGTTTCAAGTGGGCCCCCCATCTACCGAGTGATGTGTCAGTAGTCAGATGCATTGTCGGCTGGGGATGATGGAAAGGTATGCCGGACATCAGATTTTTGGGGATAGTCCACCAAGCTAGTGATTGTTTGACAGAGGGGAATTGTAACCTCCCTGTAAACATTGCGGGTATTCGAAGTGTATATTGTGGCTATCTAGTGTTGAAGGTAGTGAAAGTGTAATCTCGCATGTTCAACAACATATGTCATTGATGCCATATGTCCCATTAGCTGTAGACAGTGGAGTATAGATGTTTTGGGACTAGTAGAAAATATCTGTATCAGGTCTTGGATTGTTTGAAACCTAGTCATTGGTAAAAAGTCTCGTGTCTTGATCGAGTCGAGGTGGGCGCAGATGAATTCTATTGATTGTTGGGGCATCATGGCTGACTTTGCAATATTGAGAAGCAGACCTAACACCTCGAAAACTGCACTTGTGGTGTTTGTAACATGAAGCACTTCTGTTGATGAAGATGCTCTGATTAGGCAGTCATACAGGTAAGGGAATATCATTATACCCAGACGACGTAGATACGCTGTAACGACCGCCAGAGTCTTGGAGAAAACCCTGGGAGCTGACAAGAGACTGAAGGGCAGGACCTTGTATTGGAAATGGTCTGCACCTATCGAAACAGAGGAATTTTCTGTGGGCCGGATGATGAAAGTTGTGGGGAACGATAAATTCGTCATGAGTGCCTCGATGAATGCCTTGAACGGGGCGGAGAAGGTGAGTGCAGCTCCAGGGAGAAGCACCTGTAGTCCGGGCTGGGGGAAGGAGTTGGCAGTTTACATGCCTTTTGAAGGCTGATGGTGTGAGTCGGGAACTATTCTGGTGAGGATGAGGCCAGAGTGAAGATTCCTGTAGTGACAGGTTGCTGTCTGTCATGTATGGTTGATTCCACTGTTGGCATGCCCTGGGGCGCCGTGTGCGTACCCGGCGCTGATGAGGGATGGTGTGTCAGTGCTGCAATGATAGGCGGTGCCAGTGGTACAGTGGGTGCAAAGACGGTGGTCGGTGCCAATGCAGCCAGTGATGCCGGTGAGCATCTCGGCACCGGCGAGCGTCTCGGCGCTGAACATGGCACCAGCGGTGCAGTCAGCACGGTGGAGCCCGACAATGACAGGTTCGGTGCCGACTTGCTTCGACCCTGTTTAGGTTTGTCGGGGCCACGTATAGTGGACGTGCCCAAAGTGCCTAGCTTGTCCCCGACACTGACTAGTGAAGGGGGTAAAGACAGGGAAGGAGATGGTCTTTTCTTCATCTTCTTAAGAGACATTGGGTGCTCCGTTGTGGGCCCCGGGGACTCCACAAAGCCGGAAGCATCGATACCTTACAGTTGCAATGCTCTGTCAAAGGAGGAATGGAATGTGGAGAATTGTAAATAATTTGAGACTGTTGTGTGGGTCACTAATCATGCTACCCATAAATGTGGGAACTGTATTATGCCACCAGTGCTTGCAGGAGACACACCATCATCATGGTAAGAGGTCTCGGAGGAACAAGCCTCCCCCCTTCCAGAGTTGAGTGAACTGAGCTTGGGGGAAGGGTTAAAGGGCTTGAGTCAGCCTGTTTTACACCTGCCAGGTGTGAGCTATAAGACTGGTCCAACCTGCCCCTTTCCCCCTTTGTTTTAAGGACAGACCTAAAGCAAACTCCCTGAGGAGTCTTTTCTTTTGCTAGTCCAGTGGAAGCTGCATTCCTTTGCCAGTCCAGCTGGTGGCTAAAGAGTTGAAATCATGGAGAGCTGAAATCATTGGTTTGGCTGAGAGCCAGACCCATTGCAGCCAGTGGAGTGGTGGCAACCAGCAGAGTGGCTGGCGGGAATCACTGGCTGGCGGCATAACATGGCGTGGAGCGGTGGCATGCGAGGAGCGATGACCAGCGGCGTGGAGCGGTGACCAGAGGTGTGGCACAGCGACCAGTGGTGTGGCGTGGAGAGTGGCAGGCGAGGAGCGGTGACCAGCGGCGTGGTGCAGAGCAGCAGCAGATGAGGAGCGGTGACCAGCGGCGGCAGCAGATGAGGAGCGGCGACCAGCGGCGGCAACAGAAGAGGAGCGGCGGCAGGCGACCAGCAGAGCGTCTGGTGGCGTGGGACAAGACAGCTGGTGGAGCATGGCGGACTGTCGTAAGGTTCCCCTTATCTATCCCGCCACCCCCATTTCTACCCAGGTTGGAAGGTAAACTTTGGGACTCTGGGTGGCACGGACCAGGGACAGAGACTTTTGGGGTGTCGGACTCTTTGGACTTCAGGTGAATCTTGGCTGGGGAGAGCTTAGCTCATGTTTGGGTTATGAACTCTGTTTGTGGTGTTTCCCCCAAGTTAATGCCGTATGACTTCTCTCTGTGTTTCATTAAATGTTTCTTTCCTACACTCAGACTCAGTGCTTGTGAGTGGGGATGCATTGCCTCTCAGAGGCACCCAAGGGTGTGTGAATTTCCCAGATCACGGGGTGGGGGCTCGAGCCAGTTCTGTGTGAGATAGACCCCAAGATATTGAACCCAGCCCTGGTTACTGCCAGGCCTACCCGGCAGAAGGGTTACATAAGGAATCTTGCAGTCATGTTGCTGCCTGCAAACAGGGACTGTACCATCTGCTCAATAGCAAAAGAGCAAAAAAAAAAAAAAAAAAAAGAGAAGAGCAATGAACATGTGTAGGGCAAGAAATAATGGAACAGAAAATAAGAGAAAATTACCTTACCAATATCATATGCTTAGACCATTAAATTAGCTTTCTTTCTGCACGGTCCATCCAGTATCAACTGACAACCAATAATGTTATCATGTGCCATCCTGCACAAGCCAAGTCCTGTTAATCTTTCCTCTTCCATCCTTTTGCCACTGTGTTGCAGAATGTCATTGCAATGAGTTCAATTAGGCCTTTGTTATTTCAGGTACAGCTTCTATCCCTGGTACAAAAGCACTCCATCTCAGAATTGTCACTGCCACTGTTTGTTTACCAGGGGTGTATTAGAATTCTGCAGCATCATGACATCTGGTGATACGAAGCATGACTGAAATGCTTGCCTTCTTCAGTAGGGGATTGAAACAAAGAGCTCATCAGTGCCTCTTTGTACGGGAACATTCTGAACAGAAAGTGGTAGAATGGACAAGACAAATGAGGTTTCTGAAGCAATGGCCAGTTTTTCTCTCATTTTCTTTATTATATTGTAGTCTTGGATATTAAAGAAAACAGATTCCAGTACAAAAAAATTAGCGGACTGACAAACACAATCTAAGTTCCTCTGAAGGTAAGATGTCAAGGCATTTGAGAATAATGTATTATCACAGAATCATAGGGTTGGAAGAGACCTCAGGAGGTCATCAAGTCCAAACCCCTATTGTGTATCTGTGGATTTTTCTTCCAAGATTGATATTCGTATGTAGTATTAGAAGAGATGGACATTTTTAAGGGCATTAAAAATCTGAACTCCAGCCATGGCTCTGAATTTTGCCAGTAGACCCAGGTAAAGATTTTTCAAAAGCTGAACTTCTCCCATGGAAGTTATGTCATTAATTTCCATAAGAGCACAATTAAGCCAACCCTCCTCACTCTTGAAAATCCCACCTCAGTTTTTCTACCAGGGCGCACACTTTTAAAAGAAGGGATTTTGTGGCACTTGATGTCAGTTACCAGAGATGGAAACTAAATGGCTACACAGTGCCACATTTTATGAGGCATCATTGAATATATCTATTTACTCTGATTATTCTCAAATACCCAGAAGACCACTAGGTCACCTCACAAAAACAAAGACCTAGTCCCTTTCCTGAAAAGCGCACAGCTGAAATTCAGGTGGGCAGATATTGAACATCATGATAAACAGACAGAGGAAGAGGGAAGATGAGAGGGAGGAGAAGGGTTACTACGTTTTCCTAGTTACCCAGTAATGCACAAACATATCTTGCTGATCCACTTGATTATATTTAGCCATCTCACTTCTCCTGGACAGCACAGTCGGAGTGACTTTGATTCAGGTGCAGGGGAGGTGGGCTGGCAAACAAATTTGGAAAGGGTGTTTTCATGAGGAGGTGTCAGCAGGGAAAAAGGCAACAAAAGGAATGCCAAGGCAAAATGGGGAGACAAAGGGGAAAAAATGTGGAGGCACAGAATGAGATACAATCATGGAAATCTGTAAAACAAAGACCAGAAAATAATAGGTTTCATTTTCAATAAATACTTGCCACAGCTACATTCATTCTGTGATAGCCAGCATAGCATATAGCACTAAATTTTGCCAATATGCTATCATTTTCATCTACTCATCTCTTAAAATACCATGTGTGAGCACCAACAAGCAGTTATTTGTGGCAAGTAGTTACCAATGGTCATTGAAGCAGGTGCCATAAACATAACTTTATTTTCTTCCTTTGTACTGATGTTCTCCAAAATGTGCCAAATAAACCAATGCTTTTCATTAAGAGACTCACTATCATTTCAGCCTTACCATGCTGGGCTAGGAATTGCAATGTCACAAAAGTGTCCTTTGAATAAATAACTTTACCTTTACACAGGCCTGCCATTTACCCACTGAAATGGGCTGTTTAATAGTGCACAGCACTGCAGCTCAGGAGTTCAGGTGAGTGCACTATGAACAAACATGGTATCCAGTTTGCATTTTACTTTCCTACATTTCTCTTGCTTGTCAATTATCCTGATTGGGAATTTGGCCAGGTGAATGGCATTTACTTCCTCTATGGGGATGTTAATGATTATGAGTGCTGAGGCCTCATTGCTATGGTCTGATCTGACAAATGGCACCTAAACCAGCTACTTGCTTTCTAACAAAATGATTAACTTGGTTTCAAAACTAAGAAGGATGAGTGTACCATTATGACTCTCTCTGCATATTAGTTTTCAGAATGGACAAAGATAACTAGTGGTATCCCGCAGGGGTCCGTACTGGGACCAATACTGTTCACCATATTCATAAATGATCTGGAGAAAGGGGTAAACAGTGAGGTAGCAAAATTTGCAGATGATACTAAACTGCTCGAGATAGTTAAGTCCAAAGCAGGTTGAGAAGAACTGTAAAAGAATCTCACAAAACTAGGTGACTGGGCAGCAAAATGGCAGATGAATGTTCATGTTGATAAATGCAAAGTAATGCCCATTAGAAAACATAAGCCCACCAACATGTAAACAATGATGGGGACTAAATTAGCTGTTGCCACTGAAGAGAGAGAACTTGGAGCCATTGTGGATAGTGCTCTGAAAACATCCACTCAATGTGCAGCAGCAGTCAAAAAAATCAAGCAGAACGTAAGGAATCATTAAAAAGGGACAGAATAAGCCAGTGTCTTTTTGTCTCTATATAAATCCATGGTATACCCCAACGTGAATACTGCCTACAGATGTGGTTGCCTCATCTCAAAAAAATTATCTTGGCATTAGAAAAGGGCAACAAAAATTATTAGGGGTATGGAATGAGGAGAGATTCATAAGACTGGGACTTTTCAGCTTAGAAAAGAAAAGACTAAGGGGGCATATGAGAGAGGTCTATAAAATTATGACTGGTGTGGAAAAAGTGAGGAAAAATTATTAATTTGTTCCCATAAGAACTAGGGGCCACCAAATGAAAATAATAGGTAGCAAGTATAAAACAAACTAAAGTATTTCTTCACACAACACAGTAAATCTGTGGAACTCCTTGCCATAGGATGTTGTGAAGGGCAGGGCTTTAACCGGGTTCAAAAAAGAGATATATACATTCATGGTGGATAGGTTCATCAATGGCTATTAGCCAGGATAGTCAGGAATGGCATACCTAGCCTCTGTTTGTCAGAAGCTGGGAAGGGGTGACAGGGGATGGCTCACTTAAGTACCTGTTTTGTTCATTTCCTCTGGGGCACCTGGCATTGGTTACTGTCAGAAAATAGGATACTGGGCTAGATGAACATCCTTATGCTCTTATGAGAACTGATGTGTTCTCAGTTTAGGCACTTCATATGGAGAGAGCTCAAATTAGCTGTTGCCACTCCAAAGCCTCAAACACAAACATAGCATAAAATGGTATGCCTACAGGAGAGCTGTACAGTTAAATTATGAAGGAGTAAATGCCTCCCTCCCCCCGCTCTATTCAAAAGTATTTCCATTCTGTTTGTCTCCCTCTTGAAAGTTTTTTCTCCTAAAAGCATATTGGTGGTAGAAGAAAATAAACAATGTAATGTATGAATTAGCATTTACATGCTACTGTAGGTGTGCACAGCATTCAGACATGCAAAAATTACATATTCCTCCTCTATTGTAAATTGTCTAATTACATATTCCTATGTAAATTAGAAAAAGGACAGAATGAAAGGGAATAAAAGGGTGGTAGAGAGACACCAAAGAGTTAAAAACAGTCCCAAAAAGTTAAAACAGGGATTAAATAGACTTATTACAAGATTCCTATCCTGCAAGCACCTACTATACTTAGAACAGCGTCGAGAACAATGGTCAGGACAAAGATTAGAATTGGAATGCTAACCAAAAAGGAATGAGTGATGTGAGATCTGAGAACTTCGAAGGATGGGAGTGAGTTTGCACGATGTAGTTTCAGTTGAAGCAGGACAACAAGTAGAACATACTTTGCCTCTCCCAGGTACCAGAGAGTTCTAGATGTGTAGTGTAGACAAGATATTAATCATATTCCATAAATGAGCTAACGCCTTGGAAGCTATTGTATCAGGTTGAGAAACAGTTAAGGTCCCACCTACTCATCTAAATTAGAAATGTGTTGTAACCATGTGAGGCACAACTGTGGTGTAACCTATTCCTGGAATTCATTGTAATTGTAGTGCAGATGGGCCATTTATGTTTGTCTTTCAGAACAAATACTTAGGTCTGTGTGCACTTTGAAAACTTTTTCATTGTTCATGGAATTACAGCTGGCTTATTTGCCTTTATATGAAAGAGAAGTGAGGAAAGTTTACAGAAGCAGTGATCATTTACACTTACATTGGTTGTGAATCATAATTGCAAGCAGGGCCAGCTTAACTCTTCTGGGGGCCCCAGGCAATTTGATTTTTGTAGGTCCCCTATGTTCCTTGGGGTGGGGTCCTGTTTGGTGTTCAGGAGGGGACTGCAGATTGAGGCAGAAGGCTCGGTATGGGAGAGGGAGAGGGCTCCAACTGGGGATGCGGGCTCTGGAGTAGGATTGAGGATGAGGCATTTGGCTGCAGAAAGGAGGCTCCAGGCTGGGGCCAAAGAGTTTGGAGTGTGGGCCTGGGAGTGCGGGGTCTGGGTGGGAGTTGGGATGCAGGAGGGGCTCAGGGCTGAGTCTCTGGGCTCAGCTGCTGAGTCTGTGAGGGAGTTAGGATGTGGGAGGGAACTTGGGTCCGGAGCACTTACCTGGGGCCATTCCCACTTGGTGTGGAAGGAGAACAGGCTGCACTCACCTGAAGGCACTGCCCCCTGCAGTCCAATTGGCTACAATTCTCGACCAATGGGAACTGCAGGGGTGGAGCCTCAAGGCAAGGAAAGCATGAAGATAGAGCTTCCTGGTGTCCACAGCTCCAGGTGGGGAGGAGGTATAGGAATGGCAGAGCACAGTCTCTTCCCTGTCCCTCCCCCCAGGAAGGCCTGGCCCAGAACGCAGCCTTTTCTTAATACAGCCATGATTACAAACAAACGATACTCTTCTCCATTTGAAAAATCTATCAGATTCTGTGTATTAAAAATAATACAGGCAAGTTGCATGGGCCTCTTACATATCACATCATACCCTACACATTGCCTCAGCATAAGACTTTTTGTATAGAATTTTTTTTCTTACATTATTCATTCATGTTTCAGAACAAGAGAAATCATTCTGCAACTTGAAACTATTCATTTTATTCCTCCTTTGAAAATAATATTACAAAGTCTAAAACACACTCATGTGCAGGAAAACCTAAACAGCACACTTTTCTGGCTGATCATTCTAACACTGCCTTTTAAAAGGGGGCATCTTGTTGCAAAGGAACACCTTAAAGGCCATTCTGTCAGGGATGGAGTTTTAAGTTTTTGTTTACTCAATTACCAATATTAGCAGCTACAACAAAAAACCACACAAACACTATGGAAGTCAGACTTCCAAATAAATAGGTTTCTCTTAAATGGTGCCATTATACATCGCCACACATTCTTTTTAAAGACTGTGGCCTCAATGGTGCACAACCCTGAAAAGCAGATGTTATGTACATCTTGTGCATTTTAAACTACATGGAAATAGCCTAAGTTTGGATTTGAAAAAGTAATTAAAATAGTTTTAAAATTTCCAGATAGGTTGTATTATGGGTTGTTTGTTTGGGGTATTTTTTTAAACAAACAGAAAATTCTTTTCGTACTGGAATATCAGCAAGTTTTCTCTCCTGACAGCAGTCTTACCTAACTGGAGAATCTTGTTGAGACCACTTATTGAAGTATAATTACTGACTAGGAGAAGATAAATATGCTTACTTACAGCAGAGGTTTTTCAATATCCTCTAATTCTCTGCCCATAATTAATTGTGGGTACAAATGGCATTTAGGCAGCTAATTGTTTCATTGTTCCTTTGGAATAGGTAGTTAAGATTATGGAATTGTCCCATTTTTGCCCCAGTGAATGACATCTGCAATTTTGAGTCCACAGTTGGTTGTGGGTCCAAAATTGCAGGTTCAGATGTCAAGACTGAGTTCCAGACCCTAGAAAAAGGTGGTCATTAGTGGGTGGAATAAGAGCTGCCCTCCGTTCCCCATCAATCTATCTATCATGTATCTGGGCTGTCAATTTGCTTCAGTGTTTTTTGTGAATAAAAGAGCCCTTCAGTTTGGTATTTGGTAGGGGGCATCAAGTGGAGGTATTTCCCCATGCCAAGTGCATTTTTGAATTTGCATCTGAATTTGGATGAGGCCTGCTTGCTTTTCAACTGTGTGATGGTAAAGTGAAATAGCACTACTGCATTCCACTCACAGTATGGAGGAGCAACTATTAGCCACAAGTGAGCAGTAAAGTCAAGTGATTAAGCAGCAGGACTGCATTCCAGGTTCATCCAGGAGAGAACGAAGAATGATGCTGCAAATAGCAGGGTGGCTACAAAAGTCAAATTAAGGTGGCTGAAGCTTCTTATATTCTCCTTTTCCTCTCTTGTCTGGCAGCCACATGCCAAAGCTTTTCCCACTGCATCGGCAGCTCCTCTGTGCTTTCACCTTAAAAATTCAAGTGGATCCTTGTAGAGGTGTCCCCTCTGCAGTGTGTCAGCATCATTTTCCAAGGCTAGACTGAGACAGGATTCAACAAAGATTTCACCCTCCAAGTGCTTCTCCAAGTAAGAAACGCGACTATTTCAGCTGTGCAGGAAATTCTGTGAAAACAAGGCAAAGCTGACAGTTGGCATGAGGGGGAGCAGTTTCTGGACAGCAAGAGGCAGGGAGGTTTGCCTGGTTAGGGGAGGGGGACACAGCGCGCTCAGTCTTTCCATTCAGAGATCCAAGTCTGGCAGCTATCGTCAAACCCTGTCTCAACATACAGAGCCACAGGCTTGGTACCCATGGAAGAAGGCTGTGCCAGGGGTACTGATTTCCCTACAGACTTCCTGGCTCAGACACCGACCCAGCCTTACAGATGGAGTTGGATGTGGGAAGAAAGGATTCTCTCTCTCTGTCCTGCTTTGGTTTAAAATTGCGGTTAATATCTGGAGGAGAAAAGTCCACTCACCCACACTAGACGTCTTAAAAATGCTGCATGACCCTGCCTCACTTTACTGATTCTGATTCTCTGTTCCAGTGCTGTCCCTCCATTCCTGCTGTTCTCATGAGAATAGAGATGGTGCTAGGGTCCTCAGGCGTCCCATCACCCACCTCCAAGCTGACCTGCTGGCCTCTGTTCTCAGATCCATTCCTCTCTATTATAGTACGCATGGTGCTGCATAGAATTCCAGCAGCTCTCAGTCCCTCTTATGCCTACAAACCCGCTCCACCTCCATGACACTCTGCCTCTTTCCTGTTTGCTTCCCTGGAAGTAGGATATGGCATGGGGTAGAGTCGGAGGCATGCCGAACCATGCTCCACCCCCTCCTTAGGCCAATCTACTTTATAAAGTTCTCTCCTAGGCTATCATGAAGGCCAGCAAGTGGCCGGGTTGCTGCTCAAAAGCAGAAGTCCATAACAGGTCGTAACAGTCTGAATTCAAAAGGGGAGATGGAATTAGTGGTCCATAAAGCCCATAGTGTTGCAGGGTGTACAGGGAGCAGTTGGACATGGGGTCTTGCAATATCCTGTATGCATTGAGTCTCTACCCTTCCCTGTGACCTCTTCTCAACTAATCTGGCACTAGACCCTGGAGAACCCATCTCACAGGGAGAAACCATTGAGAAACGCCTTTGGCTTTGTCAAAATAAGCATGGCAAGGAAGTATTGTAAAAGTCAATCAATACTGAGAAGAAAAAACTAGGTTTGTGACAAAAAACCAAGTTGTCACTACTCCTTTCTCTCAAACAGTAAAATCATGTGTGCTGCAATACCCAGACTAACAGGATTAAATCTAATATCAGAATCTACAATCTGCAGCCAGTTCACATGTATTCATTGTGGAGAGGCTGAGAGCAATTCAAAAGCTAAGATTTGCACACAAAGCAAGGCTATAATTCTTGTGCCAGTTTCTCAGCTCATGTAAATCACCGTAACTACTCCACTGACATTTACACCAGTTGAGGATCTGCTCTCATGCATTTTAGTATCAAAGATTTACACATTATGTCTGCCTAGGGCACTTAATAGAAACGGCCCCCTTCTGAAATTTGGTCGTCACCTTTTCAGCTCCCTGTAGCAAAATAACCAGTGTCACCAGATACTCCACACATATGTTCTGATAACCCAGTTATGCCTCTTTGGACAGTGCCACATACTACCTAATAACTTTTAAGTTTTTTCTATCCTTCAGCACAGCTTGTGCTAGCTGCACCAAAAGTAGCACACAAAACAGACAACTTCTATCAGCTACTTCCCTTTTTTGGATGTGGCCTCCATTGATTTTAGGTGTCAGCAGAATCTCTCATAGCACAGATGAAGCAGTCAACCACATTTCTCTGTGTTAAGTTTCCTTCTAGGCAGGCTGATTATTAAGGCTATTTAATTAGGAAGAAGATAAAAGGATATTAATATGCACTTCCCTCAGGCTCCATAGAGACAGCATGAAAAGGTAAACTATGGACAAAGCCAGAACCTTCAATCAATTTCATCATGTTCAGGGAACTTAGGTTGAAATCTTAATTATTTTTTTTTAATATTGCTATCCCTGAAACCATGATTTTACTTTTTGCAACAGATACTTAATCAGATCATTTCCTCTTATTATATAGAAATATAAGACAGTATTTACACAACATTTAAACACATGCAATTATTTAAATAATGAGCCCTAAGGGCACACCATTACATTCAACCTTAAGAATTTTATAAGGAACATTTCAGAGCTAAATAAACTGATAATTGATAAAATAGGATTCAACAGAATGGGCAAAATTGTTCATGCAGTATACAATCAGCATTAAACACAGAAAGGACTATATTCAACCAGACTTCTAAAAAAACAATACACAAATATATCCCTGCTGTAATTCCATTATCCTTAAGAAATGAAGGGTTAGGGAGAGAAGATTATGGTCCACAAATATGTAAGGAGCTGCTGTATGCCCATGAAATAGATTAAACAGACTTTGTGCCAATGTAATTGCGAAATTACTAAAATTGGAGAAATATCAAGGCCAGATTTTACACCCATCCATTACGCATGTTTTATGAATAATTAATTTAATCCTGAAACAATGCAGAGCGTGGAAAATGCAACCTGTTAGAAACCCCTTCCAGCTCAAATGAGTCTACTTATTCTGCAGTCTTCAACTACCATATTATTTTGTGACGTAATGGCTACGTCTACACTGGCCCCATAAAATGGAATAGTCATGCAAAGCAGGTAAGTCAGAATAGGGAAATCTGCGGGGGATTTAAATTTCCCCCGCGGATTTAAATAAACATGTCTGCCGCTTTTTTTCCGGCTTAGGGAAAAGCCGGAAAAAAGCGTCTAGACTGGCGCGATCCTCCGGAATAAAGCCCTTTTCTGGAGGATCTCTTATTCCTATTTGAATACTTATTCCCCAAGCTGGAAAAAAAGCGGCGGACATGTTTATTTAAATCCGCGTGGGATATTTAAATCCCCCGTGGATTTCCCTATTCTGACTTACCTGCTTTGCATGACTATTCCGTTTTATGGGGCCAGTGTAGACGTAGCCATTGAGTATGTCAGGTGTAAAGCAGTTCACACACCACAGGAGGACAAAACATTCGGAAAATCAAAGAATGCCAATTTCAATCAGTCAGGTTTGCTGATCTAGGTAAAAGTGGCTACATTCCATTTCAGTTATTTGACATGTAAAAAGACTTGGACCTTGAAGCGTACTGTAGAATAACCTTTTCAAATATTTAGCCGCAATCATAGCCTTCAACAAAGGATAGCCCAGTGGTTAGGGTCCTCATTTCGGACTTGGAAGATGTGAGTTCAAATCCTGCCTTTGCCACAGACCTCCTGTGTGACCTTGGGCAATTCACTTAGTCTCTTTAATGCCTCAATTTCTAATCTGTAAAACAAAGATAATAGCACAAGGGTGTTGTAAGGAAAAATATGTTAGATTGTCAGGCATTCAGATGCTGCAGTAGCAAGGGCCACTGAAGCATCATAGATACATACATACATTTATGCCCATCATATTCATTTGATATTTTGAAGTTCTTTCAAACACTTCATGGCTACGTGTATTCCCATGTCACATATGCAACTGAAGTGGCTTCAGTCATGAATAGCTACACCTATATTAGCATGGGGGTCAGTTCATGTTGATTGCTGTTATGTGATGAGGCAGAACTTTTTTTAAAGTTCTGGTCCATGTCAACTGACTGAAATCAGGGAAAAAAGATTTTCTTAACATGGAGCTATGCTTGATGAGGCCCAGGGGGTGGAGCCAGTCTGCCTAATGCTTTGATCTGGCCCGTAGCATCTATTTATATCCTGCTTCCAGTGCCACCAAATTTCCAAGTGGTGGCTCAGGCAGCAGGATCCTATTTAAATGGTCCCAACTCCCAGTTGCGGCACTACCCTAGCAGGGGCCAGAGCTGAGAGTCCTTTAAATAGCCATAGCAATCCCGGGAGGCTGCCAGGCAATGTGCTAGCTGCAGGACCAGGAGCCCTTTGCTGTGTTTTTAATTCAATGCCTCCAGCCCCAAACAACTCGGCGGGTGGAATGCGGGGGGGGGGGGGGAGAGAAAAGAGGCTAGTCCCCAGCCCCTTCCCTTCAACCTCAGGCCCCTTCTGGGCGGAGGGGGAAGCCAACCCGTGATCATGTACCGAAATTCATTAAGTGGCCCCCTGAAAAAATTATAGCTCATCTCTGTCTTAATAGCACTTTCATGTGTCACAGCTTTATCCACATAATAGACAAATTCAAATGTTTACAGATATTTATTTTGCTTTAACAAATGCACTAAAAAGATTAGAAGATTTATACAACATTTTCCAGAAATGTTAACTTTTGGAGAGTACACAGAGCTCTCTTCCTTGCATTTGGGTAAAACCTGGAAAACGGAAGCACTGACTGCATGGGACATCTTACTGCAATCATTACAGTACCATAACCAAAGCAGTATCTCCTTTTTCAATATAGTGTGGGGTGAAAAAGATCGCTTGTAATTTCAGAATCATGAGCCTCAGAGACTCCCTTAAATTCCCATCTTACTGAACTCCTGCCAGCAATAAACCGATCATTTCTAGAATAGTGTACCTCTCTTTGGTTGACTTGGTATTTTTCAGGGAAAATATTAAATCTGTCTAAAATAACTTCAACCCTCTGGAAACTCCCACTGTTAAATTGGTGGCTAAATTGGCTTGACAATTCAAACAGCCATGACAAAATGTTTTACTAATGCAGTTAGAACAGTGATCTGTGCCTGCATATTTGTAAATAGGAATATATAAGAACGTTATCTTCTTTCACCTTTGAGGCACTGGCCAACAGAACGGAGCCATGGTGACAAGGAAAGAAGCTTGCACCAGCTCTAGGACTGTAGCAAATGAATATTGCGAAGAGCAAGGGTCACCACATACTCAGGGCACTGTTTAAAACGAGGGTGGGGAACCTGCTTTGGGTTGGGGCCACTGACCCACAGAAAAAATCAGTCAAAGGCCACAAGTGAGAAACAAACAAAAAAATAAAACCTCTCACTGACAAGGCCCCCAATTGAGGAGGAGAAAGACCCACCCCCCATTCCCCTCGCCAGGGCTAGTAGATTTTGTGGGGGAAAGCCTCTAGGCAGCACTTTACAGTGTTAGCTGGGTTGGGGAAGGGGAGGGAGAGGGCAGCAGCCTGCGGACTTGATTCCTCCCAACTGACAGGCTCTGCCTGGTGGGGGATCAGGCTCTGCCTTGCCTGACTCCAGACCATGAGGCTTGGAGCTCTCTCCATTGGGGAGCTGGCACTGGCTCAGAACCACGGGGGAAGCTGTGGGGGAGGGGCATGGGCCTGTAGTGCCAGCATGGGCTCCCCAATGGGGGAGCCCCGAGCCTTGGGCGGCAAGATCCAGGCAAGCTGCATCCAACCCTTGGGCCTAAAGTTCCCCACCCCTGGCTTAAAGGCTTGATCTAGCTCTTAACTAGTTGATCTTTATGCAGCAAGATGAAGACGTACAACACTATATCCAGGAAGTGCCAGTATAATGACAGCATTGATGGTACTTGGCAAACAAAAACATCTTTTTGATGCCTGATGCATTTTTCCATGTCTAAATGATCTCCTGCGGTTCTTCAACACAAACTCTGCTGCCCATTTTAACTACTGAGTAATATGTCCACCGAACGGAAATTTCATTTCCACTGCATCTAATTTATCATTTCTTCATAGGGTGCTCTATTTTCTTTGTCCATAGAATCCATGGGAAAGACCGGAATGAACATTAATCAAATTAAGATCCTCTTTCCAGAGAAGTAACAGTTCTTTCTTAATAACTTTGAGAATAGAAATATGTATCAGGTTCTTATTTTGTACAGGCAGTCCCCGGGTTACGTACAAGATAGGGACTATAGGTTTGTTCTTAAGTTGAATTTGTATGTAAGTCGGAACTGGCTCCAGATTCAGCCGCTGCTGCTGAAACTGACCAGGGGCTGACTACAGGAAGCTGGAGGCAGAATTGCTCTGCCCCCAGCTTCCTGGAATCAGCCACTGATCAGTTTCAACAGCTGCTGAATCTCGAGCCTGGGACAGAACAGCTGGGCTGCCAGGTAGGTCCCTGCAGGACCAACCCAGCAGCACCCCAGCTGCTCTACCCCAAGGTCCACAACAAAAGCCTGGTCTGCTGGGGGGGGGGCAGGCGCACCCCTCCAGCAGACCAGGGACACCCGGAGCAGGGACATCCGCCTCCCCGGCTTTGCTCCAGGTGTCCCTGGTCTGCTGGAGACGGTCCCCAGCAGACCAGGGGCACCCAGAGCAGCTTTTCTCGCCCCGGAGGTCGAGGTGGCAGGACCGCTGCGCTCTGGGCGGTCCCGCTGCCTGCGAGCTCCGGGGCGAGAAAGCCCCGTTCGTAAGTGCGGATCCGACATAAGTCGGATCCGCGTAACTTGGGGACTGCCTGTAGTCTCATTTTGTAGATAAATTGGAAAAGCGATTGTGTGTTTATGAACCCTCAGAATACTAGACAGCTCAGGAGTTGCAGTAAACTTAGATTTAAGACATATGGACCAAATTCATCCCAAGAATAACTGCGGAAGCCAAAGGATTTACAACATTGATACATTTGAGTTTGCCATCTACTGAAAATATCCCACTAGAACTCAAAGCCCCTTATTTATTTTTCCAACAGGAAAATTACCCATTGCCATTCCCAAAGTAATTTCTAATTTGCAGAGAATGGCACTGTACATTCCCCATTTGCTCCATCAAAGACAGGTAAAGTGTACAAGTAATCCACAGAGAGACTTGAATGTCACCTTGCTTGCCAAAGGGAAAAGATGAAAGCTACCTCCTCTTCCTCTTTAATTGGTTTAAGGGAGGAATTAATTAAATCAGGCTTCAAAAGTGTTCCTAGACTAAAAGACCAAAGGGCATGAGAAGGAACATGGTCTGTCATCTGAAAAATCAAATGAAACTAAATGTTAAAAACCATCCATTATGTTTATTTACTTGAGGAACTGTTTATGTTTCTAGATTGGACAGCAGTCCCTCCATGACCTGGCTGAAATTACACATCTACATATTACATAAAATTAATTTCATTTCATGCTCTAAACAATTATGCAATGTGGGTGGAGTAGAAAAGCATTCAACATGTTCCTAATTAGTGTGTTAGGGGAGGCATGTGATCAAGTTCTCTTCTCATGCACAGTGTGGGATTTTTTACTTAGGCAAAGACAATGCAGGTGAACTTCTATTTAAATGAATCACCTCACTGGAAAAGTTCTCAATTCAAAACACAGAAACTACGGTAGAACAAATAACAGTGTACTTAAAAAGATTTGTAAAAGTATAGTTTTCCATCCTGATACTTCAAGAAAACCAGTTGGCAAACTTAACGGAGGAGCAATAAGCAGTATATTTCTATGTCCCAAATAATTTACTTCCTGCAAAATGCGGTTCTGTTAATACCCTCTCTGAATAATCAACCATCTAAATTCCCAGTCCTTCAATGACTTATGTATGTGCTTAACTTCAAGTCTTTGCAGAATCAAGGCTTAAATTAGCCCTCCTTTCCCCAATACCTTAGTATACAGTGATATTCTCATATAATAATTACATTTAAAAGAAAGAAAACTGAATAGTTTTCATCTTTGGTAAACCTGATTAACCCAGTTCTCCTCTGGGGTTTTTTTCCCCTATGCTTGGCAAGGATACAGGAATATTCACCACAGTCATTTATATACATATGCCTCTGCTAACTAGCCCTGACAGGCAGCTTACCCAGGAAACTGATGTGGGAAATTGACCCATTTCAGCCATA
Source organism: Pelodiscus sinensis (assembly GCF_052426305.1). Taxonomy (NCBI): domain Eukaryota; kingdom Metazoa; phylum Chordata; order Testudines; family Trionychidae; genus Pelodiscus; species Pelodiscus sinensis. Next base: position 56,164,953 of record NC_143059.1, on the reverse strand, counting down.
AGCCTATTTGGAATTGGAACCTGGGTTTTGGTTCAATCCAGCAAAGTCTGACTCTGTATGGTGCTAATGATGTAACAAATCCTCTCCAGTGAAACATACTGCTAAAATATAATGGATTACTGTCATAAATCTATCCTATCAAAATTAAGATTATACTTCTAAAGAACCTGCCTCCCACAAAATAAAACCATTGTGGGAGGGGGAAAAAACATTCTGTGTACCAGAGCAATGTCTATAAAAGCCCCATGTTGCAGAAATATTTTAAGAGTTTCTTGCTGAACTCTTACCGTAGCCAGGTAATGTTTGCACAACCTCTCGATCTCAAATGGTTTTCACAAAGGATATTTGAACAAGGTGAAGAACCCTTGAAAGAGGCAGAATCCAGAGATGAAAGACATTGTAACCCGCCACCCCTAATTTAAAATGAAAGCATGAAACTTTTCCCAATATAATCCTTGTTCTTTCATTCACAGCTACTGTTTTAATACATTTTTGTGAAAAACTCTTGTCATAACAAAATGCCGCTAGACAAATTAAAATATTCCTAGAAGCTGTTCCAGCCAGAAAAAGAAAACAAGCCACACTGCTTTTAAATCACCACCAATCCTTTCTTCCAAGTACTACAGCTGGTTGAAAAATAATACGTATGTTTTGCAAAACAGTTTGAAAATTTTCTGAATTGTTCAGTTTTGGGTGTTTTCCCTTCTTTCCCCCATCCATGCATATCCCTCTCTTATTATGGCACTGGAAAAGAGAGAGGTTATCATGAAAAAAAAGCCTAAACAAAAAACGTAGTTCTCAGTTTCAAAAGGGAAAGGGGTTTTGGTTTTCATTGTTTTCCATCAAAAAAGTGAATTTTTCTATGAACCATTTTCATTTTTCATTTAAGAGTTTCATTAGAAATATTTTCACAAGCTCTACAAGGCATAGAATATAAATGATCATGCCAGTTAGGGTATGTCTACATTACAGCGCTATTTCAAATTAACTTATTTCAAATTAATTAATTCAAAATAAGCTAATTTGAAATAACACATCTAGACCCAAAAACTAATTCGAAATAGCGTTTTGCTATTTCAAAATAGCGCGTCCACACTGATTGGATGCTGGATCGCATTTAAGGGCAGCTGAAACCGGTTCCAGCAGGGCATCAGGTCAATAGTTGCTTTGTGTGGCTTCTGTCTGAGGCTATCTGAGGCTTGTGCTTAAAGGGACCCCCGGACAGCCAGTTCTCGGTTTTCCCGCTTGCTTACCTACCTCGCCGAGGGACAGCAAAGCGTTTTCCTCTCCGCTTCCTTCGGTCGCTCTCCTTTGGGACACTGCTGCAGTCAGCACCATGGAGCCAGATCCGCCCCTGGGCACTCTGGTGCTCATGCTGAACATGTTGCTGCGAGCCTGGCAGCAATTGCTGGAGGCTGCCTGGCACCTTCTGCTGCAGGTCAGCCCCCTGGCCCTCCCCCTGCCTCCCCAGGGGCCCTGGAGGAGCAGTGCCCGGACACCAGGGTGTCCCACTGCATCTGGCATCTGGACACCAGCAGCAACTGGTGGGACCACATCATCCTGGAGCGCTGGGGAGACCAACAGTGGTCCCAGAACTTCAGGATGGAGGACACTTTCCTGGAGCTCTGCAAGTAGCTCGCCCCTGCTCTGCAGCGACGGGACACGCTCATGAGGCCCGCCATTCCCCTCCATAAGCAGGTGGCCATCACCCTCTGGAAGCTCTCTACGCTGGATAGCTACCAATCCATCGGGAACCAGTTCGGCGTGGAGAGATCCACTGTCGGAATGGTGCTCATTAAGGTATGGCACCCACCGGCCACTGGGCCAGGACGGGGAGCTGCAAGAAGGACGTGAGCTGCCCCAGGGAAAACCGGGGGGAGGTGGTGTAAGTGCCCTCCCCGGGAGGGGTCGATCCATCCCAGACATGCTACAGACCGCCCGTGGTGGCCAGGATTGCAGCAGGGGTTGCTCCTGGGATTGGGGTGCAGGGCAGTGGCGGGGAACGAACACTCCCAGCCACCTGGGCACCCCAGTGACCCTCGGTTTTGTTTCTCTCTGCAGGTAGTGAAGGCCATCACAGGGTGCTGCTCCATAGAGTCGTCCACCTCACCAACTTGGATGCGGTCATCCAGGGGTTCGGCGCCCTCGCCTTCCCCACCTGCAGGGGGGCAATCGATGGGACACACATTCCCATCCATGCCCCGGACCACCAGGCCTCCCTTTTCATCAACTGCAAGGGGTACTTCTCAGTGATCCTGCAGGCCGTCTCTGACCACCGCGGCCAGTTCACGGACATCAATGTGGGCTGATCCGGCAAGACACACGATGCATGGGTGTACTGGAACTCCTCCGTGTGCCAGAGGCTGCATGCCGGGACTTTCTTCCCTGACCGCCACATCAGAGTTGGGGACATGGACATGCCAGTGTGCCTGCAGGGGGATGTGGCCTACCTCCTACCGCCCTGGCTGATGAAGCCCTACATGGGACACCTCAGCCTCTCCCGGCAGGCCTTCAATGCCAGGCTCATCAGGGCCCGCACTGTGGTCGACGGGGCCTTCGGCCGACTGAAAGCACGGTTTAGATGTCTTCTCACCCACCTCGACCTCTCCCAGCACAATATTCTGCACGTGGTGGTAGCGTGCTGTGTGCTCCACAATTTGTGTGAGAGGAAGGGGGAGGCTTTCCTGCCAGCCTGGATGGCAGAGGCTGACCGCATGGCTGGCCAGTATTCACAGGCCCGCATGGCTGCCAGCCGCGAGGCCGTTTGAGGGGCTGGCTGCATCCGGGAAGCCCTGTGGGAGAGCTTCCAGGCAGACGAAGACTGAAATCCCCCTGGTGTGCCCCACTGGGGCCTTGTGCCTTACATTCTACCCCCACCTCCTTCCCCCTCCCTAACCTACAATAAAAACACCTGTGTTGCCACACAACAATGTCTTTATTTCACATAACCGAGGTGGGGGGAGGGTAAGAATGAGGGCGGGAGAGGGTTTTGGGGAAACTTGGGAAGAGGGAGCTGGAAGGGGGAGGCGAAGCTCAGGGGCATCAGGGGGCAGTGGGTGTGGAGGTTGGGGCAGGAAGGACAGGGGTATGTGGAATAAGCGGGAGGAGGAGCAGGGGTGGGAGGAGGAGCAATAGCTGGGGCGGCCGCAGGGGCTGGAGCAGCAGGAGGCAATGATCAGTTCGCCAGGGCCTTCAGGTGCTCACGGAGGGCACAGCCCTGCTCCCAGAGCGCCCTCAGGCTCTCCCACCGCAGCTGCAGGTCCTCTTGCACCCACTGCTCCTGACTGTGGACCTGTCGTCCCTGCAACTGCAGCTGCTGCCTCTCGAACTCCTCTTGGTTGCGGGTGCGCCTGCTGGCCTGGGTGCGGGTGGAGGGTCCAGGCGGGGTGGTGCGTCCTGCACTCTCAGGTGCTGCGGCTGCGGTGAAACGAGAAGTGGTCAGTTCTCCTTGGGGGCACAGTGGGTGAAACCCAGCTCCCCTCTGCAAGGCGAGGACAGCAGGTGTCCGCACCATCACGTCCCACTATCCCCGGGAGTGTGAGCTGGCCCAGGACTGCACCCCAGCCCCTGTGTTGCCTATAGTGTGGTGGGGAGGAGGGGAGAAGGGGAGGGAAGCTGTGCCCTGCCTCTGTGTAGAGGGAGCATCTGTAGGGAGGGCAGTCTCTCTCCCCGGGGCAAGGTCCCTGGGCTCCCCCTCCCCCCCCCCCCGCATAAGGAGACCATGATGTCGCTCATATATGGAGGCCTCCCCAGCCTCGGATGAGGCTGCTGACAGGCTCTCAGGGATGGCTCGGGGTTCCTGGATGCAGGGCAGGCTCCCTGCAGTCTCCTGGCTGCTGTCATCCTCCTCCTCCTCTTCCCCGGGGTCAACGATGACCAAGGGGGCATGGACTGTCTGACCCCCCAAGATGCGGTCCAGGGCCTCAAAGTGAGGGCAGGCCTCCGGGTCAGCCCCTGATTGGGAGGCCCTGGTCTAGGCCTGCCGTAGCTCTTTACTTTTGTTGCGCACCTGCTCTTGGGTCCATATATGGCCTCTGGTGGCCAGGCTGGCAGCCATGCGGCTGTAGACGGACACATTCCTGCATCTAGTGTGGAGATCATGGGCATTGGAGTCCTTCTCCCAAATCTCAATGAGGCCCACGATCTCCGCACTTGACCAGGAAGGCACTTGCCTTTTGCAGCCCCTGGGAGACGCCAGCCTGGTCCTGGAGAGCGGTGGAGGGATGGATGGCAGCAAGTGGCTGGCTCATCCTGTGCCAGGTGCACGGTCTGCTGGCTGGGTGCTGGCAACTGGCACAGGCACTGTGGCCAGAGTCTGCCCCTTTAAGGGCTCCGGGTCTCAGCGGGAGCAGATGAGTATTCCTGGTTGTGCCCAGAGTGGCCACCAGAGCTCCCTGGAAATGGCTGGAGGCCAGCTAATTCGAAATAAGTGTCTACACAGCACTTATTTCGAATTAGCTATTTCGAATTAGGCGTAATTCCTCCAAGAATGAGGTTTACCTAATTCGAAATAAGCATGCCGCTATTTCAAATTAATTTCAAAATAGCGGTTTGTATTTGTAGACAGCTATTACAGTTAATTCAAAACAAGAGCTCTTATTTTGAATTAACTCTGTAGTGTAGACATACCCTTATAGAGGTGCATGATGCACATTATGAGACGCTATAAGGCAGATCTGATGCTTTCAACTTCTAATGTCACTTTATGAAAGAGAATTGGGCAATTAAACACTCTGGTAAGAAAGCTTGTGGTCCAAAGGTTTAATTGATGCAAATCGACATAGCTTCATTGACAGAGCATCTAGATAAAGGTCATAATCTGTTCCATAGTGACATGTAAAAACACTAGTAGATTTTACCTGGCATTGCCCAGGTCCTTCAGAGCAGGGGGCTGGTGGTTTTGGGGGGGTGCAGAAGCCAGGGTAAGGCCTTGGGGATGTGGGAGGGCAGTGCACTAGGCTGGGAGCAAAGTGGGGTGTGAGAGAGAGGGTTGGGGGATGAAGAGGAGCTCAGGAGGAGGGTCCCATCTGGCCCGGACCTTTTCTCTCTCCTCAGACATCTCTCCTGATCACCTGGAGTATTTTCTCTCCCCCCAACTTTCCTTGCATGTAGGAGCAATTCTCCCCCACCCCCTCCCAGTGCTGCAGCCAAAGGCCAGGAGGGGGGAAAGGGTTTGGGGTAGTGGGCTACTTACTGGTGTGCTGGCAGGCAAGATGGCAGAGCCCCAGCTCTGCTGACCACTCCCTTGATGGTGCGGCTGCCCCAGTGGCCACTCTCAGTATTCCGTCCCTGGAAACAGTTGCCTCTCGCTTTGCATGTTATGGAAAACTGTCCTTTTCCCAGGGCTTCTGGTTCTCCTGGTGACTAAGGCTATGTCTAGACTACATTCCTGTTGAAAGAGGAATGTAAATTAGGCAAATCAAAAGTACAAATGAAGCGCTGATTTAAATATCCATGCTTCATTTGCATATTTGCATCCAAGCGCTGTTTCGAAAAAGGTTTTTTCGAAAGTGAAAGCATAGTCTACACTGGGTTGTTTAAAAAACTCCTCTTTTTCCCCAAAAGAACCCATACTCCTGAAAAAATGAGTATGGGTTCTCTCAAAAAGGATGTTGTGTGGTGTTTTGTATTGTTCCCCTCCTCCCGAAAAACCCCGTCTAGACTGCGCTTTCACTTTCGAAAAACCCTTTTTCAAAAAAGCGCTCAGACGCAAATATGCAAATGAAGCCTGGGATATTTAAATCCGTGCTTCATTTGCACTTTCGATTTGCCTCATTTACATTTCTCTTTCAAAAGAGGAATGTAGTTTAGACATGCCCTGAGAATAGCATCCCTCCTTTCTCTTTCCATATTATGCAAAACAACTGAATGCCAGGCACATCCCATTTTCCTAGCACAACCAAACCCTGACCTTGCTTTACATTAGGATAAGAGGAAGCTGAATATCAAATTTGGTGATCCTAGCTCTTACCACATTGGAGGAGTACTTGAACAGAGACTTATACATAGACAGACAGACATACTCACAGACAGACACACAACTCTCTAGAATATATAAATATATATAGACACCCAACGGCTACATGGAACGATGCCTCGACAAGGCCGGTAGGAAGCAGCCCAAGGAATGGTGCAGGAACCGCACCTCCCACCCAGGTATCCTCAGCGCATTTCAGCAGGAGTCCCCGCCGAGAGGGAGCTGTAGGCAACCCCTACGCTCATAGGGCCCTGGGTCAGGAGCTGGTGGAGCAGGGTGGGCCCGGGTCCTTCTACCAGGGGCAAAACCCGGACTCATTGACTGGCCATTAGGCCTTACTTCCCTACAACCAAGGGCACATATTGACTGTAGCCATTAGGCCTTAGCACTCTGGGGTCAAGGACATGTATTGATTGTGACTAGGAGACTGTTAGCCCTATGGATCAGACTACCAGTGTACTGAGAGTCCTGCACGGGGCAAGGGAGTTATGGAGTAGAAAAGGCTGGGAGTCCGGTGCGTGGTGACCGCACGTCGGAATAGCCATAGTCATGTGATGGGGTGGGCAGACCCCACCACCGCTGTGTATCTGGACAGCAAGATTTTCAGACACGCTCTTTAGACAAAAGCAACAGACAGATTTTGTTTTATTTAACCAAAGGCAGGTTTGCCATGATCATTATATTGGAAAGATTTATCTTTTCTGTTATTGTAACATTGCTGAAAACCTGCTAGACAAAAATTGGATGGAGCTGATAATTCTGATGCCAACACACAAATCATGTGAATGTTTTATAAGCATCTTGCAGTTTTTATCTTTGTATAGGCATTTAAATATAAGTTCTAGTATTTGGTTAATAAGTACATGGTGTTCTTAAATTACAGTCAAGCTAGGAACTGGAACAAGTTTTAAAGGGATTCTATCTTTTCTTCCTGCCACCTTCCAGCTCAGAGTGGATACTTGCAAAGATTATAGCTTTGACTGTACAGATACAACACAGCACTGTATAGTCTGCACTTGAAATTTCAGTCAGCTCTTGATTTATGACACATTGAGAGCTGTGTTTTTATATTTTGCCTTTTGAAAACTGTTGCCGTTTTAAATATTTTACAGTGATTTTGACAGTGAAGATAACCTGTCACTTCTGACAAGAGAGGTTTGATTCGTGTTCTCTTTGTCTTTGGTCATTTCTTTTCTCTTTTGTCGCCTTTAGGAAGGACAAGTTATCCAAGAGCTGATAGCGAGGTTATATTAGCAAACAGATGATCAATACTGAAAGTTTGACCTCCCAGTATAATTTCTTGTTCCCTTCTAATTTGTTTGGATATAAACTGTCTGTTTATGTTATATAAATATCATATTATTGTAGGTTTTGTTGCCAAGACATCTGACACTCCTTCTGTTCGAGTCCCCAAGCCCTCAAGATGTTATCCTCAGGTAGTTCTCAGACAACAGGAAACAACTCACATTTTACACCAAGCAGCATTGGAGCATAAACAATAAACAGCACAGCAGTATTAGAAGGTAACTATTCTCCAGAGATTTCCAGTAGCTGTAGGTTTGCCCACATTGTTTGGCCCACTCTGACAACATCAATTATCACCAATGACTAAACTCATGATAAAAATATATTACTTTAATCCACCCACCCATCCACCAATCCCAACTCTGGATGCCTTTCTCCTTCAAGTTTGGGCCTAACTCATGTCAATCTCAGTGAAATGACTTTGTAGAGGGTCCCAGATATCTGGGAATGAGTCCAAAACGTTGTCCCCAATCATGTATATTGTCCAGTTGTGAACGTGCTGCCACCTTCCATTCCATGCTTAAGTCTTTCTGAATTTCCTAATTGGGCCAAACATTTCTGCAAAGACAGGCATTCTTTCTTCTCGCACCCTAGAGCATCATAAATATCTCCTCCAAATTGCCAGTCTCCTTCTTCCACAGTCTTTTGCATTTTTAGTCCCTTCAGAGTCTGTGAAGCATTTGGCAGGGACACTCTAGCAAAGGATGCACTTCTATGAGTTAATCAAATCTAATTTCCACGTACATAGATTGAACAACTTCTATAATGGAGAGATCAATGCAGCTAGTACAGCCTTGCTACGCAATACTCCCATTCCCCTGAATGATCGGTAGTAAAGACCCAGTCAATGAAGACAGTGGGAGTCCTTAAGACATTTTTTGAAAGAGATTAAGCAGACTCCACATTGGATTAGAGAGATGATGCCTGACACATTTAGTTTCCGTTACCTTTTGTATGCCCCCTCAGTGCACAAATCTGTACCAAACAATGTATTATAATGCAGATTTCCTTGACTCTCTCTAGGGTTTCACAGAATTCATAAGAACTTCACTGCAGGAAATTCTATTATTAAGCCATCCCCACCACAGGCAGTGAGCTATGCCTATGGGCCATCCAGGGGATGCTGAGTTTTAAGAAAGTGAAGGGGTCAGAGTTTTATCTTGATGAAAAGAAGAACTTTAATCTCACAATCCTAGTAAGTGGGTTTGTTGAAAAGTGCATCAGCATTCCAAAGCATTCCTCATTCCACAACATCCTAGGACAATATTGAGGAACAAAGCAGGGAAATTCTCCAAAATTGAGTAGTCTGTGTTGGCAAAATATATTTGCTCCTTGGGAGAAACTTTAACAAAAAGCAAACAATAAAGAATTGATAAAGTAGAATAAAATAAGACCTCAAAATATTCTAATTTGGTCTCTTAAAAAACATAGCATTTTTCCAGTGCAGGAAAAAGAAATTGCAAGTGAAATTTCCAATGAAAATAAGTATTTATTAGCTTTCTTACAATATCTCAAAGGAAAATCATGCTCATAGGAAATTACTCAAAAACCTGAACTCCTCTTTCAAAAGTAAGACAGGAAAGGAACAATCATGTGAAACATTTTTATCTCATACATGCTAAAGAGTATGAACAACTTCAACCCTCAATTCATAACCACAAAGTTATTTTGAGGGAGGTCTGCAATTTAAGCCATTTCGTTCTCTTATTTTTACTGGCATTGCAGAGGCAAAAATCAGTGCAGGGAAGAGAGACTTTTTTGCCTCTGCTAACAACGCCAGCATTCTGAAGGACTTCAGCAACAGACAGGAAAAGGATACCTGCCACAAAATAAGCACAGCTAAGGCTCTCTGTTTATAATACACAATATTAAAATTTTAACATCCGCCCAATAAACTGACAGATACAGCTTTCTCTAGGCTTTTGCTTATAAAGCAAGCAAAAAAAGTCTAAAAGATCTGAACTACTGGATATGAAACCCAACTTTATTAACAAAACTTTATAACCTCTTCATCCTCTTCCCCAACCCTCAAGTTGTGTAAGGAATACAAACCTCAGGGCCCATACTCAGTTGCCTAGAGTGGTGCAAGCCAATGCAAATAGTCTGGGCTGGAATTTTCAAAGTACTCATTAAAAGGTATGTGCATAACACAAACAGAAACAGGTCCTTCTGCACACCTAAAATGCCAAATAAATTTGTTTTCCAAACTTGATACTATTCTTTCCTGCTCTTGATCCAGTCGGGCACTCAAAAGGAAGTCAGTGGGCAGGAATGTACCATGCAAAAATAAATACATCAAAATAGAAAATGCTCTCATTTTCTGCCTCTCAAGAATTGAAGGCAGATTTTAACGCACCCAATACTGGTTAATTCTCTAGTTTAAAAAAAGAGGGAAATATTCAAGCAAAGAAGTATATTTGCTGGATGCTCAGGGGGGCTACATACGTATGGCTTCAGTTAAAGTCAATAAGAGAGTGGTAGATATGTCCATCATGTCTCACACTAAGGCTCACTGAATCTGTCAAACCAGGTAGAAAATTCTTCCTCAAATTACATAACCCTCTGGGGACTTTGCATACTCTTTCTTCTCTCTGCTTTTTTCACCTTAACATTTAATTACTATTATTATGCCCATTTCTGTAGGTTTTTATAGAATTGACCTAAATTTATTAAGCTGTTTTTCCCTGAAAATCTCAAACTTTTAAATAAACAAAAGACTGGCTTTGGCAGAGTAAAGAAATCCATAAAACATTCTTCTCCTAGCTTGAAAAAAATTAATTATCCAGTACAGAAACATAAAAACTGTATTTCTCACTTATTCTAGGCTTTCCTCTTATTTAGACGTATGTCAGCATATACTGGAAAAATAAAGAGAAGAGAAAGGAAAGGAAAAGTTATTTCTTCAGTGCTACTGACCCAGTGGATAACAAAAGTCTGGAAACACAATTATAACCAATGATGTAGAATGCTTACTAAAAGAGTTTTTAGATACTCTATTTCATTTTACTGTTTTGCCAAGCCATAATATAATTTGTAAATTTCTCTTGATATTAAAGTATCAAGCATTCATTTAGTATGTGGCAGTGGCATAGCTGCCATTTGAAGTTTTTTCTTTGATACAATGTGATTGATCTTTATAAATTACTCTACAATGGTACTCGAGTATATAAATTTTGGTTATTAAGCTATAATCTGTTCAAATTAATCAGGGATATTTAGGAGTTGTCAAAAACAGTGCAACTGTAGTTCCGTTGGATATTGCACAAGGAAACCTAGAACTTTCAACTATAGCAAGGGAGGAGACAAAAATATTAACCAGAACTAAGGGTATGTCTACACAGCAGGGCTAAAGTCGAATTAAGCTATGCAACTTCACCTACGTCAATGGTGTAGCTTAAGTCAAAATAGCTTAACTCTAGGTGCTATCTACACAGAAGGAAGTTGAAGGACGAGCACTCTTCCTTCAACTCCCCTTACTCCTTGTGAAATAAGGGTTACCATGAGTAACAGTAAGAAGTCTTCCAGCTCGACATAATTTCGAAATAAAGGCTTATAGTGTAGACGCGTAGTATGTTATTTCGGAATAACATTGGTTATTCTGAAATAATGCTGCTGTGTACATGTACCCAAGTGCTAGATTTTAAGGTCTTTTTTGTGGGATAAAGTGAATAAGGGTTCAGAATATAAATGTGACTGTTTTTCTTATTAGCTGGTTTATTGATTCAGCAATGTTTCCTAGGATTATTAATAAGAAAAAAACTATTAAGAGTTAGATATCCTAAACAGATGGAAAATGAGAGGTACAGTAGACTTCCAATAATCCGGCACCCTTGGGACCCAGGTGGTGCCGGATTATCAGAAATGCTGGACTATCAGGAGGTACTCTGGCAGGGGTGGGTCCCGTCGGAGGGGAAGCAGGGGAGGGAGCGGGGGTGTGCCAAAACCTCCCTCCTGCTGCAGGGAGGCAGAGCCTGTGAGCAGTGGAAGAGGAGAGGCGGTGACAAGCAGGCAGCCGCATTCAGGACGTTCTGGTCAGTTACAGTCACTCCGGCTGGATCCACAGCCGACATGCAGTTAATGTAATTTTCCTCTCTACTGCTGGGAGGAGGGGGGGGGCAGGGGAAGGTAGGGATCGGTGGGAGAGGGGGAGAGGGAGGAGGAGGGGATGAGGGTGTGCCAAAGCAGCCGCATTCAGGACGTTCTGGTCAGTTACAGTCACTCCGGCTGGATCCACAGTTAATGTAACTTTCCTCTCTACTGCCGGGAGGAGGGGGGGCAGTGGAAGGTAGGGGTCGGTGGGGTGGGGGTGTGCGGATATATACACTGCTGATAAATATACAGTCTGTTAATTATTCACTTAAACACTAAAAAATGCAAATTTTAACAAACCCCTGAAACTTAAATCTGTAACTTTATTTTGCCATGCTGCACAATTACTCATCATCCGATGAAACCAGTGCTGCTTCATCCTTGTTATCATCCCCCTCTTCAATATCCTCCTCTGCTTCTATGGGAGTGTCAACAACAGTAGGCTCTGGTGGTGGTGGTGAAGAAAAAGTTGAACTGTCTTCTGTGCCCTTGCAAACATATCCCTGAGATCAGCTTGCTTAGAGGACTGTGACTTCTTAGCATAAAAGTTATTCAGAATAATATGAAGGTTCATCACTTCAGCTGCATTATATTGGCTGCAATACTCTGCAAATTCTACAAATTTGGAAATAAATTCAGTTGCCTCTTGCCAGGTATATTTTGCTCTCTCCATCACTTCCTCTTCTTCTTCTTGAGGTTTTTGTGGATTCAAAACACTTTCAATGATCGTAGCATCACTCAAAATTTCTACAACTGGTTCATCTTTGTCCATGGCAAGCCATTGTTCAATGTCATTTTCTGAGAGCTTTGCAACAGCATTCTTCTCAGAGACATTTTCAATTATTTCTTGTATGTTACTAATGTGCTTAGGCCTAACATTAAATCCACAAAATTCCTCTTCATCAGAAGAATCATCACAAACATGACGCTAGGCCAAAGTTTCCTCCAACATTTTCATACAGTAACCTTCTTTACGTCTTTCCAAGCCAATGCAGCCGCATACACAGCGTCCTTAAGGTTGAAATCAGATTGAAATTCAGAAACACTGAGTTTACCAACTTTTGGACAAAAGTCCCCCTGTAGAAACACTTAAAGTTCTGTATCACACCTTGACCCATCGGTTGGATCAAAGACGTCACGTTTGGTGGCAAATATGTAGCGAAGATATTTCCACTTACAAGCTCTGAAGCGGGCGGATGTGCTCGACAGTTATCGAGCAAAAGAACAGCTTTACTATCCTGCGGTAGACCCTCCTTTCTAAAATTCTCCTTAACTGCAAGCACAAAATGATTAAAAAAACAGTCCTTAAAGATTTCTGACGTCATCCAAGCATTCCCCTGTGCCTCATAAATCACTGGCAAACTCGTAAGAGTTTTAAATGCCCTTGGTTTTTTGTACTTCCCTATGACAAGAAGCTTAGGTTTATGCGTGCCAGACGCATTTGCGCATACCAGAACTGTAATGCGGTCTTTGTTCATTTTGAAGCCATGAGCAGCCTTTTCACCACCGCCAACTAGAGTAGAGTTTGGCAAACAACGCCATAAGAGCCCAGTTTCATCAGCATTGTACATTTGACAAGGTGACAACCTGTGTTCCTCCACCAACTGCTCAAAAATAGCACTATACTCCTCAGCGGCTACATGATTGGCAGACTTTTGCTCACCACTGATATCTAATTTACGGATCCCATGCCGATCCTTAAAATTACGCAACCAAGCTTCTGAAAACACACATGATTCGCTAATATTCATTTGACTGTGAAACTGTTTTGCTTTTTCTATGAGCACTGGCCCAGTAATGGGCTTACCTTCAGAACGCCTTGCACTAAACCACTTAAACAAAGCTACATCCAACTGTGCCATCTTAGGCATTTTCAGAGTTTGCCGTAGCTCAGTACGTTTAGTAGGTGCTTCGCTTTCAGCAACAAATGCTCGCAATTTATCCTTCTGTTTCTTTATGTCATAGATTGTCGAAGATCCAACGTTAAATTTACTCATGATCACGTTCTGATTTATGCCTCTTTCTAGCATATTTATAATTTCTAATTTCTGGTTCAGTGTCAGGGTTATATGCTTCCTTTTTAAAGTTTTCTTACCACTACTACTAGCACCTTCATTCACTTTTGACTCCATCACTATGTACACTCTGATGGGCAAAAATATTCAAAAGTCAAAACAGCACTCTCCAGTGGGTCACAATGCTAATGGCAGACTGACTCAATGCCTTCCGGTTCACTCGGTTCAATTGCTGCCTCTGGTTTTTTGCGCAAGCTCACTCACTTGATCTTTTGATCCTGGACTATTGGTCTACTGGTAAAAGCAGCAGGGACAGGGAGGGGAGATGATCTCTTGTGCGTTTCAGCAGCAGCCTGTCACCTGCGGATCTACCTGTTCCCACCGCCCCCTCCCCCCCCCCCCCCCCCCCCCGCAGTAGAGAGGAAAGTTACATTAACTGCGTGTCGGCTGTGGATCCAGCCGGAGTGACTGTAACTTACCAGAACGTCCTGAATGTGGCTGCTTTGGCACACCTTCACCCCCTCTCCCTCTCCCACCGACCCCCACCTTCCCCTGCCCCTGCCCCCCCCCCCCCTCCCAGCAGTAGAGAGGAAAATTACATTAACTGCGTGGCGGCTGTGGATCCAGGCGGAGTGACTGTAACTGACCAGAACATCCTGAATGCGGCTGCTTTGGCACACCCTCGCCCCCTCTTCTTCCCCCTCCCCCTCTCCCACTGACCCCTACCTTCCCCTGCCCCCCCCCCCCGGCAGTAGAGAGGAAAGTTACATTAACTGCGTGTCGGCTGTGGATCCAGCCGCAGTTAATCAATTACTCTAACAACTTGAAGCAGCTGCCGGAGCACTTCCAGGTTGCAGTTGGTACCGGACCATCAGGCGTACCGGACCACTGGATGCCAGACCACCGGAGTTTTACTGTATTTCTGAATTTTTTTAAAAAAATCATCCTTTGAAATACTCATATATACCAATTATAATAATAAATGCCATCACCTAGCTCTCACAGAGCACTTTTGATCTGTAGGTCAGATTTACAATCTACAGATCAATACCCTTTACAAAGAAAGTGAGTGTCATTATCCTCATTACAAAGTGACTCATTCTAGATCATGTACATACTGGTGGTAGAGCTGGAAATAGAATCTAGGTTTCCTGAACCCCAGGAACCCACATTGTCTCCAAGTTTCAAATATACACCAAGCAGCGTCCATGAGAGTCATGTATACACAAAACACATTTTACTCAGTTGTAGGAACAAATATTGCATCCTATATACTTTGTGTCCTAAGGATAGCCCCCATATTCCCAAACTCTGGGAACCTCAGGTCTTCAGTGGAGACAGAGAATGAAGACAGAGAGACACATTCTACAGGGGTGATAAGGGAAGGCAGGCAATGGGTGTTTGGGGACAAATTCCAATAGCTGTTGCCACCCTTCTGCAATGTTGTAGCATTGCTGTGGCCAGGAAGAGAGCGTCAGCACACAAGGTACCTGGCATGAGTATTTAACTAACTAAAATAAGTGAGCACACAACATATAGGTGCCAGTCTATTTGCTGTACTGTTGCCTTGTACAACTCTAAGTCAAGGTCACATAAAAAACCTTACTCTGTTTTCTTACAAAAGTAGCTTCCATCTCAGTCCTATGCTTTTCAAAACTAGGCTCACAACAGGAAGACTGGTGAGGGCCCCCAGGTTTTTGTACCAACATTGAATTAAACCTACAAGTTAACTTATCCCTCATCTCTGCTAGACTGTAATACTAGCAATTCAAGTCAGAATTTACATTATTTTCCTCCAAGTACAAGGGCCTGCTTCACTCTCAAACCAGTTAACATTTCTACATATTCCATGAGTTAGAAGGGAAGTCAAGTTACTGCCACGCTTTTCCTTTAGGGCATCAAGTACCAAAAAAATACAAAGAAAGCTTTAGTTCAAATGGAGATCCTGACTGTCTCAAGTTTACGGCATATGCCATATGCACATTACTATTTTAGATTTTTTAAATAAATAGTCCTGTGGGAAAGACTGGCTGTAAGTCAACACCACAGAAACTTAATTTTAACTCAGATGAATACGACTATTAATAAGCCCTGCTTTCAGGTAAGGAAGAGGGCTACCATTCCTGGATACTTTGATCTGATTTAAGCAAATGTTTCCAAAACATTCTGAAAGACTAGGTTAATTTAAAAAGTGCCTCTCTCTCACACACATATACACACACACACACACACACACACACACACACACACACCCCTCTCTGCAACTATTAGTCAGAAATGTTCTACGAATTCAACTGGACTTAAACTAGAAATGTTCTAATAGGCAGCAACTGATCTGGGGCAATACTTACTCTACCTAATTCATTATTCTGGGTCTTCTAAAGTTGCCTCACTGAAAATTGCATTCAAGATTCAGAAAGTATGTAACCAAAAAAGGTGTTTTAAAAAGAAGAGGTCCTTGACCACAACATTTTGCAAAGCATCAGAAAGCTCATTTTAAACTAAAAATATCCCACTGCACTGGTATCAAGAGAATTCATGTTATGACACAACTGTGAATCAAGTCTTTACTGCAGGAAATACTAATACTCTTGAAAACATTGTGCTAACACATTAAGGAAACAGCCATCCTAAAGGGAATTTAACATTGTACAACCTACACCACACTTTCACTAAATATAAATAAATTATGTGCACATATGCTATATATGCTGCTCCCAGATGCTAGAAGTGTAAAGCCTAATCATGAAAACCAATGCTAGCAGTGGAAGTCTGACATTCAACGCAACGGGAGGGGAAGTGTGGAGGGAGAACAGCAGTTAATGAAACCGGGCACAGTACTTTAAAAGAAGCTGACAACAATAGGGAATACCATGATGAGCTTCATTAAGTCTTCTCAGCACAAAACTTTGCAATTTATTGCTTAAAAAAGTGCCATAACTCCTAAAAGACGATTTAATTACACCCATAAAAACTGTGTAGGTGTTTTTTTTTTTAATTTTTGCATCTCTGAGTTTTTTTATTTACTTATGTATTTTAAAGATAATGAGCAGATGATGTGTAGATTTCAGAAACCAATTGGCACAGACTAGTTCATAAGCATTACATGCTACTGAGATGCTAAATCATAAAGTACATTTTGTGAAAATGCTTGGCTAATTAGAGCTCTACCATAGCACAGCAGGACCTTGTATGACAAAATGCCCTACACCCAGAGACCATTCCATTCTGCGTGTTGTGGGAGGATGGGGAGAGGGAGAAGAGTGGCCTAATTTTTTTTTAAATATCAGAAGAAAAAAAATGTGTAATAAAACCTGAACAGCGATTTATAACTTAATTTGATTAATCTTATTTATGGATAGGATGTCCCGCTCTTCTTGACTGTTCATGTAGAGTATAGTGAAGTGATGTCTCTGTTTACCAGCTCCTTGTCTCAGATCCAAGTCTGAATGACTGCTAATTTTTTTGCACCTAAATGCTGGGGAGAAAATAATGGTTTTGAATTTGTCTGATTTGGGTACATCTCACATATCCCGTTGAGTCTGGGATCCCAGTAACAAGACAACTCTGTTACAAATCTCAGTGGTAATCTGAACAATAACTTCTCCATGATGAATTTAATAATAGAAATTCCTATTTAAAATTTAACAAATATTTCCAAATTTCAACACGTTAACTTGTCAGGATTTGGAAACTCTGGTTTAGGCACTGCACTTGTCTAAACTAGACTATCATAATTCTTTGAAAAATGGCATTTCTTCCAGCTGCTTAAACTGTCCTCATTGAAGGACTATATCCTTATGTTGCATGTGCCCTTGTGTAGTGGAGTAGAGACCTCCCCCACTACCGGGAGGAAATACCCCTCCGGAAGCCATCTTGGGTGCAGTATAGCCCCGCCCAGTCACCTGACCAGAAGGCAAGGGGCAGGGCTAGGACTATAAAAAGCCTGGCTGAGAGCTCAGTCAGGGCCCAGTCTCTGAGGGAGACAGAGGCTGGTCCTGAGCTCCCTGACCTGGAAGCTGAGGCTGCCACAGCTGCCTTCCACGCAGCCAGGGAAGACGGCCCGGCTAGAGCTGCTGAGGCCTGGCCAAGCCAGCCAGCAGAGCTACCCTCTGACTCAGAGGACCCCAGGGCTCTGCTGGTGCCTGGTGAACTGGAGGACCTGCCTAGGACGGAGGTCCTGCGTAAGCCCGAGGCCTGTGGACAACCAGAGACCCTAAGGTCCTGCCAGAGGTAGAGGACCTACAGACTGACGGAGACGCCGCGGGCTTGCCAGAGTTGGCGGATCTGCTTGAACCCCGTTGCCTGCTGGGACCCTGGGGCCTTGCCAACCTGCTGGATGTTGCAGGGTTCCCACCCACGGAAGCCTGCATTGGGCCCCCCGGACCCTGCTGGGATGACACTGACCTCGGCTCCCTAGCCTGCTGAAGAAACAGGTAGCTGGAAAGGGGGAGATGAGAAGTGGCCCAGGGGGTAGCACGGGCTGAGAGCAGACCTAGGCCAGCAAGTTACGGGCTGGAGCCCTGCTGAGCCAGTCGCAGTGGCACTGCTGCATTCAGGGCCCCTGGGCCAGGGCGCAGTGAGGTGGGTGGGCCTGCGCCCCCCTGCCACCCACTAACGGGGTGGCAGTCTCCCCCTCAGTGCTGCTGCAGGTGCCCTACCGGCCCTGCTCCTGAATGAGAAGCTTCAACAAACTTGTGTTTGTTTGCGGCCACGCCTGGCCTCAGGGGTTGGCCGCCATTTGCTGCCCCGCCCGGAGTTAGGGCGGGGGTTTGGCGTAAGGTGTTTGTTGCCCACCCTGCTCGAGGACTGGGCCTTATAGACTGGATTGGTTGCCCGCCCTGCTCGAGGGCTCGGCTTACCTATGGTACGTTGGGGACCGGCCGTGTGTCAGGCGGGAACTTTTAAAAGGACAGGACTCGAACGGTTGCCCTATCCAGAACTGGGTGATAATAGACTTGCAAGTGGTGAACTTAGTCCTCTGTGGCCCAGACCTGAAGTAAGGGCGGGCGCGCGAATGATTACCTCTTGTCCAGACCTGAGGCAAGGTCGGGAATAAACTCGCTGCCCTGGACGATTGTAAGGCACGGTAGCGCGCTGGGACAGGCGTATCACCCTGTGCCGGAGACGGGGGTACCGCTTCCTGAAGGCCTACTGGCCTATCACAAACCAACCCCGGAAGGGGGAGGAGCTCAGGCTCTTGGGGGCACTTGCGGAGGGCAGTGTCCTGAAAAGGATCCCGCCACCTGCCGGCAGAGCTAATTCCCCGAACCGTCGGCAGGTGGCGCTGTGGCGGGGTGGTAGCTTGCTACACCTTGACATAGCAAAATATAAATGTATCTCTTCCCCTGTAAAATATTTTAATTTGAAATAAACTATTTTAAAACCATCACCTTTATTTTTACACATACGGAGAACTATTTGTAAGATCAAAACAAAGATGGGTTAAACTCAGAAAAAGATCACGTGACTCTTATTTTTAAAAAACTTATCCTGAATTGAGGAGACTAAGATGTGAACCACTTGTCACAAATATAAATATGCTTCTTCTTCCCCTCTTCCCCCCAAAAACAATTTCCATCTATTGCTGTGATCTCCAACTCTATTGAAGTCTTCTCCAACTTCCTGGTTTCCTCTGAAGGGCATGCTACTGAAGTGGATATAGGGCGAGCTTGCCAACCATTGCAGGAACCAGTTTGCATTTTGCATCACTGTTTCTGGCCCAAAACAAAAAAGGAATAGCAGAGGAGGAAGGAAGGAACTTGATAAACTCTAAGCAGCCTTTATTTATTCTTTTATTACTAAAACCACAGCAATGTTTATAGGCTTCCACTGGGATCAGTGCCCCAAAAAGCTGGCAATCTAACGTGACAAACAAATGAGAAACTGGGGAAGGGGATACAAGAGCTAAAAAAAGTGGGCAGGAAAGGCAGAGAATGACTATGACAAGGGCCAGGTTCAACAAACTACTTAAGCACATGATAGTTTCATGTTGTCAGTAAAAACATGCACATACTTAAAGATGTGCACATATGTAAGTGTTTGAAGGATATGAAACAAGTTGGTGGAAGGCATATCTTGTTGCTTCCAGCAATTTTATATATAGACAGGCAAAACAAATACTCAAGGGGCCCTAGTTTTTATTTCTACAAGAGATACATATTTCTCATGGGGCAGATCTTTTGCTTTGTCTCTGATACAGTGGCTTCTACTATGGAATGTTCCTTTCCTTTCTCTCAATGGCAAATAATGCATTGTGTTGAGTAATTTGCTAAGGTGAGCTTCCCAGTCTTACAATTCCAGATGCACCTGGCTTTTGGAAAGACTGAAGATAGTAGGAAATTTACATGATACCAAGAACACCTATCTGCAGCATGGAAAACACATCACCTTGAAGTGTTTAGCATCTTCCAAAGAGAAGTGGACAATGTACAGGTGTCCTCTGGAAAAAAAAAAAGTCTCTGTAAAGAGTCAATTTCTAACCTCACTGAAATTTTAGGGAGCCCCTAGCATTTGGAGAAAGAAGAAATCTGATTTCATGATCTGAAGGGAGCTGGCTAAGGAGCTCTCTGAGCCATTAGTGATTACTTTAAAAAACTAATGCAAGAGATTCCAGAGGACTGGAAGGGGACAAATATGGTGCCAATCTGTGTAAATAAGGGGGAATAAAGACAAAAATGGAGAATTAGAAAGCAGCCATCTTAAATTCAGTACTTGGAAAGATAGTAGTCTTTTTGCAACCCCCTAGGAGATAAGAAGTTGATAAGTAACACTCACCATAGATTTTTTTCAAGAAACAGGCAGGTTCAAGAAACAGAAACTGGCCAATGGGATTGTAGTAAGGGCAGGGACAGTGCGTGAAGCCTCTTCCCCACACCCTCTCTGCCAGCTGTGAAACACAAACAGACCAGCAGCCGTTTTTTTGAATGGCATGCAGGAGGGGGCAAAGCAAGGAAGGAGTCCACCTGAGGTTCCCTGATGTATCTGCCGGTGGGATCTGATGGCTAGGAGGGCTGAATCCACCGCACTGGCTCTGTTTTACCTGGGTTAGACAAATACCTATCAGGGATGATCTGGTTATTACTTAGACCTGCCTTGGGTACAGGGGACTCTATTACATGTACTACTTAGGCTTCTTCCAGGGTTACACTTCTAAGACTCTATATCTGGAGTCTATATCAAACTGAAATCCAGTCTTTCTATTGCCTTGGTTGTCAAAGAGATTTAGAGCTGTCCTGATTATTTTCTTCAAATGATTTCTGCTAACTGGCAAAACACTGTAATTCTTTTGGTAAAAGTTAGTAATTCAGGAAAAGGAGGGGGGGATTATTTTTGTTTCTTTAAAAAAAAAAAAAAGAACGGGTATCAAACAGCACGGGTATCAAACAGCTTTCAAAAATACTACAGTACTATTAAAGAACAGATCAGAGTCTTCATTCACATAGTTTGCAAGGGAAGAACTTTCAAACATTCAAAGTTACCCCAAGGATGGCTTGCTCTGCCTTTTTCTACAGCTAAAAATCACCAAAATAAGATGGGGAGAGGAATAATTATGTCTCCAGTGAACAGAAGCTAAAGGGAAAAGAAGATCACTTAACATACTCTTGTTTGTACCAATCTGCATCTTTTCCCTCCTCTCACAGTCCTTATTTGGATATAAGCTTCTGCCCTCCCCCCATCCAATTTCCCTCCTCGCCCCAACACACACACTGCCCTCTCCCCTCCCAGCGTATCTTGGCAAGTTCCCTGAGACACACAGTAACTAAATTCTAGGAGACAGAATGGTAATTTGGGGGTATATTCTCCTTTTGATGTGCAGGGCAATTAAATCCTCAGTGAATAAAGAAGAAAATGAACCATTCGGTGTAACTTGAAAAGGAGAGACGTGTAGCACCATTTCTTAACTGAAATTATGTACCGGTGTGAAATGCACAAGGGCATAAGGGCAAAACAGAGCCCTTTATGTTGAAGCCAGAGTTATTTGCAGATGTTCTAGCACAACAGCCCATTCAAGAGGGAAACTATACAACAGGTCATGAGAAAAACCTGCTACTCCTGATCAAGTTTGCAAATACTGTATCTGAAGAGATTTGGGGATATAACTGAACCAGAAGAAAGTTTTTACACAGAGTTAAGGAAAATTACATGTCTGTGTCAATATCAGGTCTAATTAAATTTATATTAACAGATATTTCAACTTGAGACTTTATTTGTATTGCCTAGCTAATATTTTTCTGTTATTTAGTCAATGAATTGGAGAATTAAAAAAAATATTTTCCTACCATTATTCCTCCAGATCTCATCAATATTGTCTGAAGGAAATAAAAATCCAAATAGTATTTAATCTGCTTAGTATTACGAAGTGCCCTATTAATATATGTTTACCTTAACATTGCTGTATTTTAATACATGCATCTCATTGATTCAAGAACTGAAATTTAAGGACTATGCAAGAATAGTCACTCCATGAATTAGCCCTGAGGGCACGTCTACACTGCAGGGCAAAAGTCATATTAAGATATGCCACTTCAGTTATGTCAAGTGCATAGCTGAAGTTGAAATAGCTTAATTCAGCTTTTGGCGCTTTCTACTCAGCAGGAAGTTGAAGGAAGAACACTTTTCCTTCGACTTCCCTTATACGCCTCATGAAATTTGGTTTACAGAAGCCAGAGTAAGAAGTCTGCCATCTTGAAATGATTTCAAAATAGCGGCTTGCTGTGTGAACACACACTTTGTTATTTTAAAATAACGTCGGTTATTCCAAAATAACGCTGCTGTGTAGATTTACCCTAAGACATTTAAAAAAATTACACAGGATTTTTGGTAGATTATAACTACTCTCTTATGATGATTTTCGATCACATTTTCCAAATGTGTATTTCTCAGAGACTGGTGTTTATCGTAACAGATGCAAATATCACACTGATACTAATCTAAGTAGCAATAAATGACCCCGCTTCAAAACCAGTTTAGGGACATGCTCTTATATTGGGCTCCAGATGGTCAGACTCATGCATCCACACAGAACCCATTTCATGATCAAGTCCTAGTCCTGTTACAAGACACAAGGTAACATCACACAACATGCAAATACAAGGGGTCAAAGGCCTAGAGTAAGCAGAGGCAGCTCTGTCGGACTCAACATATGCACAAAGAGGTAAAGAGAGGGTGGTTGCAGGAGCCATGAAATTTGGATTTCTAGAACCATGTTTTTTTTAAATCTCAGAGTGGGATTTTTGAAAGTACCTACATGATTAAGAAGCACACAACCCATTGACTACACTTGGGGTGTTCTTTAAAATCCTCGCCTGAGCCATTAACACATTAATGTGTCTATATTTCAACACAAGATTCAGACATGGGCTGGGACACTCCAGATACTGCTGTTCTCACAGTTATTTGGCGCTTCACCATGTCGCATGTTTAAGTGGGAAATCCTGGAGCATGCAAGTACTATAGATCTTCATTCTATAAAACTTCTCCCCTTAAATGGATCAAAGCCATCAGCTAAGATGAAACTCTATTATAATTTTTGAACATTCTTTTCCAAGTTATCTGAATGGGGGGCATGCAAACATTTCCATAAGGCACATGGCAATACTGAAAATAGAGGCTCAGGTGCTTCCAAATCTGTTTTTCGTTTTGTTACTTGTGCACAAAACCCACAGACATATTTCTGTTCATATTTTCATGTTTACACTGGTATGAACAATGCGCTTACTTTCGTTCAAGTGGAAAACACTATAGCAAAAGACAGTTTCATCCCTTAATAAAAGAAAATCTTTGAATAATACAGTTCATATGTCTTTCTTCAAATCATAATGTTTCTTTAATAAACAATTTTCTAGGGAAGAAGGATCTTTTTTAAAAAATTACATTTCAAAAGCAATCCAAGTGTCAAAGATGACAAGCCATCAAGTGCTATCCTATATAAGGAGACACAGTGAAAGCAGCTTCAAGGTTTACCATTCAGAAGAAAAACTGAAGTTATGTAAGTAAAAGCAATCACATTTGGCTAGATATATTTGCCACATGTATTTCTTACATCCTATAGCACAATGAAAACACCTGCTTCACAAATTTTACATTATTCATTGCAGTGTTAAGGTGACATAAGCAATAGCAACAGCAAAAAAAAAAAAAAAAATCACAACAATAATCTAACTATTCTCTTTTCCTTTACATTTCTTTCTTTATTTTTCTCTCTCATTAGGTGAAGTGAGCCAATGTCCAGTGATTATGTGAGCAAAATACTACTCTCCATAAAATTATCAATTTAAAAAAAATGTAAGGAGAAAAATTCATAATGGCCTCATTTTTTAAATCCAAAGTGACAAGCTTGTTGGCCTATGCCTTAAAATCTGCCTACATTTGTTCTCTAAAGTATTGACAAGGAGGTATTCATGGTCTTCCGAAAAAGCACATCTTGGACTTCTAGTTACAAGGTGTTCCATACACTAGGTTAAGTAAAAAGAAGAAAAATTCAGCCTGAAAGGCATCACACACATCACAGACAGAAATGACATTCCATTATAGCAAATACAAGTTTAGTGCTGTGGTTTCCATAATTACTATTGCATCCTGTAAATAAAATTATTGCAGTTCTTGCCGTGCGTTGTCAAAGAATTCATAGAATCGTATGCACATTCATACAGCCTAGTGACCAGATTCTGATACCCTTTAATCACACTGAGCATCACCTTACTCAGTGAACATCCCAAGGGATTTTGAATGGAATCAGCCATTCCGCTGCATGAAAAAGGAAGGGTGAAAAGTAGAGTGACCAGACATTCCAACATTATCAGGACCATCCCACTATTTTTCTTATATGGATAATTATCACATGCACACCCCAACCTCAGGAAAAAACAATTGTCCCAATTTTTCACGCTTGCTATCTGTCTAGGAGGAAGCAAAGTGGCTCTTTAAAACCACATTTTTTCCCAATGTAACATAAGCACTAATCCACATTAATAACTAAATCAATGGCAAATGTTTATCAAGGGCTAGATCCTTCTGCTCTTACTCAGGATTAGATCATTATTAAGCATTTCTGTTCAAGGAGCACCTAAAGCCCACAACCTAATGGACCCCACTGTACTCGGTACTGTGCAGACATAAATGATGACAATTCAGGCCTCTCTCTCCCCCAGAGAGCTTAATACTTTACTCCATTAAAGCAGGTACTACTTAGAGTGAAATAAGGATGGGTGTGAGGAAAAAAAATCACATTCCTAGGGCATAAAGTTATAATCAGCCTGACTATTGAAAGGATAAGCAAGTGAGAGACTATTGCCAGAACAAACACTGGAAAAAGAGAACAGTTGATAAATGTATTTGAAGAGTCCTGGATCCCAGACACAATGAGATTTTGAGAGAGAGGGTGTTGTGGTGCTGGCATGGTGTTTGCTTTTTTCCAAAAATCAAGAAGGGGGAATTAATACTTACATTGCAGAGCTGAGAACTTTGGCCTCTACAAGCAACTTTGGAGGCACAAAAGACTCTCTAATTAGAGCCTGGACCACTTGTTGAACACACTGTTCCTGTTAACAGGAAAGACTGTTGAAATGGCTGAACTGGTCTGGGAAAGTATCAAAACAATGGCAGCCATTCCTGCAAAACAAGTACACAGGCTCAAGCATAAGGCATTTAGGAAGAAAGACAGAGACACTCCACCAAGAATGTAGGCATCATGGTCCAGTGTATATACTGTAGGAAAAAAGATGACAGGCAGAAAAGGCCCCGTCTATGGGGTCAGTTCACATGAGAAATAGAACCCTTCATGTCCCAGAAAGTAAAAAGCCCTACATGTAGCAACTGAGGATGCAGAGACTTCCAGTAGAAAGGATCTCTGCAGTATGGCTATTTCAGATCCAAAGGGTCTCAACATATGGTTATTGAAGCGTGGGGTTGTCGGCTATTCAACTGCCATGTCTGCAACTGCACTATTGAATCAATGGCCAATTCAATTCCAGCTGGATTGTTGAGCAGGCTGCAATCCTTAGATTGATCATTTGTGGTGATCCAAAACAATCGTTTCTCCTCCAAATCTTTTTTGATATCTACATGCAATTGGGTGAGCTGGGCAGCACCATCAAGTCAATTGCCCACAATATGCAACACATCTCTATATTCTTGACCACCAGAATGGCCCAGCACTGGGATAAAATCAGCTCCTCAATGAAAAGCAACTGGCTTAAGCCTATGGGCATAAGAAATCATTTAAGAGTTCATTGCTATGGGGTAGTCTCCCTTTGACTGAAGATTTAAACCCAAAATTGGCCAGGGCAGTTCATAGTTTAGGAGTACTCTTAGATTCCTGGTTAAGAAATCCAAGCTAAGCTCTCGCACAACTACATTCACAAGAAATACAGTCGATCATTTCTATCTGGCTATGAGACTCTGTCCATGGTAGCCAGAGTGGTAGCCATGTTAGTCTGAATCTGCATAAACAACAAGAAGTCCTGTGGCATCTTATAGACTAACAGATTTATTGGATCATAAGCTTTCAACTGAATTGACCTGGTTATCTCTGGACTTCCTCTTCATTGGTATTCCTTTCTTTTCATGTGCCTGTATATTTATACCTGCCTCTGGAATTTCCACTACATGCATCTGACGAAGTGGGTCTTTGCCCACAAAATCTTATGCTCATGCTCTGATAAATCTGTTAGTCTGTACGGTGCCACAGGACTTCTCATTGTCCCATCATGGCAGATGATGACCTGGTCTCACTTATTCACATTGTCACCACTTTTTAAACTCTGCTATAGCAATGCGATAAACCTGGGCATGAGGCCTCAGTCAGGAATGACAGCAAGTAACAGAACACTGCATCATATCTCCAGATCCCCTGAACTACTACAAACATATCACACCTGTCTTTGTCCCAGAGACTTTTGAATCAAGTTCAAGGGCTCAATTCTCATCTTCATAATGTGTTCCATGACCCATACCATGATATCTAAATAATTGCCTAATGCTCCAGCAGGCCCGTACATAGGAATTTGTGTGTGGGTGGGGGGGGGGGGAAGGGGTTGGTAAATGTGGACCACAAGGGTGTGAATGCACCCCATTGTCCCCCAAGTAAGCAGGGCAATGAGCTCCAGCCTTCCCCCAGCTGGTCAGAGCACCACTCCTGCCTTCCCCTGGCTGGCTGGAGCATGCTTACTTGGGGGATTATGGGGAGGTGCTTTTGCACCCTTCTCAGAATACCCTCCTACCCCCGCCCCCGCATACAGCCCTGTCCAGGATGAAGACTGCACTCAAATACGTCACTCCTCTGACACAACCAAATTCTCAACAATAAGGGTGAGGCTCACCTGTGCGGGACACAGGGCTTTCTCCATGGCTGGTCCCAGACTGTGGCATGAACTCCCTGCAGGAGCTAAGAACCATCAAAAACCTCAGCTCCAAGTGCTGGTGCATTTCTTTGACCTGCCTTCCCTGCAAGAGGGATGTGTATATTCAAATGAAAGGATGAAATGGGCCCAAGAGTCACCATTCCTGACCATCTGCCCTGCTTCTCTGGGTGAGAAGTCATTACCGCATCCCTACTGAGGAGCAACCCACTTTCTCTTGTGTACCCATCCAGGCGGGAATATAGAAAGGAGGGAGCCAGGGTTCCACCGTCTCATCAGCTCACTTGTAGTGAACAGCAGCAGATGAGTAATTCCTGTTCTCTCCCACACTCTGAGCCACATGCTGGTACTGTCAAGCAGCAGAGTAAGGAGATGCTTTACTCCTGCTTACTCCCCAAAGCAGTTGCATCAAGGCTGTGAAGAATCTATCCCTTAGATTGCAAACTCCCCATGGACACACGGAAAGGCACATGGGTGTATGCCTCCCCTTGGTGCTTGGGCAGCACTGAGTTGACTAGTGGAACTTGAATAATCAGCGTGGCCAAAATCTTAAGCAAAACCACCGGAAAATATGTTAATGGTGAAAAAAATCATTTTGTCTCCGTTCAACCACTGGGAGTTAGGCACCGAGGCAGTTTTGAAAATCCTACTAAGTGCCTATATTTAGGCACTTATATAACTAAATATCTGGATCTTAGTCTCTCTGGGCTTCCATTCCTCATCTGTAAAAGGGGGATAACTGTATTTCCCTATCACACAAGGGTGTTGTGAGGATAAATACATTAGAGAGAGTGAGTGTTCAGATATTTCAGTAGTGGGAGGCCACAATCTAAAATACGATCTATGAAAAATCCTTATGTGAAATAACCCCATGCAACTTCGAGTCTGAGACTACTGGCAACATGTACACTTGTAATTTGGTAATTCAGGACTATAACATATGTTTTATAATTCATTGTATATTAATCATTTCAGATTAGCTAGGGCAGTGCAGATCAAGGAATGCCTTGGGTATTTCTGACAGCAATACAAGTTCTTCCACTTTCCAATAATACTGAATTAGGAAGACACATTCTTTGGAGTTAGTACTAGTGTATCACAGTTAGTATTTTTAACAAGACTGCTAATGCTCTAAAATGATTTTTTTGCAGCTTGATTATGGATCTTCAAAATAAAATAAACCCTCTGTGAAGAAAAGTAAATTAAACTAACAGTGCATTTCATCCCTGCACACACCCATTTAAAGCATTGTATCTATTAAGCCAGGGCTGGGGAATCTTTTTTCCATCAGAGGCCACTGATCCACAGGGGAAAAGAAATTGTATACCGCACCTGCAGGGTGTTGCAGAAGCTCAGGACTTCCTCCCACAGCAGAGTGAGCTGGTGTTCATAGCTCCAGTCCCATGGAGGCTCATGGTGGAGCCAGAAATGAGGGATTCAGCATATAGGAGGGGACTCTATGCTGGGACAATGGGCTGGGTACAGGCTTAGGATAAGGAATTTGGGCTGTGGAGTGGGCTCAGGGCTGGGGCTGGGCTTGGGGTGTGGCTTTGGGGGCTGGGACAGGAGTTGGGTGTGGAAGGGGCTAGGGTGATGGGGCTGAGTCTAAAAAGCAGTTAACCTGGGGCAAAAGGGTTCTGGGTATGGGCTCCAGTCAAATGCCACTTACCTGAGGTGGCTCCCTGCCTCCATGGTTCCACACTCCTCCCAGAAATGGCTGCCATGTTTGGCTCCTAAGTGGAGGGGCCAGGCAGTTCTGTGCTATGAGCACCATTTGCACCTGCAGGTGCCACCCCCCACAGCTCCCATTGGTCACTGTTCCCAGCCAAAGGCAACTGCAGAGCTTGCCCGTGGGGTAGTGGCAGTGGCATGCAGAGCTGAGCTTCCCCAGTCTCCCATACACCTATGGGCTGCAAGGACACACCAGGGCTTCTGGCCCATAGCACGGAGATTTTCCATAGGCTAGATAAAGTTAAGTGGCCAGTCTGTACAGCCCATGGGCCAGAGTTTCCCCACCCCTTAAGTAACGAGGAGACAAACTGGTCTAGTAGACTGCGTCATTGACAGAGTCAGGAGACTTTCTATTCCTGACTCCACCACTGCCTTGACTTTGGGAAAGTCACTTCACCTCTCTGTGCTTCTACTTCCCTTCCCACACTCCTGAGAAATGTAGCTATGGCAATATAATAAGAACGGCCTTACTGGGTCAGACCAAAGGTCCATCTAGCCCAGTAGCCTGTCTGCCGACAGTGGCCCAGAGAGGGTGGACCAAAGACAATGATCAGCAATTTGTCTCCTGCCATCCTTCTCCAGCCTTTGACAAACAGAGGCCAGGGACATCACTTCTATCCCCTGGCTAATAGCCTTTTATGGACCTAACTTCCATGAAATTATCTAGCTTCTCTTTAAACTCTGTTATAGTCCTAGCCTTCACAGCCTCCTCTGGCAAGGAGTTCCACAGGTTGACTACACGCTGTGTGAAAAAGAACTTTCTTTTATTAGTTCTAAACCTGCTGCCCTTTTATGTCATTTGGTGTCCTCTAGTTCTTCTATTATGGGAACTAATAGAAAATTTTTCTTTATCTGCCCTCTCCACACCAAATTAATCCTCAGTTTAGGCAGCACTAGGTTGATGGAAGAATTCTCCAGTCGACTTAGCTACTGCCTCTTAGGGAGCAGATTAATTACAGAGAAAGAAGAACCCCTCCTACCACTGTAGTGAGTGTTTGCATCAAAGTGCAACAGTGACACGAGCATTGAAAGTGTAGCCATAGCATGAGACTGAATTCTTGTGGGGCAGGGACTATCCATTTGTACAACCCCTAGCACAATGTAGCCCTGGACTTGTTTGGCATCTTCAGCTTCTCCTGTCATATAAATAAATATGAAGATTATATGAGAGGGAGATGCAGCTGTGTCTTTGCTTTATATTTTTTTAATTCAACAGTTATAAAAAGAATTCAAGGATGTGTGCAGAAGTGTTAATAACTGCCTTAAGTGAAGTCAAGAGAGAGCTTTAAAATGTTCAGAAACATTGAAACCTGCCTAGATAGCCCAAGTGAAGAGAATTATATTAGCTAGAGCTGCCCAGAGTAGGACTTTTTCTTTCTTTCTTTCTTTCTTTCTTTTTGGCTGGGGATGGGGGGGGGGCAGTCTCTCCTGTAAACTGCCCATGATCTAAATTGATTCTTTTGGCTGTTTGCCCCTTTTCTAAGTGAGTTACCTCCCCCTTCATTATATGTAATTGCCACAGACTGTAGGTCAGGCAAAAACATTCTAGGCTAACCCAATGAGTCCACAGCACTCACCTTAATCACATCAAACAAAGAAAACTATATGAAGAGCAGGAACCTGAGTTTATAGTTTTATTCCCTTCCTTCCCAAGAATCTAAGCCAGCAGCCAGAGAAGAGAGACATATTATTAGTGGCATGAAAGGGGTTCAAGTGCAAACTAGTTGGCTTGGCACCCTGTGCTAGCTAGGGAAAACAGAATTTCATACCATTTCTCAAGTTCCTTTCATTAAGTCTCAATTTTCTCTGTTTTCACCATTCGCTTCCCCTGTTTCTTCCCTGCCCCCCACCTTTCACGATGCCTAGATTGTGCAGTAATCAACAAAGCTGCAGCCTGAAAGGCTATTATGTAGATTCATGAATATATAATTCCAAATCAAACTACCAAAACATTTGCTCTTACGTTTTAACTCTATTGTTCATCGAGTGGAAATGTTCAGCTATAGCAGCAGAGGAGAGAAATATGGCACACAAAAGTTTTCCCACAGCCTTTAGCCTCTTAAACATTCTAATCCTATTGAGAATATTTATGCCTAGAAAACAATGAGGGAATCCTAAACACAGCCAATAGTGCCTGTGCCCCTGCTGACTGCCCCCTGGCAGCACACAGGGGCTTTCTAGAGACCAGCTGCCTGTTGCCATGGTGACCGCCCCACTGAAGGGCAACACTGGGCACCCTCACTTAAACACTTTTGACTGGCCACATGTTTATCAGAAGAAAGGAGGAAG
The DNA here is from genome assembly GCF_052426305.1 of Pelodiscus sinensis. Taxonomy (NCBI): domain Eukaryota; kingdom Metazoa; phylum Chordata; order Testudines; family Trionychidae; genus Pelodiscus; species Pelodiscus sinensis. The sequence goes on along the minus strand of NC_143059.1, from coordinate 56,134,186 downwards.
TTCCCATTTAAAGCAGCTGTGTGCTGATGAGCTTAGAAAAAAAACCCACCTAAATCATTTGGGTTTAAATCATGCTGTCCAGAGCCAATAGCTCAGTGATTATGTGGAGTGATAAATGTCTTGTATGTCTTCAGCTTTATTACTTTATATTTTTACTGGAGCTTTATTTCAGTAAGTGTATTTTACTTTTGCAATAGTTTCTCTAATCAGACTAAACCTCTGATAGATACGGCAAAATTGTCTAAAAGCTAAAACCACTATCCTTAGCCAGGGAAGTGTTTAGTATTGCTATTTCTATCCTCTTAGTGCTCAAGGCCTTTAGGACAATAAAAACAATGTGAACGCAGTCTTCATCATAAACTAAACACAAAAAGACCAATAAAACTTAAATCTTATCCCCAAGACTACATGCAGCTTTCTTTCCAGCTTTTTCCTCAGCTTTATATAGTCAACTTTTAAAGCATTCCAAGCATTAGGGTTTTATGGTCAGTTTTCTGATAGGAGACACCCTAGCAGTATTTTTGCCAAAGCAAAAAAACAATTGCTATGGTTCAAAAGCAACTATCTCGGTATTTGTTCATCTATTGCTTGGCAAGTCAAGTGGCCAAGCCCACAGCACACTGATGGTTTGCTCATCACAATTCTATACATAGTGCTCTCTCATTATCAACTGGAACAGGGTCCAAAACGAAAGCTTTGGAAGTTCATTGTGGAGTACAAAGCACCAACCTTAATTTAGGCACCTAAAGGGGATTCCAAGCAATATGGTATCCTAAGTAGATTCTAGACATTCCTGGAACTGAAAACCAAAGCAGAGCGAGAGGGCCAAAATCATTCTGAAGTTACACCATGGGTGATTTTTGGCCCTTTAAACTAAGCACAGGTGCAAGTCTGAACATTACCTATAACAGTGTGCTTTTTTTTGTCTGTTCTCAGACAGTTCTACCTAAAAGCAATGCAGAAACCACATCTCATTCTAATTAAATTAAACCACATCTCATTCTAATTAAATTAAACCACATCTCATTCTAAGTCCTGCCGTGAGGGCAGGGGATTGGACTCTATGACCTCTCCAGGTCCCTTGCAGTCCTAGTATTCTATGGTTCTAAATCATGAACAATGGAACCAGATAAGTAATGCTTGAGTTCCTGGATTGTAATATTGCATAAAGCCAGTATCTAAAATTCATCACAACTATATCATGAGTATGGCACAACTGAACAATAGGATTTCTTCACTGGAGAAAAGAACTGAGCAAAATTGCATCTTTCACCATAGGAAGAGGGGCAAAAGAACACAGAGAGACTCACTTAGTCATATCTGATGGATGAAAAATTGACTGACACTTTGCTGTTCAGCCCAGAAAGGAGTTGATTGTATACATTTCTCCGAAGCTGATTGTTCAGGTCACACACAGCAATCCAGTCATCCAATTTTCCTTCATAGAGTCAGTATAGGGGAAGAGGGAGTCCCGTCTGTCAGGCCCAAGGAAAGGGAGAATTTATGACTGGAGACCATTCCAGCTGTGCTTGGAAGGAGGGACCTCAACAATTGCTACATGGAAAGACAGCAGGAAAAAGGTGAAAGGAAAGTACAGAACCTGCTGCTCACCTAGAAGGAAGGAGACAGGGCAAAACAAGAAAGAGAAATAAAGGGTCACTGCCTGTGAGGAGGGTAAAATGGCTGTTCCCTGCAGGTGTTAAAGGAAGAGGGCTAGTGCAATGCTCCCTGTGGAGTAGGAGGAAAATGGTGGCTTCCCACATGGGAGGGAAAAGGGTGAAGGCTAGTTGATTGTGAGAGTGAAAATAGGAACTAACTGTAGCTCAGAAGGAAAACATAGGGCCTAGTGGGAGTTACCTGTAGAGGGTTGGAGCTGACTGTCATCTGGGGCCGCGTTTTGTCCTGCCTGCTAGCCTAGCTGGCTTTTTCAGCTCTGAGCCCTGCAATGCCAGTGCAGAGGCTGTTGGGAGACAGCCCAGGGAAATGGAACTCATGATCTCAAATAGTTGCCATCAAATTAAACATCTCCCAAACAGTGCAGTTTCATTTCTTAGCAGAAGCAGGTGAGATTCACTTTCATAGGTGGGCTACGGATAGAAACACGACCAGAATCCTTCTTGTCCCCAGCTGGGCAGCAGTGGGATGGATTCAACCACACACTCTCAGCTCCATTCATGCTCTGAAACCTCAGTATCCTGCAATTGCATTACTGGGAACAGGCATACCCTTGGTTCCAGGTGAGACCATCAAGCTCGGTCAAAGAATTAGGAGAAGCAGAGCTACAGAAATTAGAGATTTGCAACAGACCCAAGCTACACAGTATTCTCCAGGAACACAAGTCAGAGTAAGCTCATTGACAGTTTCCCAAACCTCTTAGAAAAGGGTAGTCAATTGGAAGAGGATGGGCCAAATCTGGACCCCCCCCCCCCAGTTGCTTTTGACCCTGAAATCTTATTATCATTGTTACTATTTTTTATTATTTTCTCTGGAGTCTGGACCTTGACTATCCCTTGACAAAAAGTAATTGACTACCCTATCCTCTGGGACAAATGAGACTTCCATTGGTGGTTCTGCATCAGAATCAAGAGAATTATGATACCCTTTGGCATAGATATGAAAGCAGATAAAAATTAGTAGTTGTATGTGAGATTCAATTTCAAATCAAACTCAATGTCTGTGGGTAGTGGACCTCAGGGCCCACCTGGCTCAAAATGGACAAAAGGATTCACATACACTCCTCTTGCATGGTTCAGATGTGGAAAACAAGCATCCTGAGGTGATAAAGGGCCGCTCAATTAGAAAAGAATGTTTTTGTACACATCGTGTTCCCGCTCACATGCCACACCTATAGTTGGAAGCTCTGGTAATATACGTTTGTTACTTGCATGCCAATGTTTCTAAAATATTCCTGCACTACTCTAATGAACTTCTTTAACAAAGCTGATTAAATTACATAGGGAGGTCAAGTCACTCTTTTTACATATTTTATTCTTCACATTTTATGGTCCCTAGATTTAAATACTAATAACCTATCCAGCCTCAAACTTCCCAAACACGTGCATTTTTTATAAGAAAAGTATTGCCTTGCGCTACAGAGGCAGGCTGCAGGGTCCATTAGTAATGTGAAGTAAACAATATAGCAGAGAAACTTGATTTAACAATGGAACATTCCCTAATTAATATTTGTGAATCTATTGTATCTTTAACCTTTTTTCCATTTCCCTCATTCTCACCCTCTCCAGAGAATGGATTAGGACGGTCTTTCCATATAGGTACCTTTGTGACCCCCATCATCCAAGTGTCTGGGTACTGGGAAGTGTATTTCAAAGACTCCAGAAGTTCACAGTGTGTTTTATCCTAGGTTTCGAAGAAAAACCTATTAGTAACTATAATATATCAGGGTGATTGATTTCTTTAGAGAATACATTTTAAAGATAAAAATGTGACATGACGATTTTGCCTCTTATTTTAAATATGTAAGTTCTAGCTGTGACTAAATCTTCTTTAACAAAGTTGACAAAATCATTAGCTTGACTAAGGTCATTCACTTCTCTCAACAATTGTCTTAGATTCTTATTTAGATGCGAAAAAGGTGGTTACATTCACATTCACTACAGTGCCTACATTTTTGTCTATTATTTCCACTAGTATGAAATATTGGGTTAGAACCTCTAACAAAGAAAAATCTAGAACAAAATCATGCAGCTAGATACTTGCTATGCTGAGAAGTCCACTGAAATTTGTTTTTTGATTCTAACAAAGATACGTTTGCCAATATTTATCTTTCATCTACTCTTTCTGATTCTGCAAAGTGTGGGCTGAGTTCTAGCAGAGCACCAATTAATATATGGGTACACAGTGCACCACGAAAAGTAATCAGTCTCTTTCTCAAACTTTGTCTATGACCTAATCAGATTTTCCTAGCTCTATTATAAATATTCAGTATCCTCAATCTCTTTTCTTGGTATGTGTGTTGAATAATTCTTGCATGATTCACAGGGCTTCAGCAATTGGAAATGACTGGAGAAATACATTTATAATCTGCAAAGTTTCATCATTATTTTATATAATAAAATAGACTGGCCTACATTGTTCAGAAGCAGTGACTGGTTTTGAGTTACTGCCTTGTGAAAGTAAGATGTTACTACTTCTGCTCCGGCAAGTGCATGAGCTAAGGGCTGAGATGCCTGGTTTAATAGTCATACAGCTTAGAGAGCATCATGTACCAGATGAAAAAAGGGTAAGAACAGTCATTGATCAAAACACAAGTCCCTGCACTTTTAACTCCTGCCTCAGGAAAGTTCCACTCTGCTTTTCAGTAGTTGAGTCACATTATTGCGTTCTCTTACAACTTTATATTCTTTCACACTGGCTACCCCAAATGTTTTCACAAATGGATAATTCTTTGAGAATTCTTCTGTTATTCAGTTCAGTATTTTCCCCCCTTCAATTTCAGATCAAAACTATGTCAGAACCTCACTTTGCCATAAGAACAGATGATCATCTAAAACTCTTGCATGAGCCCATTATGTTTTAAAATCACTTATCACATACCTTTCCAGAGGGGCCTGATTCAAAGACACTGAAACCAGTGAGAGTCTTTCCATGGACTTCAACAGGTGTCGGTTCAGAGCCTTAGTTCCACACCAGTTCCATGTCTCCTTTGCTCCTTCTAATGAGGATAGAAGTTGCTTTTTCTATCTTTCCTCCCAAAACATGATCTTATACTCCCATCTTGGTGGGATCCCACTGTCTGACTTGCCCTCTAATCCAGATCACTAACAATAACACTTTGTGCTTAAATAGCATTTTTCATCTGAAGCACTTAACAGAAGTAGTTAAATACCATCATCCCCATTTTACAGACAGATTAAGTGACTTGCCAAATCCATCTCATTTATCATAGTATCATAGAACACCAGAACTGGAAGGGACCTTAAGAAGTTATCAAGTCCAGTCCCCTGCTTGCATGGCAGGACCAAGAACCATCTACATCATTCCTGATAGATGCCTACCTAACCTGCTCTTAAATATCTCCAAAGATGGAGATTCTACAACTTCCCTAGGCAATTTACTCCAGTGTTTAACCACCCTGACAGTTAGGAAGTTTTTCCTAATATAGAAACTAAACCTTCTCTGCTGCAATTTAATCGCACTGCTTCTTGTCCTATTATCAGAGGTCAAGAAGAACAATTTTTCACCCTCCTCCTAACACCCTTTTAGATACTTGAAAATTGCTATCCTGTTCCCTCTCAGTCTTCTCTCTTCTAAACTAAACAAACCCAAGTCTTCCCTCCTAGGTCATGTTTTATAGATCTTTAATCATTTTTGTTGCTCTTCTCTGGACCTTCTCCAATTTCTCCACATCTTTCTTGAAGTGTGGTGCCCAGAACTGGACACAATACTCCAACTGAGGCCTAATCACACAGAATAGAGTGGAAGAATGACTTAGTGTCTTGCTCACCATCATGCTCCAGTCATTGTTTACAACTGCTTATTGTGTATAGGACTTGAACAGAAACAGTTCCAATACTAACTCAGTGTTACTGATTCCGCCAAGTTACCTTAACATAAATGTGTAGGAAATGCACAGAAAAGAGTGATCGAGAAGTAAGAAAACATCCAAGAGTGTTCTCGGTCACTGGTCAGTTATCAGGAAGCATCCACCAAACGAAAAAAACAACAGTAATCTAACCACAAAACAAATACCCCAAATCTTTTAATCTCTATTTCTTGTGGATCTTTGATAGAAGGGGAGATCAGCACTGCTTTAGTTTGCTTTCATTTTCTGGATACAAGCTGCCATTCTTTACTCCAACTTTATTATTCTTTCACCTTTCTTAAAATTCTTCCACTTGGATAAATGAAAAGTGATTTCACATTAACTGTTCTTTTCACTGTCAATAGAGTCTGCACTTAAAATACAGATCCCCTCGTACCTCCAAATAAAAGGGAAAATGTCTTCATAATAGCAACTGCATTTGGCCTATGTGCTATATATTTTTTTAAAGTAAACAAGGAAAACTGACACATTTGGTTTTAATTCACTTTGACTGACCCAGGGAGCTCTCCCCAGAGAGGATACATAGTTCAGCCCATACATTTTCGAAGAACTGTGCATGATTTTGGCTGTATGTCCCCTATTAAAATCACAGACTTGTGTGGATAAAATCTCTCAATATACATTCAATAGAGACACCAGCCAGAACTGGCATCTTGCTGGGCTATTTCAACAGAGGTGCCAGATTTCACCTCACATTCACAGGCACATACGATTGCTCAGGACAACAGTCGATTTAGTGCCCTCACCTTCAGAGGGAAAGAAGGTCTCATAGTTCAGGAGGCATAAATAATAAGGTATATTGAGAAATGTTTTACTCTGTGAGGAGTTTCACTGAAAACAAAAGTATAACTTGTGGAATCCAGCACTGCATGAGTTAGAGCATCAAAGTCTAGTCCTTCATTAAGGTTTCCAGGGATGCTGCTCGCTCCTCTCTTCCATCTGATTTGTAAGGCTATTAGAAAAATAATGGCTATCATGAAAGAGTAAATCACTTTTTATTTGTGTGTAAAAGACCTGTTGAGGTTGCACAGATGTAGAATAAGCCAGAGCCCCCACACAGTTTTGAGAATTAGGCAATAACAATAGTAGAATCCCCCTGCCCCTGAACTCCAGAGACCTCCTCCATGGCTCTGAGCTGCAGGAGTGACTGCAATTCCAGTATAAGGAGTTGCTTATGTGAAGGGTCCCTGAAAAGCGACAGAGAGAATGGGTGTGAGGGAAAAGAGTTGGATAGGAACCACTAGCTTAAAGGGCTTGCTTTGTGGAGCTCACGTACAGAGGCCCAGAGATTTCAAGATTGCCCTGGCATTCTTCAGGCTATGGAGCCTAGAAACAGTTTCTTTGGCAAAAAGTTCCGAGGTGTCAAAGGGCAAATCTTGGATGGTCTGTTGAACTCAGGAAAGGGGGCAATAGAATTGCTGGGCCCCTGGGAAAAGTGTGCGTGGGGGTGTGGCTCTGTGCTCTGAGAAGGGGTGGAGCCTCAGGTCAGAGGGCAGGGCCTCAGTCGGAGGGGGTGGGGCTAGAGTGACCAGTTCTCTGTATCACCTGGAGTACATCGTGCTGCCCTACCAAAGCAGCCTGCTTGTGCCATCTTTCTGCCTCTGATAGCCTGTCTCTTAAAAGCTCATGTTGAAGTCTCTAGATAACAGAAGCACCTAGAGGCACTGACTGAAGTAGGCACTATAGAAAGTCTCTGTCTGAAAAGGGTGCCATTTAAACATACAAGGCAAACAAAGAGTAAGAAAACAATCATCCCTGTTTTTTAGTTGGAGAACTGAGGTACAAGGAGATTAACTTATTTATACAAGGTCACACAGGAAGTCCACAGCAGAACTGGTAATTTAACCATGCTCTTGGAGTTCTACTCCATTGGGTTAACCACAAGACAAATCTGCCACGCTGTATTTCAAAAACATAACTTTGAGAAGATCGTTTGAAAGATGAGGTACAGTATGAGGTTGTGTAGTACTCACTGCACTCTTTCACAATTGTCTGATTTCATCTGAACCTGCTTCTGTGACATCCAGAGCCAATCCCAAAGGCATTAACACCTACATAAAGGTGTGAAATCACTCACACCTCAGATAGCTGAGTTTTGTAGACATTTGTGTTGGTAGATTATCTGCAACACGGTCACATTAAGGAAAGATATTTCAAAACAATAAGATACTGACTCCATGCTACAGGACCATTAAAACACTTTCAAAAAGTGCTTGTAAGTTGAAAAATGAGATACCAGGAGGGAAACTCATGGCAGTGTAAATCTGCAACTTCAGGACATTTTAGATCAACGTACAGGGGTGCTGTTCATGGGATTGACTGAAACAATTATGCTCTCCTGTTGACTGCATACATTTATTCCAGCATGAATCAATAGATTAACAACTGAAAATGTCAATGTGTTCTTTGTTTGCTGTTAAGTAGGTCACTCTACAAGGTAATAATGAAGAATATGGTTAAATGCGTCACTGAATTATTAGCTGCACATAAATGCACCCAGTTCTTATTAAGTCTGTACAAGAATGAAAAGGAGCTAATAGGTGTGAAACAAAAATCAAGGACTGTGGACACAGTGTGGAAATATAATGAGATGGAAAGGGAAGAACACCTGATTGCTGTGTCGAGAAAGTGTATTCCTTTGACAGGTTTAATTCTTTGGGTATTTTTTTTCCTTATATTAGATATGTTTGGCTTTGTTTTTTAAGTAGGTCACTTTATTATATTTCAGTGTTTGGTTTGTTTCCTTAATAAAGAAAAAATCTGTTGTATAATAAATTGGAATATACAATAACAATGCAGGTTTCATGTATTAGAAGCAGAATAAAGATGTATCAATTACAGCTTCACTGTTCTGTAGGGAACCCCAGACCATATCCTGAGCAAAGCATGGTAGTTTAGGGCAACACCCTTGCAAATAATCCCTTGTGGCATGATGTGGCTTTACATACTGGCTACCTTCTTTCCCCTCTCTTCCCATTGTGGTGTTGCAACGATTTACTCAGACCCAGGAACTGAAAACCTCTGATTCCCCCTCCCTCCTCCAGAATACAAAGAAAACCTCTCCTCAGCGTCTCAAGTCCAACCCTTCTGACTGTGGGCTAGTATCAACAAGCATCCAGCCAAGTTCAGCAAGTCCCTAGCTCTGATTTATAATAAAAGAGTTTAATTCTCCTTAACCCAGAAGCTCCCTTTCTCTCCACCTGGAAAGTGTTATATTCCAGGCAAGCTGTAATTCTCAGTCAGCGTTTCCCCAACAACTCTCTTGCACTCACTCCTTTCACCTTGGAGATGTTCACAGGCCACATTCCATCTCCAGCAAGGGTCTCTGGGAGCTTCTGTCTCTAGGAGCACCTCCCTGCAACCAAGACCTGATCATTTTTAAATCATCCTTGTCAATACAACTCTTTATTCAATCAACTGCCTAGATGGTCTCTTTTTCAAAATGAGTTCTTCTGAGGTATCTTACGTGCAGACTTCCCTTCAAGGGGCCAGCAACTTTGTGATTCTCAGGCTAGTATTTGAATGGAAGACTTTAACAGAAAGCCTATCTGCAGGAAGTGGTAGTAATCGTGCTTTTTTCCCCAGACAATATGGAGCCAACTTCATGCTGCGGTTTGGATGAGGTGTAAAACTAAGGTCACTAAAGACTTGTGGTGGAGGGGTGTCTCAGCTAACTTCCATGTGCGAGAGCTATATTCTGCTCACCTAAGCCCTCTGGCTGTCCTGCAGCTGGATACAACATTATTTTTTATTTTCTTCCCTAAACTATCAGCTGCCATGTTCATTTCAGTTGGCACAATATATCCCTTACTGACATCATAGGTGGATTGTGCTGATGTACTAATTGTTGAAATGCTTTGAAATGCTCAGACAAAACAAGTTTCAGAAAAAAATAGTACTCTCTCAAAATGATTAAACTGATCGTTTTTCCCCACACTCTAATAACCGTGCCCTTTCCATCCAAGATATACTGGAGGGCAGAAGAACATACAGGTATAAAGGTAAGGTCAAATATACTGTGCCTGCTGGGTGTGGTTCACTGTCCCATGTAAAAGTCTTTGCCCACAAAAGCTTATGCTCCAACACTTCAGTTAGTCTATAAGGTGCTACAGGACTCCTCACAACTTTTGCAGATTCAGTCTAACACGGCTACCCCTCTGATACTTGTCCCATGTAGAGGCACTAGGACCACTTAGAGAGAGAATGAGTTTGCGCTACAGCCTTAACTGGCACCCAGCCAGCTTTTAGCTCAGTCTGTAGGCTCATGCAGTAAGCTCAGAAGTCCCAGGCTTGGCTTTGCCTGTCAGTGTTCCACTTGCAAGCTTTTAAGGAGTTTAAAATAGCAGGAAAGTATAAAAGCCTAGTGACCATGAAACAGACTAACAATCTGGAAGACCTGCCAAAGATTAAGTCCTCTCGGACTTCTAAAACACACAGCCTTGTGCATAAGGCACTATGTCAGTGCCAGATCCCAGAAAGCACCAAGGTGATAATACTTTCAAGTGGGCAATATTCTCAGGTGCTTGCTTCCTGGAACTGGTCCTTAGTGCTTAACTGTATCTCTCATTGTGACTCAATCAATCAAAATCTCATGATCACTTGCACTGAAATAACTCACTCCATTACCCAATTGAACAAATGGCCATACAAATTTGTGATCCACTGAGTAAGATTTTTTTCCTGGCATGATTAGTTCAGTTATTCAGACACCTGCTAACACTGTAGAAAGCTACCATGTAACTTTCTTGTTGAAACATGCCCCCTGGTGACTGCACATGAATAACCTGATCAGAATTAATCAAAGTGATATGAATATGATGGGTTAACAGTGATTCTAGATGTATATTTGGACTGTACCTCATTAGAACTGTGAACATTTTTCTTTTGGCAAAAGAAAGAGTAGCAACAATTAGTTGTATGAGAGGTAATCTATTACAGTAACTCCCATTTGGAGCAGACATGCAGTAAGCATGCATTTAGAAGACACTTAATTGTAGCTAATGTAATAGTTGCATAATATTTTTTCAAAACTGCAAAAGGCAGGATGGTCTGCTATAGTTAGAGGATTGGACAGGGAGTCTAGAAGCCTGGGTTTCATAATATGATTTTGTGCTGAAGATAGAGCTGTGGAAAGCAGGGAAACAGAGGCATAAATACATGCTTAATGAAAACATGTAACAAGACAATGGGACAGTACTGAGAAAGCAGAGAGCCTGAATCTCCATTTTGGGAAGTCTATATGAAATAATTTTCATTCCAAACTCCGAACACTAATGTGTGAGTGCCCACAAATTTCCTTCTTACACTGAAAGTAATCTGTACATTGATGCTCAAAGGCTATATGCACCAGCCCCCTCTGCAGCTGGTCTTGTGGGAACCAACAGGCCTCAGTGTGCTTATACACAGCCTGTATGCTTTCATTTTACCAGTTATTGCAATTCTTTGGCATTGAGTAAACAACCAGACAGACAGCTGCAGGCTGAGAATCCCCACTGTAATAAATTAATGCAATTTCATTTCATTATTTAAATCAAATACTCTCTGAATTAAACTCATGCATTGACCCAAGGCTTTTTTTTATACTGTACAGATGCTCCCTAGTGCACATATTTTGTCAATTTATACTGACTAAAGTGTCACAGACCAAGAAAAACAATATACAAAAAACAGATTAATGCAGGGCTGGTAGTAATAAGCTTCGCTGCTCTAAAGCTATATGCACCCAGAACATTTGTGGAGCTCATGTAAAGATTCTTGTAAACAAAAAAATGAATCCTTTTTCTGCAACATACAAATCCCAGCTGATCTAGTCCCTATTGACTCTCTCTCTCTCTTCTCACTACTTAATAGACTTTCTAACACTTGTCTTCTGCTCTGATAACCACCTCAACAATGGACTTTAGGCAGACATTACACAGGAGTATTGAATGTCAAAAGAAAATTGGAAGTAACTGGTGAAGCACAAACATCTGACAAAAGAAATCAAATAAACAGGTAATAGGTTTCAACCCGGTTACAGACAGCCATGGAGCAGATAAGATAGAAAAGTTTTTGAGGCTATGTTACAGATTAATGTTCATGATTCATGTTTTTATAAAGTGTACACTGATAGACACTGTATTGGGTTTTAAAAAAATGTAACGTGAAATTCAAGAACCGAAAGGTTTGACAATGTTCAGAGTTACCTCTACGAACAATTCATATACATTGTTTTATGTTAATATGGGACACCTTGCCATTGCATTTGCAGATATTATGTTGGCATCTTTAGAAAGGTTAATTGTCTAGTTCAGTGTTTCCTAAATAGTTCTGCACAGAACCCCGGGGTTCTGCGAAATGAAAGTAAGGGTTCTACGAGAACCCGATCACTCCCCCCCTCCCAGAACTGGTCTTGGCAGCGGGCGAGCCGGTAGTCACCTGGGGCCGCCGTTTTCAAGGGGCCGCCATGGTCTTAGAGGCAGGCCAGCAGGTATTTTTTGTTTTGCTTGACAGTTTTTCCATTTTTTTTTGTTCAACCAGTTTCCTCTGGTTTTTTGTTTGTTTTTAGTTTTTTAAAGGATTCTGTGGCCAAATAAAATTGGGAAACACTGGTCTAGGCCACTCTCTTCCACCATTACCTTTGCATCTGAGCACTGCACAATGACATTTATCCTCACAACAGTCCCATGTTCCTTATTTTACAAAGGAACTATGCCCAAGGTCACACAAGCAGTTTGTTGCAGAGCTGGGAACTGAACATGGATATCTAAGTCCAGTGTCTTGCCCACAAGACCAAACTTCCCTACCTGACACCAGAGACCTGCCTTTTAGACAGTACTCACAGGGAAATGTGCCCTCATTCCTCTCTGTGCACTCAGCTTGCACTCCTGTCACTCCATTGAGTACCAGGGTTGATCCACGTGGCCCCTTTGCTAGTAGTCTTGAGTGTTGCTTCGGAATCTCCCTGTTTGGGAGAGGGTTTTCAGGATGGCTTCACCCAGCTCCTTATTCTGAAGCTTAAGAATGTATACAGGCAATGAATAGCAAGGCCATACCTATTAACTATTCAGTCTGGTGTGCTGCTTTTGGAAGATCACGCTTTTCTAAGAACGGACTGTGGTTCATGACACCAGATTATTAGACAATTTTTGTTAATGAGTCATGAAACAATATTAGATATGGCTTCACTCTTTCCAAAAACTGAGTGCTCCTTTCCCCATATCTGTCACCTGGATAAATTACTCAGGGTTTGAGTTGGATACCCTGGCTGGCAAGGTTCAGCTACCAAGATAAGGGTGTTAAGCTTAGGGAAGAGATATCCAGGGTACATCCTAGGAAGTAAATCACTCTGAAGCATTTATAGGCTCTTCTTATATGTCTCTATAGATCAGTACTCTCTCATGCCTGTTTGTACCCCTTTGACCCTGCTATTCCTATATGAGAATAGGACCTTGCTCATGCAGATATCAGTTTGTGTTACTCTTTCATACCATGATCAGGCATTTCAAAGCAGCAGCGCCACAGGGAGCCCGGGATCAGCCAGGGACTTCCCAAATGACTCCAGGTTTTGCAGAAATGCCGCACGGAGTCCGCAGTCATGTAGGCAGTCCCCAACTGACCCCAGTACCTGTTGCGGCTCTGACCCTTCGAAACACTGTGGCAGCATTTCAAAGAGCAGTACTTGACAGCTGTTTGCGGGATCTATGTGGCACTGCCCCTTTGAAAAGCCACCCGAGATTTTCAAAGGGGCAGTGCCGCACAGAGCCCAGGGTCAGCTCCATGAGGCGCTGCCACTTGGAAATGCCACCGTGGTGCTGCCGCTTTTAAGTATCCCTTCCCCCCCTCTCCTTTGTGCCTCTATCTGATAAGAGGCAGCACGAGGGAGAGCGCAACTAGTTGACTTGACTATCCCATAAGCATTTGCTCATGCATTTGCTTATCAGACAGTTGACTAGTCAACTAGTCCTTAACATGGTTAATTCAGACCCCTTACTGATGGCATTACTTAGGCATACAGGGCTATTTAGACATATCATCTGCTGGCTTCCATATAGCATAGTACCAGGTGCTAGGCACTCCATCCTGTTTCTGTTTGACACGAGCGAGGTAGTAAGGTCTCAGAATGAGATGGGACTTCTCTGTGCTCCCCTCCCACTAACAGAGTAGCTCACAATTATCAGGCTGTGATTCTTGCTTGTCTGGAAGACAAAAATGTAAGACCTGATGTATGCTTGGACATAGCAGAAAGGGGCAGCTGCAGGGAGACATTTGCAACTTCCTGATTCAGGGCCACTGGGCCACAGCTGAAGTTAGGACTCCATGAAAAGGCCTAATTAGTGCCAGTGGAGGATCTGATATAGCTCTGCTATGCCACATTCTCCTTCCTTTTGGGTGGAAGTACTGTCCCATGTAGTGCATTGAGATCACTTACAGAGAGAAAAATGAGTCTTCGTGACAGCGTTAGCTAATAGCCAGCTGGCTTTTAGTTCATGAAGTAGAGGCTCATGCACTGAACTCCAGAGGTCCCAGGTTTGATTGCGCCTGTCAGCATTACATCCACACCCACAAACACACCTTCCCCTAACAAGGTGTGATGGATGGTGCCTAGTTCAAGATGCAGCAAAGCCACTCAAATCAGCTTCATGCCGGTGGAACATCAGAACAGCCATACTAGGTCAGCCCAAAGGGCCAACTAGCCTTGTATCCTGTCTTCTGACAGCGAACAATACCAGGTAATTCAGAGGGAATGAACAGAACACAGTCATTAAGTGATCCAGCCCATCACCCATTCCCAGCTACTGGAGAGTTCCCTGCACTTTGCACCAGGAGGAGAACTCAGCTCATGGTCTTGCTTTCCAACTAATCTGCATGAAGAAAATCTGTACTGAAAACAGCAATCTGCTTTCTGCCACTCTGCTAATCTGGTCACATCTACGACCACAACACATTTTTGAAAGGCTGTTGTCATATCCACTGTGGTGGAGAGATAGCTCTCATCAGAAGCGTCTATGTATGACAGTACAGAATTGTTGTACCACAGTTCAGTGATTTACAATAGCACAGTTTTATAAACAAACAAAACAGTATATCAGAAAATTATGACAGCAACTTCTCGTGAGCTTTATTCAAAAGTGCTTGGTGTGTGACACCTAGAAAAAAAAGCAATCGGGGAATTTTACTATCAAATATTAAGTGTGAACAACACATCTCTTAGGCTGAGGAGGAACAAGAAGGATGCTGAGGGGTCTGAGAACCCAGTAAAATGAGCATATAATTTTTGACGCATTTCTACATTTTTAAGAAACCGAAAAGAAAATTACTTTTACACTTACATGGAATAGTTTAACATCATAGTAAGAATGACAGAGAATAAAGCACAGCTTGTATGAGGATTATTATCCAGCTGCAGAAAGCATGCTGGGAAAAAAGTCAAACTACAAAAATTCAGAAGAGTACAATTATGCTATTTTTAACTCAGACAAAATATTCCTGTAACCCTTTCTCATGCCACACCAAACATTAAACAAAGATGTCCACATGCTCTAAACAGGCATATTACATTTATAAATTACTAGATTTACCTGGTATTGCTCAGGTCCTTAATTCAATTATTTTTTGTTTTCCTTCATTTAAGTCATTGCTCTGGAATGGGGGTGGGGGTTTATAATGCAGGCTGCCCTCTCTCCCCAGCCCTCTCACCCCGCAGCAGTTTGGGGCCAGGTGAAAAGTGCCTTTCCATGGCTGCACCAGCAGGTACTGCTGAGGGAGAAGTGCATGTCCCCCGGTTGGGGCAGGTCCAGATTGATCTACCCGCTGCGCTCCCTAGCCAGAGAGAGGAATACAGTAAACTGTGCACTTTCCCCTGGCTCCCTGATGAAGGGGAGCAGACAGAAATGCCCCTGTATGAACTGGGAGGGGGGATTTCAGCCCCGCTGCCTTTCCTAAAGGGTGCCTAGGGGGGTGGGAGGCTTAGGGCCCCGGCACTCTGAGATAGGGGCTGGATGGGGTGCCCCCTCCCTTTCACCTGCCTGGTGATTGTCTGTTTTCTGTATGGTTGTGTGTGTCCTGCTACGAATGCGGCGGGGGGGGGGGGGGGGAGGGGAAGAGCGGGAAGCTGCAGTACGTCTACACCCTCCCTAAAGAGGTCCCACTGGTGGCTTGGGGCTGGGACAGTTCCAGATGTGTGTTTGGGGAGGAGAATCAGCCAATCCCTTTCACCTGCCTGTTGATTCTCTCTTTTCTGAGAGAGAAGAGCGATATGAGAAGCAATCCCATTCTGGACACATACCATTTCCCTGGCACAACCAAACTTTTACCTTGGTTTAAGTTATGATAAGAGAAAGCTTTATACTAAATTTGCTGATCCTAGCTCTTAACATTTGGGAAGAGTTCTTGAAGAAACAGACGGATGCACAGAGACTCTCACACAGACACACACACTTTTTCTAATATATAGATGACCAACTTTAATGGGACAACACAGTGTAACTTAAGCTCACATGCAAGTCTTTTCAGGATCAGAACCTAATTGTGTGTTACTTTCTAATTGTATTATAGTAAGTACAAAATCCTTTAAGCAGACTCCTGTATCTATAGATTATTCATCTAGATATCTCACAATTGTGAAGTGACCTATGAATCTATACAGTGTAATCAAAATGTAACCATAGTTTTGTTACGCTTAGCATCACTTTGGAAAGGAAGATAGGTCAAAATCTTATACTTTAAAAATTTACTGTCCACATTTTTCATTAGTTTATCATTTACACTGAAATGTCTGCCTCATCAAATTAAGGAACCTGTTGCATACACAATACCTACATGCTATATCTTCCATTTCTTTTTTTACAAAATATATTTTCCTGGAAGTACATTCCATTATTAAATGTATCTTTTTGGAAAATTTAAACTGCTGAAAAGATTATAGCCCTAAAATTGCTCAGAGGGACTGCAAGCCATAACCTCCAATTTTAACCAACAGTAACATCAAAACACACAGCAAATCTTGCAATAATCCCTTGTACCGACAAGTAATAAATAGAAACTATATTCAATTCAGATGAAACTCTGTATATAAACACATGCCATATGCATGCATATACATTTAAAATCAGGTATAGCTAATTGAAAAATGTGCTGTACAAAATCTATCAAATTACATAATGAAAAGGCTGGAGAACTAAAATAAAACTGCTCAATATCTTCTTTACAATTAATCACACAACATAAAAAAATCAGATGGGGTCTGGGAAGAGACTATACTGCAACTACGGGTCAGATTAGTAGTTTGTTTATTCTAACTTTCCATTTCTCTGCGAGGTGTCTATTCTATTGCAGAAGCATTTCTTTATGAAGGGAGCCAGCTTTACAATGGTAAGTCTCCTTTTCCATTTAGTGTCATTTGTTGTACTCTCAAAACTTAACTAGACATAAACCAGACAAATTCACAGGGATTATTCATGTCGGCTTCAAATACAGAGTTTATCCATCATGGTACTAATAATTTATAACACCCAGTATTTACTATGCTAGATAGTTCATTAGATGGGATACTTTGCATCTGTTCCAGTCACACTCAGTAATAGCCTGTCCTGCCCCCAATTTTAGTTGGTATATCAAATAGGCTGTTGAGTTTTCACATCAGACTTAATTGAGAGCCTTACATCCTTAATCACAAACTTGTAATAACAAAACTGTTTAAATATTTCATCAAAATGCCCCAACAACAATGAAACACTTTTTCTCCATAGTCTCGGAACTTAGAATTATCAACGCCGACAAACTCAACCCCATCTAACCTCATGTATTAGTAACTATATTTTAAAATAAAATGAAATGGAATAAGTTTTAGGGTTATCCTAGTACAAACTGCTCAAAGCCTGCAAACTGGGGGGAGGAGGAGCAGGCTAAAAAACCCACAATGATAAGGGAAAAGCACAGTATTTTGGGACCTTAAAAAAAGCATCAGTTTGAACGCCTTCATTAATTTGTCCCAGAATCTTAATGTTAAAGGGGACATTAATTTCCCATTACAATAAATGCATTGTATCCTATGTTACAAAACACATTTTGCATAGAATACTGAGAGAGCTATATTTAGGAATGTGATTTACAAATCAGAACCATCACCTGAATGCACTCAAATGATGAGATGAGCTAGAGCAGGGCAATAATTTTCAGAGTTTGTGATTGTGGGCTGGCTCTGGCTCCCTGGAAGCCAGAAGAGGAGGTTCCTTCTAGGTGCCACATGCCCATGGTGGGGCAGAGGAGACTTTGCGCATTCTGGGGGCAGAGGAACGGATGAAGTCTCTCATCCCCCACATCCGTACACAGTGTCTAAAGGGAACTGTCAGCCATTTTGAACAGCTGGCAGTTCCCTCTAGGTGCCATTACCCCTAGACTTTGTGCGCTCCCCCATCCCAAGCCAATCAGGGGAGTGTGCAAAATCATCTGCTGTTCAAAATGGCTGGCGGCTCCCTCTAGGTGCTGCACACCCGTGGCAGATGGAAGGAGTTGCCAGCTACTTTGAGCAGTGAATGACTACATGCACTCCCTTGCCCCGAGGTCTCAATTGGCCTGGCGGTGGGGGGAGCAGCAGGATGGGCCATGGGCCATATCAAATGACTTGACAGGATGAATCTGGTCTGCGGGCATATCTTGTCCACCCCTGAACTAGTGCATTGAATTGATAACATGGTGCTATTTCTACATCCAATTTATAAATAATTTAAGACATCTAAAGACCTAGTCTAACACTTATGCATATACATTTACTTACCCAAATAGTCTCATGATGCCTTGAATTCAATAGCCATTTGCATACTTGGGAACTTAGGGTATGTCTATGCAGTAAAAACAACTCTTTGCCTGACCCATGAGCCCAGCCCAGGCTCATGGGGCTTGGGATGGTTTAGCTGCTGTTTAGACTTTGAGGTCTGGTTGGAACCCAAGTGCTAGGACACTCCCATCCTAGAGTCCTGGAGCTTGAGCTCCCGACTGGGCATTCAGTCTTCCCAGCAATGAAATTACCCTGCAGCCCAAGTTAGCTGACACTAGCCAACTGTGGGATTTTCTGTGCTGTATAGATATGATCTTAGTTTCCTTCATTTTTCAAGACGCTTCATATAAAGTTATTGACTTATTATATTTGAACCTGATTTGGGTTTATGCAGGCATCTGGTTAGCATATGCTGAATTACATGAATGCATTTTATTTACATAGTAGACTGGAATATCTCCCACTTTGTAAAGGAAAATAGGTTTTCACTTACTCGATAATTTGTTTTCTTGGTTCAGAGATGCTCTGCCGTCTTTCCTCCTCTCTTGCTCCAATAGGCACAATGACCACTAATAATTGCCCATAGGTCATCCTTCTCCTTTGCTTCCCCAGTTTAATGCCTAAAAACTGTTAGAGGTCTCTACAGTTCTACATCTGTAACCAAGAATGTTGTCCATATCTGGCTTTGAAAGTCCAGTAAGGTGGGAGTTTGCACTGTCTCAACCAAGCTACAGAAGACAAGCCCAGTGATAAATGGAAATATAACATACCTTTCTACGGCTCACTATCAGCACTGACGTGGGTTTTATTAGGAGAATCCTATTTAAAAAAGAAAAATTAGAGACTCGAGGATAAACTCAAAGAGGAAGAGAGATGGGTGAATGGGGTTTGACACCTTCACTCTATCCTTCTAAAAGTACTTTTCAGAGATTCACCATAGTCACAGGATGCACCCATACATGCCTGAAAATTCAGTCACATAGTTTGCAATGAAACAGTGCAGAAATTACTAGGTTTCAGCTTTGTGAGGCTTTTGTATTGACACTGTCTTCCTTCAGCTGCAGAAGATGGCTCTGACTCTAGCAGAGTGTGAACCAAGAAGGAAATTCTGCTCTTTTCAACCTCCTGAATATGGTCAAGATCCACTTTGCAATGACATATCTAGAGTCCCTGAGACAGTTCCTTGAATGCTAGAAGAGAGTGAAGGTTTCTAACCTAACAGAATTAAATCTGTTCTGAAAACTAGTGTGTACCCCTTCCATATTAGGATTGGACAGACTCTGAAAGTAGACTTCAGATGAAAACAGAGAAAGGTATGAAGAACTCTCTCAGAAGACCAAAGATGGAAGAAAATGGGTAGACATGGAAAGCTCTTTCACTCCCTTGCTAGCTCACCACTTGATCAAGGAACTATTCTCAAGGTAAACATTTTCAAATGTACTGGAAAACATTGAAAAGTGGTCTGCATAAGTTGAGAAAGGTAGGTTCAGAACTCACTGAAGGCACTGGGCAGGACTGGAGGGTGGAAAAATACCACAAGCTTCAGAAAATATGGAACCAGGGAAGACAAACACACTAACATCCCATCTTTTGGAACCTCTAAGGTGCTTAGAGCAGAGGTTTGATCTGATGGAATGACTAGGCTTTTGATAGGAGCTTTGGTCAGAAATCTAAGCAAGCTGGAATTCTGACCCAATTAGTTCAGAGGGAAAAGACCCACCTCACTTAGCTTTCATGGGGGAAAAGGGGAAGAGCCTATTTCCAATAAAAAGTGGAAAAGAAACTCTTCTCATGTCTGTGGCACAGCTGGGTCCTCCTTTTCAAAGATACCCAAGTCCTTCAAGAGCAAGCCAAAGAGAAAATTTTGGGCATCTGAATCAGAATATTCTGAGACCTGCAGAAGATGGTCCTGGCAGAAAGGCTTTTCTCTTGGGATGGCATCAGCAGGTCCTCATACCAAGTCTGCAGTCACAGTCTTTTAAAAATCCAGATTTGTTGTCTCAGATTTGATGAACATTACAAAAATATTAGGTTTTGGGCTGAAACCTGGAATTTCAAGTTTCAGGTAAAGTGACAATTTTCAGATGAGTTATTAACACTCCCCTCCTCATACACTGTATTAATGTTATAAGGATTGTGACAAAAAGCCTAGACCATGCTGTGCTGTTTGGAGAGAAGATCTGATTGCACAAATCACCATCATTGCCAAGTAAAGTGCGCTATATACTTGAGGTCTCAAAGTATCTACATTCAGAGCAACATATAGTTCTCAGTTGTGTGGTATTCTCTTCAGTGTC
The DNA here is from genome assembly GCF_052426305.1 of Pelodiscus sinensis. Taxonomy (NCBI): domain Eukaryota; kingdom Metazoa; phylum Chordata; order Testudines; family Trionychidae; genus Pelodiscus; species Pelodiscus sinensis. Next base: position 56,113,569 of record NC_143059.1, on the reverse strand, counting down.
TGATAATATAACAGTTACATACCGCAGTGTCACTGGTATTATTCTTGTGTGTTCATTTGTAAGCTATAGAATGTTTGGTTGCCTAAGTCAATTAATTCAGTCTTAAAACTTTCTTTTGGCAATAGTAAAAAAGACCAATTAAAGTGACTAGTTGTGCCATTCTCCTATATTTGAAGTAGTACCTCTAGATTTGTTCTATTAATAGCAGAATAGGTAGTAGTTTGTACCAAAATATTAAGTAAGCAACTGTTTTAACTTTACTAGCTAAGACAAAAATTAATAGTTTTAAAGAAAAGCCACATAGTTTTGAGTTGATACACACATGCCATCTAATCAGTGTTTTCCTTTGACTTCTGTGTCCTTGCTGTACACTGTACACATTAGGAAACAATTGTCTTGGCTGTTCAGTAAGAGAAACACTGAAGACCACAGTCATATAGCTACTAATTATTTACAATAATTCACAGCATACAGGAAATCACTTTACTTTTTGTATAAAAATGTCAACAGATGGTTGAAAAGCCATTACAAATACAATAAACTCAACACACAGACAAGCTTTTTCTTTCCATCTGCTTAAGTCTTTTGATGTTGGAAATCAATATGCTTCCCAATGAATTCTAATGAAAATTAAAAATAAGTATTCTATTAGTATCTGCTATAATTTTACATTTTCTTGACTTTTTCTGTCCATTTAGCAACCACAGAGATTTTTTTAAAAGTCAGCCTAACTTTTAGGGAATTATTCTTTCCAACTTTTACTGTCACTAAAAAAAAGTAAAATATATAAAATATTTTCCCTAAATTCACAAGTGCTAGCTATAGACACTCTCAACAACATGACATTACATTAAATTCAAAATGACTAGTGGTCAAATCCCAACCCCACTGAAGTCCACAACAACACTATCATTGACTTAAATGGAGCCAAGATTTCATCATAGGTGTTTTGTACCATTTCCAAAACAAGAATAGAGTGATCAGTGCTAACAATTACTATATTAATAATTTCCTTTGAAATAACAGGCAGGCCAGATATCATCCTTTTTGATTGAATGAACTAAGTCATCAAGTTTAACATAAGGAATACAGAAGTCCTTTTAGCTGCAGCCTAGCTATTTAAATAAAATTCAGAGAGTGGAGACACCTATTCAATGTTTATCCAGGAAATGGACAAGTACATTCTCTTGTCAAATTAAGCAGCACAATAACAAGCCTGACAGCCCTCAAATTTCAATTGTTTGAATATCCCATTTTTCTTTGTACATCTGGTGCAAGCATCTTTCCAAGAATTATAACATTAAAAGAAAAAAAACTCACTATGCCTCTTTGGGGCATTATTAAAGATGGGAATTCCAAAAAAATCAGCATACCCTAGCTCTGCTCCCTATGAAATCAATGCAAGTTTTAACTAATGACTTCAAAGGGGGTGGAGCTAGGCCAACACTATGTGCTTTCAGAAAGCTATCCTAAGTTTCTGAGCATCATCTCTCCACTCTTCTGTACCTCCATTAACTGAGTGCACAGAAAGAGTTCTGCTCTTCAAATGAATAATCCCAGACAATTAAGTGGCATAGGATGAAATGCATTAAGTTTCCACAAACCAAAATAAACCTGGTAAGTCTAAAGCCTACCATTCATAGTATTACATTTTAACAACAAAATCCTTCTGATCAAATTTAGGCATGTATATTACATTAAAAATTATTCTTGGATATTATTACATTTCAATATATTTTGTAGACAGAAAATTATAAAGGTTGTATGTGATTTGTGGTGTTAAGAGAGTTTAGGAAGAATATTTTCTCTTTAGAAAGAAATCAACTGTTTAGGCTACACTGAAAAACAAGACTGTGGGATGTCTTCTGTGAAAATACCACCAGTTGAATCAATGACAAACTATGTGAGTTACAGCATGCGGAAACAATCTCTGAGTTCTAACTAGTTGGCCTAGCACCTATAATAATTTATTTATTGAACAGCTAGTTGCTTCTTTACTTTGACTAGACCAATGCAATAACCACGTTGAGTAGAATACAGGAGAGTTTTCAAAATTGTTCCTGGACTTGTATTTGAAACTAGTATTATGATTACCATAAATTGGGGAGTAGAAGTGAAGAAAAAAGTCTGCTTGAACTGCATTTCTTGGACCTCAATTAGTTATTCTTGTTCCATTTCCAATTAATTATCATTAGCGCCAATATTTGTACATAGTTTTTATTTAAAATTAAATCAAAGGTTCCTGAAAGATAGAAGATTTAAACTTTGAAGATTGAAGATGCTTTTTAATTCCACAGGTAATATACATTAGAGTAGAAGCACCTAAAGATTCTTTTCCAACATGAATCACTTTCTTCAAAAGATAATATGTACGTTCAAACTGATTCAGTGTAAGTACTGATTTCGTTCAGCAAAAACATTAAACTCCAAATATGTGGAGTTTCATGATACTGCAACCTATTGATGAAATACATAAGAATTGGGTTCTGTCAGCAGATACTGAGACAAAGGTGGGAAAAGAGAAGGCCTAATATTAAAATATTAAATAATATAGTGCTTATAACAAAACTACATAACCTCTTGAATTTCTAACTAGTACAAATATTTATTTTCAAAAACTATTAAATGTGTCATCCTATTAGTGGCTGCAGAAGAAGAGAAAGCCAGGGATGCTAACACTACTAGTTATAAGGCATACAGAATAGGAGATACTGTTCAGGCTTCCCCCACATGATTCTTTGAATGAACATTAATGCAGAAGAGCATATTTACCCACTTCACAGTTTTGCTGTATCTCTTTGGTAATTTTATAATGAAATTACTTTCAGTTTTTATCTCTAAAGGGAAAAGTTTTCTAAAATGTTGCTGTCCCTTTCATTACCAAATGAATCTAATTTCCAAGTTCAGAATGGTCTTTGACACTTTAATACACATTCTTTAAAAACAACGAAATGGTTCAAGTGAAATGAGCTCAACTGTATATATTTTACATTACATAGTAATAAACTGAATAACTGTGCAGCATTCTATATTAACTAGTAACTGCACACAAAGTTTCTTGCAATAGTTAATGTAGAAACCTAAGAATTACACACATTTCGCCACAACTTTCACAATTTTTATTACAGATTTCCAGAGATTTTCTAATAGATGTATTTTTTATTTGGGAAAGAGTTATGGTTAACCGTTGCCTCTACAGGAAAAAACAACAATTTGTTATTTTGTTTATTTGTGTACATTAAGGTATTCAGAATGCAAAGAAAGGCCAGAATTTTTAAAAATTCCCGTGAATAAATTTAGCTAAGCATCTCTACGTATTGCTGAAGCTTTGCTGTAAATCTTTCAAAGTTTTAATGGATTTTGCCATGTATTCTGCCATGTATTCACAATAACCTATTGCAGATACCTATATTTTATACTACTTTATTTTAATAAGTCTACAGAATTGTATAACATATCATCCAACTGCAGTGCAATAAAGCATAGTGCTGTGAAGGTGCCAGGTAGTATCTCTTCAACTTCTAAACAACAACATTCTTTCTGAACACGTCCGTCCCACCAAACTTGCATACTGCTGAACACTGGCTTCATCACTTGGCCCCTTGCATCTTTTCTTATACACGCTGTAAGGCATTACAATTCTCTTGTGAAGAACCCGAACTCGGCCCAGTTCTTTAATACAACCTTCATCAACTGCAAAAAGAAATAATCGATACAAATTAATAAACAATGTCCTTGTTAGTATGCATTTCCTCACTTTTTTAATAAACAAAAGGTAATGCATCTATGGGCTCTCTTTAGTACTAAAGAATAAAATAACTTTATTTTGCACTGATCTATATGCATGGATTGTCGTACAGGTTGAACCTCTCTAGTATGGCACCCTTGGGACCTGACTGGAGGCCAAACCAGAGAATTTACCCAACCACAGGAGGTCTAAGTTGTGTAGCACTTCCAATGCTTATTGGGCTCTTATAAGACATTTAGGTGTAAATTAGAGGTAAATAACAGCACAGAACACTGAGAGCCAGGACTGGTTGCTATACACAAACTTTATGGAGCTGCCAGAAACTTGGCTACACCTATGGTAAGTGAACATCCAGCAATCATGCCAGACTAGAGAGGTTTGACATGTATGACCTTAATCACAAGTTGAAAAACATGCATCTGTGATGAGTGAAAATAAATCATGTATCTACCCACCTGAAATGCTTAGGTCTGATGTTTCTAACACACATAAAAGCTTTACTCAATTTTGTGTTCAGTAGAGATCCAGGCCAGAAGCTGTACAGTATTGGAAACTATTTTCCAATGTAAGAGACCAAAATGGTCTTCCTACACTTGCCATAGAGCAATGTTATTTTTGACAACTACATCATAGAATCATAGCATACTAGGACTGGAAGGGACCTCAAGAGGTCATCATTACAAAGGATTTTGCTATAGCATGAGATCTCTTTCCTTGGCAGAAAAAGGTCTCACAAACATTTCTGGGGTGTAAATGCGGCAACAAAATTTCTTCCCAAACTGAAGACAGCTTTATCACACCTGCTGCTAGCTTCTCTTGCACTCCTCCATTAATACCAATCTGCTGGATCAAGCATGTGTCCTGTATTACTTAACCATTTTCAGTCTCATACCATAGTCCTGAGGATCCAAATAAACAGGGTCAACAGTACTCGTCTGACTCCCTAGACTTTCAGGACACAGACAGGTTGCAAGGTTTATCTATAGTTATATTTTACTAACCTAATGGACAATATCACTCTGATTTATTCAAACAAACAACCTGGAAGAACATTGTATTGAATATGTTAAAACTTCCCTTGTTGGCATCTAGTTATTGCTACTATTGCTGAATGTTAATTTAATTTGTGTTACTATTTATATCTCAGGCAAAATGATTCTAGAGTAACTGGGAATCCAAATTTTTTACTTAAGAGAATAACTACTCATATGCCTGAAGCAGTTTCAGAGTACATTAATAAGGTTTTTACAAAGTGTTTAAAGAAAACATTGGTTTGCTGAACACAAGGTTTACATGACCATTAATACAAAAATCAACTTAAAAAGTAAAACGTATGTTTGGGAAGTAGAACTATTTGATTATCCTAAGTGAAAATACAGCAAAGAGACATGTTGTTTGCTGCCCTGTCTCGGAAAAGTAAGCTGATTCCAGCCACACCAGTGCTCTCCCACAAGGGAGTTCTGAACGCAATGGGAGTCAGCCGAACCTCGAGACCCAGCAGATATGTGAAGGAGTGACGACTCCCCTTATTTCATGAGCTGCTGATAAGGTCTGACACTCTAGACCCAGCAGACCCCTTCTTTGGAGTGTGTAGATTTAGTTTCCTATAAGCCACTGAACAGACTGTAACAGATGTAATCACTAGAAGCTAAATCTGCCCTAACAAGGAGACACATTCTGCAACATAAATCTCCTTACAGAGCATGATCGAGTGATCCACCCCAGAGTCAGCAGCATAGATCAACTGCTGCAGCATAGATGTTATGAAAACCCTATACTGAGAAGTTTAAAATTAGTAATAGCTGACTGCAATAATACACATTTAGATTTACCTATTGAAAAGAATTAAGAGGTGAAGGGGCTAATAAGAAAGCCCATCCTCCTTACCACATTAATACTGGACAAACGTATCATTAGGAAGGGTCATTTAGCAGGAATCAGGACAGATCATAAGAAGGAATTAAGCGACTGTTGTAATATATGAAGAGAAACCTGCTTTAAAAAGTGACTCCTTGTTTCTTGCAGCCTTTTTCAATAATCCAGGCAAAGAAACAATCAAATTTAACTATTTGGCTACAGACTCTTTTGTTAAATCTGCAAAAGGAAAATAAGGAATTCTATTGACATTTAACTGGTTAACTGTATAAAAGAATGAAATCTATACATTCAATCCTTAAGGTTAAATTTACTCTTTAAGAAAACAAATCTTTGTTTTAAGAATCCAAGCCCTGAAACTTCACTGTGTCTCTGTTCAAAGCTGAGTTGATAACACTTTTGACTTGCTTTCAAATCCAACATTATATGTGAATACAGGCTGCCTAGCTATTTCAAAGGAATATAAAACACCTGTCCCCTCAAGTAAATTGTCCAAATACAAACAAAATATTTATAAGCGCCCATTTAACAAAATTTAATGTCAATATTATTATTACTATAGTCTTAATAAGTAACAATGTATATGATTCTTTTCAGGAAAAGAAAAGCTTTTTGCTTGCTAGAACAATAACTGACCAACACCTTGTGCTAAGGAAAAGCATTATAGCTTCACACATTAAGCCTGATCTGTGGTACAAGAAGGAAACTGAGGCATGCCACTGTTAGGGAGGGCTAGCAACTCTAGAAGTAATTCGAAGGAGTAGAAGGTTACGAGAACAAGAGCGCTTCATCGGTACTCGTGAAGTTATAGCTCATTCGCCCATGGAAGTGGTAAGGAACTAGCTGTAACCGGTTCCCCTAACAGATCTTAAGCAGTATTTTAAATTATAATGGGCCACCCCGACGGGGGTAGAAATGTTTTCTTGTCTTTCAGATCATCAGAAAGCGCTGGTGCCAGCTGAAGAAAAACAACAAACAACAACAACAACAACAACAAAAAACCATGGTTCTGTGTCGTGACACAATAAGTTTGTGTTCTGTCCAAGTTTGTCTTGTGTGTCTTAATTGTAATACGTATTGCAAATATTGTTGTGTGTAAGATATTGTTTTAATGAAAAGATAATTTGAGTAAAGCAGAAGCATTAATTTAAACCATCAAAATTAATAATTGAGCCCAATCAATTGGCAACTTTAAAATTCAGTGAAAAGATAATAGTTTAGAAATTGTTTAAGCTAGGAGAATGTTAACAATGTCTCCACAGGTGGACAAAAAAGGAACTAGAAAGAAGCAAAGAGTGCAGCACGTGAACAGAAGGACTAAGAGTAGAGTACCAGCCCCTCCCCCACAGGATTAGTTTTGCTTTAATAGCTACACAAATGAAATATTTAGCTTCTGTAAATTTGCACACCAACCATAAAAGTGGTTTGGCCAGAGATAAAACTAAATCTATAAGTAACAACACGGGCAAGTAGAACATCAGCATATTTAAGCAAAGATGCCCACAACAATGAGGAAACTAGTAACCTCACCATTGCAATAACAGCTACTTGCCCTGCTACTCATTGGTGCCTGATGCCTTAAAAGGCCTCAAGAATTATAGAATTGCATAAGTTCCTATTAACAATTAAACATCTGTGAACCATGCTTGGTCCTATAAGAGAAACAGTGACTCTAGTCAACGTAACCTCCTTCAAGTCACATACATAGAACAAATACACGCTAATAGCAATGAAGAATACATGGCCTTAGGCCACCCCTCATTCACACATTTATTTTGTTTATTGTAACAACATGAACACTACGAAGACAAAGAATACACAGTCCTCTGAGTTGAAGTTTGTATGGAATATTGTGGGAAAGAAGCTAAACACTAACATTAAGCCACTGAAGTTGTACCTACTGACTCCCACTGGGGCTTACCACTTAAAGCCCAGACAAAGGTAACCCCTGAGGCATGGCTGTCATTTGTTAAACAATAGCCATTGCTAACTTGCCCTCATATCCTCTATTTGGATATTATTAACCAGGTCCTTAAGGACAAAATAGAGCCTCCCAATTTTGCATCATGTCCTGAACAGACCTGTCCCAGAACCAGGACAACTGTCACTGATCCTTACTTTGGTGATGTTCCACACTGGTATAGACCAGCTGTGTGCTAGACTAGCTAATCAAATTAGCAAGTGCCTGATTAGGCAACGAAGAATCTTAGCAGATACCATTGCAGATTGGTTTGAGCCTGGAAACTCTGTCAGCAACACTTATGTCATAGCCCAGAAATTATATAGAGTCCAGGCTAGTAGATGCAGTAATATCCAGTGCCCGTAAAAGCCTAGACACCAGCCAAGCCAACCGATTGATCCTGAATAGTTTGAAAGATCTGTCCAGCTCTGTGTCCATTTCACTAAATCTAACCAGATATTTGGACCAGAGATTAATTAGATTGTTAATTAATGGAACTAAATTAAAGGTATTAGAAAGCCAGTATTAAAGAATAAGATAGCTTTGACCACCCAGCCCTTATGGTAGTGAGTCCCCATCTTCCCCGTCCTACCCATGGGAGTGGGGAAGTAGAGAATCCATGAGGACCCAAAGGCCCACCTTGACAGGGCATAGTATAACAGTTTGTTTTTAGCCCCTCTGGATATTCCTCACTCAGATCAGATCAGAATAGTAACCTCCCTGCCTGTACCAAAGCAAGAGTATATAGATAGATCGAGAGCATCGCTTATTCTGAAAGTGTGAGAGCCTTCCTATAGCCAAAGATTGTTGCACCCACTTTGATAAAGAAATTTTATGTACCTGCCCATTTAACCTCATGACAAATCTGCCTAAGTTTGATGTGGTTGTCTCAGAGAAACAAAAACATCGAGCTGGTCCAAATAAACGGTACCTACTGGTGTTTGACTACCCAGACAGATCACTCCATCCTGCCCCTCTACATATCCGTCTGTGTGTATAACAGCTCCTCACTGGATGATCCTGACCGTTGATAGAATGCAGCTCTATCGCACTTCAGCAGTGATGAGTAACCTAGCATGAGATTCTGAGTAGCATAGCAGAAGTAAGTACCTAGAGGAGGGTTTACTAGCCCTGCAAGCAAAGATCGAAGAGTTGGTAGGCAATGCCCAAAGATATATCAAAGCTAGCCGTCTGAGGTACACACAGATAAGGAAACACCGTAGACCATGCCAAACACCTACCTCTGCAGCACTCAACCAGGCAGTAGAGGTCAAACCTATAATCATGGGCAGCGCCAGTAAAGCGATAAAATATCTTAAAGATAGAGTTGAACAGTGTTTGCCAAATTATGTAAGAAGTTTTGATTTTAACATTTATAATAATGCTAGTGCTGTACTCGTACTTCCAGAGTAAATTAAAACCCCTTAAATTGTATTTAACCTTGTGGGTTAAAAAGAACCCCAAAGTCAAGAGAAAGGAACTATAGGAGTAAACTGAGGCAATCCATAGTATCTTGCTGAGAACTGACAAACTCAAAGTATTAAGCCAGCTTGAGAAGTAAAACAGTTCAACAGTTACTGTGACCCTAGTTCCCCTAGCAACCACATTCCAAAATAGAGCCTCACTTTGATAAGGCTAGTACCAAACAACCACGCGGGATTGTTTTATGGTTTTTTTTATTCCTAAGAAATAACCTTGGTTCCAAAGGAGCTAACTAGCTTTTAGCTCAGAGAATAGAGACTCGTATGTCCATCAGCAAAAGACTGCTCTAGAAAGACCTTTACCAAGTTTTGCTAACCACCAACACTGCTGTGATGTGCCAAGAACTGACTGTTAGCCAATGCTTCTCACTGCAAAAAAATCCCTCCATCTCGAAATAATCCTACCCCGATTGCCGATAAGCCTCTCTCTTCTAGTCCTGCTTTCCTACCTGCTAGACACCAGAAGAACCAAAATATTACAGTGATGTGCTAGTAACCTCTCCCCTGCATGATGCTGAATCACGACTGTTTCAAGAAAAAAAAAGAAGAAAAGTCCGCTCCTCTGACACCGCCAAATCCCAAAAATTTCTGACTACAAAAGGACATTAAGAACTGACCTTAGTGAAAGAAGCGAAGTATTGTATATTGCCAAGGAGAAACTTGTAAGAGTAGTTTAGGTTTCTCCCTTTGATCTCGACTCTGTGCTTATAGACAAGTACCATCAGCATGTACCTGCCCTCCCTAATTTAGTTACTAATTATGATATCTTGTATGATGTTACTAAAATTATAGAACAGTCCCATCATAGAATTATATTAAAGATATTAATGATTATATTCCTTTTGCTTATTAAAAGTTTCATATTTGATTGTTGTTGTAAAAGATGTAGTAATAGAAATAGCTTTAATGTTTGTACTAATTATGTAATGTTTAATGAAAATAAAAGTTTAGAAAGGTAGTTGTGCTGTAAGCACAAAAGGGGGGATTGTAGAGGCAGGAAAAGGGAATAAAAGAATTTGTGTGCAGCCATCTTAGTCTTGTTAACAAGAGAGCAAGAGTCAGGCTAAGTATGTGGCCTGACAACGCGAGATCTGTAATTAGACGCTGCCTTCGACTCTCGCCTCCATACGGAGATAAGGATAGAATGCTGACTCTGGTAGGGACCTTGAGATAAAGAGCATCTAGGTAGAACTAAATAACTGTTAGCCATTAGTGTTTGTAATGAGAAGGAGACTAATTGTTATTGTTATTATATCTAATAGACAGTATATAAACTGCTTCATAATTGCTTGTATTCGAAGATCTGCCTCGGGGGGAGGGGGGACTTCCCCCCTGTCCGAACCAGTTTTTCCCTTGCTGCAGCTCGTAATAAAACTGCCTCTGGCTACTTGTTGCTTACAAACTCAGAGTGAAGACAATGTTTTCTTCCACATTACGATACCAACATAAAGGACTTAAGCTATGTGAAGAGCAACAAATATTCTAAGTATGAAGCCATTTCATTATTCTCATATCTATCTATATCTATATCTAAATATTCAAACCTCTTTAATATTTTAAGTTTACTTGTGTCTAAATAACTGTGATTTAAGACCCGTCAAATGAATCTAGTTAAGTCCATTCTACACTATCTCCACTTTATATTATGAATTATAAACAAACTGGAATAATGTCTTCTGCTAATTCAATCAGACCAGCCAATGTGGAAATCCAAATAGTTCTAATAGTTACTTTATGGGTAAACAATTTTAATTAAAAATACAGCCTTCCAGAATTGAAGGACTGGAGGGTCGGCCCACTCCATCTCAGGGACCTTGTCCGGCACTCTATCCTTGTCCAATGTCTATCTGGACTTTCCTTTACACAGGCAAGGGGGAACTTTTCCTTGCTCACCTTCTTGGCCTCTTTTGTTGGGACCGGCCTCTTTTGTTGGGACCACCTACAACGCCCAGTACCAACTTGTCAAAGGAGAGCCTACCCACTGAGGCACTCGTACTTGGTGCCGAGTAAGACTGTTGGTCTTGGGGAGCTAGACACAACTCTATCAGAAATGCCTTAAGTTTTATGTCTCTGTCCTTTAAGATCCTGGAATGGAAGGACCTACAGATACTTTTCATTGATATGGCCCTTACCCAGACAGTGAAAGCAGTTGCAGTGAAGGTCACTAACCAGAACAGGACTGTGACAGTACATGGTTTAAACCTGGGGGACTGGGTATGCCCTATACTCCCGGGCAGAGTCCCAGCAGGAGCCTATCTACAACTAACAACTGATAATGCTTATATTTATTTGCACTATAATAGGAGGAATACACAATAAATGCTTCAACTACAGCTGGAACACAGTTCCATGCACTGTCACTGGTGGTAAGAAGGAACTGGAGAGGGAGGAGCCCAGTGGTGCAGCATGTGAACACCGCTCCAGGGAGCGCTGAAGGATGGTCCCCTATGGATACTGCTGAGGGAAAAATCTTTGGGCACTGGTGCATGTAGTTAGCACCCTCCCCCCCAAGTTGAATGCACATGAGCAATCACTCGAAGAAAAAACTTTTTAAAATTCCTTTCAGGCATTCCTTATGCATTACAAAGAAACATAAGAGGTTACTCACCATTAATCCTTGCAAAATTCCATTAATAAAAGTTATCGGCTAAACATTTTTTGCTGATTGCTTGAACTGGGATATTAATACGCAAAATAGAGCTTCTTTAAATTTCATCAAGTTCAGAATGACTTCATTACTTTTAATTGTTTTAATTCCTCACATAAAGGTATAATGTACATTCTCAGTATGAAAGTGATTTGAAAGAAAAAAATCAATAGTAAATAATTAAGATTTGCTTCTCCACTAATTATTGCTGACACTTGCTTTGGATAAACAGTGAAGTAAAAAACACTTAGTTTTGGCTTTTTCTCCCTCTTTGAAATCCATTAGGCTTTTTGATGTGTAGCCAATACCTTTCTGGTATCCTAATGGGTTTGTTTTTCTACCAGTTCTTCCCACTCCTATGTACCATTCTCATTTTTTTTGAAAGTTCACAGAGAACAAAATTTGCAAGTTCAGCCTCAGAGGTAACACAATCATAGTTATTTTAACTTCTTAAATGGCAGACAAAGTTTCTACTTACTACATCTTTAAATCAAGTATTGCAACCTGAAGTGGACAGGTGCCAAGACTAGTCTCCATAACAAATTGTCTGAAGAGCACTTTCAGGGCTATAACTTACTTACATGTTGATATTTATTCCTTCTATTTAAAACTAAAACCAGATACCGTGAGCAAATTAATGTTTTGGCTTGTAGTGTTCCTGGCCCCAGTAACTAAAGCTATTGAACCTTCAACTTCTCTACAGTCTCCACTGGCTCACTTGAACATGCGGATGTGGAATGTGTGGTTTTATAAGCTTAGTCCACTTTTACTCACTTCATCAGGCCTTCATACATTGTCCTGTTTGGAATCAGACCATGCAACTTACTTACTGCTACCAGGGTTACCACACAGCTTTGGTAATCACTGTTGTATTATTTTATGGGAGAGAACGATGCTTCTCAAGCCATGCAGTATACTAATCCATAGTTGGACCATTTTATAAATCTTCCGAGAAGGAACTTGCAAGTATCCTGAACATTGCTGATGCAAGAATCATCCCAAGCTCAGCAATGACACTGCTTTAGAAACCGGGTGCATGTGCAAGAAAAAACTTTTGCAGGGTAATATGTTAACCTAGATATGTTTTCAATGATCCTATTAATGTGCTACAATTTTATTCAATGTCCATTTATGATTCTTACAGATGTTGCACAAAGACCAGAATGATACAATCCTTCCAATAGGTTTAAAAAAAAACACCAGAGATTATCTGTCTCTTGTGAATATAATTTATTAACCACATAAAAGAATAAAGTGATGTGATAAAAAGAACCTGCTGTGAAAGTACTTAAATAGCTAAATAAATATGATTCAAATTGCATCTGAAAAAGAAACACTTTTATTTGAACTTTAAATCATCACTAAACTAATCTCAGGTACACAGTCAAGCTTTTATAAAGGACAAATAAGAAGTTCTGTCACCACAATACCAAATCCATAAGTAACAATTCAGTCAGCTTCCAGTTGCTACTGTTCTAGTGCCAAAATCATATGAGTGTAGGAAAGTATTCACTTTATTCATTTAAATCCTCTGGAAGCTTTCCTACCTTAAGTAGGATGGCTTCCAGCAAATTTAATGGAAAATAAAAACAGATTGGGCTCTGGTATTGTTTAAAGAAGAAGTGACCTGACAAACATAAAAATGGGAAATCTGTTGCTGCTAACTCTGAATATTAAGAACATATTAAAGACAATTAATTATACTTTTATAATTACTGCAAGCATGAGTGCCAGTGTCCTCTCTCTCTATATAACTGTAGTATTGTGATGTAGGCACAAAACAGGATGTTGCTTATTTCAGCTTGGAATGAAATTCACAGTAGATTATTGTAAATGAAACTGTTTTTTTAAAGCAGGAAAAAAGCCCAACAACTAATCTTGCTTCTGTGTCTTATTAAAATAGTTTTAACTTGTGTTTTCCTAGTTTCCCTCCCCAATTTTCTCATGGGTCACCATCTGTCAGACACAGCTACAGTAGAAAAGGCAGCTCAGCAACCTCACTCATTGGAGAAACTTGTAATTAAAAAAAAAAAGGAAGATTATTTTTCTCACCACATTTTCTCACAGTATATTCTCATGAACCACCCAATGACCTCTGTTTCTCCCATCAATTTTGCACACTTTATTCTTCAGTCTCAAAAGGCTCATAAAATTATAGATGTTGGAGGCCGAAAATAGTTGATCAAATAGTCACCCCTCAGGACCATTCAAGGTTATTTACAGTATATTTCCTAGCCCCTCTCCCTTAGTCCAGTTTTTAATATCCTGTAGAAGAGAGTTTCTACGTATATCCTGGGTAAGACTATATCATACATCTCACTGTCAAGAACTTTTCTGAAATTCATGCTAACTGCTTTCTCTCTTAATTCCATCTCTTTCTGAATTAATGCCACCTGACCCTGAGGGTTCATTTCTATTGTCTTAAATTATCTCCTCTATCGATAACTCAGTCTCTGGCAAGTGGTTCATTTTTATTATCTAAAGAGAGGAGATTTAGGATAATTCTTTCTGCATGAAGATCACTATAAGCATTCAATAACCAGTCAGCTCCTGTACAATGTCTTTATTCCTTTCCATTTCTCCTTCTACTACCTGGCTGTGCACAAATCACTGAATCTCCTGCACACTTCTTGCTTCTGGGTTTTTTTTTTCCCTTCAGTTAATTCTTCTTTAAAATCTCTCTTGGATCTTCTAATTTTCATCTTACATTAGTTTTGTGGTAGTTGATGTTCCTTTCTATTGTTGTCAGTTGGTCTAGATGGCTCTCTCTCTTTTTTTAAAGGATACTCTAAGAATTTTTATTTTCTCACTTTTGACTTTAGGCTCTTAGGGTTCATCTACACAGTAGGACTAAAGTTGAATTAAACTATGCAACTTCAGCTATGTCGATTGCGTAGCTGAAGTTGAAATAGCTTAATTAACTTTTGGCGCTTCCTTAGATGACCCTTACTCCTCGTGAAATGAGGGTTACCATGAGTCACAGTAAGAAATCCTCCAGCTCTACGTTATTTCAAAATAAAGGCTTGTAGTGTAGATGCGCACTATGTTATTTTGGAATAGCAGCAGTTATTCCAAAATAATGCTGCCGTGTAGAGTCTTACCCTTATTGTCTAGATTTATTACCTTTTTTTAAATCTCCTTTCTAAAGTATACCACCACAGTGCTCCCCTAAAAATGAGGTTGAGGGTGCTTTTGATGTTAAGAACCTAAAGCCAACTGAAGTTGTCAGTGCAGAGTTAAGGATCCTAAATGTTTACCAGTGATAGGGTAGCTATAAAAATGCACATACCTTTAAAAGCCACAATACAATACAATATGAAACTATGGCTACTCATTTTATTGTTCTGATTTAAAGAAACCCAAACTGGTTTATGTTTCTACTTCAGATTGGCAAACCCTATCAGAAATATCCAATGATTTAGTCTTTCACGTGTTTTCATATTGGTTTGCAACAATATCCTGGAGGCTTATGCCTGAGCATAGAATAAATCAATTTAAAACTTCTCCAAATGGGTAACAGACTTTGAAACACTTTGAATAAAAATGGGTAATTTTATAGCAAAGTACATATCAACTAACTTTTAATAGGACACATTGATCTTAAGTTTTCTTTTTTTTCCCCAAGTCATTATCCAGAACAATTTACAGAGCAGGAATGGAAATATTCCGGAAGGTTCAGCAAAATTTGGGAAAATTGCTATGTTTAGGCTTCTAAGAAATATGCTGTCAATCACGACAATCTCCAAGCTAAAAATTCTTAAGGGAAATGTTATAGGATGAAGTTAATTTAAACATATTTGCCCTCTCCACTTTTTTTCAAAGACTCAAAGTCATTTACGCACTAGTCATCTGCTATGTTTTATTTTTTAAATCAAAACTGCTTGCCACAGCTGAATTAAACTTTATTTATGTCTTCTATTCACCACACAGAAGTTACTGCCATCCAAAAAACTACCATCATCATTACATTTGGATCATGCTAAAACCACAAGATTACAAAAGAGATTTCTACACATTTCACTGTAAACCAGTTGAAGTTTTGCAAGTCCTACAAAACTATCATCAATTCATGTTAGTATTTATGACCATTCCAAGTTATATTAAACTAATTTTATAAATACTGGGATTGTCCCCTGCCCCAACCAGTGCAGAGTGAAGGTTTTGGATGCCTTATCCATTCATTTTTGTATTAGTCTGAATTTCTTTAAGTTAAAATTTAACACTGAATTTCTTGGGAGTACTTGTTTCTGAAATAATCATAAACCATGTCATGGTTTATATCCTTAAATTACTGCTATGCGCTTTCAACCTTAATCCTGGCATACAGTTTTTATCTAGGCATTCCCTTGTTTTTAAAAAGATATTGAAATCTCATATATGAATAATACCCACACAAGTAGAGAGAGGAACCCTTCCCCTGGAGCACCATGAAGCCTGTTGGATAGAGAGGGGACCCCCTTTTCCTAGAGCTCAGTGCTGCCTGCTAGCAGACAGAAAAACGCTCTTTCTCCAGAACTTGCTACTGCTGGCAAAGGGATGGCGGGGAGTCCCTTGACCTGGGGAAGCCTGCCTGAACCTCAGACTCCTCATCCCTGGTCCCACCCCTGAGCCTGAACCCACAGACAGTAATCTAAATCAGGCCTTGCTATAGGGAAGATTTCTGCAGTATGGCAACTGTTAGGGATTTTAGAGAGGGTTGCGTTCCATGGAAAGTAGCCTTTATTTGAATACTGCAGTTTGAAGCAGTGTTTCTTCAGCTTTGTTTTTTTCCCCCCAAGGTAACTGAAAAACACTCTCCTTCATAAATGAAAACTAGAGAGCAAAATTTGCAAATTAGGCCTTGAAATCTTAATGGCCATGAACACTGATATTTTTCTACCTATGGAAATAATCTCACTTTTATCAATAAAATGGTGAAGGACGGTGTTTTAATAAACCAAAATATTTTGCAATTTTATTCACATAAGCAGCAGGTAGACATTGAGATTGGATCACTGCAGGTTCTCAGAGATTAAGCTTTGGTTTTCCTTTTAAAATCTTTTTGTGGAAATGTGTTTATCATTCATATAAAGATTTTGTGTAGCGAGAGTCTCTCTTTCTTTCGCTGACATTTTTCTTGAATCTAATCCAAGTTTTTTTTCCCCTTACTATGACTTGATACCAACTGAGCAAGCAGATTTATCTAGTTTCTTCAAGGCAGTTAGAGAATTTCATATTAGATTCTGTGTCTACGTGTTTGTGGCAGTAATGTGGGGACAGGGGCTTTGGAAGTCAACTGAAAGATTAAGAGAATGTAGACACAGTTGTACAAATGCACTGCTGCAACTATAAACACTTTAGAGCAGCACCACAGCAAGAAAAGCTTAATGGTTCAAAACGTCTTTGCAGCAATTTAAACATTTTTTTAGTCAGCTTTTAAAGTTTGGGTTTCTGGGTTCAAACAAGTGTGATGAAAAAAGACTGATGAAGACAGTCATTCACAATACAGTCCCTGAAAGTCATTTGTTTCAATGTGTGGCAGAAATGACCAGAAAGAAGAGATGTATTGGAAGATGTGTTTCAGAAGCGTGCCCAGTTATGAAGAACCAGTACAGGACTAAACACAGAACTGAAGGGTACTGATAATACCTTAAGAAGCAATCATTTGAGGGTACATTTTTGTCTGACTCGAGCCAGTATTACCAATTTCTTCCTCCTCTTTTAGTGTGTCTACACAGCAGTATTATTTCAGAATAACGGCCATTATCCGAAAATAACAATGCGAGCATGTACACAGCAATTCCGTTATTTTGAAATAAATTTGAAATAACGGAGGGTTTATTCCAACCTCTGTAAACTTCATTCCACAAGGAATAGCCCCTATTTTGAAATAGCTATTCTGACATAGCAGTGCGGATGCTCAACTGCTGCTATTTCAAAATAGCTCCTCACGAAGGCCATTCAAAGTAATTATTCCCTCGTGTTTCCTGGGGCTCTAAAGCGCGTCCACATTAGGGGAGCCTGCCTCAGACTAATTTCGAGGTTTCCCTGTACACGAGCTATTTTGAAATAAGCTATTTCAAAGTATTTCTTCCAGAGTATCTTATTCTAAAATAAATGTGCAGTGTAGACATACACTTAATGAACTGCTGATGAACACGAATTCTCAAATTATGGAAGAAATAAAGAAGACACTAAGAGCTCATCTTTTCAGTAAAAGTTTGAAAGGCAGGAAAACAAAATGTAAACATACTTTTAAAAAATTAGTGTCAGTTTAACTGTAATTTATTATTTTTGAAAACAGAAAAGAAATTGGAAAATTGCCATTTTTTTAAGTCACTAATTAGGAAAATGTTCCTCATATTCCATTATGTTATTTCTAATGAAGAAACATTAAAGCCCAGCTAAACTCTAATATGAGATTATCTTTGATTATAATTCTGATTTTCTTTAAACCTCAAAATAAAATCCCCGTAGCATGTAAAATATTGCTAATATTTCTCTAACTACTATCAATGTTGTTAGACACATATGTTTAAGATAACAAGAGGACATCATACACACAGGTCCACTAACTATTTTGTAGCACAGATGAAAACAACAGGATGCACTGATGTGCTCCAAAAGGTAAAAACTGCATTTCTGAGGGTAGGTAAATTCACAGATTCATAAATTGCGAGGCCTGCAGATACCACTTTAATAATTACATTTGATTTCCTGTTTTAGACAGGTTATAGAAACTTCCCCCAAATAATTCCTACAAAATATATATATTTTAAAAAAACATCCAATCTTGATTTTAAAATAGTCAGTGATGGAGAATCCACCATGCAAGTTGGTAAACAGTTCTAATGGTTAATTACCCTCACTGTCAAAAATGTATGCCTCATTTCTAGCCTGAATTTGTCTTCCTTCAACTGCCAAAGATCAGATGTGCATTATTTTCTGTGTGTAGAAATACCTGTGTAAAGCTGAGCTAGGTGCTTGAATTGACAAGATTAAGTCCATTTGGAAGTGCTGTTATCTAAAAATATAGTTCATTCTCTAATTTCAATCCAAGAACTCTCATTCCATATATCAGTAACTGCAGTTTAAAATTATGGCCTTTGCTACAACTCAAAAACCTAAGCTTAAAAAAATTTCCCAAATTATAAAAAAATTGAAATGAAACTTACTTCACAAAGTAAGTAAATACTTATTGAATTTAACACTAAATCCATTTTGTGGGAAAAATCTTGATTACTGAACAAAAAGGAAACATTGTAATTGCATGCACAACCTTAACTCTGTCCTCAGGTTTTGACTAATCTCTGCTGGCTGCCCAACACTGAGGCATAACAACATTCTATCAAATACTAGTTTCCATGTTTCATTTGCAAGCTATTGGGGGTGAGAATGGAGAAATGTTGTTGGAATCACTCAGACCTGTCAACAGGGGGCAAAGAGGGCAATTCAAAGGAGCCTAGGGCCCTGCTGCAGTAGCAGCATCCAGTGCTCCGAGTCCCTTTGACTTGCCACCAGAACGCTGCTCACTGCAATTCTGAAGGCTTGGGGGGAGAGGAACCATCATGGTCCAGGTGACACTGAGTGCTGACTGCTCTGGGCCCTGCCCCTTCTGCTCGATACCCCACCCCTTCTGAGGGGCACAGAGTCACACCTTGCCCCAGGACTCGAGGTGGTTTTTGACCTCTGCTGGAGGCACTGGGTGGGCTCCACACCAGTGTTTCTCAACCATTTTTTAAAAAAAAGTACCCCCTTAAAAAAATTATAAGCACCTCCAGTGCCTACAGTTTTCAGACATCCAACATTTTTTTTTCTACTATTGCAACACATTTGTTGAAATAACTTAATCGTAGCCGGGCAGGAAATGAAATTTTGGGGTGTAAAAAGTACAAAAATAATAAAGCGCTGTAAAATGTAAAACAAAAAGTCAGTTCTCTACAAATTTCAGTTGTGTTGATGTACCCCCCAGACTTCTCTCGAGTACCCCTAATGGTACTCATACCACTGGTTGAGAAACACTGCTCTACGCCACTCGAGGCTTCCTGTAGCCAGAGGGTATCCTCAAGCTGCCCATTATACTGTTTTTAGAGCTTCTTTGTACTACTTATCCTGTGCAAAACAACTTTACCAAACTAGAAAATCTAGATCTATATTTTCTAACTTACAGAATATAACTGAAAAATTAATGGTGATATAATGCAGTGTATCAATTCACAATCTAAAATCAGTGTGGGAGGCACAAAAATGTGCCATTAACAATAAAAGTTGGATCTTTGTGACTGGCAGTTTTTGAGGCTGCTTTTAAAGAAATTAGCATAGAAAAGAAACTATAAACCAGTTTCCACTTTGCTTTGAAACTCAGTCATAAATGCTAATTTCATATTTAATTCGAAGAATTTCTAGTGCGTTAACTATAAAAAAGCACAAAGTACAATGTGTCAAAATGATAATTGCCTTATAATGCCAATATAAAAATGATGCCTCACAAAAAAAGAAAAGAAAAAAGGAGTGGCCATTTGCAGGAAGCTAAAATATAAAAAATTTCAATACAGAAACAAATGAGGTTTCTATATGGTTTTAAGTGCTTCATATTAGGTGATCTTTCAGAGAGCAGAGCAAGATGAAACTAATTGTACAATATCACCTTTTCAAATTTGACAACTCAGATCTGTAATGATAAACTAAATTCAAGACATACAAATCAGTGTTAATGGACTTCTAATTTGTTAGCTAGCTAATTTAAAGTATGACATATCTGACCCTGAAGTTTATTTTGATTTGCTTTTTACTGATTGTAAAGCATGTTTTCTTGTGTGTCAGCTGCGAGATGCAGGAAGTATTTTGAAAAATGGAATAGTATAAGCTACTATTAGAAATATACAGTACATAATGCAGATAAGCTGCATACAATATTATTAATATTTATGCAAAATAAATTATTTGTCTCCAACTGTCTCAAATTCATTTATTGAGAAAAATTAATATCTAATATCCCTCATGATACAGAGCTACAACTTCAGACCAAACTAAAAGCACATCTAAAAGGAAGCATTAGCTAACAAACACCTCACCAGGGGAAAAAAGTTTTAATTAAAACCAGCAAGAATGAGTCACAAAGGAAGTACAGTAAAACATTCAGGATGGTCTGGCTCAGCCAAGTCTTTGCAGTTCACTTACTCTAGCAGAAAAGAAGCTAGTAATCTCTGAAATCACTATTCAAAAGGCAAACTTTCTATCCTAAAAGTAAAAATGCATCTTATCTCAACTTTATCTGTGATTGTTTAAAAAATTAAGACAAAAGAACTTCAGTACTGCAAGCACAACATATTAAATCTTAAAATGGATGGGTAGAGAAAGGAAAACATAATAAATATTATACACGTTATAAAATTGCTTGGCTTCAAGAGTGAAATCATCTCTCTGATTTTTTTTTATTTAGAATTAAAACTTTAGTAACCAGACTAAACACTTGACAAATAGTCAAAAATTGATAAATCCAGACTTGCCTTAACAGAAACTTGAAACAATTATATTCTGCCTATTAATTCTTTAGTACTAAAGATGAATGAGAGCCTATCAAAGATATTTTCTATATAATAACAAAGCAAATTCATAAGGATCCTTTCACCTTTCAGAATATAGTTGCAGCAATCTGAAAAAGACTTATGTACCTGTAAATGGACTTCTTGGAATATGCTGCCTACACAGATTTACACTACAAGCAGCTGAATGCCATGGCCCACGAGTCCTGAATCATTCTAAAGCCATTTAACCATTAAGGTGAACATAAACCAATGCAGGGATATGAAGCTGAAGCTACATTTATAACTGTCACTACAATCATACTAATCATTTAATCTAGCTATAAGAGTGGGGAAGGAGAAATAGGGAAGAGGCGTAAAAGTATTTCAATGACACCCGTTACCAAAAGTAATCTTCCTTTCTTCTATATTAAATTTCTTCTGAAGGGCTCCACTGCAAACAAATAGCAAAACCCATAGGTAGTGATGAGGATATTGCTAATGGTTTGCGCCTCAAAGACTGAGGTACTGCCAATTGAAATGAACATCTGACTTAGCTCCAAAGTGAAGAGACTAAGGCTAAATAAAAGTTTGACTTGAGCTCCAAGTGGTTATGTCACACTTGAATCCAGGGGTGGCCAACCTGAGAAGGAGCCGGAATTTACCAATGCACATTGCCAAAGAGCAATAGTTATATGCCACCAGCCCTGATCATCTCCCCATCACCACTTTCAGCACATCCCGTCCATGGGCAGCCCCATCAGTATCGCCTTCTCCCTTTCCTTCTGCCCACTGTGATCGGCTCTCTCTCTCTCAGAGGGTGACACTGGAGGAGGGGGGAGGGAGGGAGGGAGAACAAGGGTGTGACAGGCTTAGTGGAGAGGGTGGGAAGTGGCAGGGGAAAGGATGGAGGGGGATGACACCTAGGGCAGAGCTGGGGGTTTAACAGTGAGCACCCTCCGACCCAGTGGAAGGTTGGCACCTGTAGCTCCAGCCCTGGATTTGGTACTTATGCAAGGAGCCGCATATTAACTTCTGAAGAGCCACGTGTGGCTCTTCAGCCACAGATTTGCCACCCCTGCTCTAATCTCTCTGGGGGCTGAAAATCCGATCAGTGAATAGTAGGCCTCAATGCACACTTTTTCAACTTTAGACTTTTCTCCAAAAAACATTGAATTGTGAATGGAGTCTTCAAAATATCTGCAGTGCCTTTTCCTTCATAATCAACAACGATGGGCTCAAAGCCCGTTGGTGTCCAATGCCTCCCTCACTATTTCCTTTCATCTTTCCCTGTCCCGTGCAGAGTGGCTTAGTTTCTGTAGACTAGCTCTGAACCAATCTACTCTATCATCTACCCATTCTCTGTGGGGTCTGCTTCTCCTATTTGGACCATCCATTATGCCACGTACCAAAGTCTTAACTTTTCACTCGCCATTCATTCTGCAGATATGCCCAATTAGCTGTAACTTGAGCAGGTTCTCTTTCGGCTGTATCTTACTATATAATTCCTTGTTGGTGACCTTCTGCATCCATCCTTGGACTTCATTAATTAGAATGATAAAGCTCATATTAAGTATACTACAATCTCCTGGAAACCATTGTAACCAATAAAAGGAGAAAGAAAATGCACTTAGACTTAGAGCACTTTGAGGAGTCTTCTTTGGAGTCTCTCGATATAGGGAAGGCCTTCCTGGAAGAAGGCAACAATGCTACAGAGAAATCTATACTATTCTGAGAGGGTACTAGAGACAAAGATCATCTCTTTTTCTTCAAAGAGTGAGTGGAAAAGACCTCCTCCAATTGAAGACATCTCTCCCACTTGCTTATAGCTGTGAAAAACACCAGGATGCTTAGCATCCTTCCCTGGAGAGTTTTAGCAACTGACATACTTATCTGAAGGCCATGGTGCCGATATTCCTTCTAATCTTTTCTACCTATGTGTGGATTTTTTCCATCCATATGTGGGAATAATTTATTATGTGCCCCAAGGCATCTGTATCTCTCCTGAGTGGTTGCACATGAGCACAGCTTATAGGGAACACTGCATGGGGCCCTCTTGTTGCATGAAGTACATTTCTTGGAACTTGAATACCTCCCCAGAAGTTTCACCTTGACCAAATCCTAGACCAAGAAGAAATTAATTTAAAATAATTATATGTAAGTATACCTCAACAAATAGCAACACAAAGTTTGGCCAAATATACTAACTGCATTAAATAAGGACAGAATATATCCAAGATTCCTTGAGGTTATAGAAAGATAATAAACCTCAAGTATAAAGGTGAGACTTTTTGTAAATGCAGTTAGATCATTAGCTCTGTGTGAATATGAAACAGCTAAACAGTTAGATTATGTGTAGGAGTCATGAGGGATGGCAGGGAACTCACGGATTGAGGATTTCATTAGGGAGAACAAAAACAGAACATGTTATTATTCGCTGCTCAGAACACTTTGCTCAAATAAACAAATGCAGAAAACTATGTGAGTTTGAAGACATAACAGTTTTAAAACCAGCTAGAACACAACATCTGTGATAAATACAGAATGCTCACTTTACTTTTCTGAACAAATTTACTTAAGGAATTATTTTAGAATGATTGCTGTACAGAAGACACTCTGGAAAGAAACTGGAAGACTAAGGTAACAAAAACCAAGTAACGATCCAAAACCCTCTTTCTGCTGTACATGTAATTTTCTATACTGCAAAATAACGCTAATCTGCCAGTTTAATTCATTTTGCTTTAAACAGTGCACAAATATAATGTCGTGCCTGCCTCCAGAAAGTCAGACTTAAATGTCCCTGCAGCTGGTTGAGATCCTTCCATTTTCAGGATTTCAAAGCTAATTTATACTTACGACAGGTAAAAGCTTTTATTTTTTAATGTAAATGTTAGGTATTTGATACTCAAAGTTTTGTGACATATTTCTGAATATTTTCAAATTAAAAACCAATTGAAGAAATGTACTATGGATATCTGAAAGGATATCCCTAAAATTGTAGATGATTATCCTGAGTTTTAAGGAACTGAGGTCCTAAAACAAAGATAATCTAATACAGTACACCTGTTTTTTTCTCATCTTGCTTTTTTCCCATATCCTTCCAAATTCCTCTTTTTCCAGAAATAATATACTGTATATGAATTATATTTATACAGTATCTAAAGTGAACCAATCTGGCTGAGGGTCCCTGCCCTTAGAAGAGCCCCCTACAGCTGTAGGTTTCCATAGTACAGGTACTTGGAGACACACTGTAATTTGTAATACTTAGGCCTACATTTTGATGGAATGGAAGAAAGCATGGAGGACAAGAGTTTCAGATTGTTGCATTTGCTTTGATAAATTATGAACATAGCAATGATTGCTGGGGGGTGCGGTTGTGGTTGTAAGCTCTGATACCTTTGAATTACGGTGGGGGGTTGAAATGGCAAAGGAAATAAATGGGTTAATTGAAGCTAAGAGGATTTGCAAAGAGGCTGGGGAAAGGAAAGTATATTTGGTAAAGAATGAAAAGATGTGAATGAGCGAGGACAAAAGGCTAAATTTGGAAACCGCAAAGATGAATGCAGAGGTCATTGTGAAAGAGACAAAGTTTGATTGGGTTGGCAGTAGCAAATCAGTGACATAAATCACATTAGATCAATCAACTACTGGAAAAAGTAAGACAGACATGGAATCAATTATGGTCCAAAAAGTCCATGTGAGTAGAGTGGATGATGTCATGGCAGCAGAGGAAGAGCTAACAGTTCTGAATCTGCGAAAGCTTTTTAAAAGGCTCTTCCCTTAAAGTGGTAGCTTATGGTGCATGGCTGGAACCCAGTGGCTTCTTTTTGGTTTAGTGGGAAGAAGAGGCAGGCCCAGCCACTTAAAGCAGCTGATATATCTAGGCTCAGTTATACCTTTCACTTTTATCATGTTTGGTAACTAATTCCATATGTTGGTTATTCTCTGCATGAAACAATTCTGCATGAATTGTCCACTTATCCCATCAACTACTTTTAGAATGTTGCATCTTTTTTTCTGAGCAATTTGGAAATATGAAAATGAATTCACAAATTTTAACAATCCTTTTCTAATTTTTTTATATTGAGGTAAACTTTTAGTCACACAAATGAACTTACACATGTGGTACACTTGCCTCAATACTAACTATTACATAGAAATTAGATTTGAAGAAGAAACTACAAATAGGATATTTACCTATTGTAATGGTAAAGTAGATTTTGACATGTAGAGCTAAAAAATTATCCTTCCATTCAATATTTTGCAAAAATATTTTGCCAGAAGATTTTTCTTTCTCAAGCAAAGTTTGAACAAAACCTATACAACTTAAAAAAATGTCAATTTTTACACTTTTGGAAAAGTAATGGTTTTAGCCATCACATTTCACAAAGTTGTTTTTATCAAGGAGCTCCAAAACTTATTACATTCAGTAGGCTTCTTCCTGAAGCCTTCTTCTGAATCCCTCTGAAGATAACTTAAATGAAGATTCCCAATTATTTTATACATTAAAGAATACAAACAGCTGTGGGATCCTATGGTATTCTATGCATTGTCTATATTCACTAACAGTCAGCTATACTTAAGTCAATAAACTGAACACAAATTTTGAAACACTAGTAATAGAAGGAATATAGGCAAAACAAATAATATCCTAGAAAATGTATCTATACTATATAAATCTGAATGAAAATCTAATTGATATGTGAACTCATTCCTAACCTTTCCAATTTTTATGGGAAAGTTCCTAGACAAATTATCTGGAGAAATATGTGATGGTATTTTAAGAAATGAAAGTTTTGCCAACTTTTCTATAGGTGAACACTTTGCTTCAAAATGCATAATATATACTAATTAACATGCAAAATCTGTACAAATTAAGCTTTTCATTGATGTTTGAAAATGTAGCTCAATGCATTTTAACTAAAATTGCTTAAATTATCTTTCTTTCCTTTAAGAAACACTAGAACATTTAAGTTCCAAGAAGAAGATCTTATGGAGTAGATCTCTCCCCTTCTTCTAACTTTAAAAACACAACTAGTGTGATGGAAAATCCAAAAGTAATCATTTCCATCTCATTTAGATATTAGTCCCTCCTCCTCCTTCCTCACATAGTAGGAAGAAAGTTGACAAATTTACTTGGCTACAGTTCATTAGCACTCTTTTCACTGTATAAATAACTTTTGTGATCAAGTATCAGGCTGGATTTAGAAATACTCACTTCTAAATCGGTGTCTAGTGTTTATAAACTTAATTGGAAACAGATGAACTACTGATACAAAAAATTCTAAACGAGTTGCTAGGAGTAATTGATTTGCATCTTTCCTTGCTGGTTCTACAACTGGAGCCTAACACATTTGCCTATGTATAGAGAAAAAAAGTTTAGTCCTTTTGAAGATTTTATTAAGAAAAACAAAGGTATATTTAACAATCTATTAGGCTATGTCTACACAGCAGCATTATTTCAGAATAACTAATGTTATTCTGAAATAACAAAGTCCACGTCTACACAGCAAGCAGTTATTTCCATATAATGTTGAAATAATGGTGAGCTGGAGGACTTCTTACTCCAAGTTCTGTAACCCTCATTTTATGAGTAAGGAAAATCGGAGGAAAAAGCTCTATCTCGGACTTCCTGCTGTGTAGGCAGCACCAAAAGCTGAAATAAGCAATTTTGACTTAAGCTACGCAGTTGACATAGCTCAAGTTGCATAGCTTATTTCAGCTTTAGCCCTGCTGTGTAGACATGCCCCATAAATGTAATAATGCCCTTTCCCCCTTGCAGCTCTCTGAGGTATCCAAAAGAACCAGAAGTCACTTTATTTTAAAAGTAATGCAGTGCAAATACTTGATGTATTACAATAGAACACATCTCCTCATGAATAAAACATTTTTTGTAAAGCTTTCTATTATATGGCTCCAATCACCAACTTTTGAGCCTCTCACAATGTACAATATATAATATATATATATATTCTCATATCCTCTGAGAGGCAGGGAGTACTATTATTCCTATTTTACAAGCACACACAGAGAAGGCTAAGTGACTTCCCAAAATTACAGAAGTCTCTGGCAGAGCAAGGAATTGATCTTTGATTGTCACGATCACTAGCATTACAAAAACAATGGTCAGTTTTTTCATTTATAGGAAAAATGTACTTATTTCACATTTGTCCATGCTGATGTATGCATAAGAGATTATTTAAAAGTTAGTATTTGCGAACCTCCTTTACAACTACCACAGATACTTCCTAAGGATGAATATGCACTAATTTCTGATACTATTACATGGTAACTTTTAGATGAGTTTTTAAAAAGGCAACTATTCTATTTTGAATAGATTTTTTTTTTTACTTTACAATAAGGTGCACGTGGATACTGTTTAAAACACCTAAATTATGATTTGGTAGACACTACAGATCATGCAGAAAAAATGTTTAAAATACTGATTTTTGTTGTTTATATTTTACATAAATCCATTTAGATAAATACAGAGCTGTTGTTTCTGAATCTAACAACTATCTGTGCTAAGACATAAGTTTTCAGAAGAATGCTAAATTTGCACTGATAGTTCATTTTACTAGTCCAAAAATGCAAGCATAATTTGCTCTTGCATTAAGGGAGGCCAAATTTAGTCCTCTAAAACACAGTGCCAGTTTTGATTACAATTATTGTACTAAGTATGAACAATAAGCAAACATGCACATTTTACACTATGATAACTACAAAATGACTTTAAATGATATATTACCACTATCACCACTTTTATAGGAAACTTGAAATTTATCCCTTGTTTAGAGAAGTATAAACTGATGATTGTTACCTAAATTGTATTAAAGTGTATTTCAAACAAACACAAAGTTACAAAGATAGTTACTACAGATTAGGCTGTCTTGTCTAATGAAATACTGATAGCACTATGCAAATGAACCCACTTGTTGTAAACAGGCCTCTTCATTTTACAACTCACGTCTTGTCCAAGTCTGCAGAAATTTGGCAGTGGATTTTGTTGTATTGGGATATTTACTTTAGAAAATCTTAATGTTCAGGAAATGAATTCTTGAGGTGAATAAGGGGATTCAACAGGTCAAGAATTACTTGGAATATTACTGACATTTTTGGTGCTTACTTAATGAGTAGCTATTCAATATTGTTTTATCCTCATTGTTGTACTTATATGTATGTATGTGTTTCTTACTGTATTTACCCTCACAACTTTGGAGAGGGATCTGTCCTTATTTTTGTCTTTTGTAGAATATTCACCACATTATCTATTAAAGCTGCAGGGCACAGTTTTAGTGAAGAGGAAGTTGACTAATTTTAATGACAATAGATGACAAAGTACATCTTTTGAGGCATTCTGTATTGCTACTGAGAGTTTAGGTCCTTGGTCTGCAATTGAATACTCGGTTAAGGCAGAGCATTTCTGGGGATCAGGATTCATGATCTGCAAACCACAGAGATGACAGTTCAGAAGACTTTTATTCTCTAAGCCTTCCTTTATAAAAAGAGCTATCAGTGCATTTCATTGCTCTATTAGCGTCTTATCTATTTACTTGTAATTCATCAAATCCTGTTTATGTGTTATATATACCAGGATCCTAACACGCCTTTGCCTAGATGTATTAAGGATGTTAGATATAAATTAATTGAATAATCATGTAACCACAACAAAATTTGGTTACACAATTATTCAACAGTCCCCAGGGGTGGGGCCAGCAACCAGTGCACTCGGGCCCCACTCCCTGGGGAGCCGCCTGCCACCCTACGTTCCTGTCTCTCTATCAGAGGCAGCAATGCAGGGTGGCAGCATTCCCTGTCCACGGGGGAGAGGCAGGGCTCCCTGGGGACAGAGGCTGGCTGGAATCCTATGAAGCAGCCTCTGTCTGCAGCAAGCTTTTGTGGGAGGCAGCAAGGTGGAGGCGGGAGGCAGCTCTAAGTGAGCCAAGAAGCATGAGGAGTTGGCTCGAAAGCTGGCTTTCTACATGTACTCACTCTCGCCTGCCCCCCTCAGCCTCTTTGCTGCTGCCTATCAGAGACAACAGTGTGGGGCAGGAGAGGGGCGTAGGTGTTTCTGCAGGATCCAGTGCTTGTGGGGAGCTGGCTTAAAAGCTGGCTCTCCCTGGGCACCAGCTCCCTCCCTTGATGCCTCTAATACAGAAGCAGCAAGAGGGGTGGAGTGCATGTAGTCGACAGGATTAACCGATAAGCTCAGGTTCATCAGTTTATTGTGAGGTCAACTACACATTGACATCCTTAAGATGTATGAGGAATTGATGACGAAGATGGACAAAACCTACCACAATTCCTGATTTCCTGAAAATCTATGCAGAGACAGCAAATTGAAATTTTATTTGTGTATGGTTCAACTCGTATCACTGAATTCACTGAAACTTATAAAAAGAAACAAAATACAGGACTATGTAGCGCTTTAAAGACTAACAAGATGGTTTATTAGATGATGAGCTTTCGTGGGCCAGACCCACTTCCTCAGATCAAATAGTGGAAGAAAATAGTCACAGCCATATATACCAAAGGATACAATTCAATCCAGCAGAAGAGTCTGTCTTGTCCAGGGGTCTCTCTGCCCCACGTCCCCCACAAACTGGATACAATTTTGTGATGACCTTGAAGCTTTTTTTCACCGCCTCCGCCTCCGAGAATATTTCCAAACCACCAATGAACACCAATCTGATCTACCATATTCCCCCCTATCAACACAAAAGGAAGAATAATTCTATATGGACTCCCCCTGACGGTCGGAATTACAATCTAGATTTCTATATACAAAGCTTCCGCAACAACGCACAGACTGACATTTGCAAACAACAACAAGCGACACACAATCTCAGCCACACTGAACAACATGCGGTCCAGAATCTCAAGAACAACCTGGACATTATAATCAAACCAGCTGACAAAGGTGATGCTGAGGTCATTATGAATAAGGCCGACTATAACCAAGAGGCAACCAGACAACTCTCCAACACCACATTTTACAAACCTCTCTCCTCTGATCCTATCTTGGAATACCAAAATAAATTACTCTGCCTCCTTAAAAGCCTCCCTACAGCTACTCGGGAACAAATCCACACAGAAACACCTTCTGACCCCCGACCAGGATTTTTCTATCTGCTTCCCAAGATCCATAAACCTGGACACCCCGGACGCCCCATCATCTCTGGTATTGACACACTCACTACTGGTCTATCCAGATATGTAGACTCTCTCCTCAAACCCTACGCAACCAACACCCCCAGCTATCTCCGAGACACTACTGACTTCCTAAGGAAATACAAAACATCGATAACCTCCCCAATAACACCATCCTTGCCACCATGGATGTAGAAGCACTATACACCAACATCCCACATGAAGACGGATTACAAGCTATTAGAAACACTATCCCAGAGGACACCACTGCCAACCTGATAGCAGACCTATGTAACTTTGTTCTCACCCACAATTATTTCCAGTTTGAGAACAACTTATACCTCCAGATCAGCGGCACAGCCATGGGTACACGCATGACCCCACAGTATGCCAATATCTTTATGGCTGACCTAGAACAATGTTTCCTCAACTCCCGTCCCCTTTTACCACTTCTCTACTTATGCTACATCAATGACATCTTTATGATCTGGACGCATGGCCAAGAAACACTGGAGACATTCCACAGAGATTTCAACAACCTACACCCCACCATTAACCTCAGCCTGGACCATTCCACACAAGAGATCCATTTCTTGGACACCACAGTACAAATCAACAATGGAAAATTAGACACCACCCTCTACAGAAAACCCACTGACTTATACAGTTACCTACATGCTTCCAGCTCCCATCCAGCACACACCATACGATCCATCATCTATAGCCAAGCCCTTCGATACAACCGCATCTGCTCTAATCCCACTGACAGAGACCAGAAACTTCAGGATTTCTACCAAGCATTTATAAACCTCAACTACCCACCCGGAGAAATACAAAAGCAAACTGAAAGAGCCAAACGAATACCTAGAAACCATCTACTACAAGACAGACCCAAGAAAACCAACAATAGAACACCACTTGTCATCACCTACAGCTCCCAACTTAAACCTGTTCAACACATTATCAATAAATTACAGCCTATACTGGAACAGGACACTAAACTCCAAGAAGCTCTGGGAGACAGACCCATAGTCTCCTATAGACAACCACCTAACCTCAAGATGATTCTTACCAACAACCACAGGACATTCCACACTAATACCAACCCTGGTACTTTCCCTTGCAACAAACCCCGTTGTCAGCTTTGTCCATATTCACTCTGCTGACACCATTATTGGGCCTAACCAAGTGAGTTATAAGATCAAGAATACATATTCCTGCACCTCCAGAAATATAATCTATGCTATTGTAAGGGGACTGTTACCCCTTACTAAAACTCTGTGGGAGTTTTTTGGTTTACCAGCTCCAGAAGGGGAAGGGTTCATGAGACTGACAGACCCCAGAGACAATGGAAAGCAGTCAACACTCCAGGTCAGCCTGACTGACAGGTTGTAAGTGGGGATTGTTCTGGCTCTGTCTCTGAACAAACAAGCTGTGTGCAGGAGAGGTCCTGCAAAGACAGAGAGCTGAAAGAGGAGTACAAGAAGAAGTCCTGCAGCGACAGAACCAGACACAGACAGGCCAAGCAGTGCAGACCCTGTGTTGAGCAGCAGACTGGCAGTGCTCAGAAAGCCAAAAGGAACAGAGAAACAACACAAGGAGCTGGAACTGGCCAAGCAGCACAGCCTGCAGCTGGATGTGGTGAGCTACTGGGACCTGCAAAGTGTGGGGAAAGGCTCTGGACTGGGAGAGGGGTCTGGCCACTTAGAGACTGAGGCTGTGTGGTCACTGCCAGTGCAAGCGTGTCCAGCCTGCAGCCCCTTGCAGCACATCCAGGGCTTCTAAGGAAGAGTCTGTGAACTGTCCTTACACTCTGCAGACTGCTGTGTTGATGTTCCTGTGCTACAAAGCAGGGCTGTGTGTTCCCATTTAACCATTCTCATTGTTTCTTATTCTATTCTCTTTAATCAGTTGATGTTTAATAAATTGTATTTGCTTTGAACCTTATGAAGTGGTCACTGGGCCAAGAAGGCCTGCAGTGTAAAGAGAGCACCTCGGAGTGGGGACACCCTAACTCCTGCCCCTAGTGACTACAAGGTCAGGGATTAAGCCCCAGGAAACCTGGGCCCAGCCTTGTTGGGGTTTCAAGGGCTCTGCTACTCAGGAGAGTGGAGGGGGAGCCCTCAGGATCAGGGAGCCGTGGGGTAAAGGAAGTGGGAGCGGGGACTCAGATCCTTTCGCTGGTTCATTTCACCGGGGTGTATAGAAGCCAGGAAAGTTCCCCACAAGAGCGGGACCATTCCCCCGCTTACACTATTATGTGCCGAAAGTGTCCGTCTGCTATGTACACTGGACAAACGTCTCAGACACTTCACCAAAGAATCAATGCCCACAAAACAGACATTAGACAGGATCACAAAGAAAAAACAGTTGCTTGCCATTTCAACCAGAAAGGACACTGTCTCAATGACCTACTCACCTGCATCCTACTTCAGAAGACATTCAAATCTGCACTTGAAAGAATCCTCGGAACTGGCATTCATGCTAAAATTCGACACTCTCCGCGGAGGCCTGAACAAAGACTCCAGCTATCTTACCCATTACAAAGATAGCTTCCCTAATAATCACCTCTAACACTATTAACTCACAGATATCTACCCTTCCCCACCTCTAATATCATTAACTCACAGGCATTCACCTTCCTTTCCCCCTTCCCCCCACATCCCCCTTCTGTTCTGAAATGTGATTTGTCCTTTTCATATGTGTTCACTTTTTTTTAATTGTATCCTTTGGTATATATGGCTGTGACTATTTTCTTCCACTATTTGATCTGAGGAAGTGGATCTGGCCCACGAAAGCTCACCATCTAATAAACCATCTTGTTAGTCTTAAAAGTGCTACATAGTCCTGTATTTTGTTTTAGCTACACCAGACTAACACGGCTACATTTCTATCATTATAAGAAAGAAAGAATATTTAGCAAAGCACAGCTTGCATGCACTACTGAAATCTAAGGATTAACTAGTAATTATAAAAATACTAAAATAATTTTCACGAACCTTGTTATTTTTAACTCATCCATACCATACATTAGAAACTACATAGCTAGAGGTTTTTTACATGTTCATGTTCTATAAAATCAGTTTTGAGGGTTTGCTGGCACAGGATTTCATTACTTCTGTAAGAATAAAAGCTTTTAAAAAAAATAAAAATAAAGTGCATTAGACCCTAAGGCTACGTCTGGACTACATCCCTCTTTCAAAAGAGGGACATAAATTAGACAGATCGAAATTGCAAATGAAGCTGGGATTTGAATTTCCCATGCTTCATTTGCATAATTGCAAACTGTCTAGATGCTGTTCTTTCGGAAAAAAAAACCCATTTTCGAAAGATCCTGTAAAACTCATTTTTTGAGGAGTACAGGATCTTTCGAAAGGATTTTTTTCTCGAAAGAACCGCAACTAGACAGCAGTTTCACTTTTGAAACACCCATTTTCGAAAGAACATGCGGCCGCCATTATGCAAATGAAGCATGGGAAATTCAAATCCTGGTTTCATTTGCAATTTCGATCTAACTTACGTCCCTCTTTTGAAAGAAGGATGTAGTCTAGACATGCCCTATGTGACTGGCCAGAATCATGAGTCCAATCTGATTGAGCTCAGGCACCAACTGATTTCCATTCCTAAAACTAGCCTAAATCACAGCTCCAAATAAGTAGAGCCTTCAAAATTCTTTTAGGCTTAACAAATATTTGGACACCACCTCTATTTTGCTTATATTAACTATGTTAAACTCTCCTTTAGTTTCATCACTTTGTTGAGTAATAACTGAAGAAGGAGGTACCAATTGGATAAACTGCTCTTTTTTCAGTCTGCTGCTGTAGAAGATGATATTTGATGCTACAGCAGCAGACTGAGGAAAGAGAAAGAATGGCGCTGTTTAAAGACACTACAAAAATACATTGTAGAATGCATCAAACATCAAATCTAATAAAAATGTGAAAAAGGCATAATCCTCAAATAAAAAATGCAAATATGTCATTTCTGTTCTTCAAATATGCTTTACCATTTGATCAAAACTAGGGGGGCTTTCTTCTAGCTGATTTAAGGAGAGAGACTTTTTTACAACATTGTAGATGAACCTTCAGAAATCCTAACAGTATTGCAGAGGTTGGAGAGGGAATAGCTTAAAAAAGTTCTATATTTTGCTCAGGAGATTTTAACAAATGCAGTAAATACAGTTGACCCGTCCCCTTCCCACATTACTCTGCAACTACTAAATTCAACTGGAATTGTTCAGGATTTTAGAAAGAGGCAAAATGTGTTGGTTCTTTTCCTATCTTGATCAATGTCTGCGGAATTCCTAACCTTGAAAAATATATGCTAAAGAAGACAGGAAGAACAGAATTTCCAGTGGCTTTTTATTGCCAAAAGGTGATACTGAAAAATGTTGCATTGCTTTTTTTAGCTGTTTATTGAGACTAGTTACTAATTTAATAGTAGGGAGGCCTATAGCTGACAAATTGGGAGTTCTTGATAGAAGAATTACAGCTAGGGTTCTTGTATTATGGAAAGTCCACTCATCTTAAATAGACTACCACATTGTCTAATCTGCCCTTAATTAAAAGCTTTCACATAACTGACTGAACTGGGGTGTATTGCAGGAAACTTGCCC
Source organism: Pelodiscus sinensis (assembly GCF_052426305.1). Classification (NCBI taxonomy): domain Eukaryota; kingdom Metazoa; phylum Chordata; order Testudines; family Trionychidae; genus Pelodiscus; species Pelodiscus sinensis. Next base: position 56,078,590 of record NC_143059.1, on the reverse strand, counting down.
TGCAGTAGAGAGCAGTTTCCTCAGAGCCAGCAGCTACTTAAACCTCAAATGACTGTAGCTCACAGCAGGCCTCATATATTTCAGCAAGTAACTATGTTTTCATTTCCTTAAACCACAGGACATAAGTCTGATTTCAAATAGTGTCTGGACTGAGATATTCAGTACTGATAAAGATACAAAATTGTACAGCTTAACATTTCCAAATGTTTCTTCTATGATAAGGATTCCCTAGCTTATAAATGCTGATACTCCCTTATCCCTACTGGGCTATCTCCTAAGCCTCTAGTTTATTCACTGCCACACAATCACCAACCTATTTTGATTTGGTTATTTAGTAAGCAGAACAATATTTTCCTTTAACTTGGGGACAGGAACAAAGCCAGCCTCCAAATCAATTTATTTCCTTATTCCATTTGTATCTTTGCACATTTTTCCATGCTTTTCCTTCAGAATGCAATGACTTCTTAATTCTGCTTTGTCAAGCCCCCATTCTTCTCATTTAAATGCCTCTTTAAAAAACTTCTTTTTCTTGATACTTACAAGCACTTAAAAACAAAACTCCAAATAAGTCCTCTCCTCTTTCCCCCCTCAATACTGTTGTAGCTCTATAATAAGAACTTTGGAGAAGGAACAGTCTTTATTTTTGTTTTGTATAATATCCAACATAACGTCTCTGTTAAATAATTAAAATATAACATTTCCATCTAGGTACTTATATAGCCCTCATTATTATGGTATCTAAGTGACTCACATTCTTTAATGTATTTATCAACACTCCTATAATATAGGGAAATGCCCCATTTTATTTATGTATTTAAATATTTTTACCCTACCTCTCTATTTAAAATATTCGAGGCAGCTTACAAAATTTTAAACACAATACAAATATATATAAAAATGTAAAAATTTTTACAGATGGGGAACTGAGTCACAAAGACTCTAAATTGTTTGCCCCAAGACATATAGTATGTCTGTGGCAAAGCTGGCTCTTCAGAGTCCTAGGTTAGTGGACTCAGTGGGAAATCTTTCCTTTCAACATATGCCAATAATAACTACCAAACAATAGCATCCTAACAAAAATGAAGGTATGGTGCTTTGGTCAATTTTGATATTTCAATGCAGCAGTTATATTATGCAATGATATAAGCTTTCATAATGTGGGCAGTCCATTGTAAGAAGTAGGCTTGGATCTCTCAAAAAGCATGCTTGCTATCCATCTTTAGAGCAATCAGAATATGCTGAGGCAGGAGAAACACTCGAATTTGTCACTCTATTCACCAAGTACTATAAGAAAACCATCCCCAGAGCTGTAGATTTATTCATTATTCCATTATCTCACTGTGCTTCAGATTCAAGAACTGAGAAAAATAAGTGCAAACAGAGTCACAGGAGTTTACAGACATCTAAATATCTGGAAGAAAATGTTCTGCAGACTGCTAAACAATTAAATAGATCTAGGCACCTGGTGGAGAGAAGACAGAATTTCAAAGCAGAAAATCCTACATGGAAAATGCTGTTGATTTTTAACATCAAGAAAGGCACGCTTTGCATTCTTCAGTATGGCCACAGTTGTGATCAGCAGGAGAGGGAGAATGGAGGTCTTTCATTTACCAGGTCATTTAGAACTTCATAGATTAATGTCAATACCATGAAATCCACCAAAAATTGTATTGGCAGGCAACGCAGATCACTGAGCACTGGTATAATGTGTTTCCAGTAAGAAACCCCATTTAATATATCTGCTGCTGGATTCTGCATTTCATTTTCAGTGGTCACAAAGTCCATCACACTGTTATACTAAGCATGCTACACTAATCTAATTGCTTGGTGACAAAGCACATTACACACCTTACTGGAATGATGTGGGGTTTCATAAATGTTCGCAGTTCCATGACATCTGAATTTAACAGGCTCTCTGTGCACTCTAGAGGTATGTCTAGACTACATGGCTCCATCGACGGAGTCATGTAGATTAGGTTTCTAGACATAGGGAAATGAAGCGGTGATTAATTAATCGCAGCTTCATTTACATCAAAATGGCTGCCACGCTGTGCTGATAAGCTGTTTGGCAGCACAGCGTGGTAGTCTGGACACTCTGCGGTCGACAAGGGAAGCCCTTGTTGACCACCCCATTATGCCTCATGGAATGAGGCGCGTCTAGACTACTACGCTGTACCGCCAAACAGCTGATCGGCACAGCGTGGCAGCCATTTTTATGTAAATGAAGCAGCAATTATTTAAATCGACGCTTCATTTCCCTTTTTGGAGTACACTCATCTACATAGCTCCATCGACGGAACCATGTAGTCTAGACGTACCATTGGTATATGTATTGCACCAATACAACATTTTTCTAACAAGTACTGTACGCTTTTATTTTATTCCCTGCAACGGTTTATTTGTGGAGAGCAAAACAGTAACATAGTATCACTTAGTGCCACTACTGCTCTTTGTGATATTCCTTAAAACAGACAAAGGCTAATGAAACAGGAAGATGTAACTGCTAGCAATTTGAATAGAAGGGAGTATTATTTACACATACACAAACAATCATACCCAGCTTTCCATTATGAGCTTTTCAGGGGTTTTTAGATAGTTAACATTGAATAATGCCTCAAGTTAACATTCAGCCCAGGAATTGCACAAAATACAATATTTTTGTTTCCTTTCAAACGCATTTAATTAGTTAGATATTGATATTTTATTTTGAGATATGTCATTACATATTTCTGGAGCAAAAAAAGGCACATCTTATCATGGGCTGTGGAAGAAAAGGAGAGACAACTCATTCTTAAAGTTCCCTGTGTGGCCATAATCTTCCTACTGATGTATAGGGTTCAATGTAGCACCTTCTAAGGTCCAAAGCAATCCTTTCAATCAACCAGATAGCTTAGGAGAAAGGACAATACATCTACCTTCCTTCCCATCACTACGCATACATTACCCTTGGAACACTAATTCTCTATTCAGATATCAATTATACACTACAAAAATCCCAATGCTAAAATACATGGACATATTCTTATTTTAAATAAGAACTAAGGAAAAAATAGAGCAAATAGTTACTTCCAAATTCTGTTACTGTTCATATGCTCACAGGGGAAAAAAACCCTGGATGTCATTAAGGAACCACAGGTTCAAATATCAAGATCTGCGTTTCAGCCATGTGGACGCTAATGTTTTTATGTCTTTGAGTGGTATGATGATCTGTGACTTCATAGAGCAGGGGTTATGGTTTAAAAAAAAAAAAAAGTATTCAGCACCTCATTTTAAACTATTCTTAAATAAGGTCTCACAAACACATGCAGTGCTGGCTTCTTGCCTTAGTGCCACACACATGCACTATTCAGTACTATAATACTCCCACAGAGTATTTCCAGAGCATGGTGTTGGTCTACAAGAGAGGTGGGAGTAAGTACATTTTTATTACATTGTTTTTAATCTTTTTTATTATTTTATATTCTAAACTGTGATGGTCTTGATCAGAACATCATCTACTGGTGAACCACTGTTTGGAAGCAGCAATCCAAGCACTAAGAGGTGAAATGAGGTAAAGTCAAGATTAGTCATATGCAAAATGCTCCTCTTACTGTCACTATTTGAGATATTCATCACATAATCTGCTATTGGTACTGAATCCTTTTGTTCCTTTTTTGTTGTTGGTTGTTGTTGTTGTTGTTGTTGTTCATGAAGGCATTTGGTGGTCCCTTTTAACTTAATTTTGGTTATCCTTTCAGCTCAAGTTTAAAGAAATAGAAGACTGGTCATTTAGCTCATCACCAAAATGATTGAATAAATAATGTATATCTTCAATAAAGCCATCATGAAATATTCTATATATTCTATAGAATGTCTTACACACTGAAACCTTTTGATTTTCATCACTTGCGTACTGTTAATAGATAGCAGAAGACATGCTATTTGCTATAATTACTGAAGTCTTTTTGGTGTTTATAAAAAATTGATAAGAATTTATAGATATATTAGCAGCAGATGATGACAATGATTGACTGTAAAAATAAATTAGACGATTTGCAAGCCCACCTTTTGTTATAAACCTACCTGCTTTTAAGTCCTGGTTGAAACGACAATATTTAGAGTGCTCAAGTGTAGGTAGACATTGCTCAATGGGTACCCAGACATATGTCTCTGGACACAATAAGTCAGATGGCCTATATTGACCCTATGAAGAAGAATGAAGAAATTAGTAGACATATCAGTTACATAAAATCCCAACTACAAGACTGAGAAGTTCACTATGTGCAAGGAATGGTTTTAATCAAGTCTGAACAAAAGGATCCAGAATCAGCTTCATCATAAACATTAAATGACCCTGTTACTGCATCATCTCAGAAACACAAGGTTGACTTTGGTATCTTTTAAAAAAAGTTTCCAAAACTAAGATATTAATCTATTTTATGATGTTCAAGATGATTACTCATAGTTTGATTTTGCTTATTGAACTCTAAACTCAGTTATCGCCTAGTCTTGCTGAGTTGATTCTGACAATAAAAAAAACTCAGCACTTCAGAAGCAGCTTATTTGAACTGTTGCTTATTCTAAAAACCAAAAGAACAGTATGACCCAACATTAAGGCATCATGTTGCCTTTTTTTATTGTGCTAGTGACGAACTATTTTGCTCTAAGCCTTTAATGAAATATTAAAATACAAAATAAGAAATGGAACATTTTTGTTAATTTAATATATTTGTCATTCCAAGAATGTTGTAAGCCGCATTAGGAAAGCCTCAGAGGCAGAATTTTTATTGAAGGAAAATCTTAAGTTTACAACGTGTTTCTAGAAATGACAAACAACAAAAATATTCCTTATCCTAGCAGTTGAAGAAAATCATCACCTGAGCAATAATTTGTCACTCTAATCAGTTAATTCACCCATATAAAACAAGCTTGATCTCTAAGCTATTACTTACTTTGAAACCCCGCCTTTGACCTATTATTATTTTAGTTACTCTCCCACACTGAATCTCCATACATAGTTCGAGAAATGTGGTGACACTATCAAGCATGGCTAGTTTTCAAACAGAAAACATGTATTGTGTTGCAAAAACAAGGACATTGGTTTAAAAAGCAATAAATTAAAGAACAAATTCTAGAGACATAAGCTAGGTCTATACTAGGGGGCAACGTCAAATGAAGGTATGCAACTCCAGCTGTGTGAAAGGATAGCTGAAGTCAACATACCTTAAATTGAGTTACCCTGGCATCTCCAACTGTGGGGGATTGACAGGAGAAACTCTCTTGTTGACTCCTCTTAGTTGTCCTGATCTGATGGAATACAAGAATCAACAGGAGCACAATCAGCAGTCAATTTAGTAGGTCTTTACTAGACCTGCTAAATTGACCCCCGGGAAGATCGATCCCTGTAGCACTGATTTTTCAGTAAGTGTAGACAAGGCTATAGGATCTTAAATCCACTGCTCAGGAGAAGAATTATGACAAATCCCACTAAATGTAGCAGAATCAGAAACCTGCATCTCAAACACTTCATTTTGCAAAATAATAAAGTCAATCAGTTGATGTTCATCATTTAGAATAGTGCTGGGCGAGAGCCTGTCAGCGGGCCACATCCAGCCCATGCGGCAGTTCCCAGCTCTGCCCCCTAAGGCGTTGCCTGGGAGCTGGAAATGCATGTGCCCTTTCAACTGCTTCTATTTAAAGGGCTCTCACATTCTCCATGGCTGACAGGAAATGCATTAGCAGCCGCGGGGAAGGCATGAGCCCTTTAAATAGAAGCAATTGAAGGGGCTCACAGCTCCTGGCCCCTTTAGCTAGAACATTGCCTGGGAACCACAGGGGAGGTGAGAGCCCATTCACTAGTTTCAATTTAAAGGCCCCTTCCACCTGAGGCCCCACCCCTTCTGCCAGAGGTCCCACCCCTTCTGGGGCAGCCCGTGACCACTTCAATAATTTTCGAAGTGCCCCCCTTTAAAAAAAATTATTGCCCAGCCCTGGTCTAGAATCAAAAAATGGCAGAGATTTCTCTTGAATACAGTTGTCACTAAAGAGCTGACAGAAGAACCAAAAACAGACAAATTATTGCAGCTATACTTCAGACACAACAATGTTCTTGAAAACATCTAATTCAATCAGTGTTCTGCTCCTCTACTTGAATATGCAAAATTTATGCAATGGCACATTTGATCTTGAAGAGCTGGAAGAAATGTATTTTCTGAGTTTTCTGAGAAGAGTACAAATCCTCTCTTCTGCTACTAAACTACTGACAGTATTTGGATCATCTACTTTTATTACTTTCTGTTAATTGCTTCCTACCAATTACTTCAACTTTAGATATGTTAAATCAGAAATTTATACACTGTCACTGTATGATTAAAATATCAATCACCCATTTATAGTACTGATCAGTAGCTTTCATACTTAACACAGTTGGAATAAGAAACAACCTCGTAGCGAAAACAAATTGCAATCTTAAAACTGATCACCAAAAAATAAGATGAGCTAATCAGCCTTCTGCAGAACCATATCATATGTCCAACCTACATTCCTGAAGCTTCTAGCAAGCCAAGCCCTTCTAATGGTTCCCAGCTCCGCTCACTCCATCCTACCACTTCATTCTGTTCGCTAGCAAAATCCCTCTTTTTAATCAATGACTCTGATTTGTAGGGTTTTTTTAAGGCTTCTTTAAGATCAGTACTTTTTGTTGAAATAAACTGATTACTTTGCATTTACAGACAACCAGGAAGTTTTCATTTAGGTTAGACTACTGTATATAGTATTTGCTTAAAACAGGAAATAAAACATACTTCAAAAACTCACTCAATCTGACCTTCATTTTCTCATTTGAAAAACATTCAGAGTCAGCTTGCAACTACTGCTTTTCAGAAAAAGCAAATTTCTACATTAAGTTAAAACAATATTCCTCAATTCCAAGCATAAGCTTAAACCTCATGGCTTTAGAACATTCTCATCTAAGCCAAAGACTGGAAATGACTTTATTAAATAAACCACTTTGAAATGTTATGCTTTCTAAACAGAACAGGTTGGATGAAATGTTAGTATAATGCTTACAGCACAATTTAAGTCACCATTACCCAAATGAAACAATCAGGGGATTTGGAAACCAGCTTGCCTTCTTAGCTAGATTGGGTAAAACCCATTTGTCTTAAAAGTGCAATTATTTATAGATTCAAGCACATTTTTTCAAATGGTCAAGAAAGGAAAAAAATATTTAAGTAACCATCTCTGAGAATTGTTTTCTAATCTAAATAATGGGATAAGCCAATTTAACTCTTGCTCAACCTCTTCGATAATATATTTTCTTCTAAATAAGCAAGGACAGCTTAGACATTCATCTGGACTCAATTTTCCCTAACATGCATTTGCACTGGGTTTGAAAATATATTGAGTTGAAGGTTCTGAGTTTTGAAAATTAAGTAAATGTGCACCCCTCTGAAAAATTACATGGATTATTAGATATAAATTTAACTAGATTTAAGTATTGAGTGGCAGATTCTAAAGGAAAGGAAAAGAGGATCAACATCTTGAATAGTGCATTATACAACAGAACAGAGAAAGCTTTTCAAAACTTTGAAACACAGGTTGGGATAGAAATGGCTACATCAAACAGTGTCAGTAGCAAGTACTAAAGCAGAAGTCCAAGATACTTTAAAAATTAGATAGCAATTACTAACTTTGAAAAAACACCACATTCAAAGCACAAAGTGGAGTCCGAAATTAAAACCAACTATTCCTGGCAAATCCTCAAAACTTGGTTATACGTGGGGATGCAAAATCCCATTAAATTGGTTCATCAGTTATCCTCAGGCAGGGGCTGCGGACAGAGGCTTTTCTGGGCCCATCACAGAGAGAACCTGCTCCATCCATAGCATGCCCCTCCACTCCATGGGGCTGGAACAGCCCCTGCCCATGGCAGTCGGGGAGCTACTCTAGACCCCACAGGTTAACCGGTTAAACATGCACATCGGTAATCACATATGGAACATATTTGCCATAAGATTTACTATTAAAATGCAGTCTAATTTAGACTATCACAGCTTCTGAAGTTTAGAGTTCTACTAAACCTCCCATCCCATAGGAATTAATAATTTGAGTTACATATGCCCAAAGCCAATTCTTACAAAATAAGTGGAGTAGAAATTTCAAAGTTGACTTGAATAGTTTTACAACTGTTATTAAAACTCTAATTTTTAAAATAGAAGTTGTGTTGCTAAATTCATATTGGCTTTCTATTTATATAGTGCCATTAAAATTCACTGCAATATAAAGAAAGCTATATGCATGAGTCATACTAATGGATGTAAAAGATCTACATTCTGATATACCATGGTTAAAATTTACCAAATATACATTTTTCCCCTTTATATTAACTCTTAGAAAATCTTAATATATTGTCACAGAAGGATAGTATCAAAAAGGAGGAAAATCTATTGCAGTCCTTGGAATCATTCAGTTGTATCCTTTATGCTTTCTTCTGATTTGCCACCTGCAAGTTTTCATCACAATTTTTGAAAGAAAAAAACCTAAATTATAAATACCAAAGACAAAAGATATGTGCATACATAAAGGAGTGAAATCATCCCAACTCCCTTCTATGATGTTTGACTTTTATGAATTAGTTACAATATTCATCTTTTTTGGATTAAGACTTAATATACAACATGGCATACTATTAGCTAGACATAAGTGCACTCTAATATTAGAAAGATAGAAAAGGGAAAGAGCATATGCTGTTGAGCGGTGGTTTGGTGATTCACAAGATACTGGAGTTTATGCCAGCTCTTCTCCCATGACTAAACATTGCTTGTCCTGAACCTCTAGCCATTAACATTTTGTCAGGAACTTCCACCTTCCCAGCAGAAATAATGTGCAACTCTCACTGTATCTAGACAGAGTTTTATTTGCATTTTTTAGCACTTTTTCCTATAAACGATCACGGGCAAAAAGATTTCATTTTTCCTTTCTAAAAAAATCTCCAAGGGTACAATCCTAGTAGTTCTGGAAATTTTAAACACACACCCAAAAAGTCTTTAAAAAAAAAAAAGAGCATGCTGTCTCCAGAGAAACTATCTTTGCATAGCTAGTCTCTTTTAGGTTTATCATAATAGCGCAGCTGAAGATTTTCAAAATTCCCCAGAAAGATTCATCTTTGGATTCACATTAAAAAATTAAAAAAAAATCAGTAGTAATTCCACCTATCACAAATAAAATTTGTCTCATTTCACCTAATAACCTAAAATCCTTTGCTCTTATGGCACTATAGTTACAGTAGTGACCATCCTGAGGCTCCTTAAATACAAGGCAACTTCTAGTGTGGGAGAGAAAAAAAAAATCACCTCACAGACCACCTCTAATTCTTACAGCTTGGTTCCAGTGCCACCTGTTGATGAATTTGTCCTTCTAGAAAGTGTGCCTAGTGGAAAATTATTTTGCAGGCAATAGGATGTGCACTTTTAAAAGGTATCAAGGGTACATAGTGGGTTTAATAAATTTGGAAAACAGAGCCTAAGACAACTGATTTTTTGTAGATCTTAAATCCAATGCTCAAATTATTTATCTGCTAATGCTAGATTTTCTTTTCCAGGGATTTGCAAAACTAGTTTTGTTGAGATGACAAAATGTCGGTGCATTTTGGGTTGGGATTACCCTCCTTACGTTTTGTTTTAATTTCTACTACAGACAGGATAAAAAGCACTTCAATAACCATTTCCTAAGTCTTGTATATGCCACGTCCAAAAAAAAAATTCATATCATCATAAAAATCACTGCACACATCTTGACAATTTTTTTTAAGTATACCAAAACCAATCATCACTGAAAGATTTCTCTGAGATTGATGTTTCTTTCTAGAGACATGGAACTATTTCTTTTACAAGTATAAGACATGCTCTTTTTTCATTTTGTTTTCACTAGTGGACTTTTATCCTTATTGTACTTATTATAAAAGGAGGAAAATCTTAAATATGACATTCATCCAGGATATTATTAAGTACTCTTGGATATTAATTGGAAACTGCTGGAGACAAGCTTGGCAGACTTACAATAAAACTTAAATTAACAATTCACACCATACCATTTTTGTTTTACAGTTTCCAAATCAAAATCTTCAGAAGCTTCTCTGAACTTTTGTCCCAGAGCAAGGGCAAAGGTTTTAATGAGACTTTAGTCTAGAGATTACTTTTTAAATATTTTGAAAAATCTGAGGGATTTGGTGAGCATTTGAGATGAAAATCATCAGCATAGATTGTTTTTACAGTTTAAGTGAAATTTAAAATATAAAAGCACAAGAGAAAGAGTAATAGTCTTAAAAACAAAGAAGGTTAAGTACCAGTAGCACTGAACAAACAAGAAAGAAAGGTTAAACACACATTTAATTCTTTTATCAGGTAAAGTTTACATCTGTATCCTATTTTTCCACAATAAACCCATTGATCTTTTATTAAAAGTGAATTAAACCAGCCTTCATCTCAGTTTCCAGCCAGATGCTTCAAGAGAAGCTCTAACACTACATAAACAAAACAACCAAAAATAATCAACAGCAATCCATTAGGGCTAGCCAGCACATCATGAGAAAGAGTAAGTCAGCCTTAAAGGCTTATTAATTTCAGGCTTTTCATTGAAAGACAATACCAATGGAATCCCATCAGCAAAAAACTACAGCAGACCCTTGCTCCCTGATTTCATTACACAAACAGAGATAGACTTTATTGGCCCCCAAGAGAGTGCTTTGCAAGTAACTCTAGCTACTCTGTTTTCACAAACTGTGCTTGATCTGTGCTACACGGAGTCAAAGAGATGAGCCAGAACTAGCAGAGACAAAGAGCTAAACATCTGAATCCATTTGTACTTCTAACATTCAGAAATCACTTGTATGTATTGTATTCCATGTATCAATAGGTGAATGGAGTTAAAAATACAGAACTCCATCACCAAATATATTGCTCAAACATTTTTTAAAAATATCAAGTAATGTTAATATACAGAGAATATAAAATCAAACTTCAATTCTAAGTAGACAGAACATTTTTTCTGACAGAAAATGTTGATTTGTCAACACTTACATTTTTCAAAAAACATTCCACTTGTGATAAAAAAATGTGCAACTAACTTTGAAATAAAGCACTTTTGATCTTTTTGGAATGTAACATTTATATTTCTATTTATTTTTAAATAATATGAAATGTAAAGTATAAATAGAAAAATGTTTCATTTGATTAAACGAAGCCCACATTTTTTCCCCCTCATGGGATTTCAGTTCATTGGAAATATTTTTTGTAATTGTTTTGGTCTGGAACAGAAGGAATTTCAGAATCATGAAACTCTACCTATCCCACACAGCTCTAATAGTAAAGAAGCCTTTTTAAACTTTTTTTTTTAAACACATATAGTCCTGTACATAATAAAACCACATATTCATTCATTTACCTCCTTTGTGTAAACTACAGAATAAAAAAGAGTCACTTTGCAAACTGCTAACTTGTAGAGCACACATTATAATCTGGATGCAAATAGTTAAAAAGTGTTCTTAAAGAACTTTAGCACATTTTGTTCTCTAGAACGCACTGTAAATGAGTACTTCTTATGTCATCTTCAAAATTGATTACTATGTGTTTGAGATTTTGCAGAACGCCAACACATTCTTGAAAGTTTAACTGTACTTCTGTTATGAAGATGCACTTCTAAGTCAGTAGAGACACTTGGCAGCACCTCCTTTTTATGTCTAAGGTACATTTCTTGTGATAACTACACCTCTTTTTCTTCTAGATGATATTCTGACATCAAGAAGTTTAAAATCAAAATTCAAGGCAATATCCCTTTCCAACCAGAATTAGGTCCTCTGTGTACATTTTATTAACTGTGGTATTATTGATGTCTAGTCTTGACAATCAAAGATTAATCAGCCTCCAAAGAAATTTTAAAGGGTGATGTAGTCATATTTCTTGTACACAGCAATTTTTCTCTTACTTTTTTATTTCCTCAATAAAATCCTTATGTAAACTTTAAAAACAACAGAAAGACGGTGCACCAATTACTTCTATGCAAAATGGCTATAGTATCAGTATTACAGATATTGCTAATGATCTATGAATACTTTACATTTGACACTTTCAATAACTCATTATACCAACTTATGTTTATCCTTTAGACAAACTAACTTTTTTCTATTTGCTACCCTATTTTATTTAAATGTCAAGAATTTCAACAATCTTTCACATTGAGTAACCAAATTTTCACCCATTTTCTATTCAGTTATTGCTGTAAGTGCTTAAGATATTAATAAAAGATTAGATAATTTATCTTGGCTTTCATCCTTTTTACACGGCAACTAATAATGACAGCTGTTTCTGATCACATAGAAGTTCTTAATATGTATCAGAAGTTGAACTCTTACCTTGGTGTGTATAATTTGCTTGGTTTGTCAAAAAGTTTGTGATACGGTTCCTCGAGACATTTAAGGTAAACTACAAGCATGAAAGCTCATGATACTATATATTTGTTAGTCTCTATGGTGCCACAGGGCTACTTGTTGAACATACACCAGGTTGGTTACATGTATCTAAGTTTTTTAAATTAACTCTAAAAGGTTACAGATTAAATATCAGTTCTAAAAATGAAAACAGGCTCAGTCTTAACCCTAATTCCTTATCATAATGTGTGCATGCGCTCACATAGTTACTGACCAAAACTTATCTTCACAGAAATTGTCTTGTTCAACTTATGTAGTAAAAAGAAGCCTGAACCAAACTTCCCCATCATCTTGGTTTATTTTTGGCTATTTTTTAAAAGGCTTCACGACTGAGGATATTAGGAAGACCCCAAACCTGAGCCATTCTTTTTAGGTGACAAATCTGAGCAATTGTCCCAGATTGAGATGTCAGAGGACATTTTGGAACAAATTAATAAACTTAATAGTAACAGGTCACTGAGACCAGATGGCATTCACCCAAGGGTTCTGAAAACTCAAATGTGAAATTGCAGAACTATTAACTGTGGTTTGTAAGGGGAAGTTACTCACCTTGTATAGTAACGATGGTTCTTCGAGATGTGCCCCGTGGGTGCTCCACTCCAGGTGTCAGGTCCGTCCCGGCACCACTGATCAGAAGATTTCATAGCCATACTGGGCTGGGCCGCGCATGCTCCCTGCGCCGCTGGTCGTTCACGCCCTTTCTAACGTGCCCCCCCTGCCAGTTCCTCTCACCGCTCGGTCTCTGGAAGAGAAAGAAAGAAAACAACCCGGAGTGGGGAGGAGGGTGGGACATGGAGCACCCACGGGGCACATCTCGAAGAACCATCGTTACTACACAAGGTCAGTAACTTCCCCTTCTTCTTCGAGTGGCCCTGTGGGTGCTCCACTCCAGGTGACTATATAGCAGTAGTCGGAACGAAGAGCGCTCCGGGTTACTTAGGTTTTACTGTCGAAAGGACTGCAGAAGCCACTGAATGGTCCGCCTCCCACTTCTGCACTATAGCGTAATGCTTCATAAATGTAGAGCTGGAAGCCCAAGTGGCTGCCCTGCAAATATCGGCTAAAGGAACTCCTCAGGCAAAGGCGGTAGATGTCGCCACTGCTCTAGTCGAGTGCGCTCACAGCTGAGAAGACAAGAGTCTATCCCGAATGGAATGGCATGTGGTAATGCATAAGGTGATAAGCTTGGCAATGCGCTGAGTGGAGAGTGCAGCACCCTTAGATCAGTTCGCTGTCGATATCAGAAGTCTATCTGTTCATCTCCACTGGCGGGTTCTGTCTATGTAAAAGGAAAGAGCACGCCTAATGTCCAGTGTATGTAGCTGGGCCTCCCTTGTTGAGGCGTGTGGCTTAGGGTAAAAGGAAGGAAGGATGATCGGTTCATTGATATGAAATGATGAAGATACTTTGAGTATGAACGCTGGGTGTAATCGTAACGTTACCAAGTCCTTCGAGAAAGAAGTAAAGGGAGGGTTTGACATTATCGCCCCTAACTCGCTAACTCTACGTGCTGATGTAACTGCGAGCAAGAAGACGGTCTTCATGGTTAACATCTGTAAAGGTACAGATGCTAGAGGCTCGAATGGAGGATGCATAATTGTATCGAGTCCCAGGTCGAGGTTCCACGACGGAGGAGGCGGCCTTCGAGGTGGGCTCATATTGGTCAGGCCTTTCAGGAACTGTTTCAACATCGGGTGAGAGAACACCGAATAACCCTGTATTGGGTAATGGAAGGCACTGATGGCTGCCAGGTGAACTCCGAGGGATGCCAGAGAAAGCTTCACATTTCGCAGATGAAGAATGTAATCGAGAATTTGGTGTGAAGTGGAAGTCAACGATTGAACGTTATTCTGGAGGCACCAGCAGGAGTATCTGCGCCATTTAGCCAGGTAAGTATTTCACGTAGACGTCTTTCTACTATGTATCAATATGGACCTGACCTGACGTGAACAAAGCTTTTCATCTAGCGTAAGCCAGTCAGGAACCACGCTGTCAAGTGCAATGCTTCTAGTTTGGGGTGAAGGAGAGACCCCCGGTCCTGAGAGAGGAGATCTCGATACAACGGCAGAGGCCATGGTGGTCGAAGTGACATCTTGTGTAAGAACGGGTACCATGCTTGCCTCGGCCAAGCTGGTGCTATTAAAATTACTGTCGCTCTCTCCGTCCTGATTTTCTCTATTACTCTGGGAATGAGGACTGTTGGTGGAAAAGCGTACAGTAGCGACTTTTTCCAGTTGGTCAGGAGTGCATCGCCGAGAGATCCTTTGCCGATCCCTGCTCTGGAGCAAAAAAGGCGGCACTTTTTGTTGACGGACGTCGCAAAGAGGTCTACCAGGGGCGTTCCCCATCTGCGGAAGTTCCTCTGAAGTACATCCAGCCTCACCTCCCACTCGTGGTCCGTGGGGAAGCGTCTGCTGAGGGAATCGGCAATGACATTGGCTATGCCAGTAAGTACGATGCTGTTATGATTATGTTGTTCTGTATGCACCAATTCCAGTACCGTACCACTTCGGCGCATAGGGAGCGTGATCTTGCTCCTCCCTGCCTGTTTATATAATACATCGCCGCTACGTTGTCTGTCAACACCTTGACTGTTTTGCCTCTCAGACTGGGGAGGAAGTGTTTGCATGCTAGAAAGATCGCTCGCAACTCTAGGTGGTTGATGTGAAGGCGTCTCTCGGTGTGAGACCATCGGCCCTGGATGCGCTCCCCACCCATGTAAGCACCCCATCCGATGAGTGAAGCGTCTGATGTTAATTGAACCGATGGCTGAGGTTGGTGAAACAGTACTCCCGTGAGAATGTTTAATGGGTTCGTCCACCATCGGAGGGACCTGTACACGTGGGATGGAGGAGTAACCAACTTGCATATGTCGTGTCTTATGGGGACATACACCGTTGACAGCCAGTGCTGTAAATTTCTTAAATGGAGACGTGCGTGCAGGACAACAAAGGTGGCCGCCGCCATGTGGCCGAGCAATCGCAGGCAAGTATGTGCTGAGATTGTTGTGGTTTTTTTGGAGAAAATTGACCAGGTCTTTTATTGCCTGGAATCTGTCTGTGGGCAGATATGCTCTCACCTTACAGGAGTCGAGAACCGCTCCTATGAACTTTATGTTTTGTGTTGGAATTAACGTGGACTTTTGTTCGTTTACTATCAGCCCGAGTGAGTTGAAAGTCTCTCTGACTGTTGAAAGCATCCGAGTCGTCTCCTGTCCCGTCCTTCCCTTTATGAGACAGTCGTCTAGATAAGGGAATATGATGACTCCGAGATGACGAAGGTGGGCGGTGACAACGGCAAAGGTCTTTGAAAAAACTCTTGGAGCTGAAGCCAGCCCGAACGGAAGGACGCAATATTGAAAGTGCTCATTGTTTATAACAAATCGCAGGAAATGTCTGTGCGCCGGATGTATAGCCACATGAAAGTAGGCATCTTGGAGGTCGAGGGCCGCGAACCAGTCGTCAGTGTCGAGAGAAGGGACTATCGTAGTCAGAGTCACCATCTTGAACTGCTGCTTTCGCAGATAACGGTTTAACTCCCTTATATCGAGAATGGGTCTCCAACCCCGTTTTCTTTTGAGTCAGGAAGTACCTTGAATAAAATCCTTTTCCCCTGAAGCAGTCTGGGACCCTTTCTATTGCTCCGATTTCCAACAGGCGCTAGGCCTCCTGTTTTAGGAGGGTCTCGTGAGAAGGGTCCCTGAAAAGGGACGGGGTGGGAGGGGTAGGGGGAGGAAAGGTTGTGAATGGAATGGTGAGTCCGGATTTTATCACTTCCAACACCCATCTGTCCGATGATATGGCCACCCACAGATGGTAGTAGGGTCGCAACCGACGTTTGAAAATGGGAGTGGTGTCTCTGACTGATACCGGAATGCCCGGCGTGCCCTCGACCTGAAAGTCAAACTTGCTGCTTGGGTGCTACTGCGTTATTTGCCCTAGATGTCTGAGGGCGTCTGCGCTGTGTCCTCTGCTTGGACTGGTTCTGATCATATGGACGGTTTTGTTGTCTGTGAAACCGGTAATCGTAACATCTTTGGAATGGGAAATAACACTTACGACAGAAAGGTGGAACATACATCCCGAGGGTATGTAAGGTAGTCCGGGAATCTTTACCCGTGTGGAGCACCTCGTCCATCTTCTCCGCAAACAACTTGATTCTGTCGAATGGAAGATCCTCGACCTTAGATTACAACTCTTTCGGTACGGCAGCAGTCGCAAGCCATGAAGCTCTTCTCATGGAAACTGCTGTTGCAATTGTTCGAGCCGCTGTGTCTGCCACATCCATGGCGATTTGCAAACTTGCTCTGGCACATGCATAGCCCTCCTGCAGTATAGATCGGAGAAGTACTTTGTCGGTTTCAGAAATTCTCTGAGCAATTTCCGATAATTTTGCAATGTTGTCAAAACTATGATTGGAAAGCAACGCTAAGTAATTTGCGATACAGAGGAGAAGTGTTGAAGAGGAGTACACTTTCCTCCTGAATATGTCCATTCTCTTTGCGTCCTTGTCTGCTGCCGAGTTTCTTACTTGCGGATTCTTTGCTCTTTGCAGAGCTGCATCTACAACCAACGAGTTTGGCTAAGGGTGAGTAAAAAGGAACTCAGCACCCTTTGAAGATATAAAGTATCTTTTCTCTGCTCGCTTGCATGATGGAGTAGTGGAAGCCGGCGTATTCCAAATTTCTCTGGCTGGCTCCAGGATCGCCTCATCCAGCGGTAGAGCCACCTTAGATTGCTGTCTAGGGTGCAAATTCTTCAGTAACTTATATTGCTTCGCTTTCACCTCCGCTAACTGAACCTCCTGTGATTGTGCTACCCTCTTAAAGAGGTCTTGAAATTCTTGGGTGTCATCTGGTGGTGAGAAGTCCATTGCAAAAACTGCATCATCGGGGGAAGATGACTGAGCGTCCTGTGGGGAAGCTTGTGGCGCCTGCTCATCTGTGTCCGATATTTGGCCCTCTTCAGGCTCCGACAGGACCGAAATTGAGGGGGCACTAGAAGGTGGTCTGGGTGATTGCAACAGTCGGTGATCAGAGACAGCTGGCAAGTGGCATCTGTAAGATGACTGACGGCAACAACACAAATACAAATGGGACGGTGATCTGCCCTGCCTCCCCGTGTAATAACTCCTGTGGTAACGGTAGTCAGAATCAGGAGATGGTCTTCTGGATGCACATCTACTGCCATGTCTAGTATGGTGAGATCTCGGAGGAGAGTAACTCGGAGAGCGAGATGTGTGTCTGCAATAATGGCGAGATCTTTGTTGCGGGGAACGTGAAGACCTATGCCTTGGATAGTAAGGTTCCTTTCCTGATACCGAATAATGGGGTGGGGAAGGGTATGTTGAAAGCACAGGAGAGGGAGACAGTGAATGATCCCTAGGGATTGACTTCCCAGATGCCTTTGTATGGGCTGATAATGAGTGCCCTTTAACACTTGAAGAGTCCCCTGCTGTGCTGCGATAAATCTCTTTGACAGATGGGAAGCCTGATTCATGGGAGGAGGGAGAGCCTGTTTGCAGTCTGGACGTAGGCTGCTAAGCAGAGTGCGAGGACTTTCTCGGTGCCTATGTGGGTAATTCCCGCGGCACTGGGTGTGCTGCGGAACTGCTGATAGCTGCCGGTGCCGGCTGCATTGACGGTGTTGGGTCCTCGCTTTGTGGTGCCGGGCTCTCCCGGTGCCGTCTGTCTGGTGCCGAAGGCACTCGGTCTCGCGGAGCCGTAAGCGGCACCGCTTCCGTGACCGCCTGGACAGCCGACTCCGGTGCCGACCCCTGCATGTCCCGCCGTTCTGGGGACAATGATTTCTCCAGCGGCGCCGTTAGCCGGGGCCGCTTGCTCCCCGAAGGGGTCAGAGCCCGCTTGTGCTCCCTATGAAGAGGGGAGGCTGGCGGTGGGGCAGAAGCAGTGCGTTGCTTGCCCGGTTTCGAGGATCGTGGCTGTGAAATTGACTTAGCTGCAGAGCGGCTGTTGTCCGATCCCCGGTCTCCCTGATTCATCGGAGGGAGAGGGACCGCTGGCAGGGAGCGGGCAGGGGAGGCTTTTTTCTTTTTAGCTCCGGCTGCTGCAGGGGATAATGCTCTTCTTTTCAGGGTTTGAGGGGACTCCTGCTGCAGATGGTTTGATGGCTGAAGAGCCTTATCACAAAGCAGGAGTTTGAGGTGGAGGTCTCTGTCTCTTCTTGCCCTCGGAGTCAGTTTAGAGCAGTGGGCACATTTGCTTGTGACATGAGACTCCCCTAGGCAACGAATACAGAGAGCATGCCCATCAGAAGCAGGCATTGCATCTTTACATTGCCCGCACTGCTTAAAGCCGGGTGATCCAGACATGGCGGTGAAACTGACAAGGAAAGCACTTCCGCGCGTAACTGACTAAAATGATCTTCTTTAGTCTTTTTTTTTTTAAACTAACTAAACAAAGGCTAATAACTAACTAACAGTAAAGGTCAACTATTTACACAACTAGCTTTTTTTTTTTTCCAGAGAAAGACAAGCGACCGAAGAGAGATCACAGTTTCCGTCAGCAACCGAGGACGGTTGAGAGGAACTACTGGGGGGGCCAAGCCGCGCATGTTAGAAAGGGCGCGAACGACCAGCGGCGCAGGGAGCATGCGCGGCCCGGCCCGGTATGGCTATGAAATCTTCCGATCAGTGGCGCCGGGACGGACCCGACACCTGGAGTGGAGCACCCACGGGGTCACTCGAAGAAGAACCTATCCTTTAAATCAGTTTCTGTATCTAATGACTAAAAGATAACTAATGTGACACCAATATTTATAAAGGGCTCCAATGGTGATCCTAGCAATTACCGGTAAGTCTAATGTCAGTCCCAGGCAAATTAGTTGAAACTATAGTAAAGAATAAATTTTTCAGACACATAGATGAACATAATTTGTTGGGGAAAAGTCAACACAGTTTCTATAAAGGGAAATCATGCATTAATAATCTACTAGAGTTCTTTGAGTGGGTCAACAAACATGTGGACATGTGGGATCCACTGGATATAGTGTACTTCGATTTCCAAAAAAGCCTTTGACAAGGTCCTTCACCAAGTTGTCATGGGATAAGAGGGAAGGTCCTTTCATGGACTGATAACTGGTTAAAAGGCAGGACACAGGGGGTAGGAATAAATGGTAAGTTTTCCAAGTGGAGAGAGGAAACTAGTGGTAATCCCTAAGGGTATGTCCTTAGACCAATCCTATTGAATTTATTTATAAATGATCTGAAGAAAGGGGTTAAACAGATAGTTAAGACCAAAAGCTCAAGATAGTTAAGACCAAAATCAGACTATGTTAGAGGTCTATAAAATCATGACTGTTATGGAAAAAGTGAATAAGGAAAACTTATTTACTTGTTGCCATAACACAAGAACTAGGGGTCACCAAATGAAATTAATAGGCATCAGGTTTAAAACAAACAAAAGGAAGTTTTTCTTCACTCAGTGCACAGTCAACCATGGAACTTCTTGCCAGAGGATGTGGTGAAGACTAGGACTTTAAGATGGTTCAAAAAAGAGCTAGATAAATTAATGTAGGTTAGGTTCATTCATGGCTATTAGCCAGGATGGGTAGGAATGGTGTCCCTAACCTCTGTTTGTCTGGAAATGGATGCCAGGAGAGGGATTACGTGATAATTACCTGATATGTTCCCTCCTTCTGGGGCATCTGATATCGGCCACTGTTGGCAGACAGGATACTGGGATAGATGGACCTTTGCTCTGACTCAGTATGGCCATTCTTATGATGATAGAAACAGCAGTGAAAAAACTGTATACTGCAAATCAATACATCATATCCTGCTTTATGGCCTAACTGTGCTGATATTGATCCTACAATTTTGAACAGCCCAGGCCTCTTCAAAATTGAAATTTCCAGTAAGTGAGCAGAAGCAATCCTTCTCAAAGTCACACTGCAAAAGCATGCTCAAGTATAGTGATTATCACTGACTAGTTTATTCAAAATCAGATGACAGAGTATTGTTTTTGTTGCAAAATGTTTTTGACAAGGATGCCACATTGTTATGTGTTTTTTCCAGGTATAATTATTTCATAACTTAGCTTAACGCTCTGAAACAACATGAAAAGTAACCCATCCATTTTACAGCATGGTTCAAATGGACAAAGGCCAAGTCCAGGTTCAAGAAAACCAGAGTGCTGTTAATCTAGAAATCCAATACTGGATTTCTAGAACTATAGCAATTTGCTCGAGCATTTGATAACAATCACCCTCTTCCTTGCAAAGAATATTTTGTGCAAAAAGGCAATGTCCACACTACTTGTTTTTGCGCAAAAATGGATCGGAAGAGAGTATGGAAAAGAAAATGCTAATCCATGCTTCATTTGCATTGCCTCTTCCGGCAAAACTCGTAGTGTAGACATAGCCTGAGACTGACATCTCTTGCTATTTTATCACTTAAAATTTTCATTGCCTACTTTTGGATCTTTCTGACAGTGTGCTTCAGTTTGCGAAGAGAGAAAAGCAATCTTCTGAACTGAAGGATTATGGTTAACATTCTAAGGCTACCAACTACAGAAACACTATTTATTACTGGTTCACCTTATATGGGTCCACAGTTCAATTTCTTGATTTTAGTACATTTCAGTTATTCTTAATATTAAAAGTTCTATAAAAACTTAGAGGAAACTAATTTTTATTTGCTTATATTTGACATGAATATATATGTACAGATCCTAGTATGCAAATTTATTGTCCATATGACTGGGATAAAACATGCAAAGTTGTGAAATGGATTTCAAATGCAATAAAAATTAAGTATTCAAAGTTTAACAAAGGGAACGGACAAGGGTGGTGAAGATACTCCTTGCCCGGGGCACCACTTGCTCTGTGGCAACATGCTCAAGGCATCTCATTCACTGTACTGGGTTTGGAACTAACAACATGTACCTGGTTTAATGACTATAAAATCCAACTAGTGCCATGAAACCCCAGAGAAGTTCACTAAGAGCCTACTAATGTGCACCTTGTTTTGGCTTATTGCTATTACAGTACTGTACAGCTCATTCAGTTTATTGTTTGATACCTACTTCTGTGGGGCATTACCTTCCACTAGGAAAAGCAGTTCCTACAAGAGAGCTAACATAGAAAGCTGTTGATGTGTGCCTTCATTTCCCAAACTATCTTCAATATTTTTTTTTGTTTCTCAATTTTTCTTTTAGTTTGATCTCATTTTCAGAAGGTTCTCTGAGTTATTTGGGCACTCTTTTAATCAGAAACTAAAATAGTTAATAGCCTAATAGCTACTTTCATAAAAAATTATCTGAAATAAACAGTTCTCAGTTTAGTTTTTACATAGGAAAATTAGATAAATGTGTCTGAAAGATCCACAAAGGCATGCTGGAGAAGGGGCAATATTGAAGTTATTTCTCCCCTTTAGCTACATTTATTCTTCTTCCATTCATCCCCATCCCCAAAGAACGTGGTATTAACAAATGTTATGTGTGTTTATGAGATGATGTTCCAGCTGTGAACTGCTGAGATGGTGATATCACAAAGACCCAGCTAGCCAATAAATACTGCTTTTGATAATCTGTGTCTATGGCCTTTTTTGTAATATTAAACAGATACCATTATTCTTACTAACACCACCTCATTAGTCAGTAAGATATTTCTGGATTTAAGCTCAAGTTAAGAGCAATTAGTATGTTCAAGAGATTGTTGCTTCATTATTATAAATAGCACTCATACCACAAGCATTTACAAAGCCTGCATTTCTGTCTGCTGTTTTATCAGCTTCTGGTGCCATAGCTCTGAAATACAATTTAACACACTACACATATTCTGCTAAGTATTTTCCAGGGTCCCTTTCTTCTCCAAGGCACATTGCCAATAGCTTATTCCCTTTCATTCACAAAGACTGGAAAATATGTGAAAATTTAAACTGTAGTTTTCTCAGGAAGTCAGTGGTGTCTCAGATAGCTGTGAGTGCTGGTAGTATAATAGTGCATCAATATCTTCCTGGCCACCTTAAATGTAGATGCTCTCTACACCAATATTCCCCACAAGGTTGGACTACAAGCTGTCAAGGATAGTATTCTTGATGATGCCATTACCTTGTGGATGAGCTATGTAACTTTGTCCTCACCCACAACTATTTCCATGTTGAGGACAATTCATACCTTTAAGTCAGCAGCATTGCTATGGGTATCTGCCTGGCTCGACAATAAGCCAACACTTTTACGGCTGACCTTAGTGTATTTCCTCAGCTCCTGTCCCTTTGCACCACTCATATATTTACGCTACACTGATGACATCTTCGTCATGTGGACTCATGGGAAGGAGGCCTTTGAAGATTTTCACAGGGATTTCACCAATTTCCACCCAATAATCAACCTGAGCCTGGAATAATCCACACAAGAGATCCACTTCTGGACACTACTGCACAAATAAATGATGGTCACAAACACCACCCTATACCAGAAACACACTGACCACTGTTCTAACCTACATGCCTCTAGCTTCCACCCAGAATACACTCCATGATCCATTGTCAACAGCCAAGCCCTAACATACAATTGTATCTGCTCAAATCCCTCAGACAGAGACAAACACCTACAGGACCTTTATCAAGCATTCTTAAAATTTAAATACTCACCTGGGGAAGTAAAGAAACACATTGTTAGAGCCAGATGAGTACCCAGAAGTCACTTACTTCAGGACAGCCCAAAAAGGAAAAGAACGTAACACCACTCGTTATAACCTACAGCCCCTAGCTAACCACCACCACGCTGCACCGCCAACTCAAACATCTCACTCCCCTGGTATTCTAGCCCCATGGGGAGAGCGCTGTGGTTCAAAGCCTCAGGCCAGATTAACTCTTCTAGAGTTCCAGGGTTAGTGGCTTTTGTACTCTCCTCTCCCCTTAGCTCTGGGATGAGGCAATGAGGGGTCCAGTGCTTGCGACAGAGTTGCCAGTGAGTGGAAAGGAATACAGACTTTGGGTGGGAGTTGGGGACAGGAACAGGATGTGGATGGGTGTCTGGCCAGGGGGCAAGGTGAAGGAGCAGCTCAGCCAGTACCTGCTGGTCTCCAGGGGCAAGTATGTCTAGGGCAGGATCTGCAGGCAGCACGGGAAGCAGCGCACATGCTGCTCCTTCAGGAAATCCAGCCGCTCCTCGTTCTGAAAACCTGGATCTTCTGCCATCATTTTATCTACGCTTGCACCCCGCCCTGGAACACTTCGTAAGCATCACCACCACATCTGGCACAGCTGGTTGCTGGTGATCACTGCGCAGCTCCCATGTCCCACCTCTCTGGAGCACAGGGGAAGGTAGGGTGGATAAGGAAGCACATATGTTGCTGTGCGCAGGGGAGGAATAGCGTGTGTGTGCTTCCACACAAGCCGACTCCAGCAGGGAGCCTTGGTGCTGGCTACCATCTTGAAAGGGGCGCAATGCTAGAGCACCAGCACAAGCTCCCCATTGTGGGTGAGGAGAAGTGAGGTGGGGCTGAGTTCGAGCTGCAAGCCATATTTGGCTCCTAAGCAAGCCAAATGAGCTTCCCGTGCTGACCCCTGCACTAATGTGATATATGCCATCAAGTGCCAGAAATGTCTACTGGCCAAACTGGACAGTCGCTATGCCAAAGGATAAATGGACACGAATCAGACATCAGGAATGGTAACATACAAATTTGTATAGGGGAACATTTTAACCTACCTAGATATTCAGTAATGGATTTGAAAGCAGCCATCCTTCTACAAAAGAATTTCAAAATCCAAAGACAAAATTCAGGTTCAGCTTAACTGAAATTCATTTGCAAATTCAATACTATCAATTTAGGATTGAATAAGGATCTTAACTGGTTAGCACAATACAAAGGCAATTTTCCCTCTTTTTATATCCACATTTCATACACACCTACACACAACTACCCTCTTTATTTGTTGTCTTTTTATACACACACACACACCACGCCACGCCTTTGCAAAGCTCCACTCCAATTTATCTGATTAAGCAGGTTTTACTCAATAAAAGCTTAAGTCCTAATAAATCTCTAAGGGTACATCTACACAGCAAAGTTATTTCAGAATAACAGTCTACACAGCCATTCCATTTTTTCAAAATAATTTCTAAATAATGGGCGGCTTATTCCAAAATCTGTAAGCTTCATTCTTCTAAAAATAATGCCTATTCCAAAATAACTATTTCCAAATAAGGTATGTGTAGACGCTCCACTTCTGCTATTTCAAAATAACCCCTCACCAGGGCCATTTTAAATTATTCCTCCCCAGTTCCTCCTGAGGCTCTAAATTGAGATAGCATGTCTACATTAGGGAATCCCGCCTCAGACTAATTTGAGGCTTCCCTGCAGTGTAGATGTGCTATTTCAGAATAACTATTCTGGAATATCTTATCTTGAAATAAGTGGGCAGTGAAGATGTACCTTAGGGTGTCATGAGACTCCTAGTTAACCTAAGTATGGATGCATATCAAGTCTTTCTCCAAATTTTTCACAGTCATTTGACTTTGAAAAAATGGAACGATTTTATTAAAAGCAAAATGGATTTTACTTTAAAAAAAATCTTGGCATACAAAATGAAACAGAAGTTTGTCAACAGTGTTACTTTTCTAGGAAACACCTGTACTATAGGGTGAGATTTTCAGAAGTACAGGCAGTCCCCGAGTTACGCGGATCCGACTTATGTCGGATCCGCAGTTACGAACGGGGCCCTCTCCCTGGTCTCCAGCAGACCAGGGAGAGGAAGCAAAGCGGCGGAACACGTGGGCAGCGGACAGGGCTGTCCGCTGCCCACGCGCTCCGAGGCTTGGCTCTGCTTTGCCCCCCCCCCCCCCCCCCCCGGTCTGCAGACCAACCCAGCAGCTGACTTGGGGATGCCTGGGGTTCTTAAGTTGAATCTGTATGTAAGTCAGAACTGGCGTCCAGATTCAGCCGCTGTTGAAACTGATCAGTTTCAGCAGCGGCTGAATCTGGACGCCAGTTCCGACTTACATACAGATTCAACTTAAGAACAAACCTACAGTCCCTATCTTGTACATAACCCGGGGACTGCCTGTACTCAACTATGGCCTAACTCAGCTCCGAATGAAGTCAGTAATAAAGCTCTCATTGACCTTACTGGGAACAGAGCAAATGCAAAGCCTGCATCCCACCCAACTTTCAATACTTGTGTGTACAAAAGTTGCCTAAATTTCAGTGGTTACAAGATTAAGTATACCAGAGAGGCATCCTTATGTGTAAGTATTTAAATATCTAACTAGCCATTTACATGTGCATGTCTAATTATGGGAATCAATTAAAATCTCTTCATAGAAACACATTAATTGACAGTCTCACATACCAAGCCATGATCATTACCTGAACTAACTAACAAGGAGACACGTTAAATGATCATTGAAAAAAGTTTACTTTTGAAGGGTAGTAGCAGCAAGTATCTGCACTTTCTAATCAAGAGTATTCAATACTGCTTTAACTAATTAAGCCAAAATCAGACACAATGACTGTCTTCTGCAACAGCCTCTGCCAAATCTTTTGCAGTAACATTTCATTTAACATTTATTTCAATAAAGATATTGATTGCATATCCATCAATTTTGCCATAACATTATAAATGAAAATAATAAACTAGACTCTTGCTATAACTTTAAAACTGTATTTATGATATCCCCAAAATGAATACAAATATGATTTGAAATACTATTTTCTCTCAATTATTCCAGGATTACTATTGAACATTGGATGTAACAATGATTTTACCAAGAGAAAGATAGCAAAACCTACTTAATACAAAAATCTATAATGTAGACAGACACTGGTGTATAAATAAAAACACTGAAGTGGCTACTTCTATCATTAGAATCTGCAAGTTTAAATGCCTACATTTTTCGGGGTTTCAATTTGCTGGAAACACTGAATTGAAATAAGCATAATATCACAAAGAGCTACCTGGCTCTTCAGAAGAATTCCATCATAATGGCTGTTTCCAGTGCTTTTTTTTGTAAGAAAGGAGAAAGTGGTCGAGGAAAAAAAAAGCCGCACCAGGGACCAAAATGCTGTTGCAGCCCCTTTACTACCCACATATCCCAAGCAAGCTTCCATCAGGAGCCACGCTGCCCCACGAAAATAAATGCCGATAGGCGCCGATATGCCCAAGGGGAATGCCATTCATTTACAGCATGCTGGGAAAATAGGGGTGTACCGGCACAAAAAAAAGCACTGCCAAGACCAAAACCAATCCCTCTCTCTAAGCCAGGCATCCTCACCCCCCCACACATTCCGATGCAACCACCCCTTCCTCAGAGCCCAGCATCCCAGCCCCCCAACCCAATGCCCCACCCTTCCCCAAAGCCAGGTACCCCCAGTGCTCCTCCCCAACCCAATTCCCCCTCCTGCAGAGTCAGGCACCAGAGGGATGGGACGGGTA
Organism: Pelodiscus sinensis; assembly: GCF_052426305.1. Taxonomy (NCBI): domain Eukaryota; kingdom Metazoa; phylum Chordata; order Testudines; family Trionychidae; genus Pelodiscus; species Pelodiscus sinensis. The sequence continues at coordinate 56,051,727 of NC_143059.1, read as the reverse complement.
AGGTAACCAACCCTACCTTTAAAGTGGCTGTTCCTGCCACTGGCCCGGCTGCCTCAGCACGCAGTGTGTACAGGGAAGCAGCACGTGGCCCAACTCCCATCTCACTGCTCTGTGTGTCATGTGGGCCTGTGCCGTGTATGCTCTGGTCTCACCCCAACATCTTAGTTTTGTTGTCCAGACACTCCCACTTCCCCTGCCTCATAGCTTTTCAACTGATTTCGCTCTCTTCCCAATAAGAGCCTACATCAGCTCTCCCCTCCACTGATTCCCAGTACTCATTGCCCTCATATGGATCTTTACTTAAAATACTTATTTCCTCTGTCAGGATTCTTATCCAATTTTTTTGGATACCTAGTGCCGGTTGCCACCTATATCCCAGTGCCTCATCAGATCTTTCTTCTCTTCTTCCCCTTGCCCTATTGGTTCCCAGCATGAGTCTTTATCTGATTTCAGTCTCTCCTGATCTACTAACCCAGTCTCCCCACCACCCTAACTCTCACATTTTCCCTTTTCTCTCCATCCCCTACCTCTCCATACCAAATTACAGTCCACGCTTCCACCACCTTCATCCCTAGATTCCTTCTTCCTTTCGCTTTACCATGCCCCAACTTGCTGTAGGCTGTTGTCCCATAGACCTAGTGGTTGTTCCCCATGCATTCAAGCTAGGCAGCTTTCTCCGGCATGCTGGCTTTGTGTGAGGGTGAGGAGTAACAAGGGCAAAGGGGAGACAGGCTCCCTGTACTCAGTTCAAACACCTCCACCCTGACTCACAGAATGTTCCACAGCCTAGAGGTGCAACTTCAAGGAACATCCTGCTCAGCCAGAGTAGAATCTTCAGGGAATTTATCTGGTAAACTCTTAAGTTTCTACTGAGCAGGAGTGAACTGCGACCTGTAAAAGCCTTGCAACTTATCTAAACATGGGTGAGTTTTCCTACAGATGGTAAGGGACATCCCAGACACAAAGGCCACACCTTGACAAATTTTAAATCCTTGCTCAGAAGCACAGGACAACTAAGGTTATGTCTAGACTGCAAAGAAAAGCTGGAAAGCGATAAACAAATTGCAAACTGCAATTTGCGTACCTTTTTCCGCTTTTTTTTTTGCGCCAGGGGGAGGGGAGGAGGCTTTTCCGAAATTTGGCCAGTCTTCACGGGGCCAAATTTCAGAAAACCTCCTCTTTGAAAACATCCCTTCTTCCTCACACAGTGAGGACTACAGGGATGGCAAAAGAATGAGCCTGCTTTTTCAGAAAGTGTTCCAGAAAAGTGGACGCATTCCTTGAATACAGCATAGCTTTTCCGGGACACCTCCAGTATCCCGGAAAAGCTCTTCAGTGTAGACATAGCCTAAAGCTTTCAAAGAAAATATATTTTTTCAACATGGACAAACATATTTTTGCCTAGCCTCCTTCTCAGAAATAGATTAATTGTTTTGACTTAAAAGTCTGCTCTGACACCAACCCCTTTTCTCCTCCGTTCCACCACTCTTCTCCCCCAACGAAGTGCACAGGCTGAAGCAATCATCTATTTATATAACTGTAGCCTTATATGTAGGTCTTATATGGAAAGTATCAGGCAACGTACATAATAAGCACTGCTGTTATCCCTGTCTACAATATACATAAAATATGTATTATAATAATCAAACACAAATTGCCCTCACTGTCCTCATCCCCAGAAGAACTCCATACACCCTAAAAATCCCACAGATTCTGAGAGATGTAGATTTGAACTTATCTCCAGCTAGCAGTATTTGGAAAGAGGGGCTGAGCATATAGCATACTCCAAATCTGATCTTAATCAACTGTTCTTTGAACTTTCATCACTGTCTCAGAAACAAACCAACCAAAAACAAAACAAAAACAAAAAAAACAAAAACCCGAACACTACCCTCCCTTAACATTGCAAAATATTTCTTACTACTAGTACTATTGAAAAGAGGATCCGAGATTCCCTGTGTTTTGTATGAGTTGAGGTGCTCTAAAACTGCAGTGTTACAATGTAAATATGCACACACCTCACCTCAGAGCACTACATTAACACAATATTGATGTGGAAAAACAATGAAGATCAAGGTTACTGGAAGTCAGGAAGAAAATGCTTTCCCAAATAATTTGCAACAACAGCATGTTCCAAAGGGCCGGTATGCAACTTTAAAAGAAAATAGTTAAATGGGGTTAGGTAAAAGGCAGAAGGAATCAGAAATAAGGGGGTGGAGGAGGCAAGGTACAATCTGCTTCCCTTTTGTTTTGAGGTAAGTGCTATCAATCCTGTTTCTCTGTCAAAATTCTCTCTTGAGAGGGATCAAACATGGTAGAACTCATTTCCTTTATTACAGAGGAGTTGACATCACTCAATTTTCTCTCTAGTCCTCTGGAGTCTTAGCAAGCTGTGCCTGGGAGGAAGGGGGGGAAGCAAAATAACCTTTACATATAAAGCACTTTAGACTGAAAAATCTGAATGGCCCGCAAGAGACTGAAACAAGAGGATTCTGAAAAATGGTTTAAAATGTAAGTAACCTAAGTAAAGAACAATTATTCTAGGTTCTATAGGTATGGATTTACTGTGGATTTTTTACTAAATAGTTTAGGAGAAACACAGAAATGAGAGGGAAAAGACAAGTCAGTTAATTTTGTTCTGCCAAAACAGAAAGTTCTCTCTAATATGTTCTGAACTGTTCAAGCCATGGGGATTCCACCAATTGCACTGGTATGGTATTGCACAGTCTAAGATATAAATTAGAAGGTTTTTCATGAAAGCTTAAGTTTTTCTTTGCTCAGTAAACCTATTAAGCATTGTTTAGCATATTCCCAAGTAGGACAAACCATCTCATTTTCCTGGTAGCTACAAATATTAACTTATTTTATATGGCCCTTAGTTACAGTTTTGTCAACACATATATTTGGCTTCTAGAGTCTCTCTCTCTCTGTCAGTCACTCTCAATAGTCTGAGTTCCCTCCTTTTACAAAATCCTTGTTAGTTTTGAATTACAGTAAACTTCCGATAATCGGGCACCTTTAGGACCCAGGGGGTGCTGGATTATCAGATATGCCGGACTATCGGAAGAGGGGGCTATGAGGGGTCTGGAGTGGGGTGGGTGGATGCCACCCCAGATCCCTCATAGCCCCCCCTTCCGATAGTCCGGCTCTGCCCCAGGCGTCCCCTGGTCAGTTTCAGCAGCGGCTGAATCCGGGACGCCTGGGGCAGAGCAGCTGAATCGGGGAAGCTGGGGGCAGAGCAGCTGGGGTGCTGCTGGGTTGGTCCCGTAGCGCTGCCTCTCGGGGCTGCAGGACCAACCCGGCAGCACTCCAGCTGCTCTGCCCCAGGCATCCCCAAGAGCAGCTGGGGTGCTGCCGGGTTGGTCCCGCAGCCCCAAGGGGCAGTGCTACGGGACCAACCCGGCAGCACCCCAGCTGCTCTGCCCTCAGCTTCCCCGATTCAGCTGCTGGCCAGTTTCAGCAGCGGCTGAATCAGGGAAGCTGGGTGCAGAGCAGGTCCAACTGTCCAGCTGCCGAAGCACTTCCGGGTTCCCGATTGTGCCAGACCACCGGAGCATTGGATGCCGGACCAATGGAGTCTTACTGTACTCAGAATTATCCATATTAAAGTACCATCTCCCCAGTGCTGAATAGTCATAGATTAACACTACCATACTCTCCCTCTACAATATACAAGAAGCTAAAATATCTTTTATTTTTTCTGTCTAATCTCAGAACTCACTTGTTCCCTCTTATTACAGCTTTTTTCATATCCTCCCTCTCACTGAATTCAGTGCATTAGATAACAATCTCCAGGTATATATATTTGCATTTACATGCTTACTTTTTTATATCTGTATTCCTAAAACATGACTGCTGCTATGCTGGACATGTGCACATATTTCTCCAGTTTACATGACTGAAGATAATGCTCAACAATATCCTCCAGCATTTTAATGGGAAGGAAAGAAGAAAGGTGGGGAAAGACATTCTAACTTTTAAAGTGCTGACTCTACCTTTAATGAGTTGCTCTTCAACTTTTTGGTAACCAGGTTTGGTTCTTTAAAGGATTTGAAACCACAGACAGAGGAATACTTCTTTTTAGGGTCAAACAAAGATTTTTATTTTTTTATTTACTTTATAATTAATTTTTCATTTAAATCAATTCACTATTTTTGATTCTTTTAAGACAGTGTAATATACAAATAAAAAATTGAAAAACAGTACAGTTAAAAAAACCAAAAAATAATAACTTTTCCTACAGATATACCCTCCCGATTTATCTTTAAACAATTTATGAAGTTAAATATATAATACTCACGTTAAGAAAGATAGGAGCATTGCTTAGATTCAGGAGATTTTTTTTCTTTATGTTTTTCCTTTTTTTTGGATTTTTCATTACAACTTACGACTGGTGTTATTCCCCTTTTGGAGCTTATTTGTTCCCCTTTTGGAGCTTATGTGCAGCAGCGAGATTCAGCGCCGGAGAGGAAACTCTGGTTGATTAGACCTAGCTTTTTGGATTCGCGACCCATCCGCTCTTGGTCTGTTCCATCCAACCTTATATACCCTATTTCGGTATTCCTCCACTCGCCTGATAATTGCGGACGTTAAAATTTTGTTGTCTCATTCTGCCCATACAAAAACTTTCGTCTGCTCCATTTGGGGTAATCAGCACTTTGTTGCATATTGCTGTCTGAGTTACTTACTTCCCTAAGAGCAGGGTTATTGTTGGTCATCCAATTACATTTTGTTTTTATTTTACATCTCCTGTATCTCACAATGCTGCCTTTCCTTTACATTTACAATTAAATGGTGCTCATTTGACATATTTTGGGTAGGCCTCAACACCTTCCTTTCATACAACTGACCTCTAACATTATCCCCCTCCTCTCCATTGATTATGCCATTTTAGATTCCCTTGGTGTTCTCTTTTTGCACCACAAAAATATTTAGAAGCTATGCTATAATGTTTCTCTGGGACGTATGAATAGGGAGACTTTAAAAAAAAAATCAGTACACTTTCATTCTGGTAACTGTCATGATCTACCTTATAAATCATAAAGTAATAAATGTGAGCTATAAGACCTCTCAAAGGAACATATTTAGTGTTTCATGCTATCCTAAAACAATAGAAAGATTAACAAATGGCCTCTAAAAGCTAATGAATAACATTATTTATTCTACAGTCGCTACTGTATCATGGTTTCCATCGGCTGATGACACAAACAGCAAGTTTATAGACTCTGAATAGTGTTAAATTGGTTGAATGTTTACCCAACATTGAAATAACATCCAAATGACAGACAAATATGAGAAAGATAGTTGTTCAAACTGAGAAACAAAAGCAAGTATTACAAGTGTGCACAGCATCAAAGGAGTTTACATAAAACGCGATAATCATGTAAACATTGTTTCTAAATACTTTCTGTTTTTTCATAACATGGTTGGACTGAACATATAACCATGGAAATAGTTTAAAACTATATGGATTGCCCCCCAGGAACGTCTAAACATTATATATTACCAAAATCTGGCATAGAGCTTTCTAGTCCTCAGTAGACAAGCAATATCCATTTAAGTTATGTAAGGAAACTAGTGGTCAAGGGAAGAAGGGGTTAAGATGCATCTGCACTACTTCAATCTTTGGTACTTTACAGTACCAAACAAACAAACACAGGAACAAATCGACACACCCTTAGAGCCCTGACCAGGGTTGTTCTATCTATTACCCAAGATCCACAAACCTGGAAATCCTGGACGCCCCATCATCTTAGGCATTGGCACTCTCACTGAAGGACTGTCTGGCTATGTGGACTCTCTGCTCAGACCCTATGCCACCAGTACTCCCAGTTACCTTCGTGACACTACGGATTTCCTGAGAAAACTACAATGCATAGGTGATCTTCCAGAAAACACCATCCTAGCCACCATGGATGTAGAGGCTCTCTACACAAACATCCCACATGCAGATGGAGTACAAACTGTCAGGAACAGTATTCCTGATGATGCCACAACTGGTGGCTGAACTCTGTGAATTTATCCTCACACACAACTATTTCAGATTTGGTGACAACATATACCTCCAGACCAGTGGCACTGCTATGGGCACCCGCATGGCCCCACAATACGCCAACATTTTTATGGCTGACCTGGAACAACGCTTCCTCCGCTCTCGTCCACTTACACCCCTTCTCTACCTACGCTATATCGATGACATCTTCATCATCTGGACCCATGAGAAGGAGACTCTGGAAGAATTTCACCATGATTTCAACAGCTTCCACCCCACCATCAACCTCAGCATGGACTAATCTACACGGGAGGTCCATTTCCTGGACACCACGATACAAATAAGTGATGGTCATATCAATACCACCCTATACCGAAAACCTACCGACCGCTATACTTACCTGCATACCTCCAGTTTCCATCCCAGAAACACCACACGATCCATTGTTTACAGCCAAGCAATGAGGTACAACCGCATATGCTCCAACCCCTCAGACAGAGACCTACACCTACCAGATCTTCAACAAGTATTCTGTAAACTGCGATACCCACACGAGGAAGTGAGGAGACAGATCGACAGAGCCAGACGTGTACCCAGAAGCCTCCTGCTACAGGACAAGCCCAAGAAAGAAACCAACAGAACACCACTGGCCATCACCTACAGTCCCCAGCTAAAACCTCTCCAACGCATCATTGTCCAGGGATCATCCTGGACAATGATCCCTCGCTTTCACAGGCCTTGGGAGGTAGGCCGGTCCTTGCCCACAGACAACCCGCCAACCTGAAGCATATTCTCACCAGCAACTACACACCGCACCATAATAACTCTAACTCAGGAACCAATCCTTGCAACAAACCTCCGTGCCAACTCTACCCACATATATACACCAGCAACACCATCACAGGACCTAACCAGATCAGCCATACTGTCACTGGTACATTCTCCTGCACATCTACCAACGTAATATATGCCATCATGTGCCAACAATGCCCCACTGCTATATACATCGGCCAAACTGGACAGTCCCTACGTAAAAGAATCAATGGACACAAATCTGATATTAGGAATGGCAACATACAAAAACCTGTAGGGGAACACTTCAATCTTCCTGGACACACAATTGCAGATCTAAAAGTAGCCATCCTGCAGCAAAAAAAATTCAGGACCAGATTTCAAAGAGAAACTGCTGAGCTACAGTTCATCTTTAAGTTTGACACAATCAACTCTGGATTAAACAAAGACTGTGAATGGTTCGCTAACTACAAAAGCAGCTTCTGCTCTCTTGGAATTCATACCTCCAGATCAGCTACTAGAAGCGGGCCTCATCCTCCTTGATTGGATCCACCTTGTCATCTCCAGCCTGATCCTGGCTTCCATATTTATACCTGCCTCTAGAAATTTCCACTACATGCATCTGAAGAGGTGGGTCTTTGCCCACAAAAGCTTATGCTCCTACACTTCAGTTAGTCTATAAGGTGCCACAGGACTCCTCGTTGCTGGTACTTTACAGGAAGCTCTAGTAGTCAACGGACCAACTACAGCAGCCAAAGTTGAACAGCCAACTGCAAGAACTCTCTGACACTATGCCTTGTGTCAACAATATGGTGCAGATAACCAGGAAAACAAGGCTGAAATGGGAAGGGGAGGTAGGAGAGCCAAGAGCTAGAATAAAATTCACAGCACTCTGTTCTGACAGTCAATTTGTATCTGTAAACATTTCAAACTATGCAGAAAGAATAAACTGCCATTTTTCCAGAACGACTCCACATGAATACAATCGATTGTGTAAACAGAGTGAATGTGGAAAAAAACTCTCTCATTTTAGCATTCTGCCAGATCTCAATATCATCTTACCAGAGATTGCCAGCTCTTACTATCAGAGTTAAAGCTTTGCTTCAGATGTCTGAAATAATTACCTCAAACATGTAAGTATTATTTGACAAGACCAAGGAAGAAAGTGGGATGATTTCACAAGTTTTGATTTCTGAGCAGGGAACTTGTGATTTCACAAGTTTTGATTTTGGTCCATGGGAAAACATGGTGTGTAATTTTCACCCCTTTCAAAATACAAGGATCAAGGTAACAAGCAGTAAATAACTCTCTAAATTGTACAGAAAACTGCGGATAGTTTTACAGAGCCAAATATTAGGGTAGTTGAGAGGGTGGCATTTATTACTAGCTTGGAGGACCCTGCAGGCAAAATTCAACTGTAGGTAGCACAAGTGTTGCTGTCCAGTGTTTCAACCTGCTAGACTTAATGAGAATTTGATATAGCAGCAAATACAAAATGGTTTATGGCAAAAAACAATAATAAAATGGTTTCAAATCATTTGGAAAAGACCTTTTCGGCAGTAAAAAAACCCACCACGCCCAACACCAACTGGGAATAGCAAAAAAATCCACACTAAAGCTTGCATAGCATAGACAGTCTTCTGAGGCAGACAGCTAGGGTTCATATGACCCTTTTGGCCATATTGTTCCTAATCATCATGAGAGGGAAAAGCCACTAGCTGTGCAAAAGAACAAATAGGAGACTACAGAACAACCTTAGAAAGATGAATGCTAGAAGATGATGAAGAAATCTGAAGGGAAAACAGAGAAATAGGTACCAGTTGTAGGTTTGCTGAATGATATTAAATTGTCCAGATTTCATAGCTGTGTATTTTATCAATAAAAATCAAGTACAGTAGGGGAAAAGGGGCTACAAAAAAAAAGTGAAGCTATATTATATTTGACTCGCAGAAATCTGCAAGGAGTCCGCTAATAGTAAGGGGTACTATGCAGCTTTTCTCTTTTAAAACAAAAGTTTAAAACAAATGCCCTGGTGAATATTGAATAGTAAAGCCATGTGATTACTGGAATGAAATCTGACCACCTTAAATTTTTTAGTGCAGAAGATCTTGAGGCTTGAGCATTACATTGAGAATCGAGTATTGAAAAATTTATAGAACTGTGACAAAAAAAAGGATAAAACCCAACTGAAGCTCTCAAATAGAATGCTGCAGTAGAGATATATGACAGCAACGTCGACTGATGTGCATCTCAAAAGAAGTTTATTTTGGCAGCTGTGAAAAATAAATAAATGAAAGCATCAATCACATTGATCCCCTATCTTTCCTTTGCAGAGCTGGCAAAAGCTGACGAGACAATACTGTGTGTGTGTGTGTGTGTGTGTGTGTGTGTGTGTGTGTGTGTAATGAAATGGATGAAAATTACAGGTTCTTTTCTTGTACCCAGCAAAAATGAAGATAATCATTGGCTATTTTATGTTGCGCATACACAATATATAAATACAAGTGGCACCCACATACATCCAAAACAGTCAGACTATAATCATAGTGGGTTTAGAAGCTCATTCAGGTTTAATAGCTTATTAGCTACCGAGATTTTTGAAAGTAAATCTGCATTTAAGTAGCTTAAAATCACCTTTAAAAACCTACACAACTCCACCTTTTCCTATAACTTTGTTTGAGTCACGTCTACCTTTTATATCATGAGCCTGCAGGCTTCCCTGAGGACAGAGGACTATACCACCACTCTCTTACAGAAGCAGCTTGGGGACAGGTGAGAAGCAGCTCTCCATGGCTGCTGTTGCTGCAGCACCAGCAGGCATAGTTAGGAGATGGGTGTATGTATCTAAAAGGTATTTTCAGGTATCTAAAAGGGTGTCATAAGGAGGAGGGAGAAAACTTGTTCATCTTGGCCTCTGAGGATAGAACAAGAAGCAATGGGCTTAAACTGCAGCAAGGGAGGTTTAGATTGGACATTAGGAAAAGGTTCCTAACGATCAGGGTAGTCAAACACTGGAATAAATTGCCCAGGGAGGTTGTGGAATCCCCATATGTGGAGATATTTAAGAGTAGGTTAGATAAATGTCTAGCAGAGATAGTCTAGATCAGTGGTCTCCAACCTTTTTATACCCAAGATCACTTTTTAAATCTCCAAACAGGCGAAGATCTACGCCCCGCCCCTTTCCTTGAAGACCCGCCCTCTCTATTCTCCTCCTGTCCAGCCCTTACTTACACACACTGATAAACAGTTTATTTTTAACTTATGCAGTGTATAAAATTAAAATCACGTGTTTATAGTTATGAAATAAATGGTCTGTATTTTATTCATGCTATTTAAATCTAAAATGAAGCATTTATAATTATACATTTTGTGGGCACAGAGTTCTGCAGCGAGGGGCAGGGAAGAGGGTGCTGGGAGAGCAGAGGACAGGGTTCTGCAGCTGGGGACAGGGTGCCAGTGGGGACAGAAATAGGGACAGAGTTCTGTAGCTGGGAACAGGGGAGTGGGAACAGAATTCTGTGGCTGGGAACAGGAAAGTGGGGACAGAGTTCGGGGAGTAGAGACAGGGGAGTGGGGACAGAGTTCGGGGAGTAGAAACAGAGTTCTGTAGCTGGGGACAGGGGAGTGGGGACAGAGTTCGGGGAGTAGGGACAGAGTTCTGTAGCTGGGGACAGGGGAGTAGGGACAGAGTTCAGGGAGTGGGGGGACAGAGTTCTGTAGCTGGGAACAGGGGAGTGGGAACAGAATTCTGTGGCTGGGAACAGGAAAGTGGGGACAGAGTTCGGGGAGTAGAGACAGGGGAGTGGGGACAGAGTTCGGGGAGTAGAAACAGAGTTCTGTAGCTGGGGACAGGGGAGTGGGGACAGAGTTCGGGGAGTAGGGACAGAGTTCTGTAGCTGGGGACAGGGGAGTAGGGACAGAGTTCAGGGAGTGGGGGGACAGAGTTCTGTGGCTCAGGACTGGAGGCTGGGGAGTGGGCTGCCAGTGGAGGCAGGGAGTCCCCTGTATCTGCCTCCTCCCAGGATTCTCCCCCCCCCCGAGGGAAACCAGCACGTGCCTGCCCCGGGGCCGACCCCTCCACAGCGCAGGGAAGCCCCGTGCACGCACTCCTGCCCTGGGGCCGACCCCGCGCAGGGAATCCCCCCGCGCGCGCCTCCCCCGGGGCTGACTCACCCCTCCTGTGTGGTGCAGGGAGCCAATGCTCCCTCCCACAGTACACCCAGCAGAGCAGCTAGCGCTACTTCCAGAATTGCCGGAAGTGGCGCTAAGGTGCAGGACTTCTGTCCATCCCCGGAAAGTCTACACTACCTCCATTTTCACTTGAGGCAGGTAGTGGGGCTTTTCGGGGGTGGGAGGGAAATGGGGGAAGGGCGGACAGGACTCCTCACGATTGACCCGTCGAGGCCTCGCGATTGACCCGTCGAGGCCTCGCGATTGACCTGTTGGTGACCATGGGTCTAGACAGTATTCGGTCCTGCCATGAGGGCAGGGGACTAGACTCCATGACCTCTCAAGGTCCCCTCCAATCATAGTTTTATTCTATGATTCTATGTGTCACCTTGCTGGGGCAAGTCCAAGGCTGCACTCACCAGCCAGAGTGAAGAATGCAGCCAACTGTGCACTTTCCCCTCACTCCCTGATGAAGGAGAACCGCCAGCAATGTTCCAATACATATTGGGGAAAGAGGGGAACATCAGCCCCCCCAATAGTTTTCAAGGGTGCCTGGAGGAACAGGGACTCAGGGATGGGGCAATCCCGGACAGGGATTGGAGATGCACCCTACCCAGCTTCTTTCACCTGCCTGGTGATTCTGTCTCTTTTCTGTGTGGTTTTATGAGAATCAATCCCATTCCAGGCGCATGCCATTTTCCTGGCACAACCAAACCATTATTAGTTTTCAGTTATAAGAAGAGGAAGCTGTATATCGAATTTGGTGGTCTTGGCTCTTACTGTTTAGGAGGAGTTCTTGAACAGAGACAGACAGACACACACTCTCAAAAATATAGTACATTGAAAAGCAATTTTAAAAATAAATTTGCATAATCAAATATATGATTTTGAAGAAACCAGAAATTAAAAATATTAAAATATTAAAAATATTGCAAATTTCAAACAAATTATGATTTATTTATAATTTATCTCAAATATATAATTTAAAGAGAAAATACACTGTAACTCACTAATTTAACTACTATTTCACAATCACAGCATTCTGTTCAATAGTAAAACAAGTGGCCACTCTGCATATAACTCTCCCAGGTACCCTTGCTGCCCCACTGGCTACTCACAATATCATGTCCCTCCTCTCTGTGCCCCTCCCTTTCTCCCCTCCCCCCCCCCCCCCCCCCCCCCGTCCCTTTCCATGCCAGCACAACCAAACCTTGACTTTGCTTTAAGTTGGAATAAGAGGCAGCTGCATACAAAATTGGTGGTCCTAGCTCTTACCATTTAAGAGGAGTTCTTGGACAGACAAACATGCATATTGCTTAAATATATAGATTACCAATTTCAAGTAAGCGTGATTGTCAAAAATTTAAGCAATTGCATACAAAAAAATCAGAGGAAAATGTAAAAGAAGTGTATACAGCATAGCTACAGTTCATGCTTATTTGAAAAAGTCCATCATGTGTGTTATCAGGGCTTATGAAAGAAAGATTAATGCACATCATTGTTCCAACCAGTCAGTCTGGCTTTCCTACATGAGCGTATGAAAAAAGGCTCAGTGTACTTGGAGGCATACTCCAACCATGTGTTTGAATCTGATCTTTTAAAACAACAGGTTAAAAGGATAAAAGTAAGTACTGGTATGAAACAGAACTTAAATTTTAGATCATCAGTGATGTGTATTTTAATAGAAATGCATGTACAGTAGAAATGAATGTTTATTTAGCTAAACATTCTAACTAGCGATGTAAAATCCTGTTTAATTAGTTAACCAGTTAAATGTTAGCCCACACCGGTTAACCATTCTTTTCCCTCCTAAAAACCATAGACTGAGAACAAACATTTACAAATCCCTGAGTCAAAGGTAACAGATTATTGATCAGGGTAAAAAACTGTAATCAGTCTGACAAAACCTCGGCCAAGAATAAATGTCCTGACAGATGTTTTATTAGATTTTTATATCTAAGAAACTTAAAATACCAAAATAGCTAACCTTGTAGCCTTCCTGTGACTCAAAATTGAACCTACAACAACTGCCTGAAAGAACTAAAACAGCACAAGGCAGATTTTCATTCGTTTTCTTAATTTTAACAACACTGGACATTGAAAAGCAAGAATACAACAGCATTTGTTGCTACACGAAATGTTAGGAAAGTCGAGCCCCAGGGACGCTGATCTTGTGATCATATAAATCTCTTTCAAACTATGTTAAATGTGCAATGGGGAAAGGATTCCTAATACTATAATATTTAGCAAGTGTAAGAATGATATGCAAAAAATATGGCCTGAAATAACCAAGAAGATACATTTATTGCAATTTATGCCAAGCTTTTTTGGAGAGAACGCTGACTACTTAAGGACATAATGTCTTAAATATATTAAAGGTCCTTGGCATTATATAGTTTTTAACTGACTTGTTTTCCAAACTTCTACTCATGCTAATCAATTCTGCCTCCTGAACAAAAAACAAAGTGTTTAATGCTGAGATTTTTCAACATCTATCAAGTTGGATTTATTTTTAACTTTGATAATAGTAAAATGACAAATGAAAAGATTTGTGTAAGTTCAAAAATACTGTATGCAGATTTTACTCCTACTGTCAAACAAAATTTTTTTAACTAAGAAAATATTTGCTGTTTTTCTGCCAAGTGACTATATAAATACAAAACTGCCTGAGTTCAACAGTACTCTCCTGAATGGCTAAGAACAGTGGTCACCAACCAGTAGATCAGGATCTACCAGTAGCCTCCGACAGGTGATCCTGACTGGTTTGGCCAGGAAGCTATCAAGCACTGGCACTTCAGTTGTCCCTCTACTCATTGTCATGCTGCTCCTGCCCTTTGCCTTGGAGCTGACTCCCTGGCAGCCCTCTGTTTGCTATGCAGGATATGGGAGGGAGAAGAGGAGTGGCGCTTATGTCAGGGGGCCCCCCACCACTTCTGTACCCTATCGCCACAAAGAGAGAGGGAGATGGAGGGAGCTTAGCAATGGAAATCTGTTACTTACACACTGTGTGTGTGTGTGATTCTCACAAACACACACTGTCCTTCACTCATCCCCTGATAACACATACGTGGGGGTTGTTGTTACTTTTTACTGCTTGCAAACTGTCTTCTTTTTGGTTTTTGACTGGTCTGTACATTTCATAATTTTCATTTGTGTGTCATACTTATATGCAGGGCTTGACAAATGGTGGCAAAAGCTGCTTACCAGCCTGCATTGCGCATGAGCAAGAGCCGCACTGCGCATGCGCGCGCTGCCGGTAAACGGGGCGCATGGCTGAAATCTCCTCGTTATGGGTGAGCAGATTCTATAGTTTGTCGAGCCCTGATTATATGTAATTCTTTGAGTAGTGAGTTCTAAAATGCCTAACCTGTCATGGCTGGAGTAATTATCCTTGTGGTAATTGCTGCTCCTGGAAGTGGCTGGCATGCCCCTACAGCCACTGAGAAAGGCAGAGCAGGGGTGTCCATATGCTGTCCTTGCCTGCAGACACCACTCCTGCAACTCCCATTGATCAGTAATGAGGAACTGTGCCCAGTAGAAGCTTTGGCTTCAGTGCCAGTAGATGAGGGGCAGCATGTGGTGCCATTGAGCCACTGCTGTACATGCCAGCTGCTTTCAGGAGGAGTGCAGGGCCTAACTCCACTGCTCCACCACCCAGAAGCCATCTCAGTTAAATGGTGCCCAGCCAAAGCCTGTTTTCCGAACCCATCCCAGCCCTGAACCTTCTCCTATATCCAACCTGATTCCCCAGACATGAGTACCCCTATACCAAAATTCCTTCCCAGAGCTTGCACCTGTAAACCCATCCTGGACCCCATTCCCCTGCCTTGGACTAAGTCCAGAGCCCCTCCCTCCAAACTCCTTGGCCCAAGACCAGAGCCTGCACCCCAGCCCTCTACCCCAGCCTGGTGAAAGTAAGTGAGGATGGGGGACGAGGGGAGATGGAGTGACTAGGGTGTGGCTTCGGAGAAGGTGTGGAGCAGGGGCAGGACCTCAAAGAATGAGCAAGAAGGAAGTGAAGCACGGGTATTTGGGTTTGAGGTAGAACTTACATTGCACTTAAATTGAAAAAGTGATCTTGTGGTTAAAAAGGTTGGAGACCACTGGGCTAGAATAATTTACTTCCTGTGGAACCTCTCTAAACTGGGATTCTCTGACACGACAACACACATGGTCCTGTAGGACCATAGATTTTTCTGGATCAAAGAGCCCTGGTAAACGGGAGTTGGGCGGCAGGAGGGACTGTGGCCAGTGGCAGAGGGGCCGGGAACCTGGCTGAAGCTGGAAGCAGAGCTAGTCCCGTGGCGGCGGCGGGGGACGGGAGGGAGGAGAACTGCAGTCAGGTTGGGGAAGTACGGCCACACCTGGGGCCAGGAGCAGAGCCAGGCAGGGGGACCAGAAGTAATCTCCCCCGGTCCTGCAAACTCCCTTGTTCAGCACGGTCTTGGTCCTGAGGATGCTGGAACAGGGAGGTCCAACATGTATTATGTTTTCCACTAGCTACTGTTAGCTCAGAAACACACTTGCTATTAAAATGTACAAAAATATTTCCACTTACATTTTTAGAAAATGTATATTAATTAATCATTATGTATCCCAATAGAGAGTAAGCCAAGATGTTACTACTTTGTGTTCTCTTTTGTTTTTGTGTGTCTCTTCTTAAATTGCCATAACAGAATAAAAAAAGTTTTCCCACATATGATACAAACACGATACTTAGATCCCATGACACTAAAGTAGCTTATGGTAATTCAAGAATATATTGGAAAACGTATGTACAACACAAATATATAGCATCACAAAAAAATCAAACAAAACAAAAGTTGTACCTTCCCCTATTTATCCTAAAAGGAACTTAAACCCACCAAAACACTTAAGCACATGTGCATCTCTAAGCATAAGTTCTCTGTAATTTAATAAAGTGAACAGGGATAATCATAATGTAATAAAATATTTGAATGAATACTCATTATGCACTGGTTTGTAGCTCCATACATATTGTGGCAAAGTCTGGGCTAAGCCCTCTGGGTCCTGCACTTCCTGGTGGTTTTTTTGTGTGCCTCAGAGCCTTGCGGTGTCCCTAATACTGCCACGAAGGTGAGGGTATCCTGCTACCAGAGCCTTTTTTCATCACTGGCCAGTCCAGTGTCCTCCTTTTTCCACTCCCTACTGGCCCTTCCAGCCAGAGGGGAGGATAGGGTTGCCAGTTGTCCGGTATTCATGCCGACAGTCCGGTATTTTCGCCTCCTGTCCGGTAAAAAAAAATTCAGAGAGTACCAGACATATGAGATGTCCAGTATTTTCTGAATTTTTCCCCAGTCAGGAGGCGAAAATGCCGGGCACCTGGCAATCCTACAAACACTCAGCACCTGGCCTCCCTCCTCCCCGAGTTCCCTCCTGGCCCCCACCACTCCCAGCCCCCCAACCCCAGGCCCCATGTTTACCTGGCTCCCCAAGGCAGCCGGCACAAAATGGCTGCCAGTCAAAAGACCTAGGGGAAGCAATGCTTCCCCTGGGTCTTAGTGCTCAATCGCTCCCCTGTTCCTATCCCTGCACTCACTCTTAAAGGGGACATGCTGTTTTATTTTATTTTATTTTATTGTTTTGACAAGTCCTTGGAGTCCTTTCCCCCCTCCCCCAACAACTTTGGTCTCCCCCCCCTTTTTTCCCCCTTCAACAGAATTTTTTCCCAGTGGTTTTTTTTTGGGGGGGGGGGGCGTATTTTTGTTTCAACCATCTGGCAACCCTAGGGAAGAGCTGGGGAGAACCCAGTCCCACCCACTTGCTACGGGTTCTGGACCAGGGCCCTATGGGTGGGGTCAGCTCCAAGCTGGCCATGTAGCTTGGCCCTTGCTCCCTGAGCAACAGCCCCTTCCTGGGACACTTCCCCAACCCTTCCCGCTTAGCATCCCTTTTCTCCTTCCCCCTTAGCATTGCCTGGGGGAGTGTTTTTATAGTGCGCACATACACTTTAAGTGGCTGCAGGTGTTCCAATTAGCCTTCACTTCAGGCTGATGGCAGATAGGCTTCAGGTGTGGCTGGCTGAGCCACAGTGTTTAACAGCCTACTCAGGGAACATAAAACCACATACCCAACTCCCCATGTATCCGCCTTCCATGAGGCCTCAGTAGTTCCCTGATCTCAAGCTGCCACACCACGCCACGTGCATGCGCATGCGCACACGCACACTGTCTGGAATTAAGGAATTTTATTGTACTAAAATGGAATCATTGTTTGAGTAGACTCTGTGAGTTCAACCCTCAGCTGTGTGTGTGTTATGCAAACAGCCCAAAGACAGCCAAAAGGCAGGTACCAAAGATTTGATCCTAAACCTAGAAAAAAAAATTATACATCTTAAAAAGGACAATGTTCAAAATTTTAAATGTCCCAGGAGAATTTCTCATCCATTATTTCTTTTCATTGCTCCTTTAAATACAAGCAATGAGTACATACAAGGCTCAGTAAAGAAAGCACATCTTATAGAGCATTTAATTCTTATTGTACCATAGACATCCAAACTTTTGTGGCAATCCTTGATTTTCTCCCTTCCAAAGCATATTGCTTAGAACAAACATGTAAAAGGGTTAATGCAGGTTTTCAGGGGTGGGCAATGACACACAATATCTTTCCACGGCACAGATCACAAAGTAAAACATGATGTGTACCTAGAAGTATACCATGAGCAGAATCCCATCTCTAATTCAATTATCTTACGGTTAACAATTCATTCAACCATGTGATAAGTAAGTCACAGGGTACATCAGGGTATCATGTACAAAACAAAACTATGTAATTGGGGGGATCGCCTTTTCATTGTACGTCTTAGTAGTAAGTGGCCTTTTAAAGCAGGCGTTTTAATTTAAACCCACAAAATCAGTAGGTCATCAGAATAAAAAGTTCTTCCTTTCCTCTCTTCATTGCCTACCCATGAAACAACATTATGTTTGTGCTGGGATGAACAAACAAATCAGTACCATTATACTTTTGTTCCAAGCAACCTTGTTCAGCTAGCTAACAATAGGGTCATTTTAAAATCTTTTCTTCCCATTCTTACTTGTACACATGTCCCATCTCTGGACAACTTTTAATTGGAGGGGGAAAAAGAAGAAAACGTATCTCGTACACTAGCCAAGAAAAGAAAAAGAGGCATCTAATGTTTCTTAAAAACATATTATAAAATCTCAGAAATACCATACACATCATACAATGCAAATGGATATCACTAATTGTGTTCAGCACTGAAACACTTTAATGTTTTTCAGCTGCACAATTAAACTGTACTAGAAATGAAAATTTAAATAACTGGATAAATAGAAAATTAACTACATTTTAAAACTTCATTTATGGTAATCTGAAAGCCTTAGGCACTGTCTGGAAACTGCCGTGTTTCTGTAGTAGACTTCACTTCATGTTTTGAAAGCAAAGACAACAGCTTGCCAAGCTCTACATCTTACCAGATCTGCCCCAATAAAGTAATTTCTAAAAGCTCCTGGGAACTGTTTTATTGGAATTAATCAAAACTTAAAAAAAATTCTAACAAAAATACTTAATGTCTCCACTGATTCTTCTGTCGGGGGGCCTGTTTTGTACAATATGTCAAAGCTCTATTGCCCTCATGATGCTATTATAGAAAACAAAGCACAAGCCAAGAGCTTGTCTGACTCCACACTCTTGGACTGGAATGCAGTGCCTCTAATATTAACTAAGGGCACTGGGATGCCTATTTGTTTTTAAATTGTGTCTGAATACATTTATAAGCTATTATAGGATACTATGGAATAAAATCTACAATGGTTCACTGCTAAAAACAACTAATTGTGATCTTCTGTGATTCCAGTACTGAGGCAAAGTTTCTCTGAATTTCCTTCTAATCCCTTTAACCTAGTTCTTTCTATAAGCACCATTTCCTCTAATTAATATGTCAAGCAAAATAAACAAAACTTTCATTCACCAATCTTCTGCATCAGCTGTACATAACAGGAAGAGAACCCTCTGTACCATTTTGGCACTTCATTTTCTGCAATACTCTCCTCCTGAAAAATACTGTTTGAACAGATACTTAACTACAGCTCAAGGAATAGAGAGAATATTCAAGCCCCTATGCAAAGTTCACTTTCAGATTAAGTTAACCACAAATGTAAACCACAAATAATTCAGACTGTATTTCAGTTCAGGACATCCTACAGCTTTTAGAGTCTCATAAAGAGGCTTCCCTATAATAAGTAAAATATTCACAAATACTGACTGCAAACATAGATCTTGCTGAACATGAGTAAACTTTCATATACCTTGATTTAAGTGCAATGTTAAACTGTAAATAATAGTGTGAAAGGCAGATTGATTTGTAGAGTCTTGCACAGATCATAGAACCATAGAGCTGGAAGAGACCTCAGGAGGTCATCAAGTCCAGCCCCCTGCCCAAGGCAGGACCAATCCCAACTAAATCAACCCAGCCAGGGCTTTGTCAAGCCCAGACTTAAACACCTCTAGGGATGGAGATTCCACCACCTTCTGAGGTAACCCATTCCAGAACTTCACCACCCTCCTAGTGAATTAGTTTTTCCTCATATCCAAGCTAGACCTCCCCCACTTGAGATCATTGCTCCTTGCTCTGCCATCCATCACTACTGTGAACAACCTTTCTCCATCCTCTTTGGAACCTCCCTTCAGCAAGACTGCTATCTGATCTGAGGAAGTGGATCTGGCCCACAAAAGCTCATCACCTAATAAACCATCTTGTTAGTCTTTAAAGTGCTACAGAGCCCTGTTTTTTGTTTCATCAAATCCCCCCTCACTCTTCTCTGCTGCAGACTAAACAAACCCAAGTAGTCAAGATGCGCACCGGGTCAATGATTTTCTGCAGAGGCTAGAACCGCAGACGCTACTGCCGGGTCTGAGGCACAACGCCACACTATAGCGTAATGGTGCACACAAGAGGTGCTAGAGGACCAGGTGGCTGCCCGGCAAATGTCGCTGAGAGGGACGCCTCGGGCAAAAGCAGTGGAGGTGGCAACCGCTCTAGTGGAATGAGCAATAGGCTGAGAAGTGAGTGGCCTTCCTCTGAGTGAATGACATGTCGCGATGCAAGTAGTGATAAGTCTAGCTATACGTTGACTCAAAAGAGAGTTGCCTTTGGAATGCTGCACTAGCGACACGAGCAGCCTGTCCGCACGTCTCCATGAGCGGGTTCTCTCTATGTAAAAAGAGAGAGCTTGTCGCACGTCGAGCATGTGTAACAAGGTCTCTGAGGGAGAAGCATGTGGATTAGGATAAAAGGAGGTTAAAACTATAGGCTTATTGATATGAAAAGACATATTAACTTTGGGGATTAATGCCGGATGTAGGCGCAATGTCACTGTGTCCTTTGAAAAACATGTGTAGGGAGGATTTGCCATTCACGCCCCCAGCTCGCTGACTCCGCATGCCAAGGTAATCGCTAATAGGAATCTGACTTTCATTGTTAACATTTGCAGTGATATCGACGCCATAGGCTCAAAAGGATTGTGCACAGGACCAAATCGAGGCTCCAGACTGCTGGAGGCGATCTGTGAGGTGGGTGCATGTTTGTCAATCCCTTCAAAAATCTTTTTGTGGTTCGATGAGAAAAAAAAATTGAGGAACCTTGCACTGGTTCATGGAAAGCACTGATAGCTGTTAAGTGAACCTTCAGGGTTGACATGGAGAGGCCAGAGTCATGAAGCTGGAGGACGTAATCCAGGACCTGACGCAAAGGAGAAACAAGGGGTTGCGCGTTTTGAGTTCGACACCATTGAGCAAATCTGCGCCACTTCGCCAGATAAGTTTTTCAAGTGGAAGCTTACCTGTTGCTCACCAAAATTGTCTTGACTCGTTGTGAGCAAAGGTACTCATCGTTTTTGAGCCAGTTATCAGCCATGCTGTGAGGTGGAGTGAAGCGAGTCTGGGATGCAGGAGAGCCCCTTCCTCCTGTGATAACAGATCTGGGTGAAGATGGAGTGTCCATGGTGGGTATACTGACATCCTGTGCAATAGTGGGTACCATGGCTGTCTCGGACATGCCGGCGCTATCAGTATGACTGTCGCCTCCTCAAACATTATTTTCTTGAGAGTCCTTGGGACTAGGACTGTTGGGGGAAATGCATAAAGGAGAGATCTGTGCCAAGTGGTCAGAAGGGCGTTGCCCAGAGAACCCCGTCCCATTCCCGCTCTGTAACAGAACTGAGGACACTTGGCATTGTGTGTCGTGGCAAAGAGGTCTACCGTCGGTGTACCCCACCTGCAAAAGATGTAATGTAGCACATCTGATCTTATCTCCCACTCGTGATCCACAGGGAATCGTCTGCTCAATGATCTACAATGACATTGCTGAGGCCAGATAAGTAAGACACTGTGATGGTTACGTCTTTCCGTATGCAGGTATCTGGCGCCTCCCTGTCTGTTCACGTAGTACATCGCCGCCACGTTGTTTGTGAATATCCTGACTGTGATGTGCCATATGCGTGGAAGAAAATGCTTGCATGCCAGAAAAATGGCATGTAACTCCAAGAGATTGATGTGATAAGTCTTCTCTGTGGAGGACCACCTACCCAGAACGCGGTCATTGTCCATATGTGCACCCCAGCCGATGAGAGGGGCATCTGTTGTTATGGATGCGGAGGGCTGAGGACGACGGAATGGGACTCCTGAGAGGAGGTTTCTGTATGCTTCCACCAACGCAGTGAATCGCGGACATGTGGCTGCACAGTGACCATCTTGTGAATGCTGTGTTTTTGCGGTATGTATACCCTTGCTAACCAGTGTCGAAGATCCCTGAAGTGAAGTCTGGCATGAGGGATGACAAAGGTGGTGGATGCCATGTGGCGCAGAAGGCGAAGGCAGGTATGGACGGATAGAGTCTGAGTGGTGTCGAGGACCTTCACTAGTTCTTGTATCGAGTGAAACCTGTCTAGAGGTAAGTATGCCCTTGCCGTGATAGAATCTAGGACTGCCCCTATGAACTTTATATTGTGTGGGGACAATGGTCAACTTCTGTTCGTTTATTATGAGGCCCAGAGAATCGAACCTGTTTCTGGTCAACGAGATCATTCGCATGGTTTCCTGATGCGTTTGTCTCAAAGGCGCCATCATCTAAATAAGGGAATATGAGAATATGTTGGCGACGGAGATATGAAGCAACGACCACTAGAGTCTTTGAGAAAACTCTGGGAGCCGATGCCAGGCAGAAGAGGAGGACCCTGTATTGGAAATGTTCCTTGTTTATCACGAAGCGCAGGAAGCGCTAGTGCACCGGATGAATCATAATGTAAAAATATGCATCCTGCAAGTCGAGGGCCGCAAACCAGTCATCGTGATTGAGAGATGGGATTATTGCGGCAAGAGTCACCATCTTGAAACGTCTTTTCTGCAGATAACGATTGAGCTGACGCAGATAGAGGATCCGTCTCCATCCTCCTGTCTTCTTTTGCATCAGGAAGTAGCACGAATAAAACCCTTTCCCTTTGAACTCATTTGGGTCTCTCTCTATAGCTCCGATGGTAAGTAGGTGTAGAGCTTCCTGTCGCAAAAGAGTGTCGTGAGATACTGATATTATTTCCAATACCCATTTGTCAGTGGTTACTTCGGCCCAACGATTTTAATAAGGCCGAAGGCGATGATGAAAGATGGGTATGGTATCGGCAGCGATGGCAACGACGACTGGTGAGGTTGTGCCCTCAACAGGCGAGTCAAACCTGTTGTTTTATGTGCGGTACGTCGCTCGCCCTAGATGGTGGCGGACGCCTACGCTGCAGTCTTTGTTTAGATCGAGTCTGATCAAAAGGACAAGATTGTTATCTTTGGAATTGAAAGTCATATCGCCTCTGATACGGGAAGTACCTTCGGCGACGGAACGGTGGTACGTACATGCCGAGCGTACGTAGGGTTGTACGCGAGTCCTTTCCAGTGTGTAACACCTCATCGGTTTTGTCCGCAAATAGCTTCAATTTGTCAAAAGGAAGGTTTTTGACTTTTGCTGGCAAATCCCTAGGGGCACCCGCAGCAGCCAACCATGATGCTCTGCACGTGGATATTGCAGTAGCTATTGATCTTGCGGCGGTATCCGCAATATCCACGGCTATCTGTAGACTAGCTCTAGACTAGCTCTAGCACGGAGTTCTGGGCGAGCCCTGCCAACTTGGCGATGTTATCGAACCCATGGTTGGACAGAAGCGCCACGTAATTGGCAATGCGAAGAAGGAGGGTGGACGAAGAATAAACTTTTCGACTGAAGATGTCTAATTTTTTGGCCTCTTTCTCTACTGCTGGATTTTTCACCTGTGGATTCTTAGCACGGTTAAGGGCTGCACCCACTACAAGAGAGTTTGGCTGGGGGTGGGTAAAAAGAAACTCCAAACCCTTGGAAGGGACAAAATATCTCTTTTCCACCCACTTCCATGTAGGTGGGGCGGAAGCTGGGGTGTGCCAGATTTCCGAGGCTGGCTCAAGAATGGCCTCATCAATCGGAAGTGTTACTCTCAACTGTTGCCTTGGGTATAAATTTTTCAGCAGCCTGTATTGCTTGGTCTGCATGTCTGCCAGCTGGACATTCTGTGTCTGCGCTACCCATTTAGAGAGATCTTGGAACTCTCGACCGTCATCCAAGGGTGAAGTGTCCCCTTGAAAGATGGCCTCATCCAGGGAGGATGACTAAATGTCAGCTGGAGACACGGTGTGCAGAGCGGCATTATCGTCTGAAATCTGACCCTCCTCTGGTTTGGACATCTGAAGAGGAGGAGGGGTGGCTACCGGAACCTTGGGCAATGGGGCTGTCTGTTGGAGTGAGCCCACCGGGGACTAGCGTCTATCCAGAGACGCATGGCAACAGCAAGAATGGGAAGGAGAGCGAGATTTTGTGTAGTCATGAGAAAAGGAATCTCCGCCCCCCCCCCCCCCATGGAGATAGGAGTAGTCGGGAGACAGCCTCCTGGATGAATGGGCACTGCTGTATCTACTGTGTTAAGACCTTGAAGGCGAACAAGTCGGTGAATGAGATCCACTAGTAGGCATCCCATAATGCGGCAGGGGGTGCCTGTACACAACTATAGTGAGGCCTTGAATGCCGGTGTGGAGAACGCGGGCTGCGCTGATAACGAGGCTCTCGAGGAGAGTGGTACCGTGGAGGGGATGGAGATGGTGCCGGGGAAAACATCAGTGAGGGCGACAGGGACACCCTTCTCGGAACTGATTTCCTTTGAGCCTTTGTAGGAATGACTGAAGGCATCATCCAAAACCAGTATTGGTGAGTGCTGTACCGATGAAGCTGGGGAGGCTAACTCTCCTGCCGGTGTCTTATGCAGAACCAAACTGCAGTGATCCATCGGTGCCACACTCAGTTTCTTAAGAACTTGCAGTGCCACCCCCGGCACTGCAGCGTGTCTATCACTCGGCACCGTATCTGGCCCCATGGGCGTTCGGTGCTCCAGTGCCGACTGGGCTGTTGGTGCCGTCGATTGAAGCGGTGCCGGCCTCGGTGCTGTATCATGCATCCTGTGCCGTTGCACCATCAGTGCCGAGGTCCTCGGATCCGGCACCTGTGTAGAGGGTTGCTTGTGAATCAGTGGAGCTGCTTTCTTTCCCGCAGCCTTAATAGCGCTTGAAGGCACAAGCACCGAAGAGGACCGCACCAAAGGCTTATGCCTTTCAGATTTTTCTTTGGTGGACTGACAGCCCGTTCCACAGGTGCCCGGTTGGTCACCCTCACTGATTTTAGACAGAGGGGCCGCGACCAGGGATCGCGCCGGGGAGGCTTTCTTCCCTTTCTTCACTGTCGACTCCCTCGGTGGTGATGCCCTCCACTTGCGCTCCACAGAGAAGTCCCCTTGGGCTGCTTCAGAAGGCTGCAGAACCTTGTCAAAGAGGATGAGCTTGAGCCTCATGTCTCTGTCCCTACGTGCCCTGGCCGTTAATTTCGAACAGTGGGCACACTTGCTCGGTATATGGGACTCCCCCAAACAGCGTATGCATGCGTCATGGCCATCGGACGCTGGCATGGGGTCCTTACACTGGGAACACTTCTTAAACCCCGGTGAACCAGACATTTTGATTCAACCGGATTAAAATAGTAATAATAGTAATAATAAACTAGAACGAGCAACAATAACAGTAACACTAACTAAGTTTAACTTTAACTTTTTTTGTGTTTTAACTAACGAATAACTAACAATAACCTGAAGAAAAACTAACGAAATTTTGAACTTTACAATTGAAAGGAGTTGCCTCTGAGGAGAGGCAATGGAGCTCTGTCAGCAACCTAGAACGGTTGAGAGGAATTGGCGGAGGGGCCGGACCGCGCAACAGGAGAAACAGCGCGAACAGCGCACGGCAGCTGTTGTGCATGCGTGGTCTGGCTGACTACAGCTATGAAAAGCCTCCGATCAGCGGCGCCGGGACGAGTCCGACACCTAGAGTGGAGCACCCACAGGGACCACTCGAAGAAGAACTATAGCGCTCTGACGAGTGTGGACAGAGTGGCTACCAGGGCAGCTGTGAGAGCTCCTGGAGGCCTCTTATTTCAAAATAACTCCATCTGCCCCATCTAAACACCCTATTCCAAAATAGTTAATAGTCTCGTAAAATGAGGGTTACAGATTCCAGAATAAGACGCCCATTATTTTGATATTGTTTTGAAATAACAGGCTGGCTGCATAGATGCACTTTAATAATGCTAGTTATTTTGAAATAATGCTGCTGTGTAGACAAGCCCTAAATGAGTGATACAGGATTCTGAGTGTCACTAGACTTAGTAAATCTGGTTGTATAGATCAGCCTACCACCAATGTCTGTATGAGTGACTGCAGTTAATTGCCATTTTCTTTCTAGAACACCAGACCTCTGATGCGAAAATGTCTCACCCATTATTGTGAAACAACAGTCACCTGGCCGAAGAGCAGGAGATTGAGAAATCATTGTCTCAAAGGGCAAAGGTATCAATATCTTTGTTAGCATGACAACCAATTTTATCAATTATGGCAATTCTTCCCAACTTTCCCCTCACTTAGATAAAACTAAATATTAACGTCTAAGAAGATGCATAGAGAAAGACACACACTAATCGTGTCTTTTTGGGAACATACAAAAAATGACCCAAGATAATGGAAAATGAATCTGAGCTATGATATAATCAGTTTGCTTATTGTGTACTGAATATATTGCTCAGATTTCTGCAAGATTTCTTGCACTTAGAACTTGAAATTTTTTTAGAAATACTGGAAAATTGAGCTGTATCCCATCACATCAGGTGTGGGAGGACTCAATGACTTATGAAATGTAAACTCTTGCTCATGTTACTAAAAAAAAAAAAGCTTTGGCTATATAAATCACAGAGTATGGTTCTCATTGTGCTCATATGAATTGCTTTATAGTTGCCATGGAGTTCATGAATAAGCCTGCAAAGAAGATTTAAAGGAGTTCAGTTATAATCAGTGAGTTTATGACTTTTCAGGGTCATGCATTAGACATGATGAACTTCTCTCCAGTGTATCATTCACAGGACAGTTTCTCTCAGGCTTACTACGGCAATCTTGAATTAATCTTTTTGGCAGTTCTTTTTGATAGCGGCAGTCAAAGTACTCTAGTAACTCTGAGCCATTAACCCCTGCAGATTTCTCCTACAGTTCAGCAATCTTAACCAAAAAAAAAAAAAAAAGTACAAAGTGGAAAGGTAATTCATTGTCTTACTACAGTTTACACTTTTGAGACAAACACAAATTAATAAGATTACATAATTACAGTAAAAGTTCCATAGGAGGGTAGTCATAAGCCAATAAAATTTAATGTAAGCAAGGTAAAATTTGCACTCTTACTCCTAAATGGACATTAAGAAGTGTTAACCTGTTAAGTGGTTACCTGGTAAGCATCAGCCTTACTGGCATGCTTACTGGTAACTAGTTAACTGGTAGCCCATAGAACCCTGCTGTGCCATGGGCAGGGGGCACGGCAACCCAGCCAAGCCCACCACCTACAGGATCCCAGTTAACTGGTTAAACGTAATATTTAAATCAAACTTTGTGATACCGCGACCCCCTAAAATGCTAAATGAATTTGTGTGACCCCCCCACCCTCACTGCTCCAAAGTTGTTAACTAAAAAAGGGGGGGGGGCAAAGTTAAGCAAAAGTTGCACCACTTTGTCCAGTTTGGGACTGCACACTAACCACCAATTCATCCACCCATCCCCGAGCTACGCCCCCCCCCCCCAGTCTCCGCATCCCAGTGCACTCTCCCCTACCTCAGACCCAGACCCCCCATGCGCTCACCCATCCCAGTGCACTCCCCCCTCCCTGAGACAGGCATCCTCAGCATCAGGAGCCCTGCTCCAATCAAATCTCCTCCTCCCCACAGAGCCAGGCATAGAGGAACAATCTTACTTTTAAAGTGTCTGCTCCTGCTGCCCGGCCCGGCCGCCTCTACTCGCAGTTTGTAGGGGAGGCATCACATGGCCAGTTGCTGGTCACGTGGGCCAGAGCAGCGCATGCTCCGCTCCCACCCAGCCCAGAGCCCCCCTAGTAGTTTATATTATTTATAAGCATATGTCACTCTCAAAAGACAGAGGGAGCATTTATATTTTCCAGATATTTTATCATCTTATTTGAAATTACCTAAGAGAGAAAAAATTCTGAAAAACTATATGGGAATTGTCGTCTTCAATGTGTATTTATAAACAGAATATCAGACTTACACAAAAGGATGTGGACAAACTGGAGAGTCTCCAGTGGAGGGCAACAAAAATGATTGGGGGTTGGGACACAAGAGAAGCTAAAGGAACTGGACTTATTTGGTCTACAGAAGAGAAGGCGAGAGTATTTGACAGCAGCCCTCAACTACTGGAAATGGGATTCCAAAGAGAATGGAGCTAGGCTATATTCAGTGGTGGCAGATGACAGAGCAAGGTCTCAAGCTGCAGTGGGGGAGGTCTAAATAGGATATTAGGAAAAACAATTCCTAAACGGTGATGCACTGGAATGGGTTAGCTAGGGAGGTGGTGGAATCTTCATGCTCAAAAGTGCTTAAGGCCAAGCTTCACAAAGCCCTAGCTGGATAATAAATTTGGAGTTGGTCCTGTTTGAGCAGGGTTGGACTAAACGACCTCCTGAGGTCTCTTCTAGCCCTAACTTCTGTTCTATGAAAAGACAAGCAATGGGAAGTTTTAAGAGCGGCTATTGCTCTTCTATCAAGAAAATACTCATTACTATAGTTCAGATGTAATACACACTCCAATAATACTAAACCAACAAAGTTTAATTGAGAATTTCAAAAGAAGTTTGTCCTGTGACTAAAGCATTACCCTAGTAAATG
The DNA here is from genome assembly GCF_052426305.1 of Pelodiscus sinensis. Taxonomy (NCBI): domain Eukaryota; kingdom Metazoa; phylum Chordata; order Testudines; family Trionychidae; genus Pelodiscus; species Pelodiscus sinensis. Next base: position 56,023,465 of record NC_143059.1, on the reverse strand, counting down.
GTGACAATTAGACACCTAGTATAGTAGCAAGTCCATACCATACAAATGTATAGCATTTAAGGTTGAACTCTCTACTGCTTAAATAAGCATATTCCCTTATGGTGCAAGGTCTCTGTTTTCAGACGCATGACCACTTATTTAGTTATTTCCTCAGGAGGAAAAAAGATGTAATGAATAGGAGACTTGATCACATGAGAGAGGTTCACAAAAACCTGTGTAACAAACATTTAATTCATTGCTGATTCATTAGTGGTGTACAAATAGCCACAAATGTATTCATTTTCTTCTACATCAGCGGTTTCATACTTCAGTTATATGTTCAGTTTGGTATAAGGAACAGACATTATATATATATTCAGAAGATCACAGATAGAATATTTTTTTTTCTTCCTAAAGGAGTTACCATAAAAGTGGACCCTAAAACGGTAGCATCGATCAGCTGTTTTTAAAAGATAAATATACATCTATATCTGTATCTATAAACAGCCCTAGAAATATTTTTCCATTAGGAGCAGAACAGTATTCCACCTGGTTTCCCCAGTGCAAATGATGTTAATTTGCCCACACACTACAAGAAGCAGTATCCATGTTCAACCAATTCCAAGATTGTATTTAATTATGTTTAAAAGAATCTGTATCAGTGTGTGTCCTCATTAGGAAAATTATCACTGTGCTACTTTAGAAGTTTCCCTCACAATAACTTTTCACCTGTAATTTTCATCTTTATCTGTATTACCTAACTCTGCTTAGAGAGAGTGGTAAAAAACAAAACAAAACACACCCTGTCAGGCCTATAATAGTGCTTCCAACAAAGGAGGAAGTGATAAAAGTCTTCATTGTAGGCTAAAGACAAGTTAATGATTTACATTATTTTCCCCCTACACCCAGCAAATCCATTGCATGCAGTTCCAGTAGGTTCCAAACCATCATCGAGATTCATAAAGACTCCTGCATTTCTACAGAGCTCACAGCAGGATCGAGGCTTTGGTTGGACTGTGTGCACATAACAGAGTATGGTATACGGTGTCTGGTGAACAGTGCTATTAATTGTTAAGTCTGAAGGAAAAAAAAAAGATCCACGAGAAATATTTAATGAAGCACCAATAAGACTCAACATACAATAAAGCAGGTCTTGGGGGTGGAGATTTTTTTTTTTTTAAAGACATCAACAAACTATCTCCAGAACAATTCAGTACAGTGAAAGCAATGTGGAAATGGATGGCTTTATTCTTCATTGATTTCATTTGCAGTGTGACAGCACTTAGTGGTCAAAATTGGCTGCTGATATTCAGACATCTATACAATTCTGTCCTTTACGTACACACAAACAAAAACCCTATAATTAAAAAACAGCTGAGAGTGATCTGAAGCAGCTTGCAAGAGTACGATCCCAGGGCAATGAGAAATATGTGAAACCATCTACCAGTCATAGGCGTTCCACAGAGAACTATACATTTTATTCCTCTCTCTCACATCTTTCATCCTGCTCTACTGTTCCAACAGGTGTTTATTCCAGGATGTTTTAGAACCATTAACTCAATCCTTCCTCAGTTGGGTACAATTAAAAGAGGATTCCAGCTGAGGTAGAGTCAAGGTAGAAACCTAAAATATCCTATATGGGAGAAAGCAGTAACTTTAAAAACAAAAACAAAAACAAAAAAACAACCTTTGAGATGGATGACTGCCAGGAATTATACCACTCAACCTGTCCATTAAACTTGGATACCCTGTAAGGTTGTGGTTCTCAACTGGTGGTCCATGGACCCTGGTGGTCCATGGTGACTTTTTCAGGGGTTCACAGGAACATTGTCCAAAGTCACACGGCGTGAGCAAGGGCTGCCATTAGGCTGTTTTACACCATGTTCACAAGCACACGGTGCGTCATCCATAGTGTCACCTAGGACGCAACCGCGTTGTGTTGCCAGCATCTTCCATCTGAGGCTCTCAGCGTCAGTGTAGCTGCCGCTATCGTGATGAACAGTTGCTGTGTCATTCGTCCTGTGCTATATGTGCTGTTTTACAGGTGTGGTATAGTTTGTGCTCCCCTGTGCAAAAGAGATGGTCCAGCTTGTTCTTGGCGAGGAAGCAGCAAGGAAGCTGAATGATATATCTGCCTCTAATGACACAGTATTGAGACAGATAAATGAGATGTCACAGAACATCAGTGAACAAGTTGTGGATGAAATAAAGAAGTCTCCATTGTTTGCCATACAATTGGATGAATCGGCCGACGTTGTGTTGTGCTCTCGGCTATTGGTGTTCGCACGATACATGGTTGAGGGAGACTTCAAAGACAAGCTTACCGTGAAAGAGAGATGGCAATAAATGATTTCTTGTGCTGATGAGGAAATGTTTATTATCCCTTAATTGAGTTTGTCAGGGAGAGTAAGGAAGTTCACCTAGAGGAGCACTGAGATTTGGAAGGGTTTGAACCTCACTCAAAAGCAGAGCAAAACCAGAGCAGGGCAAACTATGGCCTCCTGGGCCACATCTGGTCAGATGGACTATTCTGTCTGGCCACCGAGCTCCCACCCTGGAAGACTAGCAACCAGCCACTCTCTTTCTGTTAACCCTCCCCTGCAGCCCAGCTCCTCCAGGGGCTGGGTGGTGCCCTCACCATGCTGCCAGCCCCAGTGCTCCAGGCAGCATGGCAGTGAGCTCTGCTCAGGCAGTGTGGCTGCAGTATCACCTGCCGCATTGCTCAAGGCAGCAGGGATGTCCCAGGAGGGCAGCTGGGATCAGGGAGCAGAAAGGACTGGATAGAAGGTGGGAGTTCCCAGGGGGTGGGGAACAGAAGGGATGGATAGGAGGCAGGGGGTTGCAGGTTAGCAGTCAGACAGGGAGTGGGGGGGAGGGGTTGGATAGGGAGTCTCAGGGAGGTGATCAGACGGTGGGAAGCAGGGAAGATTAGATAGAAGGTAGAGAGTCCATGAGGCCAGGGGCTGGGCCACTCCTGGCTGTTTGAGGAGGCACAGCCCCTCTGGCTCTCCATACAATTTCTGAACCCTGATGTGGCACTCAAGCAGAAAGTTTGCTCATACCAGTGTAGACCTTTTGCAATACCGGAAGTATTTTCCAGCAGCCAGGTTTAAGTGACAAAGACTGTATATTCCACTCAAATACAGGACTCTGCCCTGCTTCTAGCAAAGCATAGGTGTGAAAAGAAGAAAATTCAGTAGGTAGTTCAAAGTATGCTAGATATGGAGTATTCACTACAATCAAAAAGGCCTGGGCATCTCCTATTGTGATGGTACCTAAAAGGGATAAAACTAGGAGGTTGTGTGTGGACTTTAGGAGCTCAATTGCTGTCACCCAATCTGACCCATATTTCTCACCTTAAATAGAAAACCTACTGAATCTATGTGGAGGATGCAAAGTTCATAAGCCCACATTGAATTTGATTTGTGGGTAATTGGAAGATAGATGCCTATGTACAGGCAAAAATCAGCTTTTGGTGTAGACTTAGGAAACCATCTTGTGTCATTTCCATTTAAAAGGAAGTAATTCTTTCTCCAATCTACTTTCAAAAGTAGCCATAATAGAGGAACTTCAAAGCACTGTACAAGCTTTAATACGTAAACTATCTAAGGGCAGCTGCATCACTGCAGTGCTTAAATGAAGATGCTCTTATACTGTCAAGAGAGCTTCTTTCACATCACATAGTTAATCCTTCTCAAAGAGAGGTGGTAACTATGGCCAGGCCTGTACTGAACATGAAGGTCAGCTGAAGATATTTAACTCCAGCTATATAAATAATGTAGCTGGAGTCAACTTACCTTAAGCCACATTTCTCCACCATCCTCACAGGAGGAGGTTGAAGGGAGAAACTCTCCAGTCCAATTCCCTTACTTCTCGCAACTGTACTGCAAGGAGTACCAGAGTTGTTGAGGGTAATTTAGTCGGTCCTTACTAGACCTGCTAAATCAAATGCCAGAAGTTCAACCTCCACAGTACTGATGCTCCGTTTAGTATAGACATGGCCTATGCCAATGATGGGAGAGCTTCTCCCATTGACATAGCACTGTCTAAGCAGAGAAGTAGGGTCTATATAACTTCCTCACTCAGGCTGTGGATTTCCCTGAAGATACAGGTCTATAATGCAAACATGGCTTAAGAAACAGGCACAGTAACTTTTCACTTAATGTTGTCCCAGTTAACATTATTCTGTTGTTACATTGCTTCTCTATTAAAGCACATGCTCAAAGTTGTGCAATGTTCCCTTGTAACAATTGGCTGCCTGCTTTGTCTACCACTTGCAAGATTTTCTGGAAAAGCAGCCTGTCTTTGTGAGGGTTTGGAACCAGGGTGTGATGGCAGCTCCCCTCAGTTCCCCTAAGATCCCAGAAAGGCATGTGGCTTCAGTTCAGCTACTCCTTCCCCACTTCCCGCCGCCAAGCTGCTTTTGTCCTCCGGCTTCTAACTGCTTCTCCCACTTGCTGTGCAGGGGAGAGGTTAGGTGGGAAGGGTGCTCATATCAGGATGTTCCCCCTCCATCAACCCACTCCTCCCATACCCCTTCTCCACAAAGCAAGTTATGACAGCTACAGAGTCTTGTGTCTGGGCCTCCTTTACTTACAAGGGCAGTGTACTTGAAGTGTCTTGGGGGGCGGGGGGGGGGGGGTAGCCATGTTAGTCTGTAACTTTAAAAAAAACAAGTAGTACTGTAGGACCTTAGAGACTAACATATATATATATAGTATCATGAGCTTTTGCGGACAAAGCCATTTCTTGGGGCCATCAAACATCTTTCACACACACACACACACACACCCACACACACACCCACCCACCCTCTGGCACTGTGCAGCCATGTATGAACCATCCAGAGGAGAGAGTGGTGCACTGCTTTGCATCTATTGTGTTTTCTTCCTCCTGCCTCAGTCCATGCTGCCTTGTAGAGTGTGAGGCTACATTAAGAGCAACTTGTTGACCCCTGAAGGCTCAGCCAAGTGCTAGTTCATCATTTAGTAGCAAAACATTCCATGGGATTATTCAGTCACCTCAACCAAACTTCGCAATCACTATTACTGTATACGGTATTAAATTGTTTTAATATTGTAACTTACACAGTATGGCTACGTCTAGACGGGCATGATTTTCCGGAAATGCTTTTAACGGAAAAGTTTTCCGTTAAAAGCATTTTCGGAACAGAGCGTCTAGATTGGCACGGACGCTTTTCCGCAAAAGCACTTTATGCGGAAAAGCATCCGTGCCAATCTAGAAGCGCTTTTCCGCAAAAAAACGCAATCGCCATTTCCGCGATCGGGGCTTTTTTGCGGAAAACAAAGCTGAGCTGTCTACACTGGCCCTTTTGCGCAAAAGGACTTTTGCCCGAACGGGAGCAGCACAGTATTTCCGCAAGAACACTGACAATCTTACATAAGATCATCAGTGCTTTTGTGGAAATTCAAGCGGCCAGTGTAGACAGCTGGCAAGTTTTTCCGGAAAAGCGGCTGATTTTCCAGAAAAACTGGCCAGTCTAAACACAGCCCATATGTATATACTGCCTTTTGTCTGCTGACAATTCTGCCTCCCCTATTTACATTAATTCTTATTGGAAAACTGGATTTGCTTAACATCATTTCATTTAAAGTAGTGATTTACAAGAACATAATTACAATGTTAAGTGACCAGTTACTGTATCCTCATTTTGCAATATATGGGAGCCAAAATATTCATAAGTGACTAATGGTTCTCAATGCCCAACCTGCAATTTTAAAAAGTGCCTGATTTTCAAAAAGTGCTAAGCAACACTTTCTTAACAGAGCCCAATTTTTAAGTATCACAGTTTGGGCAACCAAATATTGAGGCATCCAATCTCACTTTTGAAAATCTTGGCCAGACAAACAGAATGATTTTTCCAAAAACCGCATAGTGTTTCAATGCCAAAACTGGTAATGCAACTCAGAAGCAGTCTTGAATACAAGTCCTTAATCAAAAACACTAGATAGAACAAATGGGGTAATTCATAGCTTTCAAACTATGGGGATCTAAACAGAAATGAATCTTGATATTTAGCTGATATTACTGTAGAACAGTATCCCGATCACTGGAGAAGTCTAGCGAGGAAAAATCTGTTCCCACTTTCTTCCTTATCATGCTACTTGAATCTTATTTGTTTATTTAAAATATTTTTACCCCGCCTTTCTATTTAAAATATTCGAGGAGGCTTACAAATTTTTAAACACACAATAAATATATATATAAAATAATAATAATAGACAAAAATACAAGACCCCAAATAGGGGCCATAAAACATGCTAAGACACTCCAGGAGGAGGGACACACACATATACAAACTCAAACGCCCATAAAAGCATGGATAAAAAGGGTGGCTTTCGCCTGGCATAAAACAGTACCAATGTTGGCACCAGGTGAATGTCCCAGGGGAGAGAATTCCATAGCTTGGGGGCAAAGGCCAAGAAGGCCCTGCTCTGCATAGATGTCAACCTTATCTCTATAATTGGAGGAACATGGAGCAGTCTCTCTCCAGCTGACCTTAATCCCCAGGGAAGTGCATATTGGAGGAGACAGTCCTTCAAATACCACAGTCCCAATCCATTTAGAGCTTTGTAAGTCATAATCAAGAGCTAAAATTGGGCCCTGAAACATACTGGAAGCTGCCAGAGCGCTGGCATAATGTGCTCCGTATAACAAGCGTTAGTTAGAACTTGAGCAGTTGCATTCTGGACTACACCTCTGAAGACTCTTCAAAGGCAGCCCCATGTAGAGCGCATTGCAGTGGTCCAAATGGGATGTGTCAAGAGCATGAATCACTATAGCCAGGAAAGGTCACAGATGGCGGATCAGCTGAAGCTGCCCAAAAGCACTCCTGGTCACTGAGGAGTTCTCTAATGTTAGAAATGAGTCCAGGAGGACTCCCCAAGCTGCATACCTATTCTTCCAGGGGAAGTATGACCCCATCCAGAACAGATAACACACAACATTCCCGGATAGATGGCCTCTTGCTCCACAGGACCTCGGTTTTATCTTAATCCACTGGACAGCTCTGTGAAGTAACTTTTCTTCATCACCAGCACCACCACAGAACAGACTCAGAATTCGGCTCTAAGCCACAATCAATTGGACTCGAATTGCGTTCTCCTCCAGTGGCGCTCTAGCCGTCACACAAACTGTTTCACTTCCTGCAACTCCCCAGAAAACCTGGGAGCAAACTAGCCCAAAGAGGGCACTTAGGAGCAATCAGGTCAACCACCCAGGCTACCTCGATGTTCCATATATTGACCAGGGCATTGACAGGACCACTAGCCATAACAGCAGAACAATCCTTCAGGGACCTAAGGAAACCCTCCAGATCCATTAACCTCCAAGGGTAGACCATCTTAATTAGACCCCCTTCCCCCCCGCCTCTGTGAAGGGGAAGGTCAGCAAATAGTCTAAACTTGATCAGATAGTTATTGGTCCATGAAAAAGGAAATGTAACCATATTCTGTACCCTGAAATCTCAATCACCCTTAGTCCAAAAGACCAAACCAATCTGCCACACATGTGTGGGCATTTATTTCTTGGGATAGTCCTAAGGTTGTCTGGTAGCTAGAAAGTCTCAAGCTGGACCAGACAGGACAGCTTCGTCATGAACATTAAAGTCCTCCAAGACCCAAAACCTCAAGGTCCTAAACACCACATCCTAAACCACCTCGGCCAGCTCAATCAAAGTGTCTGCCATGCAACAAGGCAGGAGATACACAAGCAGAACACCCAGCCTACTCTGGCTACCCAGATACAAACACTCAAATCTAGCACTTTGTTGGACCAGGACCCTAGCCAGTGAGAGAGGGATTGGCAATTGCGTGCCAATACTATCTCCAACCATCAAGTCAAGACTGGTGCTGAACCGAGAACCCAGTCAGGTACATTTGGGAGAGGTCAATACCTCCTTCCAATCCCAGCCAGATCTCAAACATAGAAACCAGGTAGGCCCCTTCTTCCAGGATTAAATCCTGGATCATAGCTGTCTTGTGAGATACCAACCTGGCATTTAGCACCAGAACTGTCAAGCCTGATAGCCAGTTGTTAAAGTTCCCAAGGTCACTGAGGCTGGGAACAGGACCAGAACGAGGGATAACCCATAACTGTCCAAACTTTGTTCCCCTCAGCTGGCCCATTCTTATCTTCCTGCCATATCTACCCCTGCCCATCACAACTCCCACTGTACCATCGGTACCCTCCCCCTTGACCACCTCGCCCATGTTGCAACACTTAACAGGGAGGGATAAAAAAACCACAACTCTCACAGCCCTTCCTTGACCTTTAGTACAGGCAGGTAGGGAGAACCTCCTCTCACCAAGAGCCCTTCCCTGCCCTCCCAAATCTCATCAGGCACTGAATATGCCACCACACAAATAGCAAATATGCTGTTCTCACCAGCGCACACACACAAAAAGCAACACTATACCACACACAGAGCGACCACCACCACAATATAATACCGGCCCCTCAACCTTTGGTCTGTCCTGCAGTGCTGCCCCAAAGAACAGCCCTCTTTGGCTTGCCTCTTCTTATATTGTTATTCAGAGATACATTGTTTTTGTTGTTGTCAGATACCAGAGGGAGAGTGGTCTAGTCTTTAGTCAGGTGACCAGGAGTCAAGCCTTCTGGAGTCTAATCCCAGCTCTGCCACTGACTCACTGCATGACTGCAAAACACAATCTCTGTGCTCAATACTTCATCTGTAAACTTGATATACTTCACCACACTGGAGGAATTAGCTAAAGTTTAGAGAGTGATTTTATGGTGTAAAGTTCTAGTTAATTATTCCACAAGTTGAGGCTGACATTTATTTGCTCTCAACTTGATATTACAGATTTCTAGTGGGGTGGCAGCTTTAACAAAGGTTTAGATCAGAGCAGCTACACATTGTCTGCATTCATTATAATGGAAGCTACTAATAGAAGAGTCAGTCAGTCAGTCTGGAAGAGATAATTTGCCATTGAAGGACAAACCAGGAGTATGTTTATTCTGCTGCTACAGCACCTATCAATTTTAGTTTGTCTTCTACTAATCCCCTGAGAATTAAATTGTAGGCTGGAGTTTGCTTCTTTTTCCACTGAGAGAGAGACCATTACTATATGCGAAGAAACCAGTTTTTCACTCTATAAACGATGATCCTCAATTAAGAAAAAATAAGAGATGCCTGTGATTTGAGCTCATTATTCTATAATATAATGTAAATATCTTTTGCAACATGTTTCTGGTATCACAACATGTAAATTTGTATATGTTTTGATATACATTTACTGGTACAAATAACCCAACAAAACTTTCAACCATGAAAATTTACTAATAATTTAATTAATTTAAGCAAGGTTACTCTCAATCCTACTATTTCCCCTCAAACAGTCTCTCATATTGATTTTTTTCCCCATTGTCAGTCTACATTTCAACATGACAAAAAATGGCTGATTGATATCTGATTACATTTTGAATAAAGAATCCATCACTAGGGTACAAACGTCAGCTGTATTTTGTGGGGAGCTGGTCAAGGACTTGGCAATCTTTTCAGTGCTTCAGTGCCAGAGTCACAACAGCATAGAGCTGTAGGCAACATTCTGTTAGATCATACCCTGTCGTGGTTATTTCATTTCTGCCTATGCAGCAAATCCAAATTACTAAAAGGTTAACTAAATTCCGTGGTCAGGGAACTGTGAAAAAGCCAGAACTCCAGGGAATTAGACAGCCAACTCTGGATTTTGCGGATGTGTAACTGCAGCCTACTACTGTACATATTTTCTCTGCTGCAGCAGTGATGCTGAATCCCCTAAAAATCAGCCACAGAAACTGACTCTAAAGTTCAGTCAAATTCCATGGGCACTGCTTATGACCACAGTCCATCTGAGGTATTTAGTTTAAAAATGATTAATCACAGATGAATTGGCCTTTTGTTTCTTTTCTGACATTTCAGAGCCCTTTCTAGTGTTCCATCTATCTGATGTCTGGCCACGTCATGATACTGAAGTAGACTGTTTGAAATTATTCCATTTACTTTGGCCTGAATACAAGTCTGGATAAAGAGTTTAGTCAAAACACCTCTTCATATCACAGAATGTCCTTAAAAGAGTACACAGAGATAGTATAGCAAGAAGCTATTAGCTCTGTTTCACACTTTAAAGTACTTCAGTTTTTATTTACAAACACTTAAGCACACAATTTATCCTAAAGCCAGATCCCTGGCCAAAGTAATCAACAATGTGAACTAAAACTGAAAATTAATTTGCATGCAAATATTAAAGTTGAAGGAGCCTGGGAAAACTCAGAAGCCATGCAAGCTCAGGCTCAAACAACACTAAACAAAGCAAAACTCTTTGCCAGACATGACTGCTTACAAGGAAATGTGATTTATGGTCAATGGAGAATATATGCTAAAAAAACAACGCAGCAGACTACATACTCATTCTTGAAATCAGAACAGCAGAAACAAAAGCAGTTTGATGCCAACCACGAGGGTTGTAACAGTCACAGAATGTGTAAGGGAAACAAAATGCATGGTTGGGGGTCTTTGTAGACTTAGAGAAGACTGGGAGAATGGGGTTGGTTAAGTATGTGTAGACACTGATCAGTCAAAGTTCCCCAATCTGATTAGGAAGAATGAAGCAGCAGATGGAGGCTCAACAGGAAAACGATCTTTCCCTGGGATCTCTCTGGAGTTACTATTAGCTGAATTTGGTTATTTGATTTAATCATTGTATTGGTAAGCACAGACCTTTGATTGAAAAACGTTCACAGCTATTAAAATGCATAGAAAGAGTCAGAAATCAACATCACTAGAAAATAAAATGCTCTCTTGTGCTTGAAGTTTTGTCACCAACTCGTAAGAACATAAGAATGGCCATACTGTGTCAGACCAAAGGTCCAACCAGCCCAGTACCCTGCCTGCCGACAGTGGCCAATGCCAAGTGCCCCAAAGGGAGTGAATCGAACAGGTAATGATCAAGTGATCTCTCTCCTGCCATCCATCTCCACCCTCTGACATACAGAGGCTAGGGACACCATTCCTTACCCATCCAGGCTAATAGCCATTAATGGACTTGCCTCCATTAATTTATCTAATTCTCTTTTAAACCCTGTTATAGTCGTAGCCTTCACAACCTCCTCAGGCAAGGAGTTCCACCGGATGACTATGTGCTGTGTGAAGAAAACTTCCTTTTATTTGTTTTAAACCTCCTGCTCATTAATTTCATTGGTGGCCTCTAGCTCTGATATTATGGGAACAAGTAAATAACTTTTCCTTATTCACTTTCTCCACACCACTCGTGATTTTATAGACCTCTATCATATCCCCCCTTAATCTCCTTTTCCAAACTGAAAATTTCTAGTCTCTTTAATCTCTCCTCAGATGGAACCCGTTACAAATCCTTAAAGGCCTAAGAAAAAAAGGCACCATGCATTATGAATCTTGGAGAGCTTTTTTTGAATGTGGAAATACTTGAACTTTCTAGTGGACCACTTTTTCCAACATAAAACCCATCATATTTAACAGAGTAAGTCTTTAACAGAGAAGTTGTATAAAACAAGTTTTAATACTGCCCTAAAATAAATGCAATATCACCACTGCTTAATGTTTATTGCCTATATTTTTTCCACACACTAACATATTGGTTAATTGGACTACAGAAATCCTGACATCTGTTTTATTGGGGGGGGGAGGGTTATTTAACTAATTAATGAATATTAACCCATTATGGAAGCAAATCTGGAGGGTGAGGAAACATAAAAAGCTCATATCATGGGATTTTTAAATTTTCCTGTTCGCCATTTCCAGTTTAGCAATAATTTAATAGGTGCTATAAGTGCTGTTTTAAGACACATTTCAAGTCAAATGAGAAATGTGAAAGATGGTGGTGTCAAATGTAACTCCTTTTCAAAACTATTGTAGCTACACACAATCAACTACATGTGTGATTCCTGGGGCTGAAAAATGATCCTTAGTCATACAACCCTTTGCCTGGAAAGTGAGAATGGTTAAGTGTTGTTATAGTGCCATGGGACTTAGGTTCAGAGGATTCTATTTCCCTATGTTCTAGCCTCTAATCGTCAACCAGCATTACGCACTATTTATCGCTGTGTGCCAAGAGTCATACGAGCATTTATAGAAACAGCATCTTTTGAATGAGAAGGGCCCACTTTTACCATGAAAGTGTAATTTGTCAGTGCAGTATTGACTTGCTCAACATTGCTAAAACATCTGCAATTGCACTGAGTAATTGGTGTTAAGCCCAGGCCATACTTGAAGAAGGTTGCCCAAAGATATGCTTGTATGAGGATTTACATTAACTATAAGATATAAAATACATAGGCCTCTTTTTTTCTTCAGCAAAATTCACTTCAGATGCCTAGATCTAAGGTGATAAGTATAAAAACTACAGATGTGACAATCACCCATCTGCTCTTCATATAGCACAGAATGCTATCCAGCATTTTATTTACAAAGGAAAAAGGAAGCCATTATATATTGACTACACTACTATTCTGTTCCAAAATTTTAAATTGGAATATTACACAGTCTCAGCAATAGAAACAGTGTCCAAAAGGAATACAGTCAGCGATCAGCATTCATAAAAATGTCCAGTTAGAATAGAATTCTGTTGCTTATGAATTGACACTCAGCTTTCAGCCACATTTTTATTAAAGATTTTAAAATGCTCACTGGAGGCACAGATTAAAAAGATCTTATATTAAATGCAACCAATTAAAGCCCCGATCCTGAATCATGAAATTGCTGCATGCATGCAGTGCCCCAGTTATTTCAACAGCAGTCTGCCTTCATGATTCATAACACAGAATAAAGGACTTCAATATTATATTCACCTGAAGTGCAATACTACCACAAGTTCAACAATTAATCCTAAAATCACCACTCTGATACATCCTAGATCAATCATTCACCCCCTTTCCTGACAACCAACAGAAAAACATAGTCTTAGCAAACCATTTATGATATTAAAAGATTTGAAAAACTAGTAGATGATTCAGGGAAAGTCTGAATCCCAAATGGTATACTAGCAGCAACTTTCTTTTAATCCAAGGGGTGGGGAGGGTAATCCCTACTCAGAAGTTTCCAAATATCAACAGCATAGCATGGAAAGAAGGGAGGTTACCCATTAAAATCTATCCCAACCTTTCCTTATTTTATTGGTTAAGAACAATAACATCTTCAACTCCAGATGGTATCAAATTGGCAGTCAGTTGTAATGAGAAATGTAAAATCCTGTTTCCTCAGTGAACATAATGTTTAACCAGTTAACCGCTTCAATGAGAGATGGTGTGGTTAACCAGTTATCCAACAGCTTGGCCAGGCTGGCCCGCTCCCCACCCCTGGCATGGCACAGCGGACCCAGCCTCCTCCCATGGGTGGGGGCTGCTCTGGCCAGGTCAAGCTGTTGGCTAACCAGTTAATTGGTTAATCATTACATTCCAATTTGTAACATGTATATTTCCTTCTAAAGTCACTATTTAACAGTGAACAGGCATATGGTGCACTATTTTCAGTTTCTAAATGCTCTCAGTATTTAACACTGCAGAGCAGATTATAAAATGATTTGTTCTCTCAGTACACCACCATCTCCAACACCCCATCTTCTCTCCTCCATCATTTGACTGTGCTCACCATGATATCAATGTATAGCTTCTCTTCATATTTTTCAGTGGCGCATCATTGGAAGAAGGGAATTGTTAAAACTGGGACTAAGCAGGGTATTCAATTTAACACCAATGTGTCAAACTTAACTTTTGTGTAATTATTTAATCCATAAAACTACCAGTATTCATATATAAAACTACTCCTCACTTCATAGGAGACATTTAAATGCTTTAAGATTGGTTTCCATAGTGTTATTCAGAAGAGTAATAAGTGGTGACTGTTAAACAGAAAAACCTGAAAGCTTTTCCATAAACCTTCACTCTTCATCCTCTCCTGCTATTGCACATGTTCTGCGTATATATGGCTGTCCCCGTTTCTGGAGTCTTTCTGGTACTGTAAATGTAGACTTTCAAATTGGGACATTTACAGTTGTTTAAGAACACTGAATAGGTTTAATAAGAGACTATGTCCTCACTGATGTCAACAAAATCGCTCAGGTGTAACTGAGGTCAGAATTTGGGGGTTCCAAGTAACTAAAGAGGGGATAGAGTATCATCAGCCCTACTTCCATGGTAAGAATTTAATAAGTATGCAAACAGGAAGCACCTATAAAAGGTGAAATTTTCACTGGACTCCATTTAAATTCACAACATAAAGCAGCACAATTCGCCTCTCTAGAGGTCAGGCTCCATTGTGGTTAATCATATAACTGCAAAAAGGTTGTGGGGGTACAGCATACGTTTGCAGCATTTAGTCTGTACAGCTTGATAGCTTTTGGCTATTTTAGTACATTGGCTTGTGCATGAGCTTTCTTCCAACCTGGGATGCAAAGTTCATCTTGTTCACTGAAGTTACTGCTGATGGCTAAGAGAAGTGATGTTTAATAATGATATCATAAAGAGCTGAGACAGTGTTTGTCTTATCAGTTATAAATAAGTCTCTCCTATTATTTGAACACTTTATTAAGTTGAATACATTTTTCAACAAATTTACATTGCATGATAGAATAATGATGTTAAACTCTGATGCCTTAATGGTCATGAGTCATCCCAAACTTCTAATGTACGCCAAAAATCATGGCAAGTAATTAAAACACATAGCTTCAGCTACTGATGTGATACTTTATAAGGAGACAAGAAGTTGTAGGTGGTATTTTGCTATTCACTGACTTGTCTACATCCAATTTAACTGTTCCCTTGGTTTGGCTGGTGTATACAGATGATAAACTGTCTCTGGCAAAGGAACAGGGGATGATTTTATTTATAGAAAATCAGGCTTGTTTTGTCAGCTAGGGAGGAATGAGTAATCATGAGCATATGCTGAACATAGGTTACAACAAAATTGAGATGGCTCTTGCCTCACTTTCCATTAGACAGCTTAGAAACATTAGATATTAAACAGCCCTGGTTTCAGCAACTGTAACCTCATCAGATCTATTAGCATCCTTTCTACCAATTAGTGCTCAAAATAAATGCAACTCTGCAAACGAACTTTTCATTCATTGTTTTTAACAGATACCCATTAAAAAGTGACCACGAACCTTTTACCTTCAGCCGTATTTCTTTCTGTTTCTAGAAAAAAGATGTTTCAGCTAACAAAAGAACTGTATTAATATGACATTTATTTTGCTATGTTTCATTGTTCTGTTGATTTTTTGGGAAAAAAAATTGAGATCAAGAGTTTTGTAGGATTCAAAAAAGAGTTTACATTCATAGGGATCATGAGCGTACCCAGATTCACATTAGCTTTTTTAAAAACCAGAAGGGACGTAAACCTTCATGATTCAGGACACAAGCAAATCTAAATTCACATGGGATAAGAAGAAATTTCTTATGTGACAGTTATTCCAAACTCTCCACTATGGGATTCTTATACCTTCTTCTGAGGATTCTGCTGTGGTTATGCAACCTGACAGACTCGCTGGGCCGCCAGGCAAGGCTGGGGGGGCACTCTGCACTCTTGGAAGGGAGCAGGACCTCAGGCAGAAAGGGCGGGGCCAGGGGAGCCAGCCATCTGCACCACCCAGACTGCAACCCCATCTAACCCCTCGTTATCTGGAGTGCATTGCTTGGAGCTCTATAGTATGTCATGCAGAACTCTGACGGCAATTTCAAGGGGTTGGGGCTCTGAACACTCTCGTTGCCACAGTAGCAGCAGTCAGAAGCCCCAAGCCCCTTTTAATCACCCAGGCCCTACGGTACTTCCACCCTCTTACCCACCCCCGTCGACAGGTCTGACTACTGCCAACTGTCTGAGACACAATACTCAACTGAGTGCCCAGTGATTTGTTCCAGTTCACTACTTCCTGTGTTCCTATTAAAAAAGCATTAAATGGGAGAGTCACAAGTACACCCAAGACGACATGTTGTTGCAGAACATTTCCACAGTCAAATATGATTTTTAAAAAAGTCAAGAGTATGAAATATGGCAAATCTGAGATACCCTGGAAGCCAATGATATGACATACTGCTGACATCTTTGAAACTTCTAGTGAAAGATTTTAAGCCAACTTTAATAAATACTGTATACAAATAAATGCACAAAAAAATTAACTCTTAAGCCAAGTTAGCAGTAGCCAACATTCAACTATAACCCCTAACAATCCATGTTAAAATCCAGTATGACAATTATAAAATAACACTGTCAGACATTTCAAACAGCATCAAATATGCTAACAGAGTAATAAAATACACTTTTACCTTGTATCTCATTTTAGGACATGAATGAATGTAGAAACCCATATAGTAATAGCACAGTTCATCAGCTTTTTCATGGAGTTGCCTAGTGAAAGCAATTTCTCTGTGAAAGTGAAGAAAATGGAATAATTTTGAATTCTAGCCTTCATAGATACATGTATCATTTTTATAAAATAAATGCATTAGTCACCTAAATCTTGGATTAAGATAAAACTCTAGTCAAGATAAAACAAAAACTGTAAACTCAAAAGCAGTATTATTTCAAAACCACAAATTCAAAACACCAATTCAAGTAGAAGAGCCTCATTTCTGTCCTGCCAATTCAAATGGCAAAAGATTAAAGGCACCCATATAACAGGTTTCTTATTAATATTCATACTTATTGGAGTTGTATAGAAATCTGGCTCTCTCATTGTATAGAGAAAGTCTATACACAGTATGGGCAAACATGAGAGCATTTTTAAATCAACAAGTTTCAAGAAGTTTTGTTTATTCTACTGTGTGCATTCTAGGGATTTATATGCAAAACTCTCCATCTTCATGCAGCAAACACTATTTTTCACATACATATTGCTTGTTTGCATGACTGCCTCATCTAATTTGAGAGAGAAAAGTGCCACAGTATTGCACAGTAAATATTTTTCTTTATTATACTGACACTCGACACTGCTGCTATAGTAAGTGTTTTGTCAGTGTTTCCGCTATAATGCTTATTTTTAAGGCATTTATAACTTGGCAGCTTACATTTGAATCTGTCTGAAACCTGGATGTGTTTGAAGAGCAAAGAGGATAAGCAACATTTGTTTTTAATTGCTTATTGTTTTTATTGCTTCGGGTACTAATGAAGATACTGCAAGATATGGAGATCCTAATATATTTAATGTTTAAAAAAATTACATGATGCTCACATATATAGGAAACTACATGTTTCAAGGGTTTGTTAAATGTACTCTAAACCTACACATATATTCAATTCAAATAGGAATCTGTTGGAAACTGTTGCAGAGGACTGGTCCTTTCAGATGAGTCTGAGCGCCATATAGCGATGATAGACTCCGTGGAGGAGAACAAGCTAACCCATCCCCACCCACAAGTAGTTAATTATTTAAGTGGTTAGATAGCAGCTAATTAGCTTAAGACACTTGGACTTTATAAAATGTTTGAGTAGGCACTTCGAACCACAGGTAGAGAGTAGATTCTCATGTAAGCTCTGGAGGCAAAACCTTGAATGGAAAGCCTAACTCCAGGGGAAATGGCTCTGGGGCAAGCTCTATAGCCCAGAACAGAGAAGGATACAAGAGCAGTCCAGAGGCGCTGGAAAAAGGGAAGAGCAGAAGAACCTTTTTGTTTGCTGGGATTCTTTAGTTTCTTGTTTTGTAACCTGGTTGGAGGGTTAAGATACTAACTAGAGAGAAGAGAGCTAAGACTACCCATCTTGAAGTAAGATATTAAGTTAGGGGGTGGCTACAATGAAACACAAGGCCAACAGTAGGTGATACTGGGAAGTAGGAATTCTGATTCCTGAAGTAGGAATAAGAGATCCTCCGGAAAAGGGCTTTATTCTGGATGATCGCGCCAGTCTGAACGCTCTTTTCCGGCTTTTCCCCAAGCCGGAAAAAAAGGGGCGGCCATGTTTATTTAAATCCCGCGGGGGATATTTAAATCCCCCGCGGATTTCCCTATTCCAAAGTTAGAAATTAGCATGCCTCTTCCAAAGAAGGGGCCAGTCTAGACGTAGCCCATGTGTTTAAAATGCAGCCAAATAAAATTATATTAAAAAGAGAATACTAGTTATTCTTCCACTCTATTCTGTGCTGATTAGGCCTCAATTGGAGTACTGCCGCCAGCTGTGGGCACCACATTTCAAGAAAGATATGGAGAAATTGGAGAAGGTCCAGAGAAGAGCAATAAAGAATGCTTAAAGGTCTAGAGAACATGACCTATGAAGGAAGACTGAAAGAACTGGGCTTGTGTAGTTTGGAAAGGAGAAGGCTGAGAGGGGACATGATGGGGTTTTTCAGGTCATCTAAAAGGGTGTCACAAGGAGGGGGGGAGAAAAATTCTTCTCCTTGGCCTCTGAGAATAGATCAAGAAGCAATGGGCTTAAACTGCAGCAAGGGAGGTTTAGGTTGGACATTAAGAAAAACTTCCTAACTGTCAGGGTGGTTAAACACTGGAATAAATTGCCTAGGGAGGTTGTGGAATCTCCATCTCTGGAGATATTTAAGAGCAGGGTAGATAGACAGCTATCAGGGATGGTCTAGATGGTACTAGGTCCTGCCGTGAGGGCAAGGGACTGGGCTTGATGACCTCTCGAAGTCCCTTCTCGAGGGTCTAGCGTTCTATGATTCTACGACTATAGGCAAAATAAAATCTTTTTAAATGAATTACAATGTGACAATGTTCATATTTCCATTCAGATTAATTTGGTCCCAACCAAACAAAAATTAGTGGTTTTCATTTTAAATGCTCTTTATATTTTAAAATATTTTAAATTAGAATTTTCTTATTTTCACGGGGAACTGCGTAGAACATTGATTCAATAACATGAAAGCAAGAACATTCTTAGTTAAGGCTGCCACTCTGTCTTTAATTTGCATCTCATACACAACTAGTATTTCCTCTAAGCTGCTCAGCAACACAGCTTCACAGGTGATTAATTGGCCCTGCCCAGTCAATTACCTCCATTCAGGGAGACCTGAGCCTCTGACTGAGTGTGGCTGATTAATCACCTGTGAAGCAGTGCTGCCACACAGCTTAGAGGGAACACTATACAGGCAGCCCCTGACTTGCAAAGCGATCAGTTCCTGGGGAAGCGTCGCAAGTTGGGAGCATCATAACTCGAACCCACATTTATAATAGACACTGTGCACCATTGTAAATGTGGGCCAAGAACATAAGTCAGGGGTTCGATGCTACATAAAATAGCTCAACTAGACCTGAAATACATTTTTTTTCCTGTCAAAAAATTTGAAGTACTATGAAGTGTTAATTTTCATGACATCAAGTAGTATTCAAAAGAGGCTGAATTTCATTCTGGGAATAACAACAGTATAATTCTCAAAAATAAGTAGTCTCTGAGGTGCCACAGGACTAACAAAAATATATATAGTATCAAGAGCTTTCGTGGCCAAAACCCCCCTCAGTGTATTTTTTGTCAGTTTATATCATATTGTGAAAATCATTCATGCTGATAACTTACTAGAAGCTTTTTACTCCTCCCCTTGCTCTTTACTCGTGTTTCCACACCTCTTAATCAACCTAAAATCTCTTCCTTTCTACATAATCAGCAACATAAGTTCTCAATAGCATACAGTGAAAGTGACAAAACTAATGTAGTTCGTCTCCTCAGAGTAAAATTGATAAAAGATTTTATAAAATCGTGTTCCTTTGCTGTTTCCTAAATTCTTTCTAATGGGATGTGTGTGTGTGTAAGAAGAGTAACATTAGATTGGCCCCTTCTAATATTACTGGGATTTCAGCTTTACTGCCTTAAATGCAGAACGATTTACAAGCTGGCCTCTTAACTTATTGCACCATGAAAGCATGTTGTGCCTACATAAGGTTTAGAATTTATTATATAGGAAATGTACATAATTCCAAATATTCACATGCAAGGTCTATGTCAATCTATTGTTATCCATGCAATGCAATACATACCACAAGATATAAAAAACATTCTTAAAATACTGCTTTCATGTGTTCAGCTCCTTTGAAAAAATCAGGCACCTTTTATTTAGGTGTTTAACATTATGCAATATACCTCGGGATGATGAAATAGTCAGTGATTCTAGTAATGGTTTCTGCTTAAATTATGTTGTGACAGTTTGGGAAAATTCTTTATGTAAAACTTACAATTTCCGGTTGAAGTTTACAAAACTGGTGGATCACTGAATGCATCAGTGTATTCTGTAGCAGCCATTTGTTAACTGGGTCTGTGTCATGGACCGCCCAGACTATGTCAAAGGAGGTGCAACAGAAACAATTATATGTTGTCAACCTGATTGGTCTTCTATTGAGATGGAGGCACCCTAACAGAATGAGATGGCTGCAATCTAGGGGGAATCAGTTCTCACCATGCTGTCTGCAGGGCTTGGGGAGGTGAGCTTGAACAAAGGAAAATTCCCAGCGGCGGGAGGGGGGAAAACAGAGAAAAAGGCATTAGAAACTGCTGTTAAAAATCACGTTCACTGAGCAGCACAGGAGAGAGAATCTAGAACCCCCTAAGGTGCTTACCAAAGCCCCCCAAATGGTCAAGCGTTACGAAGAATCAGTAGAAGGGAACTGTGTACAGCTCCATCTGTACCTAGATCTGTGCATCTCTTGTGCTTTCATTATGAGTGAAGTGTGATTGGTTTAGAAAATCCTCTGAAAAGTCACATACCAATGAAGTGTTAAACTATAAACCAGAGTATCCGAGAGGAAGGTGTGCTAGAGTAACTGGGGCATTTTGGATAGTGATGCCAAATGTCATATGTATGTTACAGTTTGTGCCACTGATGGGGTGGGGCTTCAGGCAAAGGGGCATTTCTCCCTAACTCATTTGAGATAGCGCACCAAACTTGGTGCACCAAGCTGTAACACTGAAGGATTCTCTTTACAGTTGCTGAAGGATTTTCCTGGTTGAGCTGCACATTTGCAAGCAGATATCCGAAAAAATAGATTTTAGTTTGAATAGATAGAGGCAACAAATAGATAATAGTTAAAACCATATTTTGAATTTGATCACTTACAGCGTGTCTACATTGAAGGGCTTACCTCAAAATAAGCTACAGAAATTGAGCTACATGAATTGCATACCTTATTTCGAAATAGGTCATTTCAAAATAGGGAGCGTCTACACAGCACTTATTTTGAAACAGAGCACTCTTCCTCTGACTTCCCTCACTCCTTGTATAATGAGGGTTACAGGAGCCAGAGTAAAAAGTACTCCAACTTAACAGTATTTTGATACTATTTCAAAATAACTGCCTGCTGTGTAGACACAGACTAAGTTATTTTGGAATAATGTTAGTTATTTCGAAATAGTGTTGCAGTGTAGATGTATCCTTAGCCACGTCTACACTGCCAGCTTCTTGCGCAAGAACTGTTTTGCGAAAGAGTTCTTGAGCAAAGTCTTCCACAGAGCATGTCTACATTGGCATGTGCTTTTGCGCAAGATATGTGCTTTTGCACAAGAATGTCTAAAGCAATGTGGACACTCTCTTGCACGAGAAAGCTCTGATGGTCATTTTAGCCAGAGGGATTTCTTGTGCAAGACATTCACATTGCCTGTCTACACTGCCCTCTTGCGCAAGACAGCTTATTCCTCATGGGGAGAGGAATAACTCTTCCGGAAGAAGCCCTGTTTTCCGACGCTGTACTGTAAATTTACTTGCTCAAGAATGGACATGCAGTGTAGACTCCCAGCAAGTTTTTGCGCAAGAAGCCGCCAGCGTAGACGTAGCCTTAGAGTTACAGTGTAGAGACAGAAAGGAGATGGCCTGTCTGGCCTCCAATGATAGTTGGAGTGGGAATTTGTAAGACAGAGGCTTATTCCAAGGGCGGGAGAGCCTGGGACTAAGCCAACTCTAACACCAGGATAAGCCCCACCTTAGAGGAATCAGGGGATTCCTATATAAAAGGAGCCAGGCTTAAAAAGTGATAAAAAGTGGGAGGGAGGTTCCTACAAAGGCAAAGCAGGACATAGCAGTGAAAAGAACAAAGCCCAGGAAAATGCAACAGCAGCTGTAAAGCATTCAAAGAGCAAGAAGGCTTTTGCAGGACACTTCTGAGTCAGCTGGGAAAAAGCTTTCCAGGCAGGTAGGTCTGGAAGAAACTCTGATCTAACAGGGAAAATGCTGAATGTTCAGCTTTGTATTAAGATGTTTTGTGGATTTTTAGTTTGGATAACTATGATCCCAAAAGGGGTGGACCAAAGATTGTGCCATTGCCTAGTGATTGCTCCAATGACTCGACCCTCTGGCTGAGAAGCTGCCACAGCACTGGAGTGATGGTTGACAGGGGACTGCTAACTCAGCAAGGAGCTATAATGCTACATCTGGTTAGGAGTGGGCACTCAAAGTTGAGCAGACACCATTCATGTTGATAGTGTCCAATTAAACATTTTAACTAACATTTTAAATCTTCTGCTAAGAGATTTTCACCCTGTTCCTACTAGATGTACACATTTTCTTAAAGTTAAGTATAAGACTAATGCTGAAATTCATAAGGGAACTCAACTAAATGACTCATGTTGAAATGCTCATGTTTAGAACTACAAGATAGGGGCCTTGGTGTTAGTACCACAATTAACTACATTATATAAATGGAGGTAATCAATAAAAGTTTCACTGCTCATTTAAATAAACATCTTGTCTTGTCTCCTCATCTTAATGGAATGCCTCAATGAAATATTTACAGGTTGTACTCCCATAACCGGGGCTCCCTGCTCCAGCAACACATCCATGGTCCGGTACCACAGTTATTCCTGGACTACAGAGCCCAAGAACAGGGAGATCTGGCAGCAGGGCAGGAGCACTGTAGGTGGCACCGGCGACTCAGCTGGGAGCCACAGTGTATGTTTGTGTCGGGAGAAATGGGTGGCCAGGGAGCTCCAGCCCAAGCTACAAAGCCAGGCAGCTGCAGAGCTCAGTTGAGACTGCGGAGCTCTTGCCCCCAGCCACAGAGCCAGGTGGCCGTGGAGTTCTGCCCCAGCTGCAGAGCTTGGCCACAGCCACAAAGCAAGGCAGCTATGGAGCTCTGTTTCGGCTGCAGAGCTCTGGCTATGGTGCTCTGACCCCAGCAGCAGCGCAGCCGGTGGCATCTAGAGATCCCCGGGGAAGGGGCCTGGTGCCTCAGCAGGGACAGGCTGACACCTTAACCCAGTGGCAACCTGGGTCAGGAGAGGAGGGAGCTCCCCTGGTCCGGCAAATCCCCTTGTTCGGGACCAGACAGGTCCCAAGCTCAAATTTAAGAGCTCATCTCAATGACTACTAACTGAAGACAAAAATGTTCTCTTCTTACCTTAATGCAGAGTAGACTCCCAATGATAGGAAAGTATAGTCAGGATCATAGTACAGATACACGGAAGACACACAGTATGGAAGAATGTCAATTACACCCACTGCAATTATCTTCCCATCTAGCCAGTATTGCTGGTGAAAAGAACCATAACCACAATCAGGACCATTGGGAGGATTCTCTGCCTAAGGGAAGCAAAAAGGGGATAATTAGTGAATAAACAAGTTTTCTGTATAAGCAATACTGAAAAAGGATAACAGAGAACAATACAGACATTGAGATCTTATTCCACATTCAAAGGATGGAGAAACAATTTGAAGAACATCCACTTCCATATTACATACTTTATCACTATTAAAGAATAATGCAATGGAAATACCTAAAACCTTGACGAGTAGCTGTGTTAATCTGTCTGTATCTGCAAAAACGAGGAGTCCTGTGGCAGTTTAAAGACTAACAGACTTATTTGGGCATAAGCTTTCATGGGTAAAAACTACTTCAGACTCCATGCAAAGTGTTTTTTACCCACAAAAACTTTTGCTCAAATAAATCTGCTAGGCTTTAAGTTATCACAGAACTCCTCAACTTTTCCTAAAACCTTGAAACATTGATGTAAAGCAAGATGGACAATCAATTCTTGTTTTGAAAAAGCAACATACATTTCACAGAGTTAGCTTTACAGCTTGCAGAATGGTGTAAATGCATGCAACTCTCTATAGTCTTGGGCTGTCTACTCTGCAGGCTTCTTGCGCAAGAACTTTTTGCGCAAGAGTTCTTGTGCAAAAGTGCGTCCACATTGCCATGTGCTTTTGCGTAAGAGCATCCATGGCAGAGTGTACACACTTTTGTGCAAGAAAGCTCTGATGGCCATTTTAGCCATAGGGTTTTTTTTTGTGCAAGAAACCCCAGTTCCCGTCCACATTAACCTTTTTGCACAAGAGCTCTTGCGCAAAAAGGCTTATTCCTCGTGGGAAGAGAAATAACTCTTGTGCAAAAAGACCTCTTCTGACGACCTATTGTAAACATTCTTGCACAAGAACGGGCTTGTAGTGTGGATGCTCCACAAGTTTTTTCATAAGAAAGGACATTCTTGCACAAGTAGCCTACAGTGTAGACATAGGCATGATGATTTGTCTAAACTTTGTGAACCAATTACATCAGAGAAGTGATTCTGATCAAGTTATGAGAATTCAAAATTCTTTTTCCCCCCAGATTGTTATATATGTAATTCAAACAGTGCTTTTTCCTGATAAGCAGGAAGAAGTCTTTTCCTACTTCTACCTTTAGAAGGGTCATGCCACCAAAGATATATGTCATTTAATATATGTATTAAACATTTAAATGGAATTTATAAAATGTTTTATATTTTTTCTTCTGTCATTAATATCCTCTTGGTGATTTGTTAATTTATTTTTTTAAATTTGTATGTAAGATTGCTATCCTTAAAGTACCAAATTTAAGCGTTGTAGTCTAGTATACTGTAACAGAAAACAGCAGCTAATTCTTATTGAACTAAGCACTTAGAACTGCAAGCAATGTTCTTAGTTTATTAGCAATGGTGAGCAAGAAATAAAGCAGGAAAAATCTGTTTTGACTCTCTTCTCTTTAAAGAAAGTGCAATCCTAACACCTCGCATTGTTAAATAAAACAAACAGCTATGAATAATCTGAATATATGTTACACAAGAATAATTAAATGTAACAGATCTAGACTTAATTATTAGATTTACTCCTCCATGCCTACTTTATGATTATTGGGCCAAACCCATTGTTATAAGAACCTCATCTGTAGTCTCGTTCAAATATTTAAAAAACAGATTTCTTCTGATCAGTTGCTAGTCTTGATTACCAATTTCAGTGATACCCACTTGCTTCACTAGTGTAATCATGTAGCATGGCACAGATAGTATTATTCATATAATGCTGTCTGTTTGGGAGTTTTTTGGGGGTTATTATTATTAAAACTAATTTGAGGACTTATTTTTTTGCTTCTCTCATTTTGGACACGTCAAAAATGTTCAGAAGTAAGACTCTGAAGAGCTCCTCTCTGGGTTTGTTTATAAGTGCCCCATTGTTCAGACTACAGGGAAATAAATAGCAGTGTACCCCAAAGGGCTGCTCTGTATCTCCCTCATGTGGACTCTGTGGGCAGAACTAAAACGTACCTTGTTTGTGTTAATGCAATTGTGTAAGAAGAGCAGGGCAGTGTAGACATAACCTCACATTCCCACATCTTGGCAAAAACGTACATCTTTCTTGTAGAGTAAGGTTAGATGAAAGTCCATCACTGACTGATGCATCTACCAAAGTGTTGCTAGCTAGGTTGTTAAATGAATACATGAATATATTATGCAATGTGGATTACTCCCACTATGAGAACCTTAATTATTAACTTGTGCTCTCTGCCTTTTTTGTTTATTATATAACTTTGGTGTTACACTATATATATACATGCTACTAACAGCTGTGTATACTATAGTGCTAATAAGAATGCTACACTGATCAGAAATGTATTTGCATTTTAAAAAGCTATGCTCACTGTACACTACCCTGGGCTTCAGTTTTAAAATTGTTTTAAAAGAAAAGTGGCAAGTTCCTATCAATGAAGCAAAGATTTTGAAGATAAATACAGGCAGTCCCCGGGTTACGTACAAGATAGGGACTGTAGGTTTGTTCTTAAGTTGAATCTGTATGTAAGTCGGAACTGGCGTCCAGATTCAGCCGCTGCTGAAACTGACCGCCAGTTCTGACTTACATACAGAATCAACTTAAGAACCCCAAGCGTCCCCAAGTCAGCTGCTGCTGAAACTGATCAGCAGCTGATTCCAGGAAGCCCGGGGCACAGCAACTCTGCCTCGGGCTTCCTGTAGTCAGCGCTGGTCAGTTTCAGCAGCGGCTAAATCAGGATGCCTGGGGCAGAGCAGCTGGGGTGCTGCTGGGTTGCTCCAGTAGCGCCGCTCCTCGGCACTACTGGACCAAGCCAGCAACACCCCATCTGCTCTGCCCCAGGCGTCCTGATTCAGCCGCTGCTGAAACTGACCAGCAGCGGCTGAATCAGGACCAGAGCAGCTGGGGTGCTGCTGGGTTGGACCAGTAGCGCCCAGAGCGGCGCTGTGGGACCAACCGGCAGCACCCCAGCTGCTCTGCCACAGGCATCCGGAGAAAAGCCTAGTCTGCTGGAGGGGGGGGCATACTAGCTGCACCCCCGACCCCCACCCCAGCAGACCAGGAAGACACAGGCAGCGGACCGAGACGCACCGCGGTCCCGCCGCCTGGGTCCTCCGCGGCTTTGCTCCCCGTTTCCCTGGTCTGCTGGAGACCAGCAGACCAGGGAGACGGGGAGCAAAGCCTCTTAGGATGCCGGCAGCGGGACAGCCGCGAGTACAGATCCGCGGAAGTCGGGGACTGCCTGTATTCTATTATATAGGGTTCAAAACAAACAGGAAGACAATTTGGGAAATTAGCTCTCATTTGTAATACCACAGTATAATACTTAAATTCTAGTAACACTTGTTGCTTTAAATGGTCAGGATTTCTGAGGATATAGTTTAGGGTAAGCATGTTTTAAGTACAGACCCATGACTAACAGCAACCCAGGACAAGATTTTATCCATGCCACCTCATTTAATATATTACTTTCAGAATATGGTTATTGTAAGATAGGTGTGAGGAGATAGAAACAACACAGTATAGATCAAACCTGTTCCATGCTCATAACAAAATAATTATTTATCTTCTGAAGAGGGTAAGCAGTCCACGTTGTAATGTAAATATGCTACATTTAAAATCACTATCCTTTAAACCAGTGATCATTGAAATACCTTGAAATAGTACTTGAGTGGGTGTAGATTCTACAATAGTACCACTATAAATTATGGAAGCTAGTCTTTTTTGCATTGTTTTGAAGAGCCACAATGAAGGACAGGGCAAGAGTATAAAGACATACTTAAATATCAGAAAGGCAACAACATACGTAAAACATTCAGTGCTCATGATTCCACAAGCACTCCACACCTACCAAAGGATACAGAATTGCACATTTCTTCTACACTAACCCATTATTTTTAAAATTATGTTTCAAGCGAAAGCCACACTACTTTAAGGATTGGATCCTGAGGTGCAACAGAGCTCGTGGCATTTTCTGCAAGCAGTCAGGTGTCAGTTTAGCAATTATTGCAAATTAGAACATCACAAACTGCTCTAATTTGTGCTTGCTACTGTGTTGCACTAGTCCAGCATTGCTCTTGGCCCCTTCACACATTTAGAATGCACATCACCTGGGCAAGAGATGCTCATCAGGCCCTCAGCGAGACACACTGAAACAAAGTCAGAAGTTTTTCCTATCTTTGTCTCATTCACCCAAGAGATGTGGAAAGACAAGGTTGTGTCTATTTAACAAATCACACACCAGGACCTTAAATTTAGCAAAAATGCTGTACAGGCTGAATCTCTGAAATCTGGGACTTTCTGGACCAGAGTTCCTGGCAGCTGGGAGTGGGGGGCCTGCCAGGATCATGAGCAGAGTCAGTCCAGGCCAGTGGCAGTGGGGCTGGCAGCCAGGAGTACCAGCAAGGGCCAGAAGCAGAGTCAACAGCCAGGAGGGAAGCCCAGGAGCAGGGCTGACAGCCAGGAGGGCAACATAGACCTCCCTTGGTCCAGTAAACTCCCTTGTTCAGGACCTCTCAAGTGCTGAGGGTGCTGGACCAGGGAGATCCAACCTGTACTATGTTTTTGCATGACATGGTTTCAGAAAGAAGTACTTGTTTCTTGTAAATTTACCTGCTTCTAACTTCTTCAAATGTTAAAAAGACAATCTCTGTGAATCAGTTTAGTTGGAAGAGTAAGCTTTTATCCACATGCAAAGAAAGTCTCAACTTAAATAGTATACAGAACAACAAGAAGTTTCAGCTGACATGCAGTTATTCTGTGAAGTAAAAGAATGCCTGGGTGTATGCAAACTGTGGGAAGTAGAATGAGAAGAGATCTATAATGTCATTTCTAACAAAGTGAGTCAATGAAACTCTGCTAATGAAGTACAAGTGTCAGGTACAATATTTACTGTTTATACCTCAAGGATTCCCACTATTACGCCAATTCAATTACAATAAAATATTATGAACAAATTATATTTTACAATGAACGTATTACAGATTCCAGGCAAAGAGTTCTGGAATCTATGCTGTATTAAACAAAACATCAAAACTTTATTATACACATTTCTTCATTTCATACAAAGTTATCTTTTATAATACATACAGATAAATTCTCTCAATATCTTAGTGAATGCTCAACTCCATTGAATTTGAGGTCTTACTGAATTAAGTTCTATATCAAAACCCACTAGATGGAACAGACAGAATACCAAGTCAATGTGAAATATTGATTTGTTCCTCAAACGGGCTCATAGCACTTTGTACTATTAAATTGTCCTTCTGGAATAATATTAGGCACTGGCTGTGTTAATTACACCATCATTATCAGAGGGGTACCAGTGTTAGTCTGTATTCACAAAAACAGAAAGAAGTCCTGTGACACCTTAAAGACTAACACTTTTATTTTGGCACAACGCACTCAGTTTGTCTTTGCCCACCAAAGCTTATGCCAAAATAAATCTGTTAGTCTTTAAAGTGCCACAGGGTTCCTCTTTGCAAAACCGTAATTGACATCAGGTGCTTAAGATATACAGGTAAGGGTTCATCTATCAGAAACACTGCATTCTAACTCTTGTTCTACAAAACTTGAGTTATTCCAATTAATAGAAAAAGTGCCACAGTTTCTAGGGTTAAGAAGCCAAGAAATCAAATGTCAAAACCACTTTGGAAACAGAATAACATTAAAAATAATAAATGTAATTTATAAATGTATGCCTTCAGGGTTTTAAAAGAAGGATGTCTAAAGACAGCATGGTCTACATTTTAAAAATGGGAAAGTTAAAAGTTAATAGTGTTTTGTTCTCATTTAATAAATTACATTAAAAGGAAAAACACTACAGAATAAAAAGCTAAACCTCAAGCTGTGAGAATCACAACACAACTAGGTATGCTGTAACTAAGGGCTATAGAATATTATTAAAACATCAGGCCCTCTCATGTCTGAGGCAAATGACCTTGATGCTATCTTTTATTCTAACAAACGTGTTATTTTTATTATGGTATCTTAAAAGCAGTGGGCTTGATTCAACCATAGGTTAGTAGAACACAGTACAAATTGTTGGGACTCCTAGCTCTGCTGCTGGTATTTTGTACTACCCCAAACCTTGTGGATGCACACCCCCTCCCACAGAGCACTGTGACCTTAGTAACAGACACTGACTCACAGAAAGCAGTACAAGTTATAACTGAAGATTCATATACAGGCAGTCCCCGGGTTACGTACAAGATAGGGACTGTAGGTTTGTTCTTAAATTGAATCTGTATGTAAGTCGGAACTGGCGTCCAGATTCAGCCGCTGCTGAAACTGATCAGCGGCTGATTCCAGGAAGCCCGGGGCAGAGCAACTGTGCCTCGGGCTTCCTGTAGTCAGCGCTGGTCAGTTTCAGCAGCGGCTGACCTGGGGACGCTCCTCAGCACTACTGGCCCAACCCAGCAACACCCCATTTGCTCTGCCCCAGGCGTCCTGATTCAGCCGCTGCTGAAACTGACCAGCAGCGGCTGAATCAGGATGCCTGGGGCAGAGCAGCTGGGGTGCTGCTGGGTTGGTCCAGTAGTGCCCCCCCAGCAGACCAGAGACACGGGGAGCAAAGCCGCAGTGGCGGGATGCCGCGCCTCTGAGGCTTTGCTCTGGCGCAGGACCCGCCGCCGCTGTGGCTTTGCTCACGGTGTCCCGGGTCTGCTGGAGATGGTCCCCAGCAGACCAGGGGCACGGGCAACAAAGCTGCAGCTGCGGCGGATTCCTGCGCTTCTGAGGCTTTGCTCTGGCAAAGCCTCAGAAGTGTGGGACCCCGCCCCGGTTGCGGCTTTGCTCGCGGTGCCCCTGGTCTGCTGGGGACCGTTTCCAGCAGACCAGGGACACCGCGAGCAAAGCCACAGCCACGGTGGGTTGCCAGAGCAAAGCCTCAGAAGTGCGGGAATCCGCCGCGACTGCGGCTTTGCTCCCCGTGCCCCTGGTCTGCTGGAGATGGTCCCCAGCAGACCAGGGGCACCGGGAGCAGCTTTTCTCGCCCCGGAGGTCGAGGTGGCGGACCGCTGCTTGCGAGCTCCAGGGCGAGAAAGCCCCGTTCGTAAGTGCGGATCCGACATAAGTCGGATCCGCGTAAGTCGGGGACTGCCTGTAATTCAAACAAAAGGAAGTTTATCTTTACACAGTGCACAGTCAACTTGTGGAACTCCTTGCCAGAGGATGTTGTGGAGACCAGGAATTTAACAGGATTCAAAAAAGAACGAAATAAATTCATGGCGGTTAGGTCCATTAATGGCTATCAGCCTAGATGGCTAGGAATGGTGTCCCTAGCAGATAGGATACTGGTCTAGATGGACCTTGGGTCTGACCCAGGATGGCCATTCTCATGTTCTTATGTCATATAAAAACAAGAAAAAATAATTATTCCTTCACCCCCCATGAAGAGGAGGCTTGAGTCTACCAGGTACCAAATGGTAATATTAGGTAGAAATATGAAACATAAATGGTTCATTATGTGGGAATGATAAAGGTGCAATCAAAAAATGTCAATTTAAGAACTAAATCCAGGGTCAAAATAAAAGCATAACTAATTTACAATGTCAAAAAAAAAGTACAACACAATGTATTTTGTAAAAAAATAATTCCTCTAAGCATAATATTCAACTAACTACCAATTCTATTAACACCAGAAGAGTTTGATTCTACTTGGACATATCATATTGGCTTATAAACTTTTACATCTCAATGATATATCACTTGTCCTTTAAGTATTTAATATAAACATCTATCATATAATATATGACCACGTGTTTGTGAATTGCGTGGCAAGGTCCTCGCCCAGTCCCCTCACTTTTTGACCGCTTCTTGGGTCAAACCAAGTGGAGACCATTCCCAGTGCAGTCACCCGTGCCTTTTATTGTCAGTGCCAATTTCCCATCACCTTCTATTTACAGAGCTCTGGTTTTCTAGCAGCTAATTCAGCCAGCTTCTCCTTCTGGCTTGGGAGCACACTCCACCACACCCTGGCTCCTTGCTCTTTCCCTTCACTTCCCCTCTGGCTGCCTTACATAGCCTTCTGGCTAATGAGGCCTACAGATGCTCCCATTAGCTCTTCAGGCCTGGGATTGTTCAGCCATCTGTAATTGGCCTTTTTAGCCAGGCTGTAGTAGCAGAGCTGTGTCTTAACCAGCAGTCTGTCACAATTGTTTTATTCCAACTTCACTTATGACAGTCAATGTCTCAGATTGCTTCAATGCATTTCTGACACTTTCATTTTTCTTATGGCAGATTTACTTTATTATTATTATTATTATTAATTTGTATTACCTGGGCACTTAGGAGTACCCCTCTTGCAAGGCACTGTACATAAAACAAAAAGATGGTTCTTGCTAGGAATGCTAACTGTCAAGTATTAGGGTAAATGTGTAACCACTAGAAATTTTAGTAGTTACATGTTTACACGCAGGGGCAGGCGGGAACCAGTGCCCACAAGGAGCTGGCTTCTGCCTGTGCTCCCTGCCCCGATAAAGAGGCAGCAGTGCAGTGGGCCAGCAGCTCTGCAAGAGCCTGTATTGCGTGGGGAGCCATCTTGAAAGCTGCTTCCCATGTGTACCAGTTCCCGCCTGCCCTTCCACCCACCACATTGTTGCCTCTCTATCGGGGGAGGGGACAGGCAGATCAATGTGAGTTGTGCTTGGCTCCCCATACGTATTGGCTCACACCTCTCCTCCCTTTGCTGCAAGGGGGGAGAGTTGTGTAGCCGATAGGATTAAGCAATAAACCCATCTTATTGGTTAATCGTGTAATTAACTACTCATTGACATCTCTAGTTCCTGCCCCAAAGAACTTAAGACCAAGGTAACTACAGTTTTACTTGTATATAGTCAAGTCCCTCTGTAGCTATTGCTGCTATACATTGGAATACAGTAGTCATCACTTGCCAGATGGAACGTACCATTAACCATAACCATTAAGGACCGTCCCCAGCAGACCACAGGCACCGGGACTGAAGCTGCAGCCGCGGCGGGGTCCCGCGCCTCTGAGACTTTGCCAGAGCAAAGCCTCAGAGGCACGGCACCCTGCTGCCGCTGCGGCTCTGCTCCCCGTGTCCCTGGTCTGCTGGGGGGGGGGGGGGGCGCAGCTAGTGTGCCCCCCCCCCCCAGCAGACCAGGCTTTTGTTTTGGACCCTGGGGCAGAGCAGCTGGGGCACTGTCGATTGGTCCTGCAGCGCCGCTCTGGGCACTACTGGACCAACCCGGCAGCACCCCAGCTGCTCTGCCCCAGGTCCTGATTCAGCCGCTGCTTGTCAGTTTCAGCAGCGGCTGAATCAGGACGCCTGGGACAGAGCAGTTGGGGTGCTGCTGGGTTGGTCCAGTAGCACCGAGGAGCCGCGCTACTGGAGCAACCTAGCAGCACCCCAGCTGCTCTGCCCCAGGCGTCCCCAAGTCAGCTTCTGCTGAAACTGACCGGCGCTGACTACAGGAAGCCCGAGGCAGAGTTACTCTGCCCCGGGCTTCCTGGAATCAGCTGCTGATCAGATTCAGCAGCAGCTGACTTGGGGACGCCTAGGGTTCTTAAGTTGATTCTGTATGTAAGTCAAAACTGGCAGTCAGTTTCAGCAGCTGCTGAATCTGGATGCCAGTTCCAACTTACATACAGATTCAATTTAAGAACAAACCTACAGTCCCTATCTTGCACGTAACCCGGGAACTGCCTGTAATAAAGAGCTGAATGCTTTTATATAGTCTTAGTGTGAAAAATAGAACGGCTCTCTTAACAGAGTTGTATTTTTTGCTATAGAGTTGTCTATTCTCTCCCTGCCACATACCAATCTTAAAGGAAATAATGTTTTTTATTCATGTTGAGGAATTGATGGCAGTACCTCAACAATGAATTAAGAATAAAGGAAGTATAAAATAAGTGGGAAAGCTCTTTGAATATAGGTACTTGCTGCAGCTAATACAGATTAAAAATTCAAAACAAATTCAAATTCACATAAGGTTTGTATTTTTTAACCCCAAAATGGAAGAAGCTGGACCCACTGGATTGGCTTGTGGAAATCATTTCAGAATAGAGAATTTCAAGAATCCTTTGGCCTCAGATATACAACCCCTTTTATTTAACTTCACCTAATTGAAGACATCTGTAAGTGGTGCCACACAAAATTTAATTCAAGCTTCAAAATGTCAATAAAAAATGTCTGTAAGAAAGAAATACTAGTATAAAACTAGCAGGGAAGTGTACATCAGCATTTATGTAGCCGTACAAAATTAGAAATATAATGGAAATCTGCTGCCTGACTTGACGAGGTGATAAAAGCCATTTTCCTATAAAGTCTAATGAGCTCTATTAGTCTTCAGTTTGCAGGAATGTAAAGGGGGTCGACTCAGCAGAGAAAAGTAACAAACACTCCACACATGGCTTCATTCAAACTGCAACATATCAAATTACTGGTGTAATTACTATAACCTGACAATTTCATTACCATCATGCGGTTGTTAACTCTTCAAGACATACAGCAAAGATAGTGCCACATTTTTCTCTTAGTATTTGCGCTGTAAAGGAAGTAATCTCAAATATCATTCCAAACTGAACTCCTCTCTCTTTAGTCACTAGTTCTAGAATTGTCTTTAAAACAAAAGCAAACATTAAAAAAGGATGTGTTCACTCAATTTTCTTTTACTTCACAACAACTAGTTTTTACAAACTGCCAAAGATGTGGACAATGTTTCTGAAAATGTTTTTTTTAAATATTCAACTTGCTTTTTGATCAATTCTAGCTTTCTTTCGACATAAGTAGTCTTCCATATATTTTTTCTTATATGAAAAAAGGATACAAAACATAAACTAAGACTGACAGTTTAGTCGTTTTCCAAAAACCTGTTAGTCAATTTATTTTAAACCAATGACAAGCATGCTTTTAGGTACCCAGCTAGGGGACTAACTTTATGCTGAGCTAAAAAAAAAAAACCTTATTCCAGAAAACTTATGCTAGCAAAGAAAAATTGGTGATCACATATAATCATAAACATGTGAGCACAGTCAAGATCTTAGAGCTCTTTAAGCCCTGTAAACTATTGTGCTTTCAACATCTTGTGAAAATTTTCACTTACACATAGATTTTTTCCTGGTAACAGGCATCTTGGTTTGGCAAGCAGACCTCATTATTAAAAGAGGGTATCTTCAAAAGGTTAAATGCTATTGCATGGTGTGTTAACAAGGGATAGAGATAACCAAAAAAGGTTTGCTAGCCCAACTTCTACAATGCCAACTGATGCAATAACCAACTTACCATTTGCACCCCTTTTTAAGTAAAAACATGAATATCTTAATTTTTACAAATGATCTCTTTCACAGACATAGTGAGCAACAGCAACCTTACTACCCTGGTAGGCCCTCAAAAGTGGCTTAGGACTATGCATTGTAGATGGACTCTTAAGAAAGGCAGAAAAAAGATTTTGTTTATGGCTGAGAAAGTTAATTGAAGAACAGAAATCAACAAGCATGTTCCGCAATTATTAACACTTGTAATACTCCCATGGTATATATCCTTGCCATCTGATTCTTTCACTTCGTGCATTTAATAGAGAGAGCAGCAATTCACAAAAGCTTACACCCTAATAAATGTGTTGGTCTTTAAAGAGGCCACTGGACTGCTTGAGGTTTTTGCTGAAACAAAGTAACATAGCTAATTCTCTGCATTACTGTCTACTACTAAAGAGAAGAGGGAAAAGATAGCATGGTATCCTAAGATAGCTATAACATTCAAGTCTTTGCTTGGCCATTATTTAAAAAAGCAAAAATCTTGGTTGGATTTTTGCTTAATATTAACTTAAATTAATCAGATAATTATAAATCTTATTATCCCATCATGACCTGATTCTACAATCCTGAAGAGCTTTGCTTGACTAAGGGCTACGGGATTTTTGCCTCAATTTATGCAATCCCCAATACTAAAATATAGGTGGTGTATGCATTAAGATCAATGGCTGGTTTTAACAAGAGATCTATGGCAATCAACTCCCACAGAAATTCAAAGGAAGAATGTGCCCATCTCCCATAGACTCCTTTGAAAATTTCACTCTATGCGGTTCATAGATAGTCCTAATAGTGTAATACCTGGATCCATGTTTCCCAATTTTATTTGGTCATGGAACCCTTTTAAACACAAAAGAATTTTGCTAAACCCCTCATGACAGTCTTATATATGGTATATAACAGGCAATCTTACCATTGACTGACTGCGTGTGCAGCACTGAGTAGTGACAACATCATCCCCACTCTTTGGCTAAACTGGCATTACACAGGGACACTTATAGCAAACACAAATGAAAATTGTTTATATGCTTAAACGTTAATTACTATTTTTTATATCATAAAATGTTATTGTAACAGAATTTTCTTGCTGAACCTTATTTTTACTTCACATAACCCCAGGGTTCCGTAGAAAACCATTTGGGAAACACTGACCTATATAATGATCTGGAAGAAGTACAGATTATAAAACGCAGAAGAAACAAAGATACACTGGCATTAAACAATTTCAGATTTTAGAATTAAGATTAAATTCATACCTCAAGTGGAGAATCGCACAGGAATCTTGTGAACTGCATTGGAGGGATTTACCAGAAGCATGGTCCCCAGAGCATGGGCAGAAGAAACAGAATACACAACACAGAAAAAAGAGAACGTTAGCACTGAAATTAAATTATCATTATTAATTTAAAAACAGTGACGTCTATGCAATCTGTAAGAATACTTTGTTTTCCAAAACAAATCGTTAAGTAAAAGTCACAGATTCCAGAAACTAAAATGAACCTTCCAAAAACATGTCACTGTATCTCTTATCTACCAGTACTTAAAGATAAAACTTAAACTAGCTTTACATTTACATTTGACATCTTCTGTCAAATACACAACTCAGAGGAAAACACAAACGTGCAGAAGGCACTGAGGAAAGTACATAAAATATAGTTACATATACAAATTTTGCTTTGTTTTATTTTATTCTAAATCCATTCCCTACACAAGCTCAGACTTCCTCTTCCTACCCCCATACCTCTTCATCCTCCTCACCAGTACAGTGGCTTTTCCTACCATCCTTATCACTAAAATACCTTTGTTTGGCCTTCCTGTCTGGTGGTAGAAATTGATTAAATCTTAACATTTACAGGCAGAAAATCATAGTGCCTGCACAGTTCTATGAAAGACAACTTCCTGAAAGTGCAAGTGTTATTAAAACTAGAGTTTATCTTGAACATGTAATGAGGTGCCACAAACAGTTTTACATGAACAGTAGAAACTCAAAGATTTTGATCATGTTCAATATTTTTTAAAAAGACTCTACTAAATAAAGCCACATCTTTTTTACTTATTTTGTGTATTTCTCAATATTTTAAAAATACTAGTATCAGTTTATCCCACAATGATTTTTAAAATATAACCAGTTTATTTAACAGATAGTGTTATGTTGCCCAGTTTGATTCACTTTTCCCCTAATGATCTTACTTTGTTCTATATAGGCAAAAGATGAATTCTCTCTCTATAGTAGTATATGTATGGTACCTTTGATAAACAGACTTTCCACAGCAAACAACAGAATAAGGGAGTCAGCAAAAAACTGCCAATGCTGTCAACATGTAAATGACACTGGCAATGTTGCCCTTAAGCGTAAGTGCTATACATATCCAAAATAAACTCTTACTTATGAAAGTGAGTGTTTGTAGAGCCAAACTACTGTAAATATATCACTTAAAATTGACTCCAGTCCCCTGAAGCTGCATAAATCTGCAATACATTAATTGGAGAATCAATGAAGTACAAACTAAGTAGTCAGTCATAACTAATGTATATTATGGTATATGATAAAAGACTTTCTACAGTAAATTAATCAAGAGCTCAACAGAAAAAAAATTTAAGATTTTTTCCTAAGGCACTAATGTTGTTTACATTTTCTCCCAAACACATAATAATATCAAGTTTACCATTCATTTGTAGGTTAATATTTAGACATGTGCTTTAAGGACGAAACAGGAATGTCTATAAACAGCTGCTAAGGACAAGAGAACTGTGTGCCGTCTATAATTAGCCCTTTCAAATATGCTCACAAGGAAAGGATTCAACACTGAGTAATTCTGAATTTTACTGCAGAGGCATGGGGAAATGTATGGTTGTAATATTCTAATTCTACTTCTGGATTCTGAAAAAAAGCACATTTTGTGTTTTCCAAAGAACCATTCAAATTTGAATCACACTGGATAAAAAGAAAGCAGAGATTTATAAATTCTTACATTGCTTGTCTGTTTTCCATGACCTTGATATCAATCATTATAGCCAATAATTTTAGAAGGTTCTGGCAGCAGACAAAAATAAACCATATGTTATTAATTTTGATGTCAGAAGACCCCCAATAGCTCTTAATCTGTAACTCTAGCTTTATGGTGCAAGTTATACCCAATGGGTCAGTATGTTGAACCAAAGACACTTTTCAAACAGTTTTATCAATTACGGCCTTGCAGTGCAATTCATTTGATTTTAGAAACTTTTTTTTATCTTCATCTAAGACTTAGTTTCCACAGCCAAAACTGCCATTTGCCAGACAATATATGTTGCTACAGTTATCTATATACTTTTTCTCAGAAATGCACTCTTACTACCACTGCTACCTCATATCATTACAGATAGTCTGGTTCCAAGAAAATATTATAAAACAAAAATTACTTCACAGTCTTCTGGGAATTAAACTACTCAAAGTCATCCACTTGATCTCTTATCTAATTATTGAACATTATTTATCAATTCATATCTGCTAAAGCTTTCATATTACAATTATTCATATTAAATTAAATCCACTGATTTCACTTTCCTGACACTTTACCTAAAAAAGTGAAATCTTTTAAAGAAGAAATGAAGTGATTGTTCCATAGGTACCTGCAGTACTAAAATGTAATGTACTCCATATTTATCCAGTCAGACCACCAACACAAACTGTGCAATATATTCCAGGAGCATAATCGACTAAGTAAATTTAAGAAACATTTCAGATGACTTCTGTTTACCTTTCAGTTCCACATAATTTTCAATTAACAGCAAACTATACAATAATTGCAGTTAAGAAGTAGATTTCACCAGATCAGGATTTCAAAATTAATCTAAAAAGACTGATAATGAAGATACGGACCAGTATTAACAAATAATTCAAACAATCAATACATTCTCCAACATATTTTACATAAGAATACTCTTAAAATTAGCAATGCCATGTTTTCTAATGTTAACTATAAATAAATGATTCAACAATGAAGTGCTTTTGCACAGCAGCAGAACCGGTGAAAGTTAGTTTGATTTCGACATAAATCAACATCTGCTATTCGTGTTGATAGAAAATGCAATCTAATCAGCAAACCAAAGGGGGGTTTTTTTGGTTGGGGGGGGGGGGGGGGGGAGAGAGAAGAGGGCCAGAATCACCCAGTTTGAAAAGAAAGCCTAAAGTTAGCCATAAATGCATAGTTCAAGTTCATTTTTACATTTCTAAAAGGAGGTTCCTAAATGCAGGTGGAGAGCCACCACACCATCTGCCCTTATTCCGCAAAAAACATTTATTTGCAAATATTACAGGACATACTTGCACAAATGCAATTTTTAAATCTTAACCAATAGCTTTAAATCTTTTATACAGTAAACACACAATTATAAAATCAGTACTATGCTGTTAATAACAACAATAATAATAATTATTGTTATAATACATTGCCACCACCACCAAAAAACTTTTGGAGAATTAATTTAAAACAAAATGCAATTGAAAATACAAGAACAGATTAATATACTACCAAAAAGACACAGCAAGAAAGGAACACTATAAAAAGTATGGAAAGAATGCAAAAAAAGATTGTTTTGTTTTTTACCCAAAAGACCCCAATAGAGAAAACAAATACATCATTTTTTTTGGGCGGGGGGGACAGATTTCTGACTTTTTAGTGGGAAATGATGACCTGCATCAGATGTTACAGGGAAATAGGATCTACATCTAAGAATATGGTCTTTAAAAGCAAAACAGTAAAACCCAATGTATATAGCATGTACGAGGGAAACAATTAGCTCTAAGAGCTGCTTCATCAGGATTGTATAATGATTTGAGTTCTTCAGATGGAAGTCACAACAAAGGCAAAATATATTCTGTGCACGCTAGTTATTTGCTTATCTTTGCAATTAATTTTCAAAGAAAGGCAAATTAGTATCTGCCATTTACCCTTGAGAGAAAAGGGGTTATCTGTGAACATAATCTTTGAACAGAGTTTTAATATTTTATACAGAAATACCAAATTCACTGAACCTGGAAAGTAAAGTGATCTATCTTCACCCACGAGAGAAGTAGTATCCACTTATCTGGCAGCTCCAGACAATTTTCAAGAGTTCTGGAGCAAGCCCATTCCCCTCTTCTCCTATGTTATCCATTGTCTATATTATAATCCTCCCTGAGGTGGGGGGCTGCTGAGGTTGCACATTGCACTACAGGTTTTTTCAGGAATTGGTGCATTGGGCTTCTGGAAGGAACAGCTTTTCTGCAGAGTTCCTTGAATTTTACAAACAGAAGATCCATCCTCTTTCCTTCCTTCAAACTATTTGCCAGTCCCTGCAGATGACATTCTTCAGGCACTACAAACATACAGGGAGAAAGAAGGTGACTCCATACAAGTCAAGAAGAGGTTCCTTGGGATTCTCTTTGTGAGTTGGTCTTTCCAAGCAGAACTTTTTATTCTTTTATTTATCTATCTCCCTCCAGATCTGGTGTAGTT
This sequence comes from Pelodiscus sinensis, assembly GCF_052426305.1. NCBI lineage: Eukaryota > Metazoa > Chordata > Testudines > Trionychidae > Pelodiscus > Pelodiscus sinensis. The sequence continues at coordinate 55,983,255 of NC_143059.1, read as the reverse complement.
GTTGCAGGATGAGAATTACGGGGCTGGACTTTAGAACTGGGTATTCCCCCAATTTAAAATGTTACCAACTGCAAGTAAGAAACAGACTAACATCCCACAGACAGTAAAGACTTCAAATGTGCTGATATAAACTGGTCAGGCCTTTAAAGAAAACAAATTCGTGGTACAGGAACACGATAGAAGGAAAAACTGTTAAGTACACTTCAGCTACAGAAAGCGAGCAGCCTGAGTCCATGAAGAGAAATAGTTCAGGAACAGACTGAAAAAACCCCCTCAGAGTCTAGAAAAAAAAAACCACTAAAAATCTCTCCTTAGAAGTGACTAGAGCAGAGTTTTAAGAACAGCTGACATCTCTTATTTTATCTATAGTGTTCAAAAGGCCTAAAAGATGTTTGGAGGGTCTTCCCTGTTTTTCCTGGGAGATTCATCAGAACTCATCTTAGATGTTTAACATGAGCCCTAATTTTATTTGAAGTAGCAAGACAGTGAATACTGAATGAAGACATCCCTTCTCCAAAACATTTTTACCATAATTAACTAGATTTTAAGGAAAAAACCCAACTTTCGCCCCATATATTTTATAAAAACCTAAAAATTGCTTCCCTCATCTGTTGATCAGAATTTGCTCTCTGAGCTTGTGACACAATATCATTTCACTAGCTTCCAATTCCACAGCGTGCCAGGTGAGACAACAACAGATACAGAAACATAGGTGAGAGTTGATGTGGACTTTCACTGCTGTGGACAGAATAGTGGGTTGTTCCATCCAGTTCTTGCTTGAAGTAAACTTATTTAAACTTTTTATTAAATCTTATTTACACTTTTCTCCTGTCTTTAAAGAAATCCACAGATATTCTAGTTTTCTTCAGCAGCCAAGCTTTCCACTTTGTGTACCATTATCTACTTTTAGGTTAGTTGAGGGCTTTTTCCTGCCCCACTTACCATCTCATTCTGCTCTGTCCCCTTATCTTTGACCTGTGTGATCCAGCCACCCTAGGACTATGGCTTCTTTTTCCCCCTATACCTCCAGCAGGGGAAGATTCAGCTTGCTGAGTTGGCTTTTTTTCCTCTTCCTTATGGCCACCAGCAGTCACTTACAGTAATTTGTACCAGTCACCATACTCTTTGGCTGAAGTGACATTGATTTGATCTGCAGTTCACACAAACAGCCTTGGGCAAGCTATCAACATACGAACTGCTGCAGTCAAGGTTCCTTCTCATGGCCTTGCTGTGTGTATATACACCTGGCTATTAGACACGGATGAATTGAGAAGTTTTAGAGAGAAGCAACAAAGCTAGCCAGTGTCACATGTATGATCACTTAGAATCTGACTCTTGAGGTGCTCAGCACTCTCAGTCCCCAGTGAAATCTGTTGAAGTTTTGAGTCCTCAGCATCTGATAAATCTTTGTGGGTCTATGTCCTCTGTTAAATAATACTTTCCCATTTTACATGGTGGTTAAAATGAAATAATTCATATTTGAAAGGAAGTGCAAACTGTATTTATTGTGACTGTCAAAAGGAAAGGAACAAAATAAGTAAGGGTAAACGAGTTTTGAAGATGATATATATAATGTGATTAAAAATGAATACAAATTATCAAAAGTGCTTCATACAGTCCCTTCACAATAATAGGATGGGACTTGTGTTTAATTTCTGGTGCGATGAGCTAAAAACTTAACCTTCAGTAAGTTAAATCAACATTAACAAGTGTGAAATGGTATTTTACTAAAAAAGTAATTTTTCTATGAACAGATCAGATGTCTTTAACACTTGTATTACATGCCTATTTATTTTTTTCCAGGAAGCCTAAGGATGAATCCATTTTATGACAGTTGACAAATGAACACTGTTAAATTCTGATAACTTAGCATGAATGTGAATAGTTTGTTGTAGAAATTGATTTTACCAGCTATCTTTTTGAGCAACTACTTATTTGATTAAAGATAATGATCCTTGTTCCAGAATGATGTTAATTTTTAATTACTACAGCTATAAACACTACGTATACATGTGTGTCTTAAGTACACATCCATATATACAGTAGATTTATCTGTAGAATAGATACTGAATGATTGCTGTTGTAATGTTAAAATCTGTAAGAAACAGGTAGCTTTTCTTGGTGCTTTTGGCGATGTATTAAAACAAAATTATGCTCTCTAACAATGCTGACATGGCTAACTTTGGCTGTATTGCTAATAAACGTAAAAATTAAAAGGAATGTAAAATAAAGCCTCAGTATCATTTGCATGGTACTCATATATAGATTAGTGTGGACCTCAAGCTGAAATATTTCACTATTTATGGAGTGAGTATTTTCTCCTCTTAGACACTAGAAATTTCAACAGAAGTATTGCAGTAACACTGTATTGTTACTGCAATAATGCAAATAGGAGAAGACCAACAGATTGCATTTGATAGTAGTACAGGTCATTAAAACTTATAAAGCAACTTCCCCCCCCCCCCAAAAATGAGTATAATTTCAGGGTACAAGTCCATTGTTCTATTAATTTATCTTTTAATGTAAATGAAAAGATCAACAAATACTTTATGTTATAAAACATTGACATTTAGGTTTTGTTATTTAGGCACCATTATTTATCATTTGTACCATCTCAAAACCAGGTAAATAAATTTCTGGCTAGGGTTTAATTAGTTGCTATTTCTATAAGGACAGTCTGTTAATGGGACATCTAAATTTTAAAACTTTAAGAAAAATGTTATGTGGCGGAACAACAAAAACAAAAAAGTGGCGTTTATACAAGTTTAAAAACTATTCCATGCATGATCATGAAATTTCTAAAGCAATTTTCAGAAAATGCCAGAATGATCAATTTTATTGCCTTTTAGACCCACAGTAGCAAGAATTCTTATTTAACTTATTTAGGATGTTTTATAATGAAAAGTTCAGAGAGGAAAAATAGTATGCCCCTCAGTTTCCACTGCTAAGGTAGCTGGTCTGTATCCTTATGCTGGGTGTCGTTAAATACCTGTCTTACAAGAAAATAATTTAATAGCATACAAAAGATGCACTGTCTGAAAAAGTGCAAAAATATTTAAAAGTGGTCAAATAGTTTTTTTCCTTATTTTTCATTACCTCCCCAACAAGACAGTTGAACCAATTAAGAAAATGAAGTCATAAACCCACTGTACAATTGAAGGACTACTAATTCAGATCTTTAGAAACAATATATCTGTGTAAGAAAACAATTTAGAAGTTGATATACTTAGTCTTTCAAACATACCCAATGCACTGGTTTTCTGCTTTGGTGTCTTGAGTGTCCACTGAGAGTGTAGCCTAAAAGCCTATAATTTGTAAGCGTTTTAAAAAAAAAATCAAGGCTATTGAGGGATGCATCTCATACATCTATACTTGTACCTCACACTATTCTTCATGTACAGGCAGTCCCCGAGTTACACGGATCCGACTTATGTCGGATCCGCACTTACGAACGGGGCTCTCTCGCCCCGGAGCTCGCAGGCAGCAGGACCGCCCAGAGCGCAGCGGTCCCGCCACCTCGACCTCCGGGGTGAGAAAAGCTGCTCCGGGTGCCCCTAGTCTGCTGGGGACCATCTCTAGCAGACCAGGGACACCTGGAGCAAAGTCGGGGAGGCGCGGCACCCCGCCACGGCTGCCGCTTTGCTCCCGGTGCCTCTGGTCTGCTGGGGACCGTCTCCAGCAGACCAGGGACACGGGGAGCAAAGCCGGGGAGGCAGAGGGTTCCCGCGCCTCTGAGGCTTTGCCAGAGCAAAGCCTCAGAGGCGCGGGACTCTGCCGCCGCTGCGGCTTTGCTCCCCGTGTCCCTGGTCTTCTGGGGGGGGGGGCAGCTAGTGCCCCCCTCCCCAGCAGACCAGGGAGACGTGGAGCAAAGCCCCGGGCCTGTGGTAGAGCAGGTGTGGTGCTGCCGGTTGGTCCCGCAGCACCGCTCCTTGGCCCTACTGGACCAGCCCGGCAGCACCCCAGCTGCTCTGCCCCAAGCGTCCCGAAGTCAGCCGCTGCTGAAACTGACCAGTGGCTGACTACAGGAAGCCCCTGCCCTAGGGCTTCCTGGAATCAGCCGCTGATCAGTTTCAGCAGCGGCTGAATCTGGAGGCCAGTTCCGACTTACATACAGATTCAACTTAAGAACAAACCTACAGTCCCTATCTTGTACGTAACCCGGGGACTGCCTGTAGTTTGTGTATTACTGCATTTGGTGATAGCTATCAACAACTGCTCTTCCATGCTACTTTGTGTTTGATTGTTTCCTTAGAAGATTCCTATTGCCTATAAATATATTTCCACGTTAGTTTTTCAATTAATTTTATTGAAAAGTATTTCCTTTGTTGGTGTACCAACTATTCACTAGTTATTTACATGGCCCATTTCCATGTAGTAAAGAGACTGCCTCACAGTCATTAATGAAGTTTTATTAATGTCCCTCTAAGGGAGGGAAATGCAATTTCTGTTTTATAAATAAGGGACCCAAGCACAGAATATATTAAGTAACTTGATCAAGATCACTCAGGCAATCTGTGTCTAAAATGGGAAATATTCAATCGCTGTCTCTTGCATCCTAGTCTATAGTTCCTATCCTGTATACTGTTAACTATCCCTGGCCTGGTTTTGTGTAAGACTGATAACTCCCATTACATTTCAGGAAGATTTAGCAAAAGAGACTCTCAATAATCTCGATCCCTCAACTCTACTGTGATAAATGCAGTTCTCTGATACCTGTCATTCTATTAACTTTGCTCCTGATAACTGCCATTTGAATTAGAGGAAGTACAAATCTTTTCCTTGAGGAGAGAATTGTGTACCTCATCAGACATCAATTGGAATGGCCATGTTGTTGTAGAATCTTTTATTATGTAACTTCTCTTATTGGGTATCACCTGTGCTCTTGGTATCTCCTTATTGTGTTTATGTGGATGTGTACCTTCAAAGGTGATAGGTAAAGTCAAAAGAATAAGCCTATACCCCTAATTTGCCTGAAAGATTCTTTGCTATACTGTTTTTTTGGGGGGGAGGGGCCATTGTAAGTCATTTTAAGTTTTGTTCTTAAAGATATGTTGCACATGTCCATTCCATTGCTGGTATGCATGTACCTCATGCACAGCTATTGGAGAACTATTTCGCCTCAGAAGTACTCATTTGGGCCATTCTAGTGCCTTCTTGTGTCACATACCACTGCATGCAGAAATAAAGGGCAGAGTCATTTCAACTCTCCTCAGTTCTTTCTTATCAGATAGACTCTGACAGAGAGGAAGGGAGATGGATCAAGGAATGGACACAGAGAACATCTGAAAGAACTACACTTATGGAAAGGTTGGTATTTCCTCCTCCTCGAGTGACTGGACATGTTCATTCTAATGTAGGTGACTGGCAAGCAGATTACAGACCTGCCTTCAAATTAGTGCTGCCTCCCACCCCCTCATTCCGACCCCCTGCAGTGTCGCCACCGGGCAGCAGTCCCACTTCACTGCCACAGGGCAGCACTGCTTCTAGGCTCTAATTCCGTTGCAGGGCACTCAGCCGCTACGCCTCCACCAGGACTCTCTGGTCCAGGGTCATCTGGATGCCAGATCAAGGATGTTGCTGGACTAGAGAGTCCTGGTTAAGGAGATTCAACCTGTAGGTAACTAAAGCTCTGTGAATCGTTCCTGAATCCTTATCTGCAAGAATTCACAGGTTATTCTTTTGCTGGCAAACAAGAGGAATAGGTAACATACAGAAATATCAATGGTCTCTGAAAAAGAGAAAATGGAGCAGTTCCTTCTCCTTCCAACCTTCCCTTGCATGAAATTTTCCCATACCCTGGAGAAGAGTCAGCATTCCTATATTGTTTTTCAGAATTGTGCACTGTTAATATATAGGGAGTACTTGATGATTAAGACCTGGTCACCCTAGTATTCTAATTCAGTTCAAGCAAAACAATGGATAGAGAATATGTTTAAGGTAACATAAGTAAGATCTAAAAGATTATTTTGCTTCCAGGCACTCAATTTAGTTGTCCTCATACTGCTGTTTCTTGTGTAAAATAGACAATTGAATTCATTGTCTCTCTCTTTGTTAAAGAGTGCTTCTAACCCTAACTTTTCAGTCAATGCAGAAGAAGAAAAAAAACTGGAAAGACATTAGTTATTGGCCATATAAAGTTTGGAGCACTTATAAAGATTCTTTTGAAAATGTTCACATCTCTAGCCAGTGCACAGTACTTTCTGTTACATCAAAAAAACCTTATAAATTGTCAATGGTAGCATACCAATCCTAGCTATAAGAATACTAATCATAGTCCACTCTGGGTGTTGAATATTCTTTAACAAAGCTATCATTTGAGTGTTACTCAGAATTCACTTTGGTATTCACTTTGGTATATGGTGGTTTACAAATGTTTACACTCCCCACATTCACGTTGGGAATGATATTGAAGGATTGACAGGGACAGATTCCTCAGTGTTTTTATTAATCACTCAAATTGCTGATATAGTATTTAATATCTCATGCCACCTGATAGTTTGAGCATAAACTTAGAAGTTTGAGATACTGCCCAAAGAATATAGTGACAAAAATGGCACAGCTCCTGTAGCAACAGATGTCGTAATTCGATTATCAACATGCTCAAATATAAAGGGTCAAATTCTCTGATGATGTAAATAGGGAAAATCCATTGTAATCAATGGATCTGCAGCCAACACACAAAGGACTGTTTATTCACTCAAACTTACAATCTTTTCAATTATTTACTTTTAACACTAGCTGCTAACCTATTGTGTGGCATAAAATGAAAGGTTTACATCTACAGTATAAGTCTTTTACTCAAAGCAATTCAATCATTTAATACTAGATTATATATCATTTGCTCTTCTGCCTACACTCAATCATAATGTAGTAACCCATTTGGTGTAACAAATTACATTTCAAAAAACTTATGAATATCCACCAGATTATCCCATAACCCAACCACCATGCACTTGAATGAACTTGTAGGAAAGTGATAAAAAACAAAAATATCACATCATATTGTGGGTGAACACTTTCACAAAGCGATGCATTTATGTGTGATTTATCAGTCCTAATCCTCAAAGGAATCCTGCACAACACTTTCAAAAATTGAATCTGGGATCTTAAATTCATTACTCAGCCACAGAATGTCCTTCTGAAATGAATAATAATGAGGTGACAATATCATAGTTTAAATGTACTTTTCAGTGAATGGTTCATCTGAGTTTGACCTCAAGTTGATTTCTAAATACAGGCAGTCCCCGGGTTACGTACAAGATAGGGACTGTAGGTTTGTTCTTAAGTTGAATCTGTATGTAAGTCGGAACTGGCGTCCAGATTCAGCCGCTGCTGAAACTGACCAGCGGCTGACTACAGGAAGCCCGAGGCAGAGTTGCTCTGCCCCGGGCTTCCTGGAATCAGCCTCTGATCAGTTTCAACAGGCTGAATCTGGACGCCAGTTCTGACTTACATACAGATTCAACTTAAGAAACCCAGGCGTCCCCAAGTCAGCTGCTGCTGAAACTGATCAGCGGCTGATTCCAGGAAGCCCGGGGCAGAGCAACTCTGCCTCCGGCTTCCTGTAGTCAGCCCCTGGTCAGTTTCAGCAGCGGCTGACTTGGGGACGCCTGGGGCAGAGCAGCTGGGGTGCTGCTGGGTTGCTCCAGTAGCGCCGCTCCTCAGCGCTACTGGAGCAACCCAGCAGCACCCCAGCTGCTCTGCCCCAGGCGTCCCCAAGTCAGCCGCTGCTGAAACTGACCAGCAGCGGCTGAATCAGGAAGCCTGGGGCAGAGCAGCTGGGGTGCTGCCCGGTTGGTACAGTAGCGCCGACGAGCGGCGCTGCGGGACCAACCCGGCAGCGCCCCAGCTGCTCTACCCCAGGCATAGGCATGAAAAGCCTGGTCTGCTGGGGGGGGGGGGGCATTAACTGCACCCCCCCCCCCCAGCAGACCAGGGAGACGCGGGTGGCGACCCGCGTCCTCCATGGCTTTGCTCCGTCTCCCTGGTCTGCCGACCAGGGAGACGGGGAGCAAAGCCGCGGAGCACGCCTGCAGCGGGACAGCCCAGGCGCGCCCGGGCTGTCCCGCTGCGGGCGTGCTCCGCGGCTTTGCTCCCCGTCTCCCTGCAGACCAGTCAGATCCGCGTAACTCAGGGACTGCCTGTATACAATTTTTTATGGTTAAAAAAAAGCTGATATTTTTATATTAATCTCTGTGTATGCAAGTTTTATAGTAGTTTACTGCAGAAAATTAAGAGTAATACCCCTAAAAAAAATCAATTCCAATTTTTCATGTTAGATACAACACATGACTTTTCCAATATTAATATTACATCTCCTAATATCACAGATTCATAAACCACTTCTTCCTAATCATTCAGCATCGAAGACAAATACCAACGTGTAAATCTAAGAACATTTCAATGCGCAGCTAACAAAATACCATTTACTAGTTTATCTGAACAGCTGAATACCTTGATCAACTGATAACTTATAGAATTTCCTGTTTTATATGATATTGTATTCATCTGACCAAAAATATCAAAACTTTTCTAAAACTTATTTAACAGAATGTTGCACTAAATCCATTACAGTTCACTATTCATGCCAAAGTTCTCCAAAATATACATTGCAATATACTTTTGGTCGGTGATCAGATCATCATGTTAAATTGCTATTCATTACAGAAGTCACATCTATACTTACTTTTTCCTACCCTTAGAAATTACTTCTCTCACTGTATGGTTTGAATCATTTCCTTTGGCTTACCAAACCCACATAACCACCACCCAAGTAAAGTACAAATAAGCAAATAATTTTGTTAAGTCTGTAAATAAACCCATGCAGCACTGATTTCATTAGCATCTTTCTGCAAGGTACAAATATAATTTTCTGCTGCTTAAGCAAGAAAAAGCCAAGTTCAAGCCTGATGCAGTAGCAAATTTTTAACATGAGCGGAGGCAAATGCTATATTCATGTTGCCTAACATTTTTTCACTATTTTTAAGAGCTCTATCACCACCATAGTTTGCAGCAAGAACTCAAAATGTGGTGTGATGAAGGTCCTGGAGTCAGAAAGACGACTTTTGTATCCCCCTTAAAATCTTTTAGATTTAATTGTGTTATGAACTGTCAAACATCACCATTTTCTATCTGTATTCTGCTCTGTGAAGCTTGTTTGTTCCTGAGCATTCACATAATACAATTTATTTTCTTCTTTTGAAAATAACCCAGGAAATTATAAACAAACAAAAACATTAAGAGAAAAAAAGATTCAAGCACCCAAAAGTCAGGAATAAGACTTAAGACACCCAGGAATATTAATTTTTCCTCTGTGTGTATAGAGCTGGTCAAAAATTTTCCTAAAGAACATTTTTCCATTGAAAAACATTAATTCATCTAAAGTATGGTATCTTGAAGCAGTGCATTGCTTTTTAACAAAAATTCATTTAGAAACTAAAAATGAAAGAAAAGCATTTTGTAAGATTAATAATTTCCAGATTCTTGTCAAAACAATTCTTGTCAAAACAAAATGTCTTCATCAACCTGAGATGCATTTAACTTCTAGAACGTTTCAAAAATTTCATTTTTTTCCAGAAGAAAATTCAAATTTGTGATCAACAGCCAAAGCGCAAAAAAAAAAAAATCTCAGTTCACACAGATCTTTACTTATGTTTTCACTGACAGTTCTCAGTCGCATAATCTCTGTCTTCTTCCCCCCTCCCCCCCATTAGAATGAGCCAGAGGGAGGGTTGGCCCTGTCTAGTTAGGACTTCACACAGTAACATCAGCACTCAAAACTGCATCAGAAGTCAATTGTTGAAGCAATGGAATGGCATGTTCTACACATGGCTAACATCTCTAAGCAAGTAGTCACTGTTTTCTGTAGCTTTAAATTGGTCTTTCAAGGATAGCATAATTTATACAAAAAAAATCTAGACAAAGGGAATAGTTAATACAGGTTGGACCTGCCTGGTCCACCACCCTTGGGACCTGAGTGGTCCCAAACTAGGGAACTTGCCAGACTGGGGAAGTCAGGCCTCAGGCTCTCCTAGTGTTCTCCCGGCTGCAGCTCCGGCCACTGCACTACCACCAGCATGACTGCTGGGATCTGCTGCTCCTGGTGGGGCTTCTCTATGGGCCGGCAGCCCCACTCTGGCCAGCAGGACTCTCTTTGCCCCTGGCCAGGCTCCTCTTCAGCCCATGGCCCAGCTCTGGCCAGCGGGGCTCTGTATTGCGGGTAGCACTCTCCCCGGCTGGCCTCAGACCAGCTGCAGCAGGCCTCCACGCCCATGGCAAACAGAGCTCCTCTGCAGAACAGCCTCACGCTGACTGGGAGAGCTTTTCTCTGGGCCATGCCTGAGCCGGCACAGCTCCCAGCCCCCAGCTCTGCCCATAGGCCACTAGCCCTGCAGGCTGCCAGTTGTGGGCAACCTCCGAGGCTGGCGCTCTCTGGTCCTGTGACTCCGTGGTCCTACCAGACCAGAGTTCTGACCAGGGAGGTTCAACCTGTAAATGCAAGAGCTACATGCAAAATATGTATAGTTTTCAAGTCAAGATAAGAGTGCAATTAAAAAAAAATATTGTGATTGGCAATTAAAGCTACCTGGGATTCTAGAAGCAACTGGATCTTAAAAGTATTACTATATAGCAATGCTTGCAAAGGGCAAGCACACTCCAAAGCAACAATTCTGTCACCATTCAGAACAGTTCTGAAGATTTTGAAGATGATATCATAGAGAAGGGAACATCTTCAATTACAGAACCCATCACAACATAACTTTTAAAATATGTTGACACAATCTGTGGTGCTTGGAACTAGATTAATAAAGCCTTGAAAAATCCACAGATATCCATTCCATATTCACGGATGTGGATACCCATAATTCATTTTTGCAGATATTGTGCATACAAGTTGAACCTCTGTGGTCCGGGACTCTCTGGTCTGGTAGTCCCACCAGACCATGGATGTTGCTGGATTAGAGAGCCCCAGTACAGAAGTTGCCAGTGGCTGGGAGCAGAAATGGCTGTCGGGACCAGTGAAGCAGCAGGGCTCATGGGGTAGCAGAGCATGCAGAGCTGTGGGAGTTGCAGGAGCCTGTGGGGATGCCAGGGCCACAGGACAGTGGTGCCTGAAAGCTTAGACGAGGAGTCCAGTGGAGAGGGTAGTGCCTCTGCGTCCCAGACCTTCCCTGATCTAGCAGTCCTGATCCAGGATGGGTCAGGTCCCAAGGGTTCCAGGAGGTCTAACATGTATGCATTATAAGAATGCCTTTGTACATGGGTGCTTGTCCCATTCCGGCCTGCCCGGCACTTACCATGAAACAGGGTCAGGATGCTCTGCAGAAGAGCATTGTCAGAGCAGGGTGCTTGTCCCACTTCACTCCACCAGGTGTCTCTAGCAGGAAGCAAAACAAGCACTCATGCATCTGGTGGAGCAGAGAGTGACATGCATCCTTAGGAAACACAGACACTCCTCCTTAGAAGAAGGCATTATTAGACTGCTTGTTGCTGCTGAGATGTGGATGCAGATAAAAATAAAAGGCAGAGAGAGGACTGTGGATCAGATGTGCGTTGTTTCCTGCGCATGTGGATTGAATGTGGAACCACATTTTTATAGCCACGCGGGGTTCTATAGAGGGTTTACTTCCCCTAGGGACTCTAACCTCCAGTATATTGCTATTTCAATATCTGTACATTAACTATTCTAAAATTTCAATTATATAGTGAAAACATTTTCATGAGTGAGCACTCTATTGGGAGTATATATGAATAAGAGGCTGAAGAAAAAAACATTACAAATTTTTAGTGTATTCAATATACTACTGGAAGGAAGGAAGGAAGGCAAGGAAAGAATATGAATAAGGGTACACAAAATGCAAGTAAATGGAAACCAAAATTCCAAAGTGGTAAAGAAGCAAGATTTTTGCATGGGAAAGAATTAAAAGATACAGTGAGAGGGCGGAGGGAAAGTTGAGATTGAAACACGCTCAATGCCCTTCAGGGTCATTAATACAGGATCTTAGAAAAGTAAAAGAGCCCCTGTCCAAACACGGTTAAATTCTAAGGCCCAGATCTTGCAAACACTTGTGCATTAACTCTACTATTGAGAGTTGTTGCTTTGATTTCAATGAGATTGCTGAAAGAAGTATAGTTAAATGTCTGTAAGTGTTTGCAGGATTGGGGTTTAAGAGAACAAAAGAATGTATTTGGTATGAAAGATACATAGCTGGGGGAGGAGGGGACAGAGCCAGCTGAGAACCCAACTGGCAAGTGAGTCAGCAAAGATTTTTCTGTCCATTTTGGTCCAAAAGAAGCATGGTCCAAAAAGAGACTGTTTTGTACCTGTAGAATGTAAACAATTTATAATGGGGAAAAACATGACTGCCAGATGAAGCAGACAACAGCAACTCTCAGCTCTTTTTTGTTCATTTTTTCAGTTTTGAACAGTAACTAGTCATTGAACTCAGCTGAACAAACTGGTATTCTAATTAAAGGAATTGTGTTAGTCTTGTGGTTCCATTATTGTTGCATAGAGCAAGAAAGTAGAGCAGCTGTTTATGGGCCACTAAAGAAATTGTTTACTAGGAAGGCAAATCTTTGCCTTTTTAAATTTAAAAGAAAAGAGAAGATTTAATAAACCACACTAACTTCCTGTTCAGAATATTGTCATTTATTCTCTCTTATGCACAGGCAGAGTTGTGAACACTGACAAAGCAAACGTATCACACCAAACATCTGTAGCTTTGGAAAGACATCACAAATTAACCAAGGTTAAAAAACACCACCACCACCATGCCAACTAGCTCCTGATGCTTTTTTTTAATCCAGTTAGAATTTTTTTTTTTTTTTTTAAAGCCTAGAAGAAGCCTGGAAAGAAGCCTTTATATTTCATGATAAAAGAAACTCATGGTATATAAGAGATTTTTAATATCTGGCTTTTGTCATTTTTGCAATCTTATCAAAGAAGCAGAAGAATAAGGATTATATTCTATTGGCCACAATGCAAGTTCCACTCACCTACTGTCCCCAAGTCAAGCATTGGGAACAAGCTCCATTCAATGTCTACCAGAGACAGATATGATTTATTATTTCAAATTATTACAACTATATATACTGGACCAGATACTTGAAGTTGTCCAGAAGAGTTGACTAAGGCTATGTCTACACTAGCACTTATGTCAGAAAAACTTTTATTGCTCAGACATGAGGGGGAAAAACATCCTTTTATGTAACAAATTTCACCAGCATAAGTAATATAGGTCGAACCTCTCTAATCTGGCATCCTCTGGACCTGACCAGTGACAAACCACAGACTTTGCTGGACGACAGTTAGTCAATAATGTCTAGCAGCATTAACAACATGTCCACTGCTCACTGGGCTCTTAGAAGACACGAAGGTGTAAGTTAGAGGTAAAGAACAGCACAGAACACTGACAGCCAGGTCTGGTGGCTGTAAACCAACTCCCACTCCCAACCTCTGTGGCTGGGGCTCAGTGGCGGCCCATCCATAGGCATGAACTAAGGCGGTTGCCTAGGGTGCCAAGTTAAACGGACGTTGAGGGGTTTAGAGGCAGGGGTGCCGATCGTGCACTTCGCCTAGGGCGCCAGTTGCCGACAGCTCGTCTAGGGCTGCTCCTGCTGGGGCTCTCTGGTCTGGCAATATCTGTGGGTCCAGGAAGACCATGGATGTTGCCAGACCAGAGTGTCCCAGGACAAAGAGGTACAACCTGTATTCTCTTCATAACAGAAACATTATCCACCACACCCACATATGCTACATTGCCCTGATAAGACATAACTGTTTGAAGTAGGGGGTCTTCATTCAGCATTAACCCTATCTTATTAGTTTAAACTCGACCCATTCTTGCAGCTATCTTGATAAAAGGCCTTGCGCAGAGAAGAATTAATTCTATGTTCACTGAAGGACAACCGTAGCTCTAGAAAGTGGTTTTTTAAATGTCTGAAACAAAATAGACTGAAAAGAATTAAACAAAGTATTAAACAAATAGACTGAAACGAAGAGGAAATGTGTTTTTAAGAGCTCCTAAAATCTCGTATGCAGTCATTTCCATCTTCTCCTACAAGTGACTCAGATCAAGAGCTTGAGGACAACTTCCTTATTCCACAGTCTGAAAGATTAGAGGCTTCTAATATATATTAAACAGTATGCAGAATCAACTCAGAGGACTATTTCCTTGAGGAACCAAAACTAACCCCTCCTCTGCCCAGTGTTCAAGCACTGGTTCCAGTCATCATTTGTTGGCTCCTACCCAGTGTTCCCTCTAAGCTGTGCAGGAGCACAGCTTCACAGGTGGTTAATCAGCCCCACCCAGTCAGAGGCTCAGGGCTCCATGCACAGAGCTTACTGACTGAGCAGGGTTGATTAATCACCTGTGAAGCTGTGCTGCCACACAGCTTAGTCATTATATAGTAGGAGCAACTTCCTTCTAAGTCAGGGCAGACATAAGAGGCAAATGGTTGTGGTCACCCTGCGCAGCCTCTCTGCATTTTAGTGGTGGATCAAAAAATCCTAAGTGCCCAAACAATTCCCAAAATAACTTCTACCAAAAGAAACGTATCAGTGCTTTCAAGGGACCTGACCCAAGCTATTTGCAATCAGGAGGAATATTTCCACTCACTTCAGTGGCACTAGGTCTTTCTTCGCAGCAGGAAAATACACTACCCTAGATACTCAAGCTGTCAATAAAGAGTAGTAAAATCATTCAAATGAAGCATGTTAACTGCATTTCTACAAAAGGATAAAGAAGAGGAAGAAGAAATGCTACGAAGCTCTTGGAAATTCACCTCTGAAATTCAAATAAATGGCACATTTTGTACCTTGAGATAGGGAAAGCTAGGATTCCTACCAACCTATCTTTACAAGTCATTTTTCAAGTCTTAAAACAAATCTATGGGGTCCACAGACATCAAAGTCTACACCAAACCTCTCACATTGCTCCAAAGAGCTGCCAAATCTCATCTCACTCCTAAGTCCTGATCCCTAATTCAAAGATGAAGTGTTAATTAAAGAGCTATTTTGATTTTGTACTTTCTGGCTTCTTTATAATACAAAGACCTCCTTTTTTTTTTTTAAATGTGAAGAACAAGGAGAAATCAAAAGTAGCAGATCTTCATCTCTGCCTCTTTGCGCATCTACAAAACTTTTGGACCAAAAAAAGATAGGGAATGTTGTGTCAGACTAAAACTCAAGACATTGAAGATGGAAATAATCATTTTAGATACCCTTCAGTAACTCCACTCTGACTTCCCCTAAATCTCATTGAAACTTTTGTAATGCAAACAAATAACAGTTATTGTATATATTATGCATAGTGGAAAGCAACCATATGTTACCTGATACCACTTCTGCTGGTATAAATTTTATTTCTAAGAATATAATGGTCTAGCTAAGTATAACTTTGGAAAAAGTTTCTGACTAGATAAAGGATACACATTAACTTGGGGGAAGAATTAGATTACAAAATATGAATTCTGTAAAGTTTTCTAGCTAAAGTTCAGGGTTACCTCTCAGAAAATCACATACGTTCTATTTAAAAAAATTCTATAAACTTCTTTTTCCGGCTTAAAAAGCGAACTTCTTCCCAGTCTGTGTATTCTTGATAAGTGTGCAAACACCAGTTTTGTAGAATATTCTTAATACTAATGTGGCTGTCTCAGTGGAAAAAACAGACTATACATGCTGTCATAAGCAATGTACTGAAAACAAAACAAATGGAGATGTTTAAAAAAATAGCTGTAAAAAGAAGTAACATCAAAGTACAGTGAAGGATGGCATCCAAAACATAACATTGTCACAGCTACCGAACTGTGTCCTGAAGCTAACATATTTTCTATCACATATAAAGACTATTTAGTCAGTCGTCATATTTCTTACTCATTTTTTCCCCCTACTGTAAATGTCAGTCTCAAATTTCCTTAATAAAACCAAGTACAACTGGTCTATTTACTTGCGGGTGTCAGTATTTTTTTTTTTTTTTGTTATGATTGCAGTAACACATTCAGTTTCTCTCCTGCTGAGAAATTTTCCTCTGAGGTAAAACCTGGCACAGATACTTAATGCAACAATACTTTATTTTACCTTCCCAAATTGTAACAGCGATGTAGTCTTCAGTGTTCAAAGGTATTTTTGAACAATATATATAAAAAAAACAGTGGTAAAGGTGCATGCAGTGAACTGTACCTCATACTCGCCACATTCAGAGGGTGTATCCTTGTGTATAGCCATCTGATACTTGGCAAATAAAGTAGCTGACTGGCTGAAGGATGATTTGAACTGTGGGTCTTCAGAGGAGACAGGTACTAACCTCACCTTCATAGCAAGGAAAATACAAGCAAAATATGTAACTGCATCTAATCAGATTATATGCTCCTGAAGGTAAGGCTAGTGGAAGATCTCCTCATAACCATTTCAAAGCCTCAGCCATTGACACCATATCTTACATGGGGTAAAGCAAGTATACCCCATAAAATTAAAGGATTATGATATTAAATTATGATAGATAGTTTAAATTAGAATTTATATCATGTCATACTCCAGGCACTATTTTATTCTGCCCTCTTATCCTTCAGTAGTACAAAATAAGCCATTTTATTTTAACTGAAAAGTTCACAGAGTGATTGAAAGGCTTCTTTTTAGAAGCATATCCCTAATACTTGCTACTTAAGCTTCCCCCACCATCCCATTCCCCTCCTTCCCCATTTTTGTTTAACTTCACAGAGATAATGTATCTGGCAAGTTTAACTATTGCATTAAGTCTGTTCATTATGTGAAATAGTGACAACATGTAATTTAGCTGGAATGTATTGTTTTATTTCAAACTGTTTCAAATTGTAAGTAGCAAAGAGCTTTATACAAACTCCAGTAAACTCTGAACAGGCAATTTTTTGCATGTGATAATTATTGCACACACGTTTTGGTCCATATCATGCTTGCCTTCCACATTTAAGTCAATCATTTAAGTCAATCCTGTTCCCGATTTATCCTGGTGAAGAGATGACTATGTATTTGGTCATCATGTAAGTATCTGAAGGCATGTCTAGACTAAATGGCTCCGTCAACGGAGCCATGTAGATGAGTTTACTAGACATAGGAAAATAAAGTGGCGATTTAAATAATCACTGCTTCATTTACATCAAAATGGCCGCCATGCTGTGCCAATCAGCTATTTGGCGGCACAGCGGGGCAATCTGAACGTGCTGCAGTCGACAAGGGAAGCCTTCGTCGACTGCTCCGGTAAACCTCGTGAATTATTTAAATCGCCACTTCATTTTCCTATGTCTAGTAAACTCATCTACATGACTCCGTCGACGGAGCCATGTAGTCTAGACATACCCTGAGTGTTTCCAGTGGTCACCTCTCCTGCTCCCCTGTGGCTTTATTGTATAGTTCTTCCAAATTTCTGAACCATGCCCATGATTTCCTTATTTTTCTGTCTGCAATAAAGTTAACATATTTGTGGCACCTACAGTAAGATATGAAAAACAACTTGCACTTCCAGGATGTTGGTTGGTTTAATTCACCATTCCCTTGATTTTACTTGCTTCCATTTCAGTTATATGTATATAATAGACATAAAGCCCACACTTGTTTCTCACAGAATCCATCCAAGACACATGAAATGGAGGGGAAGCTGAGGTTTTACATAAAATTATACTTGGCCTTCTGACCTGACTTATGGTTGGTTTATCAGGTGGGTCCTTGTGAATAGCCATCTGGTAACGTTTATAAACCTGGTAAGACTCCTGAAATGTGGCTTTGAACTGGCAACTTGGTGGAGATGATCTCACTACCCTCACCTTCAGAAAAAGTTAAAGACAGATTCATTATTCCAATATCACATAATTACATCTATACATAAAAGTTGGTGAAAGATATCACAAGCAGAGTATTTCTGACTTTCTGCAAAACAGATCGCAGTTAAAAGTCCAATAAATAAATGAGGTGTCAACCTTTCAATTTTTTTCAGGTATTAACTAACTAAAAAAATTCCATCATGTATCAGATAAATAAAGATTTTCTTTTATTCTCAGTGCATGAAACTTGAGTTTTTTTAAATAATTAATTTTAAAGGTAATTAAGCCTTAATATCAGAAATATGCAAATATTGGTGTGATGGGGTGTGCATACCCTGCACTAGAGCAGGAGTAAAAACCCTGTGGGCGGAGAAGTCCTGCCGCTTCAACCAGACCAGGTATGCTCCAAGTGCTGGGGCAGCATAAAAGGAGAAGCAGCTCAGTCTGGGCTGGCCAGCAAAGGAGAAGGGCCTCCCCGAGCTTCTGAGCTGCAGCAGCCAGTGACCCAGGCAGCAAGAACCGAAGGACCAGGAGACTGCCGCTACACAGTCCCAGCAGAGACCTAATGAGAAGGCGCTGCTAGGGAACTGGGAGACCTAGCTGCTATGTGGGATGCTGTCCCACCAGCACCGGCAGGAAGTGACACAGGGAGGGTACAGGAGCAGCCTTGCCTGCCCAGGTACACTCAGTGTGTTTTGGCTGGATTTCCAGCTGAGGTAGTGGTAGACTGATCTGCCACTCACAGGGCCCTGGGTCAGGACTGGCCCCCACGCCTACTGACTCTGGCCACTAGACCATACTGCCCTGAGACAAGGGCTTCCCACTAGGCTATGCTGCCCTGAGACAAAGGCTCTTAGACAAGGACTGACCATTAGGCTATACTGCCCTGGAGTAAGGGCTACTTATTCTATACTGCCCTAGGACAAGGGGCTACCTGCTGACTCTGGCTGTTAGGCTATATTGCTCTGAGACAAGGAGTACCTACTGAATTTTGCCCTTAGGCCATACTGCCCTGGAGTAAGGGCTACCCATGGACTCTGACCAGTAGACTGTACTGCCCTGAGAGAAGGGACAGCATTATTGACTTGAGCCACTAAGCTCCACTACCCTAGACTGCAGGTGGGTCTTTATGGACTATAGCAACTGCCAACAACCCTGCAGCCAACCAGGCAGCATACGCACCCCTGAACACCCTCAACTCCTGTGATGGGATGTGCATATGCTGCCACAATTGGTCAACAGCTAATAAGCCAGTTAAGTGTTTTGAAAGATGCTAACTGATCTCCACAATATTAAAAAAAAAAAAAAGTGCTTTTACTATAATCTCACATCATATGAAAAATGCGAGATGTACACAAGCCTTGGAAATATGAACGCTAGAGTTTTGGAGGGAGACCATTCTACTACTATGGTGATGAGAGTAAAACAGTTAGATCTCCTACTTAAAAGGAAAAGAAGAAACTAATCATACCATCACAGAAATCATAGAAATGTAGGACTGAAAGAGATCTCTCCTGAATAGGTCATCCATTCTTGTCTTCTACACTGATACAGGACTAAATATTATTTAGACCACAGATTCTTAGCCTCTCTCTTTTTTGAGCTCCTCCTGCCCTCTTATCCCCCAATCCTCTCTGCAACATACTATAAAAACTTCACAGCCTAGCTGTGCCATAACAATTGTTTTTCTGCACATAAAAGTCAGGGCTGATGTTACAGAGAAAGAAGCAGAGCAACTGCTTAGGCTCTGGCTTCAGCCTGGGTGGCAGGACTCAGGGTCCTGAGCTTCAGCTTTCTACTGTGCGCCCCAATTAATCTGACACTAGAGGCCTGCTTGGCAGTGCTCAGGAAGCCTACCAGCAGTTCTCCAGAGGCCCGCAGACACCTGGTTGACAACTGCTGATCTAGACCACCTGACAGTATTAGTCTAACCTTTTCTTAAAAGCCTCCAATGATGGAAATTCCACAGCTTCCATAAGTAATTTGTTCCTGTACCTAACAATCCTGAAAGTTACCAAGTTTTCATAAGGTCTAACCTAAATCTCCCTCACTGCAATTTAAACCCATTACTTCTTGTGTCCTTATTTTGTTGCTCTTCTCTGACTTGCTCCAATTTGTCCACATCTTTCCCAAATTGTGATGCCCAGAACTGGACATAGTACTCTAGCTGAGGCCTTATTACTGCCAAATGGAAGAATTACTACTTGAGCCTTATTTACAAACATGCCTGCAAGTACATTCCAGAATGATGTTCACTTTTTCAGCAACAGTATTACATTGTTGACATTTAGTTTGTGGTCCCAACTATAACCCTAGATCCTTTTCTGCAAGGGTATGTCTACACAGCAAAGTTATTTCGAAATAACAGCCCTTATTTTGAAATAACTTTCCTAGCGTCTACACAGCCCAACTGCTATTTCGAAATAAATTTGAAATAGCGGAGCACTTATTTTTGAATTTGGTAAACCTCATTCTATGAGGAAAAACGCCAAATTTGAAAGCTATTTCGAAATAAGTGCTGTGTAGACACTTATTTCGAAATAAGGGGCTTCCAGCCTTCCCAGGGTGCCCTGGTGGCCACTCTGGCCTCAACCAAGAACACTCCTCTTCTCCCCGACTCCCAGGAGCCCTTAAAGGGGTAGACTCTGGCCACAGTGCCTGTGCCAGCTCCAAGCTTACCAGCCCAGAGCCAGCAGTCATTGCCCCTGACCTAGTGGCCCCAAAATATAAGCCAGCAAGCCACTGGTAGCCAGCCCACCACCACTCCCCAGGAGCAGTCTGCCAGCTCCCAGGAGCCTGCCAGGGCCCAGAGAAAGCAGGCGCCTTCCTGGTCCAGGGTGGAGATCATGGATCTTATTCAGGTTTGGGGGGGATGCCCCCAACGTCCATGATCTCCGCACTAGACAGAGGAATGCAGCCATATATGGCAGGATAGCTGCCAGCCTGGCCACCAAAGGCCACATGCGAACCAGGAGCAGGTTTGCATGACAATCAAGTTGGTCTGGCAAGACCCCCCAACCCTGAGCTTTCCCTCCCCCTTCTTCCCCTTGCTTCCCCTTCCAGCTCTCTCCTCCCAGGTCTCCCCCTTCCCTCTCCCACCTCCTTTCCCCAGTCTCCCCAGAGTTTCATTCCCTCCCCCCCCAGTTTTGTTAAATAAAGAGTTTGTATTCATGAAAATACATGTATTTTATTTTACATCAGAAAAGGGGGCTAGGGAGGGGTAAGTGGAAGGACGTGAGGAAGCAATGAGGCACAAGCCCCCAATGGGGCAGACCTGGGAGGCTCTTAGTGCTCCTCAGGGTGGAAGCTCTCCTACAGGGCCTCCTGGATACTGACAACCCCCCCAATGGACCTCCCAGATGGCAGCCTGCAGGAAGTGCAGCCAGGCTCGCAGCAACACATCCAAGAGAAGCATCAGAGTGTCCGGGGCAGCTCCGGCTCCATGTTGCTGAATGCTTTTGGTGTCCCGAGTGAGGGCAATCAGAGCACACAGAGACAAAATGCTTTGCTGTCCCTCATCAAGGTAGGCAAGCAAGCAGGGAAACCTGAGAACTGGCTGTCCAGGGGGGTCCTTTTAAGCACAGACCTCAGCCTTAGGCAGCAGCCCCACACAGTAAGTCCTGACTTGGTGCCCTGCTAGAACTGGTTCCAGCCAGCCTTAAATGCAATTCAGAGCCACTCAGTGTGGACGTGCTATTTCGAACTAGCAAAATGCTATTTCAAAATGCATGGTGTGTGTAGACGCGTTATTTCAAAATAACTATTTTGAAATAACACTGTAATGTAGACATACCCCAATACTCTTTCCTAGGTAATCATTTCTCATGTTCTACTCCCATTTCCTACTTGTTAATTTACAATTCCTAAGGCAACTGTTAGTTAGTTACAATAGGTCTCTGTTCTCTTTTTAATCTGTGGAGTATGTCCACATGACCACTGTAATAATTGGAAACTAGTTTATAGTGAAAACGGTTGTTTCCTATACTAAAGAAGTGAGGGGAAATATACACACTCATCTTCATCCTGTATCTTCAAACATGTTTAAGGCTGTGTTCAATTACCAGAACAGCATGGACAAAAATATCATTTCTAGTTCTGAGTAGGATCTGGTGTTGACCATAAGATCCACCAGGACCCAAAAAAACTCTTGAAAATTACCATTCTACAATAGGGATGTTAGTTAGTGCGTAATTGAATAGTCATGTAACCACATTAAAACTTAAGTGGTTACATGACTATGTAACTATGTGCACTCCCAGCCCCACTCCCAGATAGCCACCTGCCACCCCACACTACTGCCTCTGTATCAGAGGCAAAAGTGTAGGGTGGCAGGTGGAAGCTGAACTGTGAAAGGAGCTGGTTTAAAAACAAGCTCCCCACGCAGACTGGATCGCATCCGCCACTCTCCACTGATACAGAGGCAGCAGCATGGGGTGGTAGCAGCCCCATCCAGAGGTGGAGAGTCCGAGCTCCCCATAGACAGAGGCTGCTGCCAAGGGTCTGTGCGCAGCAAGCCCAGGCCCACCACAGTCAGAAGCTGTTTCACACTGCCCCTGCCCCGCCCTGCTACTCACTGTGCCTATTGGCTCTGCCTGCTCCTCTCATCCTCCATCAGAGGCAGCAAAGGGGTGGAAGTGGCAGGCAGAGCTGGTGCTTGTGGGGAGTTTAGCACCAGTTCCCGCCCCCGCCCCGCCCCCGACTTGCTGCCTCTGATACAGAGACAGCAAGGAGGGGGAAAATGCATATAGTTGACAAGATTAACCGATAAACCTAAGTTTATCGGTTAATTGTGTAGTCATCTACACATTGACATCCCTATTCTAGAGTTGTGTTGGTTCCCTCCTGAACTCTTGGTCCCTCTTCTACAGGCCTGATTTATGCCTTTCAGTGATCCCTCCTTCCTTCTTAATACATCCATTCTCTCCTACTCTTCAATAACTTAACTGTATCAGAAAACCTGGAAGAATAAGCCACACATGTGCATTTTGTTTTTTTCAATTGAGGAAAATCAAGCCATTAATTTTCCACCACTGGTGATCTCTTCAAACTCTTAGCACAAAGAACTATATTTCTCAACTTTAGTCACTATAATGAATTCTACTCCTCATGGTGGTCATCAACAAACATCAGGCTCTAGTTTATAGAAGACTAGCCTTTTCTATAAGCTATTTTCTCTCTCATAGTCTAGGAATAATGTTTGTTCAATTTAAAACCAAATAAAATGCTTAAAAAGTTCTCCAAACTAAGATTTGCCAAATGGCAACCAGTATATTACTAATTATTTTTGTAACTCTTTTGACAGATAACTAAATGTATGATAGCCATTAAGGAAAAAAATATAGATGCCAACTTTGATGACGTGCTGAAGACCTCTAAGCAGATCAGGGATACATTTATAGAAAAGAATTTTGTACTATGTCTTTTCAATTCAGTTATAAGAACAGCTACTATTTTCCTATTGAGCTGATCATCATAGATAGTTAAATATTTATCAGCTTTAGAACTTTACATTGTATTTTTCTCTCACACTCACCTAATTTTAAAGTCTTTCATTTGTAAGTATTCTGTTAAATGTTCATCTAATAATAGCCCTTGATTCTAAGAGTGAGAGCACCCTCTAGAGGCTCAGCAAGACTCACCTTTGTTTTCTCATTCAGAAGATTTCAAGGGGAAATTTTAAAAGAAAACTGGGTAGGCAGTGTATGGGCAAATAGTTCTTAGATAATATAGGTGCTTTTGAACATCTCTGTATATAGTGTATATTTTATAGCAAAATATATTTTCAAAAGCTAACAAATTATGTGCTAGAAATGTAGATAGTATTTATCAAGGCTCCAATGCTTTCACTTTAAAAGTGAGCTTTTTCCATTTCAAATATTTTCACTAATCTTTCTTTGAAAGCTGCTTCTAATGGTAGAAATTATCTTATGTTATTGCACACACAGGAAAAAAAATCAATAATAATGTAATTGCCAGTACCTCTAACTGATGTCTGGCATCAGGTAAGGAGACAAAAATTAAGTCTTCAAGGGACTTAGGTTGATTCCCTTTAGATTTAGAGATTTGAGAGAATAAAACTTGAGGCTCCACTTGCTTTGGAGGACCTTCAAGTGTGTGAGTTTGGTTCTGAAGAAGCTTCTGCAATTTTCTTTCCTTTCGAATGTCCTTAGCTTTCCGACAGGGTGGCTTGCTCAAATCAGCCCCTTTTCCTACAAGGACAAAAAACCAAAGGAAAAGAATTAAACAACAACATTATAGAACAAGAAAAACAGCTATTATATGAAAGGTAGGACAGAGCTGATTACAAACTATACTTGTATAAAAGATGTAATTTTTTAATAGCATGGTATTATTTATACAGCATTCTTTTCCATGTTCAATATATTTTGCAGCCATTAGCTGTAGTCCCACATCCGTTAAGGCAAGTCAGACCTAAATTGCTGCAAGATCATTCCTTTCATGGCCTCAGATGGCAAACCAGAAATCCTATGGTAGCTTCATTTAAATTTAAAATTTGAGGATTTTCAATTAATTAAACAAAAATACAATGACTACAGTAGCCTTTGTTCATTTGGACATTCGATTCCATTTTACACTGTACCCTAATATTCATTTTCAATATATTTGTTTAAATGCATAGCTGCAGCATATAGATTTTAGCTGCTATATGGGTAATGTGATTTTTTTGGCATTTGTTGGCATAAAAATCAGTTTGAAATCAGAGATAAACACAGTAGGTAGGTATTTCAGCTAAAATTCTCAGCAGATAAAATGGCTAGTTTCAAAAAATAATGCTACACTGAGACAAATGGGCTGAGCTACTGTTTCATGCTTTCTGCTTATTCAGGAGGAAAGAGTTATACTCATTCACATTTTCATACTTATATTCACAACCAAAACAACTAAAATACAGGTTGAACTTCTCTAAACAGGGACTCCTTGGTCCAGCAACATCAATGGTCCAGCAGGATCATGGGTGTTCCAGGACCAGCGTGTCCAGGTGGAGGGCTGGTAGCTGGGAGTTCTATGGGCCGGCAGGGCAGCAGGCTGCCAGCAGCGAGCAGCCTGTGGGTCTGGGAGCCCAGTGTGGCCAGCAGGGCTGGCATCAAGCTCTAGCCGGTAGCCAGGCCATTGTTGGAGGGGACTGGTAGCAGGGAAACCAGAAATGACCTCCTCTGGTCTGACAAAACCCCTCATCTAGAAGCAGTTAGGTCCCCAGAGTACCAGGGAGATCCAAACTGTACCCAATTTATTTTAAATGAAAACTTAAATTCTATAGCGAAGTTATACTGTGAATGATAGATTCTCTGGTAGCAGAAGTACAAAAGTAACAAGGCCATGACAATACAGTGATGCAAATATCATTCCCAATTAAAAGTATATGGTTAAAGGTCTTGACCCCTTAGCTTTTTAAGGATACAAATCAAGACTTCCCAATTCCTGAGACAATCTGTGCTTCAGTCACTACCACTCATTCACAAAGGCTAGTTCGTACTTAGATGCATTATGTAAAGCAACAGTATATCCTCCAAGCAACTAAAAGTATCGCCTTGAGGCACAGGAAAGACCTGTCACCAACTGTGAATATATTGAATCAGCAAAGCAGAGGGCATCCTGACAAAATCATGCACAGAAGACAAAGTAGAACGGATATATTTCACACCACCTGGAAACCCTTTGCAACATACAATCATCACCAATACCTTTAATATGCAGAGCACAGAAGAATTAAAGACCAGCTAAGTGTGTAATTTGCCCACTTTTAAAAAAGGTTCAATAACTATATTGCCACTCAATCATCAGTATTCTGAATATGCATATTGCTATGTCAGCTCTTATTGATTATTTCTTGAGTCTGGTTGCAAAATACTACATTTAAAAAAAAAGAAGGAAAATGCATAAGAGGAAATCTATATGGGAAAGTCATTAATAAAAGCTTAAAGACTATCAGGCCAGACATATAATGTGAATGAAAAGATCATACTGTGCTTTACTACTATCAACTGAGCACTAAACCTGGATAGAATTTTCAGAAGTGCATAACTACTTCAAAGTTCAATTCTCATTTTGCGAAGTAACTGACTTTTTAAAAATGACTTTTAATAAGACTTAAAATTCTATTAAGCACCCTCATTAGTTTTAAAAATTAGACTTCAATTTTTTTTAATTTTACTCTGAATATATTCCTACAACTCTAAACTACAAACAAAAACTTGACAATAGTGTGACTATTTTCTAATATCTCCATTTGTAGCATTTCCATTTGTTTTATATGCAAATTAATTTTCAAAATATTATTTTAGTTGAGTCTCATGGAAACAATATAATATACAGACGACAACCGGTACAAGATTTTAAAACTGGTCTCTCTGGAAAATACAGCATTTTGGTATTGTAGAACGTACGTATTTTACAAGGTCTGGAAAAAAAAACCTAACCACTCTTCCTTGTATTTTATTAAACTTATTTTCTTCTTTGGCAAAGGAAAATTGTACATCAGCTGTAATATATTTTATACTGCTACAAAAAAAGTTACAATTTTCTTAGCTTTTTGGTAAAAATCTCACTCAGTTTAAATAGGATATATAAAAATAAACTCAGATTTTTTTTACCTACACAAGAAACATGTAATACTATATGCTTTAGAAGCAGTGAGCTTTTCTTTTTAAAAAGTTTTTTAAAGCTCTTTCCAACTATACATAAACTTTGTACCTGTAAAAACCCTTGAAGTAAGATTCGTATTGGAGTAGCAACGTCAAATTCTTAACATGGAAAGATCCTACATCTACTTATGGCTTTAAGAAAGCATATTCATTTTTAGACCTTTGACCGAATGCAGAACAGTACACATTCACACAAATTAGTTATTAATTTAAAGGGTGTATGTACACTTACATTTCACTCGAGTTATTATACTGCATGAAACACACCAACTCCTTGCGTACAGTAATTAAAGCTTTCCTGATACTTATAGAGTAGTGGTAATGCAATTCTTCTCCTGCTTTTCACTGCGGCTGTGTCTAGACTACATCCCTTTTTCAAGAAAGGGAGGTAAATTAGGCACGTCGATATTGCAAATGAAGCCAGGATTTGAATTTCCCATGCTTCATTTGCATAATAGTGGACGCCACTTTTTTTGAAAACGGAGCTTTATCAGAAAAAACAGCAGTTTAGCTGGGAATCTTCTGAAAATAAAACCCTTTTTCGAAAGATCCTGTAAACCAAAAGATTCTGTAAACTGAGTACAGGACTGCCTTTTTTTTCCCCAAAAAGCCCGGTTTCGAAAAAAGCAGCGGCCGCCATTATGCAAATGAAGCGCGGGAAATTCGAATCCCGGCTTCATTTGCAATATCAACATGCCTAATTTACATACCTTTCTCGAAAAAGGGATGTAGTTTAGACAGACCCTGAATGCGTCAACATATTTCATTACACTTCAAAATTAATATCTACAATATTAATCACTGTTTAAAGCAAATTTGATATAGACTCAGACACTTTCCCATACAGACTCACTGAATTCCTGTTCACCTTCAAATTCAGCCTCTCTTTTTCCCCAATGACCTTTTCTAAAAATTCATGTTACTTTTCTATCTCTCATGAAAATGAACCATATGTCTGAGTTAAAATAAACTATAACTGACATATTTCCATTTCTAATATGAAACAATCATTTAAATTTATGTATTCCCCTCTGATACAGAGGTATAAAGAGGCATTCTACCAATACATTAGGTAAAAACATTTCTATGGAATAATGCAGAAAAAAATGAAGAGGAAGTCTCCTTTTGGAGAAATGGTCCTGCTGGAAAGAAGGGGGATGGGGGGGGGGGGGCAGAAAAATTGAGTCCTGACCCTTTATTAGAATTTTGCTGTTGACAAGTAAACAGTCCTGCACTAACACATGTTTAATGTACATAAATGAACGCAATATAAATTATAATTTTCACTTTTATTAAAAAATGGGTTCTGGATACTTCCATAACCTAGTAGTTTAAGAATTAACTCACTAGTCTCTACCCAAGGGCGAATCAATATGGTACAACGATAAACAAGGGTTAAGAACATACCTCTGAAAGGGCTGCCAAAATTTTCCATTAAATTGTTTTGGGCTTTTTTTGGGGGGAAAGGAGGGTCCTGTGAATGGTGGTAGTAGTTGTGGTGTTTTGATTATGTCCATTTATGTTTACTGGAGAAAATATCAAACGTAGAAAAAAGATAATTGGAGAAATATTCCCCTTTTCTAAATTAGTGATTTTCTTTACTTAGCTTCACCGGCTAAGATACTGAACATTTCAAAAGTGACCTATCCCTCACGTCAGCAATAATATTTTGGCCTCTGTCCAAGAGTTAAATGCAGTAAAATCCAGACTATTTTAGTGGGGAAATTCTCGATCACAGTCTGATTTCCCTTCTCTTTTACACAACAAAGTGAACTCAGAATTTAGAGAACTTTAATCTTCCATTTTATCATTCACTTTTTAAATATGACCTTGACAATGAGGCAAAAGCTATTCATGTCAGAACACAAGATACAGGTGATATCAATAGGTGAAAATTAATATCCAACTATATCCAACAAGATAGCTCTTTCCTGTGCTTTCCTCACAAGAACACAAACAGAAGGCTTAAAAAAATCCTTAAATAAATTAAATATTAATTACCAGCAGCAGCTTGCCTGTGATGAAACACTAATTTTAACTGTTTATGCCAAATGTAAATCTATAAATTACAATGCTTATATGTCACTGAAGACAGTGTGAAGGGATTTTTCCCCAATGTGTCAGGTAGTGCCGTTTAGAGACCTTTTCTCATTGTTTTTCATTGTTTTGTGTCTCTTTCCAATGAGCCAGTGTTACCTATTAAGTACCACAAACTACTGAATCCCACAGTCCCCTCTGTTTTTAAGAGACTGTAGGACAGAGAAAAGTAGAAAGACTGCCAGTTCTGCAACAGTACAGTACTGTCCTTCTGCAGGCACTATGCACAGGCCAAGATCAGAAAGGAACAGGTTGTAGTGTGCTACATTGTATTCTTACATAGCTCATGGCAAATTACTGTAGCTAATGACAGAGTCAGCATTACTTGGTTCATGTTCCATTTCCATGCTTTAAAACTACTTGGACTAGGAGGATTAGTGGCTATAAAAATCATTAGTGCTAAAGGGTTGTCAGGGACCAAGGGGGCACTGCACAGACTGACTATTCCCACATGGGGAAAAATGGTGAGGGACATTTATTTTTTGCAGTTTAGAAAAAGATAGCCCGAGTAAATACTTTATGACAAAATGCTGAAGAAACATTTGCATGCCAGTAGCCTTGTCCTGGAACCAGTACATTTACAACATACGCACGACTAATTCTGAAAGAGATTTATCTTTCATTTTTAAAGTATCCTGGACAATCAAGTGCCTTGATGAGAAATGTCAAAGTTATTATATATTTCAACTATGGTCACATACAGAAGCATTAAAAAAAACAACTAAGAAAGGATAATCTAACCAAGAGGATAATCTAGCTGTGGGTAACTCACCTCTTTATTCACAGTGAAAGACAACCAAAGGCTTTTTTGTTCATGTGTAATGAGAGCTTAATTTTTTTAACCAATTATTAAACAGACGAGAGGTCTTCCCTGTTTTCTAAATGATGCAAATCGATTCCACTGAACTATAACCTCCTTGCCTCTGGAGCCTGTTGGATTTTTAGGTTCTCTTCCCTTATGAATAGGGGTGGGTTCCTCATACCAGTGCCACTGCTTGGGAAAATTTGAGCTGCACTAAAAACACTCAAGCTAGATGTCTGCAAGACACTGCACTGGCTCAGTGGGAGAGGTACCCTCACAGTTGGAAACTATCTTTTAAAAATATATTGTGCAAAAAACTGATGGCTTGGCTCACCCAGAAAGTGTCCCATTTGTCACTGGCAAGTAGATTTCATAAATTGTGATTATCAATCAAAAATGTAACACTAGAAATAGAACCTGCTTTCCTTAATGACAAAATAATTTTGTATTCCTGTTAGCTTTCTTGATGGTTTAGTGCTATGGCAGAATAAACTAGAGTCTTTCCTAGAATGCACATTAACATGTTTGTGTTAGCTAATTGCACATGCAGACTACTACAAGTGAAAACATGCAAGCCATAAATACCACACATTGGCATGGAAAAACTGCTGTCAGGGGGGGGAAAAAAAAGTCTGTATGTAAAATAAGCACTTTCAATATGGAACCACACAGACAAAAAATAAAGAACCCAGATAGTCTTCTTCAGCCACTTTCATTACCTTTAAGGAAATAAGCACACTAGTCTAATGTTACTTAAAGTACAAGTTGGACATCTCTGATCCAGCACCCTTGGGACCACTGCTCCTGAACCAGAGAATTAGCCGGATTTAGAGATGGTTCCCTGCCACAGCCCTCAGCTGCTGACTCTGCCAGCTGGGTGGGGGTGGAGAGAGGGACTCCCTCCAATCCCTGCTGGGCTGCCTGCTGGATCACTGACCCCACTGCTGCTGCTCCAGCCTAACTACATGCTGGGCTCCAGCAGCCCGCACTGCCATACGCTACAGCCACACACTACCTCAGCTGCCGGGATCTGTCTCTGGCTGGGTTGCCAGGGGGTCAGCTCGGCACCAACCCTGCAGGCTCTGGCCCTGTTTCCGCAGGCTGTCGAGGTTCTGGCCCCATGCTACCATGGGCTGCTGGTGCTTTTTCCAGCCCTGGACTGGTCCCTCTGTCACAAGCCTGGGTGGC
The DNA here is from genome assembly GCF_052426305.1 of Pelodiscus sinensis. Lineage (NCBI taxonomy): Eukaryota > Metazoa > Chordata > Testudines > Trionychidae > Pelodiscus > Pelodiscus sinensis. The sequence goes on along the minus strand of NC_143059.1, from coordinate 55,952,709 downwards.
TCTTGCCCCGTGGTAGCCCACAGGCTCTGTCCCTGCTTCCAATGGGCTGCCCAGGGCTCCAACCCCACGCTGCTGGGAGCCACCATCAGCCCCAGCATTGGTCCAGCATTCATGGGCTGCCCAGGGCTCTGGCCCAGCACTGCCATGGGCTGTCTCTCTGGCCTGATCCTGCACTGCTGGTGGCTTCCCCGGGCCAGTCCCGGAGCCACTGACTGTTGGGGGCTGCTGCCAGTTCCTGCCCCATTCAGCCTCTTCAACCCAGCCCCTCCTGGATTGCCCTCCTGCCATTAGGCTACCAGAGTTCTCTGATCAAGGAGGATATTGCTGGACCAGAACTTCCAGTTCTGGGAAGTATAACCTGTAATCAAATTACATGTGTCCAACATCGGGTATCCCATGCCCAACACTGTGGGGAGCCAGATATGGGCGTGCTAATGTGTTGGCACACACAGGCTTTGCTTTTCAAACTGTGATAGCTGGTGCAGAGGCTCCAGCACAATGAGGGCTCTCCAGGGGGAGCTCAAATACAGGGCTAACTGGGTAAAAATGTATTGACTGTGCTATTCAAGAGCAAAGACTAGATCATGGGTTCTCAAACTGGGGGGGGGACGTGAAGAAATTCCGGGGGGGGGTGAGGTGACCCAGTCATATACCCACCCACCCTCCCTCCCCCAGTCAATTCCCCCTCATAGGTTTTGCCATTTTTGTTTTTTGGCCCCAGTCGGTTCCTTTTTTTTTTTTTTTTCCCCCTCAACAAGTTTTGCTGCTATTGGGAAGGAGGGCATGAGGGTTTCTCAAAAATCGAAAAGGGGGCATGATGCCAAAAAGTTTGGGACCCACTGGACTAGATGATCTAATAGTCCCTTCTGACTTTTAAATATACTAATAAATCTGTGCTGACACTGCCTCAGCTCTGGTTGATACTAATACATCTGTGCTGACGCTGCTTCAGCTCTACTAGCATACAAGGAAGCACTTGAGGAAAAGAGAGAAGGCCCAGAAGGAGAACATATGCCAGATGGAGAAAAGGGAAGAGATAGGTGGCAAACTAGAGAGAAACAGGTGAAGATCCATCCATGTTTTCCCCAACACCTAAGTTTAATCTTTTCACCATCAAACCTGGACTATCCTCTGGTGAATCATGAAAAGCTTGGCAGAGGGGGAAATGCCTCAGGAACTGAGGTATGATATTGCATTCCTGAGGTTCCATCTTCTGCTGGCAAGCCTGTCATAATTCACCAGGACTCTAGTGAGAAGTCTTCAGCAATATACATTACAGTTGGGGGAAGGGGGAAACTGTCCTCCCCCCAAGGACCTTGGGAAGAAGGCATGGCAAGTGAATAATTGATAGGTTGTAACTGCCACACCTTAACACCACTTTTGCTCTTGTCCCCTGCAATTCCTGCTAACAAAGAAAATAAATTAAGTGATCATCCTTATTGTTCAGCTAGCTAAGGGCTCCTCTAGACTACATCCCTCTTTTAAAAGAGGGATGTAAATGAGCCCGATTGAAAGTGCAAATGAAACACGGATTTAAATATCCCGCGCTTCATTTGCATATTTGCATCTGAGCGCTGTTTCAAAAAAGAATATTTCGAAAATGAAACCACAGTCTAGAAGCGGTTCTTTCGGGAAAAAAAACCAAACCCTTTTTTGAAAGTTCCCATACTGGGAGTACAGGCTCTTTTGAAAAAGGGTTTTTTTCCCCTGAAAGAACCACATCTAAACTGTGTTTTCACTTTCGAAATACCCTTTTTTGAAACAGCGCTCAGACGCGAATATGCAAATGAAGCACAGGATATTTAAATCCGCGCTTCATTTGCACTTTCGATAGGGGGCTTAATTACATCCCTCTTTCAAAAGAGGGATGTAGTCTAGACAAGCCCTAACATTTTTGTTTAGGAGAATAATATTTTTCCATCTAAATATCTCAAAGCACTCAACAAAGATAAGCAAGCATCATCATCCCCATTTGGCAGCAGAAGAGTTTAAAATATTCAGGATTTTCTTGGAGCATTTTCTGATCACCCAACCTGTACTCAGCATCTGTTTAATTTCACATATCTGCCATAAATTACACAAACAATATATTAGCAAAGGAACAAATTCATTGGTTTAACTTTTTTATATAATACACATTTTTTTCCCTTACAAATATGTGCAGAAACAGACCACTTGTTCCGTAGGACAATGACCTGTTTATTTAATGAGGCATTTATTTCTACATAAACACATTTTATCATGGAAAATGTCAAGTTTTCCAAGGCAAAAGCTAAACATCTCTCAATCTGGAAAGTTTTAAACTAGAGGTAACCTTTAACACTAACTATATTTAAAAAATTATGGGTACATTGACTAAGATTTTGGTGCATTTGTAACTCACTTATACATTTCGTTTAAATCCTGCCAAAAAGGAAAAGGACAGCACTGGATTTTTTTTTCCAAAATATGCACTAAATTTTGAAAATAATTACTATAAACATTACATTTCAAACTTCCTTTATCTGCATCTATATAGTTGAAATTGTGTCAGTTATTCTTCACACAAATTGAAGACTATCTCAACTTTAAGAAAGGGCAATTTATACTAATCTTTACTCATGGCTGCCATCTGCTGTCAATTTCCATTTAGTATGCATTAGAAGTCTAGTAAAACCATTTTACTTAGTTAACAGCAAAGCTTTGTCTTCTTAATACTTTATTCTGTTTTGTTTGTTGTAAAGTGTCCACATCAGGGGGTAGAAAAGTATTTCACTTTTTTAAAAACGTAATCACCATATTTTAAGAAGCCTTAAAAATCTGGAACCAGATTTATATCAGTGCTCAACAAGGCCCTTTCCTAATGCTCTTGCTGAGCACTTACTTTTACAGAAAGTAAGTTGCTTACACGGGAGGAGTTGTGTTGAAAATCTGGCACTCCTAGGTGAGTTTTGCTAAGAAAAAGGGGTATTCTTAATTTACCTCACTTCAGCCAGACACTAACTAACATGAGAAATAACTCATGAAGATAAGGCAGTTTGTAATTTTCACATGTTGGCAGGTAAACCTAACCTCTATGCTGCTCCCAAGGCTGTACGCTGACCTGACAACATGTGTGAAAACTACAAACTGTCGTGTCTTTCTTCACTGGGATTTCACCCATTACAGTTAGCATGTGCTCACTTACACAAGGTAAGAATATGCTCTCTTTTCTAATGAAGACAATCCTTTGTGGGGATTGATCATTTCTGAAAACCTAGCCCATGAACTATAAATTGCCTGGCTCCTCTCCCACAGTAAGCAATATCACAGCTCCCATAAACAGAAGAGTTTAGAATGGAAGAACTTTGTTCACGTTTTTCCCTTAGAATGCTCCATTTCCTTTTTGTTTTGTTAAGGAAGAAACCTCTCAGTCTCTGCTTTGAATAATGAATATTTTGGAAAATAACAGATTTGAAGGCAGCTGAACTGTAAATTCTGTAATAATGTAAAATAATCACTAAATTACAAAAAATATTAATAGATTTCTCCACTATTTTTCTTTAGAATTAAGCAGAACTCTGTTAGCAAAATTCCAGTGTAGTATTTGATACACAATACCCCCAGCATTTTACAAATGCATGAATCTCTGAACACGAAATGAACTACACAATATCTAGTCTATTTTTTCTGTATAAAACAATAGGAATGCCAATACTTCACATGCAATAAAAAATACAAGTTTCGTGATCTCATATTTTGCTATCAAGTAGGGTGGATTTTTTTAAAACCTTTAAGTACCCCTGAGGTGCAAAAACACTACCATTCTGCTTCTACAGCAAAGAATCATCCAACTAGTCCTGGAGCAAAAAATGACAGGTGCCATCCTAATCCACTGGACATAAACAAATGATGTTTTTGTGTGCGTAAGAAACATAGTCCCTAAGAAGAAGAAAATAATTTGAGAACATAAATAAGACAAGCAACTGTAACAGGAAAAATAATTTACAGAATAACTAGATGTACTAACTAAAGCAAGACAATCTTTATGCCAAGTCTACATTACAGCTGAAAGTCGGCTTAAATGTAGCTGGAGTCTATGTACCATAAGCCGAGCTTCAGCTCTGTCCTTGCAGTGGGAGGTCAATGGGAGAAATAATCCCATTGACTTCCCTTAGTTCTCATGAAGAGTAGGAATTCTGGCATTGATGGGGGTTCCCCCATTGTTCAAGACCTAAAGACCTGGTACATTAAAAGCCAGAAAATCAACTGCCACAGCCTCAGTCGTCTCTTTAGTTTATACGTGGCCTTAGTTATTTCCCTTGATGCAAACTAGTTAGCTAAGTCCACCTTTTTAAACACCAATTTGGTTTTCAATTATTGCTCATGAGGTAAGACTTATCAATAGCCCACTTGGCTAGAGAGCTTAGATGATTCTCAAAGCTTCCATGACCTGGCAGTCACGGACAGATACTTGCTGGATGGCTCCAAAGAACTGGGCAAAATATTAGAAGAATTAATCAATCAAGAAATTTGCACTATATCTTGATTTACAGACTGTAGTCCCCTGTTTGAGGGCATAAGAAATAAAGAGGAACAGCTCTAGATTTAACAGCCAAAGTATAAGAGCTCTAACTAAACTAATCTGAAGGGAAAAAGGAGGGGTGAGGAGTTAATATGGCCTTCCAAATTATTGAACTGATATTTCTAAAGTAAGTTTGGCTACCTGGTTTCGGTGTTGTATGAATAAGTTTAGCTGAATGTGATGGTGTACTAGAACTTGCATTGTCTTGATCTGCACATGTCTGGAAAGATTCTGATGCTACTTTTTTCACATTTACTTCTTTTTTCATTTCCTCCTCTTCGTTATTATCTTCAGTCTCCACCCTCTGCATCTCGTCCACACTCAGGGGTTTCAGTTCAGATAGATTGATGTCAGATTCATTTTTTAACACAAAACTGCAAACAATAGCATCCTCTCTGTGGGAATCCATAGGTTCTTCTGTAACTAAGACAAGTGACAAACTGTCAATATAAGACAGATAATGCACATCCACACCAAGATTATATTAACATCCATGTGAACCAAATTTACAAACTACAACAGCTAGCAAGACCACAGACAGTTTTGGCCTTGCCACAATCAATTTTAGAGTATCAAGATAGGAAATAGTGACATGTAAATAGGGGACTGCAGGATGCGAGAGGTGGGTGCAGTAGTCCTTGGATTGTATAAACATATCACTGGACATGTTTAATCAACCTTTAAACAAATAGTCAACTTAAAAATCACTTACAAATGTTTTTTTCACATGTTAATGCTGCAAATAAGGCCCTATTTGAATTGTGGGATGACTGTCAAAAAGAAAGAAAGAAACAATTTCATGTGATTTACAGACAAGCCATGAAAAATTGCAGAAAGGTAATGAATGGACCTCATTTGCAGTGAGAGAGTCCATTATTACTGTGTGATTTTTCTACAGTCATCTGCTTAGAGCTGATGGTGGTGGCCCAAGGTTAAAAGAGGAGTCTCCTGCTCTCAGCTCGGGGCCACCTGGGCTCCCACTGCCAGTCTCACACATGACAGAGCTCCTGCTATCAAATTGCAGTTGAAGCCTAATAATGAAACTTCACCATTTCCTCAATATCACAAATTAAGTAGGCTCTTAGCTAGGAGTAACAAGTAAAATTATGATACATTCAAAAAAAGTCTATTTTTCTACTTTTTAAGATCAGTTTTACAGTCCTTTTTCTCCTCCCCATACAATACAATCAGTCAGCTTCCAAAGGGGCCGGAGCCTATGCATATAGCATCAAGAGAAACAGAATCAGGAGCAAATTTAGGCCTGAGACCACTTAATTCTGGATACTATTCTATATTATGAATGGGAATAAAGGCTGCACTAACTCATGAAAGGTGTGTTGTAATAACTGGATTCATGTACTTGTGCTTCCTGTACATTGGCAAACATCAACACTACCCCCATTGCAATACCTGGTGCAGTGCTGTCATAAAGACTTCAACATGCACAGCACTGCATGACCACATCATCACTACAATTTCCATCTATCCAGCCCACAACAGGCTTACATGGCATGGACAACTTTGTGTGAGTGAATTATATAAATTACAGCTCACACTTTGCTCATAGTAACATCTAAAACAGTGTTGCACTTTTCCAATTTTACAAGTGTATTTCCATCATAAAAAGGATATGCTGTTATTGTTTGTTTATAATACCCTCTTAGAAGCCTGAAAATGTCTTTTGTGCCACGCAGCCATGGTAACAATTTTAACTATTCTCACTTCAAACAAAAAAAAATACTCAAGTTATGATCTAATAACCTGCTGTGGCAGAACCAACAGAAGCAGCACAAAATAACTTCCAGGCTCACAAAAAACTAACCAGTTTTGTTTTTCTTTAAATTTCTCATAACTGTATTGAATAGGGGGTGTTGTAATGGCATAGAGGAATAAGGGCCCCTCAAACAGCTCTCCCTTAATCCTGTTCAAGTTGTGGCTTCAGTTGCATGGGTGAGACAAGGCTGCTTGCCTGGTACTCCCTTCTTCCTCTTGCTACTAAGTGGCCAGTTGCACAGTGGAGAGAAACAAGCTGCTTTATGAGGTGAAAAAAGTTACATTTACTCCTCCACAGAAAAGGAAGAAGCCCATGAGGAATGTCATAACTTATTCCTAGTTTACTCCTGGGGCACTATAGCCACATGGCGGCCTCTTTTCAGGGCAAGTTGTAAAGATACAGTATTTAGAATCCAACCAACCCACACTGAGGTTAGATTCCATCTTGGGTTTTTTAATCTTAGGGTTTTTTTTGTTTTGTTTTGTTTTGTTTTTCAAATTAGAGTACTTACCCACCCTCTCACCCTCCATTAAAAACTATAAAAGCCTCTTCAGGCCCTGAACTATTCCTAAAACCATATTAGGGTACAGTAGCTCTTCTGTGGGAATAATCCTCACACTTTTTCAATTATGAAGAATTTCTTACCATCACCAGCCACCTTGGAAGTATCCCCGTTAGTAAGAAATTTTGACATTTTCTTCAGAACTTTCTTGTGAGATTTGGAAAGTTGGAAATGTAAAGGTCTACATCTAAAAGAGGAAATGTAAAAAAAAAAAAAAAAATTAAAAATTTTAAAACCAGTTTTGTTTTCTTTGATCTAAACTGGAAAATATAAAAATATCTGATGCAACTATTCTTCTTTAATTTCTTGTCTATTAAAATTCCCTTGTAATCATTAGCTCAAGTTTCTAACCTTGTGTTACATGTGTGCCTTTGTACTATATAACATGCACCTTTATCTACCCTTACAAATGTATATGGATGAAGGAGTACAATCTCACTAAAAATATACAGCAAGTTTTATTGCTTGCGAAAAGAACTTAATACGAGTCATTCAGTTATACCACTAGTGGTGGCAATGCAAGCTTCTTTAATACTACCTGCCACCATTATATGAAAAAAAAAAAAAAACCCAGTTAATTCTCCATGACTATTCAATCCATAGCCTTCCCGTTCAGGATACTAAAAAGAGTATGTGTAGGATGCATACATCCATTAAGATCCAGCCTGCAACAACCAACTCATTTTACGTATGCAATCTAGATGTGATAAGCCAGAATACATTCCTGACTAATGCAGGAAAATAGATGGCGCAGAAATATAGAAACAGATTATGAAACTTGTCATAATCTGCATGAACCCACTTATGCTTTACTTATAACATTCAAAGAACACAATACCATTAAAAAGTAGACTTACCATCCAACTGATTATTTTAACACACCCTGGATAACCAAGGCCTCAATTGGAAATGAACAAGCCAAGTTACTTTTAAATCTGTGGCCTTGGATAGTATGACTTTTCTCACTAAGTTTTAAATCATTCCTCTTCTCTGCAACACAGCTTTAAAGGCACTAGTCACATGCATTTGTTCTTACCTTATTGTATACTGAGGACAACATGTTTGATTCATAATGGGTTTGTAGACATACTTCCCACTTCTAAAAATAATAAAATAGTTTATTAAGCTCAATGTTTGTTATAGAATTACAATACAAAATTAATTCATAGAAAATTTTAAATTGCTCTAAAAACATGAAAAAACATGTTGAATAATATATGACCTGACTAGATCAGTGGTTCTCAAATGGTGGGTCAGGACCCCAAAGTAGGTTGTCATCCCATTTTAATGGGGTCACCAGGACTAGCTTAGACTTGCTGAGACCTATGGCCAAAGCCCAAGCCTCGTCGTCCAAGGCCTAAGCCAAAAGGTTTCAGCCTGGGCATGGGGGCTTTGGGCAGGCTCAGGCTTTGCCCCCCCCATAGCATCCTATAGTAACTTTGGTTGTGAGAAGGGGCTGTGGCACAATGAAATTTGAGAATTCCTTGAAACAGAGTAACAAAGCCAAAATAGCAAATTCTTTAGCACTTTTGCCAATCTGCTACAATGGTGCACTTCCACATTCAAATGTTATCAAGTACTACCAACATAAGAATGGAAACACAACTATTGAGTCTTCTGTGGTTATGCAGCTCCTTCTCCTATCAAACTTTTCAACTTTCCATCTGATTGTTAATTTATATTATACCTAAGATACTTTTTATAGTGATCTCCAATTCTTCATAATTAGAAGCAGAATAGAGCTTAAAAATCTACTTGTCTATTACCAGGGAAGTTTATCCTAGACAGTTTGGGTGGAAATTGTTAGCCTAGGCCTTAATGTGAAATTCCATGTTTTTTAAAGTTACTGTGCAGCCCTTATAATTGCAAAAATATTCTTCTTGACAGAACTGTTTCTTAGCCTCCAGACATATACCTCCAAGTATCATCTGCTTGCTCACAAGCTTTTGCAGACCACAACTTAGTAAAGTTAGACTCTGATAAATTTCACAAATGTTGTACAGATCTGAACAACAATGAAACTGACAAGATTCAGGATCACGTCAATTCCATAATTCTGTACTCCTTGGGAAAACTATGAGCAAGTATGGAGACAAGTATTGGTATCTACAGAGTAGGAAAACCAATAAATAAATAAATAAATAAAGCTAGGGAAAATGTAAAGTAGCAATCTTCTTTGCAGCAACCATGAGATTCTGGGTTAGGGGACAGATGGATGTGAAAGAACAATGTCTTACTCAAATACAGAAATTCAGCTTCTAATTTATTACCTTGCCCACACTAGTCAGAGTTTGATACAAAAGATAGCATCTACAAAAATACCCAGGACAGTACCTAGCTAAGAATCCTAGAACACATCACTCTTCTGACATCTTGAGAATTGCAGTTCACTTCCCATAGCTTATTTTGCGTATCAGCCTCTGGCTAGTAGTTATCCGGTAAAAGTTTTGAGAGCTTACACATTGAATAAGAAACATTCATATGGCACTTCTCTTATTTACTAACAAGAAGTTCTTGAAAACTTGCATTTTCTTCAAAGGAAAGGAAAGTTCTTTCCCCCCTCCCCCCCCCCACATTCTCTGTACAAAGTTACTACATTGTATTCAAAACAAGAATGTTAGATACATTTTAAAATATTTCCTTTTTTAAAGGCTATGACAACCTTCAACTACTGTACATTCCTGCCCCAAAGTAGGCATTAATTTCTCCACTGGAGGGGGATGCTAGAGTTAGTTACCACATCTGTATCTTCCAACTTTGAGGGTGAAGAGAAAAAATTGTGTAAAGAACTTTCTCCAAGTTAATCTGTAAATGCAAGAGTTGGGTTCTCTGGACTACAGTAACACATTCAAGATGTACAGTATATAGTATTTCAGTATTGTTCCAGAACATAAATGCCACAACATAATTTAAAAATTGCCTAACATTAGGCTCCTAAACCCATATTTGGTCATCTAATCCCATAGTTTGTTCAGAAGTACTGAGTGTGTACCAGCTCCCAGTGAAGTCAACAGCTGCTGCTGTGTACTCAGAACATATAAAAACCCAGTCATTGATCTGAATGACAAAATACAGAATTAGGAGCTTGACTTTAGCCAAAAGAGGGAAGTCACCTAGTGTCATGAATTTCTAAAGAAAAAGGTAGATCTTGTGTTAAATATTTAAAGTATTTCCAATTAAAGGATAATTCAAAAGTACACAGTTTAAAAACAATGTTATAAACAAATACATATTCACTAGTACTGGTGAAAGTTTCAAAAATCCAGTTCACCTGCCATTATTTATACTTTTTTTGCACACTGCCTCTCTATCAATCAGCTAGGAGATGGAAAATTATTTTCATTTTCAGTTCCTCAGTCCTGCAATATATGTGTGTGTGTGTGTGTGTGTGTGTGTGTGTGTGACTGTTTTTACTTTTCTATATAATTAGTGACACATTCTGTTGGTCTTAGATATTATGAATGCTTTTCTTTCTTAAAACAACATTTTAGACCAGGTTTAAGATGTCAGCATCTCTTTGAAGATTGTTTTTCTTAATTTACCTTCTCCATCCTCTGTCTATAAGATCCTGGTAATCTTGAACAGTCATTGAATGCGCCCACATGCCTGTAACAAACAACAGATGACTGTCCCAGTTCACTTTAAAACATTAAAATGTAAGCAATTTCTACTGAAAGCTTACTGTACATTTAAAACATTAATTTGGGATTTCTCTTACAAATTTTGGAGGGGAAACAATTACTTGTATTTATAAACTTCATATTAAGCACTTCAGTCAGTAAAGACAAAAAACAGTCTCTTAGCCAATTTCCCATTAAAGAAGGCAATGCAAAACAGAATTCAAAGTACAACTTTAAAAAATCAATCATCCAAGTAATTTATAGTAAAAAAGTTACTGCGTTTTTCCCCACTGACCCATCATAAATAATTCCCCAATGTAAAGGAGATGCCATTCAAGGTTAGAAGAAAATACTTCAATTTTTAAATACATGTAGTTCAGGATATACTTGGAAGGCCATGAGATACAAACTTAAACTAGGAGCTTAAGCTTTGTCAGAAGAAATGGCAAGACAAAACACAGAAGGAAGGGCACACAGTAATGAGAGGGGTGGACATGCTACTCTCTAACTTCAAAAACAATGAGCAGCCCTTTGGCACCTTGGAGACTAAGAAATGTATAGATCATGAGCTTTCATGGGTAAATCTCACTTCATCAGATGAGCTGGAGTGGAAATTACAGAATCCAGAGTACATAAAACAGCAAAAGCAGTTCAACCGTCTCCCTTTGTAATTGGGTGATAAAATTCCTTTGTAGAAGAATGGCTACTTTTAAATCCATAATTTAATGTCCAAGGAGATTAAAATGTTCCCTTATAGTGTATGTTACCATTCCGGATGATTTGTGTCTATTTATCCTCTGTTGCAGAGACTGTCTGATTGGGCCAATATACATGGCAGAGGGGCATTGCTGGGACTTGACGGCATATATCACACATTAGAGGATATTAGCCCCTAATGCAAATTTTTCATGCCATTTCCTGGGCCTATTATACTATCAATTACTGCAGTATTTACTTGGTGGTTCCGATAAAGACTTTAATACAAGATTCCCAGCTTCCAATATAAAAACAATAGATTAGAATGAATACCATATAACCTGACAATGGGATTCTAAACACAAGAAACAGAGCATTCCTCAAAAGAGAAACAAGACAAACCCGAATAGGTCAAAGGTGACGACAGCTACCAGTATAAAACATTAAAATTGCCAATGTCATGTTGTAAGTCAGTATAGGGCCTAACCTTGCAGATCCTTAAAGTATGTCTACACAGGAAAGTGTTTCCAATTATACTACTATGATTCTAGAATAAGAGTTTCTTTCCTTTTTTTTTTAAAGCATAAAAGCCCCTCAAAAGTAGGGAGTACAAGAAAATAATTTAAATAGTTAACTGATAAGCATGAGCTTATTAGTTAGCGTTAAACAGTTCTACACCAGCTCCCAGGGAACCGGCTGCTATGCTGGCTTTATATCAGAGCCCACAGTGCAAGGTGGTAGCCAGCTACCTAGTTTTCACTGACTCCCAGTGAGCTGTCATCTGGCACTGCTGCCTTTCTGTCAGAAGCAGCATTTAGGGCAGCAGTCAGCTCTGGAGCAGACTGGAGTCAGAGTACACTGGGAACGTGCTGCCTCCCCGTGCTGAGGGCTGTGCAGTATTAAGTGGGGCCAGTAGCCGGCTCCTGGTGCACACTGGCTGCTAGCCCCACTCCCAGGTAACTGGCTGCACTGTGATCTCTGCAGTATAAGCTTTATACTGAAGAGCCTACAGTGTATAACGGTAAGATTTTCAGCAGCTACATGGTAACGCAAATCGCTTCTTAACATGTCTACTCCAAAGCAGTATGAAGTAAACCAAAAAGTTACTTATTCCAGAATAAGAATGTCCACACATGCATATCAGTTTAATTTCACATCTTAGCTTACTCTAACTGTCCTGTGTAGACAAGCCCTTATTCATAAGAGCAGTCTAGCTGAAAACACTAGAACTAGGATATGTGTAATGCTGTGTTCTTGAGAACGGACTGAGCATTGGAATTCTTGTTCTGAAGCATTACAGGTGGTCAGTAACTTTCCAAACAGTTTCAAAGGAAAATGTAAATGTTTCCATGAAATATTTCAGGTTGAACACATCTCCAGTTTGACAAACTTCAACAGAGGCCTATCTATTTTCCTGTTGTGCTACTGAGGCGCCTAAGCTTCTAGGGCTTACTGTGCCAGGGCAGCCCTACTGTGTGAGCTGCCTCAAGCTCAGAGAGTGTAAGGCTTTTAGTATCAGTGGTTCTGCAAAAGCCCCACTGTGTGGACTGCAGGGAACCCAGAGCTAAGAACGAGCTCAAGCCAGGACTCTCAGAGTACTTCACCCTCAAACCATCATGGTGAAATAGCTATGTGGACGTTCCAGGTCAGAGTCTCAGGCCCACATGTTGGGACAGGTCCTCCACACCCCATGTCAAACTTTAGAAGACCTGGCAGAAGCTGAGTGAAACTGACAGCATGCCTGTCAGTTTCACACTGCACAGCACTAGCTACTTAAACTTGCAAAAAGCATGCCTGCACAAATCATTAACATTATCACAGTGAAATATCCATTTTTAATACTGTAAAAATAGTATTAAAATGCTTCCTTTTAGAGCTGAAAGTCTTTACAGATATTAATACATGTTTATGAAATAGGTATTATTCCTGTATTGAGAATAAGGAAATTGTAGGCCCACACAGGTTAGGAGACATTTTCAAAAAAGTCACCTCCAAACCTATGAATCTAACATTTTGGTGGTGCTGAGTGACTGCAGTTCCCACCGAGTTCGATTAAGAGCTGTGGTTCCAAGCACCTACGAAAGTGGGGACCTAGATTCTTTGAAGCCAGGAACCCCAAAACAGAAGCACCCACATTAGAGACCAGTTTTGAAAATCTGGCTTTAAATGACTTGCCAATGTGGTGTCGCAAGTCAGCAGCAAGGTCAGAGACCCCAGGCCTCTCCTGGTTGCCTGTCTGAACGTTGACTTCCCTCAGCCCAGGAAGGTGCACTCTCACACCCAGAAGTGCCAAAGTCTAATTTAAGGAAGACTTTTTAAATGACTCTACAGGTGTACAGGCTTGACGGAAATGGGGGAGGGAAAAAACCCAAGGCTCAGAGAAAGGCTTAAGTGGAAAAGGAACAGCAGCTGCCTCAGCCCAAAATAAACCAGAAGCTCCACGCTCACGCTCCGAGAGCCCCCGCGTCTTCTATTCTCCCACCAGCACCCTTCACACTGGCACCCGAGCGCCTGGATCAAACCAATTCCCTCTCCTCAGCTCCACTTCCCCATCACTGGCTCCCCCCGCCAGCCGCTCCCACCCTGCCTAACTGCCCCCTCTTGCTCCGCCCGTCCGCCCTCCCTCCCAAGTGCCCCTCAGCCCCCGCCCCCTGCCCTACCCGCCCGGCCCGCACCATGGGAGAGGTTGCCAGTCACGTTCTTGCAGTAGCCGCAGCGGTAGCCAGCCTCTCCTCCGAAGTACTCAACGATGCTCGAGGAGCGTTCGGCCGCCGCCATCTTCCGTACCGACCCACTAGCTCAGGGCAGCGCCGGGGCCTGGAACCTTACCAGCAACACCAGGCCGACCGGAAGCAGCTCTTGCCGCCATTTTGGTTGTGGGCAAGCCTGTCTAGGTTTGCGTCACTACGGGGGGACTCGGTTATGAACTCCGCCATCTTTACTAATGGCGGTTTCCAGCGGAAACACTGTGATAGGCGGGCAGGTCCATCATCTATCCTGAGAGCATGGGAGCGTCCCTAAGGCGGACGCAATATCCGCCATCTTTATCAAGGGCAAAATCTGCTACGAGTCCCCACCGGTGTTCGGCCCGTCGGACAAGACAAGCGGTAGCACTGCCCTTGCGCTGGCGGAGATAGGGCGGCGCCTCGCTACCGGACAGATGACACGGGAAGACCGGGACGGCTTGGTCGGCGTTTCCGAGCGCCGGTGTTGCAAGGCTTTTTTCTAGCCCAGCCCTTTCCTGACTTACCAGTGGAGGCTTTCCCCTGGGCAGAGGCGCAGTAGCCACACGGGTAGCCCTCCTTGCAGCCGCTGTACTCCACTATGCTGCAGGGCATCGTGCCCAGCCTGCTTCGCTCCTGGTTGCGCCCTGAAGCGTCACCTGACCGGGAACAAGATCGCAGCTGCTCTACCAGCGGCCCCGCTTTGCCAGCTTTGAACCAGGACGCGGCCGGTTTACCCTCATGGCGCGATTAGGAAGTTAGCAAGTGTCACGCCGGATCCTATGACATTACAGCTCAGTAGCTGTGGGGAGAGTAGAGCAGTTCGCGGGGCTCCTTCACTTGTGGTCAATTCACAGGCACTTGCTCGGCCTCAGCAACTTGTTCCGAGGACTGAATTCATCCAGCGACGGGAAGCCTCAGAGAGGGTCGGAAAGGTGACAGGTGTAGGGGTTTAGAAAGCTATAAAATGGGCGCAGCTGGAACTCTGGCCAACTATTAGTTCAGTTTTTTTAACCAAATAACGCCCCCCAAAAAGGTATTGTACATTTGCACCTCCAGTGGCATTAACCAAACCACCCGGTATTTTTCATAAAACCCATTACCAGTAGGGATATAAGTGACATGGAGCAGTAACTTGACTAGTCACGCTTCCTGCCCGCCCCCCTCCCCACCCCCGCCCATCAGAGGCAGCAAGTGGGGGAGAGGGGAGGAGAGGAGCAGGAGCTCAGGAGCTAGTGTTTGGTGAAAACTGGTTCCCCCAGCACCTTCTCTGTAGGGGAGCAGAGGCACAGTGGGGACTGAAGCAGTCCCCACTCACACTCGTTCCCACTGGCACTTCAGCCTTTGAAATGCAGCAAGAGTCCTGTGAACAGGAGCTGCTGGACTCAGCACTAGCTCTTACTACATTTAAAATGCAAAGCCACAGCCCAGACGGCTTCCAGGGCTACCCAGCTACAGCTCTGCAGAGCAGTCCTATTGACTAATCATATTGTCCATGCAAATTGTAATGAATATACAGTTAGCTGGGTAACTGCAATTTAACATCCTTAATTACCACACCCATCAACTCCTTAATACTGAGACTATGACTTGGTGACTAAATAAAATGAATAGTAAAATAAATAGTAAAATAAATGCAGGAGTTAAGGCAAGAAGACCAAAACAATCAATAATGTTTGACAAATATTTATTGAGACATACACTTTTAAGAACATCAGATATAGTTTTAAGACTAAATGCTTTTGTAACAAAAACCAGAAAAAATGTCATGGAAAGTTAAAGGCATGAACTCTGCCATGATTATGAAAGGCTTTTCTCAGTTACTAAAGCTATTTTTGAGCAAGTCATGGTCTGTAAAGGGACAGAAACATAATGGCTGTGTCTACACTGCACCCCTTTTCCGGAAAAGAGATGCAGATGAGACAAGTCGGAATTGCAAATACAGTGGGGATTTGCATTTTCCCCGCTGCATTTGCATGATGAACATGGCTGCCGCTTTTTTCCGGCTCGGGGCTTTGCCGGAAAAAAGCGCCAGCCTAGATAGGGATCTTTTGGAAAATAAAGCCTTTTCCGAAAGGTCCCTTATTCCTCTTAAAATCAGGAATAAGGGACCTTTCGGAAAAGGCTTTATTTTCCGAAAGATCCCTATCTAGGCTGGCGCTTTTTTCCGGCAAAGCCCCGAGCCGGAAAAAAGCGGCAGCCATGTTCATCATGCAAATGCAGCGGGGAAAATGCAAATCCCCACTGTATTTGCAATTCCGACTTGTCTCATCTGCATCTCTTTTCCGGAAAAGGGGTGCAGTGTAGACACAGCCAATCAGTATATACCTAAAACAGGTGGGAAAAGGGGCCTGCACAGGTTGAATCCAGTCCTTGGCTGTCCTTCCACTCCCAGGCCAATTGAGACCTGGGGGCAGGGGAGCATGCCAAATCTCTTCCCCCTGCCAGAAGTGTGCTGCATCAGAGACAACTGGCCACTGTTTTACACTTCGTGATTCTCTTTAGTCACCATGTGCCCCTAGCAAGGCAGGGACAGGAAAAAAGTGATTGTGTGCTCCCTCCTCCTGCCCCCAGGTCCTGATTGGCCTGGGGGTAGGGAAAGCACACAAGGTCTCCTCCCACTGCAGTGCCTACAGAGAACCACCAGCTCCTTTAAAACAGCTGGCAATTCTCTCTAGGTTCAGGGGGTGGGAAAAGACTTCATGCACTCCCCTCAGCCCCACCTGAGGCCCTAACCCTTTTTGGGTGGTCCACAGCCACTTCAGAAATTGGTGATGTGGCCCCCTTTTAGAAATTATTGCCAATCCTGGCCTAAAATGTCCTTTGCTGTTCTTAAAGATGACTAAGAGTTAAGGTGACATCCTCCCACTCCAAACTCTGCATGTTTCAAACATGTTGGTTGGGTTTTAACTTGTAATGCTCTCCTGTGGAAAGGACTGTAATTTACATATCCCACCTTTTCTATCTGAAGTTTTGGGAATTAAAACACATATCGTGAAAGACAACTAATTCCACATTCAAGTTTGTGTGAAATGAATTTCTCCATTTTTTCACCCTTTAACTGTGGAAGTAGTCTTCTCCCCACAGAGAGCCATGGGCCTGCTGCAAGCAGAGGCCCCGCTATTAGCTTTCCTCATCCTCCTCAAGGGCCAGCACTGAGCTTGACCATTTTCAGTTCACTCCCTCTAACATGGAATGCTTGTGACATCACCTTTTACCATTCTCAGCCCTGTCTCACTCCTCCTGTCTGTTCTCTGGGCCCTGGCAATCTAAGGAAAATTCCTATAATGGGAAAAGAAAGGGATTTTCCTGTCTTTATAGAAGATTCACAACTGCCATATACAAATGTAAAGCACCACATTGATTTTCACACCTGGCACTTCCGCATGTCTCTTCCTGACACTCCCTTCTAAAGCAAAAGCCAATTTTGATGAGACCCCTTCCTCTTAAAGCCTTAAACATAAATTGGTCTTCACTAAACCTGCCAAAAAAATGTCTTGTACTTCAAAAAAGGGAAAGTAGGCTAATAGGCATCATGATCATAGAGAGCAATTTTTCTCAGTTCTGTCACAGTTAACCAAACCTGATCCTAGTCTCAAATCCTTCCAGGTGGGGTCCAGGCACAGCAGCTTGCCCCACTCCCAGCCACCCAGTGTTCCACCTGGGGAGCGGAGACTTGCCCTGATCCCATTCACTAGCAGGCAGAGTGGGGCAAGTCCTGGGGATGCAAAAGAGCCAGGACTGGGTCTGAATGCTAATGCTAACAGACCCACTTATTGCTATGCCCCTGTTTGGTCTATATTTATTGTATAAAAATTGGGAAAGCATTACAACATTACAAAAATATTTTAATAAAGAAAATTATGTTATGATGAAAATGCCCTGTGTATCATGACAACCTTTACTATTGTAAATAGCATGTATAAATAAAAAGATACAATAAGCTTCTTATATAAAAAGTCAAATTTAAACTAGTATTCTCATCAAAAATAATTTGTATCATACAGTATATACATATAAAACTTCTTTGAAGTAAATTATTTTAAAACTTTTTCCCTTCATGGCACCTAACCTAGAAAAAGAAATAAAAAAAACACTTTAAAAAAAGAGAACTCAAGATCACCTAAAATCTTATTACATTGCATTTATTCTTGCTTGTGTATTCTATTCCTAAACAATTTCTGTATATGTCCTTCAAGATGTCCTTAGAATATTTTAATCACTTATCAACTGTCATTTTTAAAAAAATTATAAAAACTAAACCGTGATCATTCACAGCAGTACATTTAAAAAATCAGTGTGAAATTCTGAAAATCAAACAATTAGCTAACCATTAAGGTTTCAAGTATACATATTTCAGTTCTTTGTTTAGAAGATTAATATGTAAAGACTTTTGGTCCAAAGACTACAGACACACTTAGAGAGTTCTACAGCAATCATCATTGTAATTAAATGCTTTGTAATGTCCAGAATAGGGATGTTAAGAACCCGATAATTCACTAATCATGTACTCAATTGAGTTTTTATTGACTACACAATTAGTTGATAAGGGAAGGTGCTCAGTTCTGGCTCGTGCCACGTCCGGGAGCTTCCCATGCCGTGGCTCTGCAGTTTAAATGTACAGTGTGAATAGCTCCTGGACCCAGTACAAGCCAGGACTGAGCCAGGCTTGCCCAGTCCCAGCTCATGCCAGGTCCAGCAGCCCCTGTCCACGGGGGGGGGGGAGAGGGGGGGGTTGCCCCAGAGGGAAGCTGGGACCCTTCCTCCTCGCCCCCCACACAGGGATTCATTGCAGGCAGAGGCTGCTTCACAGTCCTGCCTCCCCTCTCCCCTGCCCTGATAGAGGCAGCAGAGCCGGGGGGGGGGGGGGAGGGAGGGGGGGGAGGGAAGGAGAGGTCAGGTGGCACCACAGAGAGAGTGCTTTTAAGCCAGCTCCCCCCAGCACCAGCTCCTGCCTCCCTTGCTGCCTCTGATACAGAGGCAGCAAGAGGGTGGGGAAATGCAAGTAGCTGACTAGATTAACCAATACTCCTAGGCTTATCCGTTAGTCGTCTACTCACTTACATTCCTAATCTAGAATAGTTCACCATAATTAATTTTGTTTAAGTATAATTAATAGGGAAAACCCTAAACAAATATGCAATTTCAAATATTTAAATTAAACGTATTAAATCTTAAGTGTTACATAAGCATTACAGGTATTTTCTCTAATGTTCTCAAATACATACAAAACGTATGAATTGAACTATGAAGTTTTCTGAAAAACCAACTTAAATAAACACTTACTTTCATTTTCTTGGCTGATACCAGGAGGGGGAATCATAGGTTCTGTGATTTCAAAAGTTTCTACAATGTCCTGGTCAAAGAAAGTAATATTTTTAAAAAGTTTATTACAGTAATGTAACAACTGAAACAAAAAAAATTAGTTGCATTAGAAATACAGGACTCTCACATTATAACACTTGCTAGAATGATTAGGCCAACCAGGGGAGAAGGAGGGATGGGAGTTCCTTGTGCCAAAAATCAAATCACATTGAGGTCTATTAGTCAAATAAAACTTCTGTTTACCAAGTTCTACAAACCCACCCTGTGAAAAGTGATAGCTTTCTTTTACAATTAGCACTTCACCATATGGAGCACTAACACTATTTCTCACTACTTTCAGGAATTTAGATAAGCCTAGTCTTGAGCACTTTAGCACATTCTTTTAAATATCATCATGAATCTGATGGACAGCAGACACATCACATTTGCCCCATGACTAATGCTTTGTGGCAAGGGAAAAACGGATAGCAATTTGGGCTGAATTCTAATATCTACTTGGCTTTTATATAATACAGCAAGTTTTTTGTAGTAGCACAACCTTAGATTGTAAGCAGTATAAATTTAACAAAGCACCTGTGGAGTTGGATGAAGTATCCATCCCATCTCTCACTATAGAAAACTATTTTATTATACCTACTAGTTTTCCAGGGTCCATAATGATCAATATGTATTGCTACCAAGATGTGTACACAACTTGTCATATGAGGCACTATTCTGTGTCTTCACGCCATAAAATAGCACAACTCTTTGAGACTCTAAACTTAAACTGATGCAAAGGAAGTGTAATCTATTATACCTTCCAGTCTTGATGGCTCAAAGAAATGACTACTTGGTTCCGTACTTGGGCACTCTGGTCATTTTCTCTACCTTCCTCTTCACCTGAAGGTTCTGTTTAAAATAGCACATTTTCAGGATCCACACAGTTAGAAAGGCACATGAAGTGTTACAATACTTTTCAGGAACATCAGAATTGTCTTATACTGAACTAGATGTACTACTGATAGGGACGTAAAGTCCCAGTTAACTGCTTAACCAGTCCCTTAGCAGGCTGGAGCAGCCCCTCACCCACGGCAGGCAGGGGGCTGCTCTAGCCCTGTGTTTCTCAACCAGTGGTATGAGTACCCTTGGGGTACTCAAGAGAAATCTGGGAGGGTACTTCAATACAACAGAAATTTGGAGAAAAATGAATTTTTGTTTTAAGTTTTACAGTGCTTTATTATTTTTCTACTTTTTACACCAAAGAATTTCATTGCCTGCATGGCTACAATTAAGTTGTTTAAACAAATGTGTTGCAATAGTAGAAAAAAAATTCTCTGGAAACTGTAGGTACTGGGGTACTTTTATTTATTTATTTATTTAAAGGGGGGTATTTTATTTAATTTAAAAAAAAGTTGAGAAACACTGCTTTAGCCAGTTACTGGTAAGCATTACCCTTACCTGGTCACATCCCTAGTCCAGTATTATGCTTCTTATGGGCCAGTACCAGAAGCTACAAAAAACCTATTGTAGATACAGTACTCTCCTAACTTCAGTAGTTGGTAGTCAATTTGTGTTAAATCTGCCAATTGTTCAGTCAAAATGTATCTTTTATTACCACATTTCAATTTTTAATCCATTACAGTATTTAACCTCATACTTCATGTTTTCCTCATATCTTCTTACCAAGAATTTTGACAAATAATGTCAACCAGTTATTCTGCATTCATAACTGATGCCATGCTCAGGAAATTCTAGGTTAGACAAAATTATCTTTTTTTAAGTGATATGCTTGTTTGTCCCTACCATATTACAATCTAGGTGTTCATAATTCTGTTTTTAATTCTAGTTTTAAACAATTTTCCTGGTATTAAAGTAATTCCCAAGATGGCTCCCACTGTTTTTTGTAGGACATCTGCTCTCCAGTACTTCTCTAGTATTGCAGCTGACTAATGACATTGCATTTTTTCATTGCCACTGTCAACCTTATTCTTTTAGTACTCTTGGATGAGTACTATCTGGTCTAGGTGACATATTGCTCTTTAGCAATTTGTTTCAGGACTAATACTTTATCAGGTTTGAGCCCTGGTTTACTAGGGCTTTATTTCGCAATAATCCCCCTTAGGTTGAATTTATAAGTTGAATGTCCAGACTACCAAGACCATTATTTCAAAATAATGGGCAGCTTATTTTGAAATCTGCTTTTCTTGGGGTATAACACTAATTTCTAAATTAGCATTCGTGTGAACGCTCTGGTGCCACTATTTCAAAATAACTATTTCCCAGAGAAATTCAAAGTAATTACTCCCCAGTGCTTCCCGGGGCTCTAAGTCAAGGTAATGCATCCACACTAACGGAGCCTGCCCTGAACTAATTTTGAGAATCCCCATGTGGGGGACACGCTATTTCAATTTTGTAAAATTAGGAGCTAAGTCAAATTTAGTTGTTTTGAAATAGTTTCCTAGTGCACACATGGGCTGAGGCAGATATACCCCAATGCCCTCTATGGTGAAAATCTAAACTATTCTATTTTTAGTCATCCTACTTAATTGCCCTCTTTTCCCTGACATTCCATTTTCACACCAAATCTTTTGCAGCTTTGGATATTATGTTTAAGAATGTTATGTGCAGACAATTTTATCTTCAAATTCTCTTTGCTCTCCTAATGTTTATCTTAGTTTTTACCTGCCATAATTTATACTTTTCTATTACAATCCAAGGGAATGTACTTCCATTTTTTTTTTTTTTGGACAGATACTTCTTTAACTCCTGGGCCTGATCAGAAGCCTAATGAAGTAAAAAGCAATCTTTTTTAGCAACTTAAGTGGCCTGTACGCTGGAGCCCATGAACTCCTGGGGCTTGCCTTTTTTTTTTTTGAGTGGGCGGGGGGGGGGGGGGAAGAAGAGGAGTACAGGAGGGAGAGAAGGGAAAAGGGAAAGAGTAGAGTGGAAGAGGTCAAGCATTTTAATAGTACTGGCTTTAAACTAACAATCTTTAAAGAATTCTACATTTTGTAAATGCAAGCTACAGAGTGCTTCTGTTTGTTTTCAATACTTTAAAACATGCATGGCCCAATCATAGTTACTCAAATAAGCGAGTTATATGATCAGGCCTAAACTAGGGATATGAAAAATTAATAGGTGATGCTTACTGGTTCCAGTTAACTGGTGAGGACTGGAGCAGATAGATCCCCACCTGCTGGCCAGTGGGGTCCCTGAAGTGGTTAAGGGGTTAAACTTCACGTTTAACTGATTAACCAGTTACACAGGATTTTACATCTCTAGCCTAAACAGCAGACACTACTTAGGGACAGAAGCAATGCCCATGAAATGAAATGGGTCATTGTCAGGTCTTGAGGTATAAGTCCTACATCTATTGGCTAGCCACCTTCTACATATAAAAACTCTCTTGGTGCTTGAATAATTTATTTTTCTTTTAAAAAAGTTTAATGTATTTTACCTATTACTGGCAGCTTGTCCTGATCCAGTTTTATTCTTGCAAAGCCATCCTAGAATGCAATATGACTTGATTTATAATTACAGAAACTACAACTGTCCAGATGATATAAAACAGACAATGACAATTTTTTTCATTTATTTATAGGATTCACTTTCAATGATATATCAATGGAAATGTACAGTCTTATATCAAAAATCTCAGTTATGTTCCCAGAGCAACAATAACTAACCCTCTTACAAATACAGTTCATACTTTCTGCATATTCACAAGTGCAAATTTACAGTTGCTAAGGGAAACAATGAACTTCCTAAGATATATCTGTAAAATCTCAATCATATCATTAATACAATATGGGCACACTTGCATGTTCATTACACCATATTCATTGTAATCAAACTACTAATATATTTTCATTTAATTTCAAATTTCCTTTCAAGTACAGAGAAGAAAACATTTAACGGATTATAACTTCATTTGGCATGTGTGTAGAGTAAGTTATCTAAGCATATAGTCGTCTGTGAAAAGATTTGAGAACTAGATTGGTTACTTTTCAACAACTGAAAACTTTAGCATATAATTATAACTTTGCAAGAGAATAAACTTATGATATTCTAATCCAAAGCAAAAAATTTTCAAGTGAAGTTATAAGCATTTAAAATCCCCCATTTTTATATTAAAAATGTGTGAACTTTAAACTACAGAATTAAATCCATTAAAACATATGGGCAGGAAAACATGGCTTGGTTAAGCAATTACAGGTTTTTGCACTTAAAACTAAGTTTTTTAAAAATCAAGTACTGTTTCAATATATTTCTCAGTTCTGTGACTGTGGTATCTTGATATATTTACCACAGCACAGCAGCTTCAAAAGAAAAACGACCACCACATTTGCTTTATTTCTATTTTTACTGGATCATGTCACTTGGGTAAAGAATAAAGTTTGGCGCTCTGTACTTCATGTCTGAAATCAGGCAAAAGGAGCAAAGAACTATCACAAATTGATTGAGGATTAATTTACAAAAAAAAAACCCGAATTGTGTAAGATGTTATTTATACATTAGTTTTAGTTCTTTAAAATGCTTTACAAAAAAAACACACTAAAAAATAACCCTCGGAACACCTCTGCAGGTGGTAGATAGCAGATTTTACGTTCGGCTCCATCTATGAAGACAAGAAACAACACTGACTCATTGGATGGACTTGTCCATGTCAGAGCAAGGATTAGATCTCAGGAGTTTCTGGGTACAAGTTCCAGCATCAATGCATTAAACTATACTTACAAATGCAAGATTGATTTTTCTTTAGTTTTTTGTATTCCTAAGTGCTAAATATATTATTTATTTTTAAAAAGGCAGCTAAACAGATTTCCATCAAAATATTGCATGAAAATCTAGTAAGTAAAAATTGTGTTGTTTAGCATTACTTAATACAAATATAAAAATTAATGTTAAATGTTTGTTAAACTATCTTTAAATTAAGTAATTGTGTATATTTGTTATAACGTGCTACTGTTAGAAACAAGTACTGACCAATGAGCAGGGCTCGACAAATAATGCAATCTACTCGCACATGGCGAGTAGATTACAACCTGGAAGAGTCGGGTTTGGGCTATCTGCGCATACGCAGATCGCTGGACAGCGTGGCTGACAAGCGGGGCTTGCCGCGGTTTGGCGAGCCCTGCCAATGAGAATCAACCATCAAGATAATAACTAAAGAACAAATGCAAGCAAGATTAAAATTCTTGATTTAAATCAAGGTTTCCTAATTGATGATTTAAATAGCTTTATTCAAATCAATCCACCTAAACTTTTATTTTACAATTCTGATGACAGTGTTGTCTTATCAGAAAGATACTAAAACTTCTCAGACTAATGAAAATAATGGAATCTCAAACTTTTTGCCAATAACATTTTTACAAAGGCAAATCAGGGTATGAAATTTTAGCCTGTACTTCTATACCATTCAGTCCCAGAAACAAAAATATACCTCTTAACTAAAACTGTGGAAACAGCAGCTGCAATTTCAATAAACAAGCAGATGGTCTGGTTTTCTTGTATTATCCCAGTTTACAAGTAAGATTTTAAAACTAAATTACTCCTTACCCTTATAATGAAAGACACATGAAAGATGTTTTCCACGGTGCGTGCAAAAGAATTTGGATCAATCACAAAATCAAAGAAGGAGATAGGTGTATTGGCTATAGACATAAGAAAACAGTAGTTATATGTATGTAATTTATATTAAAGTTAGCAGAGATGTAAATATGCTAATTTAGGAGATGCACTGTATGTGTAGGTCTTAAGCAAATTGTTACATATTTAACTATCCTTGTGTGAAGCCATTTTATCAGATTTTCAATTTTCTTAAAAGTGTACTTTTTTAAACACCATATTACTCCTTTCCGCCTGCTACCCTCCCACCTCCCCACATTCACTGGAATTAAAATTGTCATTGTCTCATTAATTATTTTTTGTTGCTGTTTTTGGAGATCACAGTTCAACACTGATCATCCTTTCAGCTGAAGAGAGTATAGGATTCTTCTAAGAAGAGGGAATGCTTTGTATTCTTTCACTATGAAACCTCTGTAATCTTGATTTCCCAAGTCTGGCATTGTCGGTGAATGTAGGGCAGTGTTTCTTAAGACTGAGGAACACATTTTTTTTTTTAAATGGGGAACACCAAGGATTTTTTGTTGTTGAGGGGGAAAAAAGGAGGCTTGCCCCTTTAAGGGCAGCCATTCCCAAGGGGAAAGTTTTTTTTTTTTTTTTTTTTTTTTTTTTTTTTAAAGTTGACAAGAGTCCCCAGGGAAAAGTTGAGCAAAAACAAAAAAGGATGTGGAAAAAATTGTTAAGCAAAAAAACCAGTTTGCCCTTTTATCAGGAGAGCAGGCATTGCCCTTTTAAGGGTGGCCATTTTTGAACTCTGTTCTCTGTGTCACACCTCCAACCGCCTCGCAGCACACCAGTGTGCCACAGAACACACTTTAAGAAATGCTGATGTAGGGGCTCAAGGGCTAAAGCATTCACAGGGAAAAACAAGCAGACTCAGACCAGAAGAGTAGCACCTAAGTGCCCTTCGGGCCAGCAGTAAAGGCCTGGTATGGACTGGGGGAGCAGAGGCCTCGTGGGCCAAGAGAGCAAGTGAATGGCACTCATCTCCCCTGGTCTGGCAAATTCCTTGGTTTGGGACCAGTCAGGTCCCATGGGTGCTGGACCAAAAAGGTTCAACCTGTATTCAGTTTAGGAAAGAAACCGTTTCTGTCTGAGTTTGCAAAAAGAAACAATAGCTCCACAGGCTTAATGTGGCAAATATATAGAAAGCTATAAATACTAAGGATGTTAAGGGGTGGGTAACTGTGGCCAGACAGACTAATCCCATATCATCCATCTTATTTGCCTCTCTGAAGCACAGGGCAGAGAAGGAGCAATAATATCAGCATAGTCTATGCTGGCTCATCTGATCCTGAGAAGCTGAAACACAGATATGTGGATAGAGAGCAGCTAAGTCAATAAGCTGGCCTCGAGGCTGCGGCTGGCACCTATGTTGATTCGAACACACACAGTCCCAGGAAGAGGAATTTCCCACTGAGAAAACAATGTCCAGTACTTCAAAATTTAATCATCTCAATTCTCTCTTACAAGTGTAAATTAAGTTCACAACTTCCTTGTAAGAACTGGTCTTACAGCAGACAGACCAGCATCAATTGGCATTACAGATAAGAAAGAGAAAATACGTGACCCAATGGGTATATAAGATGGGCCCAGCACACACTCACTTTGAGTGTCATTCTACCCTCTACCTGCTGGTCAGGTTAGGTGTTTGACCTCCCGAGGTTCTATGGGGACGCCCACCTCGTATTTTCGTCTTTCCTAGGAATTGAGGGACCGGCCCTGGCCTGACATGCTGGAGTCGAGAGGCACAGAAGGGGGTAAAAATGGTACCTGGATGTGGTCCTCTGTCTTAAGTGTACACATAGAAAGAGTAAGCTGTTACTTGGTACCATTATTTCTATTTTTCTATCTTTATCTTCTTTGTAACCATTTTTAAGACCTATATTTTGCTAATAGTTAAGAAATAGAATAGCCATTGCAACCATATGATTTATAAGCTTCCTCAATAAACCTGTAACTGTTTAAGCTTTAACCTGACTCCTTCAGTTGCTGTAACAGAACCAAGCACAATTTAAAAGAACTTCAGCCGGTCATAAAGGGACAGATATAGGGAGAGCTTGGGCGTTTGGATTTGTGTCACACCCAGGTGGCACAATCCACTGGGGCACCTTTCAGCCTTTCCCCAAGGCTGCCCTCTGCGAAGGAACCCCCTGTGTTCTAGCAGCTAAAATCTAAGGTGTAATAAGCTCTTCCTATATAACGGGGCGTCTGTTGGCCTGCTGGCCACCCTCTGCGATGGGACCCCGGTCCTAGCAGTAAAGGCACGGACGTTAAACCTTTTCTCGGAAACATACACACACACACTGCCCTGACCGTCGGCTGACAGTAACCGGGTAATCATGTACTCGATACCATAGAAAGAGCTGGTCGCACAGTCAGCCCAGTTCCTACTAAATTTAAACTGCAGAACCGCAGTAGGGGTTTCTCCTGGACCCAGTGCTCTTGTCCATTCCCTTCCCTCACACCGCTGCTTCTATCCAAAGCAGCAGTGCAAGGGGGCTAGGGGAGGCTGCTCCAGCAGCAGCCCTTGTCTGTGGGGGGTCCCAGCAGGAGTTCCCCCCCAGACAAGAAAAGCAGATCCCAATAGAGGAGATCCTAATTGAGATCTAATAGAGGCAGCAGCACAGCAGGGAGGAGGTGGCAAGCAGCACCACAGAGACAGTGCTGGGGGGAAAACCAGATTTTAAGATGGCTCCCCGCAATACTGGCTCCTGCTTCCCCGTCCCCTTGCTACCTCTCTATAGAGGCAGCAACGGTGGGGGAAGGGGATGGGGAGAAGAGAATTTGAGAAGTTGACTATCCAATGATCCTAAGCTTATCTGGTTGTTGACTAATCGACTACTCGCTCACATCCCTAATAAATACAGTGCAATCACTGCAGAGGCTGCTCAGAGACAGAACTTAAAATGTGGCCAGAATTCAAGTCTACAGTTCTTAACTCCTCCCTGGCAAAGCAGGACACACTAGGACCTTGGATGATAGACCTGATTAGTTACTAATGTAGCTGCAGAGTATCATTCTCTAGCTTCAGAAGTGCAATACATTTTGCATTCCCTGCTTAAATGTAGCATTCCCTTAGCTAAATTGGGAGGCATACTTACGATCGTCTGTAAAATAAGTCTGCAACAATCCCAAGATCCTCTCAACTTCTTTTTCTGTAGCTTCCTGGTGAGATTCCTCCATTTTCTTCAACTGAAAAAAATATTACAACCAATGTTCCCTCTATTTTTTTCCAGCCATATGTAGACTACACAACAGTAATTGGAAGGATTCTCCCGTTGCTGTAAGTAATCAACCTTCACAAGAGGTCATGCGGTCTACACTGGGGATTAGGTTGACATACCTATGTTTTCCTAGGGATGAGAGGGAGAATTTTCACACCTGAGAGATGAAGCTCCACTAATGTAAGTTTTCAGTGTATACCAGTTCTGAGAGATAATTCTTGTATTCTGCACTGAAATTTAGGATTGGTCCACCAGCATACATAAATCTCCCATGGTTGTGAAAAATCCACACCTTTAGAAACAAAGTTAAGATGACCTAACCAATATTGTAGGCAGCACAAGATCAGAAAGATTCTTTCATGAACCTACCTACCACCCTTCTGGAAGATAGATTAACTACAGCAATGGGCAAACCCTTCACCACTGCAGCTGTACCACTGCAGTGCTTTCAGTGAAGCCATAGCTGCAGAGAAAACAGATAATTCACAAACTAATACAGGCAGTCCCCAGGTTACGTACAAGATAGGGACTATAAGTTTGTTCTTAAGTTGAATTTGTATGCAAGTCGGAACTGGCTCCAGATTCAGCTGCTGCCACTGAAACTGACCAGGGGTTGACTACAGGAAGCAGGAGGCAGAGTTGCTCTGCCCCCAGCTTCCTGGAATCAGCCTGATCAGTTTCAACAGCTGCTGAATCTGGAGCCTGGGACAGAACAGCTGGGGCACTGCCGGGTAGGTTCCCACAGGACCAACCCGGCAGCACGCCAGCTGCTCTGCCCGAGGCGTCCCGCAACAGAAGCCTGGTCTGCTGGGGAAGGGGGGGGGGCGCACTAGCTGCGCCCCGTCCCCCCCCAGCAGACCAGGGGGACAGGAGCAAAGCCGCCCAGGTGGCGGGGGTCCCGCTGCCTGGGCGGCTTGCTCCCGGGCAAACGAGTAAAGCCGCCCAGGCAGCGGCTTTGCTCGGGTGTCCCTGGTCTTCTGGGGGGGTCCAGCGGCTTTGCTGGACCCCCCCAGCAGACCAGGGAGACCGGGAGAAGCTTTTCTCGCCCCGGAGGACGGATCTGACGTAAGTTTTTAAGTGCGGATCTGACGTAAGTCGGATCCGCGTAAGTCGGGGACTGCCTGTATGTGATTTAAGACATATGCTATCAAAAAGGATTAAAAATATTACTTTACAAACCTGGGCAGGCATTGCCCTTTTTTCTTCTGTCCCTCCTTTCTTTTTCTGTCTCTCAATCCGTTGTCTTGGTACAGGAGGATCGGACTTGAAAGAGCCCAACCTAATCCAAATAGATAAGTGGCATTAATGTATGAAAACTACTTTACAGTATGCATAAGACTAGAGAATACATTGAAGTTAGTTTGCTGGGAGAAAATGAAAAATAATTCTAAAAAATTGAGTACAAAGCTTCTAAAATATACTACCAGAAGATTTACCTGGCATTACTTGGGTTTTTCTTTTTTTAAATCATTGTTTTGTGGTGGGGGTGGTGATGAGGGGTTCAGTATGCAGGCTGCTCCAGGGAGAGAGGACTACCCCAGTCCTCTCTTACCACAGCAGCTTATGGCCAGGTAAAACATGCCTCTCAATGGCTGCTGCAGCTCTAGCGGACACAGTCAGGGAAGGGATTGTTGGAAATGAAAGTTTTCTTATTATTATATTTGTATTTTAGATTTAGTAATATAGTAATGTAGTTTAATAATGTAATATTAAATTAAGCCCTTTTAGTTAAATGTCTATTTCTTTGTCCTAAAGTGTAGTGAGTTTAGTAAATGGGCCCAAGTAAAAAGATAGTTTTGGTATTGTGTCTGTGTTAATGAGACTAAAGGGATGTTGAAGGCTGAGGCCTTAATTGCTTGATTTACAATGCCTCTTTGCTTTGCCAATGCAGATGTTGATGTAGTGCCACAATCTTGACAGCCCTTGTAACATTGCTTGTGTGAGAGAAAAGGGTATGAATGTGTCGAGATAAAGTGCAAAAGTTATTATTCAGAACCAGATGGCCGAAGAAAGAGGCTGAGTCTGGGCGTAGACCAGACTACTCGGCATCAAAGATGCATACCCATAACAAGGAGTGATTGGACTACTGGCAGATTGACGAGCCTTGAATTGAAGCTGGCAACCCCAAAAGACGATTGAGCCTTCAAGAGATGTTTGGGAATGACTGACATCAACAAGATAATATTCCAGTCACAGGCTGACAAAGCGGAATCTATTGATTTCAACGAAGGATTATAAAAGCAGGGTGCTTTGCTATGAAACTTTGGGTTCGTCTTGCCACCAACTCCAGAAGAGCATCGGATCGATCAACCGACAAAGACCCTGCTCCCCCTCTGTGATTAATCTGGCTGGCCACTAGATTGATCCAGACTCTGGACTGGTAACTATAACATCGTCTGGCGAGACTGCGTGAGCGTATCGTGTTTGTGTGTGAATGATTGAAAAGCATATGCAACTGTTGTATTCTCAATAAATGTGGCATACTGCCTTTTCTCCTATACAAGATCTTGTGTGCTTCGTTTAAGCATAACAGGATGTCCCCCCAAATGGGGCAGATCCAGGTTCATCTACCCCCGTGCTCCTCAGCCAGAGTAAGGAATGCAGCAAACTGTGCACTTTCCCCTCACGTCCTGATGGAGAAGAGCCAGCAATATTCGCATATGAATGGGTGAAGCAGGGGGCCTTCATTCCCCTCTAATCCTCCCTAAAGGGTGCCTGGGGGGAGGTAGGCTTGGGCTGGGGCAGTCCCTGAGTGCGGGAGGAGGCGCGCCCCAAACCAGCCCCTTGCACCTGCCTGTATGGTTTTATGAGAAGCAATCCCATTCCAGGCATATACCATTTTCTTGGCACAACCAAACCCTTACCTTGCTTTAAGTTATGATAATATGCCAGCCCTCCCCACAGGGACCAAGGTTCCTCTAAACTACGCAGTCGTATGAGTGGGGCTGATTAAGCAACTGTGGGGCCAATCAGCCAGTTCCTTGTGTGGAGCCTTGAGCTCTTGACTGGGCAGGGTTCATTAAGCAGCTGCAGGGCTGTACTGCTATGCAACTTAAAGGCAATCTTGCCTGGGACTATCGAAGAGTCATGTAACCACTAAAATCTGATGTGGTTACACAACTGTTCAATTACATACTATCTAACATCCCTAGCACCCAGCTCAAACCGCTCAAACACATAATTGACAATCTACAACCTATCTTGGAAAATGAACCTCTTTCTCAGACCTTGAGAGACAGGCCAATCCTTGCATACAAACAATCCCTCCCAACCTGAAGCAAATACTTTCCAGCAGCCACACATCAGATACACTCACCTAGGAACCTACCCCTGAAACAAACCCCATTGCCAACTCTGTCCATATATCTATACAAGCGACACCATCACAGGACCTAACCATGTAAACCACAGCATCAGGACCTCATACAACTGCACATCCTTTAATGTGATCTATGCCATCAAGTGACAGCAGTCCCCCTCTGCCACGTATATGGGCCAAACCGGACAGTCTGTGCGACAAAGGATAAATGGACACAAATGAGACATCAGAAATGGTAAAATACATAAAACTGTAGGAGAACGTAACTCAATCATGGATTTAAAAGTAGCCATTCTGCAACAAAGGAATTTCACTACTCAATTACCGAGAGAGACTGCAGAGCTAGAATTCATTTGCAAATTTGACACTGTTACCCTGGGCTTGAATACAGATATTAACTGGTTACTACACTACACAGCCTTTAACATTCATATTTCCACATCCAAAGCTATGAATGAGACACATCCAGCCCACTTTGTTCCATTAACACAGATCCTAAAACTGACAACTAAATGCTTTTTGTTATATATATATATTTTGGGTTCTATAATTTCGACTCCAACTCATCAGATGAAGTAGGTTTTACCCACAAAAGTTCATGATTCTCTATATATGTTTTGTTAGTCTGTAAGGTGCCACAAGACTACTCATTTTTCAAGGTTCATTTGATAATGCAGCACCTCGTAACTGTGCCTATTTACACAGAAGAGTACTTGCAGGGAACTGGAAGACTCTCCTGCAATACAGCCAGGATAGGAGTGCGAGAGTAACTGCCCGGAGTCAGATAGCTCCCTTCCTGGGAAACAGAGAAAGCAGGAAGCACTGGGATATTCTCATGCTACAGAATCCTGGAGATGATTACGTGGTGTTCAGGGACACAGATCAGGATTCAGACACAATCAGGTGGGCGGTCTGGGCGCAAAGCCCACAAAGTCCTTCACAATGCCTGGGGAAGGCCTAAGGAGAAAAGGAGAGCTCTCGTATGCCTATCCCTCCCAGATGAGGAAAATGGAAAATATTACAACAGAAGCAGAAGTAATGTTTGCAGAGGATAGCACTATGAGGCAGAAAAGACTAGGTAAAGGAAATTATGAGCTCTTACTCTCTAGTGGAAGAACTCTTTGTGCCTCAGAAGACTGAAAAAACTATTTATGCAAGTTACTGCTTCATAAACCAGACCCCAAAAAGGAGAATGTTCTTTGAAATGCCTAGGTACACGAGTTCATATATGTGGGAAAAGAGCACAAGTGTAGGTGCCATGCCAGGAGAGAGATCTGCTATAGACTGCAGCTGGATTGCCATGTTTATCTCCTCTCTCAAATACAGTGCACTACCTAACAACTGATAGTCTAAGGGTCAGTCCTTTTGTAAACGAATTTAAATTAGGCCATGTTGTGCTTCAGCATACACGATCATTTTCCTTTAATATACTTACATGTAGTGAAAAGAAGGGGATCTTCTAAAATATCTTTCTGCTTCTGCTCCCAATTTATGCCAGGCATTAGTAGGTAAAAATCCACCAGTAATGCCCTCATCATCACTATTATTTTCTTCTTCTTCTAGACGATTGAGGCCCATAAATGTTAGCTATTGAAGGGAGAAAAAAGACAATGCACCTAAATTTCACTTACAGCAAAGTCAATGAATGCTTATTTTTAAGATACTGTACTATAATGTATACCTATTTGAATACCGCAAGAATCTCTTACTTCCAATTCAACTAAAAGAGTTACATGATTTCCCTTAACTACAATTCATCATTTGTCTACTGTATAATTTTAGGCCTCAATCCTACAATAAGTTCTACAGAGATAGCCCTATGTGAGCCCCACTGAAGTCAGACATATACATGGGTGGAAAGATCTGCCTCAAGAGCTTATTGAAGAACAGGGACATGCTTGGTCATGATTCTGCTAAGATTTAAGCATAAAGTTATACACCAGTTTGTGAGTATTTCCTCTGAAATTGGGGATCAAAGGCAGTTAGCAATTCTCTCTTTTAGACTTGCCAACAAGAGGCTATGTAAAGAGACACGCCCATGTCTTCAACATGACAGCTTTCCTGCATTTCAGAGGACAGGTACAGAAGTGTCCTCTGCTTGGCAACAAAGAGGGATGCTGTGCTCTTATTTATCATATGCCCTCTAGCAGTTCAGTTGCCAGTTATAACTTCAGACTCCTACATGTTTACTCGTAAAGTAAATATCTATGGAAATGAATGCTTATGAATGGTACTAGAATGGAAACACAAGTCCTCTATTCATTTGCAAGCCATCTTTCACAGTAAGTGTTAAACTTGTCTTTTTGTAGCTATAGCTAAGAATGAAAGCACGGTGAGATTGTACTTCAGGCGGAGACAGTGTGTGGAGCCTCCTCCCCCATCCCCACCCAAGGGCCTGTGCTGCAGAGACACACGTGACCCCAGTGTCTGGACACTTTGAATGGTGTGCGGCAAGCAGGAAACATGCCCAAGGCTCCCGCTGGGCTGCAGAACATTGGCATCCCAGAGGATCGTGGCAGGCTGGATTGGAAGCGTTGATGGACTAGATCTGGCCTGTGGGCTGTATTTTGCCTGTCTCTGGTTTATCCTCTACCTTCCTATAAATCCATACCTCCATAACTTCATCACTTGCTGGCAACACTGTTTTTTAATTATATAATGCAACTAGAAGACTTACTCAGCACTGCTCAGGGCCTTATGGGCAGGAGGCTGATAGTATAGGGGTACAGGAGTCATGGCAGCAATTGGGGGGCTCAGGGTAAGTAGCTGGGAGTACAGGAGTCGGGCAGATGATTGGGTGTGAAGAGGGCTCAGGACAGGAGTGACGACTGGGGGTGGGAGGTATTAGGACTCAAGGCATGGGCTGGAGATGCAGGAATCAGGACAGAAGATGGGAGGCTCACTGTGTCCACCCATGGCAGAGAGGACAACACTGCAACTACAACCCCTCCTCACTCCTCTTGAGGGAGGCGCCTCTGGGGGAGTAACCGGAGACCTGAGGTTACAGTATCCTGGGATTGAAGCTGTTCTGGGGGGAAAGAGGGGGAGGAAGGGAAGGGAGGCTGGTGTTCCGTGGGGAGAGGGACTGCACAGCTGCTGGACAGCAGAGATTTTCCCCTCCCCGCAAAAAAATCTGGTGCTGTGGCTGAGACGCAGTGATTTGGAGCAGGGGGGACCATTTATCTGCAGCCACATGGAGAGCCCTGGCCCCAGCTGGCCACTTTCTTCCTGGTGCGGCCACCCCTCTCTGGTCACTCTGCAGTATAACTGTCCCTCCTAGCAGCCCCCTCCCTTTCCATGTTATGGAAAACAATCCCATTCCAGGAACGTCCCATTTTCCTGGAACAGACAAACCCTGACCGTGTTCTGAGTTATGATAAGGGGAAGATGCATATCAAATTGAGAGGTCCCGGCTCTTAATATTTAGAAGGACTTCTTCAACACACAGTTTCTGAATGTCAATCTAACATATTTCAGGCACTGCATCACCATCACATGTCTTCCCCCATTTGACAAAGTAAGTATGACCCTTACAAATTCATGGCCATGAAAAATTGTGTTGCCAACCATGAAATCTGGTCTAATGTGTACTTTTTCCTATACTATCCAGATTTTGGTGGATG
This sequence comes from Pelodiscus sinensis, assembly GCF_052426305.1. NCBI lineage: Eukaryota > Metazoa > Chordata > Testudines > Trionychidae > Pelodiscus > Pelodiscus sinensis. The sequence continues at coordinate 55,917,693 of NC_143059.1, read as the reverse complement.
GGGGGGGAATTAGTATTTCTCAAATTGGTGGTCCTGACTCAAAAGGTAATGAGGTGGGCACATAGTACAGAAGGCCACCACAATGTTGCCACCCCTATTTCTACATTGCCTTCAGATCAGGATAGCTGGACAGTGGCAGATGTGAGCTGGGCACCCAGTTCTGAAGGCAGAAGTAAGGGTGGCAATATCATACCATGCCACCCTCACTTCTGCACTACTCCATTCAGAGTAGGGCCATCAGAGAGGTGGCTTCTGACAGAGGGCCAAAATTGCAGAGAGCAGCGCAGAAGCTACAGTGGCAATATCATACCATGACATTCCTTACTGCTGCACTGTTGCTGGCAGTGGTTCTGCCTTCGGAGCAGGGCTCGTGGACAGCAGCTACCACTCTCCAGCTGCTAAGCACTGAAGGCAGTTCCCCCACTAGCAACAGCACAAAAGTAAGGGTAGCAATCCCTTCCCACAACTCCTTTTTGGGTCACAACTCCTAAAATTACAACTCTGAAATTTCAGATTGAAATACATTGATGAAATCATGAAATGTACTATTTTTAAAATCTTATGGACAGTAACATTGATCAAAAATGGACCATAAAGTTGATTCAGTCCTAATAATAAGCAATGAAACCTAATTTTCTTGTACAACACAGCTACACCTTTGACAAAAAAGTTACAACTCCACATTAGACTAATGTAACAGCTTATAATAAAATAAAATTGGCTTTTTGCTCTTATGTTGATGTGAACTAGCATTTTTCAGCCAGAGGATCAAGAAATAAACCATGAGATCTTCAAAAATATCAAAGAGACTTCAATATCTCAAACTTTTTGAAAAGCATAGCTTTGATTAAAACAGAAAATAGGTGCATGTAATAGAAAAAAGAACAGCAAACATGGTTGATGTGAAATTAGAGGTATAGCTTTTCAAAACCAACACAGCAGATTTATTTTCTTGTCTAAATATACTATTGTAAAAAAAACCTCATTTAATTAACTGCTGTGAAATATCATTTGGTGCAGGAAGACCCTGATCCTGTAACATCTGGGCTATGTCTAGACTGGCATGATTTTCCAAAAATGCTTTTAACGGAAAACTTTTCCGTTATAAGCATTTCCGTAAAAGCACGTCTAGATTGGCAGGATGCTTTTCCGTAAAAGCACTTTTTGCGGAAAAGCATCCGTGGCCAATCTAGACGCGGTTTTCCACAAAAAAGGCCTGATCACCATTTTCGCGATCGGGGCTTTTTTTTTGCGGAAAACACTACTGTGCTGTCTACACTGGCCCTTTTGCACAAAAGTCTTTCGGAAAAAGACTTTTGCCCTAACGGGAGCAGCATAGTATTTCTGGAAAAGCACTGATGATCTTACATGACAGCATCAGTGCTTTTCCGGAAATTCAAGCAGCCAGTGTAGACAGCTAGCAAGTATTTCCGCAAAAGCAGATGATTTTGCGGAAAAACTTGCCAGTCTAGACACAGCCCTGGAGCTTAAATTTATATAGCTACATCTCTTTTATTAAAATGGAGGTTCTAAATGTAGGTTTTAAAACAATTACTGTACTGTCGATTCATCAGAAAGTTCAGATAAACTTCTATACTGTTTGCAAAGTTAAAGAACTTCATATAAATTATGCTTAAGTTTTAATGCAACAGCCACATTTTGTCTGAAATCTTCAAACTACTCTAGATGTAACAGAGGTGGAAAAGAAACAGGAATCTCAACATTGACGAGTTAACAGTTTTTCCACTTACTAAATCTTCAGCAAAAGCTGGCGAGTCAAATACTGTCATTTCAGAGTGTAACTCATTTGCTTTCTCCTTTCCTAGATTTGATGCCAAAACAAGGAACTGGGCATCCAGAGCAGCCTCTCTTGCCTGGGAAACTGTTATGGAAGAAGAATTGTATGTTAGCAATAAACAGTTGTCTAAATTTGACAAAGTATACACTGTATTAACTGTAAAATCATAACTAGTGTACTTTGTAAGCCAATTCCTTTTTTTCTCTGAGATAGCTGACTCTGCTAAAAACATGTTTTCTAGTTCTGCAAATAGCAATCATTGCCAATAGAAAGCATGAAACACTGTTAAGCCATCCTTAAAAAATAAAGTTACATTGTCTTTCTCAATACACTTGCCCTCTCCAAATATAGTTACTGAATCTACTTACTTTTATAACATTAGCTTTTACATTGTTTCACTTCTGTTGCACTGCAAGAGCCGAGATACAGAAGCAAAAATAAAGTATTACATTTTAACTACAAAACTTAATGTATTTGTTTGTCGCCTTAAGTGTAGTAAGGGACCAAAATAACTAGATGAAATTTTCAATACATCTTCTTCGAGCAGTTCCATCTTCATTCTAATTTATTAAATAACTGTGCTGCCATGTTTTAGTGTTTTCACAGAGCAGTTGGACCTCAGTTTGTTTCCATAATACATATTTTTTTAAAATTCTGGGCATCACCTCAATAGCTTTGATGTTCAAAGCAAAAATTTCTGAAATAGTCTGTAAGATTACCCTTACCTCCACTGAACAATTTATTGGCTTCTTGTAGTGCCTCTGTCAAACTATTGCTTTTTGAACTGAGCATATCCTCTCGATTCTCTGGGGAAAAGAGAAAACATAAGTGAAATCTTAAATTTAAAATGCATGCATTGAAAAATAAACAACTTAATCATAAGTAGCTAACAGTGCTTGGCAGTAAACATCACCAAATTCAAAATACTCCAAATCTGTTTGCAGTAGCTTTTTACAGTCAGCATTTGCATAGGCCTATTACCTACCAACTCTGTGTTCTTGGGGAATAAGGTCATAGTACTTATGGAAGATGAGACCACCCACCCCACCTCTGCTTGAACCAAAGCCATTACAAAAAGCAATCAAAGCAGGGAAAAACACACCTAACCCCCTTTTGACAAGGGTGATATGATTAAGGAAACTATCCTAGCCTGATCTGCTTCAAAGATGGGACAGAAAGACATCTCCATTATCATAAAGAATGCAGCAGAGAGATTCCAAAGCAAGAATGGCACTGAGCTCTGGGACACAAAGCAGGAAAGCACTGCCTGGTGGAAAATCTCTGTTCCAGATGCTAATAAACCCAAACCTGCCCATACCCCAATCAGTAATTATCAGATCAATTTTAGTAATAAATCTTCTATGGTATTAGGGATGTAAAATCCCATGTAATTGGTTAACTCATTGGGGGGGGGGGGGGGAAGAGGTCGCTCCAACCTAGATGGGCTGGAACAGCCCTCCTAGGCAGGCTGGAACAGCCCACCATCAGCAACAGGGGCTGGTCTTGCCCAGCTGGCGCAGCCCTTGCCTATGCACACCCCCACCCTCTGGTAACAGGCATGTTCATCTGCTTTTAGGGTGGGATGAACTCTCAGGAGGGAGCTGGCAGAAAGGAGAGTAACCGTAATAAAGGAGTATACCCCGGAATTACAGGCAAATATGATAACAGGCCCCAATGCTAGAAACATTTATGCACATACTTAACTTTAAACATGTGGGTAATCCCATTGAAAGCATATACGTATTTGCAGATAAAAAAGTAGCACTTCGTTCAGCTGTATGCAGTAATATTTCAGTACAGTACAGGCAGTCCCCGGGTTATGTACAAGATAGGGACTGTAGGTTTGTTCTTCAGTTGAATCTGTATGTAAGTCGGAACTGGCGTCAGCCGCTGCTGAAACTGATCAGTTTCAACCGCGGCTGAATCTGGACGCCAGTTCTGACTTACATACAGATTCAACTTAAGAAACCCAGGCGTCCCCAAGTCAGCTGCTGCTGAAACTGATCAGTGGCTGATTCCAGGAAGCCTGGGGGAGAGCAACTCTGCCTCGGGCTTCCTGTAGTCAGCCGCTGGTCAGTTTCAGCAGCGGCTGACTTGGGGACGCCTGGGGCAGAGCAGCTGGGGTGCTGCTGGGTTGCTCCAGTAGCGTGGCTCCTCGGCGCTACTGGAGCAACCCAGCAGCACCCCAGCTGCTCTGCCCCAGGCGTTCTGATTCAGCCGCTGCTGAAACTGACCAGCAGCGGCTGAATCAGGACGCCTGGGGCAGAGCAGCTGGGGTGCTGCTGGGTTGGTCCGGAGAGGCGCTGCAGGACCAACCTGGCAGCCCCCAGCTGCTCTACCCCAGGGGTAGGCAAGAAAACCCTGGTCTGCTGGGGGAGGGGGCACTAGCTGCACCCCCCCCCCCCCAGCAGACCAGGGAGACGGGGGTGGCGGGACCGCCCAAGTCCTCCATGGCTTTGCTCCGTCTCCCTGGTCTGCTGACCTAGAAGTCGCGGAGCAAAGCCGCAGAGCATGCGGGCAGCGGGACAGTCCAGGCGCGCCGCGGCTGTCCCACTGCTGGCGTGCTCCGAGGCTTTGCTCCCCGTCTCCCTGGTCTGCTGGTCAGACCAGGGAGACAGGGAGCAAAGCCGTGGAGCATGCCCGCAGCGGAACAGCCCAAGCGCGCCGCAGCTGTCCCACTGCGGGCGTGCTCCGAGGCTTTGCTCCCCATCTCCCTGGTCTGCTGGTCGGGAGACGGGGAGCAAAGCCGCGGAGCACGCCTGCAGGGGGACAACTCAAGCGCGCCTGGGCTGTCCCGCTGCGGGCGTGCTCCAAGGCTTTGCTCCCCGCCTCCCTGCAGACCAGGGAGATGGGGAGCAGCTTTTCTCGCCGCGGAGGACGGGGGCGGTGGACCACAGCGCATCTGGGCGTCCCGCCGCTCCTGTCCTCCGGGGCGAGAAAAGCCCCCTTCGTAACTGTGGATCCGACATAAGTCGGATCCGCGTAACTTGGGGACTGCCTGTACAATGAATGTTTCAAAGAAGAGTTCCTGTTCATAGAATGAGTTTTAGAGAAATGCAAAGGCTAGGATTCCCCTGCAAGCTCTAAAGTGATTACAAACCAACTACAGAATATTTCTGAGAGTGGACATTTTAAAAAGCTCTAAAGTTAAGTAGTATATCTTCTATACATTTTGCTAATAATTCCAATGTCCTGTTTTATATCAAAATAGTTACAAGAGCTCATGAGAGTTATTTGTCTTACCCATTTAAACATCACAAATTAAGGTTCTCTACAAAAACATGCAAGGCTGTATTACACAATGGCTATGGCTCTATGACTAAGGCTCCTAAACACTATATGGTAATACAAATAATAAATAATAATAATGGTAGTTTCATTACTGGCCATCACTAGGTTAAAAACAAACATTTACAGTTACTTAGGTGAATAAACAGTGACAATGGGAGTATCTGACAGCTTAATTCCATATGACTGCTCACTACATCATAGCGTTCAAATGGTTTGAGCAGAAGCATCTACCTCTTGATACACTTTTCTTTAATAGTGTTTTATTACACACACACACACACACACACACAGGTTAAGTTATTCTAAAACTGTGTTGTAATAGTATCTTCAAAAATCATGCAAGTTAACCAAGAACTAGACTAAGATAAAAGATTTCTGGAGGCAGAAACAAAAATATACAAACTCAAGTTGCTGCTTGAATTGTTATTGATGCCTTGAAAAGTGAGCATTCTTGCACTCAGAAGAATAGCAACAATGGGACAGCACTGCTGACTGTACACGTGGGAGAGATGTAAAACCTCTGGTGTTCACTGAAAACCCCCTGGACTTCTTTTGCAAGTTGTAGGATAATGTTCAAATATAGGTGTATTCTGGCTATGAGTCTTCTGTAATTTCAGGTAAAAATACAGTATCTACAGCTGTGCGCTATGCTCCTGTACTCTGCTAACCAGTTTTCATATCTCATCCCAGCCACCATAAATCACAATCTTTGACATTGCCTTAACACAATTGTATATGGAATTACAGTGACCATTCATAGTGATTACTAAATGTGTTTCATTTCATAGACCAACTAGTCTATATTTTAAACATTAAAAATAATAAAAAGAAATAATTCAAAGACAAGAGCCCATTAAACAGCACATCGCCTTAAACTGTTAAATTTATACTACATCTCTCACTTGGGTCTTGGCAGAATAAAGATGCAATAAATCTAAAGTTACATTTTCAGACGTGAAAGCCTAAAGTGAAATGATTAAATAAAGATTTAGGTACCTAAATTAGATGTCTAAGTATCAGACTGGTCCAACACCCTCAACGGGCTAGTGGCTATCCAGCATCTATGAAAGTCAAGCCATTTATTTAATGCCACTTTTTTTTTCAATCCTGTCCCCCTAATGCCCAACTAGCAATTCTCTCTTTCAGTTCAGGAGGAGACCCAATCCTTTAAAGGATGTGTAAAATGTTTTCGATCTGCAGAGGGAAACTTCTGCTGTGTAGTTGAGACGCCATCATCCCAAGCTCCCCAGCAGCTTCAGACTTATGTTGTATCATGCAAGCAAGGTTCTAACAAACTTCAACGGGTGTTTATTTAACAAATAAACCTCTTTACAAAGCTGCTGCTGCTCCCCTCTGTAGCTCTCACTCAGCCCTGGCCCATCTCCTCCCCCCTCCTTCCTGTTTCCTGTGCTTCCAGATTCCCAACAGCCAGTGCTCCCAGTTCTAATACTTACAAGCAGCATCTAAAACACCACAACTTATCTGTATGTGCCTCTGGCTGGGAGCGGGGCACTCTCCTTCAGCAAGCATGAGAGATACTTCCACCTCTGGCAGGGCTGGATCTCTGGCTGCTGCAGGAAGACCCCAAGGCTACGGCTGTGGATACTCTTTGTATTACCCCAGCGCCTAGGTGCACCAGTCACTGCACAAACACAGCTCAACTTCCCTGTCCCCGGGCTTACGCTGCACTCGGTTGATGAGCTGCCGATACTGGTGCCGGAGCATCCTCCTGTCCGTGTTCTCCCCGTCGGGCTCGGAGCCCCCCGCCGATCTCTCGCTGTCCTGCGAGGGCTCCTCGTCCGACTCCTCTTCCTCCCCATCCACCCCTTCATTGGCAGCCCCCGCGGCGCGCTGACGGCCGCGGCCACCCGCCAGCCTCCGCTGCTGGTGCTCGGGCACGGCCCCGTTGCGAGAGGTGGACGGGAAAGGCTGGCGGCGCCCCGAGTCCAGGCCCCCGTCGTGCGGGGAGTCGCCGCCCCCAGCCGCTTCCGACATCGCCGCCTCGGGGCCGCCCCGTGGAGAGCGTGAGGCGCGGGCGGCCCTGCCCAGAGCCCGGTGCCCGCTGGCGCCCCCGACCAGGGAGCCGTTCCCCGCTCCCCCGACCCCCTTCACCTTCAGGGACAAACACCTCAGCCCCTCCCCCTCCGCCGGGCCCGGGAAACCCCGCCTTCGCCTCGGCTGACCCCTGGCGCCGTGACCCTCCTGCGTTGTCACGACGGCAGCCGTTAGGGGCCAAAGAGCAAAACCGAGGCGGGGGGGGGAAGGAAGTGAGAGCAAAGAGGAAGCCGCTGTGTGTGTGCGTAGAGCCGGCGGCGTCCCCTACTGCCGCTCAGTATCCGCAGCGCCCCCTGGCGTAGAGGAGGCACTAAGCACTCAGCCGGGAGCGGTAGAGCGTGTTTCTGCTCAGCGGGGCGGATTCCCAACTCTGCTCACGCGTTCCGCGCACAGCTGGTGCGTGCACTCGTCGGCCGAAGTCAGAGCGCTGTGCGGCGCGCACACCCGGCGTGTGTTCATGACACAGCTCTCCTGGACCCACAGCCTGTACCGCTAGGACCTCTACAGAGAGATGGTCTCCGCCTGCAGGAGCTTACTCTCCAGCTGTAAAGAGCCCACGGATGGATTGTGGAGTAGTAGTCAACAGCGAGACAGCCTATTCGGCTGCGGTTTCGGCGCCCCATCAGACAGAGCCTTATCGGGTTTTTTAAGAGGACATTCTTATTTCAGAATCGGACACTGTGGTATAGAACTGGTCTTTAAAGAGCAGCACTCCATCAGCTGCTCAAAAAATAGCAATCCAACTATCTATAGCGCACCAGCATCACACTGTGAACCCTAAAATTAGAAGGATCTTTTCCTATAGATTGGACCTTCCTGGTCCAGCACCTTGGGGCCTGATTGGTTCCGGATGAGGGATTTTGACATGGGGAGGTCATATTTGACCCCTCTGCTACTGGCTCCCCGGCTCTCGGCTGGCTTGTTGGTGCCCCCGATAAGCAGGGCAGCCCAGCTCCCGGCATGCCCACTGCCACACACCGGGCTCCCAGTCCCACCAGGCAGCCCAACTGCAGGGAGCTGAGCAACCCAGCAGCCAGCCCTCCACCAGGACTGTCTGGTCTTGGCACATCTGTGGTCTGGATGTTGCCAGACCAGAGTCTGGGTTTACAGAGGTTCAACCTGTATTATATATGAAAACTAACCTACATATGATTTACTCATATCTTAATTATTTTGAATATGTTTTTCACAAGTTACTGAGCACTCTCCCTCACAGAGAAGTAGCCGTTAATGAAGTGAAAATAAATGTCCATAACTCAGTTCTGAAGCCATGTGTATAATTATTCAACTATATGATTAACTGCATATACTCTATTTCCACATCCCCCTTCCACAAAATTCATCTCCAGGCAACCACAAGAATTCAAATCCAATATGCTGATGACAAATATAATGAATGTATGACCAGCAAAACCTGCACAATTATCACTGGTTCCTTAATAATCAGCTATTCTACATAACAAAGAAAATCCTTATTATCTGTGCCAGTGTAACCTGCACACCTACTGGGTGTGGTTCACTGTCCAACATAGTGGCACTTAGACCACTCACAGACGATACGTTTACACTGCAACACTATTTTGAAATAACTAGCGCTATTCCAAAATAACTTAGTCCGCATCTACACAGCAGACAGTTATTTTGAAATAGTGTCAAAATACTATCAAGCTGGAGGACTTCTTACTCTGGCTCCTGTAACCCTCATTGTACAAGGAATAAGGGAAGTTGGAGGAAGAGTGCTTTATTTTGAAATATGTGCTGTGTAGATGCTCCCTATTTCGAAATAAGCTATTTTGAAATAAGGTACACAATTGACGTAGCTCAATGTGCGTAGCTTATTTCGAGTTAAGCCCTGCAGTGTAGACTCACCCAGAGGATATGTCTACACTGCAAAGTTAATTCGAAATAACAGCCACTATTTCAAATTAACTTTAATAGCGTCTATACGTGCAAACCACCATTTCAAAATTAATTTGAAATAGCGGAGCGCTTAATTTGAATTTGATAAACCTCATTCTATGAGGAGTAACGCCAAATTCGAAATAGCTATTTAGAATTAAGTGCTGTGTAGAAACTTAATTCGAAATAGGGGGCCTCTAGCCCTTCCCAGGGGGTGTGTCTAGACTACATGCCTCCTTCGACGGAGGCATGTAGATTAGCCAGATCGGCAGAGGGAAATGAAGCCGCGATTAAAATAATCGCGGCTTCATTTAAATTTAAATGGCTGCCCCGATCTGTTTGTCGGCAGATCGGGGCAGTCTGGACGCGACGCGCCGACAAAGAAGCCTTTCTTCATCGGCACAGGTAAGCCTCGTGAAACCAGGCTTACCTGTGCCGATGAAGAAAGGCTTCTTTGTCGGCGCATCGCGTCCAGACTGCCCCGATCTGCCGACAAACAGCTGATCGGCAGAGCGGGGCAGCCATTTAAATTTAAATGAAGCCGCGATTATTTTAATCGCGGCTTCATTTCCCTCTTCCGATCTGGCTAATCTACATGCCTCCGTCGAAGGAGGCATGTAGTCTAGACACACCCAGGGAGACCTGGTGGCCACTCTGAGCACAACCAGGAACACTTACTCTCCTCTCCCCCAGCCCCGGAGCCATTAAAGGGGTAGACCCTGGCCACAGTGTCTGTGCCAGCTCCAAGCCTACCAGTCCAGAGCCAGCAGTTGCCAGCAACACATGAGCTAGCAAGCCACTGGCAGCCAGCCCTCCACCACTGCCCAGGAGCAGTCTGCCATCTCCCAGGAGCCTGACAGGAGTCAGGCTCCTGGTCCTGGGTGGAGATCATGGACCTTATTCAGGTTTGGGAGGAATGCCCCTAATGTCCATGATCTCTGCACTAGACAGAGGAATGCGGCTGTCTATGGTAGGATAGCTGCCAGCCTGGCCACCAAAGGCCACATGCGAACCCAGGAGCAGGTTTGCATGAAAATCAAGTTGGTCAGGTGAGACCCCCCAACCCTGGGCCCTGAACTTCCCCTCCCCCTTCTTCCCCTTTCTAGCTCTCTCCTCCCAGATTTCTCCCACCCTCTCTTTTCCCCTCTCCCACCTCCTTTTCCCAGTCTCCCCAGAGTTTCATCCCCCACCCCAGGTTTGTTCAATAAACCCAGTTTCTATTTTTGAACATACATGCCTTTTGTTTGACATTAGGAAGGGGGGCTAGGGAGAGGTAAGTGGAAGGACATGAGGGAGAAATGGGGCACGAGCCCCCGGTGGGGAGGACCAGGGTGGCTCTGAGGGCTCTGAGGGGTGGACGCTCTCCCGCAGGGCCTCCCGGATGCTGACAGCCCCCCAATGGACCCCCTGGATGGCACCCTGCAGCAAGTGCAGCCAGGCTGATGGCAACAACCCCACAAGACACATCGGCATACCCAGGGGCAGCTCTGGCTCCATGTGGCCGAGTGCTGTTGTGTCCCGAGTACAGGCACTCAGGGCACTCCAAGACAGGACGGCTTTACTGTCCCTCATCGAGGCAGACAAGCAAGCAGGGAACCCTGAGAACTGTCTGTCTAGGGTACGGGTAGGGTCCCTTTAAGTACAGAGCTCAGTTAGCCTCAGGCAGCAGCCCCACACACTACGTCCTAACCTGATGCCTTGCCGGCACTGGTTCCAGCCAGCCTTAACTTTGGTTCAGGGTCCACACAGTGTGGACGCGCTATTTCGAAATAGCTTTTGTGCATAGATGCATTATTTCAAATTAGCTTAGTTCAAATTAACTATTTCAAATTAAGTTAATTTGAAATAGCCTTAGTGGAGAGCCAACTTCTTTTTAGCTCATGTACTATGCTGCAAAGGTCCCAGGTTCAGTTCTACCTGTTGACATTAAACCAATGGAGGGCTTATGACTTTAGTATCTGGTTTCTGGTTAAGATTACTAAAACATCAAGTAAATGTTTGTAAAAAGCTTTTTTTTTAAATGAAGCTTTTAATTAATTCTTTTTTTACACTGAAAAGTGATCACAAAAGAAATAAGTGGGTCCTAACAATCTTTTAGGTATGGTTGTCTCATTTCTGCAAGACTGGGGATTCACAGGAATTTTTTCCTCACATTTTTACTTTTTGAATCATTTCACCTCATAAAAGGTAACCAGAATTTCCCTAAAATAGATTCCAAAACATGAAAACTAGATACCAGAAATCCTTCCTTTGGCACGGATGAAATAGGATCTGATCTATCTGTAGAGGGCAGAGATGTAGAAATACTCATATGCACTACAACTTTTAAAACAAAGATCCTGGTTCAATTAAAATATTTCCAGTAATTAAAAATGGAATAAAATAAATAGAACTGGAAGGGCAAAATTGTCTCTGCAGGGAAGAGATAGCAGTGGTTCTTTACATCTTGGCTTAGAAACATAAAATGTATAGTTAGTGTTTTGTTTTGCTATTAACAAAAAGGCCAAATGAAGCAAAACCACTCAAAGATAACAAAAGACTTTCACCCTATTAAGGAACAGAAATTAATATCATACTAAACATGATTTCAAGAGATTCTGCCACTGTGATTAAGCTTAATTATCACTATTAATTAATTGCTGTTAATTATATTAATCGTAGCCCATTGTCTGTGCATCTGTAACGCTGACATACATGGCCATGCCCCCTGGCAGTGTATGTCAGTGCCCTGCCCCCCTTCCCCTTCCTCCGTGGCAGTTCGGCCAGCCCCACGGCCTCCTGGACATGCCCCTCCACCAGCGCTGCTTCCCTCCCCCCTTCCTCCGACCACCCCATCCTCCCTCCAGCCCCACAGCCCCCAATCCTCCCCAGCTCTCCTTTCCACCCCACTTCCGGCCAGCTCCGCCCCCTTCCCCTCCCTGCCTGGTGCACTGCGGCACTCCCAGTTGAGCAGCGCTCCCGCTGGGCCCCATCGGGGTAGCAAGCGGCAGCAAGTGGCCCTTTGGGGTCCGGCTGCGGCCAGTGGCTGCACCATCACCCCCCACCAGGTCTGCTTCCCGCCCCCCTCCTCCCGTCCAGCCTTACGGCCCCTGATCCCCCGCTCCTCCCGTCCAGCCCTACGGCCCCTGATCCACCCCCAGCTCTGCTTTCCACCCCCTCTTCCTGCTGGCCAGCCCCACGGTCCCCCAGACACCCCCCGCCAGCGCTGCTTCCCTCCCCCCTTCCTCCGGGCCCCCCATCCTTCCCTACAGCCCCCGATCCCCCCCCAGCTCTGCTTCCCGCCCCCCTTCCCCTCCATCCTTGGCAGTTTGGCCGGCCCCCCTGGACATCCCCCCTACCAGTGCTACTTACCTCCCCCCTTCCTCTGCCCCCCCATCCTTCCCTCCAGCCCCACAGCTCTGCTTTCCACCCCCCTTCCGGACAGCCCCGCCCCCTTCTCCTCCCTGCCTGGTGCGCTGCGGTGCTCCCAGCTGGGGAGCAAGCAGCGGCAAGCAGCCCTTTGGGGTCCGCGCTCCCCACACGTGGGGCTAATTGGCTAGTCATGTATATAGTAGCCCAACGTCTGAGAGTCTGTAACGCTGAAATTCTGGCTGTTCCCTCTGGGCGACGCTGTTGCTGAAATGCTGGCTGTTCCCTCTGAGCGGCCCATGCTGCATGGAGAGTGCGGGGCCCAAACGGCCACATGCACCACTTGGTCCCCCACGGCAGCCCAGCTGAGCGGTGAAGAAGTCAGCCGAGTGCCATGGCGGGAGGGCATGGGGGACGGGGCGGTGATGTACATGGCCAGGGGGCAGGGCCTGGATGAGCATGCATCCCCGACAGAGACAGAGGAGAGTGGAGGAGACAGAGAGGAAGCAGAGGAGAGGGGAGAGAAAGTGAGAGGCAGGATGGGGAGAAGAGAGAGAGAGATGGAGAGAGAGGCAGGAGGCAGAGGAGAGCTGAGGGTGGGGAGGCAGTAGGGGAGAGAGAGAGAGAGAGAAAGACAGAGCAAGAGACTGGAGGCTCAGGAGAGAAAAGCGAGATAGAAAGGGAATAGGACATGGAGGAGAGACCCAGAAATCCTGTCTTATGATGGGCTATTGGCTAGTATTATAAGAGTACAGAGTCATGTAACATTGGAGGTACAGTTCAATAGTGTAATTGAATCTTTATTTTTAGATGATGTGAAAATTAACTTATAGACATTTCAGTTATGTAAATATCCACATTAATCTCTAAATAAGCTGTATGTCAAAATAAGTAAATTAACAAGCATGTACTTGGTACAGAGATACACAAGGACACCAACTCATCAGCTGACCGCAGACTACAATTGTGTTATTTAGTTAAAGACAAAATACTTGAATGGAGCTAAGACTGGGAAAGAGAATGTTACAGAAACATTGTATTTATCCCTAAATCAAGCATTAGAAACTCAGGAAATTCAAATTCAATAATATTGTTATAAGAAATTCAGATATTAAGATGTGGAATCTATTCTTGTCTATAATTTAAAAAATGTACTGATTAATGTTATAATGCAAGTAGAGAACCAACAGGCCTAAGGTCTATAAGGTAACGATGGCTTACCATAACTAAGGCCCAGGCTTGATGTGACTAGATGACAGGCAAGCAATTGAAGTAAGAAAAACACAGATTACTGAAGTTTAGAATACATTTAGGCAATATATATGAATGAAATTCACAAGGTTTAACTGTTGTACTACTATGGCAACCAATTTACATAAATGCTAATTAATTTGATATAAATGGTTAATTAACTTACATGAAGTAGGGGATCTCAGCACAAGTGATGTGTAGAAGTTCAATTAGGGAAAAAGGGACTGGAATGCTCATAAATATGTATTGGAGATAGGGGGCATCAGTGTAACAGCTTACAATAAAAATTGTCCAGCCTGTGTTCTGTAGGAAACAACAGGATGGTGATAAGGAGGATAGTTGGGATTTCCCTGCAAGGGACAGTATGACTCATGCAAGTGCTGGGCATTTTGTACTAGCTGTATCTTGTTTGCTGTGCTATGATGTTTGTGATTCTGGGTGTTATGCTATTCACAATGTTGATGATTCAAAAGGCATTCCCAAACATTAAGTGGTTCTCATGCACCCATTGAAGTTCTCACACTAATGACATTTATAATGCTGTAGCTGTCTGGCTAAACTCCTCCAGACTATTGTTTGTTAAGTTATCTATTACAATGTATATCCACAATCTACATCTGGCTATAGGAAATTATTTAATTGCAGTATCACCAAGGAGCCTGTGACAGGGTTAATATATACATGAAAAGCCAATTCTCCCTACCTGGTTGCACCTGAAAGAGGGGTCAGGCATGAATAAAGATAACATTAGGTGGTGTTAGAGAAAGGATGTCTGCCACAGAAAGAAGTAGTTGGGAGATTAACAAGTGTTCAGTTGTAGGGATAACATATAAATGTATTAAAAATGTGATTCCCCCAAATGGAAGTGACTCCCCATAATTTGTTCCCCACAACTTAAAGTGTTTAGATTTATTATTAATTCTTATTATTATTATTATTTGTTAAGATAGTTAAATGTTTAGATTTACTATTATTATTGCCCCTTTAGACTATAATGTATTAGGTCATGTGACTTAGAACTGTTAAGAATATAATCCTATGTAGCCAGAAACAGCCCCCCCTCTGTGTCCCAGGGCATGCTCAAGCTTGTGCAAGGGGCTGCTTGAAATTGACATTGCAGAGATACATTGTAACAATGCATTGTCAAGCCACTAACTCTGCTATGGGAGCCAAGCCCTGTAATTGACTAAGGGCATTGTTACATAATTGACACTGTTCTCTGTAAAACATTGTAACTTTACTCAGCACTCAGAGAATGTTTTAAGCAATACCACCCAGAAACTTTTGTAACTACAACTTTTATTATTATACAAAATACTGTATGGGAAACATTAATTAGGGAATGTATGTAAGAGAGAGAGAGTGCTTGGACATGAATGAATGGTTCTGAGAGGTGCCAGCCTGAGAATACAGCAACAAAGGGCTGAAGAAGGCATCAGGTGCCAGTGCAACCAAAAGGTGTCAAGTGGAGAAAACCAAGTACTGGAGGTCCACCCGATGAGATCACTGACGAGCATCTGGCAGCCACCCTGGAGACATCAGAATGATGCAGCAATTTCCATAGACTGGCATAGGAAGAAATTCCTATAAGAACTGGATTAAAAAACTATGGAATCAGAGTCCAAGGTTCTGCTGCCAGCCTACCAGGAGCTTCAGATGCGCATCTGATCAGGACTTTGCTCCCCACTACCATCACTTGTGTACAGAGTACCTGGCCAGTATTCTGTCACAAGCAACTTCCAGGCTAGTAACTATAACAACTACACAGAACCTGAATGAATGGATGAATGAATGTTTATATGTATAAGGGTTAAGTAGTTAAACAACGTTGTTTGCTTCTATCTTTTCTTCTTTTTTATTATTATCTTTACAATAAATGTGGCTTTTTGCCTTATCCCCCTCATAAGATCCTGCTTGCTTTTATTGGTACAACACAGTAGTTGAAAGACTAGAACAGAGACACCACTAGAAGGAGGAAGTCTGAGAATACTGGGTATAAACTCCTGTGGCCAGGGGCAGATGACCATTTTGTGGGGCCCAGGGCAGCATAATCTTGCAGGGCCCCCTTTGCCACGGCGCATGCGCAGGGCTTTTTGAAGCGCGGGGCCCGGGGCGGCCGCCCCGCTCGCCGTGCCCTATATCTGCTCCTGCCTGTGGCTAACACAGGGACAAGAGCTAAACCTTTGAGAAGTCCTTGGAGCTATTGCTCATTACAAAAGAGCTAAGGAAAAGTCTGAGGGAAAAAGCTAATGGTAGGAAGGAGTCCAGGGAGGTAGTGGGAAAGTGGCCAATGGAAACTACTTATCTTAAGGTTCCTGGTTTGGAAACCCCTGTTCCTGGGTTCCTTACCAGACACAAGGGCTACGTGTAGACTGGCATGATTTTCCACAAATGCTTTTAACGGAAAAGTTTTCCATTAAAGGCATTTGTGGAAAAGAGCGTCTAGATTGGCACGGACGCTTTTCCACAAAAGCAACCATGCCATGCTTTTGCACAAAAAAGCCCCGATTGCCATTTTCACCATCGGGGCTTTTTTGCGCAAAACAAATCTGAGCTGTCTACACCGGCCCTTTTGCGCAAAAGCTTTTGCACAAAAGGACTTTTGCTCGAACAGGAGCAACATAGTATTTCCGCAAAAAGCACTGATTTCTTACATGAGATCGTCAGTGTTCTTGCGGAAATTCAAGTGGCCAGTGTAGACAGCTGGCAAGTTTTTCCGCAAAAGCCAGTCTAGACACAGCCAAGGAATATAGCATGAATCCCCTCTGACCTAAGGGAATAAGCCTCATTGGAAACCTTCAGAAGAAGGCATAAGGATAACTGAAATCACAGGCCTGACACAAGGTCTTGGAATTAATTGAGTATTAAAATTACCCCCCAACTAACATTCTAATAAGAATGCTTGTCATTGTCCAGTATGCCCCATTCCATGGCCTCATTACAACCAATAGAACTGTTGGATGCAAATTAATTGGGAGGAAGAAAGTCACATCTGTTAGGATGCCCCTACTTAAGAGTGACTTGAGCTTGTGTGTAGTATATATAATCATAACTATATAAGTGAATATTTAGTAACATAGCTATAACATAACTTCCCCAAATACAGCCAGTGCACAAGATTCTGATTAATGCAAATGTTTTGAAAGTTGGAAGAGTCTGTGTTCTAGGCATACTTTACTATAGTTTTGGACAAAGAAAAGACTGTCCCAGAAGCTGAATTTCTTAAGGAAACCACTTTTAAATGTAACAGCAAATTTTAGTTGTGATTTCTCAGCAAATTTATTCTGTAACCTGAATAACTGCTTTACATTTTCAAAACATTAATAAGAATCAAGTTTAATTCCTGCTTTATTAAAGAATGAAATAGAGTTTGGTCTTAATTATGGAATAATGATTTGTGCCTCCATAACTAGTGCCTACATCTTCAGTAGTGCTAGCCACGGTACAACACAAAGACAGTCCTCCCCACCCTCCCTAAATAAGCTTACAGTCTGAATAATGAAATCTCAAAGCTTTAATATCCTCTTCTATTGCTCAGAATGGGCTTATAGGTAAAGAACCCATTTTAAAGTGAAAAATAACTTTTCAAAATAGATCTTTAAATTGTGACAGTGTAAAGTTACAGCTAAAATTACAACTTGCTGTGCCTTCTGACTCAATAGCCTATCCATCACTAGTGTACAGGAGTCAATAACCATCCCAAAAAAGGGAGTACAAGAAAGAATACAATTTAAAACATTGCTTACTCTATTTTACATAGAGGTAGCAATAGTTTCTTGAGGATTTAACTAGGTCAGGATTACGTTGTGCTAAGTACTGTAATCTCATCCTCAATCAACACGGAGAACTAAAAATTAAAAACTTTGTTATTTAAAACCTGTTTACTTTTTGTACTAGTTTTGAACCAATTTTTTCAGATAGAACTTGCATCTGTAGGACTGGGATCTCTGATCTATCTTTTAACATTAATGCCTATTTATATAATTTAATAGAAGCAGAAGAATGATTTGCAGCTAAAAGGATTACAATAGAGGTTTTCATATTTGGGAGCCTTTCCAAGCATTGAGAACAACAACAAATCATTTATACTTGTTGCCGAGAAGACATTTATGATTTATATTAATTCAAGCTGGAGTATTCTGTGATTCAAATAGTAGCTATTTTATAGTACACCAAGTTTATTCTTTCATAGATATGTATTTACAGATAGCACTTTCTGAATACATAGGATAGAAAAGAAGCAACATGCAATCGGAAAGTCCCAAATTATAAACTTATTTTTACTCCATGTATTACTCAGACAGCATTTTCTTCTACATTTGTTGATTTATTATCTAGTCCTGTAACATCAGAGAAAAGGAGTGCTCCATTTCAAGTTCAGCTGGAAAAGAAACAAGCTTGTGAAGACTGAATCAAGATCTAAATACCCAATGAATGCCAGCAGAAATGCAGGTTAGTAAATTCCATTAAAAATCTTAAGTTTGAGTAGTATTTTTACCTCACAGAGCAACAGCGGCAAAAATAATAATTTAAAAAAATCATGTATGACTTGAGTTGAATTACAACAGGAATGAATTTGGCTTGGTACATTGTTATAAGGCAAAACAAACATTTAATCCAATGTCTTTTTGACAAGTTTGCATAATTTCATTTCAGAATTCCAATATCGCTATCAAAAATTTACTAAAATAAATAGTTGATGTAGTTCCTAAAATGCAAAGGTACAGTTTGATTCCCAAGAATTCCTACCATCTTTTTAAAAAGATTATTCACAAACAGGTTTACTGAAGGCAAGAAAGAACTTGAAGAGTAACTAAGGGTATGTCTACACTACAAAGTTAGTTCGAACTAACGGACGTTAGTTCGAACTAACTTTCATAGGCGCTACACTAGCGCTCCGTTAGTTCGAATTTAATTCGAACTAACGGAGTGCTTAGTTCGAACTAGGTAATCCTCATTCCACGAGGATTAAGCCTAGTTCGAACTTACTAGTTCGAATTAAGGGCTGTGTAGCCGCTTAATTCAAACTAGTGGGAGGCTAGCCCTCCCCAGGTTTCCCTGGTGGCCACTCTGACCAACACCAGGGAAACTCGTCTGCCCCCCTCCCGGCCCCAGACCCCTTAAAGGGGCTCAGGCTGGCTACGGTGCCCGTGCCAGGTGCAAGCCTGCCAGCACCCAGCCAGCAGACCCTGACCTGGCACGGCTCGAGCCACCCACCTGATGCTTCCCAGCCCTCCCCCTCTTCCCGGGACTAGGCTGGCGGCTCCCGGGAGCTTGCCCGGGACTGCAAGAGGCGGGCACCCGCCTGGGCTAGTGCGGACATCGTGGACCTTGTCCACGACCTCCGCACTAGGCACAGGAAAGTGGCCGGCTTGGGCAGGAGAGCTGCCAGCCTAGCCACCCAGGAGCAGGTGTGCATGAAAATCCAGGTGGTCCACTGAGACCCCCGACCCTGAGCCCTGAGCTTACAATGGCCGTACTGGGTCAGACCAAAGGTCCATCTAGCCCAGTAGCCTGTCTGCTGACAGCGGCCAACCCTAGGGACCCTGGAGGGGATGGACCGAAGACAGTGACCAAGCCATTTGTCTCGTGCCATCCCTCTCCAGCCTTCCACAAACCTTGGGCAGGGACACCACTCCTACCCCCTGGCTAATAGCACTCCATGGACCCAACCTCCATGACTTGATCTCACGTCCCTTTAAACTCTGTTCTACTTCTAGCCTTCACAGCCTCCTGCAGCAAGGAGTTCCACAGGTTGACTCTTTGCTTTGTGAAGAACAACTTTCTGTTACTAGTTTGAAGCCTGCTACCCATTCCTTTCCTTTGGTGTCCTCTAGTCCTTCTTTATGGGAACTAATGAAGAACTTTTCTGTATGCACCCTCTCCACCCAACTCCTGCTTTTAGAGACCTCTATCCTGTCCCCCCTCCATCTCCTCCTTTCTAATCTGAAAAGTCCCAATCTCTTTAGCATCTCTTCATATGGGACCTGTTCCCAACCCCATATCATTGTAGTTGCCCTCCCCTCTCCCACCCTCTCTCTTCCCCTCTCCCACCTCCTTTTCCCAGTCTCCCCCAGTTTTGTTCAATAAAGACAGATTCCATTTTTGAACACAATTGTCCTTTATTTTGTACATCAAGAAGAGAGGCTAGGGAAGGGTAAGTGGAAGGAGGTGAGGGAGGAATGGGGTACGGGCCCCCGATGGGGAGGACTGGGCTGGCTCTGCAGGCTTCTGGGGGTGGAAGCTCTCCTGCAGCCCCCCAATTGCTCCCTCTCCCCAGATGGCAGCCTTCGGCAAGTGCAGCCGGTCTGATGGCCGAGTGCTGTGATGTGCCCAGTGTGGGTAGTCCGGGCAATCCAAGCCAGGACTGCTTTGCAAGCGGGGCACCCCTGAGAACTGTCTGTCCGGGGTGGGGGTGGGGACCCTTTAAGCACAGTCCTCGGCTAGCCTGAGACAGCATCTTCATGCTCTAAGTCCTCCTCTGATGCCCTGCCGGCACTGCTTCCGGCCATCCTTAAGCCTGGTTCAGGGTCCACTTAATGTGGACATGCTAGTTCGAATTAGCAAAACGCTAATTTGAACTAGTTTTTTAGTCTGGATCCTTTAGTTCGAATTATCTTAGTTCGAATTAACTAATTCGAACTAAGTTAGTTCGAATTAACGTTGTAGTGTAGACGTACCCTAACTGACGACACAAACTAACAATAATAACAGTGGCGTGCAATGATATTTAGGCAAGCATGCAGTTCTGTATTTGCATGCAAAATGGTATTCTCCATGCACGTTCATGCTGGATGGAATTGTCTTATGGACATAGCTGGTCCTTGGGCATGCATTGCATGCCTCACATACACAAATAGCATGACAATTAAATACATCAAAAGCAGGAAACCTGCCAAACAGATAATGGAGCCACTGGATGATTCTGGAGCTCAGTTGAGGAGCAACCAAGGAAGATAAGGCTATTGTAGGAAAGCTAAATTAATTCTTTGCTTTGGTCTTCACCACAAAGGATGTGGGGGGAGATCCCCAAACCCAAGCCATTCTTTTAGGTTGTCAAGTCCCAGACCGAGAGTCAATAGAGGTCATTTTGGAACAAATTGATTACATTAAACAGTAATAAGTCACCAAACCAAGATGGTATTTGCCCAAGAGTACTGAAGGAATTCAAATATGAAATTACATAACTACTAATTGTGCTATGTAACCTATCACTTAAATCATCCTCTGTACCAGATGTGGAGGGTAGCTAATGTAACACTGGTGTGTATGTGTGTATGTGTGTGTATATATATATATATATATATATATATATATATATATATATATATATATATATATATATATAATGGCTCCTGGTAATTAAAGGCCAGTAAGTCTAACTTCTGTAATCAGGCAAATTGGTAGACATGTAATACATACACCATGTTTCTAGCCCACTGGCACAATACCTCAATCTGTATTTAAGTTCAGATTGTTTCATACAACAATATAATGGAACAGTAAGTAATTACATTGATCTTGGTTGAAGTGCAGGATCCGGCAGTCTCCATTGGTATGTCATACAAAGAAACAGATTTGTTTTACAGGACAGCCACGTGACTTGTTCCTAGTGCTAATAGTGATGCTGCTATCTGAGCCTTTAGCTATAATTTCTGAAAAATCATGGCAGACAGGGGAGATTCCAGAAGACTGGAAAAGGGCAAATATTGTGCCCATCTATAAAAAGGGGAATAAGAACAACCCAGGAAACTACAGACCGGTCAGTTTAACGTCTGTCCCAGGGAAGATAATGGAGCAGGTAATTAAGGAAATCGTATGCAAACACTTGGAAAGTAATAAAGTGATAGGGAATAGCCAGCATGGGTTTGTGAAGAACAAGTCATGCCAAACTAATCTGATAGCTTTCTTTGATAAGATAACGAGCCTTGTGGATAAGGGAGAAGCGGTGGATGTCATATACCTAGACTTTAGTAAGGCATTTGATACGGTCTCGCATGATATTCTTATTGATAAACTAGGCAAATATAACTTAGATAGGGCCACGATAAGGTGGGTGCATAATTGGCTGGATAACCGTAGTCAGAGAGTTGTTGTTAACGGTTCTAAATCCTGCTGGAAAGGGATAAAAAGTGGAGTTCCTCAAGGGTCTGTTTTGGGACCCGTACTGTTCAATATCTTCATCAATGATGTAGATATTGGGATAGAAAGTACGCTTATTAAATTTGCAGATGATACCAAACTGGGTGGGGTTGCGACTTCTTTGGAGGATAGAGACATAATTCAAAATGACCTTAGCAAGTTAGAGAAATGGTCAGAGGTAAACAGGATGAGGTTTAATAAAGAGAAATGCAAAGTGCTCCACTTAGGAAGGAACAATCAGTTCCATACATACAAGATGGGAAGCGACTGTCTAGGAAGGAGCATGGCGGAAAGGGATCTAGGGGTCATAGTGGACCACAAGTTGAATATGAGTCAACAGTGTGACGCTGTTGCAAAAAAAGCAAATATGATTCTAGGTTGTATCAACAGGTGTGTTGTAAGCAAAACTCGTGAAGTCATTCTGCCGCTCTACTCTGCACTAGTTAGGCCTCAGCTGGAGTACTGTGTCCAGTTCTGGGCACCACATTTCAAGAAAGATGTGGAGAAATTGGAAAGGGTACAGAGAAGAGCGACAAGAATGATTAAAGGTTTAGAGAACATGACCTATGAAGCCAGGCTTCATGAACTGGGCTTGTTTAGTTTGGAAAAAAGAAGATTAAGGGGGGACATGATAGCGGTTTTCAAATATCTAAAAGGGTGTCACAAGGAGGAAGGAGAAAATTTGTTCCTCTTGGTTTCTGAGGACAGGACAAGGAGTAATGGGCTTAAAGTGCAGCAGGGGAGGTTTAGATTGGACATTAGGAAAAAATTCCTAACTGTCAGGGTGGTCAAATATTGGAATAAATTGCCAAGGGAGGTGGTGGAATCTCCCTCTCTAGAGATATTTAAGAACAGGTTAGATAGACATCTGTCAGGGATGGTGTAGACGGAGCTTGGTCCTGCCTTGAGGGCGGGGGGCTGGACTCGATGACCTCTCGAGGTCCCTTCCAGTCCTATTATTCTATGATTCTATGAATTTACGTATTTTTTTTTCTGCTTTTTTTCTCTGAAGAGGCTTTTCTGAAATTTGTCCCATCTACAAACTCACTGAGAGGAATACAGGGATGCCAAAAGAACATACCTGCTTTTTCAGAAATTGTTCCGAGAAAGTAGACGTATTCCCTGGATGTGGCAGAGCTTTTCTGGGATACCGGAGGTATCCCAGAAAAACTCTGTAGTCTGGACATAGCCTACAGATGCTCTGGAGTACCAGACCCCAGTTTGAGAGTTGTCATACTAGTCCCATAGTACTTCTTCCTGAGTGGCTGGAAGAAGAACCCTGGCCTGACATCTGCTCTGGGGCTACAGCTACACTGCCTTTTTTTTGCAGAAGAGGATATGAAAATCACACTCTCTTGCATATCTTCTTCCAATTTTTTTTGCAGAAGAGGTTTTGTCGGTAAAAAGCCCCGTGTAGACGGGGCCTGAGTTCCAACTCAAGGACTATCTATTCAATAACTAAGGTTTGTTCCTTAACACCTTTTCCCTGAGGCCTTTCCTTACTTTCTGGCTCCTTCCTCATTCCATTGGGGGAGTTGTGAGGCTGTCTAACCAGAGAAGGGGAAAAGGAGTTAAAAGGTAAAGAAAAAGCTCATGGTAAAAGCAATAACTGGATGCTTCCCACATACTGTAGCCACCAAAGACATATTCCTTCTCCCACAGGTAACTGCAGCCATTTCTCTCTGGTCTAAATTCCTGTCTTTATAAACCCTGTTCCCACAGAGGTCTTGCACAAGAAAACATCCACAATGCCACGTGGGAGCTGTGCTTTTGATCAAGAGCGCCCATGGCAGGGTGTGTCTAGACTACCTAGTTTTGTCGACAAAAGTGGACTTTTGTCGACAAAACAATACCAGCGTCTACACTACCACGGAGTTCTGTTGACATAACGTCGACAGAACTCCGCAGTTTTGTCGACGCTGGTATACCTCATTTTACGAGGCATAACACTTTCTGTCGACAGAACTCTGTCGACAGAAGGTGTTATTGCCTGTAACACTGCGTCCAGACTACGGAGTTCTGTCTACAAAGCGGCTTGCTTTGTCGACAGAACTCCATGTGTCTGGACGCAAATTGTCGACGGAAGTTTTGTCGACAGTATCTGTCGACAAAACTTCTGTCGACAAAATGCAGTAGTCTAGACGTACCCGCAGTGTGGACGCTCTCTTGTGCAAGAAAGCTCTGATGGGCATTTTAGCCATAGGGCTTTCTTGTGCAATAAATCCCTGCTGAGCGTCCACACTGCCCTCTTGTGAAAGAGATCCTGCACAAGAGAGCTTACACCTGTTAAGAAAAGAGTGTAGTTCTTGCGCAAGAACCCCTCTCTTACCATGCCGTACTATAAATTTCCCTGCGCAAGAGCGGGTGGGCAATGTGGACGCTCTGCGGGTTCTTGCGCAAGAACGGCTGTACTTGCGCAGGAAGTCACGAGTGTAGACATAGCCAGGGAGTTTTTAAAAACAGATTTTAAACAACAGACTCTCTTACCTCACTGCCTAGTCAGAAGTTACGTAGGGTTTTAAAGCTTTTTTTCACATTTCTCTTGTGTGTGCCCCCAAAAATGCATATTCAGAAAGAAGAGAAAATAAGAAATGTACCTGGTACTGAATAAATGTCACACTTCTCTTTAAGTACTATAAACTGGAGAAGTCTATTAAAACATTTTTCTGATTTACAGATTACTCCTGTCCTTTATTGGGTGTTTAGGCCAAGTTCAAGGATTGCCCCTCAAAGAACAGCTTTGCAAGTGAGAATGGAATGAGGCTGTTTAACTGGCACCGAAATCTTTTTTAAAAACACTTCTAGCTTTGTTCCAGTATAGAGTCATATAACTTGATTCTTCCCTTTCCTCATTTGCAGTTCACATCAGTGAAGGGTGAAACTCTGCCTCCAGATATTCTTTCCATGTAGTGGGTTAGGTTATAGCCTATCAAATCATCATATACATAGTCAGTCTCAATAGGTATTTTTTGAGGATGAGGATCACCAGTTATTGATGGAACTCAAGCAAACTTAGGGCCCAATCTTGTGAGGCGCTGGAAATTCAGGGAAGAGCACTCAGCACCTTGAAGGATAAACCCTTCAAATGGGCCCCAGGAATTTCTTTTTCAAAAGGAAAAAATTAGTGAACTGAACAGTAGACAAGGTTGTTAAGATAACATAAAGTGATCATCCTGGCAGAGACCGGAATACTCAAAGCCTTCATCTATTTCCCTGGAATCCACAGCCATTTATCTTAGAAAGGTACAAACCCACTTTTCTTCTTCCTTCTCTCATGTAGATACAGTACATGAATAATTCATAAAGGTGCAGAGAATAACCACCTAATAACTGGCTAGATATTCCACACTCTGTACTCATGTTTTAAAGGGAATTAAGAAGCAGCAGCAATGCCAGGATGTTATTTTAGGATCCAGCTAGTGCTTTTCCTGAGTTGCAATTTTTGGTAAATAGTATGGCAATTATTCTGATACCTATGCATTGAACGTTGACATGCTAACAATAAGTTTATGGTAAGATAGTTTGTATTCATGTATTTGTCTTTATTGTGACTCATTTATGGTATCATCAACCAATTGGTTAAGCCTTAACACTCCTGTGAAATAGATAATTTTTTAATGTTTTGTGCTGACTTTTTTGTCTGTGTATCTGATGAGGCAGTTAAATGCCTCTGTCTTGGTAAATGTTTTATTTCATTTCAGCAATAAACCATTTCAGAAGGTGCTTAAACAAAGCCACTACAACACACCTTTAAAAGTTATTTGTGATATTAGGGATAGGTCTCTAATTCCAGTGGAGACACAATCTCTACAACCTTGGTATGAATCTCAATCTCCCCACAACCCCCCCACACACTTGGATTTGCAGTCCAGTCCTAAAAATAGTGGTATGATGTGTGCTCTTTTATTAGGACCCAATCCTGAAGTCCTAACCCAGAGAACTCCTGTTGCTTATATCATGTTTCACCAAAATATGTTCATTAAGTGAGGAAAATATTTTAAAGCCACCAAGTAAAGCCATAGGACAGAAAGGTAGTGGGTGAAACTCGTATGGAATTAAACTTGTATGAGAACTTGACCGCTCTTTTAAATAGGTAAAGAGAAAACAGACTGCACTCAGTTTGCAGTAGTTGGGGGCTGCTTGCCTCTCAAGTTGTTCATCCATCAACTGAGAACTGATATGTCATAGCCAGAGAGCTCCTAGGATCAGATTCCTTACACTTTGTTGCCATCCAACATAGTGTTCTCAAACACAAGCCAATTCACATTAATAGAACACTTTCATGTGATCCCAAGGGAATGGGGATCCATACACCAACAGGAAGGAAAGCAGTACAGAGGGTTATAAAATCAGGGACAGAGTGGGTCATTGTTGGTTTTACTTTCTTTTTATTCTTCTTGGAGGAAGCTGGGTAAGTAAATCACAAATCATATTTTTCATTCATTTTAATATTGTACAGATTAGAAACTGCTAATTGGAATTTTAGGCATTACAATAAGTCCTGCAGGAAAGTTTTTTGCTTACAAGCAAAACTAAAGGCTCATTTAAAGGTTACATGATTTCATAACCTTGCCTAACTTGTTTTACAATCCATATAACCTACAAAGTGGTGTGCATGCACACACGTGTGCACAATGGAGGCAGAAAGCTTCTTGATGCAGTTTTTCTACTATTAGAAGACGTAGTCACAAGCTGTGTCCAAAACCAGGTCCTTGAAAACATTTGACAGAAATAGCAACTTACAAATATTGGAGTTTTATTGTGTCTGTCTTCCACCAGTGCTCTCATTTCTTTCAGACGCCAGAAGTAGCTCTAGGATTTATTTAAGAAAGTGCTGCTTGTTGACTTAAAATTGCAATGCTCTAATGATAAAAATATGTTTCCTGTGAAGTATTTCAGTGATTACATTAGCGGCCTATTCATTTAAAATGGATATTATGCAAATTGTCAATCCATATTCTTAATGATAAAGTTATAAAATGGTTCCCTTTCATGCATAAATGAGACTCCCATCGACTTTCAGACATAAACTCCAGACAAATCAATGTGAAACTGTGACTCTTGATGAGATAAATCTTTTAATATATCCCTAATCAGTTGGATTCTGGCCTTTAATTTTAGAGCACTGATCATTGTAATACAGTCTTGCACTAATCTGAGATACATTAGAATTAAATTTTGTATTGCTGTTTTGAACAGTGGTATAATTTCCAGATGTAAATCATTGAGGGTTACAAATATGGCATTTTAGAATAAACTTTAAACTGCCACGGAATTGATTTATAGTAAATCTATCCTAAAATTGGTAGTCTCATGATTTGTCTTAGAGGAATGAAGCATAGCATTGACAGACATAAATTGGCAATGTTTCTGATCCTTCTATAGACAGAGTCTATCAGGATTATGTTGATGGTATGACTATATGGTATGACTATGTCTACATTGGCAGCTTCTTGTGCAAGAACAGTTGTTCTTGCGCAAAAACTTGCCTGTTGTCTACACTGCACGCGTGTTCTTGTGCAAGTAAATTTACTGTATAGTGTTGTAAAACAGGGCTTCTTCTGGAAGAGTTATTCCTCTCCCCATGAGGAATAAGTCCTCTTGTGCAAGAGCTCTTCCACAAGAGGGCAGTGTAGACAGGCAACATGAATTTCTTGCATAAGAAGCCCCTATGGTTAAAATAGCCATCAGAGCTTTCTTGCGCAAGAGAGCATCCAAACTGCGATGGAT
The DNA here is from genome assembly GCF_052426305.1 of Pelodiscus sinensis. NCBI lineage: Eukaryota > Metazoa > Chordata > Testudines > Trionychidae > Pelodiscus > Pelodiscus sinensis. The sequence continues at coordinate 55,890,179 of NC_143059.1, read as the reverse complement.
GCTCTTGCGCCAAAGCACATGCCAGTGCCCATTGTTTATTTAGTGACTTTCAATGACTTATTAGGAAATTATTATTAATATTTTGTTTACTAAAACCCCATTTTTCAGTAAATGAAAAATTTCAGTGGCTATTTTGATAAAAAATGAAGCACAACGCAAAACTTCCATAATATTGATTAACATTTTCTGGAAAAAATAATCTAAAAAGCCATTTTTGATGGCTTAATCTGAGAAAAAAAATAGACCAAAGGCAGCCCCCAGGGAATGGATGAGCTTGGACTGTAGTGTGAGCATTGTCTTGTAGAGCAGGTTGGAAAGGGCAACCACAGCTAGTAAACAACTCTATTGCAGATAAAATAAATAACCTAAATGCTCAGAATTCAGTCTCTTCCCCTCAAACTCTCTCACTCAATGGGTCTCACTTATGCAAAAAGCTAACTTCCATCACAGACTCTGTGTTAGCAGATTGTGGAGCCTGTTACTCTGGTGAGTAGGAGACAGAGAACACAAGAGAAGACTGTGTACAAAGCAGCAATAGTTTGGAGATCTCTTAGGAACAAACAGGATATGAATTTCCCTGTGAAAAGTAAGGCAGTGGAACCTATTCTAAACTATAACAGGAAGTTATCTAAATCCACTTCAAGTTTTATTCACCTTGGCAAGAGGAGAGATGCAGAAGCTTCTGAGGAGTGTAGAATGGAGAAGTGCCTATGAGGTGGGTCTTTTCCAAAGTCCTTATGCACTACACAGAGTTTCAGATGCTTTGAGTCAATGACAAAAACTGGAGACTGCAGAGAACTGACTCTCTACAGCTTCAGAATAGCTTCAGCTCAGCATTCGGGTTGTCCTTAGCAATGTTCACTTCTCCCTCCATTTGCAGATTTTTTCATCAATGTGCAGAATAATTTTTTGATACGCACCAAGGCACGTGTGAATATGCACCAAAAGAAACAAAAGCTAGCTGTGGGCACTCAGCTAATCAGCTGGACAAGATTTGAATCTCTCCTGAGCATCTTTCCCAGGGGTGAAGTATGCAGCTGTGTAGGACAGTGTTTCTCAACCAGTGGTACGAGTACAGTTAGGGGTATTTGAGAAAAGTCTGGGGGGTACGTCACCACAACTGAAATTTGGAGAAAACTGAATTTTTGTTTTAAGCTTTACAGTACTTTATTATTTTTGTACTTTTTACACCCAAAAATTTCATCGCCCACCCAGTTACAATTAAGTTGTTTAAACAAATGTGTTGCAATGGTAGAAAAAAATGTGTCTGAAAACTGGGGGTCCCTTTTTTTTTTTTTTAAAGCGGTACTTATAATTTTTTTTTAAAAGGGTAATGTAAAAAAAAGATTGAGAAACACTGGCGTAGGACACCTGACAGTTTGGGGCACCAATGGGTCTTAATGTCCACCCTACTCTTCCTGTCCCTGTTCTGTGGCTCTTCCTCCTCTAGAGAGGAGCTAGTTAACTTAACAGTGAAAAAAGTCTGCCATACCTATTAGCAGAACACTGAACCTGTGAAAGAGCCATTCAGGTGGTAATTAAACCATTTAACAGGCATTTGCCAACCCTTTATTGTGTTAGTCTACAGGTCCTTAGTTTAAAATTTGCTTTAAAAATATTTCATTAGTGTGTTGCCAAAGATTATCAAATTGCATGTCTAAAAAATTGTTCTCCTGCCCCTTCGCATCCTCCCTGCTGCCATTGTGCTTGGTGCATACTTTAATAGTACTGTGTAGGGCCCCATAAATCCTAAAGATGCTTTGTCAACATTTACTTCCTCTGCCTATGGGGAAAAGTGTTTGACTTTTAGTCTATGCAAAAAGACCTTTCCTAAGCTGTGCTGCCTATTTTCTGGAAAAGTGCTTTAATTTCTGTCTTTGGTAGTGTCTATGTTATTCTGGCAGGCGTACAGGTCAGTTTTTGTTCTGCAGTTGTTATTGCAGGTAAGATTGTATTTACATAAGCTCCCCAGCTCTGCATAGTTGTGCTCACAAACAAGTGGTTAATCTTATGAAAGTTACCCTTTGATGTACTGATTTCACCTTGACCAAGTGCTATAAATTTCAGAATTTAATAATAGGGACTGGTTCTGCTCTCACTTTTTCTGCTTATCAGATTTACTGCTGATTTACACTGGTGTAAAGCAATTGTGAGATCAGAATGAATCTGTCCCACAGATGATTTTTGTGTTATTTCGACAAATTAGTTTTAAGTATCAGTTTCTAAGTATTGCATGACAGAACACAGGCTTTTTAAAAAACTCTTATATACTATGCATCATTAGAAATGCTTGAAAGACAGTATTAAGAAAATGGTTCAAGATCACAATACATTTCCAGAAGTCATTGTTCAACACATTTGACCAATTATGTAAAGAAATACTCTGCCTAATTAATGGAAAGGAATCTGGAAAGGATGATTTCACTCTCTCTGAAGTCTTCCTGCTTTGAATATTTCTAAATCAGGAATAACATCTCAAACTGTGCTCTGCAAGGTATGGACGGCTCTCTGGATACATGGTGCCCTCTGTCTTAATTCTAGCTGATAAATCACATTACAAGATAGCTAAAATGCATTAAATTATTTCCTGTTTTTACTTTTCCAGGTAAGCAGTTGTTGTTGCCACAGAGATTTTGTGGAAGGGCATGTGGTCAGTGTAATAGCAAGTAGAAGCGCAGAGCCATGATATGTTGTCAGCTATTTCTCTAGGATGATATCTGCCAAAGGGAAAGATCACTGATGGGTCGTAAGATGGTTGAGGAGTCCAATTCATGCTCTCTACAGGCTTTTCCACATATGCGACAGGCAGTTGCTTGGAGAAAGCACAACCACTGTCTGCTACGCTGTCCCACTTTCTTCCTCCTCTGCTGTTTCTCAGTCTCTTGAGCAAGACAATTCTCTTCCAAATGGACTGAGGCATGATGTATGATGTGATGATATTGCAGTCTATTGCCAGCTAACTCTTCCCAATTCATGGAGTCAATGCTGGGTATGCTTGTAGCATTTCCACTTTTCCCCCAGGCCTCCTCTTACCATCATTAACTAGGGAAAATAGGATTTGCCTTAGATGCCATTGATCAGCCATTCACACACAATGACCAGCCCAACAAAATTGATGTTTCATAATCTTCACCTCAACTCTTGTGGTGTTCGCTACAGAGAGACTATTGGCAGTAATGCAACAATCTTCCCATGGTACAGGGAATCTTCCTAGGGTAGCACTGGTGGTACTATGCTTGCTGCTATCATTAGTTTCAATATGTCTCCAATGTCTTGCACCTATAAAGAAAAGCAGGAATGACTATTGCATTGTAGACTGGGATCTTAGTTTCCATCCACAGATTTCTGTCAAGAAAGACATGACAGATCTCCACTTCCTGCTGCTGCTGGTGAGTTCAGGGATGGGCCCGACCCCTATTGTTGACACCAGCTCTGGTGTCTCTGGCTGCTGGCCGCCTGTCCCTCATGGTGTTTGGGGGCATATGATCCTTCATCTCCCCCCCCCCCCCCCCCCAGGTATCGCCTAATCAAGTTTCACAATTCCTTATCTGTACTGTTATATCCACCAAGCCGGACAAAACCAAAGAGCAGCATCTGTGCTTTGCTTTCTCTCTAGAGGGTATAAACAGTAATTGCCCACAGTTATAAGATGCCACACAGCATTTTCTAAATAAGCACATTTATTCTTAAGGTGAAAGCAATGAAAGTTCCTCTCTGCATGCTAAGAGCTTACCAAAGGTCACTCCATCAGTCTTTTGGGGCCTCAGTAGGTCAAAGTCATTCCAATCCTCAGGAAGGCCTGGGGCCCCTCTTAGGTTATGTCTACACTGCCAGTCTTCGCTGCAGAAAATATGCTAATGAGGGACTCATTTGCATTAGCCGTGATCTCATTTACATATTTTCTGCAGATCTGTTTTTGTACTAGGAAACAGTGTGGATGCTTCCTTTTTGCGCAAAACCCCCTTTTCCCACAAGATTCTTATGCCCCAAAAATGGCGGTATACCTAGCTTGTGGAAAAAGAAAATGTCTACACTGCTTATTTTTGAACAAAATCCCCTAGCACAAAAACAGATCGGCAGTCTCTCATTAGCATATTTTTTGCCGAGAAAATTCGTAATGTAGACATAGCCTTAGACAGAAATTCTTGGTAAGCAAGCTGGATCCGAAAGAAGGTCTAGGGTCTATATATATTCAGGCTATTTATCCAGAAAGCATTCCTTTATTTGGTCTCTGGAGAATCCAGTTTGAACCAGTATATGTGAGTCTCTCCAAGTGGTGGTACCTCTCTGCAGTTTCTACAACGTGAGTGAATTTTTCCTAATCATCCCCAACTGTTTTAGTTCCTAGAGGATTGAGGTCAGCCTCTGCCATGGAATGACATACAATTGTTGTCGCCGGCATAGTGACAAAAATATTTAATACAGTAAGATCTCCTAAAGATAATTGTAGAAAATTGCCATAGCTATCACAGTGCATTTTATCTATCTTTTAATGAATTCATGTAATTTTACTTTCAGGATAGTTACTGGTATACTGTGGAATCTGCATAATTTTAGGGGTGTGAGTATTTATCTGTTGCACAACATTTTCTGCAGCATTATCCCAAATTAATAACAATGAGTAGTCCCGTAGCACCTTAGAGACTAACAAATATATATATATAATATATATATATATATCATAAGTATATTATATTCAGGGCTCGACAAATAGTGTAATCTACTCGCCGCTCGGCAAGCCCTGATTATGTTTATATTTATTACATAGTTTCATGAACTTTCATGGGCAAAACCCACTTCCTCAGATGAACAAAGTGGAGAGAAAAAGGGGGACCCTCAGAATTTATAACAGAAAAAGAAGGGAGAGTGGGGAAAACATAATTGGCATGTTAGCCCACTCTTGTCATCATTTTTTTAAAGTGGCATCTGGTTAATATATCTTAGAGTGAAATAGCTTGTGTTTCCATTATATAAAATATTTGAGAAACTATAAATGATAGCAGTTTTCTTTATTTGCTATTGAAATAAGTTGTCTGTGAAACATCCAGACTGTCTATTACTCATAGTTTCCATGAGATCCCTAGCTGAAAACTGAAGTTTGCACATAACCACCTTCTTTATGAAAAAGAGCTGCTGTTAACCACAAGTCTGGAGTATTACACAGTTTTACTGGATCCAGAAGAAAAACTCACCATGTTGTGGTTTTTTAAATTCATAGTTGGCCTAAAACATTTTATTTTAGTTGCTTTTGCAGGAGCTTGATCCATGCTGCCATTTACAAGGCAACACTGTCAGAGTCAAGGAAGGTAGGCATCAGGACATTTTCACTAGTGAGTGACAAAACTTTACATTCTAGTCAAACTAGCTTCAAAATACATTTAATTGTAGTCTGTAATATACCCTTCACAAGTAGAATTACCAGTCCAAAGCCAATATTCAAACCACAGTGACATTAGACATTTTTATTAATAAAGAAAAGAGGGCAGTAGTTTCAGAAAGTGGTTCTAAGCCTTGCAATAAAGCATAGCATGAGATTTCTTCAATGTACCCTTCAGTCCCTCTATATTTGGCATATTATAGTCTCATATTTTAGATTAAAAGATTTCATCCCATCCATAGAGCACCTAGATATTTCCCAGAGCAATATTATTCCTTTTTATATTTATTAGATTTCACTAATGAAACTTTAGAGTTTACTCATGCAGAAAATAATCAGTCCTGATAGAGTTACAGGCTGCCATCTCTGTAAGTCCAAGATATATTAAAAAAAAAAAAAAAAAAAAAAAAAAAACTTTGGACTTATAGCGAAACAAACTTAAAGCAGGGAATTTTTTTCCCACAGCTGACTTCCATTAGTGCAAACTGTTGGGTTTTTTTTTCCACACAACTTAAGAGCGGGGAGTGGGAGTACTTAAAATGAATCAGTACCGACAAGTGTCAATGACTTTAGTGCAGAATGCATATATACTGGGGCGACCTATAGTGGGGATGCCCGGTAGTACTAATTCACCTCTCACTTAACACTAATTTTATATTTGCCCTCTGTTTCTGTTCCTATGCCATCTTCCTTCTAGGTTTCTCTCCTTTTTCTTTTTGCCCCTCCCATCTTTTTTTTCCTTTCTTTGTCTTTCCGGCACTAATTCCACCTCCCACAGGCTTCTGTGATCCCCTTTCCCATTTTGTCTGCTAAAGTAGCCAGCAATTAAATAGTTAATATAGCATTTTAAACAGAGGTGAAAGTAAGTCAGCAGAGGGTAACAAAAATTATTATGGGACTGGGGCACATGACTTATGAGGAAAGGCTAAGGGATTTGGGCTTATTTACTCTGCAGAAGAGAAGAATGAGGGGGGATTTGACAGCAGCCTTCTGTTACCTGAAGGGTTGTTCCAAAGAGGATGGAGCCTGGCTATTCTCAGTGGTGGCAGATGACAGAACAAGGAGCATTGGTTTCAAGTTGCAGTGGGATAGATCTACGTTGGATATTAGAAGAAAAAAAACTTATTTCACTAGGAGGGTAGTGAAGCACTGGAATAGGTGACCCAGAAAGGTTGTGGAGTCCCCATCTTTAGAAGTTTATAAGGCAAATCTTGGCAAAACCCTGGCTGGGATGCTTTAGTTGCGGTTGATCCCAGCTTTTTCAGCAGGTGGTTAGACTGGATGACCTCCTGTGATAAGACAGTACAGCCTGGTACACTGTGCCAGCAAGAAAGGGGCCAGCAAGGTCTGGCACACTGTACCATCTATTTATATTTATAGCTGGTAACATGTATTGGAAAGATACCATAGCATAAGTAGGGCTGCTGCTGTACACACAGAATCAGAGGCAAATCACCTATATGGAGGGGCAGAAGGTTCTTCTCCTTTTCCCCACTGGCAGGGGCAAAGTGCGGAAAGCATCAGAACGGCTGGATGGTTCCTCCCTCCAGGTATCATGGGATGGGGGAGTAGAGAGGAGAGGAAAAGCATGGGTGGGTGCCCAGGCTAGGGAGGGAATGGAGTCACATAGCAGGACATGTGGGGAGGTCACATGGCCCCCCCTTAAATCACATGTACTTCTCCTGCCATCCCTTCCCCATCCCAGGAAGAAATTAATTTTACTTTCACCCTTAATTTTAAAGCAACTTCATTAGATTTTAGAGTCAATGTCCTATTGAGATTAATGGTGGTGGGGAAGTCCACCCCTCTAAAGCAATTGTTTCAATCTGTTTGCAGATGCAAGAAAAATATTACAGCTGTTTATTCTTCACATGTTGAAGATTTTCTTTCCAACCTTTCACTCAGCTTTACTGTTCCGTCTTAAAAAATTAATTCCACTATATACCACTAAACTTTGCCCCCAAACTTTTGCTGAATAATGTTTCCAGACTCTGGGACATTCTCCCCGAAACAAACACAAGTTTGAGTTACAGCATGGCTAAACTCAGGCTCAGTGTATGCCCTAACCATAGTGAAATCTTTGTGGAAAAATACAACTTTAAAGAAGGGTGAGCTTCAAACACTGGATACTTTCTCACTGCCCAGCAGTTTGTTTATATTACCGGAAAATGATAACATAAATATAAATAGTGCCAGACCCAGGGAGCAAGGTAATGTGTTATGAGTTTAAATCTGTCATCCGGAGAAGCTGATTAGGTCTTATGCCTGTCTAAAGGATGAAGACTTGTGCCATCTGTGACAACAGTGCCTGGCTTAGTTACTTTATCTTCAACAACTACTGTGGGATCTGGGGCCACTATCTATTACCATGTGGTTAGGTCACCTTTTTAAAAAAGCTAGCACTGCATGACCAAACATGAGGCAGTGCTTCATTTTAGGAAGTGATAATGTATTTAGCAACCAGTCTTGTTCACTAGGTCATAACAATTACTTTAGGTTCTCTATATAAGTGACTTTCATTTTCTTGATATTTTGAATTGGCTTAATACCTGCTTGCTTTTGTTTAGTTTTACCCTAACAATCAAGACAAAATCCAAGTGCTTCATTTACACAATACTGTAGTCTAACACACTAATGTTATGTAACAATATTTATACTGAGGAGACTCCAGCAAAATTAGTCAATTGTTTTCCATTTGGAATAAAATAATTAAAAGTGGCTTTATGCCAGCTGCTTCTCTCTCTCCTTCTTTCTCTGTACTGCCTAAAGGCCTCTGTGTGATGTTGTTGCGGTCAGGCTTTTCTTGGCTTGTTTTAAGAGACATCCCAAGCAGCTAGTTAGCTCCTGCCGCCTTAAAATTGTGAAGAGGACTCTCTGTGCAGAACTGATACAATATGGCCACTTTAGGAAGAGAACTGCTGCAGGACTTCTTGTTCCCTGCAGCACGTGGTCGGCTCTCTCGACCTTGGATGGAGTCAGTAGCAGTTTTCAGTCAGCAATTACACTCAGGGGACAGGGAGTTAGCCCTGGTTTCCTGACTTACCCTCATGTGCTGTGTAACCTTGGACAACTCACTTCCTCTCTCTGTGAATCAGTTTCCCCTTCTATTGGTCAGCTTTATTATCTCTCTTCATAATTCACTGAAGAACCTTGCGTGATAGGTGTTATTATTAGTGCTAAGCATATTTTTTTGCAAAAATACCCTTTTTGATAATGGGGAAGTTAAAAAAATTCTATTGCGGATAACTGCCAAACTTCAGTTCCTAGAATAGATGACTTTAGCATCATCATGAAAGATGATTCTTTAGAATCAGCTTAGAATGAACATCAGCATGACTATCCCACTGGTTCAACTGACAGAGCAGGTGGTGTCAAGGCTGTTCCTCACTCTGGCGCGACCAATGCAGAACTGGGGGCCCACAAGAGCACTCCAAAACCTTGACTCTACAAGCTCTGGTACAAAACTACCCCCGTTCCCCAATCCTAATTCACAGATTTTGGGGAATTCTCTGCCATCACCCAAGTAATTCCGAGAAAACCAGGGAAGAGATCACTTGGAAAATCTCCTCCCTAAAGTAAAACTCTCCCCCTGACCCAACCTCCATTTTGCTTGGAGTTGGGAAAAGCAGAGGGGATTCACAGACAACAATGGACTCTGCCTTTGTAACTAGGCTCTGAGTCCTAAGGACACAACAATGAACCAATCCAGTTAGTTAGAAAAGAAACAATCCTCTCCTATCAAAACAAAACTACAGTTGCAAGCATAGTAAAGTGGCTAGATGGGAAGAGCCACCAATTGATAGATACTCAGAGAAAGTCCCTGAGCTAAAACTTAGTTACAAAACAGGGGGGAAACCACTTAACAAGTTCAGACATTATTTCCACATCCCCAAACAAGGAAAACAATAAATCCTAACGGACTAGCTAAACTTTTCCCTACTTACACCTTGTAAGAAGTCCTTTCTTGGAGAGAGAAGTGTCTCCCATCTCCCTCAGTACTTGGAAGAAATTGCTCTGCCTCTCAAACAAAAAAACAGAGAGAAAACCCCCTCTTTTCCAGTTTGAAATTCCTACCTGCATTGTTATTGGCTGACCACCTGATACCTGGCTAGGTACAGGAGACATTAGTTAACCCCTTAGCCAGCGGGTGCTGATCATCCCATGATTTCAAATAGGCCAGCGGGTGCTGATCAGCACTCCTGATTTATGACAGGTGGTCATTCTGTTGAGCTGTTGTTTGCACTTGGATCAGACACTGCACCAAAATCCTGGTCTGAATGTTACCATCTGAGTTTGAAGCACCTATCCTGTTGGGGAGAGAGAGATCTGTTTTGGTGCTCTGCCCTAAGCCCTCCGGTAGTAAGAGAACCAGTGCACTTTCAGGAGGGAGAATATTGTTACTCTGTTGAATGGTCGGTAGGTTATGGTGTTTTTTCAAAATGTTTTTGTTCGTCCATTGATTGAGTCACTCCCTTGTCATTCTCTTCCATAACTCTGATCTCACAAGGTGGCTTTCAACAGTTAGTACAAGTGTTGTTCCTTTGGTGGCTGATTTGAGTTCCTCCCTTCCCATTGCAAGGAAGGTTCAGGTTAATTTGTCTTCTTTTGAGGCTGCTGAATGGGATGTGGAGTGTCAAGGGAATTTCTACCTTCATTGGATTTGTGACCAACACAAAAGAACCATAATGTGCAAGGGGCCTTCTGTAGGGGCCAATAAACTATCTCCTCTGATTCTGTGGCTCTGGCATGGGAGTGATAGGAAAGGGCAAAGGAGAGACTGGGAGCAGTCTTGCGGCCCAGCAAGCCACAGCTTCAGGGGGAGACGGAAGAAATAATTTATTATCCAAGTATACTTGTTGCCTTTCTCCTGTCTGACCTTCTCCACAGCTGTCACAATATCACCCGATTCAACTTCCTGGCAGCCTCTGGAGCTTTGCTTTTCTCTTCTGTCTGTTTATACCTCTGAGAAGAAGGAGGAAGCAGAAAGGGAACGGCAGTGCCACTGGGCAGAGGGAGGAGGTGAATTTTCCAGCTGCTACTGCCAGGCAGGCCCATACGCAGGAATTTCTGTGTGTGGAGGGAGGTGCTTTTTTTGTAAGTGTGGACCACAATTTTTTTTAAATATAAAGGAGTTCAAAATAGTCATGCAATGCATGTGCATAATAAGAGAGGTAAGGAAAAATTTGAGTGGAAACAGTGATTGGTAAAATGATTTTGTTATGACGTACTAAAAATTTATACAGTAATAAAGAAATTACTTTCTGGGATCATGGTGGGCAGCATGAGTGCCATGGCCCCGCCCCCTTCTCCCGCCCCCATGGCCACCTCTGCCTGCTGCTGCTTTACCTGCTAAGCTAGGCCAACACCGGGTGAGTGCAGGCAGGTCTTCCAGCCAGCAGGATTGGGCCCAGGCTGCACCTCGGAGGTGGGGGCACTATTGCCCCAGTCCTGCCATGCTGCCACCAGCCCCACCCACCTGTTCCCCCAGAACACAGTGTTCCCCCATTGCCTAACAGTGGCTTTCAAACCTTTTGGCCTGTGGCCCACCTAGCTCAATATAAACCTTTCCATGGCCCACCAGTTGTTAATGGAAGCTTGCCATTAATTACATAATTATGCCTGAGCCATTTTGCTAGTGCTGCAGCTAGGGAGAATGGTTTAATTTAACCAATAAGAAAGGAACTATAAAGGTAACTTATTAAACAGACTAAGCACTTTAACTTTCTCTTAGTTTTCAAACTTCATTTTAAATAAAGTAAAATATTAATTTATGTCCAACACAAAAGGTTCCCATGTTTTCTTTGATTCAGTTGATTTTTTTTTTTGAGGAAAACAAAACAACAACAAAAAATCAGCCCTCCAAAAAACCCTCACTGATGTGGCCCCTAATGAGACACTTCACTCCTCTGGGGCAACAGGGAGGACTGAGGTTCAGGATTTCCCATAGGCCCATACTCTTATGCATTTCCAGGGTTAGTGGATTTTGTGGATTCTCTAGGCTCTGGGGTTGGGACAAAGATAGGGGGAAGGGGTTCAATTGGGAGTAGGGTGTCTGGCCAGGGAGGAAGCAAGAGCAAGAGAAGGTGCAGTGTGTGGCCAGGTAGGAAGATGCAGGAGAAAGGGTGGGTGCAGAGGCGTAGGTCTCAGGGTTGGGTGTCTGTCCAGGGAGGAGGATGCAACAGCAGGGAGTGTGTAGTCAGGAGGGAGGAGGTCAGGAACAGGCTGGGGGCAGGTGTCTGGCCAGGGGAGAGGGGGCAGGAGCAGGATGTGGGTAAATGTCTGGCCGGGGGGAGGAGGCAGGTGCAGGGTGGGGGTAGCTGTCTGGCCAGGGAGAAGAGGGCAGGAGCAGATTGGGGTTGTGGGGTCTTGGCGTGTGGGGGAGGAGTCTGGGGGGTGAGGGCACGTATTTGTCTTTGTGCCCCCTGCCGGTCCCAGGTACTGCCTCCTGCATGGCCAGTTGGTGAAGGCAGGGCTGGGGGAGGCAAGCCTCCAGCCCCACCTTCAGCCCTGCCCCTTCTGCTGAGACCCTGCCCCTTTCCCACCCCCACCCCCACTCATGGGGAGGCAGGGTGGTGTGCCAAGTGCATGATCCCCCTTTCCAACAATGGGGAGGGGAGGAGGGCGTGCCACTGGCCTCTCCAGCCCCAGAGCTGCAGGGAGGGAGGAGGGCACACCATACGGCACAGACCAGCATTTCCAGCCCCAGAGGATGGTGTGCTGCCTGGCCTGGCCCAGCATATCCAGCCCCAGAGCACTGGGGAAAGGAGGAGGATGTGCTGCATGGCAGTGTGGGCTCCTTGCTGCGGGGAGAAGGAGGAGAGCTGAGCTCTAGCCATGTATCACCTGGAAAGCAGACGCGGAGCCCCCTCACACTGGCTTGGGGAACCATGGGAGGGGTTGTTCGCACCATTCACACCTGCCCTGCATGCGGGCCTGTAGGGGACTTGTAAGGAGGTGGAAGAAGCTGAAACTAGGCAGGAGGTGAAAGATTCCTGGCACTACTCCATGTGTGGCTTTGACTAAGGGTGGTCTCCTCATGCTGCATGTGGCTTTTGAGATGTGGTGAGCCAAATAGCAGCAGCTCATCCTTCTCCTTCTGCCAGCAGATAACTGAGACCATCTTCAGCTGTCTGTGGATTTTGTCCCACTTTCCCTATTGCTGTAGTTTGGGGGAGAAAAATGCCCCTTCAGTATGGCCCGTCAGCAGATGCTGGGACCCAACCTTGGAACTTTGGGCCCAGTTGGCAGACGTGATCTTGGTAAATCACAATAGCATATTCACAGTCCACATTTTGAAATCAAAACACCCAGGAGCAGAATCATAATTAGAGGGTTCCTTAAGCTTAGCAAGCACTCTGGACATTCAGCAAACAAGCTGGAATCAAACTTAAGTTATGGAGTCACAATATTCTTGGGAAAAAAAAATAACTTCACAGCAAAGAAGGCAAATGTATAAACATGTACACGTGCATCAGTGAAATGTCATCCATAGATTTTAACATCAAATAATAGTATGCCATGTAGTCTTATCCTATAAAACATGCCAAAGAACATCACACAGAAGTTTCTGATTATAACTTCTATTCTATTTGGGATATGGCATATCATTAAAAAGAGATCTAGTCGCTTTAAAGACTTCAGACAATGGAGAACCCAGCAGAAAGCTGCTCCAGTGATTAATTACCATTATTATTTAAAAATGCATATTTTATTGTGAGTCAGAATTTGTCCAGCTTCCATTTCCAGCATCTCATTTTGCTCTTTTCTGATAGAACAAAGCCTACCAGAAATCTCTTCCCCATGTAGGTATTTGTAGACTGTCATCAAAACACCTCCTTAATTTGTAACCTTCTCTTGAAGAAACTAAACAGATTGAGCTTCTTAAGTCTGTTGCTATAAAGCATGTTTGCCAGACCTAGAATAATTTTTGCAGCTCTTTCCTGAATTCTTTCAATTTTTTTCAACACCCATTTTGAGTTGTGACCAGATAATGTATTCCAGCAATAATCTAATACCATATACAGAGGTAACAACACCTTTTTTATCCAATTTTGCTCCTTCTCATAGAATATATGGAGAATATATCTCATAGAGCTGGAAAGGACCTTGAGAGGTCATCAAATCCAGTTCCCTGCCCTCAAAACAGGACCGAGTACCATCCCTGACAGATTTGCCCCAGATCCCTAGGGGTGTGTCCAGACTACAGGGTTTTTTAAAAAAGTGGCCATTTTTAGAAAAAACATCCCCTGCGTCTAGACTGCTGCAGCGGTCTTTCAAAAGTAAATTGAAAGAATGTGGCAGTTTTTTCAACTGTGGAAAACCTCGTTTTACGAGGAATAATGCCTTTTTTCAAAAGTACTCTTTTGAAAAAAGGTGTTATGTAATGCAAACTGTGCTTTTTCAAAAGAGCGCATCCAGACTGCCTGGGCGCTCTTTTTCGAAAAAGCACCAGTTGTAGTCTAGATGCTCTTTTTTGAAAAATTAGTCTAGATGTAGCCCAAATGGCCTCCTCAGGGCCAGCCAGAGCCCCATGCGCAGGCCCACCCATGGGGCAGAGGCCCACCCCCCAGGACTGCAGGCCCACCCCCAGCCTAGCCAGTGATGATGACATGCACACCAGGCTGTGCAGGGCCCCGCAGCTGTGGGGGAGGGAAGAGTGCTGTTGGCCAGTGCTGCAGGCACACCCACACCACAGGAGCCAGGTGCACAGCTCCTGATGGCAACTGTATCCCCTTACAGCTGCCCCCCATCAGTTGGCACCCTGGGCAGCTGCCCGGCTCGCCCATGCCTCCATCTGGCCCTGGCCCCCCTCAAGGATTGAATTTACAACCCTGGGTTTAGCAGGTAAATGCTCAAACCACTGAGCTATCCCTTCCCTGTAGTTATGCATCCCAGAATTTCACTGGATCTCTTAGCTACAGCACAGTACTTGAAGAATATGTTCGCTTATGTTACAGATTAGAAGAGCTATGCCTATATTCCTTTTAGTGCAGAGGAGGGGAACCTTTTTTGGGTCAGGGACTGCAGACTCTCAGAAAAATCAGTTGCAGGCTGCACACAAATGAGAAGCAGCAAAAAACAAAACAAACAAACAAAAAAAGCTCACTGACATGGCATCACTGACGTGGCCCTGATTGGTCCTGAAGGAAGATGACATGATTGATTCATATCAACAGAGTTATTATCTGAGAATACCTGAAGGACAACAATAGCTTTATACACTAGAGTATCTTACAATAATAATTCAATCCACACTGCTGGATGTGGTATTATTTATATAATTAAAGTACAATATAATTCTTAATAAGGTATTGCCCTTCCCTGGATGGTATGACCATATAATAGGTTTTCTGTCTCTGTGGTCAAAGCCAGACAATGGGTCCCCTGAAGTTGACAGAAATGGAGACCTAGGTTTTGAGGACCTGGAAATATAAAGGAGAATTTTAGGTTTCTTCTTTTAAAAGTAAAAGCAATGATGATGTCATTAGTCCTATAGCAGCAGGTCTGCAAAATAACTTTTGAAGTAGAATGCACCAGACAAGTTGCAGAAAGGGAGGTTTAGGTTGGACATTAGGTTGGACATTCCCTGACTTCAGGGAACTGGACTTGATGACTTCCAGGGCACATCTTCACTCACCATTCTGGAGATCGACATTCTGGCGTTCGATTTTGTGTATAAACCCGTAAATCAAATACTGAAGGCAGCTCTCACCAGCATCTGTACTCCTTGCAGTTGCGAGGAGTAGGGGAAGTTGACAGGAGTATTTGCTCCCATCGGCCTCCCCCAGTAGGGATAGTGCCAAACTTGGCTTAAGGTAAACTGACTCCAGCTATGGATTCTGTGTAGCTGGAGTTGCGTACCTTAAGCCCACCTTTCGGGGCTAGTGTAGACCTGGCCCCAGTTCCAGTAGTCTATGATTCTATGAAATGTGGGAGGTATCCCAAAGTTATCATCTCACAAATACTGCCCCAAATCTTCAATCCCTGTGGTGCAGTTATTCTGGAGAAATACTTGTTAACAAATCCATTTGGGGGAGGGTAGCAAGAAATGTTTTCATAGGCTTCCCTTTAAAGGCCAAGTCTGGTTGTGGTTGCTAAGCAACAATATAAGTCTGCAGTTTTCATAGTAAATCCAACTGGCAAAGTTGCTAAGCAATATCAATTGTCATCCATGTGTGCGCTTTTGGAATAACCCAGTATTATCTATTATTAGGAAGAGTGCTGTTTGGGATTCTCCTCCGTCTTAGCCAGGTTGTTACTAGTTGTTGAGTGACAGGAAATTAGGATTGAAAACAACTTTAGGGTGATGCTCTTTGTAGGCCTTCAAGAGATTACGATACAGAAAGCAAACACACTGATTCTGCAGTGGTTACATTAAGATTATACAATGCTGGAATTACATCTCTTCTGATCGTACCTCTGAGTGTAGCAGTATACTCAGTATTTCCTTAGACCTCTACAATGTAATCCACTTATCTCACCGGACCAGTCAGTGTAACATTAAGGGAAAATATATCCTGTCTTCCTTTGATGGTATTTGGATTCTAAAGAAAATTTATCCTAAACTAATCCTTTCTCATATTGACTTTAGCCAGGGAATATTCTGCTCTTCTAAAACTCACAAGACATGTTTAGCTTATGAACCTTTACGTCTACAAAGAATGTATGTACTAGGATCAAATTCCAGGTCACCTCTTATAAATATGCGGAATCAGCTAAATGATATGTAGCTTTTGTGCCTGTTTGGTCCCCAAAACTATGTGGTTTACTTTCTCGATGTCCTCAAGTATATTGAGGGCTGTTTTGGAGTCCCTCCAAGGATTATGGGATGTGGTTGATGTGTTTTAGCACAGAGTCACCTGAGCCACATACCACTCCCTTCTCCTTTCCAATTACTCATGCTTCTGGCATAGTAAACTACTGCGTACAGGCTGTGAAAATATTTGCAGTTTGGCCAGCCAAAGGAATGCTCCTTTGCATATGTTCAGATACTGACAGCAAATATACAGAGGGTCTGAATCATGAACAACCACACACGGTTGATTTCCTATCCCCCTCTCCCTCACAATTTGTGCTGAACAAGTTATCTTCCTCAAGTTATCTTCCATTTCATTTAGTTGGGTTTTCCCACATGGATATGGTAGGTGGAACAGTACTATGTGCTAGCTTGGGGTGTGTGTGCATGGATCTATGAATGAAGCTTCCTTTTTGTGACTGGCAAAGAGAGAGGATATGGCACCTGTCTACTACTAGTGCTAACTAAAGGTGTTTTTCTGTACTCTAGGAAGAGGCCTTTGGTTTTACAGGTCAAAAGAAAGTGCTCACACATACATTTTAGATAATTTTACTATGTACCAACAAGGAACATTATGATGGCCCAACTAAAAATAAATAAATAAAAGCAGTATTGTCATTGTCAGATATAGTGAAAAACCCAATGTTCACCTTGAATAAGTTTTGCAGAACCTAAGCCAGGAGGTAGAGTCCAGGGAAAAGGAAGGTTTTAAGCAATTTTCTTCCCTCCAGTTTGTAGGCACCTGTGCAGAGTCAGACCAGCTGTTTATTGTTCTCATTTATGACAGCCTATTCTGAGCTCCCTGTGAGCTGGAGTTCCCATGGCACTAATTGCTACAGAACAGAACCATCACTAACTCCAACCTGAGCATGTCCCTATGCCAGAGGTTGCAAAAGAGAGTAGGGAACATAGTCACTTCTGCCTGCACCAGGGAATTCTCCAATCAGTTGCTGTGCACAGCATATAGGGGTTAGAGTTGGAGGCAGAATCACTCCAGTATATAGCTCACAAAAATGGGTCAGAAGCAATGGAATTCATTTAGGTCTTGAGCCTGAAAATATTTTGTTCAAGTCAGATTACTGCATAAAGTTGTTAAATTGTATATGTCAATAACCTGAGGCTTTCACAAAATCCTCCCAGATGAATTCAGTTGTTAGTGGCTATTGGCTATACAGGCAGTCCCCGAGTTACTCGGATCCTACTTACGTCGGATCCGCACTTACGAACGGGGCTTTCTCGCCCCGGAGCTCGCAGGCAGCGGGACCACCCAGAGCGCAGCAGTCCCGCCACCTCCGGGGCGAGAAAAGCTGCTCCGGGTGCCCCTGGTCTGCTGGGGACCGTCTCCAGCAGACCAGGGACACCTGGAGCAAAGCCGGGAATGCGGAGGGGTCCCGCGCCTCTGAGGCTTTGCTCTGGCAAAGCCTCAGAGGCGCAGGACTCCGCCGCTGCTGCGGCTTTGCTCCCGGTGTCCCTGGTCTGCTGGAGACGGTCCCCAGCAGACCAGAGGCACCGGGAGCAAAGCCGCAGTGGCGGCAGGGTCCCGCACCTCTGAGGCTTTGCCAGAGCAAAGCCTCAGAGGCGCGGGACCCCGCCGCCGCTGCGGCTTTGCTCCCCGTGTTCCTGGTCTGCTGGGGGGGGGAGTGCAACTAGTGCGCCCCCCCCCCCAGCAGACCAGGCTTTTGTTGTGGACCCTGGGGTAGAGCAGCTGGGGTGCTGCTGGGTTGGTTCTGCAGGGACCTACCTGCCAGCCCAGCTGTTCTGTCCCAGGCTCGAGATTCAGCCGCTGTTGAAACTGATCAGTGGTTGATTCTAGGAAGCTGGGGGCAGAGCAATTCTGCCTCCAGCTTCCTGTAGTCAGCCCCTGGTCAGTTTCAGCAGCAGCGGCTGAATCTGGAGCCAGTTCCAACTTACATACAAATTCAACTTAAGAACAAACCTATAGTCCCTGTCTTGTACGTAACCCGGGGACTGCCTGTATTTTCTGACAGCTAGCCAATGAAAGTCCTGCCACATATTCTCTTTTAGATACCATGCATTTAATAGTGCAAGAATTAGTAGTGCAGTCCCTCAACATGTGATAAATGATAGTGTGTCAGATGCCATGTGGCACCAGAAGAACCAATGCTCAGAGTGGAAGCATTTAAATCACTTGCAGTTCTATCGCATGAGAAATTCATTGGCCGTTGCTGTCATCTGCCTTTGTGGACACCCTTTTTGTGACACTTCCTGGAGCTGACAGCAAGCAGTAATAACAGCAAACAGCAAATCAGCTCACACTATAAACTGGTCTTTCTTGTACCATCAAATTTCAGAGTTTTTATTATAGGCCTCCACCTTTAAAGGTGATTCATTGGAAAATTACTTCACTATATAGTTAGTGCCGGAACACCTACTTTCAGCAGTAAACACTTCTAGGAGATTTTTTACTGCAGTGGCAGAGAATGAGAGAAACTTACAAAATATAAATAAGCAAAAAAGGTGATAATGCTGATTTTTTGTCTGTGAAAATAAATCCCCACATAACTAACGTTGATACAGTTTCACCTTGAGTAAATCTTCAATATAAGGAGCGATGTTAATATTATAGATGGAGAAACACTACAGGTTGTGCTTGAAGATAAAAAATTGTCTGAAATGGTTTTTGTGTAATACGGTAGCTTTTTTATGAAATTGCAAATCCTTAATGCTCTCTCACTTGAACAGTACAGAGAGAGACAGAGAGAGCAGAGAAACTCACTGGTTCCCTTTTGTGCCTGTGGCAGAGGCAGAGTTGTTTGTTCAACTGGTTATGTGTAAATTAAGGTGGGTGTGTTACTGACATAAAGCCTACACTTCATGTGACTTTGAGAGGAGGAGGCAGAAAAAGAGGTGGAGGTTTATGAGGTGCAGTTGAAAAGAATGGTTTAAAGACAGTCTGAAATGTCAATAGTTCCAGAGCAGCCAGACTTAATCTTGGAATGTAAGTGCAAAACAAAGTATTCTCTTTATTTAAGGGGACAAATGGTTTTATTGTATTCCAGAAAAGGGCTCAAAAGATTTACCAGGCCAGCTTTGTATTAGCAGCTACTTTTTGAAATGTGAAGTGTTAAATTGCATTTCATTAGTAACATTATGTATTTACAGTTGCTCCATAGTATTAAGGAGTATAGAAAGGATACACTATATTTTAACTGAACTAATATTTAATTTATGAACTGAGATTTGTTTTATTAGCAAGTTTTTAATATTCACTTGAAATAAAATAAATACGAAAATGTTTATAAAGAACACACAGGGTAAGACCAGAGTTTGACTTGCTTTGTGGAAATATTTTAGAACTGTGTGTGGACTTGGATAAACTAAACTCACTGGAATTATATTTTAATTTGCAAAAATGTATTAACTCAGCAATATACATTTATTTTATTAATGTACAGCCTGTGGAGACTTTACTTTTACTCCTAATTTGTGGCAGATTTATTTTAACTACTCGATGAGGGATGGTATCTGAGCAGAGGAGCGCAGACAGCTTCTTATTGCAAGGAAAGAAAAAATATATTTTATTGGGGATTAGTGGCAAGAGTTTTTAGTATTTCTATGTCTGCAGTATTTTATGTGCTTTAACTGCTGTAAATTCTAATAGGACTCAGTAAGCAATACTGTGTTTTTTGGTTGTATTGGTACCTGACAGTTTTACTCTCTTTTAGTAGTTGCTCTGCTTAGCAGTACTGAAGTGGTGTAACAAGCCTTGTAAAGTATTTGGAAACAGAATGAATTTCACTGAAAAGAAATTTTAAACAATGCTAACGTGACACAAGAGGACTAAAGCAAGGGAAGAACTGAGCCCAAAACCCTTTCTTTGATAATGATTCACAATGCTGAAGGGGGGAGGGGAGAAATGACTGTCTCAGTTAAGACCAATGGATTAAATCTGGTCTCAGGTGTGCAGTTCTCCTAGAGATGCTATTGTTGTGCAAATCCATCAGAAGGCAGAATTTGACCCTTGATTTCCATCTTCCTGGGATTGTTATTTAGTGTCACAATTATCTGAAGATTGGGGCAGCTGTTTTCCTGACAAAAAACTAACTGTGGGAACTGAAAAAAGTATTTGGTCACCTCACCAGCATGGAAAAGTCAACAAAAGTCTCCCCTTGGGGAAAGAATGAAGATGTCCATAGTGTATTGGGCTAGTTGTTTTAAAGAAACTGCTACATGTATATGTAACCCACACACCTAGGCTGCATCTACACTGGCATGATTTGGTGCAAATACTTTTAACTGAAAAGTTTTTCAGCTAAAAGTATTTGCGCAAGAGAAGTGTCTATACTGGCATGTGCCTTTGCGCAAAAGATTTTTTTTTGCGCAAAGCATCTGTGCCAGTGTAGATGCTCTCTTGCTCAAGAAAGCTCCGATGGCCATTTTAGCCATCTGGCTTTCTTGCACAAGAAATTAACCTTGCTGTCTACACTGGCCCTCTTGCGCAAGAATATTTGTGCAAGAGGGCTTATCCCTGAGTGGGAGCGTCAGAGTATTTGCACAAGAACCACTGATTTTGTACATTACAAAGTCAGTGTTCTTGCACAAATACTCGTGGCCAGTGTAGACAGGCAGCAAGATTTTGCGCAAAAGCAACCGCTTTTGTGCAAAATCTTGCCAATGTAGACACAGCCCTAGTGTGGTTACTGAGCAATTCAAGTAGCACTTAGACCACAGCAACAGCTAAGATCAACAGACCTCCACAGCATGGGCTGGGAAACGGCTGGCTTTTAGCTCAGAGCGTAGAAGCTCCTCTATTCCTCTTCAGAAGTCTCAGGTTCAAATCCACCTAGTGGCAGGTTACATATACATTTCAGAATATATTATAATATTTCCCTGTTAGCCTGAAAAGGCTCAGTAAGACCTTATTTCAGAGATGCATCCTGAGATACTGGAGGGGCAAGGTGGGTGAGGTAGTGTCTTCTATTGGACCAATTTCTGTTGGTGAGATGGATGAGCTTTCAAGTTTATACAGCGCTCTTCAGATATAGGAAATATACTCAGCATGCCACAACTAAATAAAGAGGGAACACTTTATTTAGCATAAATTAACATACATTTCAAGGGATCATTAAAGGTGAGGGAGCCCATTAACACCTATCTATCCTGTGGGCAGGAGAGAGGAGAGTTGAATAGTTGGTTATAAATTATTGTAATAAACCATAAATCCAATGTCTCTAGGCAGTTAATGATATTTACAGTCTACCTAAATTATGAATTTAAAATCCCAGGCTCGTCTTTTGAAGCTGTGCAGGTTTTCTTGGAGGATAAGGTCAGATATAGAGTGACTGCATGTGAAAAGGGTTAATCCACAGATATTTTTGGTCATGTTGTAGGGTTTCCATTTCTAATGGCAAAATTATGAGATCGGACATCCTTAACTCATGTTGATTTTAATAGGAGTTGAGAGTATTTCACACTCTACGATGAGACAATTTCTCGGAAGAACCCATCCTGAAATTTGAAACCAATGTGAGTTTTGACTGTAGCTTCCACAGGAAAGAAGCTAGGACTCTGTAAGAATGTGTCTACACTATACACCAAGGAAAAAAAATATGGCTGACCCACGATGGTGTTTTTGGCCAAGGGGGAGCTGTGGGAAGCGCTGTGGGCTGGACCACTGCTCCCTGCAGCTCCCATTGGCTAGGAATCGGGAACCATGGCCTATGGGAGCTGTGAGCAGCCATACTTGTGGATGCACAGGTAAATGAAGCATCTGGTGGCCCGCCAGGAGCTAATCCTGGCAAACCATGTCTGGCCCATGGGCTGGTTATTGCCCACTCCCGCCCTAAGGCATTAATCCTTGTGCTCATGGGAGTAGGTTCAGGCATTATTCATAAACATAGAACCAAATAACCTTAAAAACCCCTCCCATTTAAAAAAACAATACTCTTTCATGATAATAAAATCCCCTAGAACCTAATGTCATTTTATGGACTAGTAGAACCAATTATTTTCTTCCACCCATTTAGTGTCATCGACGTTAGTTAGCTATTTTTGCTTTCTTCCAGAGCATGAGAACAGAATTAGGCCAACAATCTGGAATTTCATCATAAAGCGAAAGTAATGCGTATTTGTAATATTCTGGTGTAGAATTTCTTAGAGAATATTAACACTTGCATTTTAAACTCCTGGAAACAAAGTCTGAACATAGCCTGACCATTAGTTCTGAGTATCATCAGTCAATCATGATAGCGAGATGATAAATTAGGAAAATGAGTGGGTAGTAACCCCTAAATTAAGAACAATTCCACCCTTTTTATTTATTTTGTTTTATCTCCCTGTATAGATTGGATGAACAAAGACCTAGTTCTGCACTGATTATGCAGGGAAATAACCCATTGGGCTTAAATTCTGGAAATCAGGATTAATTCCATTAAAATCAATGGTATTACAATGGTACAAAATGGGTGGAAATGAAGATCAGGCCCTGTTTGTATGAAATCAGAGACAGGCCCACTGCCTGTACGTGGAGTTTTGCCTAAGTGAGAACAGCAGAAGAAGACTCCGTTTAGTGTTAAGGGTGAAAAAAGTACAGGCAGTCCCCGAGTTACGCGGATCCGACTTATGTCGGATCCGCAGTTACGAACGGGGTTTGCTGCCCGTCTCCCTGATCTGCTGGAGACCAGCAGACCAGGGAGATGGGAAGCAAAGCCTCTGAGGACGCCGGCAGTGGGACAGCCTTGGCGCATCTGGGCTGTCCGCTGCCCGTGTGCTCCGCGGCTTTGCTCCATGTCTCCCCAGACCAGGGAGATGGGGAGCAAAGCCGGGGAGCACCCGGGCAGTGGACAGCCCAGACGCGCCGCGGCTGTCCCGCTGCCGGCGTCCTCAGAGGCTTTGCTCCCCGTCTCCCTGGTCTGCTGGTCTCCAGCAGACCAGGGAGACGGGGAGCAAAGCTGCGGAGCACGTAGGCAGCGGACAGCCCAGATGCGCCGCGGCTGTCCTGCTGCCGGTGTCCTCAGAGGCTTTGCTCCCTGTCTCCCTGGTCTGCTGGAAACCAGCAGACCAGGGAGATGCGGAGCAAAGGCGCGGAGGACCCAGGCGGCAGGACCACGGTGCGTCTCGGTCCCCTGCCCGCGTCTCCCTGGTCTGCTGGGGAGGGGGCGCAGCTAGTATGCCCCCCCCCAGCAGTCCAGGCTTTTCTCCGGACGCCTGTGGTAGAGCAGCTGGGGTGCTGGTGTGCCTGTGGTAGCACCGCTCTGGACCAACCTGGCAGCACCCCAGCTGCTCTGCCCCAGGCGTCCTGATTCAGCCGCTGCTGGTCAGTTCAGCAGTGGCTGAATCAGGACACCTGGGGCAGAGCAGCTGGGGTGCTGGTGGATTGGTCCAGTAGCGCCGAGGAGCAGCGCTACTGGAGCAACCCAGCAGCACCCCAGCTGCTCTGACCCAGGCGTTCCCAAGTCAGCTGTTGCTGAAACTGACCAGCGCTGGCTACAGGAAGCCCAAGGCAGAGTTACTCTGCCCTGGGCTTCCTGGAATCAGCTGCTGATCAGTTTCAGCAGCAGCTTACTTGGGGACGCCTGGGGTTCTTAAGTTGAATCTGTATGTAAGTGGGAACTCGCATCCAGATTCAGCCTGTTGAAACTGATCAGAGGCTGATTCCAGGAAGCCCGGGGCAGAGCATACAGATTCAACTTAAGAACAAACCTACAGTCCCTATCTTGTACGTAACCCGGGGACTGCCTGTATATGCTTTTATTTGAAAGAAAAATACAAAGTTTTTCTAATGTAGTAGGTGGACAGATTTAACATTACAATTCCAAACTCTGGATGAATTCAGGCTAGTATAATAATTTTTTAAATGATTTGAATACATTTAAAACCAAAAAGTTTCAAATGAGCTGTGAGTTCCATCAGAACTAATTTTGGCAAAGAAAATCCATTGCCCCTTAGATGGTATGCACAGTGCTTGTGGTAACTGAGGAACATAGCAACAAAATTGTATTTAGAGGAGAGTTTGCCAGCTTCAGTAAAAACAGTGTTGGAGAAGAGGTCAGAGAGGAACTTCACAGAAGCAACCCATAGAAAGCTATTTTTCCATGATGTGTTTAAGATGAAGATTTTTAAGAGCCTTAACTTTAGGAGAAAAAAGGATGAGGAGGCAGTGCAATGTTTCAGAGCACTTGGTTATACAAGGGCAGTTTACAGATTTTCCTTTCTTCCAGCTATCTGGCTTACCCTAATCATTGTGTGATACTGGAGCTCTTGCATCACAATGGGGAATGAAAACAGCAGCAGCAGAGAAAATCAGGTGAGTGTGATGAAATTTTCCTTCCTCCTTGTCCTTACTGCCTATTGTTCAGCAAGTGTTTTCATACAAAGTGCTCATTTTCATGGCATGTTATATTCTGCTCTGTAACAGCCACACAAATCAAAGGGGGTTAATAAATACAACTGAGGGCAGAATCTGGCTTTTTATCAGTATAAGGTTATGTTTTCACTTCTTTCATGATAGCTATCTAGTATGCCTGTGTTAATCCAGGCATTTATACCTTGCTCAGCACAAGGATCCTCCAGTTTATAATTTGGTGGAAGGTAATCTTGGATTATTTACAAATGTGTTTATCCTTCAAACATTTAATGTTTTAAAATCAAGACAGTGAAAAGTGCCCGCAAGCTTTCCCTTTGCTAGATATATGGCTAGTTACACTAGATCTAACTCCAAGGGCTCCTAATATTGAGTTACAGATGCTTCAACACTTCTCAGGACTTGGCCTATTGATTACATACGAGTAAAAATTGTGATTGGCTCTTTGTTCCAGGAGCTAGTGATCACAGGAACACAACAGCTCTCTGGCCAAGCCACATTTCTCCTTTGTACTGGGGTTGGGAGTTGAATTGCATAGGTTTGATCAATAAAAGACTGGCAGCTATCTGGGATAGCTGACTTAGGCTCGCAGGTCTCAGGCTATAAAACATTTAAGTTTGAGCGGGAGCCTGGGCTCTGAGACCCTGCAATCTGGGAGGTCACAAAGTCCAGTTCGCAGCTCCAGCCCTTTACTGCAGTTTTATAGCCCTGCAGCCCAAGCCCCGCATGCCTTTACATGATCCAGGTCAGCCACATCTGTACCACAGGTCTTTTATTGCTGGACATCTCTGGGGTATCATCCACTGACTGGTGAAATGAGCTTCCACCTGTGCAGCTTAGAGTGGTCCTGAGCAGGCAGGACAAATGCCAGATTTGGCCCGAAGAATTCAAAACATTGTGATTGGGGTAATAAACCACCTTCTTTTCTTAATGATTCAATTTTTCTAACTTTTGTAATGTAATTTAAACTAGTTTCCAAGTCACTATTGCATCTTCAAGAGCAGACAATACCTGAATTTCTAATTTAAAACAACCTTCACGTACAAACCAAAAACAAACAAAATACACCCAGGTCTTCATTACACACTAAAAAGAAATGTGGAGGGGAGGGGGGGAAAGGACACAAGCCCAAATTATTTTCTGGGTTACTGTTAGCAGAAAAAATAACAAAAATAACAAGAGAAAATGTCAAGTAATTAGAATTAAAGGAATCACCAAAATCTGCAAAGCATCCATTGAAAAGATTTGTTACATTTTGCTTAAGAAGTGATCCAAACTGCCATGTTTCAGTTAACAAATGTTTAACTATATTTGTTTCTAGTCAGAAGTTGCTGGCACAAATAAAGTCATCCTAATACCACCCAATGAAGGAACACAGCAGGTATTAGACAATGAAAATTATTTGCATGCTTTGTGTTTCAACATTTTAGCATAAGTCTTGGCTGTTGTTTGACATGCATCAGCTCTTGGCTTTTCTTTTCTTGAGGCTGACTGCAAATGTAGTCAGCAGCCATGTATATGTTTTCAGCAAGTTGTCCAAAAAAAAAAAAAAAAATCAAAATCTGTTTTCTTTTAAATGTGTTTAGTTTTTCAGTAACATTCTGCGCTATTAGAGAAATGTTCAATACTAATATGTTATTGCATGCCAGCTTTCCTTCCTGTTCATTATGAATTAAGATGGAGAAATGAATTTTGTTGATGAAGCCAATAGCAATTCACATGTGGTTTTTATATATTTATCAGGTAGCAAGATCCCAAAATTCCAGCACTGAGCTGTTTCATGAACAAAATGTACAAGCATGGAATCAGAGATGGGCAACTATATGCTAAATTTAGCACTGACTTAAAAGTTAAAAGGGTCTGTTTTGTAATTTTGAGCACTCAAGACTATGCAAAGGAGCTCAAAAATTGAACTTCACAGGCTCCAGAGCGGGGCCAGAAATGAGGGGTTCAGGATTTGGAAGAGGACTTCAGGCTAGAAAAGAAGGCTAGAGTGTGGGAGGGGGGTGAGGGCTATGGGGTGGGATTGGGAATGAGGGGTTTAGGATGTAGGCAAGGGCTCCAGCCTGTGGCCCACGGGTTCGGAGTGCAGGATGGGGCTACAAGTTGGGGCAGGAGATTAGGAGAGGGTGACGGCTATGGTGGGAGTGCAGTCTCTGGGATAGGCTGGAACTGAAGAGTTTGGGGTGCAGGAGTGGGCTCAGTGCTGGGGCTGAGGAGCTCACTATGGGGGGATGTGGGCTCCATCTGGGGACTGTGGTGTGGGGTCAGAGATAGGGGTTTTGGAGTGCAGGAGCGTGCTCCATGCTGGGGCCTAGGGGTGTGGAGTGCAGAATAGGACTCTAAGCTGCAGCAGGGGACTCCAGGTGTGGGACGGGGTGAGGACTCCAGCTGTGGGTACTGGCTCTGGTTTGGGGCTGGGGACGTGGGGGTTAGAGTGCAACTTGAGGCTGGAGCCCAGAGGGGTTTGGAGCAGTGAGGTAACATGGGCGAAGCAAGCGGGGCGCTCACTGCGAGTGCATCACAATCAGGGGCGCAAAAACGCAATAAGTAAAAATAGTAGGCTGCAAAAGTAAAGTGTGACATGTGTTTACCTAAGGAGAGGGGGCGCATCATTAATATTTTGCCTCAGGTGCAAAATATACCTAGCATCATAGCCTGCACCTGCACTTAGGGGCAACAATTCTGGTAGTGGCATGAATCCAGGGCAGACAGCCTGCCTTAGCCCCATTATGCCACCAATCAGATTTTTAGTGGCTCAGGGTATGTCTACACAGCAAAGTTATTTAAAAATAACAGCAGTTATTTTGAAATAACTTTCCTAGCATCTACACAGCCATTGCGTTATTTCAAAATTAATTCGAAATAGCGGAGGGCTTATTTCGAAGTTGGTAAATGTCATTCCACGAGGAATAGTGCCAATTTTGAAATTTCTAGTTCGAAATAAGCGCAGTGTAGACACTTATTTCGAAATAGGGAGCCTCCAGCCCTTCACAGGGTGCCCTGCTGGCCGCTCTGGCCACAAGGCAACTTCTGACCTGATGCCATGCCGGAACTGATTCCAACCAGCCTAAAATGAGATTCAACATCCATTCAGTATGGACGTGCTATTTCAAAATAGAAAAACGCTATTTCGAAATGCATTTTGTGTGTAGACGTGTTATTTCGAAATAGCTTATTTCGAAATAACGCTGTAGCGTAGACATACCCTCAGTGAGCAGTGTGACCAGAGCTACTAAGGTCCCTTTTCAACTGGGCATTCCGGTCAAAAACTACATCCTGGCAGCCCTGACACTTACCTTCCTCATAAAAAAGGAAGTAACATAAACTTCTTACCTTCTCTTCTCCCATACCAGGTAAAGAGATGTCTGTATCTGTTCTGTTCTCTCTCCACATCCTCAATATTTACAAGCTGTTTCTGCGAATGAACTTAATTATTTTCTGTGTCTGTCAGTGTATTTTCCATTAAAAATGGAGGTGGTCTTCCTATGGTTTCTGCTTGAAACTAAACTCACTTTTTTCTTTTGTCTTATTTAACAAAAGGAAACTCAGCAGTTTCCAGAATTTCCAAGGGGTAAAAGACAAGTGATGGAGGTCACAGGGGCAGGTGAAAAACACAAAGTAATTACAAGAAATGCGAAAGCAGTTCTATAGCTGTAACACATTTGTCCCAAAGTACTCTTAAGTGTCTATGATATACATTCAAGAAGGTCAGAGCTGAAGCACATGGGTGGGTTGTTGTGAAGACGCCTACGTTGAGTGTGCTGCACCTGTTCTGAGGATAAACAGTTCAGGCTGCTTAATAGTACAGAAAGGTCATAAACACCACCAGCGCAAGGCATGCACTGGCCTCTGGGTTCAGACAGCCATTACCTTTTCTGAAAGGACAAAGAAATATGGTGTGTGACAGTGAGAGTAAGACAGTGGCTAAGTGGGGAGCACAACATTTAAAAAATATTTTACATGCTCTATAATTATTACTGAAAAGGAGGATAATAACATGCTGCTGTAGGGTCATAAAATAAAAGTCTGTGAGCAGAATTTTGAAATGGCTTTTGCTTTCTTGTTATCACAGTTGCCTAAACTTTGTCCTGCTAGTGTCAATAATAACATGACTTCATGGGAAAACCTAAACGACACCTGCACCTTTAGCAGAGAGGCTAAATACCGAGCCCAGATGTCATGAAAGCTGAATTATTTTTTCCACAGAAGTAGTTCCTGAAAGGTTACTCTTAAGACACAATGATGTGAAGCTTAAGTTAGTTGTTGTTGTTGTATTTGTATGACTTTAGTGACTATGAACATTAGTCAAGGACCAAGGCCATTGTGCTTGGGGTTCAAACAGAACAAAGAGATGGTCCCCGTCCCCAGAAAGCTGCCACTACGTTTGCAGCATTGGTAGAGGACTCTTTTTGTTAGAAATCTGTCAAGCAGCAACTTCTGTATTTGACAGAGGCTTGTTTACATGATGCATTAGTGCACATCAGTGGGAGGTGGTTTTCTAGTGGGCACTAACTGGTTGTGGGGACCCTGCTGAGGTGCACTAAGTTTCTCAGCGTGCTTTCCTTGCTCCAGGAGTCATGACCTGCAGGCACTGACTTGCAGCAGCACTCTCCACCTCCGCCCCGCAATCCTACACTTGGACAGGGGTGGAAGCAGGCCTGCTGATGGGAAGGGTCCTGGCAATTCTAAAGGGTCTGGGGTTCGGCGCTGCCACTACCACTACTGTGACACTGGCTGAAGCCCGAGGCCTTTTAGAATTGCTGTGGGAGCACTATGTGCTCTCTAGCCAGCTCTGAGCCCCGGGACAAGGGAGGAATGCCAGGCCGTCTGGGTGGTGCTGGGAGAAGGCTGTCCCAGCCTTGTCCCTTTGGCCTGTGGCCCTGCCCCTACCCAGAACACAGAGCTTACCCCCCACCCCCATTGCTCAGTGGCCCAGCAACCCTATTAGTTCCTCTGTGTAGGTGGGAGGCTTACATGTGTGTTGCCCATCCTGCAATCATCCCATATGTGGGATGGGCCTGACCTAGATTTCCTCTGACCTGTGCTGCAGCTGCTTAATCAGCCCCACCCAATCAGGGGCTCAGGACTCAGGCACAGAGCTGCCTGGCTGGGCAGGGCTGATTAAGCAGCTGCAGGGCTTTGCTGTCTTGCAGCTGAGAGGGAACCTTAGGCTTGACTCACTGCTCTGGATTTTGCAAACTGAGGCATGGAGTTGCAGTGCTTCTCAGGTTTGATTTGGTCTCAGGACAGCAGTGCCCTGAGCAGGGATCTGGAACGTATGTGATGGGACAGGAGCTGCCCATGCAAGGTGCATTCCTGGACTTTCCTCTGTCTGCATGCAGGGCCAGGATTAAGGTTATGGTGCTGTGGTGAAGGATGCTGCTGCAGAGGGAGGAGGTGGCTGCAGCAGCAGCAGAAGAGGAATCCACCCATCAAAACAGGAGTCACTGGTTTTGCAATATTGCATTGCACAATAAAATCTCTTCTGAGCCACTGAGAACATCAATGACCTCAGTACTAAAAATATAATTTATCTGACAGAGGAGACTGCAGCAAAACAAAATGACCTCACCATCGAGAGTGGGACTAAAGTGCAAATGATGGACTTGACCTTGCAAGGAGTTCTGCTCAAACAGTTCTCTGTAACCATTTTCACAAAGTGATTTCCCATCTACACGATCGACACAATTATGTTACCATATATCTTTTTCAAGACTCCTTCTTGTAAACTTTTTTTTCTGGATAGTTCTATAGTGTGGATGGAACACATGCACACTCACACACACCCCTGTGTATTAGTGTGCAGACACACACACAAGCAGTCCTGTGTAATAGCACACACATACACACACACAGAGCCCCTGTGTAACTGCCATCAGAGGAGTAGATTGGAGTTTCAGGCAAGTGTCAGTATCCCACTTCGTGCATTTGGACAAACTGTGAATAGCAGGCAGCTCTTCTCACAAAGGTTCAGCTGCAGTTTTAAGAAATTGGTTTAATTTGTAAGTATAATAAGATTCATGAGGAATGCTCGACTGTTCCAAGTTTTGGATGGACAAACTTTCCACTACTCTTTCCTGCAATCATTTCAAGGAAGTAAAATGAGCATTGTCCTGGCCGCAAAATATTAGAGATGAATCTTTTTCCAGGGTATCATGTACACATTTTTTTTCACTTGATAATAGCCTGTAAGTCACACATGTGCAAACCATTTGGCTGAAAAGATGTGTGGCCTGCTGTCTTTAACAGTTAACATGTGTTACCCTCCCTACTTGGTCAGCTTGGCAGTTGTTTCTGAAATCTGATTCCTGACACCATGGGGATGACCTTTGGTCCACTTCCCAGCATTCACCTGCAGTCAGATTGTTCACCATAAGCTTCTTACAGAGGAGGCTGTTGACTTGGGAGTGAATGAACTGATGATTCTAGCAGACAAAATTTAAATGAATTTAAAAAATAATTTGTAGTTCACATTAGAAAAGAGCAATGGAAGATGTGGAGAAAATAAAAGGTAAGATCTGGTTTATTGATTAAAACTGACAAACCTTTGTTCCATCTGTTCTTCCCTTCCCAATAATCACAAGGAGTTACTAGGATTGGAAACGTAGTGTAACTCTTCAAAGATTACTTTCAACTACAGAAACTAGTCAGAACTATGGCATGTTCCAACAACTGCCGTAATAGGATGTGTGTTTAATGTAGGAATGTGCCATAGAGGAAGATTTAAAAGGAGGCAACTTTGTTCATTCAGGGGAAAAAGAAGTCCACTCATTCCTTGTGTTCAAGTACAAATTTCTACTTTTAAAACAATCATTTCTGTGGTGCCTTATCAAGAGCCTACTGATCTGTTGGGGAAATTGTCAGACCTCTTGGAATTTTGTAATACAATACCATGGCAGCAGCTAATGCTGTTGCTAGGGCTTTAAATCAGACTGGGAGATTCAATGAGTGCTCATGGAACTGTACGGTGAATAGAATGTATTAAAGCAACTTTCTGATTCAATAATGTTTGCCATATTATAACAGTGGATTTTACTGGATCATTTAAAACTCTCATATTCTAAAATCATTTAATAACAGACTATTCTTGTAAGTCATTGGTCTCTATAGTCCCTGATCAAACAGATTGCACCAGAAGAAAACAATGTTTGGGATACTGAAAGCTAATCTTTGTGGATTTGCCTTCGTGTTTTCATAAGGTATCTGTCCTTTTGCAAGGATTGGCAATAAAACCCTGTTATATTCCTTTTCCAGAAGAAATAATTTTATTCCCTTAGGTAAAATATGGGCTTAAAGAAAAATGCAGCGTTGAACTATTTGCTGTTTCTTCTGACATATTTGTCTGTCCTCAATGTCAGTCACTCTTGCATTATTTTAATGCACACTTTTATTTTTTAAATCAATCTTAATTTAAAAAAAATCTGATTTCTAATATACAAGATTTTCAGCAATTTCTATTTTTAAATTCTCTCTCAATTTAGTAACTTTTTCCTATTTTAATGGGTAAAAACTTTTTAAAATTTCCTCATCAATGATCACTGAATAAAAACAAAGGAAATGTCATGCAAATCACTTCAGAGACTGTAAGAGGGTCAAACAAGTTGTAATCTTTTAATTTCATATGCATGCTTTCTTTTAATGTCAGCTCTCTAACTACGTTTTCTGTAATGAATTCTGTTCATTGTTTTTTCACCACATGACAAAAATTGTGGTGGAATCCAAGCCTGTAACTTTCTACTTCAACAAGAATGTATTTTGGGGAAAATCTAGTACAGCAATTCGTTTGCATATCTTTGTGATTGAATTCTGAACAGATTGACAAAACAGTTGAATATTGTTTCTCTGTTGTAGCATAGGCTTAGAATTTGAGGGCAAGAATGAGTTTAGCATTCAAACAATTCAGTACCATTGAACCAATAAATACATCTCTAAGTACAGTATGCTTGTAGAACAGCTATATTCAGAAAATACATAACATGGCCAAGTTCTACCCTCAGCCGATTAGAATTGTACAGGTATAGCTGAAGGCTGATTATGGGCCATAATGTCTTAAATGCTAAATCACTGACAGCAGAAAGATATTTAGAAAAAATAAGTATTCTATTCTGAATTGAATTGGTCTCAGAAGATTTGCTCCTACTTATTTACAGGAGGGGGGATAATTTCTGCTATATATTTACAAAGTTTGTGTGTCTGTGTATCCATCCATCCGTCAGTCAGTGTGTTTGTTCAAGAGTTCCTCCTAAATGGTAGGAGCTAGAACCACAAAATTTGGTTTGCAGCTTCCTCTTATCATAACTTAAAGCAAAGTCAGGATTTGGTTGTGCCAGGACAATGGGATGTGTGTGGAATGTGATTCCCCCTCCCCCATCAAATTGAAAGGGCAAGATGTGGGACAGTTATACCACAGGAGGGATTGCAAGCGTCTCAGCCCCAGGGAGCAGCCACTGGCTGGCAGCGCGGCCCTCATCCTGGCCAGCCCTGAGTCAAAGCCATGCCCCTTTTCCTGGGCTGAAGCCCCTCCCCCCCGCACCCAAGGGAAAAGCTGCTAATTTTGCTATCTCATATGCTGATGAGCAAGGATTTTTTTCAATAACATAATCAGATCCACCTGTATTATTAACGTCACATTAATCATGCTGCTGTCAGGATTCCTTAGCTTTGGGTGTAAATTTAAAGAACATACGTTGTCTCTATAGGAAACAGTTTTGATAAATGGCTTTGTGTGTAGGAGACATTCCCCATTACTCTGTGGGACTGAAAGTGAGATGGCTGCAGGTCAGTAGGACAAGAAAATTTTTAACCTGAAAGAGATTTTTTAGTTAAAGGTCTGATCTAAAGAGAGATTAATTAGGATCAGGTATCGATTAGGGATGTAAAAGTGTAAACGTGAACATGGATAACCGATGAGGCTGAGCTCATCGGTTAAACCTCACGATTACATGCACCACCACCCTCCACTGCTGCCCCTGTATCAGAGGGAGTATCTCAGGGAGGCAGGGGTGGGACAGGTGGGAGCTGGTGCTTGCAGGGAGCCACCTGCCCCCCTCCGTGCTGCTGCCTCTCTGATACAGAGGCAGCAGTGTGTGGGGGAGGGGTAGGTGGGAGCCAGTGCTCACAGAAAACTAGCTTTTAAGCTGGCTCACCACAAGCACCAGTTCCCAAGGAGTTGCCTCCCCTACTCCCCTGCACTGCTCCCTCTGATACAGTCATCAGCGTGGTGGGGGGGGGGTGCAGGTGGCTTGGGGAGCCGCTTAAAAACTGGCTCCCCACAACCACTAGCTCCCGCCTGTTTCCCACCCCCACTGCCTCTGGTACAGAGGCAGCAGCGTGGTGGTGGTGGTGGGAAACAGGCTGCTCTTGAGGAGCCACCTGCCCCCCTGCGTGTAAATGTGCAACCACTGAAAAATTTCAGCAGTTACACATTTACCTAAAGAAACACACGTTAATATCCCTAGTATCGATAACAGGACAATAGTGAGTCTATGCTTTATTTCATCATTGCATTCCTCTCAACCTGCCTGACTCTGAAAGTGGGACATCCTAACAGAAAATGTGGTGCTGAAAGCTACAGGTGGTTCACCGGCACAGACTGTTGCTATTCATCGTTTGTCAAGTGAGCCAAAACACTCAGTCAGAAACAGGGCCCCATTGTGTAAGGTGCTATACAATCCACAGGGACACTGTGTCCCTGCCCAAAGAGCTAGTACAATCTAAAAACAGTTTCCTGTTTCAAAGGGGTTGGCATATTAGTCTGTTTCAGCAAAAACAGCAAGGAGTCCGGTGGCAATTTAAAGACTAACAAGTTTATTAGGGGATACATTTTTGTGAGATACAACTCCCTCAGATCT
Source organism: Pelodiscus sinensis (assembly GCF_052426305.1). Taxonomy (NCBI): domain Eukaryota; kingdom Metazoa; phylum Chordata; order Testudines; family Trionychidae; genus Pelodiscus; species Pelodiscus sinensis. Next base: position 55,855,830 of record NC_143059.1, on the reverse strand, counting down.
TCAATATAACCTGGACTGTCACTGTGAGCAGCTTTCTCCACATCCAGTACCCACTATTGTGGAATAGCAATAATCTCACTCCTCTCTCCCGTCCTGCTCAACATTTATATAAGGCATAGGGAGCCTGGGGAGATTACACAGTCCAGCGGACAATAGTGCCGGCAGACAATAGCCACTTCTGTTTACTTAATAGAGCATTCCGTCTCCTAGCTTTCTTAGCTGACATTAGCACCTTGATAAAGCAGCTGTCTAAAATTGAACCCAAGAAAAATTAAGGTGATGTCATAAGTAGGGGAAAGTACTTAAAGAACTAACTTCCTATGTAACATCCCTAAACTGCTGAAAAGCATCTGCACAGAACTGTTAAACTAGTCTGTTCCCTTGGGGTTCTTTTGTGTTTTTCTCTGTTACTGGGAGCACTAATTGTTGTGGTGGCAGAAAATACTGACAGCCAGATTACGCTCCATCCTATTGGACAGAGAGCTGTCTACTGTGATACTCATATTTGTGGTTAGGCTTTGATTATTGCAACTCATCATATGTAGAAATGAAGCCATATCACCTAGCCAGCAGCCCAGCAGGACCCTTAGGGAGACTCCCTGACTCACACACCTGCATGCCACTGAAAGTGGCCAGCTCCAGGGGCCATGTGCTTCTTGAGTGCTGTGAGTTCCTGGGTGGAGAGGCATCGTGTACTGTCTACGCTGCAAGCATGGCCCAGACAGCTCCCATTGTCCAATTCTGTCCAAGGAGAGTTGCAAGCTTGCCAGGGGCTTGCAGCATGTAGAGTACATACCTCCAACAGCTGGCCACTTTGGGTGGGAGCCTGCCTGAGGCTCTTGCTGCGCCACAGGATGGTGGCAGTGGGCTGAATCTGGTGGTTTGGCAAGCCAGATATAGTCTGCTGGCTGTATTTTGCCTGCCCTTGACGCAGGCTTGCTCCTGCCAGAGATGTGATGAAGTTAGAGGTTACAGCTTCCAGAATTAAATTCAAAACATTGTATCTTCCATATTCCTTTCTCTCACTGAATTCTACATGCAGACGTGGATATACATACACCACAGCGTTTATCTGTTTTGTACACAAACCTCATACATTATCTCTGTTGGTAGAAGGAGATTTTCTTTTTAACTGTTGGGAGCTACTTAGATATTGTAGTGACAGGAGCCATAAACATACTCAGACAGACTGAAAAGCCCACACAAGCTGGATGTCCACACAGATGATAAACAACTCCAGAGCTATCAGCTCATCCCAACCGTGTACTTTCTGTCCAGAGATAGGAAGATGATGTTAGAGCTTATTGGTTTTTTGCACTGAGCCTGAAGGATGTTGACTCTTCTTTCTTTTGTTATGTTTTTAGTATGTCCTGAATGCTCACATCTTTTCAGTTGCTTCTTACATGCATAATGTTTTGTTTTGTTTTTTTGTCCACTGGGTGTCTCTGGCTTTCAGCTGTGACTATGAAATTTCTATGTTTGTGTGACAGCACGGCGTGTTAATGAGGAAAGGAATGCTGCTTCTTATGCAAAGTCTTTCTGTAATTACAATTTTAACAATTTCATTTGTAAATGAAGAAAATACAAATACAAAACCCCAGAACTAGAAATCAGTCTGGTCTTACCCCTGATGCTTATGCAAACGCAGGGCTTCATATTTATAATTCAGTTAGTAATTCAGGATTGGGTCCTTTGGACTGTACCACTCCAGGGGGAGCAACAAGAAGCATTTTGTCATCAAGAGTTCAAGGCAGAGTTCATCCCAGAGCATCCTGGTGCTTAAAGGATGTGCACTTGCCTCTGCATGACTTTTGAGGATGCAACTCGTTGTTAATCCCAAGCTTGAGAGCTTGAGCTTCTGCCTGAGTTGCAGTGTTTACAAGGCTGTTTGTAGCATGTTCGCCCAAGCCCTGCTACCACAAGTCCATCTACCTGAGCTGGGAGACTTGCTCCTAGATGCAGTGTAGATATAGGTGTCCGGTTTTGAACCAGACAGTCCAGTACTTGAGCTTTCTGTTCAGGAAACAAATTGAGAAAATATAAATTAGAAAATACAATGTCTGGTATTCTCTAAATAAGAGGTAATGTAGATTGTGATATAATGTCTGGTGTTTCTACTATTTTTGCTTAAACCATCTGGCAACGCTATGTAGACGTACTCTTAGAACATCAGTAGTGTGACTGGGAAAGTAGCAGCTGCCATGCCAAAGTAACACTTAGGACAGAGGTGAGCAATAATTTTTGTCCGGAGGCCTCTTCAAACTTTTTTTGAATGGCCCCGGGCTGCCCCAGAAGGGGCGGGTCCAGGATGCTTTTGGGCTTCCACACCCACAGACCATGCTTGGTCTGGAAGTGCGGGGAGCCTCTTTGCTCCCCCTTCCCACTAGGCACCTATGCCCCTGGCAGGGCGGGAAGAGGCTTTGCACGCTCCCTCAGGCCAATCAGGGCCTGGGGCCAGGGGAGCGCGCGAAGCCTCTTCCCGGCCTGCGAGGAGCATGTAGCACTTTGAAGTGCTGAGTGTGCCTCACAGGGCCGGGGGCAGGGCGACGGAAGTTTCGTGCGGCTCCCCCGTCCCTGATTGGCCTGGTGTGCTTTACCAAGTGTGCTTTACCAAGTATATATTTTGTTTTGTTAATAATATCTCAATTTTTAAGTCTATGATCTGTAGGGTTGCCAGATGGTTTCAACAAAAATACCGGACACACTTGACATTACATCACAATCTACATTACATCTAATTTAGAAAATACCGGACATTTATATTTTCTTATTTATATTTTCTCAATTTGTTTCTCAAACAGAAAGCTCAAATACTGGACTGTCAGGTTCAAAACCCGACACCTGGCAACCCTAATGATCTGATTCTTGTGCCCTGGAAGGTAATAGGAGGTCTGTGTACGCATGCCTAAGACCGAGAGGTCAGTTATCAGATATTAGTTTGTTTTCTTTTTTCAAGAACTCTTGTGGTAAAAGAGCTCGGGGAACCCCCTGCAAGAAGTTCCCAAACGATTTCTTCTGAGGTTCAAGAAGAAAGGGTTGGTTTTTTTCACTTGGGTGGTGGCAGCATACCTTCAAAGGTCAGGGAATCTGTAACCTTAGGGTTAAGCAGAAGCCCACAGAGGCAAAGTATTTTAAAGGTCTTTTATGAGCCCCCACCTTTTGCACTCAAAGTGCCAGAGTGGGGAACAGCCTTGACAAAGTCAGAATGACAACATTTCAGACCCCTTTTGTGCAGGTGTGACTTATTGGATTTGAGCACACTTGTAATATGGAGAAGAATTTGAAATCTGGCTCTGAATATTTTGCCTTGGTTATTATGCTGATTAATTCTGATTTATTTTATTATTTTGCAAATTGTTTGTCACTTTTATGAATAAATAATGTATAGCTTGTTTTCATCCATCCTTCTGGTCCTTGTAAATGTACTTAGCAAGAGAAAGCATTGCTGGGCTTGAGAAAGAGAAGACGATACTCTCTTTGGGCCAGTAAATGCTCTGAGCAGCTTCAGGCTTGAGAACAGTTGTTACATTCTTCCATCCCTGTTCTGTTTCTTATGTTTATTTTTGACTCAACTATTTCCCTCTGTTTAATGTATAGCTAGGAAAAGAAAATGGCTTAAAGATGGAATCTCTGAATTCCATCATAGGTACCTGCTTGAAAGTTTGTGAGTGTATTGAACACAATAATAGTCTACAAAATCATCTGCACGCTAACTCTAAACTATATATATTATGAGCTATTTATTGGAGCTTTTTTCCTTACTGTTGCAGAATGTTTCCTCAGCCCCGGCTCCAGAACCAGGCCAACCTCCTGGTAATGGGCAAGATATAAAAAAGAAAAAGCAGCAAAAGAAGAGTGGAGAAGGATCTGGTGGTCAAGACGTCTTGAATCTTTTATCTACAACTACTGCTTCACCCGATAATGTCTTAATTACAAAGGCTACCAGGTAGGAAATGGACTTTCTTTCTTTATATGGTCAATATTGAGAATGTTATTTGAGAGATTGTGTGTATGTTTTTGCCTGACTTTCTTAGTGGACTATCAGTTTTTAAAATCTGTTTTACTCATGGGCAATGAGATGCTGTGCAAAATAGCACTTAAGAAAAAAAAGCAAAGGATATTAATATTAAATAAAATTATCTTTATTTATGAAATATATAATTTTAAATTAGTACTCTCTAGCTTCCATAATAACTGTTCATCTCCTATGCTTATGCTAATAAACCTTCCCCGGGGGCACAAAAATACTGAGAAGTTTTGTTTAGGGGATAAAATATGGCTATATGCAGTTGCTAATATATTTATATAAAGATTTTAGAAAGGCCATAATTTTCTGTGTTTAATAATTTCAGGCTAGATTCTGCCACTCTTACTCACACTGAGTAGTACCTTACTTTCTAAATAATCACAGTGGACTACTCAAGGAATTAAGTACTATGTGGTGTGATTAAGGATGACAGAGGGTAAGAGATTCTGGACTTCATTAAATAACACAGGAAGAGTGCTTTCCCCTGAGATATTGATATTAATAATTCTACTTTCTGACGTTAGTAATGTGTTCAGCTGTTACAATGCAGAGACTGCTTAATACTTCCATGATATCAGCAAGGTTGTATTCTTTCCAAAAAATAAGCATGACTCAGGGTGCAAATGATATCTATTGTTCACACGGGTGGCAGGGATTTAGTGGTGTGTGGGTAGGATTTTTACAATGTATTTACAATTAGATAAAGTAGTCACCATTTGGGTGCATTCTTTTTGAGCAGGGATTATTTAAATCCTGCAGTATGCACATAAATGTTCTTCTTTCTCCACCCCAAATCGCTTCCTTCTCTCTGTCTCAGCAGCTTTTTACATTTTTAATGTTTTAACCAAAACTAGGTTTAAAAAGACAGCAGGTGAGATAGGCAAAACACTGGAAACAATTATTATGATTAAAAATTAGAGATAAAAGTAATTATTTTCATACTTTGGTACATTCTTTTTGCAGTTATATAGTCTTATAAATGTACAGGCAGTCCCTGAGTTAAGCGGATCCGACTTATGTCGGATCCGCAGTTACGAACGGGGCTTTTCTCACCCCGGAGGACGGGAGCGGCGGGACGCCCAGATGCGCCGCGGTCCGCCACCCCCATCCTCCGGGGTGAGAAAAGCTGCTCCCCGTCTCTCTGGTCTGCAGGGAGACGGGGAGCAAAGCCTTGGAGCACGCCCGCAGCGGGACAGTCCGGGCGCGCTTGAGCTGTCCCCCTGCGGGCGTGCTCCGCGGCTTTGCTCCCCGTCTCCCGACCAGCAGACAAGGGAGATGGGGAGCAAAGCCTCGGAGCACGCCAGCAGTGGGACAGCCGCGGCGCGCCTGGACTGTCCCGCTGCCTGTGTGCTCTGTGGCTTTGCTCCGCGTCTCCCAGGTCAGCAGACCAGGGAGACGGAGCAAAGCCGTGGAGGACTTGGGCGGTCCCGCCACCCCCGTCTCCCTGGTCTGCTGGGGGGGGGGGTGCAGTTAGTGCCCCCCCCCCAACAAACCAGGGTTTTCTTGCCTACCCCTGGGGTAAAGCAGCTGGGGGCTGCCGGGTTGGTCCCGCAGCGCCGCTCCGGACCAACTCGGCAGCACCCCAGCTTCTCTGCCCCAGGCGTCCTGATTCAGCCGCTGCTGGTCAGTTTCAGCAGTGGCTGAATCAGGACGCCTGGGGCAGAGCAGCTGGGGTGGTGCTGGGTTGCTCCAGTAGCGCCGAGGAGCCACGCTACTGGAGCAACCCAGCAGTACCCCAGCTGCTCTGCCCCAGGCGTCCCCAAGTCAGCCGCTGCTGAAACTGACCAGCGGCTGACTACAGGAAGCCTGAGGCAGAGTTGCTCTGTCCCAGGCTTCCTGGAATCAGCCGCTGATCAGTTTCAGCAGCAGCTGACTTGGGGACGCCTGGGTTTCTTAAGTTGAATCTGTATGTAAGTCAGAACTGGCGTCCAGATTCAGCCGCGGTTGAAACTGATCAGTTTCAGCAGTGGCTGACGCCAGTTCCGACTTACATACAGATTCAACTTAAGTACAAACCTACAGTCCCTATCTTGTACGTAACCCAGGGACTGCCTGTACCCAATTCCAGCCTCTACCAGCATGCATCCTGTTTTTTGACAGAACAAAAGTTGGCCTGAATTGTGAAAGATTTAAGCTACGTCTATACTGCACTTTTCTTGCGCAAAAGCCTATGCAAATGAAGCACAGATTAGCACATTGTCATGCTTCATTTGCATGATTAATTAGGGGACGTTTTTGCTCAAGAGGCTTTTGCACAAAAAGGAGCTGTGTAGACTGCTCCTTTTTGTGCAAAAAGCCCCTCTTGTGCAAGAGTTGTTCTTTTTTTCAGAAAGAATAGCTCTTGCGCAAGAGCCTTCTTGCATAGGCTTTTGCGCAAGAAGAGTGCAGTATAGACACAGCCTTGGAGAGAGGCAGCTCTGCAGATCCTCTGCAACATACATTGTGGATGGTCTTCCTTCTTTCCTTCCTTGCTCATCTGCGGAAGTGAGTTGTAGCTCACAAAAACTTATGCTCTAATATCTTAATAAATGTGTTAGTCTTTAAAATGCCACCGGACTCATTGTTTTTGCTGAAACAGATTAACATGGCTATCTCTCTGAAACCTGTCAGTTTATTTCTGTGGCTATGCCCATAGTCCTATGGAGCCCTCATGCCCTGCTCACAGCTCCCTGGCTATTACAATTATTATAATTTTTTTTATTATTACTATTTATTTGTATTCTTGTAGGCCCTAGGAGCCCCTCCAGTCATGGACCAAGACTCCATTGTACTAAATACCATACAAACACAGACCAAAAAAGAGCTTACAAGCTAAGAGAGAACAGGTGAACGCAGACAAACCATAGCAGAATCAGTGTATGTGAGGGAACTGCACATCAGTTTATATTATCCAGAATATGGTGCTTTTTTAGTGTTTAACTATACACATTCTGGGAGGCATTATGTCTGTTTTCAGAGCCTCTCAGAACTTGGCCCTTTGTGTTATTTATTATAATACCAAGGCAAATGATTCGATTTAATTTTAAAAGTCAGACAGCAATAAAAAAAACTAGCAAAAATTACTCTTAATGTAATCAGTATATCTCATAACTGTATAACTAATTACATTAGTAAGTTGACTGTGAATTACATTTAGAATACAAAAGTCAGGTGGTAGCAAATATGTTTTAACAGGAAACCCCTTAGAAACACAAATTTCTCAAAACTGATTCCTGACTCAGCAAGAGCCAAATAAAATAGCACTGTAAAGCACTGTAATAACAATACTGTCCCAAACTATCCAAGATATTTAGGTCATCTTTCTTCTTCTTTAAGTGATGATGTAAATTGAGAGTGAGCACAAAACAAACCACTATTGTCATACAGCTGTCTGGATTTAAACTCCCACAAGCACAGGCATTAAGGACATCACTGACAACTTCCAAAGACGGTAGCCAAGGGAACTAACTTTATAGGAAAAAGGTTTACACAGGGGAGACCGGTTTTTAAATTTGTTTGGCGTCTGTCTTTGTGCTTGCTGTTTTCTTGGACAGGCTTAAAATTCCATTGATTATCATGATTCAGTGCACACAACATTATAAAGACAAAGAATAATATCTCTTATTTTTGATAACCATATCTATACAAGTTATTCGAAACATGTAAGAGAGTTAAGTCTGAAAGCGTCTGTGACAAAACTCTTCAACATATTCTATATCTGCCCCTAGAGTATCATTGAAATAGCAAAACTGGCAAGCAGCATGAAAAGGCATCAACAGTCAAAACTGGTTTTAATAAGAAAGTTTCCATCGAAAATTAGTTGAATAAATAAATAGACATAGTTACTGTGGACAAATTCCCAGTTTTGTTCTTGGAAACAAAATTCAGTTGATGAAGTGTTGCACTTTATAATGATGCGTGAATGTGTCTGTCCCATGTGGAAACACTTTAATATCGTTGACCAGGTCTGTACATGAAAACATGTTATTTCTTGGATGAGTTCCTAATATCACACAAAATGTCTATATGTATCTCCAAAATCAGGGAGGCCTCAGATATGTCATGTACTCAAGTTTGACAACATTAACTTAAGTTGCTGATGAAAACTTTAGGAGGAGGAGAATTTCAAAGACACGTTTTTCCTCTCTGTTTATTATTGTGGTTCACACATACCACATGCAGTTATGCAGTTTCTCTCCCGCTAGGGAAAAATACAGCATCTTAGTCAGTTCATGATTGTTTAATCATTATAGAGTTCACTTGATTGAGATTACTAATGAAAATTTCAATTTCTTTTAAGTTACTAGAAACATGTTACTATTGATACATTAATATGGGCAAGCCCAGCCTTGAGTCTTTAATTTCCTGTTGCTAAAGCTCAGTGTATTTTAGGATAAATGAAGCAAGAGAGGGAAAGAAATTGTGTGAGATGGGGATTAGTAGTTACTGGCCTGGTAAATAGCACATTTTTACAGCCTACTGACATTATAAACTGGTGAAGTGAGAGGTATATATTTGAAACTTACATCTTACAGCCTTTTTATTAGTGGTGCTCATTAGAGTTGAGGAGAACAGTTTGTACTCATATCTATAACATCATAACTTCCAAGATCTTTTGCATGCGGCAGTTCCATCTTGCTCTCTTGGGCTATGTCTACACTACAGAGTTTTTTTGGAAAACTGGCCATTTTTCCGAAAAAACTCCAGTTACGTCCACACTGTAATGGCATTCTTTCGAAAAAAATCGAAAGGACAGAGGAGTTTTTCTGACATTGGTAAACCTCTTTCTAAGAGGAAGAAGCGTTTTTTTGAAAGAACTCTTTCGGAAAAAGGCGTGTGTGGACGGGGAAGAGAGAGTTCTTTCAAAAGAAGAGGAAAGAGGAAAAAGCACAGGTGCCTTAGTGGCTACTCTGTCCATAGTAATCACAGCTTAAATGCAAGATAGCGTCCAATCAATGTGGATGCTATATTTCGAAAAAGCAGAATGCTTTTTCGATGCGCTTTGGTAGTGTGGATGCTCTCTTTCGGAATAATGTTTTTCTGAAGATCTCTGTGGGAAAAGCTTCTTTCAAAATAAGCCTGCAATCTAGACATAGCCTCAGCTGCTTCATGCCTAGCTCCAAAGAATTATTTTGAAATGTATTTTCTCTTTCCAGTTATCAAAAAGAATCTTTTATGTTTAGCTTCAGCATTTATAAACTGTTAAGAAAAGCACATACAAAACCCCAATACAGTTCCTATGTGTGGGACCTTTCAACCCAAATACATAACAATATTATAAGGTTAGTGGAAAGATGGTATTGTAATTGAATCATGGAACAGAGAAATCTGTGTTCTAGTCTCTGCTCAAGGCTTGTCAATGTACTCTAGGATGGAGTGCATGTGTGTGATTTCTAAAGTTCGCTTTTGTGTTGTGCATTAATTGGTCCATGCAGACTAAGCTGGTGTGCAGAAATATTGTGAGACTATCTCCACCCCATGCCCCGGCCCACACACCCCAGAGCAAACCTGGAGAGGAATGCCATCCTTGCAAACTTCCCCAGAGCATTAAGCCATGGCTGCCAGTCTTCAGATAGGTCTTGGCCACTACACTGAGACAGAGAAGACCTAGAAGTTTCTCCCAGCATCTAGTCTGTCCCTTATGGGGTTTTTTAGAGACTCCCAGATCTCAGGACATCTTAGGGGTGGCGTTTTGTCCTTTTGTTGCTGGCCAGACCCTATTCACAGGAGGAGACAATATGTAGGAAACAAGGCTATGACATTTTTTGCTTGACTGTGACCTTCCTGTGGCTTTTTATGGGTTAGCAAATGGTCTTGCCTACCATCATTTTGGTGAGGTTTCTCATGAATATCCAGAAATCCCATTCACTTGGTATAAAGTATATGAGTCAAATGCTGTCTTGGTTTATTGCATTGATTTTAGAAGGAGTTGCTTGGCTGATAACGAGAAAAGAATTTGACCCTGTCGATGTACAGGTCTTCTATAGTCCGGACTTCTATAGTCCGGCAACATCTGTGACTGAGCATCCCCATGGGTGCTCCCAGACTGGAGCACTCACAGGAGAAGCCAGGTCCCATGCTTAACAGCTCCTTCCTTGCCCTCCCAGAGTTTTTGGAGCCCCTCAAATAGCTCATTTGTGGTGCTCAAACTCAGGGAGGGAGGGAGGGAGAGAGAGAAGTGGGGCTGGGAGAATGTTTCGGGGGAAGAGGCAGGATGGCTGTGGAGCCCTGCGTCTGCAGGGCTTGGTGCACTTCCACAGGACTCCACAGTCCCCTTGCCTCTTCCCTGCCTCCCAGTCCTTCCTTGGTCAATACTGGCCCCTCTGCTGCTACCAGAGCGGAGGCCCACAACCGGCAGCAGCAGAGGGGCCAGCACTGATCTCTCCTGGTCCGGCAGATTCCCTGATTCAGGTCCTGAGGGTGCTGGTTCAGGGAGCAGGAGGTACAACCTGAATTTGTGCTACATTTTAAAAATTATCAGAAGGAATGTGATCACATTTTGAAAATCTTCTTTAAAAAGTTGGTAGACTCTTGTTATCTTGAGATAAATAACAGGAAATATATTTCTTAAAACCCATGTAGTGAGTGTTTCTCTTTTTTCCTGCTCCAGTTCTGGCAGAGAGAGCTGGTCATTAGTGTCTGATTTCAAGGAAGGGGAACCCCAGCAAGGAGTTGGGCCCAGTAATCTTCTTTTTGCTGGTCTGGATATTAGTGAAGATGCAAGTTCTCAGATCCCAGATATAAGCAGGTATAGAAATGCTTTGTGTAAAATTAACAGAACTTTGCTAGCTGACGTGTGTCTGTGCATGTGTGAGATACCTTACATTAATATCAGCTGTTCTTGTGTGTGGGCTTTCAAACATTAAGTTCATTGAAGAAGCTAAGGATTACAAACACATTGCTAGTGTTTTAAAAGTGTAATGAATATGGAGATGAATCATAGAAAATATCCTGTTCTCCCTATTCATACACTGTCAATCTTTCTCTTCATTTCTTCTTTCTCAAGCTTTCTCTGAGTGGGGAAATAGCTAGTGCAAGCAGTTATCTCTTAAATGTATTTAAAACAAGCAATATATCAAAAAGGCCAGAGAAAGGGTGTATTATTGTACAGCTTTGTGTGTGGAAACTTTTGGCCTTATGACTAGCCTGAACTGTACTTAAATGTAGTTGCATGCAGTAATACAGTGATGTCTTGGGGCCAGATTTTACAAAACCTTCTTACCAGATGCAAGCGCTTATTACTAGCACTAATCTCAGTTAAATTAATGGGACTGTTGTACTCACATAAGTAAGTACCACACTCAGCAGAAGTAAGCATTTAACAGATGGGGCCCTTATTGCTTAATTCAATAAGATCAAGAAAAGCTCAGCAAAATAATGATGATGAGCAGGAACATCAGGCTCTTGAACTCCAAACAAACATTTTTAGCTCTGCTGGTAGGCCTATGCTAGAAGGAACTAAGGTTTTTTGTTTTGTTTTTGTCCAGTTATCTATTTTATAATTTCTTTTTCATGGTTTTCTGTCAGCATTTTGTAGGGAAAACATGCTAGTATGGAAATTAAATAATTAATACCAAATCTGTGGAGAAGTGAAAAAAAATGCATAAAACAAATGTGATGGATAGTAGACAAGGCTAAGGAAGACTATTTCAGTGTAACAGGGAGTTTGAATCACTATAAAGTGTGCCTCTGATCTCTTGCCTCTGGAAAGTAACTTTTCAATGCATGTACTGCATGCCTTTGAAACCTCAGTAGCATGAACTGTTGTATGTTTTGCTCCACTTTCTTTGCTGATACAAAATGAATAAACATTTCAATTGTTGGCAGCATCAGTAATGAAGGCATCGATAGCCACACTGCTGAAGGTTTATCTGATCCAAATTCATGTGCAGTGTCTGCAGACGTGACAGCACCACATAATACTCGGCAAGAACATGGAAGACAAACTGGGTCTGACTTATTAATACAGGCTGCAGAAGCAAAGGAGAGAAGCCTACCTATCTCAATGCCTTTAGCAGAATGTGCCAAAGAATATGTCACAGCCAGTCTCACGGACAGCAGGGATGATTTACCAACCCCAAACCCTCGCACCGTGACTGACAAAGAAATAGGAACAGCAGATGCTATATCTGTGGATGCTGGCCCAGAAAGAGACAGTATTACTGCCTTTTCTATCAAAAGGAGTGAGAATGATCCAGAAAATACAAGCTTAGAAGCCAACCCTTCTGCAGAAGCTACTCTGACACGAGGCGTTACACAAACAGATTCATGTGACTTAGAACCATTATGGCAAAGTGAACAGCTGGATGGCAAGGGGGACTCGCATGTTGCCTCATTGCCCCAGGGTAAAGAAGCAGGAGATTATTTTACCCCTCTAGAGGCCACGCAGGGGCCAGGATTTTTGGAAGTGGATCATAAGGAGCAGACTGTTGTACAGCGAGGTGGACAGAAAACAGATGGCACAGAGTGTCTGTTAATGAAAAAGGAAACTTTAATCCTAAATTATCCCACAACAGGAGGCTCAGACAGTGAAAAACATGGAGCAGTTGTGAATAGTCAGTGTTTGGTGGATAACCTTGTGTTCAGTGATGACACCAGTTTATGCAGAAGAGATGTGCCCGCAACTAAAGTGAACAATCCAAGCCTGGATCTCTCTGAAAATAATGGAAAGCAATCAGCAGCTTGCACTTTAAAACCAAGTTTGGCTTTTAACCCTTCTGATCTGTTCTTGGTACCAAAGGCCGATGAGCCTTCAGGGGAATCTGAGTCTGCAAATGAACATCATGATTCAGTTAGACGTAAAGCACAAACTCCAACTTCTGAAGCATCAGATCCTGGTTTTGAAAGAGAGCCTCAGATGGTGAATTTGTTTGCTAGCACTGGACCTTTCAGTGTACCTCTGTGGCTTGAGGGAAAGCAGAAAACAGATCTCACAACCGAAAACACAAAAGATCAAGACAGCATTAATGAATCAATAATAGTGTCTCATATAGTGTCTGTAGAAAACACCCTTCTTTCTGATGTACAAAATGCTATGAATTCCACCAAGGAAGATTCCATCGTACATGAAAGATTGGCATTGGAAAAATGTGTGTTAGATTTAACTTGTGGGAGTAAACCCACAGAGCTGAATATAAAAGAAAATGACAGCAAAGTGCCTGCAGAAAAACCTGAAGACTCTCCGGGAAAGGACAGAAAAGAGAAAGCACAAGATATAGCAACCAGTGCATCACCTGAAGGGTTAAATGAGGCGGAAGGGATGCTATTTAACTTGGATCATAGCAACAAGCACGACAGGAAGGATGCCCACTGGGGGGATGGTTTCAGAGAAATTAGTTTTTCAGACAAGACTTTAAAAAGTGATACAAGTGAAAAATCTGTGGAAGAGCATTTGAATTCAGAACATAATTTGAAACCAGCGGAAGTTAATTCACTCTATTTCCAGTGTGAATCTGAACAACAAGTGAGCAAAGGGAAAACAATTGCCGCTCAGGACTTGTCCCCAGAGTGCAGCTTTCCTCTTGTAGAAATTCCACAGTTAGCCAGGGAAGAAGGCCCTTTGAGTTTTGATCATTTTAATACTGACAGTGAAGACAAAACTTTAGCCATGCTAGGCTATAAAGTGACTGAAAAGGTTTCTTCAGTTAATGCACATGGTTCACCACTTCTGCAGTCTCCAAACAGTGATATTATGCAGACTAAGCAAGATGAATCCTGGGTACACTCTTTTGCTAGAAAAGCTACATTGGAGTCAGAGTGCAAAACTAAGCATCAAGAATTGTTTCAGAGAAATGAAGGGTCTGAAGAAAATATACAAACTCTCAAATCAGAACGTGAAGATCAGGGCTTAAGTGAATGGGTAGGAACTACTGACTGTGGTGTACTACATAGAGCAAACATTCAGGAGGCCTCACATATTTGTGAAAGCAAAGAACAGAACAGAGAAATCATGGAAGTGCCTAATAGCAATCCAGAGTGTGTACCTGTAACTGTGGTTGTTGAACAAAACAGTGCGGTAGACGTTACAGAAAATAATGGAATTAAGCAGGAGGCATGCAGAGCTGAAGTGAAAAGCTATGTCAACGATAAAGATTTGGCACTGAAAACGGAATGCACATCTGACATACCGAAGCAAATTCAGCAGGAACAAATGGCAGCGAAAAGTGACAAAAGAATGCAAGTGGCTCATTCTGCAATCTCTCAAGCATCAGCAAATACTCTGGAGTTAGGCCCCCAGCAAAAGCAGGGAAATTTAGAAGAATCACATGATAGCAGCATAGCTGAAAATAAAGAGCTATCTGAGAGTGACAAAGATGGCTCTCCAGAGAACCTAAAAAGCTATATTATAGAAAAGCAAGAAATGGAAGATGTTTCAATAATCCTTCCACACACTGCTGCCAAAAGTAGTCAACAGCATGTTTCAAATGTAGGATCTGAAAAACACAGAGACTCAAGCAATCTGAAAACAGTCACCAGCACCGATGAAAAGGAACATAAAGACATGGCTCCAAAAAATAAGGATTTATTGGAGTTAAGTTATCACAGTGACTGTCAGGATATATGCGGAAGTAAATCAGATTTGTCTCTAGACATTACAAGCAGCCCTCAAACATCACCTCCTTTGTTAGAGCCAGAAACATTCAAATATAATCCTGATGCAGTACCAGAGGAGGACTCAGATAAAAGTATTGCTTCTATGGAAGGGAATATGTGTGACACTGAGCATCTGCAGAATAGTTCTGATCTCCAGGTACCTACTTTGCAAGACTGCACTCAGCAAAATAAAACCGACCTTGAGGCAGAAGAAAATAGCTTCAGTAGGCAGATCTCTAGCAAGCCCAAGCAGGAGAGCTATTCTTTGATCTCAGTCAGTAATCGTGAAGAAGCATGTCAAGATGATGCACTTTCAAAAGAATCTGACATAAATGAACAGCCAAACAGCATATGTAAGGCAGTAGACAATATTAATGTAAGCAGTGCTGGTGCTATTGACTGTATTCCAGGGGCACAGAATTCAATAAATGTCACTGATGCACCACAGACTTCACTAACTGATATTGAAATAACATGTTCTAATGATGACTTCGAGGAAAATATATATGAAAAAAACAAGAACGCTACTCAAATACCTAGTTCAGAAAACCAGGAAAAAACACAATCGTTGGCAGAAGGCTCAGTTCTAGAGACAAAAAAGGATCTGCCTTCAGACAGCGAAATCATCCCAGAAATTGAAAATATAAAAATAAATTTTGAAAGGGACTCATCTGTCACAGAGACGAGCAATCAGAATGCTGATGCAAAGGAATATCCTTCTGCATTACAGGAACACAGGGAAGTGGCTCCCAGCAATGCTTCATATACATTAAACTGCATTAAAAAAGCCAAGAATGAGTATCTGCCTGCTAGGTCTGCAACAGAAGAACTCCCAAATCTTTTGACGTCGACCTTTGCATTGGATTATCATAGTGAAGCTAGCCAGCAACCTGAAACCTGTAAAAATGACAGCATTGTGGATGAGTTACTAAATAATAAGCTGGTAGTTAAAACATGCCTAAATGTCTTAGAAGCTACTTCTGAATTGCAGAGTACAGCTGATGCTACTGTACCTGTGCATTTAAAAGACATTTCACCTGGGATAATAAACACAGCTGATGAAAACATCACGGAAGTGGAAAATTTGGAAAATACTTCAGTGAAAGAAACGAGTATTCCTGGCCAGACTTTCCTGTGTGAAGGAGAGAGAATTTCATCCATATCGAATCATGCTGATGCAGGGCAATTTGCAGGAAATTTATCACAATTTAATTTTGAGAAGCTGAAGGAGATTTCTACAATTAAAACTAAAGGAACAAAAAGTGATCTAAACTTCAAAGCACAGAAAAGTGACAGTTCAACTGAGCCTCTGTTCAGTCTTCCTAGCCTAGAAGAGAGACTGCTGGTTCTTTCATCTGCTGGTAAACAAGAAAGAGGTAACGAGGAAATTGCAACAAATATCTGCAAAGATGACAAGTTCAGGAAGATCTCAGAAAACTCTGGAAGTGAAAATGTTTTGAAAGAGGATACTATCATAACCAAGACAAAAATAAATATTTCCAAACAGTCTGCAGAAAACAGTGAAAGGGCAAATGATATTTCAATTTCCAGGACCTTTGGTACTGGTTCCAGTTTTCCTGATTTCAGGGACCATATAAGCAAAATATTTGAGAAAACTGTGCGCAATACTTTAAATGCTGAATTACCCCAACTTTCATCTGAAATACATGCTGGAAGGGGGCAGAGTCTAGTAGATAAAAGTACACCATTTCTGCAAAGCTCTAAGAACTTTTCAGAGCCTAACACAGTAGCTGAAGGAATTGATGCAAGCATGAGTAATGTAGGAGAAGAAAGTGACTCGAAAATAGAGAGACAAGAGCTGCCTTTGGATTCTGAGATTTTTAGTGAAGTGCTCAAAGAGAAGACAGCTCAGCTAGAAGACATGATCAGAGAACTAAAGCTTCCAGAAAATGCGGAACATAAACAGCCAGGTACCTTTTCAGAAGAGAAAGTGTCCTTATTGGATGGTTCTAAATCTGTTGAACCGTCTCTTGTGAATTTAAGAAAGCAGGACAGCAAAACTGAGAGCCCAAAAAGCAGTCAGCTGGAAGGAGAGGCAGATACACATACTAGCAGGGTGAATGCTAAAGCTCCTGTTGACCAAGAGATAGGAAAGCTGGAATCTGCTTCATCCGATGGGGTTGAAACTGTGAACTTAACTGCATCTTATGATAAGGAGGACCAACCCACTTTAGAAAATACAGGCATTGTTCTGAAGGGTGATTTACAAAGTGCCGCCATCCCAGAGGCAGAAGAATGTAATGTAATGTTACAATGTCATGCAGAATCAGAAGATCTAATATCTTATGGAAAGCAATGCCAGGACATTATGCCAAATGAGCAGAAGAAAAGCAAAGACTGTAACCCAAGCCCTGTCAATAGCACCTGCAACATGTCAGCATCAGCAATTGTCCAAGGAGATAACTTCAAAGCTGAAGTAAAAAGAGATGATCTTCATATGTTGCCTGTTGAAAACCAAGAGAAATCCTCTCTCAATAATCTGGTGCATGAAATTAAGTCTCGGGATGACACGTGTATGATGCTGGATGCTTTGGGAAGCAGAAAAAATGTGGAAATATTAGGAAACGTTCAAGACACACAGCAGGGGAAAGAAGCAACAATATGTGGGTTATTAGTTCCCTTAAAAAATGACCTAAGCCATGATGATCATTCCCAAGCTGACTTCATGTTTAAAGTCAGCTGTGTCACTAAGGGAGAGGTAAAGAAAGAAAGTGACACCATGTTCCGCACAGCAGAAGCAGAGGCATCTGTATGTGGCAATGAACAACTTGGCGACACCCCTAAAACAGGTATTACAAAGACAGTGTTAATTGGTGAAGGTGACACAGCTTTGCAAGCAAGCATTCAAGATCAAGGGACAAATAAAAAAAAGCATTACTCAGAAACTATTACCAGGCTGGAACCAGAAGAGGTTTTTATAAGTACAGATTTTAATGTTGCTTCTGCAAATCAATGGAGCAAGATGCATTCAGAACATGACAGCTCACCGCTGGATTCGGAAGGAAAGGCACCAATCTCTTCATTCGCTGAGTCTAAGAAACATCACAGGAATGAATTTCTGGACATGCCTACTGAAGGATTTCCTACAGAAAGGTACTTACTTTTTACTTTACTAACTTACTAATTAATTTGTTTAGATGGAGCTGTCATTGTACTAGGGTTGCAGAGGTTTACATTTTACACAGAATAATTTGTTGTTTTGAGTTGGGCATAGTTCCTATTGCCTTTTAACCAAAATTTAGTCTAAATGGAAGACATTTTGGGGCTTGTAGAAAGCTTGACCTTCAACAGCTCCATAGACCTTTCTAGTTCTTAAGCTCCTCTGCAGTGATTCTGTGATGACCCCAATTTTCACAATGCATTGCCTAAAGTTAGGGGAGTAAATTACACTTAGAAGCCTTAAATAGGTGTGTTGGTATTTATTTTTAGTTGAAAAATTGGGCCTACGGTGTTTTCATTGTAGACTGTAAACTGAAAGTTAAATAAAAAACTCAGCTCCCTTACAACCTTGTAAACTCTTAACTTCAGTTAGCCAAGATCCACTGATATTCAAAACAGTCCCATCAGCTGATATATTTCATCATGGGACAGTGCCTCTGTATGTAAGGCACTGTACAAATCCAGGACAAAAAGATGGTTCCTGCCCCCAAAGAGTTTATAATCTAATTATAAGACATACAAAAGATGAATACAGAGAGAGAGGACATGCACATGCTAATTATGTTAATAATGCCCTTGATTGTTTGATAATATTCAGTGTTCCCAAAAATATTCAGTTGACTAAAGTTGCATTTGTATACTACATGTGTACTAAGCTAGGAGTTCATATGTGTAGCTTTCTTAATCAGGGTTTGTGTATGTTCAATACATTTTGTTAGGAGCTCAAGACTGTCTCAAACATAGTTTTTATTTTAAAAACAGTAAGTGAAATTGTTCTTTTCTGTGCATTTTTGCATCACTATTTATAATTTCTAGTATGAGCATATATGATATTTCAAAAGACTATCAAAACCAAGAACCACTTTACCACTAACTAATCATATCACTGTTTTTCCCATAACCTCAGCAACTTCCCTGAACCCTGTCATTCTGTCCTTCCTGTACCTGAAAAGGATGCTATAACTGTAACAACTAAGGCCACATCAGATGAGGCAAGAGATGACATCAGAGTAGAAAGGTACCGTGAAAAGCTTAAATATTTCAGAGACAATAATGTTCTATTTAGATGCATTCTTTCTTGGTATTATAGATATGAAAAAGAAAGGAAAAATAATGTTTTTCAATGCCACCTTCTCTAAAGTTGGGATGATAAAACAGTGATATGAGGGGAAAATTAAGATCTCTGTCCTCTACCCTTTAATATTACCCACTATGGGAAACAATAAGAGTTTTACTTCCTTTCTATGTAATTCTGAGATAAAGGCTCAGTACAGCATAGTTTTCTGAACAAAATATACATTAAAAAGCCATCAAACTGTGATAAAGGTTAATGACAAACTTTCTATTTTTTCATGTCTCATTAGAACTCCTTTTATAAAGGTATAGGATGAAATTTGATCCCAAGTTTCACAACCTGTCTCTTGAGCTTGTTTTCCTTTATATGCATGTCTGTTTTTGAAAAGGATGGAGGATTTATGGTGTAATTGTTTTCAGATTTACCATACCAATTGTCTGCCTGATTTAAAATAACTGAGAGCCTAGAGTGAGTGTGTGTACATGTTTAAATTAGGGTGGGTATCATTCTTTAAATTAATACCTGTGGCAAACAGGGTGAGGTCTTTGGAACAGCTGTTGGCAATTCATAAGTTATTTGCTTAATACTTGCATATGCTTGAATTCATTGTCACCTGTTTTTCCAGTCTGAGCATTTTGTACCAACAAGCAGCTGCTACTTCTTCTATACGCTCAACTGTAACTTTTATATCTGTAAGTGTGCATATGCTATGCTGTGTACAGAGCAATTTGAATTCTCTGTGTGTAGATTTCAGGCAACAAGGACTTCCAAAGGTAAAGAGAGGAGACTATGCCTTTGTTTAGTCTTGTTTCTTGTAAAAATATAAATGTGTGTGTGTATATATATATATATATATATATATATATATATATATATATATATATATATATATATATAAGAGCTAGAACACATCTATTGAGCCAGCTAGTTTATTCCCTATTGTTTCAGTCTGTTGACCCATCCATTTTTACATAACTCAGGAATGGGATTCCTCCACATTTCTTGGCAGTGGGTTTCATTATTACCAAATATTTCCTGATATGCAGCCTAAAGTGTTTTTGTTCTGTCCTACACAAACTGGTCCCAGGATCTTGTGTCTTAAAAAATGGTATCCATGTGTCCCTTTGCAACAGTAAATGTCCAGGGATAAAATTTTCAGACATGAGAAAAAGGCATATGAATGTTTATCTGCAGTAGGGTCAGAGGAAATCATAAGCCAGAGTATTTGAGTGCAAATAGGTGTTTTATTAGGAAATGGAAATTGGTGAGGCTTGTATTACATAAGGGGTAGTTTCAATCCCCATTTGTTCCAGACATAGCAAGATAACTTATAGTGTAACTCCACTTGTGTCAGGTAGATGGGGCCTAAATCGTGGATGGGGGAGACAGGGAGAGGCTGAGCCCCCCCAGTCAGGCTTGGCCTCGCCCATATTCTGCCCCCAGGGCTCTGCTTCAGCAGCACTGCTGGGTTTTTGAGGCTGGGACGACACTTCCCGCCTTCCTGAGTCTGGGGGCTACAGTTGCACTGCTGTGTGCTCTCCCTCCTGGCACTCTGGAGCTGGAAGCTGGCTGCAGGCATTAGCCAGTCTGGGGTGGGGACTGGTGTAATCCACATAGTTACTGGGTGCGGTATACTGCCCCATGTAGTGGCACTGAGACCACTTACAGAGAGAGAATGAGTTTTGTCTACAGCCTTAGCTGAGTGCCAGCTGGGTGGCTAGCTCAAGCAGTAGAGACTCCTGCATGAAGCTCCAGAGGTCCCAGGTTCATTTCAATCTGATGGCATTATAAGTGGAGGCTTATCAGGGTTTTCAGCTGGGTCCCTGAAGCTTGGACACCCTTCCTCAGGTAGGGGAATTGTGTAACCCATATACCTGCTGGGTATGTCACTGTCCCGTGTAGCGGCACCTTAGACCACTTGGGGTACATCTACACTGCAGCGCATTTTCAGGATACTTCCGGTATCCCAGAATAGTTATGCCGCATCTTTTGAACAAGTGCGTCATTTCGAAATATAATGGGCTCGCTATTCCGATATCCCTGTAAACCTTGTTCCATGAGTATTAAGGGACGTTTTGGAATAGCGCTCTATTTCGAAATTTGGCACTGTGTAGACAGCGCCAAATTTCAAATTTCAAAATGCACTCAAATTAAGTTATGCAATTTGCGTAGCTCAAATTACGTAGCTTATTTCAAGCTACGGGTGCAGTGTAGATGCACCCTTACAGAGAGAAAGATTGAGTTTCCTCTACAGTGGTACACGCTCATGCATGAAGCCCCAGACGTCCGAAGTTTGGTTTCATCTGTTGGCATTACACTGGCAGCTGAGGTGGGGGAGCTCTGGGTTCCTAGTGCTTGGAAGGGGCAGGGCCTCAGGCAGAAAAGCCATGGAAGGGAGGCTAGCCTCCTTGAGCCAAAAGGTCACAAACCACCCACAGCCTAAATCAGGGGTTGGCAATCCATGCCTCACGAGCAATATTTGGCTCACTTAGGAGCCAAATGTGGCTTGCAGCTCGAGCTCAGTCTCACCTCACTGTCCCTCCCCTCCGCAACGGGGAGCCCATGCTGGCAATCTAGTCTTGCATCCCTTATTGGAGCCAGCACTGTCTTCCCATGAGGTGCAGGGAAGCCCCGAGGCTCTGCGCAGGATCTGGCTTGAGGGGAAGCGCAAGTGCACTATTTCTTTCCTCCCCACAGCGATGTGCATGCTTCCTTTATTCACCCTGCTTTCCCCCGTGCTCCGGGGAGGAAGGAAGCGGGGGCTGCATGGCCTCCGCCTGCTTGGTGGTCACCAAAGAGAGCTCATGCAGCTGTGCCAGATGTGCTGGTGATGTGGGAGGCAGCTAAAATGGTGGCAGAGGAACCAGACTTTGGGGATGAAGAGTGGCTGGATTTTCTAAAGGAACAACACATTCTGGCCAAGCTGCTCCTGTCCCAAGACCCACCAGCACCCTGTTCCTGCCCCAATATCCACCAGCATCCTTCTTCTGTCTCCTGGCCAGACACCTACCCCCAGCTTGCTACTGCACCCTACCTCCCACTCAGATTCTGAACCCCCCATCCCTAATCCACTCACTGCCCACTGGACCCCTCATTTTTAGCCTCACCCCAGAGCCTGGGGGGGGGGGGGGCAAAAATCCACTAACCCTGGAACCCCAAAAGAGTTAATCTGGCCTGAGGCCTTGAAGTTCAGTCCTACCTACCCTCCCTGCCCCTTGGGGCTGGAGTGCCAGGGGAGTGAGGTGTCTCAGTTGGGGGAACATCAGTGAGGGTTGGAGGGTTTTTTTGGGGGGGGGAATTGTGTTTTTTTTTGCTTCTCGCCTGTGTGGCCTCCAACTGATTTTTCTGTAGGTCAGTGGCCCCTGTCCCAAAAAAGGTTCCTCACCCCTGCCATAAATAAAGGCAATGTGGAAACCTGCATTCTCCTCCCACCCCACCCTCAGCCCATCATACACCTGAACCCCCTGCCCTGAACATCTCCACATCCCCAAGCTACTGTACCCCCACATCTCTAGTCCCCTGCCATAACATTCCTATACCACACACCCAGCCTTGTGTCCTGAGTCTGTCGTACATCCAACTCCCCTGCCCAAAGCCCCTGACACACCCCAACCCAAACTCCTGCACCTCCACATCCCCAGCCCCACTATAAGATTGACAGAAGATATCCTGAATGCGTGCATGAAGCTGGATTTGCTCAGTTATGATGTAAACTTTAAAGAAATGTGTGAAAAGATGCAGCAGCAGAAGTTCCGTTAAATAAAGTCTGTGAGTACACTATTTCATTTATGCTTTTATTAATCATGTCAGTTATCAATAATATTAAGTTGTATATTTTCAGTCATGCACATGGGCATTTTTATACAGCTCTTTGTTGACCACTTGTTCTGAATTTTGACGTAGTTTGGCTCTTTGGTTCGAAAAGGTTGCTGATCCCTGGCTTACCTTCTTAGAAAATGGATCTCTTACTTTCCAGGCCTTTTCTTTACTTTCCGGTTGGCATAGGGGCTAGAAAGGTGTTTCTGTGGTGGACAAACACATCCAAACAGTGGGCAAGAGAGCCAAACAGTGCCTTTTCAACAACCAGGAAGACTTCAGTAAAGGGGATTTTCCAGCACCAGTGCCTTCCTCTCTAATGTCCTGCATAGGGTGGGGATTATTTTGGGGAGAGTGAGTTCTGCCAGAAATTCTTGTGCATCTGGGGGAAATTGAAGCAAAGTGTTACTAGTAGAAACAGGAAGGTTGTGATGGCAGTTCTCTGGTGCAGGCCAAACTGTTGGTGACTAAGGGAGCAATTTTAAAACCCCAACTCCTGGAGTCTCATTATGATTAAATGGGACAAAATTCCTGCCCATATAGCTGCAGAGGTCATTAGTATGTCTCCAAAGGCTACCAAAACCGGGAGCCAAACAAAAATAACCCAAATTTTATTATTTTCAAAATCCCAAGCTAATACCATGATTTTGAAGGGTCTGGATCCTGAGTCTGGAAAGCATGGGCTTGATAGTACTGTGCAAGTCATGTGGTACTTTGCAGCTAGCTACTCCATTACCTACTCCTTTCATCCTGCAGGGCTACGTGTACACATTGGCACCCTTTTCCGGAAATGCTTAAAACGGAACAGTTTTCCGTTATCAGTATTTCCGGAAAAAGTGCGTCTACATTGGCAGGATGCTTTTCTGGAAAAGCACTTTTTCCGGAAAAGCGTCTGTGGCCAATGTAGACGCGCTTTTCCGGAAAAAAAGCCCCAATCATCATTTTCACGATTGGGGCTTTTTTGCGGAAAAGACTACTGTGCTGTCTACACTGGCCCTTTCTGGAACAGTTTTTCCGGAAAAGGACTTTTGCCTGAACGGGAGCAGCATAGTTTTTCCGGAAAAACACTGACAATTTTACAATAGATTGTCATTGCTTTTCCAGAAAAGCAAGCGGCCAGTGTAGACAGCTGGCAAGTTATTCTGGAAAAGCGGCTGCTTTTCCGAAATAAGTGGCCCAGTGTAGACACAGCCCATGTGTTTAATATTAGGGAGAGAAAAGGAGGTATGTGTAGAATAGGCCTGAATGTGCCCCAACAAATACTCAGAGCTGTGCAGAGATGGCACTTTCATTAAATGGGGCTCTTTTTGCTCAAGAGAGTATCAGAATGACAGCCTGAGCTCTTGTTGCTGCATAGATATGCTGAGGGAAGAAGTTCCTTAAACTGAGGAACTTACTGCAGAAGGACAACTAACTCACACAGGTCCTATATACATAGTTAGGAATCATTGCACCCACCGCTGAAGTACCTTCACCTCTGCAGAATAGTATGGCGGTTATTGAGCAGTGTCCCACAACCATTTAGAACAAGATGTAAAGAAGAATTCTGTATCCACCCAAAAGTGGCATGGGGACTTTTTAATGTACATTTCTGTAACTATGCTTAAAATTTGGCTGGAACACCAGAACAAATATCTAATCTTGGAAAAGTACCCTGGAGCTTGGATGATTAAATGTGGTGATGTCATTCCCAGATGTTCCACGTTTAGGTGCTAGGAATAGATTAGTTGATTTGGCAAATATCCAATCTATTAGTGGACTTTCAGTCAACTCAGAGGTTTGGAGATGTTCAGTTTAGTAAACTAGGGTTAGATTGTGTAGGTATGCAAGGGGGGGAAGGATTTAGAGCAGGGCTGGGCAATAATTTTTTGAAGTGGCCCTGGGCTGCACTGGAAGGGGCGGGGCCAAAATGCTTCCTGGCTTCCCCACCCACAGACCATGTTTGGTTTGGGAGTGGGGCAGCCCCTTTGCTCTCCTTCCCTCTAAGCACCCATGCCCCTGGCGGTGGATGGAGACTTCCCATGCTCCCCCACCCCCAAGCCAATCAGAGCCTGGGGATGGGGGAGCAAGCGAAGCCTCCTCCTGCCCGGCACGAGTGCATGGCGCTTTGAGCACTGTGTGCTGCTGGCAGGGCGGAGGAGGACACTTAGTGCACTTCCTCCACTCCCAGGCCTTAACTGGCTTGGGGGTGGGAGGAGTGTGTGAAGTTTCCTCTACCCTACCCCCGGCCTGCAAAGCACGCGTGGCGCTTAGAATTGCTGCACGCTCTTGGCAGGGCGGGAGGAAGCTTCGCATGCTCCCCCACCCGTGGCTAATCAGGGCCTGCGGGCGGGGGAGCAGCAGGCCTCCACAGGCCGCATCAGCCCCCTCGGCGGGTTAGATCCAGCCCTTGGAAGCTCTTTTGCCCACTGCTGTTTAGAGAGACACAAAGCTGGCTAGAACTGCAGCTATGATTGCACAATCACTTCTGAGTCCAGTTACCCCAAAGGTGAATGTGTGGTCCCCCCTCTGAATCAGGCAGCCCAGCTGACGTGGTGAGTGATAGAATGTGTTGCATTTCTTTAATTGGTATTAGCAACAGGATTGTGGCCTTTGAGTACCTTGGGAGTTCTGGAAGGCATTATGCAATGGTATTTGTACTCCTAAATAGAGCTGGTTGGGAATTTTTTGACAAAATATTTCATTAACTTTTTGACTGAACACACTGCTTTGTTCAAATTGAAACTTTTGTCAGGAAAATTTCTCTGGTACAAGAAGGAATTTCTTGTGCGGGGAGAGAGGGAAGGAAGGAAATAGGGATATAAAATCCCATTTAATTAGCTAACCATTTAAACGTTAAGTTTCCATACTGATTAAACGGGGGTGGCTGGGCTGGAATGCCCCTGTCCACAGCACTCCTGGTTAGCCTCACCCATTAACCATTCACATCCCTAGAAAGAACCAGAGCAAGGGTCTCCGACATACCAGGGCTGTTGGTTATTCTGGAGTGTGTGTCTCTTTCTTCATTCTTGTTTTTGTTCTACATTAGCATGAAAAGACACATTAAAATCTCAAATTTTTTTGCAAAATAAAATCCTCGTGTTCTGGCTGGCCCTACTCTAAATCTCGTAGGTGCTTCTGAAAATGATATCTGATGTCTATTGAAGTTCATGTCATAATGGTGCAGAATCCCTGTTCCCTCCAATATATACATTGGTTTCCACTCTCTTTTATACCTGTATTAAACAATATTATTACATGCCAAATAAATCATAACACTACATGTGAGAGAAGGGTAAGTTGAAAAACCCTCTTTATTCTATTTACATGGGCCAGACAGTAATCCTATAAGTAAAATTGACCTAGACATGTTTTTTTAATTATCTTCCATGCACTATTCTTGCAGCTGGAAATTGGCAAGATTAGTAAGCTGTCTGAAAAGAATGTTGACTCCTTAGTAAATACTCATTCTCTTTTTTTCTCTGCATTGTAAATACAGTATTAAATATTCTAACCATTTTTCTAAGGTATGTAAGGCATAGCTTTTCCTGGGTATGTCTACACAGCAGGGCTAAACTCGAAATAAGCTACACAACTTGAGCTTTGCTAATTGCGTAGCTTAAGTTGAAATAGCTTATTTCGACTTTTGGCACTGTCTACACAGCAGTTATTTTGAAATAGAGCACTCTTTCCCCCGACTTCCCTTACTCCTCATACAATGAGGATTACAGAAGTCAGAGTAAGAAGCCCGTTATTTTGAATTTATTTTGAAATAACGAGCTTGCTGTGTAGACGCGCACTGATGTTATTCCAAAATAACTCATGTTATTCCAAAATAACACTGCTGTGTAGACATAGCCTCTCTGATTGTGCACTCAAGGAAGTTCTGATTGCTGATACTTTACGTCCATTTGAGTCCTGTGGTGTTTGAAAACAAAATAATTAAGTTAAAATTAATTTTGAATCTAAATAGTGATTAGGTAGCTTTACATATTTACTAATGAAATATGTAAAGTCCCAGCCCTGAAGCCTGTGGTGGGCAATTCAAAAAACAACAGTTATAGCCACAATCATTTTCTCTGTGACTTTGGGTGGTGGCTTCCTTACAGTTTTTCTGCATCTTGGCCCACTTGCATCTTGCTAATGCCTCCCAACAGAAGCTCCTATTCAGAGATGTTCTAAAATCCAGAATTCCCAGTGGTTACCTTTTCCTTTGCTTCCCATTTTCACTGTAACTGTACTGTGCAACTACCCCCTCCTGCTTTCCTTTCTCTGTTTCTGACTCTGAACCAAAGTCATATGTTCTATTTTTCTTGACAATTACTGTGGGCGGGGGACTGTTTTGTATGAAGAAGGTCAAGCATGTATATTGTTTTGTTCAGAGTGAGATTCAATTGAGTCGGACGTATCGATTTGGCCAGGCAAATGGCTCAATGCCCATATTTAAATATCAGTGACTACAATTGGCTGAACATTTGTAATTTCAAGGGCAAGGGAAGATTTAGAGTTGATTCAAATCTATGTTTCCCTTTCTGTGTCAGCCCACCTTATCATGCATGCAGCTATGCTCCACAGGCTGTATGGTACTTGGAGTAGCAAATCCTGTGCAAGCAGTACGTAATCATTCTCACCTGGTGCTTTGATCTGAGCACCATAATCATGGTAATTTGAATGTGACATCAGAGTATTTTCGGTTAGCATGACATGTAACCTGCATACTGATATAATGATAGGCTTTCTGTTTACAAATGATGTATTGTCCTGCAGAGGTCAGGCCTGCCAGTGCGGGAGGGGAGAAGAGGGCAATGTCCTGGGGCCAGGTGATTCTAACGGCAGCAGTGGCGGAATTGCTGACTGACTCAGAATTGCTGTGGGAGCCCTGGGCCGTGCACTCTGGTTGGCTTGGAGGGATGGGGGGGAGGGAGCATGCCTTCTGGGTGGTGCTGGGGCTGGCTCTCCCAGTTCTCCCCCCGTTCCGCCTGAAACCATGCCCCTTTCGGGAGTGTGGAATCACCCCCCACCAACATTGCAAGCAGCACGGCAAGCTCCTGGGCTCCCTATCCTAGGTATGTGGAAGCCAAAGTGTGCATATGTAACCCACACACCTAGGGTACGTCTAGACTACAGGCTTTTGTCGACAGAAGTTTTGTCGACAGATACTGTCGACAAAACTTCTGTCGACAAAAAGCGTCTACACTACATTCAGTTCTATCGACAAAGCAAGCTGCTTTGTCGACATGGTAGTGTAGACGCAAAGGACAGTTTACATGCAATAACACCTTCTGTCGACTGAAACTCTGTCGATAGAAGGCGTTATGCCTCGTAAAATGAGGTTTATCAGCATCGACAAAACTGCTGAGTTCTGTCGATGTTATGTCGACAGAACTCAGTGGTAGTGTAGATGCAGGTATAGTTTTGTCGACAAAAGTCCAATTTTGTCGACAAAACTCTGTAGTCTAGACACACCCGTAGTGTGGTTACTGAGCAATAGAAATGGTACATAGACCACAGCAACAGTTAAGATCAAGAGACTTCTACAGCATGGGCTGGGAGCCAGCTGGCTTTTAACTCGGAGGGTAAAGGCTGCTATGCTCTGCTTCAGAGGTCCCAGGTTCAAATCTGCCTGTTGGTGGTTATACCTAGTTAATAGCATCTGGGACTTAGCAGAATTAGCTAAGGTTAGCATTCATATAGAGCTTGCTGCTGGTCCTGTATACCTGCATAAAAAAATCTCGATCAGTGTGTAATACATATTTATTGTCACGGTTTCTGCACTAGTATTGCCCCTCCATCGCCCACTCCAGGAATGGCTAGTCAGGTCTTAGATCTCCAGCAGATGTCTCTAGGCAGATGTCCTTCTGCCTGTCCCTCCTGACCACGGGTGTTGAAGCTACACAGCTCTCTGCCTTACACTGTTATCCCCATGAGGCCAGTCTGCCAGTGTGTTGCTGTGAGCAGGCTATTGCCAGCGGTTACACATTACCACACAACTCTTTCTAAACAGGCTCATTTAGGTTTAACCACTGGACCATCCTCCATTGTACACATTTGTTTTCAGTCAGTATATTTACAGTTGCTTTGACCAGTAACATACAGGATTATTTTTGTAGTTCAGCGTTGAAAAACCCCCACAGTACTTAGGGAGCTGAGTACATAGCGGAGACTTTAGCCACTACGGTTGCAGGTGTCTTTGCTGTGAACTTAAGAGTACAATCCAGGAAGACACTGAGTGCCCTCCAAGATCAGGAGCTAATTTAGTGAAGGGCTAATCGCTGACTGTTTCAACCATATCAGAGATTATTTTCTTTCAGAAGCTTGATCTTACCTCCTCCCTTTCTTTGAAGGCCACTCATAAGATTCTTCCCATCAGATCCCCTTCAGTCCTGATCTTCTTTTAATAAAGAACCATAGGGTTCAATGAGACTCTGGTCTCTAGAATGGTTCCACTTTAAATTCTTTCATTTCCTTTCACCTCCACCTGAGAAGCCCTAGTGGAGAGAACCTGGAAAAACAGACAGTTCTTCAGCATAGCCTGACAGTCAACAAACATTAGGCCAGGTTCTCTGCTCCAAGTCAGTGATACCAACAGAAAAGACCTGGGGCATGGTCACGGCACAAAACCAATCATCCTAGTTCAGCTCCTTCCCCTTAAGCCAGTGGTCTCCAACCTTTTTAAACCCAAGATCACTTTTTAAATGGGGGTCTGAGGGCTCCAGCTGGGGTTCAGGCTCTGGAATGAAGCTAGGGATGAGTGGTTCAGGGTATAGGATGGGACACTGGGTTGGGTCAGAGAGTTGGGGTGCAAGAGGATGAGGGCTCCAAGTGGGGGTGCAGACTCTGGAATGGGGCCGGGATGAGGAATTTGGGGTGAGAATGGGGGATCCTGGTTTGGGGGGACTCGGGCTGGGACAGAAGGTTGGGAAATGGGTGGCGGCACAGCAAAGCTAACGCAGGCCTTCCGTCAACTCCCTGCTGTGGGGCCACCAGAGAAATTCAGTTTAAGGTAGGTCAACTCCAGCTATGCTATTCTTGTAGCTGGAGTTGCGTATCTTAAATCAAATGTCTCGAGTAGTGTAGGCCTGGCTACCACCTTAGCAAGCAAAAAAGATAGGACATCTGTAAACTGGACAGGACCTAAGCTAGTTGTCACTCCGGTCCTATAACTAGCCACTGTTTTTTATCCACGCATGTACTCGTTTCTGCTGATGCTATGGGGAGATAAATCTGTGACCAGTGTTCCTAGAAAGGATAGGCTCCTGTTTTGAAGATGATGTTCTCTATACTTACTGAGCTCATGCAAAGCTCAGGGAAGGCTAACACACTTACTTTTGTGCTCCTTTTTGTAGGCATTGAAATTTTCACCGAAGTGCTTTTATTCCTTTAAGCCCCATTGTTTTTCACTGCTAACTTGGCTTATGAAAGATAAAACAATGTAATCAGTAAAACTTTTTGATTTTATGGCACTCATGAGCTTATGTGAAGTCTTTGGAATTTGTTATTTTGATAACATTGTTATGCACTTCTTGCTGATAGAAGCATCAGAGTTAAGACTACCTCCAGCACTCAGTGAAAACTGGATTTGTTTTTCAAAGGGAGGGCAAAACTGATTATATACAGGGTCACCTGCCATAGCAGGAGGCAGGACTCAATCACCTCTAGCCCTGTCTTCCTAAGTGTGCATACACCTGGTTGTTTTCTAATAATTAGGGCATAATTAGGTTAAAAGACAATCTAATTTGTCTTTTTCAAAATAGATTGGTGTTAACTCATGTTGGGTATGTCTACACAGTAGGGCTAAAGTCAAATTAAGCTACACAACTTCAGCTATGTCAGTTGTGTACAGGGACGGCCCATGAGCATAGGCAGACTCAGCGGTCGCCTAGGGTGCCGCCGGCCCGGAGCGCCCGATGATGACGTCATGGCCGTTGACAGCCGTGCAGGCGGGGGCACCGATCAAGCCTTCCGCCTGGGGCACCAGCCGCCGCAGCCAGCCTTGGGCCGCTTCCGATTATGTAGCTTAAATAGAAATAGCTTAATTCGCTGTCTACAGAGCACAAAGTTGAAGGAAGAACACTCTTCCTCCAGCTTGCATTACTCCTTATGATATGAGGGTACGTCTACACTATCCTCCTAGTTTGAACGAGGAGGCTAATGAGGGTGACCGAAATTGCTAATGAAGCACGGGATTTAAATATCTTGAGCTTGATTAGCATATTCCTGGCCGGTCGCCATTTTGGAAACTGACTAGCCTGAAGTAACTGCCTGCGTCTACACACGGCAGAGAAGCGCAATTCCGAGATAAACCCTTTAGTTCGAATTAACAGTTAAACCTCATTCCAACAGTCATTCCATGAGGTTTAACTGTTAATTCGAACTAAGGGGTTTAATTTGGAATCGCGTAGGGGGCTAGTGTAGACGTACCCTGAGGGTTACGGGAGTCAGAGTAAGAAGTCCTCCAGCTCAGATTATTTTGAAATAAAAACTTGTAGTGTAGATGTGCACTAATGTAATGTTAGTTATTCTGAAATAACACGGCTGTGTAGATGTACCCGTTGATAGCTTCATTCCTCCCCTCATTCATACAAAAAATTAAACTCAGCAATGATGGACATTGTGGCACTCTGCAATAATTGTGTAACTATTTGGTTATATTTTTTTAAAATGCTACAGTAATGCGTGAAATTTCTGTGGGAGGGTTCCTCTCCACAAAGTCCCTCTAGTTGTTTGTTTGCTGTCTTGTTTGCTTGTTTTCACAAATAACAGCTGAAGTTGCCAAAGAGTGATCACTGAACTTTAGAAAACTTTCAGCAAACTTGGACTGATTTTCAAGACAGCTTGGGCCAATGTTTGTTTTCAACTGGAAACTATGCGAAAGTCTATGGTTTCCCATCATTTTGTTCCTAGACCATGAAAAATGTGGTAGTTCCCGCTGAATTTGGTTTGTTCAAACCTGAAACTCAGTGATAATGCTGGGGGTTCAAACCCCCGTGCAAAATGTAACTTCAAAGAGAGTTTCTCTCAAAGCCTTAAGAAACAAAACTGCTGAGATTTGCACAGCTCTGATGCTTAGCCACCACACACAGTTCTCATGAGGACATATTCATATACGGGAAACAGTGTTATATAAAGTTCAATAATGCAGAAAAGGTTTGTGGGTTTTTGTATTATATATCCAGTACAGAGAGGCATAGACAACTTTTTTTATTTCTTGGAGGGCAACATTTTGAGGTCTGACTCATGAGGTTTTTTGAAAACAGGAAGCTGGCAATACTGCCATAGTATGTTGAATAACTTCAGAGCAAGTTCACAGCTAAAGAGGGCAGTGCTGGCCTGGCTACCCCTAATGGTGCTAGGGCCATCCTTAGCTCCCAGTCAGATGTGTGCTGACATTGAGGCAGCTCCTCTAGTCACATGGAGGGGCAGCTTCAGTAGTGGAGTCTCACAGCTTAAACTGCTATGATACTCAGTCCCTCTGTGGATTTTGTCATGTCACATAACACAGCATTTTCAGATTTGGGCACCTAAAATTTGGTATTTTAATCCAGAATTAAAGACTTCATACATCCAAGATGAAACTGTTGGCTTTTAAGTTCTTTGTGCCTCAGTTTCCATATTTGTGAAAGAGGACTATGATGAGGTAGTCTGGCTTCTTAAGGGTACTGGTGGCAAACAGTGTTCCCTCTAATTTTTCCATTCATGTGTGGAATAATGCTTATGTGCACCAAGCAGATTTGGATGTGCACTACCAGTAAAAATAAATGCTGCTAGCTGTGGGAGCTCTTGGCACTCTGATAACAGCTGGGCAATATTTGAATCTCCCGTGGGTGGCCACCTAAGCACTCAGCTTACAGAGAAGTAGAGGGAACACTGGCTAATACTCAGGCCACACTTCACCTGATTTGGTCCTTTAAGATTTGAAAGGTCCAATATTTTGCGAGGGAGGAAGGAAGTAGGGAGGTTAAATTGTGGATAATTGTGTAAACATGTAGCCCCTGAACAACTCAGCTGTTACACGGTTGCACACACCCTCAGCCGGCTCCTCACTGCTGCCTCCTCAGTGTGTGGGGTGGGAACCTGTGTTTAGCCATGAACGTTAACCAGTAAGCCAAGCTGAGGATGAGCTGGGAGTACAGGACCCAATGGCCTCCTCCCACAGCGTAGACACAACCCACAACAAAATGCTGCCTGATGGATCTTCCTAGCTGAAGGATTAATTAAGAGAAAATGGGCCAGTTAAGGGTGAAACTGGCTTAGGCCCTACATTATAGCCCAGCTCCATGGAGGAAAGCTGAGGACTTTTGTCTGTGGAGAGAGAATTGCTGGAGTTACCCAGCTCCGGAAGGATGGTTGGGGCTACTGGCTAAAAAGAGAGACAGTGAATGTTCCTGGAGTAGAATGAGGGATTCTGGTTCAAAGAGACACGGGGGACTGGTTAACTCAGGACCTGGCTCTAGGGAGGAGAGCTGTGAATCTCCTGTTTTGAGGGAGAAAGACTCTGAAGCAGAATTCCAACTCTAGGAAGAGAGACATGTCTCCTGAACTGGGATGAAGAGCTGAGCTGGGCTTTTAGAGGGACCCAGAGATGTGTGACCCCGGGCAAACTAACAAAGTAAGTCACCCCCCCCCCTTGAAAAGTGAATAACTCAGACCCAGAATGGGGGTGTGGGTTTCTGAAGCAACCAAAGTCTAGTGGGTGAGGGTGGGGGAGTTCCTGAGTTCAGTGTGTCACCCAGGCTACAAGGAGTCTCATCTTTTAATAAGGACTAATGATAAACTTACCTGACTTCCAAAGGAGAAAGTTTATAATGGGTTTAATTAGGCCCCAGGCCTGTAATGTACCACATGTGCTGTGCCTCCATGGAGCCCAAATGCAGACTGTTGATTGCAGGATAGGGACAGAAGTGCTAAATCTTATCAGAATCCACATAAAACAATCTTCCTCCCAATTCTCCAGCAGCTGGGGTCTGTTTTTGCAGCTGGGAGCTAAGGCGCGCTTTAAGGCTACACTCCACCCTCCCAACACACACACACATATGTGAACTATTGTGACAATAATGGTAATTTATTATAGTAGTACACACAAAATAGTACGTGCTGTCCAAATGTAAGACACGGTCTCTAGCCAGAAGAAAGCCAAATCAAAGCCATTTAATAAATGAAGGCTGCAGAGATGGGATCAAAACGTACAATCTCTTTTTGGGGTTTCCCCCAGTACGTATCAATGAACTTGCACTTCACTAATTTCTTGTCGGAGTTCTCACCTTTTTTGGTGAGAAGTGATGTGCAGTGGAGGATGCCTCTTGTGCCTAAGGGCTGACTCCAGCTCTGACTCTTGAAGAGCACTCTCACTCAAGTCCTGGACCTGGAGCCATCACTTCTGTTGGGATGGAATCACATGATTTTCCCATTCTCAGACTGGGCGTTTGGCTGCACCTCCAAGGGTACTAACTGTGATCACCTCAGCAAGCCTCCCTTAAATTCAGCTCTGTCTGTAATTCTCTTCTCTCCAGGAGCTTTGCCCAGAGGATCATAGTGACATACTGTTAAAACAAAGTATTACATTATTCAGAACCAAAGCATTTTAAGAGAAAAACTATTTTAAAACAATAAACACACTATATGCTTGCTGGCCCGCCCCAAGTCGTACCATTCCCTGGAAGCCCGGGGAAGGCTCCAACTGCTTTCAGATATGCTGGTAGGACCTGTGTTTCTGTCCTCCAGATCAGTTCCTCTAACCAGGAAGAACGCGCTCAGCATGCTCCCTCTCCAGAGATCCCTTTTAACTGTTTTTTCTCCCTCTGATCTCTAGACTTCTACCATAACAGCTGTGTAAATTCTGGTTTGAGCTCAGGAGCAGGCTGCTGTCTTGTATTTGCCTCGCAATGTTGCATATCATTCCCTGGTTATTTTCCATTAGTCCCCTATTAAGATAGACTATATGTTCTTGCAGAGATGCCCAATAACACAGCGAACAATAACTTCATTTTACTGTCCAGGTCACATACATTAGCCATAACATTATCAGTTTTATGTAGCCGCTCCATGTCTACCAGAAAGGAGCATTGAGGGAAGAAACTGAATGAATTTCTGGAGAACTGGTTGATCAGTTTAATGGCACTGGATGAATGAAGGAGTTGGGATTAGAGATGAGTGAGTAAACACTGGTAATTGAGCCAGAGAGTCATCTCATGACCCCTCCTCTGCACAGTTACCCAGTTGTTCATTCAGTGCAGACTTTTGTGTGAGCATTCTGTTCAAGAGTCAGTCAGTTAGGCTATGTCTAGATTGCAGGCTTCTTTCAGAAGAACCTTTTTTTGGAAGAGATCTTCCAAAAAAACTTCTTCCAAAAGAGAGCTTCCACACACACAAGCTCATTGAAAAAACGATCTGCTTTTTCCAAAGATAGCATCTACACTGAATGGACGCTATCTCGCATTTAAACTGTGATTGCTATGGATGGAATGGCCACCAGGGCACCTGTGCTTTTTCCTCTTTCTTCTTCTTTTGAAAGAACTCCCTCTTCCACATCCACAGATGCCTTTTTCTGAAAGAGCTCTTTTGGAAAAAAGCTTATTCTTCATAGAAAGAGGATTACCAATGACGGAAAAACCCCCCTGTTCTTTCTTTTTACTTTTGGAAGACTGTGACTGCAGTGTGGATGTAACTTAGGTTTTGTCAGAAAAACGGCCATTTTTCTGACAAAACTCTGTAGTGTAGACATACCCTTATTTAGTCTTTTGAGTGGTGGAAAGATAGGGCTTGAGTCAGTAAATATTTTCAGTGACAGGGAGTTGATGGCAACATAAGTTTCTGTCCAGGTAAAAATGCTAAAACTGGCCCTACCAGCAAGAATTCAGCTAAACTTTGGCTGTGGATGTTTGCCAATCTCAAGGGTCATTGGGAGAGAGGAGGAGTTAGTTGTCTACTCTGGAAACTTCTAGGTGCAGCTGTGGTAGCACTGCTGCAGTAGTACTTTAACGCAGCATTGTGGTGATGGCAGGAGCGCTGGGAGAGAGATCTCCCAGGGTTCTATGTCAGTGTCTTTCAACCAGTGGTACAAGTGTCCGCAGGGATACTCGAGAGGAGTCGGGGGGGGGAGGGGAGGTACATCAACACAACTGAAATTTGGAGAAAACGGAATTTTTGTTTTAAGTTTTACAGTGCTTTATAATTTTTGTACTTTTTACACCCACAAATTTCATCACCCGCCTGGCTACAATGAAGTTGTTTAAACAAATGTGACACAATGGTAGAAAAAAAGTGTGTGTCTGAAAACTGTAGGTACTGGAGGTACTTATAATTTTTTTTTGAAAAAGGAGTACTTCATAAAAAAAAAGTTGCGAAACTCTGCTCCAGGTAAACCACTTCCACAGGGGAGTAGCTAACTGTACTGATAGCATGGCTCCGACCACTGTAGCCTGATTTATACTGGCTCTTTATAGTGCTGTAACTTGCTGTGCTGGGAGGGGTGTGTGTATGTAGACATAGCCTCAGTCTCCACTTTTTTCCCTTTTGTCCTTTTGTACCTGCTGCAACCACTGTTTTAAAAATGGATTCCAGGTGAAAGTGGAGTTGTTTTCTTCCTGGACCCTCCTCCCTCTCTCTTTATGCATGAGAGGATAGCTGGATGCCCAGACCTGCACCAAGAAATCCCATTAACTCTTCTTTTTTCATTCCTGCTTTCATGTGGCTCAGGTTTGGGGCTGGGGAGAAAGAATCATCCTTTCTGGCAGCTGCTTTATTACCTCCAGTCTCAGTTTTTGTCAGCATGGATGCTGATTCTCCTTACTGGAGCTGAGGAAGCTATTCATAGCTATCAAGTTTAACCCTTTTTTAGTCACGATTTTGCTTTTTCTTAATTAACTGCTAATTAACAAATCCTTTAGGGGAGAGTGGAACAAGGGGAGATATGATCATGGCTGGTCCATAAAGCAATTCAGAATTCATGAAAATATTAGTGACTTTTGTAAGTGCTCAGCTCTGCTTGCTTCATGTCAGATAGGTCCAGCTCACATCATTACTGTAAGCCATACTAGATGCATACGAGCATAAGCAGGAGGCAAACAGTACTGTTAAGTTCTGTGTAAGACCAAGAGCTGGACAAAGTTCTGAGAGATCAAGTTTTGAAGCTAAGGAAATAAGCCAGTTTTGTCATGTGAAGGAGGATTAGCAAGCATGCATCAGAATTGAGCTGTGGGAGTCGGCAGGCTTCTACAGTCAGAACCATGAAGACTCTAAACTTCTGCTGAATTGAGCCTCTATAGTTAAGCAAACATTTGTATCAAATGCCTGGACTTGACCTTTGGTGAGAAGTGAATGCATTAAATCTTCTATTACATGAAACTGACTTAAGTATAAAATAGTGTGGTGATTAACCCCTTGGTTGGTTGGTTGGAAATTGTAAATACACCCAGAATCACAGAGTAGTAAACAGCAATGGAAAATAAGGTTAAAATTCCATAACCACAGAGCCACGTTTATTCTGTAGTCAGTGGCATACAACCATAGAGAATGGAAGGGGTTAATTAAGGATGTATTTAACTTTTTCAGCTCCATTGTGCTACAGGGTGATAGCATATGTTTCTAGGAGTTGGAATTTAACACCAGGCTTAAAGGGACCTGATTTAAGTTTACAACTCTAAACAAGTAAGGCTTCAATAATAGCTAATAAAACTAGGCAGAACTTTGCCTGCATCTTGGAAGTTTGGAAAGGTCGCCTTTCAAGTTGGGCCAAGCACTCTGCCAACATCAACAATCAGAGTTCCGCGAAGTGTCTTTAAAAATTAAATATCAAGTCGTGTGGCTTGGCTGTACGGATTGTTGTTTAGTTTGTAATCATTTAATTTGTACAAGTCTTTACTGTCATACATAGTGGAAAGCGTTGTGAAAACTCAAAACAGCTATCAGCTTGTCATGACTCAAAAAGTCCTGGAAGAAACTTTGTAACAGAGAGAAAAGAATGAAAACCACGTGTCAGTCTCACTGGCTTTTACTGGGTGTGTGTGTGTGTGTATGAGAGAGACAGAGAGAGAGCTCAAAATACCTACAAATTCAGGAGCAGTTTGCTTAATGATCGATTAGGGCCTTTCTTTTTCAAACATGGTGTAAATGTTCAGAAATGCAGAGGCGTGCCACAATAACGCAGCTCTACATTCTTCTGAACCCAGGCAGGATCAGATGCCTTTGGAGCAATTGCATGTTTGTTAGATACTGGCCTTTCCTTGGGGAGCCTCATGGGAGGAGCCTCTGACAGACGGCTCCAGTTTTATAGTCATTGGCCTTTTGTGTGTTTCAACTTTCAAACAGTCTTTCATTCAGAAGAGAAGCACTTTGGAAATGCAGCACCAAACTCAGATTTCTGGAATATTTCTTTGGCTGACTGGGATAAGTTTTTACTTTCAGTGGATTCAGCAATGGATATAGTTAATTGTCCCGTTGCTGTCTGACTTTGAAGTTTGGACTGAAAAGATGGAAGTTTAGAAGTTACTCTCATAAAGGAATCTGTGCTAAATTGGTGGGCGTGGTTTTACTTTGTTTTGTATTTTAGCTGAGGATGATTTGGAATGGCAGAGCTGGTTATTATTTCTTGACACTGGTAAGTGTGAATTGTTTGAGAGAGGATTATGCAACTAAGTTTATTTATGGGTTGGTTTATAAAGTAACGTTAAAAAAACATCGGGGACTAAAAATGAAAAGTAGTTTGTTTCTGTCCTGCCATGCAAACTCTTTATTGCTTTTTATAAAAGATGTCATATTTTTCTTTTTTGCTGCTTCCACGTTGTTCTTCAGTTATCTTTGAAGAGTTACATATCTACGGCATTCATATTGAATGGAATGTTGTCTTTTCATATAACTTTATACTGAGTTTTTAAAGAATCTTTAATTAGATTGGGATTAACTATCATGAAGTAGCTGAAAAGACTGGGGTTTTGTGAATATTACCATAGAATGTGGCTGAATTTCTTTTAGGCTCTAGTATCAGTGTGTGTTTAGCAGTTCAGTAGAGACGACGGGTAAGTTATATTTGCACATTAAAATTTCTGGCTCAAGATTACTAGCCATAAATTGGAAATTTCAAGTCTATAAAAATTACATCACAACATGACCAAAAGTATTCTTATGCCTAAAAAAAGCTGAAATACATATGACTTTGTAATCATGGATATTCTGTCTGTAATGTAGCAAATGAATTATGCTTTTTAATCTTGTGCAATTATTTGTAACATTTCATACAGCTTCTTACTGTTAGTTAAAGATTGCATAGCAAAAACTATTTTAATCTATAATGCTATTTCAGAACATTTACTTTATAGACTTTTTAAAACAATAAGTACATACTGACTATAATATGCCACCTTAATTTTAATCATACAGTATTATAATCATTCCATACACTTAGACTTTCTCTTCTGTCTTAATGACTGTTTGTAGTTTTTTCACACTGATAGGGAAAACTGATTATGCAGGTAGGGAAAATTTAAGGGATCGCCAAAATGATATATGTATGGAAGGAAAAGTTAAGAGGGATTCCAAGCCCTAAAGTAATTTATGACTTAACATCACCACCTGCTGCGGGAACTTTGTTATCATGTCAAGATTTCCACAAATACTGCCAGAAAAGTAACACTTCAGAAAATTACTCTTTGCTATTGGGTACTCTGGCCAAGACTGTGATGCTATTGTTTTCCAGTTAGTATGTGGTATTTTGTGATTACTGGCAGGGACCGCAAAATGTAACATCAGTTGAATTGGGGTTGTCTCTCAGAAGATGGGTATCTCCCTTGAGGAAATCATTTGAAAAGATTTTTTTTTTTAGAAACAATTCAGCTTCTATTCAATACAACTGCTGCATTTATGTCCTTCCATTTTTTTTGCACACAAAGAGGATTCCCTTGTGCCTTGAAGCCACAGCCCTATGGTGGGAGCACTGTGGAGCTGCCTTCCAGGAGGGATCTCAGGAAGCATGGTGCTTCCGGCAGGCTTTCTTAAAGAGCTTCTGATGAGTCCAGCTACTATGTAACCTTTTGGAAGTTGCAGCTTGTGCAGCCTTTTGAGCCAGGCCACCTTCACTGCTTATCCCTCCTGCCTGACTTCTTTTTGGGATAGCTAGTGTTGCAGGCAATACTAATTGTGCTCTTGCGCAGATGGCAATTGTGCCCTGCCACTGCCCAGAGTGGTCAGGGCTTGATAGAGGGCCCTTTCTACCTATGCAGCCATCTTCTGCATCTTCATATGGGGTTCTTAAGGCACATTCGGGTTGAGGATCTTTGTGAAGAATTCCTCTGCTCTGCCTACTTATTCCTCATATGAAGGCTTCATAACTTTGTGCCATTCACATTTTTTTTTCCACAGGAGCCAGTATTAGATCCTGGCAAGAATTATGCTTCTGGTAAATGGCAGTGATAACAATAGTTATAGAAGGAATGTTATGGACAGCTGGCACAATTTAGGGAAACTGCACATAACTACTACTTAAAGGTTCAACACCTACACCTAGAGCTGTTGCCTTTCATTGGTGGAGACCCACATCTCTGTCCTTTTGGACTGAGATATTTCCAGGCTGCATTGTTCCCTGCTTTCACTGTATTACTCCCAGCAAAAAACTAAGCAGGCCCGCTTCACTTCTCTCCTCAGAGATCTGACATGGTGTAGTTGCTAGAGCTGTGTTATCACACAGTTCTTCTAAGCAAGTGTATTGTATTCATAAGGTAAAAACACTACAGAAAATAACATTAAAAAACATGAAAGAACCTATGTGCAGTCTACTAAGTCTACCAGAGGTTTTTCTCACACACCCATCTCCACACAAACTCTGGCCAATGTCTATCCTTCAAACCTTTCCCGGCCTAAGGAGTCAGTTTTCTGGATCAGAACAAAAGCCCTGAGCCTGTTTAAAACTAGGGTATTTAACCAAAAACCCTTTGTTTGTTTGTTAGTGCCTGGAGAATTCAGTTTGAACTAATATATCTGAACTTCTGCAAGGAGTGTCCAGAAAATTATTAAAATTGCTCGAGCAGCATATTATATTTATCTAGGTATGATAAATATAAAATTAAAGAATTAAAACTAGCTTAAGTTTGTTTATGGAAATATATATGTGCTGTAAAGGAAGGCTTTGACTAGTAAGCACTGCACAGGGAAGGCCTTAAAAATAATGTTAAAGGGCCGAAAGGAGTAAAGTATTGAGAATGTTTGGTTCAAAGAATAACTAGTGAGATAAGGAAAAGTTTCTAAAAGAAGGCCTTTGATAGATGGAGACCATAGATGGTTAAATCAATCAAAGAAAATTGTCTTAAAATAAGCCTCACAGCCCTCCACCAACCCACACTTTAACTAGCGTTAAAGCCTGTGTGAACCGAAGTGCAATGGGAAAATGATTGGACAGCAAGAAAGATCAGGGGGTGGGGGAGTGGGGAGGGGAAGGGAGGCGAGGAGAGGAAAGGCTTTGAAAGATAAGAGGTTGGAAATCCTGTCTGAATTAAGACAAGAAGTAAGGATGAATTGTCTCAAATTGGTTTTAGTTGAAGTCAATAATTGGCAATGACATCACTTTGTTTGATAAAGGATATACAAAAAGTAAATTCTTAAAAGGGATTAGAGATATAAAAGGATAAGTAGTTAACCAGTTACTAGGTTTATTATCCTTTAACAAACAAGTGATGTTACCAGCATGCTTACAGGTTAACCAGAGGGCTAGGCCCTGCCTAAGAAGCCACCCTCAGGATCCCAGCCCTCCCTGGTTAATCAGTTAAACAAAACGTTTAACTTTTTTAATGGGTATTTGCATCCCTAAATATTCCCTAGATATTCATCGCAAATATCTGCCTGACCACGTTGGAGCCAACCAATATGAGTCTAAGCACCCTTGGGTTTTAGACTGTTTGTAACTATCTTTAAAAGATGCTTATAAATGTTTTGTTACTGTTTGAGTGTAATAAAAAGTCTAAATAGTAAGCAATTTAGACTTGTTTAAAGCAATGCATAACATAGCATTTGGCCTTTGAATGTAATAAAAATATGGCTAAATTGGTGTTTTGCAATTTTCTACATTAATATTAATATTTTCAAATATTAATAATTCCAGCACCCCATCTGCATGTCCCTCCCTGGCTCTCTTATTTGTCCCATTCATCTGTCATGTCTTACCTGTTTTTACAGGACCTAGTAAAATGGGACCCAAAGTGGTTGAGAGTTTTAGGCACTGTCTGGCACTATCTGAAGGGAGATAAATGCAGGATCTGATGGGAGATTTTTCTGTTATAGTTGAAGAACTAGTAAATATTTATTAGATATTCTAAATGGCTATGTATTTGTTACTGAGGCTTCATTTTTAGTTATTTAGGAAGTATAAGCTGTGCTCTAAATTTTGACATTTGTTACCAAAACCAGACTTGGAATAAGGAGAACAAACTTCAGTAACTGCTATCCTTCTGCTCTAACAC
This sequence comes from Pelodiscus sinensis, assembly GCF_052426305.1. Taxonomy (NCBI): domain Eukaryota; kingdom Metazoa; phylum Chordata; order Testudines; family Trionychidae; genus Pelodiscus; species Pelodiscus sinensis. The sequence goes on along the minus strand of NC_143059.1, from coordinate 55,813,739 downwards.
TTAAAAGACCTCTCCTAAATGTCCTTGAAGGAGGTATTATAAAGGAAGGAGAATGTTATTTATGTTAGCAGTTTTAATTTGTTGATCGAAGAGAGACATTGGTCCCTCTCCTGACACCAGCACAGAAATATCTTGTTCCTCCCAAACCTGTTGAATTCTCTTAATAGCAATCTTAGAGATCATAAAGTATAATTTTCCTTTTATAGGAATAAAAGCATTTGGGGGTATGCACAAGTAATTACAGTGGCTTATCTTGTTCTTTTTCTGTCAATTCAATCTTGATATCATCAAGGGTAATTTGTGTGGAATAAATTTCCAAAGAAAGCAAGAGAAGCTTAAACTCTGAGAGCATCTGACATAGCTGAAGTTAGGTATCCTAATTCAACTTTTTCCCTGATGTGTAGAGGTACCCTTACTGAAACAGAAGGAACATTAAGCAGTCTAGACCGATAGTTAGACTAAGGGTATGTCTACACAGCAGGGCTAAAGTCGAATTAAGCTATGCAACTTTAGTTACGTCAATTGTGTAGCTTAAGTGGAAATAGCTTAATTCAGCTTTTGGCACTGTCTACACTGCAGGGAAGTCAAAGGAAAAACACTCTTCCTTTGACTTTCCTTACTCCTTGTAAAAAGAGGGTTACAAGAGTCAGAGTAAGAAGTTCTCCAGCTTGACATTATTGTGAAATAGTGGCTTGCAGTGTAGATGTACCCTTTGTTATTTCGGGATAATATCAGTTATTCTGAAATAATGCTTCTTTGTAGACATAGCCTCAATTAGATGGGCTGTTGGACCTCTTCCCATTATAGAATGTTGCTTATATATGGTATACTAACAAAACACATGGGCTACATCTACACTGCAGGCTTTTTGCGCAAGAACAATTGTTCTTGAGCAAAAACTTGCCGGGTGTCCACATTGCATGCACGTTCTTGTGCAAGTAAATTTACAATAAAGCGTAGGAAAACAGGGCTTCTTCCAGAAGAGTTATTCATCTCCCCATGAGGAATAAGCCCTTTTGTGCAAGAGCTCTTCCACAAGAAGGCAGTGTAGGCAGGCAACATGATTTTCTTGCGCAAGAAACTACTATAGCTAAAATGGCCATCAGAGCTTTCTTGCGCAAGAGAGCGTCCACACTGCCATGGACACTCTTGCGCAAAAGCACATCTCTTGCGCAAAAACATATGTCAGTGTGGACGTACTCTTGTGGAAGACCTTTTGCACAAGAACTCTTGAGCAAAACATTTCTTGTGCAAGAAGCCTGCAGTGTAGACGTAGCCTTAGAGATTTTCACAACAGCCTTGTGCATTGGTGAATGCGGTGGCACATATTTTATACACTGGTAAGATGAGGCTCAGAGAGTTTGACTGGCATAATATAATTCCTGGTTTTATATATGAAACAAAATACAGGACTATGTAGCACTTTAAAGACTAACAAGATGGTTTATTAGATGATGAGCTTTTGTGGGCCAGACCCACTTCCTCAGATCAAATAGTGGAAGTGGGTCTGGCCCACGAAAGCTCATCATCTAATAAACCATCTTGTTAGTCTTTAAAGTGCTACATAGTCCTGTATTTTGTTTCAGCTACACCCGACTAACACGGCTACATTTCTATCACTATTCTACATGCAAGGCTGGTTTTATATATATAGTATTACTGTTAGCTCAGGAAATCTTGTAGTCCAGCTCCTGTTCTAACCATGAGACAACATTTCCTTCCTGTACTTCTTCTCTTAAAAATATACTGGGCCAACAACACAAACACTGATCAGTCTTCCCTTTGTACAGGCAGTCCCCGGGTTACGTACAAGATAGGGACTGTAGGTTTGTTCTTAAGTTGAATTTGTATGTAAGTTGGAACTGGTACATATTGTAGGGGAAACTCTAGCCAAACATTTCTCCAGAGCTCAGTTTTATTCTCTCACACCTCACTTCCCTCAGTCCTTTATTCTCAAGCTGAGGTGTCTGCTGAGAAAAGCCGCTCCGCATCTCCCTGGTCTGCTGGGGGCGGGGGGGGGGGGGGGGGGACGACGACGCTAGCTTCGCGTCTCCCTGGTCTGCTGGGGGGAAGCAGCTAGTGCGGGGTTGCCTCTCCCTGTTTGTAAGTAGGGATCCGATGTAAGTCGGATCCATGTAACCCGGGGACTGCCTGTATTTAGCATTACTCTCCAGCATTGTCCTCAATCACTTCAAACAAAGGTGGATCTACCATATGTGGAAAAAACAGGCAGCTACTCAGGGTGCATGATATTAAGGGCAGGAAGGGGTTATGCTTCATTTTAGTTAATTAGGAAATAATTAACTGGAGGATAACAGGCTTGCTTATTGGCTTTGTCAGCGCAAACCTGAGCCTGTTATTGATATGCTGCAAAGACAGGCTTTGCCAACGGAGAGAACATAAAGGGAAAGGAACAAAGGAGAAAATATTGATCAGCCTGAAAGATTGTTTCCTCTCTTTCCTATGACTTCGCAGCTTCAAGACTTTGAAAAACTTCAGTGTAAAATGATTGGTTAGGGCAGTGATGCTCAATATTATGACATAGGAAGGCCACATAAAACCAGAGCACAACCTTATACGCCAAACAAAGTCTACGTATATTAATAGGATTTAAAGTCACCTATACTGACATATATTTTAAGTTCAGCTTGTTTCATATGTATGTAGGCAGGTTGTTTCTGTGTTCAGTATTGTCTGTTTACACACTCAGGTAAGCTAAAACGTGAACATGATGACAAAATGCTAATGAATTGGCCATTAGTATATTTTGTTGAAATGGACCACAGACCTTACCAAATCTGGTGGTCCACAGGCTATAAGTTGTGTACCCAGTGTAGGGTACAGATATAGTGAATAACAAATGGAGGCTGTACATGGATCCAGGACAATGTTTAGCTCTAATTTTGTAAGTAAAGCTATATTTAATGTCAGCTCAACCCTGCTAGCACTTGTCATGTGTTCACAAACTGCTTAAACCTGGCTTTTAACTATTTAAAAAAATAAAATTTTACTTGTGTCAAAATCAGCTGCTTTAGGACTGTAATCTCACAAATAGAAGAAATATCGCAGGAACATGCCATTATTCACTATTCAATTATATTTAATGCACATCAAGAATTTGAGGCAAACTTCATCTGAGAGACTAATTAGTGACTTTGTGCTTTCAGTGGTTTGAAAATGCCTCTCCTCAAAGCCAAGCAGATACCTTAAGATCAAAAAACCATGAAACACTAGAGACCAAGGACATTTGTTGATATAAGTCTTAACCAGATGACATACTAATAGCAAACTGAGCCCTTTGGTCTTTTGTCTGAATTTATAGTGTGCTAGCTGCAGCTGTTATTAAGCAGCTGGTTGTTAAACTGTGAAGTATTTTTCCTTTGAAAAATATTTCAGTCATGCTAGCTATAAGGAGAATTTGGAAGTAATTTTTAGTAGCTCTTCCAGTCAATCCAGAGCCCAAGTCAGTGGAAGCGAAAGAGGCCTTATCAGCCTATACAGAGTTTATGCTGAAATAAAGTTGTTCTGAAAAATCTCCAAGTACTGTGGGGGATTTGTGGTGGAAATCTGAAAGGGGTTTATTAGGCTAATATCAGGCTGAAAAGAATTTGTGGAACTAGATGAAGAGTTTTTGGGGTTCTCTTTATTATTAGATTGGTGTGTAGAGTGAAGCTTCACTACCATCTTTTCTGTTTCAAAATGGGGTTCAGGTTGTACAGTTTGTGACCTGTGTGAAAAGAGTTTGTCTCCTGTTCTTTTGGAGACTGATATCTGTTGTTGGCAGTAAGGAGGTAAAATCCTGGTTAATCAGTTAATCAGTTAAATGTTATGTTAACCAACTAGTAGGATCTCACTGCTTCAGCCCCCCCCCAACCCGCAGGGCAGGATCTTTTGGCTCTCAGCCCCTGCACTGAGGCTGGCTCTGCTCCCCCAGTCGTAGGGGGCTACTCCCTGGGTGACCAGTTAACCGTTACCTGTTCACATACCTAGTTGGCAGATTCAAAGAGCTGCAAAGACTGAATGAGAATGGAAATGTAATCTGCTTTTTACCCCTTAGTTGGTTCCTTCACAGAATCATAGAATACTAGAACTGGAAGGGAGATCATCAAGTCCAGTCCCCTCCCCTCACGGCAGGACCAAGAGTTAATCTTCGTATTATGTACATGATTATGGCAATGTTAGGAAGCTTTCCAAGCTACGACCTATGCTGTGTGTGTCTACAGAAGACTGTCAGTGATTGTGTTGTCAATAATTAAAATACTCAGTGCTTGTATAGGTCTTTATATCACAAAGCAGTGTACAGTGCTGAGCTAATTAGTCAAACTTGCACATCCTGTGAATATTTAAAAATCCACCAAAAGGGCAGATACTCCATGTTGGGATGATGCGAAGGATAAAGTGGTGGGGTTGGATGGGGACCACATACAGACATCTTAGTTGTTCTCTAAAGGTTCAACTTTCATTTAAAAAAAAAATACAGTTACGGTCACAGAAGCAAACTTTTACAGTGTAAGTCAAGTATAATGAATGAAGGGGGACAAGAGCCTAAAATAGTAGTTCTGGGGTCTGATGACATGTATTTCATGTATGTGCTAACATGGATTCTGATGATGCTTTAAATGTCAATGATGTTAAGTATACTACTGCATATCAAAGCATATAAGAGAGGAGAGGAAGTATCATCATATTAAGAAAATCTGCACTAGCATTTTCCAAAGTACCTGTAAGTGTGGAACCCATAGAATTAACTAGGGACCATAGAGATATAAATTAAGATGGTTAGTCCTTTAATAGCCCAGTACTTAGCAGGCTTGTAGCAGAGATGCAGTTGGTTTCACTTTTCTGGGTAGGGCTCAGTTTTAAAAAAATTGTAAAAATGCATGTTTAAAGCATGGTCAATGACCAACAGCAGAGATAACACTCAAGTTCAATATCCATTTTATTGATCAAAAGATATGCCCCCTTTTTCAATAAAGGCAAAGAGATTCCTTTCTACCAAGCAAACTAGAAAACTTTGGAACCCACACACATCTTGGCAAAATATTTTCTTCCAAGACCTGATTCCCGAGATGATGTTAAAATGGGATAATGAGGACGTTTGTTCATCTAGCTTCCTACCAATAGTTGTATATAATAGTTTTTGCATCTTTCAGAAACAACTAAATGTTGTAGGTTGTCATTTTGAAATTTAGTTCAGCACAATGGGTCAGGTCTGCTCTCACTGGAGCTGGTTAAATTAAGGAAGACGCCACTGAAGTTTATTTCCACGTGAATGGGTTCAGAATGTGGCCATAAGTGCAATAGGAAATGACAAGCAGAAGAAAACATTAGCTCAGTAAGTGTAAGGACATCATGCATTTTAAAAAAGTTTTACAAATTATTTTTCTTTTAAGAACATGTTACTTTACATTTTGGTTAAAATATATGAAAATAGTTATGTGTTCATATAGTAACGTTTGGACATTTCCAATAAAATATTGCCTCTTTATAGTGCAGATTAACTCCTTGTTGTGTCCTTTTAAGCTAATCTGTACTTCTGTACAGTATCACATTTAGCACCATATCTAAGAAAGGAACATAGTGTGAAAACATTTTTCAAGTTTGTTTTTGGTGTGAAGTATTAATATTTGGAATTATATCTGTCCACGTGGTCATCTTTTCAGCATCCAGTTCTGTCTGTGAACGACTAGTTGACTATCCAATAAGCAAATGCTTATTGGATAGTTGACAGGCTAATCGACTAGTCACTCCTGCCTCTCCCCTTGTTGCCTCTATCAGAAAGAGGCAACAAGGGGAGTGGAGAAGGAGAAGGTATTTGAAAGCAGCAGTGCCGAATGGAGCCTGGGGCCAGACCCCGGACTCCATGCTGCGCTGCTGCTTTGAAATGCCACATGCAGCTTGGGGTCAGCTGGGGCATCCCCAGGCTGCATGTGGCGTTGCAAAGCAGCAGTACCATGTGGAGCCCAGGAGTGAGCTGGGGAGTCCTGGGCTCCAACACTTTGAAACGTCACGAGGAGCTTGACGCTGGACTCCTCGCAGCATTTCAGTGCAGCAGCGCTGCCCGGAGCCCGGAGTCAGTGGGGGAGTTCCCAGCTGACTCCAGGCTCCACGCAGCACTTTTGCCTTTGAAGAGCTGTTGCTACACTTCAGAGACGGAGGTGCCCTATCAACTAATTAAATAGTTGATGCAAAATGCATCAGCTATTCGATTAGTTAATTACTCAATAGTTAACATCCCTAACCAGAGCTGCTCTCTCTCCAGCAGTTAATGGTGCTGATAGCAGTGTGGGGAGACAGGGGATTTTGCTCCTATTGCAAGGATGTCTGGAACTACTGCTACAGTGTTCACTCGCTGGGAGGTCCAGGAGGAATGTTGGCTGACTCAGTTTCCCCTCCAATTCCCACTCCAGCCAGCCCCTACCCACCCTTGCTTTGCATCTCTGCCTTGCTAGTTTGAAAATACATTCTTATGACTTTCAACTAAAGGAAATCTTGTCATTTCAAACACTAGTTTATTTTCCCATTCTTAACACTGCAAGCAAAACTGACATTGTCTCTCTCTTGTAAGACTGATTTTTTTTATGCAAACCGAAATCCTGTTGACTTCGAAGAGTCACGTGCACACACAGGCTAGATAGTTGGGCCATGTACCTAGGTGATTTAAAAAAGCCTTTCCCGTGCATTAGGTAATACACATGGAAACATATACGTAAGGTTGCTATAGACTACCTATGCGAAACAATGTGTACAGATGTAGGGATTAAAAGCAATTGTAATTCTACAAAGACCTTTAACTGTACTGTTTTTTCCATATCTTTTCTTTTATACAGTTCTCCTGTGCCAGGTGATATCATAAAATTGGCTTCTTCCACTGATTCTTCCCAGCAACCGTTAGCGGGTTCTCTGCCTTGTGAAAATGTTGCTGCTCTGGTTGAAGCTGAGCTGACTGCAGCAAGGTATAGTAAGGAACTCACTTACAGTCGTAGTGATGGAAAGCAACTGCAAACTACCTTGTGTCATAGAGTGTATTAGCTAGGAAGTGAGTGGCACTGGTTTTGAGATAGGGGTTTGTCTATTGCAGCCAAAAATACCGATTCAGGGTCTTTGTTGGGCAGCTGTCCCTGAACCTCCTGTAGAATCTATGGCAGAATTTAAAGCTGCACTCAGAATCTGCAAGGAAAAGTTACTGGGGTGGGGAAAGAGTGAATTCTTCTAGGGCACAGGCAGGTGCCAGTTTATTGACTTAAACCTTTTTATCAATGCAAGGGGAGTGGGTCCTTCATGTTTAGACCGTTTCTCCTAATATTTATATTTGTCAGCGTCTTTGCTGGAATGATTCTGATATCAGCAAAATTAGTTATCTAGAGAGGATTGGATTGTATCCTATTTCAAGTGGATTTTGAAATAGCTTATTTCATAATTTGGTGCTGTCAACATAGCGCCAAATTTCAAAATAAACCACTAATCTGAATTGTCCTTTAATCCTTGTGGAACGAGGTTTACAGGGACATTGGAATAGCACACCCATTATTTTGAATGACATTTCAAAACAACGGGTGCACTGTCAAGACATGGAATAGCTATTCTGAGATACTGGAGTATAGATGTACCCCTAGAGACAATGCATTTTAGGCCCTAACCAGCCTAATCATTTTAAAAATTGTATTAAGGGCATGCCTGCACTTAAAACTGAAGTCAATCTGACTCATGTCACCACACAGTCACTGCAATAATTACAACACTTGTGCATGTCCTCCCTTTGCTTCTTGTGTCAACGGTGCACATCGTCACCAGGACTGCTTGACTGATGGGAATGCCAGAGTGGGGCATTGTGAGACAGCTTCTGAAAGCCAGCAATAGTTGATGTAAGCAGTGCAGTGTTGGCACTGACACTGCATTTATCTAACTACATTGATTTACACTTTGTGGAGGTGGAGTTAAGGGTGAGTTACATCGGCAGAAGTGAAATTTTAGTGTAGATGCTTAGGGCACGTCTTCACTCACTGCGCTGGAGATCGATGTTCTGGCATTGGATTTAGTGGGTCTAGTAAAGACCCCTAAATCAGATGCTGAGGACAGCTCCCACCAGTGTCTGTACTCCTCGCAGTCATGAGGAGTAAGGGAAGCCGATGGGAGCATTTGCTCTCCTTGGTTTCCCGCGGTAGGGACGGCGCCAATCTTGGCCAAGGTAAGCCGACTCCAGCTATATATTCTATGTAGCTGGAATTGTGGACCTTAAGCTGACCTTCCAGGTCTAGTGTAGAGCTGGCCTTACCTAGTTTAGTTGACATAAGCTGCCTTGCCTTCAGTCCAGAGCAGGTCTTGGACTTCTAAATCACTTAAACACTTTTGAAAATTCAACTGTGCCCCGTCCTCCCTTCTATTTCCGATACTATATTTATTTAATTCACAGTAGGGAGAACTGAGGTTGAAAAGAAACAAAGTTGAACAAAACCCTTCCTAGGGTGATGAGCAGACCATTTTTAGGGTGATAAGGACAAGAAGTGAGTGATTGCTTCCTGTTGTCACGGGAAGGTTTTAATTAATATGCAGATTTCATTGATGGCTCCTTTATAAATGTACTTGCTTGCTGTTATTCTGATACAAACTTGGTTATGATTCTGAATCTCTACTCATGATGCACATGTGAGAAAGACAATGAACTGTTAATGAGTTGAAGCTATAAGCTTCTTTCTGGCCCCAGGGGAATAACAAAGGATTAAATCAACAGTTTCAGTAGCCTCTACAGCTAGTCTTTTAAACACAAACTAAATTACAAAATAACACAAAAGACTGTGCTGCTTCTTTTGGGTCGAGGTTTACCTGTGCTCCTATAGATACAATCATACAGCTCTACAGTGCCAGCTAGCTGCTATTTTAGAAAGCGTTCAGGAAAGGCGATCTCCTTTGTTATCTTCATTATTAGCTTTCTGAAAACCTCATGAACTCCCCCAAGTCAGAGGTATATCTGTCCTCCCTGCCATGGATGCTAAATTTAAGGTTAGCTGTATCAAATAGGAGTATTGGTTTTAAAAGATTTTGACATGAAGAGGTTACCATTTTTTGGTGTTATATTGATTTTCTCATTTCTTCCCAGAGCTTACTGCCAGAATTGTTTAACGTAACTTAATACAAGCATTATTGTTTAGTACTATAACTATTTGTGATTATCCCAATCTGTGGTCGGTAGCTGTGTAAGGTTTTTTTGCTGAGGAGTACAGTGTGCAAGGGTCAGGACTAGATTTGACTGTCACTGTGGTAAGTGCGGTGACCGATACCAGTGACTGACTCCATGTTGTTGCAGGAGGCAATGAAAAGGCAATTTGGGATAGAGGTATTTAGCGTGAAACTAAAAATCCGATTCACTTGTCAAAGTGAATTAAAAGGCAGGTGAGTAATACACTGAACAATCAGTGTTAGAGTAAACCAGGGAACTTAAATAAACTCACTATTTTTAGTTCTTAAAAACATCACTGCACAAGTGGGCTCTTGTGGAGAATGATTGGTAAGAAGAGAAAATAAGACCAATGGTGAGTTTAGAGATCTATGCAGAGGTGAAAGTAAGTGGGTGCACCCTGATGTGCCGCTCTGGCAAGAGCTGGCTGAGCTGCTGCAAAAGCCAGTGGGGAGCTATTTAAAGAGCTGGCAAGGATCTGGGTTGCAATAGGACAGTATCTGTAAGAAATTTTAGGTTACTTTCACTGTTGGATCAAAGCCAATTCATCTTCTTTGAACTGGATTGCCTGTTACTGGCAAATTCCTGCTATTTGCTAACCGTATATTTGCCTTGCTTGGGCACATGGCAGTGTCATGGTGATAATCGGCTATAACTTCTGTGAATGTCACCCATGCTCCTACTGGAAGAAGAGCGCCCAAGCTCAGTATTATTAGATCCCCCTGTTGAAGCTCCCATTCCAAACAGACAATAGCAAGGCAGATCTACCAGGAGTAAAAATCTCATACTAGTATAAAACAAACAATCCCGCTAAATTTAATGGTATAACGTGGATAGGGATGTTACATTTCAATTAATCAGCTAATCAGTACTTAATTAGTTGATAACGGGGGCACTCGCTTGCATGGGATCCCAACTGCTGCCCCTCTCCCTTGTACATTTCAAAGGAAGAAGTGGAGCAGGGAACCTGTGCAAGTGGGGACTGCTTCAGTACCTGCTTGTGTCGTTTCCCGCACTGTGCCTCTGCCTCCCCTGCTCTTCTGTGGGGACAGTGCTGGGGGGAACTGGCTTTTAAGATAGCTCCCGCCTCCCCCCAGCACTGGCTTCTGCTTCCCCTCCTCCAGCCCTTGGTGCCTCTGATACAGTGAGGGATGGGGAAGCGACTAGTCGAGTAGTGAGTCGACTACCTGGTAAGCCTAAGCTTATTGGGTAGTCAGCTAGTCGCTTACACCCCTATGCTGGATTTAAAATTGGTGTAAATAAGATCAGAATTGGGTGCTCCTGGTCCAAGGAGGATGTTTAAATCAGTTACGCAAAGTGTTTAATGCCCTCGGTAATGCTTGTTTATTTAGCCTCATACAACCACGTTACTGCTACTCCTTTTACAGCAGTTGGTGCAGAATTATTCCACAGTTGCTTTTTGATATTACTTTGAAAAGTTTTTTCAGTGCACATATGCACGGTGTCTCTGCTTCCTGTCCCTGGTTATTCTGTTTAGAATTTAGTGCACTGCAAGACAGATGGCTCAGTGCTATTCCACTTGAGCAGCAATAAAATCAAATGACAAAGCACCTTTTTGGAACATATTTAGTTACTTATGTATAGTTGCTTTTGCCTCCATGTGAATGTTTATCCCTACGGGATGTCTTGTAATTCAGATAGAGTGCACTTTGACAGGAAAAATAATGAAGCGTATAAGGTAGGGGTCAGTTTGTGCTTAATGTCTTCCAGATGGCAGTGTGTAATATGAGATCAGATGCTGTCCCTCCATCTGTCCAGTCAAGAAACTGTATCTTTGTTGTGGTCCTTGAAGGCAGCTTTCTTTCTCCCCCTCCCCTCCAGTGATAACATACTGTTCAGAGGAGCACCACATGGTCTGGTCTATGTAAGTGGGTTTTATTTACCAGATCCATAGAGTAGTGTCTTCACTCTAAATAGGTAATGAGTTCACTAATTGTTCTGCCAAGCCATTTTCCTTTTGGACATAAAACAGCCCTTTCCCCCCCACCTTCCAGTCCACTAGAAAATATGTTGGGGCTGTATTTTACTAATCCACAGGCGAATCTTCCCGCACTGTGAAGGAGCAAAGGTCTTTGCAGCAGCAGTGCCACTGTGCATAGGGAAGGAAAGAATTTGGAGAAGCTGTGGACACTCCCTATATGGTACAGAGCCAAGAGAGACTGGGCAAGTGATTTGATGCTATGAAGATCCTCTTGTCTTTTCTGACTAAAGAGAGATTCTGCCCAAGGCATTAAACTGGTGTAGCAGCTGCAGACCTGCACCATAATATTGCTCCTCTGCCTGAGGAAAATAGTTGTTTTCCATTAGGTGTATTCCAGCACCCTGCCCAATTGCTTAAGCCAAGCAAGGGAAGAAGAATGATCACAAAATCCACGGTAAGTATTCAAAAATATGAGAGAGTGGATGGAGCTCAGCTCAGGGATGTAGGACATCAGTTGCTCTAGGCCAGACTGTGACTCGCTGAGAGGCCTCAGAAAAAAATAATTAATCTCTCTCTTTTAGTTTTCTCATCTGCAAAACAGGGATGTTAGTCAGGGATGTAGCTCCTGGTGTGACTCTGCATGGGAATCAGGGAACTGCGAGAGCATGAAATGTAAGTGATGATCCTCTGTCATGGGGATAGTAAAAATGTACTAAGGGCATCATTGTTATATAGGCAGTGGATGTGGCCTAACTGCATAATATGCCCACATAGCATAGGCCTCTTGGGGATTGTAGCTCACTGCAGGCCAGGTGGGAACAGGGGAATCTAGCCATCCAGGTGGTCAGGAAGTTTTGTTCAAAATGAATGTTTTAAAAATTTAAAAAAACAGGAACCTCAAAGAGTTTGGAAAAGGTTTGTTTGTTGACAAGCTCAGGTCACTGTGTTAACAACGGTGCAGGAAGAAGTTTATAAAAGCTCTGGGAGTTCCACTAGACAGCTGATGTCTCTAGTGGTGTCTTAGCTAGGCCTACTGGGCATGCTGCCAATGTGCTTTGAGAGTAAGAGCGTTTTATACTAAATCATGTTTGAGTTATGACTGTCGAGTTCTAATGTAGGCAGCACAAATTTGGGGATGTGAACTGGTGCAGAAGCTGCCTGAAAGTCAGAGATGCACCATGGTCAAAATGGCAGGTTCGGGGAAACCTGCTTGGCTTTAGATGCTGAAAGTATGTCTGTACCGCAACTAGGGGTACGTCTAGACTACATGCCTCTGTCACCAGAGGCATGTAGATTAGGCTACCAGGCATAGGAAAATGAAGCGGCGATTTAAATAATCGCCGCTTCATTTAAATTTACATGGCTGCCGCGCTGAGCCGATCAGCTGTTTGTCGGCTCAGCGCGGTAGTCTGGGTGAGTGGTCGACATCAAAGGCATTTGTCGACCACCCAGGTATGCCTCCTGGAATGAGGCATGCCTCCTGGCGACAGAAGCATGTAGTCTAGACGTACCCTAGGAGTGAGCCAGATTCAGGCCAGATCTACATAGGGATATTAAATTTAGTTTAATCATGTAATATCAACTAATCGACTAGTCAATGGCATTTCCATCAACCAGTCGATAAGTGGGGGAGCCACAGCGGGGTTAGCTCTTAATACATTTACAAAGCAGAAGTGCAGTGTCCTGGGACTGGGCACGAGCTGGGAATCCACGGATTCCCAGCTCGTGCCCAGTCCCCACTACCCTCCACTGCCCCCCACGGAGATGCTGCTGCAGGAAACTGGCTTTTAAGCCATCTCCCCCCAGCTCCTGCTCCCCCCCTTGCTGCCTCAGATGGGGGCGGGGGGGGGGTGACTAGTTGAGGAACTAGTCAACTATCCAATAAGCTTATGTTTATCAGATAGTCAACTAGTCAATTAGTTGCTTAAATCCCAGGTCTACACTAGACCCGGGAGCTAAGCTCAAGGTATGCAGCTCTAGATATGTAGAATATATAGCTGGAGTCAGGTTACCTTAAGCTGATCTTGGCAGCATCCTCACAGTGGGAGGCAGATGGGAGCAACCATGCCTGTTGGCTTCCTTTACTCCTCCCAAGAGCAGGATTACTGGATGCTGGTGGAGGCGCCCTATGAGTTCAATTTAGCAAGTCTTAAGTAGACTTGCTAAATGGAACTCTGAAAGATTGATTGCAGCAGCATTGATCTTCTGCAGAGTGAAGACAAGGCCTCATACTAGCTGCACTCTGGTTAGCTTGCTAAATACAGCAGTGTGGCTATTCCAGCTCAGGCCAGCCATATGAGGATCAAAGGCTTCTCGACTTCCTGGATCCAAACTCCCAAGTCTAACCAGAGAGTCCTAAGTCCACCCATGCCACAATGTCCAACCTGTTGTGTTTAGGTTGGTAGTTTGAGTAGAGGTAGCACAGGTCTATATACCCCAGCTGGGAGACTCACTCCCAGATGCAATGTAGACATATCCTGAGTTCGGATACCCTGACGTTACAGGTTCATAAGTGCAACTGCTGGGAATATCAGACATGTCTCACTTTGCACAGACCACATTTCCTCTGGCCTGAATCCAACTATCGGAGGGTCAACAATTAATTGCCTGCCCATGCCAGTAGCCCTTCATCCCACTTCCATGCCCTTACTGATTATTTGGTCTGCATCTAAATCACTCTGGCACCATTTACACAGCCATTGAACTGAGCCCAATATAATTACCAGCCCCACAGGGTCATTATGGGAATTTAGTCCTGTTTTACATCACATTTAGGGAGCACTTCACGTTTTTCAAAATGTGAAGGGTTTTTAATCACTATTGACCATGTCATAGTCTATACAAAGTAAATCATCCCTATGATAAAATCAGTTTTGGTGGCTAGTTTCATTTTGCTACATACATTAGAAATGATAGCAGACAAAATATGTTTCCATTACAAATGTTTCCGTTTTATGTGCAGACTTGAAGGAGTGTTGGTGGGAGTGAATCAAAAAGTGTGTGTGTGAGAGAGGGAGGGTAACACTGTAAATAGCTCACTGGTGTGTCTTTATGTCAGAATATCCTTGCAGTATTTTGGAGGATTATTAAAAACACTTCATAAATCCTATGTGTATTTGATGTATTCCTGTCTTCACTTGCCTTCTTGTACATTTGTTTCCTTTTGTGATGCTCTGTTTACACTCCTACCATGTTTGAGGGCCACTTATTTTTGGCAGTTTACTCTTGGCTTTTAGCATTTTCCTCTAGTTTTAGTGTGACCCTATATAGTCATACTGAATGCTGTATATATTTTACATTACTACTATATAAGGACAAAGGCGATTTTTAGCTAAGGAAAAATAGTATATGAAAAAGGAAATGGCTTGTTCATTTCAAAATGTGACGGGTCTGAAAATTTTGGGATGCCTACTGTTCTGTAGGTCATTTCAGAAGCACAGAGAATTTCATAGAAGATGATTAACATAATGTTTGCACTTTGTGTATGGTCAGAGAACTGTAGTTACATTAAAAGTTACAGAGGGGTAGTTGTGTTAGTCTGTAACTAAAGTTATTTATATAGTAACATTAGGTAATTAAACCAGACTTATTTTAGAAATAACTCTCAAAGTTTTAGCAAGGAAAGGGGAGAATACTTCAGGGAATAAGAGCTCTTATGCTCCCACGCACTGTAGCTAAACTTGGTGATGTGAAGTTAGTTTTCAAAGCCCTGGATTTCCATATCTAGCCAGAAGGAAAAGAAGAATTTGTTCCTGAACCCAGTCAGAATAATTCCAGTGTTCCTCAGTAGCTGAGAATAAAGAACCATTTAAGGGGAATAGCTAAACTCCTATCTGTGGTGGCTGCTGGAAACCCAAAAGAAACTTTAACTCTGATCTGATGGAATGCTTAGGATACTTCCCATAAATCTTCACTGATACCAACTCTATTGTTAAAGAATTGAAACCAAAGCCAATCACTGTGATTTGTGAGGTAGTCCCTTTGTACAATTGTGAACCCCCCTCCTCCCCACAGCAGCAGTGTTCCTTTACACCAGGCATGTCAAACTCGAAGACTACTGAGGGCTGCACAAATGAAAATTGATAGCTTTCAGGCCACCAAAGAAAATGTACTTCTATCAGAAAGTCATAATGATTTATTATTATAGATTATGGTTTAGGTATATTTGATAATTTTCGGAGCTTGTTTTAATGTAATACAGTAATTTTATATGTAAAATTATTTGTCCATATAAAATATTTTTTAATTTAAATATAAATTTAAGGTACTTTTTACATTTTTTAGATGAGACATAACTTGTTTTGTTGAAATAAAAACAGGTTTAGACCATGGTTAATCAAATAGAACGGGCTTCTGTGAAAATTTCAGATACTTTGTAAGTTTGAGATTTTACATAAATGTATAATATTCATGCAACTGCAAAAAATTGACATATTTATTGATATACAATTAATGTACATTTTGTAATTTTATTTGGGAATAAATAAATAAAAAACAAAATGTTAACAAAATATCCTCCTCCTGTCCCCCAGAACCAGGCACTCCCATACCCCTGTTTCTAACCCAATCCCCATCCGCTCCCCAGAACCCGCCCTCTCTAATCCAATGCCTCATCTGTCCCCCAGAGCCAGGTACACACCCCTGTAATCCAATGGCTCTCTCCTCTCCCAGAGCCAGGCCCCCCAACCTAATGCCTCTTCCCTCCCCCAGAGCCAGGCACCCCCCCAGATCCTCCTAACCTAATGCCTTCCCTCTCCCCCAGAACCAGGCACTCCCAGCCCCCCTAACCTAATGCCTGGGTCCCAGAGCTGCTGCCGCTGCTACACATTTCTTCCTCAAGCGCTGGGGCGGCATGATCACAGTGGCGAACAGTGAGCAGGCGCTTGATGCCTGTGCAGAACGGCCGGCCAGCTGTAAGCATGTGCTGGAGCGCAGAGTGGCCCGGCCAGCCGTGAACAGTCACTAGAGTGCTGAGCAGCCCGGTCGGCCATGAGAACGTGCTGGAGCACCCAGCGCAGAGTGGCCGAGACAGCCGTGAGTAGTCGTTGCGGTACCACGTGCAGAGTGGCCAGCCAGCCGGCAGTGATCTGCACTCGGACACGTGCTCCGAGCGGCCAGCGGGCTGCACTTTATTCTTTTATAAAAATGCAGTGGCGGGCCCACCAGAGGCCTGTTTGACATGCCTGCTTTACACTGAATCTGTCCCCTGGGAGATTGAGACTCCTTAGTGCAGGAGACCTGGCTTTCCCAACATGGTAGCACAATGGGGAGGTGCACCATCTCTCTCTGCTCCTGTAAAATCTTAATTGCTAAAAGAGGTGCCCCCTCATACTTCCTTCCTATGCTTCTTGGTGGCCCTCCCTGCACCTCCTCCCCTGCAGACACCAGTTGCCCAAGATGGTGAAACTTACTCCCGGTAGAGAATAAAATGACACGGATCTCACCATTCCTCAGATCAAATACAAAGCTCACTTATTTACTTAGTTTTCCCACTTTAATACATGCACACACATGCGCTCCTATCAGGAGACTAGAGAGCCCTTTAAGCCACAAAAGCATGCTCTGCTTAACTAAAGAGACAAGTGTGAAATGATCTGTGTCATTGACTGCGATTTTTTATCTTTTTTCTGTCACTTAACCATAACCTGGTCTGGTCTGATCTGTATCAGTATTGGTTCTCTTACAGTGAGTATTTTCTGACAGGAACAATAATTATTCTAAAAAAGTCTTTTGGAGTTTAGTTTTTCCATCATTCAAATAATCCTGTGTAGACAAAGGCAGAAAGAACGTCATTACTAAAGGGCTAATATTATTAACAGATGAAAGGGAATGGAAATTTCTGGAGACACAGGATGGATTAGGGTAGCACAGAGAGGAAGCCTATGAGCAAAGAGGGCAGAGGATTTTTATTTATGGTACAGCGGCATGTTCTGGCAGGTTGTGTTGCTGTTCATGTTATAAAGGCTGCCAGCTTTCTTTTTCATGTTAAAGTGTCTTGTTAATGGTTTTCTTTTTATGAAGCTGCAGACTCCTTTGTATGTGAAATCCTGATCTTCTCACTTGCTAATGGAATGCTGTGCCTCTGCTTGTTCTTCCCTGAGTTTTGTAAGTTGCAAAATTGAGACATCTGTTGGCAGGTGGAGTTAGGTGGAGCAGCGTCCATCAGTCAGTAGAGCCCTGCAAATCTGAGAACATCTTTATATCTGTGAATCCCTGTGTCTGTGGGTCAGATGCAGATACAAATTTTGTATCCATGCAGGGCTCCAATTATTAGTGTCCCAGTTGCATGTTTTTGTGGATGCAAATGCATGTGTTGATTGTGTGCGGGACGGGGCGGAGGGGGGGGGAGGATGTGAAAATCTGTTTTAGTAGCCACAGCATATTGATCCGAGTATTTGAAAAGGTCCCATGGAAAGTGTCACTTCTTCTGCACTCCAAACCCCCGTGGGAACCAGGGCTGGGAGTGAGGCTGTGATTCTGCATGGGTGGGGGATACAGACATGGGTAAGGGAACTGAGGCTGGGGCCACAGCTAGGGGAGTGCTGAGGTTGGGCCAGAACTTCAGCTGAGGGAGGGGGCAGGTTCAGGGATGGGACTCTGTGGTGCTCCCTCCTGGCTTCTCAAGGGAACTCGCCGGGCCCTGCTGCGTCACCTCGAATGGTCACCCCATTGTTTGGGAACTAGTGAAAAATATACAGCTGGACAAAGTTGAGCTCCATTATCACAGTGCTTATATTCAAAGTTGTTCACTCAAATTTTAACACCACATTCCTCTTCTGATTGCTTGAAATGAAAACAACAGTGATGTTTTGTCTCTGGAGTTATGCCAGTCTCTGCTGTTTTTGCATGTTCTTTGTCATTTTCACTGTATGTTATCCTGCTCACAATTTGAAGTGTGTACACACACACACACACTCACCCACCCCCACCAGTAACTTCTGACCAGTATTTTTCCTGATCCAGCCACGAGAGGGCACTCTCGTACCAAATTGACTTTCTTGTCAACATCATCATCCTTGAAACAACCCTGTTGCCTTTAAAAAAAAATGTATTTACCAGTTCTGAAATTTGTGAACTGAAATTTCATATGTAATTTCAACTGTCTCTGTGAGACTTAGCAATGTGGTGACAGTTGCTTGGTATTGAAACAATACTCCAGATTTCTAACTTCAATGTTTTTATAGTGATAATTGATTTAGTTTAGCAGCGTATTGAAAGTTTTAAGTAAGACAACTTTACTATTGTTTTTTAGCAGTGGAAATAACAAATTGCTAAGCTCTCAACCTCTTGGGTATGTTGAGGGGCTTAATTATAATTTGCAAAGTGCTTTGAGATCCTTGCACACTACACAGCAAAGCTGCCAAGTTGCTAGTTAGTAGATATTAGCTATTTATTTATTCTGGGATATATGGGGGAAAACAGAAAATGGCAGACTTGTAACAAATCAGTCTGACAGTAAGCCAGTGTCTCAAGGGTAATTTGCAAATGTTGTTGAAAACTTCTTGGCATTGATTACATTTTGCAGAGTTTATTTATAACAATTGAATTGATTTGCAGCACTTCTCAGCCTGGTAGCTACAAAGAAGTGGAGAACCCTTTTACATCTGTTCCTGAGGATGCATCTTTGGCTCCTACACCAGCTAATGATGTAGAATCGCTTGCTCAAGATGGTACTAGATTGACAAAGGAAGTAAAGAGGTATTGTGTAATAAGGCCTTTTATCCAACTTCTGTCTTGAGGGGGTCCCCTGCTTTAGAATATATGAAATCATTTTGATATGTTTGTCCAGGGATGAGTGTCTGGTTGGTAGCTTTTGCTGGCTCATCCACAGGAATTTTCGGGGGTGTGTGTGCTTTTTTTTGTAAATGTGAGCTGCACCCTTTACATGCACAGACACCCACTCCTTCATACAGGCCTGAATAACTAATATTAACCCCTTTTCTACTGATTCCTGATGAAAGCCTTCTTCTTTATAGCTACTAATATTTGTGTAAGGACTGTACTTTGTTACCTACCAAATTGCAATCAAGTGATTAAACCACATGTCATTTAACTGTGGTCCATGGAGTACAGGGAAGGCAGGAAGGTGTCCTGTGGATAACTAACTGATTACATGATGCCAGGTAGGAAACGGAATTGAAGGACAGCTACAAATGCTGCTAATAATAATACTGTTACTTTTCCCTGTGAAGTGTGACTGTAGTTGCCATGGGAATGTTATGTGATAATGAATGAGAAGGGCTATAGAAGGACAGTGTCCCAAAACCACAGGCTAATTTGATTTACCCATCTCAGAGGGGCAAGGGGCCTATATGGTCCCTGAAGGGATTCAAGTTCAGGTCTAGGTTATGGAGACAGGGTACAGCTGGACAGGTGCTTCAGCGCAAAGTTCTTGATAATGCGGGAGTAGACCGTACCCTTGCCGGAGCCCATGATCACAGCCCACAGCAGTGGCCGCACCACCATGGTGAAGTCCCACGCTCAGAGCTGAGGGATGGAGAACCAGAGTGGGGAGCCTCAGCGGGGGCTGCTGTCCCAGCATATCCTATGCAGACCCCTGGGCTCAAGCTGCAGGTGTTGCAGAGGCAGCTGCTGGGGGAGCACAGGCGGGGGCAGCGAATGTTGCACTACCTGCGCCAGGGAAAGTGTAAGTGCTTCCTAGAAAGCCCAGCCCAGCCTCCTTCCCCACCTCCCCTCCCCACAAAGGCAGTGCCCACAACCCCACGGCCCACTTATTCAGTCCAGGAGTTCGAACTCCGAATCCCGGGCTCCAATACGGCAGGCAGCCCTTCCCTGCTGGGGTGCATTGGGCTTGGGAGGTTGCAGGCTGGGAGATGGTTCAGCTAGAGACTGGGGGTGGGAAGGGGAATCTGGTCCCTCACAATTACTTGACAGACCATGGGGGGCTCTCTATTTGCACTCTTTTCACCTCTCCTGCGTATGGGCCTGCTTTGGAAAGAGGTATTAGACTACCTCGCTTGGTGTAGAGATGCACTAGTCACAAAAGCACAGATAAAATACAGGACTATGTAGCACTTTAAAGACTAACAAGATGGTTTATTAGATGATGAGCTTTCGTGGGCCAGACCCACTTCCTCAGATCAAATAGTGGAAGAAAATAGTCACAACCATATATACCAAAGGATACAATAAAAAAAAATGAACACATATGAAAAGGACAAATCAAATTTCAGTACAGAAGGGGGATGGGGAGGGGAAGTGTCGAATTTTAGCATGAATGACAGTTCAGAGGATTCCCTTTCAAGTGTAGATTTAAAAGGTCTTTGTAGTAGGATGCAGGTGAGTAGGTCATCGAGACAGTGTCCTTTCTGGTTGAAATGGCAAGAAACTGGCTTTTCTTTGTGATTCTGTCTGATATCTGTTTTGTGGGCATTGATCCTTTGGCGAAGTGTCTGAGACGTTTGTCCAATGTACATAGCAGACGGACACTTTCGGCACATGATAGCATAGATTATATTTCTGGAGGCGCAGGAATATGTGTTCATGATCTTATAACTCACTTGGTTAGGTCCAATAATGGTATCAGCAGAGTGAATATGTGGACAAAGCTGGCAACGGGGTTTGTTGCAAGGGAAGGTACCAGGGTTGGTATTAGTGTGGTATGTCCTGTGGTTGTTGGTAAGAATCATCTTGAGGTTAGGTGGTTGTCTAGGAGACTCTGGGTCTGTCTCCCAGAGCTTCTTGGAGTTTAGTGTCCTGTTCCAGTATAGGCTGTAGTTTATTGATAATGTGTTGGACAGGTTTAAGTTGGGGGTTGTAGGTGATGACAAGTGGTGTTCTGTTGGTTTTCTTGGGTCTGTCTTGAAGTAGATGATTTGTAGGTATTCGTCTGGCTCTTTCAATTTGCTTTTTTATTTCTCCGAGTGGGTAGTTGAGGTTTATAAATGCTTGGTAGAGATCCTGAAGTTTCTGGTCTCTGTCAGTGGGATTAGAGCAGATGCGGTTGTATCGAAGGGCTTGGCTATAGATGATGGATCGTATGGTGTGTTCTGGATGGGAGCTGGAAGCATGTAGGTAACTGTATGAGTCAGTGGGTTTTCTGTAGAGAGTGGTGTCTAATTTTCCGTTGCTGATGTGCACTATTCACAGAAGCCAGGAGAGGGAGCTTGGATTGCATCCGTGGTGGTGGTTCTGATGTTCCATATGCTTTTATATCTAGTGTAAGTGAATTGTGGGACTAAGTCAGAGAGTTTGCATTTTCGAAGCTGGGCTCAAGAATTGTTTTTCAGATGAACTGTGTATGTTCAGGTCCAGGACAGGATAATGGTTGTGCTCAGCATCATCCGGCATGAACGAGTAAGAAATCCCTTTCAGGGTGCAGTTCAGTGAGTTATGTCACCGCTTTTCCTGTAACTTAGAAAGCCTTAAAATGCTCTGCAGCTAAAATGCTCTCTATCTGGATATTCCCATGAAGGATACAAGCATCCACTGAGTGACTTCGTATTCAGCAACCCCGACTTCAACTCAGCCTGCTAGTTACACCAAACTCACACTCAGGTCTTCACCAGCCTTGGGTTACTACAGATCAAGTGACCCTCCACCCTAGAGCTGCATTTCCTTAAAACAATTTCCCCTGAATTCTCAAGCCCTCTCCTGGAGCAATCTGAGGAGTAGTAAGATCCATTATTCCTTTAGAGAGAGAAAAACATGGCTTTACCTGGAGTTAATAATAACTTTGTACTGTATGGGTGCGTCTAGACTGGCAAGATTTTGCGCAAAAGCACTTGCTTTTGCGCAAAAACTTTCCAGCTGTCTACACTGGCCGCTTGAATTTGCGCAAGAGCACTGACTTTGTAATGTACAAAATCAGTGCTTCTTGCGCAAATACTTTCATGCTCCTGCTCAGAGATAAGCCCTCTTGTGCAAGAATACTTGCGCAAGGGGGCCAGTGTAGACAGGCACCTTAATTTTTTGCGCAAGAAAGCCCGATGGCTAAAATGGCCATCGGAGCTTTCTTGCGCAAAAATGCGTCTAGATTGGCCCAGATGCTTTTGCGCAAAAGCACTTTTTGCGCAAAAGGATCCTTGCCAATCTAGATGCTCTTTTGCAGAAATACTTTTAATGGAAAAACTTTTCTGTTAAAAAGTATTTCGGCAAAATCATGTCAGTCTAGATGTAGCCTATTTGACTTTCCACAGGAGAAAAATACCTGTATTTTGTGCTGTCTCAGGGAGCCAGCATAACAGAATAGTTTAAACTATTTTTTGTGCAGCCCTAGATTCCAGAAAGATCATGAGGAACTGAATGACATTTTCAGTGGAGCGTTAAATTGAGCAAAACTCACCTAGCTTGGGGTTTAATTACAAATCCGACACGTGGGCTGTTTTTTCCAGAGCCTCCTGGCCCCTCTGTATAGTGGCCGGACATGGCAGCTGCTTCTGGGAGTTGCATCGAGCCAGGGTAGGCAGGGAGTCTGTCTTAGCCCCACTGCACGGCTTACTAGGAGCTATCTGAGGTAAGTGTTGCCCAGCCTGAGCCTGCACCCAAACCACCTGTCCCAGCTTAGCACCTTTTCCTGCTCTCTTAGCTCCCTCCCAGCCCCTGCAATCCCACCCACACCGCAACCCTGAAACCTCTCCCACATCCAAACACCCTCCTGGAGCCTGTACTCTGAACCTCTTCCTTCACCCCAAACCTCAGTCCCATCCCCAGCCCTTCCTCAGAGCCCACACTCCCTCCCACATCTGAACCCCCTTTGTGAAATCCAAATCCCTCATCCCAAGCCCCACTCCAGAACCTATAGCCCTCACCTCCTCTTGTACTTCAAGCCTCTGCCCCAGCCCAGAATCCCATCCTGAACCCTAAACTAGTCATTTTTGGTGCAACCTCAGAACCTAGTAGAAGCCAGAGCCTCAACTCCTCCCCCCCACAGGGATGTATGTGCCCCCCAAATTGATCTTTATTTATGGATCAAAGGCCCCTGATAGAATAAAGGTTCTACACCCCTGGTTTGGAGCATAGTAACTTGCCACGCACAAATCAGATCATCATCATCAACAACCGTGGACTTAAGGCCGGTAGGTGTCTGATGCCTCCCTCACTATTTCCTTCCATCTTTCTCTGTCCAGCGCGGAGTGGCTTAGTTTCTGTAGACTAGCTCCGTACCAGTCTACTAGATCATCTACCCATTCTCTGTGGGGTCTGCCTCTCCTATTTGGGCCACCCATTATGCCGAATATCAGGGTCTTAACTTTTCATTCGTCATTCATTCTGCAGATATGTCTGAATATCTGTAACTTTCGTTGTATAACTTTCTGCAGTAGGTTCTCTTTTGGCTGTATCTTCCTATATATTTTCTCATTGGTGACCTTCTGCATCCATCCTGTTCTCAGGATCTTTCTATAACAACTCCTCTCGAATGCCAATATCCTTCTCTTCGAATCTTTTGTTATCACCATGTCTCACATCCATACAACATGCTGCTAAATACACACGTTTTCAAGACGCTCAGCTTTGTTCCTAAGCTAATCGCTTTACTTTTCCAGATCTTATCCATGGCCTTCGAACTAACTCTTGCTTTTGCTATTCTAGTCACTATTTCCTTCTTATAGTCTAGATCATACATCGTGATGCTCCCCAAATACATGAACTTCTCTACGTTTCTAGTTCGATTCCATCTACACTGATCTTCCTTCCTATTTCCTTATCTCCTAATACCATTGTCTTTGTTTTATCAATATTCATAATCAGTCCATACTGCTTCCCTTCCTCATTTAGCACCTGCACCGTTCTCACTAGCTTCTCTTCATCTTCCTCAATGATAACTATAACATCCGTGAACCTCAAGTTGTTAATTCTCATCCCATGCACCGATATCCCTTCTGCCTCTTCCTTGATCTTGTCCATCGCTTTCTCTAGGTGTGCGATGAAGATACTCGTCGATATCGGATCTCCTCGTCTCGTACCTTTACTCATTCTAAAACAACTTCCCAACTCTCTGCACATTCTCACCAGTGCCTCCGCATTATTGTTGATATTCTTCAACAACCATATCAGTCTGCTATTCACTCTGCATGACTCCGACACTGCCCAAGTCACATTATATCAGGCAAAATACTGAAGCTTCACTGTACATTTTTTAGTTCATCACAGTTCTCAACTCAAAGGGATACTCAGGACACAAGGCAAAGTGAGTGTTGCACAAAACAAGAATTCTAAAAATAGAGCAAATTATCTTTCCTTCCATGCTGATAGCCCCTCAAATAACTATCCCATTCATAATTTAAAATATGCATTTTGATAAGCATTGCATGCATTTATATTCCATTACATAAAATCAGCTTACTACTTTATATTAGTAGAATTGTGTATAACAGAACGTAGGTCTAGCCAGCAGAGTGGCATCTCATATATTTCCTGCCAAATATTTCATTTGACCCTAAGAAAATAATCTTAACATCTCTGATTTAAAACAAAGGTAGGTGTGTGTTCTGACTGGAGTACGAGAGTGGAATTTCCACTAATGTTAATGGAAGTTTTGCCATGTGGCTGTTCTCCAGAAAGAAATAAAATGCAATTCTTACAACCTCATGCAAAGCAAATATCTTACTGTCTAATTACTATTTGCCATTGTAATCAAGCCCCTGATGTAAATATTCCATGATTCACAGAAAAAGGTAAGGTAATGCATGTGTGTTAAGGTCTGTCAAATCAACCATGTAAAGTATATAAAAATTAGGTCATCTTTCATTTTGACACATTTCTGGCTGGTGGCTGGACCCAGGTGATAACCTGTAAGCCACTGCCATTCCAATAAATTCTGCAGCATGGATCCTTATGGCATTTCATCCTCGTTGGTTACGATAGTAATATTATTTGCTGTGTCACACATACCTCCTAACTTAATCCAAGAGCTGGGACAACGCTATCAAGAGTAATTTGTCATTCAGAACATTCTGTCAACGTTCAGGCAGCAGCTGAATGTATAGCATCAATAACATGTCCACAGGTCTGCCAACAGAGCGGAAAAGGGGGACAACGGGGGCAACTGCTCTAGGGCCCAGCAATTCAGAAGGGCCTGGGGTTCCCAGCTACAGCCATCACTGCTGCTGCAACAGTGGCGCCTGGAGCCCTGGGCTCTTTAACTCGCCATTGGAGCAACCCGCAGCAGCTCCAGGCAGCTCTGAGAGTTTGGGGAGGGAGCCCTGTGGTCTGGACGGCGAGGGCTGGCTGCCCCACCCCTTCTGCCCAAGTCCCCATCCCTTATACAAGTGCAAAGCTGGCTCCTCCGCCCACCTTGCCCAGGGGCCCGTGAGACTGTTGGCTCTCCTGCTTATACAAGAGTCACTTCATATCTTGTGCGTTACAGGAAACCCTAACCAACCCATGCAGTCATCCTCAGTTCCAAAATGTTTTCAATCACATCAGCAATAGGATCAGATTCTCAGGTGGGCCAGAGTTGTCTGCAGTGTATCTGAATAGGGCAGGAATATAGGATGGTTTCTGTTCCTGATTGTCTTCTACCCACCATGTTGTATTGGAAGCAGCTGGGGATGTTTGGTGTCTTATCCAATTTAGAGCAGTTTCATATCTGCTTTGACTTTTCCCATGAGTAACCTGGCATTGTTCTGCTGGTCCACAATGACTGGAATGTAAGTGTCTTCCTATTCCAGGCATTAAGTCAGCCTATCCCTGTCCTCCCACCAGAGCAAAGTGGGTAAAGTAAAGCCTACTTTTTCTACTACAACCAAATTGATTTTTAGTATAGAAAACAAATATTCAAGCATGTGCTTAATTTTAGTCCCATGAATCACACCATCAGCATAATGTTATGCACTGGGACAGATTAACTCTTCTTGAAGCATGTGGATAGCAGATTTTGTGGGGCCCCTCTAGGCTGCGGGGTAGTGCCAAAAATTAGGGGTTTAGTGTGCGGAGGGGACTTCTGGGGGGAATGGCAGTGCACAGAGACGGCCCACTCCCACCAGGCAGAGCTGGCCAGGAATGTAGCATACAGGGGCTTTAGGGACCATAGGCTGCAGTCCCTAAAGCCCCTTTCCTAATCTGACCCTGTGATTGCCTGATTCCATTCTTCCTGTGGAGGCAAATCTCCTGTTAAAATCAGAGAGAGATTTGCATGCACAATGCAATATTATCTTTGGGTACACTAAGCAAATGTAGATCCTGAGAACTGTGATGATGGTTCCATATGCAAAATACACTCATCCAGGACGCACATATTATTGATCTTAGTTTGTTACTTTGAATGACTTTTTCCCCTTAAAGATGACAGAAGGGGAAACAAGTAGGGAGGGGCCAGTGAGCAGTGGAGGAAGGTAGTCCCACTGTGAAACCCAATGCTATGCCTGCTGAAGACAGTAGAGAGTTGTCACTGATTTTAGTAAACTCAGGATTTGGCTACATGGTCAGGAATATATTGAGTATATAACTGGAATGGTCTCTCTTTCCAAACCGTCTAGTTCTTCAAGTGATTGCTCATTTCCATTCAATATAGATATGTTGCTTGCTGAAAGATTTTCCCTTAGCTGTACCAATAGAGGAGCTGACTCAGCTGCCTCCTGGAGTAGTGCGCACATGTCATGCTATATAGGGCACTTCCGGCCCACTCCACCCTCAGTTCCTTCTTGTCGCCAGTTATGGTACTTGGAATCTGTTCATCTCGGTGTGAGCCGCTGTGCGTTTCCAAGTTGGACTCTGTTTTTCCCTGTTATCATATTACGATATATGAGAGGCACAGATGCTTCCTGCGGTGTATGGTGGAGACAAACCACTTCCAGTTTGCAATTCTCTCATTTGGCATAGCCATGGCTCCTTGGGTATTTACCAAACATATGTTGATGGTAGCCATGAACCTCAGGTGAGAGAACATGGTTACTTTTACAATATATATGTCCTCACTCACTATTGGCTTTGAAAAGCAATTTTCATAAAGCTTTCTTGTGAGGTGGTAAGGATACTTCATTGGAGCTATATGCAGGACTTGACATGGAAATTGCAGAAGCAGGTTATGTTTAGGTGGTGCTACAGTAAAAGCCAGTTTTCTGCATTTCTCTGGCCTTGTTGGATGACACTTTTCAGAAGAATGGTTTGTGTCCTTTTTACATTGAATGCGTTTCCCATTTTAGAATCACCAGCAAAAATAATTCTAGAATCAAAGATTACTTTTCATTCTTCTCTAAGTCGGACTGCAATGTCTTAAAGAAATCAAAATAAAGACCCTCCCCATGAATGAGTTTGACCATTTTAGAAGAGATGGATCATTCTTTTCAGATTGAGAACTGCACAGAGCAAATAAGCTGGAAATTACAAAACAGATTGTTGTTGTTGTTGTTGTTATCTCTCGGGAGTCGAGGAAAACATGTGTATTTCATTTGTGGAAACGCATGTGGCTCTGGAGCCCAAAGGTCGAAGCACACATGTGATTACAGATAGGTCTTGGGACGCTGGTTGTCAGGACAGGAGGGAACGGAGTTCAATGTTGTCTTTCACGTGCAGCTGTGAGGCATTGGCTGCGGTCGTCCTCAAACTTTGTCACTGCTTTCCTCGTAAGGGAACGCCAGTTAGTTCTCTCTGCAGCAGCTAATTCAAGTTGTCGAGGTTGAAGGCTTGTCCACTGCAAGTTGGTCTTCAGGTTGTCCTTATACCTCTTCCTCTGGCATCCCTCTTTTTGACTACCACATACCGGCTCCCTGTAGAACAGCTACCTTGGGATCCTGCTTTTGTCCATGCGGAGAACGTGGCCAGACCATTGAAGCTGAATCTGGAGGATCTTAGCTTCAATGCTTGTGAAACTAGCTCTACCAAGCACAGTAATTTGGTCCTGCCAGCATACTCGCATGATTGATCATAGGGAGTGCATGTGAAACTACTCCATCCGCCTACGGTACAAGGTCCATGTTTCACTGCCATACAGGAGAGAGGTGAGGACCACAGCATTATATACCTTAAGTTTATTTGAAAGGCGAATATCTTTGTGCTGGAGAACTTTAATACACAATCTCCCAAGTGCCTGACTGGCTTTCTGGATCCTCGCTGTAATCTCTTTGTCAAGGGATCCATCACTTGATATTGTGCTGCCCAGGTACTTAAAGCTGTCCACTACCTTCAGTTGTGTGCCATTAATAGTGATGTATGGCTATGGAGGAGCACTGTTTGGTGCGGGCTGGAAGAGGACGTCTGTCTTTCTGAGGCTAATTGCGAGACTGAACAGTTTGGATGCTTCAGAGAACCTGTCAATGGTGGTCTGCAGGTGATTCTCTGCATAAGGGCGCAGTCATTGGCAAACAGCGCTTTGGTGATAAGCCTCTCCAGTGTCTTGGTCTTTGCAGTAAGGCATCTCAAATCAAACAGTGAACCATCCAAACGGTATCTGATGTAAATACCAAGAACTAGGTCTTTGACAGCATGCATGAGGACTTGAGTGAGGAACAAGTTAAAAAGCACCAGGACGAGTATGCAGCCCTGCTTCACGCCATTGGAGATTTTAAATTTCTCAAATGGCACGCCATCTGAGGGTACCTCTCCTGTCATGTCATCGTGAAACAGCTTGATGAGTGAGATGGAGTTCGGTGGGCAACCCAGCTTCCTGAGGATGATCCATAATGCATCTCTGTTGACTGTGTCAAATGCCTTCATCAGATCAATGAAGACAGAGTGGAGGTTCATATTCCGTTCAAGGCACTTTTCTTGCACCTGTCTCATTATGAAGATCATATCGACAGTATTGCGATTAGGGCGGAAACCACATTGTGACTCGGAGACTCGCTTCTGAAACTGTCGAAATCAGCCTGTTCAAGATGATGCGGGCGAAGATTTTCCCGGCAACGGAAAGCAGCGAGATCCCTCTGTAGTTCCTGCAGTTGGCTCTTGCACCCTTATTCTTATACAAAGCAATTATCACAGCATCACGGAGGTCAGATGGCATTTCTTGCTCTTCCCAAATACTGATCAGGACATTATGAAAAACGTTAAGTGACTCCTCATTAAATGCCTTGTACCGTTCTGTGGGAATTCCATCCTTGCCGGATGCCTGGCCGCAACTCATCTGCCTAATAGCCTTTCTAACTTCGTCAATAAATCGAGGATTTCCCAAGTCTTCAAGGGTTGGCTTCTGAAGGATCTGTTCCAGTGCTGACTGATCGACTGATGATGGACGATTCAGAAGCTGACTGAAATACTCTTTCCGTCGGTTATTGATGCCAGCCTTATCCCTGATCAACATGGCTCTGTCTGCAGACAGCAAGAGGGGCAGAGCCAGACTTGGAAAGACCAACGACTGACTTGATGGAGCTGAAGAACTCCCTTGGATTGTTTAACTCACCATAGTGTTGCACCTCTTCAGCTTTCTTCTCCCACCATTGGTCATGGTTTTTGCGGATTTCTCCCTGAGCCTGGAGGAACTTAGACCTGTCTTTTTTTAGAGACAGAGCCTGGGTCATTCTTCCACTCCATAAATGCCTTGTTCTTCTTGGCAAGCAGGTCCTCAATAACACTGTTGTTTTCATCAAACCAGTCTTGATGATTGCATTTCTTGGGACCAATCACTGACTTTGCTGTCTCCATCACCATTTCTCTAAACTGGCTCCACTTCTGAGTTGGACCTCCAATCAGTGGTCAGTTGGCAGTCAGCTTTTCATCAAGGCTTGACTGGAACTTGCGCAGATGAGAAGGCTGCTGGATTCTGGCGATGTTAAAGGCTGTTCGGATGCGTTTTGGGTGCTTTGGGTGATGCTGAGCGATGCGTATTTTGAAAATGGTGCAGACAAGCCTATGGTCAGTCCAGCACTCTGCTCCTCGCATGCTCTGGTGATAAGAACATCCTGAGTATCACGCTGACAAACAATGACATAATCTATCATGTGCCATTGTTTCGATCTAGGGTGCATCCAGGTAGTCTTGTATTTGTTTGCCATCCTGAACACTGTGTTTGTGATGAGGAGGTCATGTTCTGCACATTTGCTCAGAAGCAATAGGTTGTTGCTGTTCATCTTGCTAATGCCATGTTTGCCTAACACTCCCTCCCATCGACTGTGGTTGCAGCTGACTCGGGCATTGAAGTCTCCCAACAATATCAACTTGTTGTTGGCCAGCTCTGAGCACAGAACGGAACTGAGGTCAATGTAGAACTGATGAGTTGTCTCCTCTGTGCTCTTCATGGTGGGAGTGTATGCACTGATGACTGTTGCATACCACTTGTGACTGAGGGGTAGGCATAGCTTCATGAGCTTCTCGTTAATATTGACAGGCAGTTCCGAAAATTTTTTCATCAGACTAGTCTTGACGGCTAGGCCGACTCCATGGATTCTATCCTCATTCTGCGCTTTCCCTTTCCAGAAATCCTTCTTCAGCAAGCCTGGTTTCAGTCAAGGCAGCGAAATGAATACCATAGCGTGAAAGCTTTTTAGTGACTAGGGCTGTTCTCCTCACTGTCCATGAGTGTACGGACAGATACTGTCGACAAAGCCTCTGTCGAAAAAGAGCATCTAAACTACTATCAGTATTGTTGACAAAGGAAGCCGCTTTTTCGAAAGAGAGTCTAGACCCTCTCTTTTGAAAAAGCAGAGTTTGCATACAATAGTGCCTTTTTTCAAGAGTACTTTTGAAAAAAGGCATTATTCCTCATAAAATGAGGTTTACTGCTGTCGACAAAACTGCTGTGTTCTGTCAACTTACTGTCGACAGAACACGGCAATAATGTAGACGCAGGTATAGTTTTGTTGACAAAAGTTTATAGTCTAGACACCCCCCCCCCCCCCAGTGTCCTCAGTCAGATGGAATCAGAAATAACCGATCCATATTCTCCTTTAGCAAGACACACTTGTGATTTTGGAGCAAAAGGATTTGTTATATCCCCAGTAGGACTGTGAATTTGTAAGAGACCATGCTGTGTATTATAGCAAAAATCTGGGTGGCCAAATTCCCACATCCCTGCTTTGGTTTTGCATATGTAAAACTTCCACTGTCTGAAATCCTGAGTTTTTGCGCAGCCTTTATGGAGGTAAACTTTCACCTGGGATATGTTATTTGTGGTGTGGATTTTGCTCAGTTACGGATTTGGCCTGTGATGTGCTAGGTAGTCACTAGATGTGCTAGATGGGTTACTCCAGAGCAGGGATGGGCAATAATTTTTGATGGGGAATGCACAAGATTTTGGAAAGTTTCACTCTTCCATGATCTTAATGGAGGAGGTGCAGGGTCTGGGATGGAGGCCGAGTGCAGAAGGGAACTTGGGGTAAAGGATTGGGGTGCAGGAGGGTCTGGGAGAGAGTTTGGGTGAAGAAGGCAGTTGTGACCTGGGGCAGAGGACTGGTATGCAGGGATTTGGGTTGTGACCTACGGCAGGGGGTTGCAGTGTAGGGGTTTGAGTTGAGATATAGGGCAAGAGAGGATTGTGATCTGGGGCAGGGGATTGGGGTGCCGGATCTGGGAGGAGGTATGGTCTCAGGAGTGGGGCAGAGGGTTTGATTTATGTGGGGTAGGCGGCTGGGAGTGTGAGGAGAGATGGTTGTGGGGAGAGAGGGACTGGGGTGCCAGAGGAAGACTTTGGCTGGGAGACTTACCTGGGTGATTCCTGGGCAGCAGAACAGCATGTTTATCAGGCTGGTTCCCTGCCTGCCCTACCCCTGCACAGGCTGCAGGGTCCATGTGCCTCTGTGAGGTAGGGGAGAGGGGTGCTTCCCATGCTTCCTCTTCTTCCAACAGGCGGCTCCCATTGGCCAAAAAGCAACCAATGGGATTGTGCTGGGCAGGGGCAGATGAAGATTTTGCGGGGCCCAGGGCAGCACAGTTTCGCAGGGCCCTTCCCGCCCTTTGACACGGCGCATGCGCCAGGCTTCTTGAAGCATGGGGCCCAGGGCGGCCGCCCTTCCCTATATCCTCCACTGGTGCTGGGGGCGCAGGCAGCCTTTACCTGCTCCCCCCAGCTCACAGCTGAGAAACACATAAGCCTGGCAGCTACTTTTCTGGGTGGCATGCGGGAGCCAGGGCCAGCAGGGAATTTTTCTGAAGCCCCCTGCTTCATCTGCCGGCTGAATCTGGTTGCTTGGTGGGCCAGATCCAGCCTGCCAGCCCTATTTTGCCCAGACCTGCTCTAGAGTGATAGAATTATTGAAGGATGCTTGAACCTCAGTGCAAAATTCTCCCCATGTATCTGTCATTCTGCCCTACCCACAGGCTCTGCCACTGAAATCAGTGTCTTTATAAACAGAATTTCAGTCTTTATTTGCACTGTGCAATTTACTACTGGTGCAGCTCCACCTGCAACAATGGAAGATCTAGTGAAAGTAAAACTCAAGCTTTTGCCACCATTTCATCTAGCTTGGTTTAATGCAGGGTTAGCTATCAAATATCCAAGGCTTTTCTGCATTTTAGATTTGAACCCTTTTAAAAGGGATCTGTTTCGCCAGTATTAGTGCAGTTTTAGATTCTCAGTCTTTGTAAGGAAAACTTTGCCTGATTTTTGTGAACCTTTTTCTGGACCTTAAAGACATTTGATTATATAAAGAGGAACAAAATTAAAATGTATATTTTGAATTATGTATTAGATGCATTGTCGGATTAAAATCACAGTGTGATTGGGGGCTGCTGCTGCACCCTTCTGGCTGTAAATGGTTTCCATCATACAAAGGGTTTACAATTTGATTTACTAGACACATTCTTCCAGCACCTCTGCTCAAAGTTGGTGACCTACATGATTTAAAAGAAATTCCAGCTGCACTGCATGATCATTGCAACACTAGCTTGTACTCAGCACCTTTTCTCCCATCAGGGAAGAAGACAAAGAAGCAGGTGGGGAACCAATGATAGCATGAATCCTTAGAGTTCCCCCATATAGCCACATGCCTGGAGAGTCATATCCCTTGTGCCTTTGATGGAAGGAATCATCAGCCTTCCCACACTGCAGGATTCTGAACAGGGAATTGGAAAGTTCCCATCCTGAGGAGCTCCCTGTAGGAGGGTGATCTGGCCTCTGTTGTTTTACCACCTTACAGATTTACTTTATTTCTTCCCTAACATATTGCTTTGCATCAAATCCTTTAACATGTTCATCTGGCATTTTATCAGTCATAATTAACTGCCAACTCATCTAAAATACACCAGCTAGAGCAAAAGTCCCAGAATACCTCATTTGCATGCCTTTTTGTTAGCTTTACAGTGGGTTCCAGACACAGGAAGTTTCAAAGACTCTATTGGTATACTCATTCTTTCATAATTTTTAATGTTGTTGATTCAATTTAAGATTCAGCATTCAATTTAAGATTCAGCAGAGCCTGGCTGAGCTTGGCAAATAGTGATCAATAGCTGCATTTTCAAAGATGTATTTTAATGAGTCAGACTTCCTGGTGAGTTGCAATGGCCATTCTCCTTGTATCCTTTTTATGCACTTAAATCTTTTTTCTTTGAAATGACCTGGAGAAAATATGTTGAACATGTTAAGCCTATTCAATTAAAAATCCTGATATATTCTGTTTTTAATGAATTAAGTGAGCACCAATACAAATGATCAGACTACGCGTATTGCATTATTCTAAAAGAATGATACATAGCATAATCATGTAATAAAAGCTGGTAATTTTGACCATTCGCAGGACAATCCTGTGTCATTGGATGGTAGTATTTGTCATTTGTATTAGTCATGCATACACGTTCCAAATAGGATTAGAGCCCTATTGTACAACCCCACATAAAGAGTTCACAATCTAAGGTTCCAACCCTGCAATTTTGCTGTGTTGGTGGACCCTTTCCAATTCTGTAGCTTGGCTGTAAATAGGAAATAGTTTGTCCTCAAGTGCTTTCAAGCAACCAAGCTTTGTTTAATAATCAAATAATCTGGCCTGGTCCATTGAGCCACAGACACTTTACTTTCTATTCATTGCCACATAATCAGATCAAATTCACCACTTGCATGACAGGTGCCGCTGCACTGGCTTCGTCTGGGGTTGCTCCTGCTTATACAGGGTCCCATAGTTTTCACTAGGGATGTTAAAATGCATTTACTCAGGGAGAATAAATACTTTGCCTCAGTTTATAAAACAAAAACTATGAAGAGCTACTGGAGTAGTGGCAGGGTGGCTAATGGGAATGAAGCTATGGCTTGAGATATTATCACCTCTGAGGTGGAAATCAAAGTCAAAGTACTTAGTGGGACTACACTGGGGTATCCCAATAGTTTTCATCGAAGGCAGGGTCTGCAGCAGCTGGGCCACTGGAGCAGCCCCTGCCTGTGGCGCTGCCCCCTCCCCCGCGGGACTGGAGCAACCCACGCCTGCCGCAGGTGGGGAACTGCTCTTACCCCATCAGTTAACATGTTAAACCTCCACATCCCTATCCAAGGGTATGTCTACACTACCCTCCTAATTTGAACTAGGAGGGTAATGTAGGCATACCGCACTTGCAAATGAAGCCCGGGATTTGAATTTCCCGGGCTTCATTTGCATAAACCGGGCGCCGCCATTTTTAAATCCCGGCTAGTTCGAACCCCGTGCCGCGCGGCTACATGCGGCACAGAGTAGCTAGTTTGGATTAGGAAGCCCAATCCGAACTAGCTACTCGGTGCCGCGTGTAGCCGCGTGGCACGGGGTTCGAACTAGCCAGGATTTAAAAATGGCGGCGCCCAGCTTATGCAAATGAAGCCCGGGAAATTCAAATCCCGGGCTTCATTTGCAAGTGCGGTATGCCTACATTACACCGCTAGTTCGAACCAGCGGGGTAGTGTAGATATACCCCAAGAGTGTTAGAGGAACAGGCACATGAAATTGCAAACCCAATAGCAAGGATTTTTGATGAATCTCTAAATTCAGGCATTGGACCCTTTGATGGGAAAATTGCTAATATATTTCCTCTTTTTACAAAAAGATAAAAATGTGTTCCAAGAATATACAGGCCTGTTGCTTTTGTCCTCAACTGCATGCAAGGACTTGGATCACACTTTAAAAAAAAGAGTAGTTAAGGGCATAGAGGTTAATGGTAATTGCAATAAAATACAACATGGTTTTGTAGAAAGGTGGATCATGCCAGACCAATCAGTTATCTTTGAGAAGATAATTGATTTTTTTAGACAAAAGGAAAGTCAGTAGGTCTAATTTACGTGGATTTTAGTAAGACATTTGTTACAGTTCCACATGGGGCATTATTAATTAGATCGGAGAAGATGAGGATAGTGAGAGAATTGAAACGTGGATGAGGAACAGGTTAAAGAAGAGACTAGAGTCGGTTGGGCTGGAGTGAGGTTACTAATGGCGTTTCTCAGGGATTAGTCCTGGGGCCAGATTTATTTGACATTTTTTATGATGTTGGCACAAAAAGTGGGAGGGGGATTGCTAATAAAATATGTGGATGACACAAAATTGGGAAGAATTGCCAAAATGGATAAGGACCACAATATTATACAAGATCTGGACAACCTTGAAAACTAGAGTAATATAAATGGGATGAAATTTAATAATGCAAAGTGCAGGGTCATGCGTTAAGGGACTAATCACAAGAATTTTAGCTATAAGCTGGGAATTTATCAGGTGCAAGAGATGGAGGAGAAAAAGACCTGGGTATATTGGTTGATCACAGGATGACTGTGAGCTGCCAACATGAGGTGGCTGTGCAAAAAGGGTAATGCAGTCCGAGGATGCATCAGGTGAGGTATTTCCAGGAGACAGAGAAATTTTAGCACCCTTTCACAAGACACTGCTTTGACCTCTTCTGGAATATTGTGGCAGTTCAGGTCTCATATTTAAGAAAGATGAAACTGAAACTGAAACAGGTGTACAGAAGGGCTACTAGGATGATCAGAAGAATGAAAAACCTATTTTATGAGAGAAGACTTAAAGAACTTGGCTTGTTTAGCAAGTGTAGCCAAAAGAAGGCTAAGGGGAGATGTGATTGCTCCTTATAAAAACATCAGAGGGATAAATACCAGGAAGAGAGGAGTTATGTAAATTAAAAGCCATTGTGGTCACAATAACAAATGAATATTAAATGGCCTTTCAAGATTAGGATTGAATTTAGATGAAGGGTTCTAACCACCAGAGAAATGAAGTTTTGGAACAGCTTACCAAGGGAGTAGTGGGGGGCAAAAAAATCTTAACTGGCTTCAAGACTGAACTTAATTAGTTTATGGAACGGATGATACCCTGGGACTGCCTCCAATGACATATAGCTGATCCATGACTGCTAGTAGCAAATACCTCCAATGGCCAGTGATAGAACACCAGGTGGGGAGGGCTTTGAGTTACTACAAATAATTATTTCACAAATGTCTGTTCAGTGGGTCTTCCCCACATGCTCAGGGTCCAACTGATTGCTATATTTGTGATCAGGAAGGAATTTTCTAACTAGGCAGATGGGCAAAGACCCTGATTTTTTTTTCATCTTCCTCTGCGGCGTGGGGCCTGGCTACTTCAGGTTTAAACTAGCGTAAATGGTTGATTCTGTGTAAATTGAAGTCTTTAAACCATGATTTGATGACTTCAGTAACTCAGCCAGAGATTATGGGTCTATTATCGGAGAAGGTAGGGCAGGTTCTGTGACCTGCAGGAGGTCAGACTAGATGGTCATGATGGTCCCTTGTGACCTTAGAGTCTTTGAATGACTTCGAAGTAGGCGGGCAAAGATTGGTGCCGCTACGAGCCTGGAAGCCATCACTTCCATATGATCATGTTTTATAAAGGGCATCATGAGGCATGTTTGTATATCTTAGCTTACAGTCCTGTCTACAATCCAAGGTCTCAGTCTAGTCCTTGGATCATAAAAACCCAACACTTCTATTGGCATGAGGATGAGGTTCACATGGGATGAGGTTAGGGAAGAAACAGGCAGGGAGGCTGAGCTCCAAATTGTCACGTGGATATGTTCCAGGTAGATCAGTGAGGAGGCTGTAAGAACAAACTTTGCATTGTTGCTGCTTGTAGTGTATCTAATTTGTGCACACAGGACTTAGATTTCCAGGTTTATCAATCTTTCATGAGCATAGTGTTCACCACCCAAAGAAGAAGAGCTTGTATTTATTTCTGATTTTTATTTGCCACCACTGAATCTTGTCATGTTTTCATTTATTAGATCAATTCCCCTTGCTTAAGTGCCTAAAAGACCATGATCAAATCACATTTTAACCTTTAACAAGTGCATAGCTTGTGCTGTTTAACTCACATTGTAAAGCTTGTTTTCTGGACTTGAAATCATTCTTGTATCTAGTCTCTAAAGACTCACAGTTTTTTTTCAACTTCCTTTTTAAAGTGTGGACATAGAAACTGGCCATAGCATTCAAGTAGTGCACTCACCAGTGTCATATACAGAGGTAATATCTCTTCCCTACTTCAATGGTGTATTCCCATTTTTACAAAGGTGTTCAAATTGCTTAGAAAAAATATTTCTGTGTGTTAAGGGAAAAATCATGAAATGACTATAAGTAGGAACCGTGGTGAGGAACTGTCTTTATGGTGGGTCTCACAGCCATGCTGTTGGTGCAAAGACAGAGGCCTGGGGTGGGTTGTGTTCTGCAATGCGCCTTACAGCTGTTCTTGAAGGAAGCAGATTGCAAACCCTCTAGAGTTTTGTGCTAACCTTAGCATATATGCAGATAAGTCAAAGTCTGACAGTACAGGCAGTCCCCGGGTTACGTACAAGATAGGGACTGTAGGTTTGTTCTTAAGTTGAATTTGTTCGTAAGTCGGAACTGGCGTCCAGATTCAGCCGCTGCTGAAACTGACCAGCGGCTGACTACAGGAAGCCCGAGGCAGAGTTTCTCTGCCCTGGGCTTCCTGGAATCAGCCGCTGATCAGTTTCAACAGCTGCTGAATCTGGACTCCTGGAACAGAGCAGCTGGGGCGCTGCCGGGTAGGTCCCCGCAGTGTCGCACCTCGGCGCTGTGGGGACCAACCCGGCAGCACCCTAGCTGCTCTACCCCAGGTGTCCCCAAGTCAGCTGCTGCTGAAACTGATCAGCGGCTGATTCCAGGAAGCCCGGGGCAGAGCAACTCTGCCTCGGGCTTCCTGTAGTCAGCCCCTGGTCAGTTTCAGCAGCGGCTGACTTGGGGACGCCTGGGGCAGAGCAGCTGGGGTGCTGCCGGGTTGGTCCAGTAGCGCCGAGGAGCGGTGCTACTGGACCAACCCGGCAGCACCCCAGCTGCTCTGCCCCAGGCGTCCTGATTCAGCCGCTGCTGAAACTGACCAGCAGCGGCTGAATCAGGACGTCTGGGGCAGAGCAGCTGGGGTGCTGCCGGGTTGGTCCAGTAGCACCGAGGAGCGGCCCAGCTGCTCTACCACAGGCGTCCGCGAGAAAAGCCTGGTCTGCTGGCGGGGGGTGGGGGGGCGCACTAGCTGCGCCCCTCCCCCCAGCAGACCAGGGAGATACGGGCGGCGGGACTGGCCAGACGCGCCGCGGTCCTGCTGCCCGCGTCCTCCACGGCTTTGCTCCACGTTTCCCTGCTCCATGTTTCCCCAGCAGACCAGGGAGACGCGGAGACGCTTTTTTTGCCCCGGAGGACGCGGGCAGTGGGACCGGAGCGCATCTGGGCGGTCCTGCCGCCCGCATCCTCTGGGGCGAGAAAAGCCCCGTTCGTAAGTACGGATCCGACATAAGTCGGATCCGCCTAACTCGGGGATTGCCTGTACTCCAAAGTTTGCAGCTCCTGGGCCTCTGTGATATGTTAGTCAGCTCTCTTAAGTGCTAATAGGGAATTCTGTCCTGCTGTTATATAAGAACGTTTGGGGTGGGATAAATTTTCTGTTTTGTTGACCCTGCAATCTTTTCTTGTCCTGGGTTGCATGATGTAGTATTTGACCCTACACATTTAGTATTTTTTGTAGTGGTTTTGTAACATTTGGAAAAAAAAAAAAGTGGAAAAATACTAACTATATGATAATGCACCTGAAACTTGATACAACCAGAAAACACACTTTAAATGCCTATTTCACTCATTTTCTGTTGTTCATTAGCAAGCGCTGTTAGTATTACTATTAATAGAACACATACTTCTTATTATCCTTTCTGCTTCACAGAGCATAACTGATATCCCTGTTGCTTTTTTCCCCAGATGGATTTTTCTAAAAGTAAATACGATAAACTCTTGTCTGCCTTCCTCTTGTCTATAAAAAAATAAACACTGTGGGAAGTTTGTATGACATTGAAATAAGCGTGAACCTGAAATTCAGTATTAAAATAGCACATAAAACTGACATTAAATGGCAGCATTAACATAAAGGAATTTTCCCCAAACAGCAACACAATTCTCATTTCCTGACTGTTGCTGTTTCCTGTGTTAGATAAACACTGGAGTCATTAAATATTTTCACATTTATTGCTAAAGTAATTTTCAGTGCTCTTTTGAAACTCCACATTTTATATTGTTGGTAACATTCCTGATTTGATAGCTGTATATTTGACATTGCTATTAAATATTAGTACAGTTAAGTTATGTTTTTATTAGACTGCATTGACTTTCACAAGGATTTTCATACACTCTTTCAGCTTATATAAACACTATAGTCTGCACTTATCCTGTTATACATCCATTGAGGCTAGTGCAGTTATACCAGGCATGAATAACTCAATTTTTCTGTCTAATATGCTGAGCATGCAAAAGTGTAAAACAACAAAATAGTAACAATTTCCAGTTTTCTTGTCTGGTTTACCGAATTGTGTTTATGGCAGGTGTTGCCAGACTGTGATGTGTGACTCCAGCAGCCGCCACATAGTCCCATTCTCTGCCGACAGACTGAGCAGGGAGGAGCTCCAGGAATCTGCTCTGCAGCAGGGTGGTGGGACTAGGGTTTTTTAGACTCTAGAGAGATGGGCCCTTAGGCTTTGCCCTAGAAATGGGCACTGGGACAGGAGCCTTGTACCCCATGTGGGACAAGTTGTGCATATCTTGTGGCTTTCGAACTTCTGAAAATTATTGTATGCAGTTCAGTGGGACCATAAGTTTGACTACTTGTGGTTTATGGCATCGTAAATGGTACAGTGGTCTGGGCATTGGACAGGAAACCTGGGATCCCTAAAAAACTTTGGGACAGTTATTAGGATCAGATTTTGAAAAGTGGCTTTTTAATTTCTGGGGTCTTCTTCCACCCAAAAATAGAGGCAAATTAGAGGTCACTTTGACCATTTGGAGACAAACTTTAGGGTCCCATTTTTTTTCCCTTCTGAAAAATGAGGTGAATCACACATATGTTTTGCTGCCAGAGTTGTGAAGATGAAAAGTGCTATAATACATACTTGCCAAGTGTTATTAATTATTCTTACTGTGGTAGTGTCTAAGGTCTCCAGTCAGGATTAGTTTTAACCACAGTTAATGAAATGGTTTGGAATATGCTTTATCCTTGGTTATGCTTGTGCCAAAACTACATTCAGCACTTGTCTGTCCGGGGTTATTTTTGTAGGGTAGACAAGCCCTAAAGGAGTCTACTTTTTGAAAGCAGAAAAAATAACACAATTGCTGTTGAAACTATGTGTACATGGAGTGATCGGGGTGTCTTTATTGAAATCTGAAGGAAATACCCTGCTACACACGTTAGCTAGAATGCTTTAATATTTTTATTTAATGTCTGATCTCTGGATTTGCCCCCCAATAAACTGGAGTTAACAATGTCGTTTTGAAGCATGAGAATCACAGGAGGTAGTAGAGTGATTCTGAATGTAGACAGTACTGCTGCTGACATTTTGCTCTCTGAGATATATGAAGTGCAATTTGTTTATGGACGCTCCATGTGTTTGCCAAATATGGTAGTGTGGAGAGAGTAGTGGTGCCTAGGCCTTCCAGCAGCTACAAAACAAGATATTGCTGAAACACTGGATATTGCTGAATCTTTGCAGTAACACAAAGACAAACTTCTCTGTTGATTTCAAAATGCTATTTTTATTTTAAATGTCACTGGTTCCCACAACCTATGTGCAGCATCCCTTCTTAAAGTTCCCCAGCTTGCCATTTGGCAAGAGGATACACACACAGAAGCAAAATGGTTAACTGTAACAAATATCTTTGGATGAAACTGCTCCCCGGTATGCTCACGCATTGCCCTGTTTACCTTGGCTTTTCATGGCATTCTCCCTAGTTCCCTGATGGAAGATTCCATTTTTTTTTTTGCCAGAGGGATGTGCTCTTTTGTTGAAAGAATAATAATGAAAATATACATTAATTCTCTCTGTTGTAATCACTGTGAAATATACAATGTGCTTTCTATTAAAAGGAAATGTATGCACTGGACTCGGACAAAATCAATTTGCATTTCAAATCAGCTGAGTCAACACAATATAATGGTCCTGTCGGTAGGTCCCTGGGGAGCCACAGTAGCTGACAATGTGTGCTTAAGGGGAGGGTCTTCTTTTTTTTTTTTTTTTTAAGTCCGGCTCAATAGCCAATGGTTCTGTTTATAGAGGTGCTTCAGTGTAGCTGATAGAACCATTTATGTTTGGTAACATAAGTGCCTGCCACAGTGGCCGGGATTTTTTTT
This sequence comes from Pelodiscus sinensis, assembly GCF_052426305.1. Taxonomy (NCBI): domain Eukaryota; kingdom Metazoa; phylum Chordata; order Testudines; family Trionychidae; genus Pelodiscus; species Pelodiscus sinensis. The sequence goes on along the minus strand of NC_143059.1, from coordinate 55,772,200 downwards.
TTTTTTTAATAATATTCATCTGAACAGAAAAAAATAATAATAAAAACAACCTGGCAACAGTTCAGAGAAGAGAAGCTGCTGCTGAAGTGTCTCTGCTATTGCTGCCACTGATGCAAGCAGCTGTTTCCATCTGCACTGCAGTGTTGCAGCCACTACAGTCAGACCTCTCAGAGCTTTTTGCTGCGGGAATTAACAAGGAAGCTGGCCTTGCTTGTAGCTAGCTTCAGTTCAAGGCACGCTGAGGATGGGAGGGTCGCAGTCTCTGCAGCAGGCACAGATAAGTAGCCTGAATCGGGAACCTTCAGAGGCAATGTAAGTGTAGAATACCTTTACTCCCTTCTTTTCTGTATTGTCAGGCCTTCCACCTTTCTGCACTTTACATACATGGTACAGGAGGCCTTTGTTAGTGCTAATTGATCTTTGCTATGTTTTGACAATTGCTATTTCTTTAATACGTTTATATCACAGAGGCATTCTGTGTTGATCACTATCTCCATTCATTTATGTCAGGCAGCTGCTGTATACCATATGTTTGTTCTTTATATGGTGTGGATGTGTAATCAATCAAACACAATGACAATTTCCAGCGAAAACCACCTCTGTGTTTCTGTTTTAAATGCACAGCATGTACCTACATTTCACTGTTCTTTCCTTTCCGTACAGCTTTTTTTGTTTTTAGGGGGTTTTTTTTCAGTTCACATCACCCTTTTATCCATACCAGTCTATATCTTCTTAATGTTATTTCCTGTGATGAATCATAAGAACAAGGTGTCCTTAGATCTCTTCTGATTGAAGGGCAATCATGAATGGTAGAATTGTTTGCAGAAGAGAAAAGTGAACAATTACTGCTCATTTAGAATACTGTTCCATTTTGTTTTTGGAAGAGTATATCAAATACACTAATAACAAACTCATTTACCATTTGTAAACTGGAATTTCTCATCTATTGTTTGTGGATTTTTCAGTTCACTTAGCCAGCAATCTGTGTGTGTGTGTGTTTGTTTTTTTCTGTAAACCATTAAGCTAATGTATTAGGAAGTATACCCTCCAATGGATTTTTATTAAATGTGCCATGTCTTTTGACCTTATTTAATTGAAGTGTTCAGAAATGAACTTAGCATCAAGAAGATACATATGTTTTGTTACTTTAATGGATTTCATTACAAAGGCAGGTGTCTAAACCTGACCTAATTTAGTTCATTTTTATTGACTTATTTTTTAAATGTAATAGTCTTTTCCTAATATAAATCTCACATTCTCAGAATGCTTAGACATTTTGTGCATGTTTCTTATAAGAATGTCTTCAGAATCAATGGAGAGTGAAAATACAGTACCTGGCTTTTGCCCTGATAATAAAGCCATACAGCTCCTATTGTAAGATTCCAGTGTACCCTGCAGAAAGGTCTGCTTGGTATCGTATTATTATATTCATAAGATACTGGCCTAAATGGATTTCTGCAGCCTTTGTTCTTAGCATCACTACAGCAGTGAAGATGTTTTCCATATAGTCCTATTTTATGTAATTCTAATATTTCCCATTAGCATCTGTTTTAATGCAAAATTGGAACGAACTGTTGTTTCATTACCTTTAAAACCTGTTTAAATTTATGATTTCATACACACAGCACTATACCTACTTTTTAACATTCACTCACATTATCACACAATAAGAAAGCTTTAGATGGAGCATTGTTTCATCTATAATTTTCACAGTCTTTCAGGAATTCATTGCACACAGTACTCGCTCTAGTCTTATGAACAGTGAAAGTCAAATGCACTGTCACATCTTTCAATAATGTTTCTCTACAGAAATAATATTCTAGATCTTTTACCTTTATTAGAATTGCTATGGAGTTTCATTGTAACCTTTTTGGGCCTAGTATGACCAATGTATTATGGGAACCTTCCATTCATAAGCCAGTACATCACCAATTGTGTATTTGGGAATGGTTAGTGAAAAATAATGACCGTCTTGTAGCACATGAATAATAAAGAATATTGAATTAAGAAAATACTGTATTTATTACAAAACCAAAACTGCATGTTGTGAAAAATAAGCTATAAAAGCATAAAGACTCCTCTCTTTCTCTATTAATATGCGTGGGCCTGCACTAACAAAAGCATCTATTTGTTTTGTCTTGCTCTGGCATGAAGTTGAGCATATCTGTGCCTGAATTGCTTTTTCACCTAGACTTGTGATAAGGCTCCCTTTTTGTGGGTGCATTTTGCTCCCGCAAAATTGCACCCATATAACTGCACCTACAAACAAATTGTGGGTACCAGTACTAGCTGTTTGGATAGCTAGATATCTGATATGGGTAAATCAGGTGGAAAGCACCTTAAGCAACCCTTCTGTGATCCAACAAGGATTGTTTCTTAATGGAGTTGACCTTTTATTAAAGGTAGAGAAGTATACTTTCTGCATTTGATTCTCCTTTGGAGTACAACAGTGTAAGCCAGGAGTCACTACTGAAGTCAGGGGTGCTACACTGATTTAAAAAAATAAGTGTAAGAGGAGAAATAGGTTCTGGGATACTTTGGAAAAATCTCTTAAGGGCTAATTGCTTAACAAGGATATGTTTTGGACAGGTTTTAATGCATTACATGCATGTACAATTAATTGAAGGCACAACTTTCACTCGTAAGAAGGGATATTAGGATTTTTTAAAAATTGTCTTCCTACATATTTTACTCACTGGTTTATGTGAACCTCTGTTAATTTGGCTCCTGAAGGTTTAATAAAATTAATCTTTAATTAAAAAAATAATACTTCTGCCCTTAATTTTGATCAGATTTATTTGCTTTAGCCAGGGATTATTAGTAACAGTCATTAGCAGTAAACAGTTTCCTTTTAATAAAAAAGTCATAGTTCTGAATAAGATAAAGGGAAAGAGTCCAAGGGAAGTGCATAATAGTAAAAACTAACTTCAATTAAAAGTTTGTAATTGAGACCTGGTTATTGACATTATAAACTCTGCCATGTGCTGTACAAGCTGTAGTATGCACCCTGGTGGTCACATGGATAGCAAATCAAGTGCTTGTTTCAGTCATGATAGTAGGTATGGACTTGATTGAAGTAAGAGGAAATGAGTGGTTAATATTTCTATGCCATATTTGGGTGTGTAAATACTTGTACACACACACTGGCAAATTATTTTTCCAGTCTAACCTTTCTTAATAATACTTCAGTGTTTTTATACTCTTCATAATATTAGAAGCAAAATGCAGGACAATGTAGCACTTTAAAGACTAACAAGATGGTTTATTAGATGATGAGCTTTCGTGGGCCAGACCCACTTCCTCAGATCAAATAGTGGAAGAAAATAGTCACAACCATATATACCAAAGGATACAATTAAAAAAAATGAACACATATGAAAAAGACAAATCACATTTCAGAACAGGAGGGGGATGCGGGGGGGGGGGGGAGGAAGGAAGGTAAGTGTCTGTGAATTGATGATATTAGAGGTGGGGAGAGTGGGATGTTTGTGAGTTAATGGTATTAGAGGTGATAATTGGGGAAGCTATCTTGGTAATGGCCATTACCTTCCTTCCTCCCCCCCCTCCCCCCCGCATCCCCCTCCTGTTCTGAAATGTGATTTGTCCTTTTCATATGTGTTCATTTTTTTAAAATTGTATCCTTTGGTATATATGGTTGTGACTATTTTCTTCCATTATTTGATCTGAGGAAGTGGGTCTGGCCCACGAAAGCTCATCATCTAATAAACCATCTTGTTAGTCTTTAAAGTGCTACATAGTCCTGTATTTTGTTTTAGCTACCCCAGACTAACACAGCTACATTTCTATCATAATATTAGAGGAGTAGATCTGGTAGTGAATATTTTCCATTTTTTCATCCGATTGATCCTCAGCTTCTTATCAAAATTTTCCCCTGCACATCCTGCTTTGAGGCAAATTATAGACACCATCCTTGTAGCCAGAGGAGACTGTTTAAGCTTAATTCAGAGCCCATCAGCCCATTCCTTGGTTAGCCAAAGAGCTGATGATGGCAGGAAATAACATCAAGAGTTCTACATGCTGCCTCTATGATATTTTCACTCCCTGCCAAATCCAAGGATAAAATGATCAAGATAGAAATGACTGAAATCAGTAAGGAAACTCCAGTTGACTTCAGTGGCACCTGGATCACAAACCCAATAAAAGGAATTATGCTAGTTTGTTGGTGGTAGTTCAGTGTTGGTGCTCCTGCAGATTGTTATTCAGTATTCCAGTTCTATTGTGTGCAGAGTATTTTTTTTTTTTTTTGTCTTTTGTCTTGGTTTACTAGAAAGGCTCAAACCTAAGTACCTGTCAGATTTGTGGTAAGAGCTGTGGGTGGCTAATTGGGGAGTTTTATGTTTGTGTGTATGTGTGTATATATATATATATATATATATATATATATATACACACACATACATACAGGAATCATTGATCATTTCATTTCCTTATTTTATTCATTAAAGATATTCAATTTAAATGTAGCTTTGCTTTCTCTCAGGTTTAAAGAAAAGGAATTATTCTAGCTAATTGATTTGTTCTAGGAAACTAATTGTAATATGAACTGATTCTGGCAAAAGTGCAAGAATTTTTATATAAAACTTGTTTATGCTAATGGTGTTAAAGGGCTTTTTTTCTATTATTTAACCAGAATTGCTAGGGAATCTCATTGATAGGTTGTCCATACTGCATGGTTGTAGTAAGGTCTCCTGCAGCATTGGTTGACCATTCTGTCTATTCTGCAGGGTAATATATTCAGTCCAAGAGGTCACTCTACTCAATTGGGGTTTCCTGCATGCATTAATGAGACTGGTTTATCTTGTCAAGGAAAGAGGAGAAATGTCATGTGACTTCTGCCATCAATCTTCCCATCTTCTATCATAGCAACCCTGATCTGAACTCTTTATGACCTGATCCAGTGTCCTTTGATGTCCAGTGGAAGTGTTATTGATTTAAGAGGGCATTGTATCAAGCCCCTATACATCACTAATAGCAGTCTGGTCAAATGTGCAGAGACTCAAAACAAAAAAGAAGCTAGCAAAAGAATTTTTAGGGGTGTTCAGGGTTAGGAACAATTTTAAGCACTGTTTTGGAACCATCATGCCTGTTTTGTAACTCTTCATATAGTCAATCTGTAAAATGTATACTGGTATTGGCAATAAATATCTGTATAAAAAGGCATTTCTGTGCATACAGTGTAATCACTATTTAAACTTAAATAGTTCATCCATTTAAAAGTTTTGCTGTTTTTAAATTTATCAAACTAATTTGCTTGTCAAATGTATATCATGTTTTCAAGCGATGCCTTACAATATGAATGCCTAAGAATACTTTTATTTTTACAATACTTGCATGACGCATGCAAATTTTCTCCTCCATTAAATGCATAACTTCCCTTTTTCTGAGAACTTATCTCAGTATAGAGTTTTTGCACTTACTAATTAACTATATAGCATTCCCTTATTTATTTCATAGAATACTAGGACTGGAAAGAACCTCGATAGGTCATCGAATCCAGTCCCCTGCCTCCCATGGCAGGACCATATACTGTCTAGACCATCCCTGACAGAAATTTATCTAACCTACTCTTAAATATCTCCAGAAATGGGGATTCCACAACCTCCCTGGGCAAAGACCGTAGAATACCAGGACTGGAAGGGACCTCGAGAGGTCATCGAGTCCAGTCCCCTGCCCTCACGGCCGGGCTAACTACTGTCTAGACCATCCCTGATAGACATTTATCTAACCTACTCTTAAATATCTCCAGAGGCGGAGATTCCACAACCTCCCTGGGCAATTTATTCCAGTGTTTAACTACCCTGACAGGAACTTTTTCCTAATGTCCAACCTAAGCCTCCCTTGCTGCAGTTTAAGCCCATTGCTTCTTGTTCTATCTCCAGAGGCCAAGATGAACAAGTTTTCTCCCTCCTCCTTATGACACCATTTTAGATACCTGAAAACGGCTATCAAGTCCCCCCTCAGTCTTCTCTTTTCTAAACTAAACAAACCCAATTTTTTCAGCCTTCCTTCATAGGTCATGTTCTCTAGACCTTTAATCATTCTTGTTGCTCTTCTCTGGACCCTCTCCAATTTCTTCACATCTTTCTTGAAATGCGGTGCCCAGAACTGGACACAATACTCCAACTGAGGCCTAACCAGTGAAGAGTAGAACAGAAGAATGACTTCTCGTGTCTTTCTCACAATACACCTGTTAATGCATCCCAGCATCATGTTTGCTTTTTTGCAACAGCATCACACTGCTGACTCATATTCAGCTTGTGGTCCACTATAACCCCTAGATCCCTTTCTGCCGTACTCCTTCCTAGACAGTCGCTTCCTAGTCTGTACGTGTGAAACTGATTGTTCCTTCCTTAGTGGAGCACTTTACATTTGTCTTTATTAAACTTCATCCGGTTTACCTCGGACCATTTCTCCAATTTGTCCAGATCATTTTGAATTATGACCCTATCCTCCAGATTAGTCGCAACCCCTCCCAGCTTGGTATCATCTGCAAACTTAATAAGCGTACTTTCTATACCAATATCTAAATCATTGATGAAGATATTGAACAGAGCCGGTCCCAAAACAGACCCCTGCGGAACTCCACTTGTTATACCTTTCCATCAGGATTGTGAACCATTAATAACTACTCTCTGAGTATGGTTATCCAGCCAGTTATGCACCCACCTTATAGTAGCCCCATCTAAGTTGTATTTGCTTAGTTTACTGATAAGAATATCATGCGAGACCGTATCAAATGCCTTACTAAAGTCTAGGTATACCACATCCACCGCTTCTCCCTTATCCTAAAAACTCGTTATCCTAACAAAGAAACCTATCAGATTGGTTTGACATGAATTGTTCTTTACAAATCCATGCTGGCTGTTCCCTATCACCTTGCCACCTTCCAAGTGTTTACAGATGATTTCCTTAATTACTTGCACCATTGTTTTCCCTGGCATAGAAGTTAAACTAACTGGTCTGTAGTTTCCTGCATTGTTCTTATTTCCCTTTTTATAAATGGGCACTATATTTGCCCTTTTCCAGTCTTCTGGAATCTCTCCTGTCTCCCATGATTTTCCAGAGATGATAGCTAGAGGCTCAGATACCTCCTCTATCAGCTCCTTGAGTATTCTAGGATGCATTTCATCAGGCTCTGGCGACTTGCAGCCATCTAACTTTTCTAGGTGATTTTTAACTTGTTTTTTTTTTATTTTATCTTCTAAACCTTCCCACTAGCATTCACTATGTTAGACATTCCTTCAGACTTCTTGGTGAAGACCGAAACAAAGAAGTCATTAAGTATCTCTGCCATTTCCAAATTTCCTGTTATTGCTTCTCCCTCCTCACTGACCAGTGGGCCTACCCTGTCCTTTGTCTTCCTTTTGCTTCTAATGTATTTATAAAAAGTCTTCTTGTTTCCCTTTTTTCCTGTAGTTAGTCTGAGCTCATTTTGTGCCTTTGCCTTTCTAATCTTGCCCCTGCATTCTTGTGTTGTTTGTCTATATTCATTCTTTGTAATTTGTCCTACTTTCCATTTCTTATATGACTCCTTTTTTATTTTTAGATCATGCAAGATCTCATGGTCAAGCCAAGGCGGTCTTTTACCATATTTTCTATCTTTCCGATGCAGCGGAATAGGTTGCTTTTGGGCCCTTAACAATGTCCCTTTGAAAAACTGCCAACTCTCCTCAGTTGTTTTTCCCCTCAGTCTTGATTCCCATGGGACCTTACCTATCAGCTCTCTGAGCTTATCAAAATCCACCTTCCTGAAATCCATTGTCTCTATTTTGCTGTTCTCCCTTCTACCCTTCCTTAGAATTGTGAACTCTGTGATTTCATCATCACTTTCACCCAAGCTGCCTTCCACTTTCAAATTCTCAACCAGTTCCTCCCTATTTGTTAGATCAAATCTAGGACAGCTTCCCCCCAGTAGCTTTTTCAACCTTCTGAAATAAAAAGTCATCTCCAATGCAGTCCAAGGACTTATTGAATAGTCTGTGCCCTGCAGTGTTATTTTCCCAACATATATCTGAATAGTTGAAGTCCCCCATCATCACCAAATCTTGGGCTTTGGCTGATATTGTTAGTTGTTTAAAAAAAGCCTCATCCACTTCTTCCACCTGGGTAGGTGGCCTGTAGTAGACTCCTAGCATGACATCACCCTTGTTTTTAACCCCTTTTAGCCTAACCCAGAGACTCTCAACACTTCCATCTCCTATGTCCATCTCCACCTCACTCCAAGTATGTTCATTTTTAATATACAAGGCAACACCTCCTCCCTTTTTTCCCTGTTTATCCTTCCTGAGCAAGCTGTACCCTTCCATACAAACATTCCAGTCGTGTATTATGCCACTATGTTTCTGTGATGCCAACAATGTCATAATTGTACTTATTTATTAGCACTTCCAGTTCTTCCTGCTTATTTCCCATAGTTCTCGCATTTGTATATAGGCATCTAAGATACTGATTTGACCTTGCCTCCCGGTTTTGCCCTGACCCTCTGTTCTCTCTGCCATTATAGCCCACGCTCCCATCTCCCAGGTCTCCATATTCTCCACTTACCTGTGGGCTTTGCTTACCTGTCCCCGTCGAACCTAGTTTAATTTATTTTGTTGCAAAAGAATGCCAAAGAATTAGCTATCTAATGTATCTTTCAACAAAGTCAATGGGGCAAATTCTTCAACTGGGGTTGTACTGGGCTTAATTGAGGCCACAATTTGGTTTAATAAAAACATGGAAATGAAATCACTAAATCTTATGCAAACTGCCACTATCAGTGTCAGAATGCCTCTACGGGCTGTATTTATATTTTCTCTTGGGCATTCTTGGGGTCTTTTACGTGCCTGAAGAAGCATTAAGTGCAAATCTAGTGTGAAAAATGAGTGTGGGGGAGGGGAAGGTATTATGTCCCACTTAATGGATGTATGTGTGTTTAGAGTGAGAGAACTTGCTTTTATTGGCGAAATAACTCAGCATCACCCTTTTTATAGATGATTTTAGCACTACAGTTTTATAAATCTCAAGTGTGTCGCACAGCTACTCTAACTAGCAAACAAGAGGAGGGGAGGTTGGTCACCCCTCTGAGCTTTGCAAGCTGCAGACTCAGGGCTTTAGTATCCTTGGTATGAAAAATCAAATTTGAAAAAAATCCAGGGCCTTTTTTCATTTAATGTTCATGTGTCTCAAAAGCAGAAGGATTCTGAAATTAAAATAAATATTCAGTCTTGCAGACTGCTCTGATTGTGGGATTTTCCCCCCTGCACATTGTGACATTATTCCTTGTGTTAAATATAGATCAGCTTTTATTTGAAATGCAGAAATAATCAGGTTCAAAGGAAACCTCTGCTTCTGAGTTTGATCAGCTGAAGTGTATAAAGTTACATTTATTGACCCTGCTCTCTGTTTCTTGCTTTAATTGAAGAAACTTCAGTGGTGTGTTAGAAAAAGATCTTTTTTTAATCTTTCAGGGAAGGAATCTGAGAACCTCATATTTTAACTTCCAGAGTTAGGACCATCACTTCAGAATACTGATGGGACTAGAGAAGAAGCAGAAAATGTATATCTTACCTCTCTATGTTCTTCGGAGATAGAGATATGATGCAAGTCAATTAAGTGTCATCCTAAATCAACTACTGCTATTACCAGCACACCATTGTGCTGATAAGGCACCTAATGTGGCAGGGCTTTCTCTCAGAGCTTATTGAGATGCTGTTTCATTGTACTGAAAGAATTGGAGTAGCATATGGTCTGTAATATGAAGAGTGAAAGCCTAATTCCATTGATTGCAGTCAGCCAGGATTTCACCTGACATATTCAGTCTAGCCTCTGTTTCAAGAAGGAAAATAACTAAGGGAGCAACTATTCTCTGACATAATTAGCAGGTATAGTGTCTCTCTTTTTAGATGATGAGGCTGTGTCTCTTCTTTGCTCCCCTGTGCTCACTGGCTGTGTTCTCTTTTGTTCAGTCTTCTACACGTGGAGGAATAAAGATTAGTGGAAATCTGTTGAGGGAAGAGCCATGCTCTGCTCTGCTCTAATTCCTGTGCATTCAGTGTCTAAGACCATGTCTTCACTAAATGGAAGATCAACGCTGCCACGATCAATCTTCCAGAGTTCTAGTTAAGACTTGCTAAATCAAGTTCTGAGAGTACCCCCATCCGCAGCTGGTACTCCTTGTTTCCGCAAGGAGTAAGGGAAGCTGATGGAAGCATTTGCTCCCATTAACCTCCTGCTGTGGGAATGACTGGGAAATTTGAAATCAGATATGTTGACTTCAGGTACATAATTAGTTAGCTGGATATGCGTATCTTGATTTCACCTTTCTTTTTAGTGTCAACCTGGCCTTAAGAGCAGTTGCAGAAGAAAAGCCAGAAAGAATTTGGCTTGGGGAAGAAATGCTAGGAACTTGATAAACTAAGAAGAGAAAGTTTAAATGCTTAATCTGTTTAATAATTTAAATTAAACTTTTCTCTCCAGGTGCAGCACTATCAAAATGGCTTGGGCGTAATTATGTACAGGGCTTGACAAATCCGTGTATCTACTCACCCGTGGCAAGTAGATTTCAGCCAATTGCCCCGTTCACTGGCGGCACACACATGCGCAGTGCAGGTCTGACGCATGCACGGTGCGGAGCTGGCGAGTGGATTTCACTGCGGTTTGTCAAGCCCTGATTATGTAATTAATGGTGAGTTTCCTTTAGCAACTGGTAGTCTTCAGAAAGGTTTGCATTGACCCAGGTGGTCTAAGGTGGAATGGTGGAGACTGCCCCGTCCCAGGAGAGTGGCACAGCCATGGACAGGAGGATTAAATCTTGGCACAACACTTCAGAAAGGTTGCAGACCCCTGGCCTAGGAGGACCAAGGCTAGTAGATTTTGTGTGCTCCCACTCAACGGTGAGACGGTGGGTGGGCAAAGGACTCCCCAATACTTGGGGGGAGTCCCGAGCTTTAGGGGGCCAGATCCAGACAAGCTGGGGGCCGCATCTGGGCTCCGGGCTTTAGGTTCCCCATCCCTGTCTTAAGAGATGGGAGGAAACAACAGAGACATATTTAGAACAGTGACCTGGTTAGTTAGTGGTACACAGATGAAGTTCTTGTTATGATGCTGTCAAGATGATTGTCTGTTGATGAAGTGATTTCCATTGAAAAAATTGGGCCTAAGAATGGAAAGTTGTACAGACACGGTCTGTTATTTAAGTCTTGTCTCTGTAGCATATGTATAATCATTCAGCATAAACCTTGGATAAAGAAAGAGGACAAACAGGCTTATGACAGAAAGAGAGAGATGGGATTAATTTCATCATTCATTTATATTGCTAGTGCTGAAAAGCAAACCCTGTTAGAGCTGTTAACTCTCGGGAAATAGATAAAATTTAAAAGGAGGTTTTTAAGGAGTGTTTGGAGTCTCTTGAATTGAAACAATACAGGGAACTTGAGCTCTAGTCAGTTTCAAAACTGAGTCAAAAGTAGTTTGGGGTACTTCTGCACCTGCATCTCCTTGCCAGAGCTTTGTGATTTTTCACATACAGTTTTCTGTATTAATTACATTATTTCTTCTTTGTTGCTGTGCATGTAAAAGCTGCACATAGGTGGGAATTGACCTTTATTGAGGAAAGAGTGAATCAGACTTAAACACAACTCTGTCAAATTCACAAAGTCAAGTAGAAAAATAATTTCACTTTTATGTAATCTTATTTAATTGGAGTAATGATTTTTCTTTTAACAACACAAGGTAAAAAGAGGGGGAAATCAGAAATGATTGTTTTTGAAAAATTTGTTACCCCTTTATTCTACCCAGTTGCATTACCAAATTAGCAACTAGATTCTCAAAATCGTCAGCCCATGAAAAAAATCAGACTTTTTTTCATGAGTGCATGGGGGTTTTTGAGTTTCCCTTTCTAATCAGTTTAAAAAGACATTTTCGAAGTGATGTGCATAATGTTTTAGATATAACTCCCATTAAGGATCATCTACATCTAAAAGCCCAAATGCTATTTTATAAATATAGTTCTCAGCATCTGAGAATCAGTTATCAGTTAAAAAATCTGCTATCATGTACTAGTTGCTTTACTGTCCAGAAATTGCAAACTGAAAATTCAGGGGTCTTCCAATAGCATGTAAACTACCTAATTAGTGTTGCATTGGTACAAGTGTGTCACTGGGCAGATTTACCCACTACAGAGAATCTATACTCGTATAATTCCCATTAATATTCCAATAGAATTATATCTGATTTACACTGGTATAGCTTAGGGCAGAATCAAGTTCAGAGAGTGGGTTTTTTTTGGTGGTAGTGATGGTGAGGGGAAGTGGATAGTTGTCCAAAATAGGAAAACAATCCCTGCTTCTAGTGCACATTATGCAGAATTATCTTTCTCCTTTATGTCCTTGAGTTAAACCTTGTGCTTGTCATGAGCCATCATTTATGGGCTGGAAAGCATCAGTTCCAATATAATATTGATCATTATCTGGGAAGCCATATTTTTCCTGAATCCTAGAGGTATGTTTTGCTGAAATAATCTTGAAATCCTTCTCTAGAGACCAGTTCCTACCCTTCTTGCTGAACACATTAATGCCAATACTGGTGCTTGTATAATTGCAATCCACTGAAATAGGCTGCCTTTTAGATGAACAGAATGTAGTCCCATTCTCAGGTGGTTCCAGCATGAAATGCTCTATAGGGGGCTATTAAATGAGTGTTTCACAGTGAGGATTCAAGGAAACCCACTAAGCAGATAATTTACAATGAAATTGTTCTGTGACAAGATAAACCTCTGTTGCTTTTTGGTATTAAATTGGGTAAGAAAGAAACCTTATATACCCCATTGTTCAGAGAGATGTCAGGCATGCTTTGGCTTTTAAATACTTCTCTCATGGTTGGTATCCCTAAACAGACTACATTATTTTCTCTGAAAATTACCAAGGGCCAAATCCTGAAGACAGTGAGGACTTTATTTCTGCATTGGCTTCAGTAGAAACTGAAGGCATTCTGTATCTCGTAGACTCTCCAGAATTCTTCACAGAATGATATATTGCTAAATCCAACTCCACCCCACCCCCATATGCACACACACGGTCTTCTGGCAATCTAGTTAGTATTAAAAATGGTGACTTTTTGTATAAAAACAGCCAAACCTGTTCTACTCAAGACAAAGGAGTTACAGCAGTGTCAGTGAGATTGGAACCAGGTCTGTAATTTTGCCTTCAGTTCAGCTATTCCCTCTTCAGAGCTCCTTTGTTACAACCATTGTCTAGATATTGTGACGGACTTTGCAGTTTGCCTCCTCCTAGTATAGATTCAACATGGGTTTATTAAATCATACAATACACGATCTTGTCACTGAAAATCCTTACAACTGTGTGATAGCAGTCCATTAATAGTTAATAGTCAAAAATGTGCCTCTAAGGAGCAATCTTGTAAATGGATTCCAGTGACACATAAGTGACATGTATGCACCTCCCCCACCTTCTGACTGAGGATAACTGCAAAGTCCTGTACTGAAAATGCTCCCTCATGGGAAGAAACGGAAATGAGCAGGGCAGATGGTTTTAAATGACACCTGATAAGTTGCTGACCCAGCTTTGATAGGTCAGACTAAGGTCACTGTTCCTGTTCTTCACCATCAATGGGAAAAGGTTCACTATGTTGGTTGGACTGCTTCACTGTGTGAAAAGATTTTGCCATTTTGTTTGCATGCAGAATACATGGGATAAAGGTAGGGGAAACAATCGCAGATAATGAATCATACAACAGCCATACTTATGTAGATTTCTATGCTACTCATCACCATAACATCTAAAGGTGTATCATTGGCCTTAGATAATGAGATTGGTTTATCAAAACGTGGGCACTGTTTCCTATGTGTGTCTCTAGAAATATATTACAATATATTTTAAACATGATGACGGATATTAAAAATTATATAAAATTACACCAATACTTCTAACATTCACAGTATTAAAGTGGCAAATTTAATTTGTAGCCAGTCCCACAATAGCTTGTTTAATTGGAATTCACTAAGTAGTCAAATATTATACAATAAGAAAACTGAATGTGATTTAGCAATTATTTTATATTGAAAAATGTTTCCAAGGTGTGATGCGAGAAATAATAAATCATCTTCAGCCATAATTATGAAATAACCCTCATTCAGTATGGAACATTTTATGGAACATACATGATGGTCAGAAAATAACAGCTACCCAAAACAGTTAACTTAATGCTCCAATCAATATTAGTTTAGGTCATCTTTGGTAATTCTGAAACATGAAACTGAGGACTGAGTTCATATGGCTAGATTATAAATAAATACACTGCCCTTATGCAGATTACAGTTCTGGAACTGCAATATTGTACATACTAAATGTAGAATAACACTATAAAAGAATTTACTGGATGTAGATTATAAATTGTAACACGGAAAAATCTCATAGCCACTATTTATGTTTTTCATCACAGTTCATTATTTGTGTTTCAGTTGTGCCTTTGTGGAACAGAGTCATAGAAATCTTTAACTAATGCATATAAGAATTGTAAAATCAGAGAAATGTTGGGACGGGACCTTGAAAGGTCATCAAGTTCACCCCCTGCTTTGAGGCACAACCCAGTAAACCTAATCTATTCTAGACAGGTGTTTGTCAAGCCTCTTCTTAAAAACCTCCAATGATGAGGATTTCATAATCCCCCTTTGAAGCTATTCCAGAACTTAACTAGTTTTATAGTTAGGCTGGATATTAGGAAAACTTTTTAAATCTCCCTTGCTGCACATTAAGACCATTACTTTTTAAGTGGACACAGAGAACAATTGGTCATTGTTCTCTTTATTACAGTTTTTAACATACTTGGAGACGGTTATCAGATTCCACTTTCAGTCAGCTTTTCTCAAGACTAAACATGTCCATTTTTAAAAAATCTTTCCCGATTGATCACGTTTTCTAAATTGTTATCATTTTTGTTGCTCTCCTCTGGGCTCTCTCCAGTTTCTCCCTTCTTTCCTATTGTGTGGCAGCCAGAACTGGACACAGTACTCCAGATGAGGCCTCATCAGTGCCAAATAGAGTGGGGCACTTGCCTCCAGCATTTTACATATGCCTCTCTTTAATGAATGCCAGAATATTATCCATTTTGGCAACAGCATCACAATGTTCACACAAACTTAATTTGTGATAAGCTAAAGATGTTAACTGGTTAGCTGGTAAGCATCACCCTTAATGGGGTAATGCTTACTGGTTACAGTTAATCCGTGGGGGCTAATGCAGCCCCTCACCCACCACAGGTAGAGAAGAACACCTCCCTGACCATGAGGGGGCTGGTGCTCCCCCCACCTTGCCTGCCCTCCTTTAATTGGTTAACCAGTTAGCTATCTAATTAAACAGGATTTTACATTCCTATGATTAACTATAACCACCAGTTCCTTTTCAGCAATTCTATCACCAATCCAGCTATTTCCCATATTTTAAGTGTGCATTTTATTTTTCCTTCCTAACTTTAATACTTTGGAATAAATTGCACTTAAAGATAATGCAAAGTAAATGCCTGTAGCAGATCTTCAGAGTCTATTGGAAAGAGCTTTTTGCAACTTCAGACATTCTAAGCAGAGTTAGCCAATCCAAAGCATCAAACATGGCAAGAAGATGATAGATATACTTAAGACCTACTTTAAGGATAGTCATCAATATGATTTCATGTCAAGTGATAACATGGGTTATGACTACACTACAGAATATTTCCAGGATACCTCCAGTATCCCAGAAAAACTCTGCTGCATCCAGGGAACACGTCCGCTTTTTTGGATCAGTTTCCGAAAAAGCAGGTGCATTCTTTTAGAAGCCCTGTATTCCTCATTTTATGAAGAATAAGGACTCTTGCAAAAGAGGAGGTTTTTCCCACATTTGATCCGATGTAGACGGGCCAAATGTTGGAAAAGCCTCTTCTGAAAAAATCTAAAAGAGGTACGTAAATTGCAGTTTGCAATTTGCGTATCTTTTTCCGAAAAAGAACTGCAGTGTAGACATAGCCATAGATACCACCTGGGAAGAAGGCAATGAAAGGGCAAACAAAATATTATACAGAACAATAACGAAAAAAGCCTGATCCATAAATATGACACTCAGAAGCCTGAACAGATGAGCACAAGAGTAAAATGGAAGAAAATGGTAGATGCCCTATGCACCTGAGGGTACAGGAGGATGAAGAAAGAAATGGCAGTAGGTCCCAGTGAGGTGTACAGGGTTTTTTTTCTTGCAGGATATTAATCTATCAAATACAGGTCTCTTCGTCCTGGTATCACTAAAACAAGGCTGCTACATAAAGATAAAATAAATGTTGCTTGAGTTCTAACAAATAAAGAAAAAAAATAGAAAACAGTTTGCTTGAATTCTAAAAAAAGGATCTTTTATGTGTTTTCTGAGGGGTGTTGACATAACGTAATACTTCAAGTTAGATTCACAAATTCTGGATATCCTTTAGAAAACAAAGATTCCATTAGTTTGCGACAGCTTTCAATCTTTAGCAAATGTGCCTAATCTTGCCTTAACAGTGAACTATGAAGTCAGGGAGTAAACATTCAAACTTAAATATAGAGGGACAGATGCTGATTCTTGTTCCAGAAGCTCTCTATAGTTCTAGCTGCAAAAGCAGCCTAAAAAGTAGGTTTACCTGGCTACTTGGGGGTTCCCTGTAGCTCCACTCCCAGACCCCAGGGCAGGGAGCATTCCCAAAGGAAAGGGCATGGCTAGGGCACTTCTCTCCAGTGATCCCTGGCTGCTGGTATGGTTTCAGAACTCTCTCTCAAAAACATCATGATTGTGCCACAGTAGCTAGCACATCAGAATGCTACATGGAGTTGGAGTAGCTGGGGAGGAGTTTACTTTTGTATGCTAAAAAATGAAACAAATATAAAGTTGATGAAATTGGAGGAAGCCTCCACAGGTTAATAAAGCTGTATTCACGTTGCTTCCAAATCTGGACCATTGTGTTCGACATTGGGATGATGTACTTTTTTAAAACCATGTGTTACAAGCTTGTGCTTGAACTCCCTGGTCTTTTGCCTAGGTTCAGTAAAAGGCATCCTTTTTTTTTCTTGTTAGATGAAACCTGCATGCACAGTTGCACCATTTTTGTATTGCCTGGTAACAAATACAACAGGAGCATGAAATAAATATAGGTCTCTCAGTAAAGATGAGGAAATCCTGTCAGCCTTCTTTCAGGTTTTATATTGAGATGACTGGGATCATATCACTTTAGTGATTGCAGCACTTTTAAGGGGGAGGGGAAGAGTGAGGAAGGGGGAAGAGATCAAAACAGAGAGTTAGAATATGAGAGCGGCCATACTGGGTTAGACCAAAGATCCAACGAGCCCAGTATCCTGTCTGCCGACAGTGGCCAATGCCAGGTGCCTCAGAGGGAATGAACAGAACAGGTGATCCCTCCCATCACCTATTCCCCACTTTTGACAGGGGTGGGATACCATTCCTGCCCTTCCTGGCTAATAGCCATTGATAGACCTATCCTCCACGAATTTATCTTGCACTTTTTTGAACTCTGTTATAATGTTGGACTTCACAACATCCTCTGGCAAGGAGTTCCACAGGTTGATTGTGTGTTGTTTGAAGAACTTCCTTTTGTTTGTTTAAACCTGCTACCTATTAATTTCATGTGGTGATCCCTAGTTCTTGTGTTATGGGACCTCTAGTCCCTATTCACACTTAATGAATTCTGTTCAGCTGTGGTGTCAGGGAATTTATTCTCCAGATTGAAGTACAGTAAACAAGAACTTGTTTTAATGTGTACCCTTCAGTTGCAGTAGTGAATGGAGAAAAGGTATCCAATGAGGTTCTGTAAGGACAAAGCTGAGGAAGAAAAGTCATCCCAACTCATTTCCTTTATTATTTCCTCCTGAGATTTTAACAGCTGGGCAAAATCCCAAGGTTTCCCAGTTGGAGTGGGAACATTGAATTCTCACAAATGTTCCAGTATGTTCCAGAATTGTGTTGATCCAGCATTATTCTTGCATTTCCTGCCTATCCCTGTAGTCCAAAAATGTTATATGTATACTGCTTTTACTGTTTATACAGTAACTTTGGACAAAGATTCTTTCATCTCCTCCTTTCTAATCACATTCATTACACCCTGCTGCCAATAAGACCCTCTCTGAATTCTGGAGTAATGTGTACACAGCTAATCATTCTCTAGTCAAATTCAAGCGTCTGCCATCTGTATTTTCTTTTTTTCTGTATTCGCTTCCTAACTCAGTTGATTTTTATCTTCTGTTGGTTGTCAGGATATGTGCAGAAATACACAATCACAGAAACTAGAGAGGGAAAGATCTACTTTTGTATCTTTTAATTGTTTTCTTAATTTGATTACTTTTCAGAAATAATTTCCCCCCTTTCATGTTAAGCATATTAATCAAAGAAGGTGAACAATTGTATCTACAGACTAGTTTACAAGTGTTGGTCACAGGGCATTTTTTTAAACTCCCTTCAACCAGGGATCAGTGTACATAAAGTACAATAGAACCGCTGAGTGACAAACTTACTGGTCAGCCACACACTTTATTTGGACCTGGAAGTACACAATCCAGCAGCAGGAGAGGCCCTGCCACCACCCCCTCCCCCCAAAGCAAATATAGTATGGTACTCTGTTAAATATAAACCACAAAAAAGGGGGGGGGAGTTTAAAAAAATATTTGGACAAGGTAAGAAAACTGTCCCTGTGCTTGTTTTGCTTAAATTAAGATGGCAGCATTTTTCTTATTCATAGTGACGTTTCAAAGCTGTATTAAGTTAAGCTCCAGTGGTACACTGTTGAAAGAACAACCATAATGTTTTGTTCGGAGTTTACTAATACAGGCAGTCCCCGGGTTACATGGATCCGACTTACATTGGATCCCTACTTACAAACGGGGTGAGGCAACCCCGCACTAGCTGCTTCCCCCCAGCAGACCAGGGAGACGCGGAGCGGCTTTTCTCAGTAGACACCTCAGCTTGAGAATAAAGGACTGAGGGAAGTGAGGTGTGGGAGAATAAAACTGAGCTCTGGAGAAATGTTTGGCTAGAGTTTCCCCTACAATATGTACCAGTTCCGACTTACATACAAATTCAACTTAAAAAGAAACCTACAGTCCCTATCTTGTACTTAACCCGGGGACTGCCTGTATTGCGAGTTACAAACATACTCCGATGCTGTTCATAATGGTGTGGTTCTGTTCCGGAAGATTTCCGGAAACCTTTGATAAACACTTGTTACCTTCCTTGTACCAGGCCTGCCAACGGGTGGGAAGGGGAGGGGAACGGGGAAAGAAGAAAGGAGATAATTGCCCCCGAACTTGGCACAATCTGGGCAGTGCTAAGGGCTGACTGCACTTCATCCTGCCCCTTCTGCCCTTAACCCCGCCCCTGACCTGGAACCGACCCTTCCCCCCCCCACACACACACCTTGTCCTGGGGTCCACAGTGACAGTGAGTCCCTGCTTGCCACATCTAGGAAACATTCAGTAAATCAATCAAAAGAACAAGTTTAAATGCATTATTCTTTATAATCCTACCTCATATTTCATAGTGTCAGCTTCAAAGGAGCATGGGGGAGGAATGCATTTTCTTCTTTTCTCTGAAAATGGTAACCATATGTTTGGCATACAAATTGTAGAGGAAATGGTTGACGCATAGATTATTCTCTGTAATCCTATTTACAAAAACTTGACTAGTTTTTCCTTATACTCTTTATAAACCAAACTGCTCACAAAGGGCACCTCTACACAGCACCATAACTCGAAATAGGATATACAATTTGAGCTATGCAAATTGCGTATCTTATTTCAATGCTATTTTGAAATAGCTTATTTCGTCATTTGGCGCTGTTTACACAGTGCAAGATTTTGAGCTAAAGTGCTATTCTGAAACGTCCCTTACTCTTTGTAGAATGAGGTTTACAGGGACATTGGACTAGTGAGCCTGAAATAATGGGCTTGCTGTGAAAACGCAGGATAGCTATTTCTGAATACTCTGGTATCCCGAAACAGCATTGCAGTGTAGACATACCCAAAGAAAAGAAAGTGATTATATAATCTCTACTATACATATGCTCATATTTTTTAAACAGAGGATTTTGGTTGTGTAAGAACCTGCTCCTAGCTTAAAAAACAGAAGTTTAATGTACAGGTGCCTGTTCATGTGTGAAAGACTTAAGTTTCATGACTCATAAGGGATTCTAGTGTGATATTATTATATTCCAAGCATCCTAATTCCATTTACAACAGATAATATCGACAAAGTGGTGTTATTTACCCTGAGTTTCAAGAGGAAACTGCCTTTGTATCATATCTCTTCAAATGTTGGCTGTTTGCCGTATCAGGAGAAAAGCAGTTAGCATTTCTGGATTAATACTTCCAAAGGACTAGGGACTAGGAACTGCTGACATAGCTGCGTGACACTGATGAGCCTTAAAAACTTCCCAGTCCCATCATTTAAATCTCAAATACAGCAGCAGCCTTATGAAGTTCAAGGGATCTCAGACTTCTTTGCACTGTGACCTCTTCTGATGACAAGAATTAGAACATGACCTCATGAGTGGGGTCTGAATCTTGAGCCTGCAAGCCCCACTGCTGCGAGTGGGGGGGGGGGGGGGGGGCAAAGCTGAAGTCCAGTGGCTTCAACCTCAGCAGGGGCCCTATAAACTGAGCCCAGACAGCTTCAGCCTAGGGCAGTGAAGCTCAGGTTTCAGCCCTGGGCCCCAGCAAGTCTAGGCCAGCCCTGGTGATCCTGACCTATTTTGGGGTCCTGACCCACCGTTAGCCAATCACGAGATCAGTGCTTCTCTATGTTTTTCCTGTTTTTAGGACAACAAAGACATTCATGAATACAGGCGGTCCCCGGGTTACGTACAAGATAGGGACTGTAGGTTTGTTCTTAAGTTGAATCTGTATGTAAGTCGGAACTGGCATCCAGATTCAGCCGCTGCTGAAACTGACCAGCGGCTGACTACAGGAAGCCCGAGGCAGAGTTGCTCTGCCCCAGGCTTCCTGGAATCAGCCACTGATCAGTTTCAACAGGCTGAATCTGGATGCCAGTTCCAACTTACATACAGATTCAACTTAAGAACCCCAGGCGTCCCCAAGTCAGCTGCTGCTGAAACTGATCAGCGGCTGATTCCAGGAAGCCCGGGGCAGAGCAACTCTGCCTCGGGCTTCCTGTAGTCAGCGCTGGTCAGTTTCAGCAGCGGCTGACTTGGGGACGCCTGGGGCAGAGCAGCTGGGGTGCTGCTGGGTTGCTCCAGTAGCGCGGCTCCTCGGCGCTACTGGACCAATCCACCAGCACCCCAGCTGCTCTGCCCCAGGCGTCCTGATTCAGCCGCTGCTGAAACTGACCAGCAGCGGCTGAATCAGGACGCCTGGGGCACAGCAGCTGGGGTGCTGCCGGGTTGGTCCAGTAGCGCCCAGAGCGGCGCTGCGGGACCAACCGGCAGCGCCCCAGCTGCTCTACCACAGGCGTCTGGAGAAAAGCCTGGACTGCTGGGGGGGCGTACTAGCTGCGCCCCCTCCCCCCCAGCAGACCAGGGAGAGTGGGTGGGGGACCGAGATGCACTGCGGTCCCGCCGCCCGGGAGACCAGCAGACCAGGGAGACAGGGAGCAAAGCCATGGAACATGCCGGCAGCGGGACAGCTGCGGTGCGTCTGGGCTGTCCGCTGCCCGCGTGCTCCCCGGCTTTGCTCCCCGTCTCCCTGCTCTGGGGAGACGTGGAGCAAAGCCGCGGAGCACGCGGGCAGCGGACAGCCCAGATGCGCCGCGGCTGTCCCGCTGCCGGCGTCCTCAGAGGCTTTGCTCCCCGTCTCCCTGGTCTGCTGGTCTCCAGCAGACCAGGGAGACGGGCAGCAAACCCCGTTCATAACTGCGGATCCGCCGTAAGTCAGATCCGCGTAACTCGGGGACGGCCTGTACTGAACTGTTACTTATTCAAAAGCATAAAGGTGTTGGAGGAAGAAATGCTGGTTGGAAAAATTACCAGGCAACTAGAGGCCAGAGGACTAAATTTATTACCTAGAGGTCATTAGGAAAAAATTAGGGGGACCCAACCTGTCGATTCCAGGAGCACCCCCTAATGGCATCCTTTCTTCAAAATCCATTCCTGGGAAGGGGGCTGGGATTTCTATCAAAGGGTCATTTGGGGACCTTATCTTGGACTCCATCAGTTATATCAGAATATAAAGACCCCTTGATCTTTTGGCTATTGGAAGGAAGTAGCTATTTAAGAGCCCAGCATCTGTTTTCTCATTTTTAGTTTGCCACTGCTTAGGAAAGTTATGAGCTGCAGCATGGGCACTAGCACCTCCTGTCTGCAGATTCAGGATGGCAGCAGAACAGTAATTCATATATGTAAGGATATCTTTGTTGACAGAAAAAGTAGAAACAGGACAGATCAACACTACAGAGACGGGTGGATCTAAGCTACTCAATTTGAGTTACATTAGTGCCATAATTCAAATCTACTTACCTTGGGGTTCACATCACGCTGTGTTGGCAGAAAAAACTCTCCTAGCGACTCCTCCTATTTTTCTCATTCTGGTGGAGTACTGGAGTCAGCAGGAGGTTGATCAGCTGTCGATTTAGTGCATCTATAATAGACACAATAAATCGAGTCCTGCTGGATCTGTCACTTCTCCATCAATCCAGCCAGTAGTGAAGGCTACAAGGCCCCCTTCTTTCTTATCCAGTAGACTTGATTTGAACTCAGGGAGTTTCCTCTGACTACTTCCAGCAGCTGGCCCTTTCAGGTTGTGCCCGTCACCAAGGAAGAAACAGAATAAATTAATCTGCAAAGAAAAACAAACAGCTGTCTCATGGTAGGATCACGATGGAAGTTGGAAAGTGTCATTAAGTCAGTTTTTATATGTAAATTACAGTTATGAATAGGTGTGAAAGTAAATATTTTCTCATAAAATAAGTCATACAGTATATGTATATACCCAATTAATACTCATGCTGCATATTGTATATATTTATAACACTTTTTTACACATATATTAAGCTATTACAGTTTTAGGACTACACTATATTTGCATCAATATGATATCACGCTACATTTATATATTTAAAAGGAGGAAAGGAGATGTATTCTTTCTTTTATGCAGAAAACATGATGGAATTATGTAAAATGATGATGGATTTGTGTTAGTTTTCAGTCCTTTTCATATACATGGTAATTATTTTATTTATTTATTTATTTTTTTAGTTAAAATACATTTTCTCTGTTAGAAAAACATCAAAGAGTAACCAAATTGCTTTCTCCCAGATAGTTTCAAAGACATAAGTGAAATTAAAGGTTCCCTGAAATTGTCAGGAAAAGGGAAAGGACTGTATTTGTTCAGCTAGATGCTCATAAGTAAGGCTTTCTTTTTATTTACAGAAGTTCCTTGTTTGTAATGAATCTTGATCTTAAAATATTGAAATAATATAATTTTAAAAACTACAATCCACCTCTTCCCCTGAGCATGCTGAACTCTATAGGATGCTGAATAAATATGGTTTGAGCTCTGAAGCCAAGAATTCATTTGGGGAAGTTGATGCAGTAGTCGTTACTGATAGACACTTTAATCTTTGTGAAGTTCCCCAGGCACTTATGTACAATAGACCTGACCAGGAAAAAAAACAAACAGAGTAACTCTGAGCAGAAATCTTTCTGCTTTGCAGTGATGTAGTGTAACCAGATAGTTCCAAAGCTAATGGTAGGGTCCAAGTACATGCTTGTGCTATAACAATGTAACTAGGAAGACTGAATTCTCATTGGAATTCTTCACAGATAACTGGAGAGAATCTGGTCTGTCTAATCACTTGATCTGTCAGGAACAACAGGATCTTTTCTGCTATAGCCCGCACAAGCTTCATTCTGAGAGATTTAAGCAAATGTCACATAATGCAAATCCACCACTTGTACTTCAGCTGACGCGGAGCTGCTTCAGATAATCTAAAAGCCTTGGGAACCCAAACAGAATTTATGACTTGGCAGTACAGTGTTTTCTTTTAACTTTTATGAAGTCTGAGAAATCCTCAATTCTACATACTGTTTCTGGACGACTTGTAGAGTGCTTCCACGGATGAAATGGCTTTCACTTCATGGCACATTTTGTCCCCAATGCAGTGGGCGCGCTGGATGTGGACAGCTGTGAGAAGCAGTGGAGACTACAGTCTCCTAGCCATGCAGAGAGTCACTGGAAATAGGCAAGTCAGACTTGTTTTTCAGGAAACTGTCACACCATTCAATTCATTATATTACAGATCCAGTGAGAAAAAAAACTGCATCTGATTAGTGGAAACAGTTACTAAGTAATTAACAAGACAATATTGTTAGTTCATTCTTGGCAGACAAAAATGGCTTTTAAAATGTTAAAATATAGTTTGCTTTTTTGTTTCAAAGTAAATCAAGTGAATAGCTTTCAGATCTAGGAGGACAGTTTCCTAAAGTGGTATTCCCTGTAGAGCAACATCTTCATTTGATTTTTAGGCTAACAGTGCATC
Organism: Pelodiscus sinensis; assembly: GCF_052426305.1. Classification (NCBI taxonomy): domain Eukaryota; kingdom Metazoa; phylum Chordata; order Testudines; family Trionychidae; genus Pelodiscus; species Pelodiscus sinensis. The sequence goes on along the minus strand of NC_143059.1, from coordinate 55,747,688 downwards.
CTTTTGTATAATTGTTTCTTTTCAAGCTTGCATTGCATTTGGTTGTCTCCCTTGTGCATATTGTTGTCTTCTTGATATGCTTGCACCCATTGCGATCCTTCTATTTTTTATTTTTTTATTTTGGTATGTGTATGTGACAATGCAGTGGTGGAAATATATCACTGAAAGCACATAGGAGTCAATGTATTTTTCAGCCTTGTCACTCATCATTGCCGAAAATGCTATGTAAAAATACAGCCGTGATGAAATATAACATTTCTGAGGAGTTGGGCTGGCCAGAGGCTTGCTGTTGAGACTTATCCATCATTTACCTTAGTGTGTGTCCTCTAGCTTGTCAGAACACACACAGCAGTATGAGGCTTGATTATTTTAGAGACGTAGCCTTTAATAAACAGCTATGAAACTCTCCTGAAAGACTTTTTGTCTTTCTGTGTTCGTTTGTCTGTGCTTGTGACAAGAAAGTTTCCAGAAATTCAAAAAAGGTTCCGTTGTTTTGGGCTTTCATACTGGAGTTTCCTTTACACCATGCAGCAGGCTTCTTGGGAAGCTTTTACATTGTTAGTGCATGTTCACTTTGTGACAAAGAAACCGTATGTCGCAAAAAAGATTTCTTCAGAGAAAACCTGCAGGCAGGCTATTCTTGCTCTAGAAATCATGTGTGAAATTAATCCATCATGGCTTGCCTTTGAGAAATGCAAAGGCAAAACCCTGCATTGCGAAGTACAACTTGCCCCTTCCACACATGAATGCTCAGTGTGCTCACTGGCCCAGGTTGTTAAAGAAACACTTGTTTTGTATTTACCCCAGGAGTTCAGACTCTGAAGAAGCGTTCGAGACACCAGAATCCACAACTCCTGTAAAGGCTCCACCTGCACCATCTCAGATACCACTGGAAGCAGTGGTGGTAGAAGCAGCAGCAGCAGCAGCAGCAGCAGCAGACTCAGCTGAACAGGAAGTAAGGACACAGCTTCCCTTGGAAGACACAGGTAATGAATATATAGCGAGCGGGCTGGATCACTCAGAAAGACGTGGCTGTAAGGCTAATGAGTGGGCCGCATGAGTGGCCCTTCTTCATCTCAATGGGCTCCAAGAGTGTTATAATAGTCTCCTGGGGTAAAGTAGTTTTGCTACCAGCACTTGCACACCTAGAATTGAGGGGTTGGGTGCCAATCGAACCCATAGCAGTGCTTTGGTTGTATGCAGAGGGAGCGCAGTTAGCACACACTTCACATCACATGCCCTTGCTTTACATGTGTGTCACTTTAGAAAAATCAGTAGGAAAAAAACTAGGACGACGGAAACCAGCAGAATCTGGCAACTCTGTCCATGGGTAACGGTAAACATAATTTTCTCTCAGGCCACCCCTACTACCCTGAAGAGCCGCAGGTTGGTCACCATTGCTGCAATGGGACATCGGTGTTAATCTCCCATAAAGAAAGGGTACTAATAAAAGGATGTCGGGAAGATTAGTTGTTATATGCTGCTCCCTCTCGCGAAGGAAAAAAATAGCATACGTGCCCTAGTTTAGTAATGACAATTACAGGCAGTCCCCGGGTTACGTACAAGATAGGGACTGTAGGTTTGTTCTTAAGTTGAATTTGTATGTAAGTCGGAAGTGGTACATATTGTAGGGGAAACTCTAGCCAAACATTTCTCCAGAGCTCAGTTTTATTCTCCCACACCTCACTTCCCTCAGTCCTTTATTCTCAAGCTGAGGTGTCTGCTGAGAAGACGCTCTGCATCTCCCTGATCTGCTGGGGGGGGGGGGGAGGGGGCGCTAGCTTCACGTCTCCCTGGTCTGCTGGGGAGAAGCAGCTAGTGCGAGGTTGCCTCACCCCGTTCGTAAGTAGGGATCCAGTGTAAGTCAGATCCATGTAACCCGGGGACTGCCTGTACTTATTAAACACTGTGATCAGCATAGACTTTTTAAAAATAGTATCAACACATCAGTCTCCTGATAAAACTTTACTAATGTTTTGGCACCATCATCTTTGTTTTTAAAAAATATGGCCTGATTCTCCATTGTGTTATGAAGAAAGTAGTGATGGATCAGGCCTGTTATATGATTTAGAATAGTGATAGAGATGCAGCCGTGTTACTCTGGTGTAGCTGAAACAAAAGACAGAGCTATGTAGCACTTTAAAGCCTAACAAGATGGTTTATTAGGTGATGAGGTAATTTCATTATTTCTGTGAGGTAATAAAACTTCCCCTATTATCACCCCTATGTCACTACCTCACATAAATTTACCTTTCCCCCTCACCCCCACTCTGTTCTAAAATTTGATTTGTCAATTTCACATGCGTTCACTTTTTTTTGATTGTATCGCTTTCGTATATATGGTTGTGCCGATTTTCTTCCACATATTGATCTGAGGAAGTGGGTCTGGCCCACGAAAGGTCATCACCTAATAAACCATCTTGTTAGTCTTTAAAGTGCTACATAGTTCTGTCTTTTGTTTCTGTTATATGATCTGTGAAACAAGAAAAGACTCTCTTGGGTGCATTTCTGCCATGGTGAGAATTTTTAATTTATTGAACTCCAGAGCAAATTTAATAAAGGTTATGAAAGTAAAATGTAGTTAAAGCACGGGTGGTCAAGACTGCCCCTGTGGCGCGGATCCGGCCTGTCAAGTCATTTAATCTAACCCTGCCACTCCCCCATCCCCAGGCCAATGGAGACCTGGGAATGGGGGAGCACACAAAGTTGCCTCGCCCCACAAGGGTCGCACAGAACTAGAGGGAACCACCAGCTGTTTAAAAAGGTGGTTCTCTTTAGGCGCCATATGCCCCTTCAGGGTGTGGGCGGGGGCAGAGACTTCATGTGCTCTCCCACCCCCAAGCCAATCAGGGTTTGTGGGCAGGGGAGCATGGGAAGTCTCCTGGCCCGCCCCTTCTGCCTGAAGCTCCGCCCCTTCCAGGTGCCCCCCCCCCCCCCTTCAAAAATTATTGTCCACCCTGAGTTAAAGCTTAAGGCTAGATATCAGTCCTTTAGGTACACAGTTCTGTGAGTGAAGGAGGTCTCCCCTATATGCATGTGAGTTGGGTGGGAGATTGGGTCTCCTCTAACTCGTGGGTGGGGAAACAGGGTTCCAGGATCCTTCCCACTACCAGCTCTTCAGATGCCGGATTGAGTCTGGGCCGGCTGCTGGACACCGACTCAGACCAGCAGCAGCTAGCTTGGCTCGTCTCTTATTCTCCTTACCCCCTAATGTGCTGCTATAGCAGCTAGCAGGGTGAGCCATGTGGTATATCCCCCATTCACATGCAGTTGAGCTGGGAGATGCCCAAGAGAGGAGATTGCTAGAGTAGCTGCTGTGGTTGTCGGACTAGTGGGTGCTCTCACTCGGAGGGTTTGTTTGAACTAAACTTTGGGGAAAATTTCCCACCATGTCCCCCTAGCCTTGTGGCAATTCCAGCAGTGAGAGCATTGTAGAAGGCACCATTTAGCCAGCGTTTCCACAGCCATGTTGCCTCTCTGCTCAGAAACCTGGTTTGGATTAAAGATTAATTGTTCTTGTGAGACTTCTGCCCACAGTGGCATATAACCCCCATGAGACTGTCTGGCTTTATGAGATTTACAGTATTTTGGAACAACCGGAGATTTATTATTGTTGTTTAATGTGGCCGTGCGTAAAGAGCAAGCCAAGAACAGGGCTTCATTGTACTAAGCATTGTGCAAACACAGTTGTACCGCCATCCTGCCCCAAAGAGGTGAGGGAAAGCATGTAACTCACAAACAGCAAAGTGATCACAACAAATGTCATGTTAGTTCCATGTTTTTTCAAGGGCCTGGGTTTAATATTTTTTGGGGGGGAGGGGGAAACCATATAAATGGAAAGAAAAAGGAAGGAAGCAGGGATGTGGAAGGGAAAAATGGTAAGGTGCCTAGAATCTTCAACTGAGATCAGCTCCCCATTGTGCTAGGCTCGACAGACATGTAGCAGAAACAGTCCCTGTTGCTCCAAAGAGCTTATGATTTAAGCAGACAAAAGGAGGGAGGGGAAACTGAGGCACGGAGAGGCAAATGGACTTGCTTGAGAGTGCAAATGAAGCCTGTGGGAAAGTAGAGACTAGAACCAAATGCTCCTGAAGGCCCGGTTCAGTACCTTGCCCGTGGGCCATTGCATGATTTCCAAAAAGCCAGAATTTCTGTCTCTGTCATCTAGGGTTTCTAAACTGTTTCTTTTTGAGGCCACCCCATAAAAACTCTAGGTCCCAGCATGGTGGCTGGGTGGGTGTACTAGGCTTCAACTGTAGGGAGTGGGGGGAGGCTCCTGCCTTCAGCACCAAGCCAGGAGGATTTGTTGCATCTGCCCTGCAAGGTGGTGGGGTATATGGCTTCTGTTGATGGGCAGTAGGGCTTGGGTCTCAGAAGTTTCTGTCCTGGGCCCCAGCCAATGTAACACTGGCCATGCTTCATAGACCTCTCCAGAAACTGGCTCACACGCTACCCCTTCTTCCCCATGAGTTATGGACCCTTGATTGAGAACTGATGCTCTAAGCCATTACTTGATGCTCTTCTTTGGTTTACATCAGCATAAATTCTTCATACTTTTGATATGTCTGTAGATGTGAGTTTGACATAGTGGATCTGACTGTTCATGCCTTACCCAGGCAAAACTCTCATTCAGGTCCAAGATCTTTTCTTGCATAAGGAATGGAAGGCTGGGCCCTATACCATAGTGTGTGTCTACACAGGAGCCTAAACTCGAAATAAGATACACAATTTGCGCTATGCAAATTGCATAACTTATTTCAAATCTATTTTGAAATAGCTTATTTTGAAATTTGGCACATTGACACAGCACCGTATTTCGAAATACCTCGCTATTTCAAGCCATCTCATTTCCCTTGTGCAATGAGGTATACCAGGATGGTGAAACAGTGCACCCGTTATTTTGAAAAATATTTTTAAATAACTTGCGGCTAATGTAGACACAGGGTAGCTATTCTGGCATACCTCTGGTATCCCGAAATAGCCATGCAGTGTAGATGTACCCATAGTGAATAAAAGACTGGAATTGCCTTCTTGGACTCTGTCTCTAGTCATCATAACCCACTTGAGTTGCACTTTTGTGCTTCATGTAATCAGTTATCCACTCAGTACAGCCTAGTATCTCATGTCCATCCACTGGTGTGCAGGTGAGTTTCACCCCTGTGCAGCAGGCCAGCGCAAAATCTATTAACCACATAAGTCCTCAAAATAGGGCCAAAAGTGAGATTTAAGCAGTACATTAAACCTTGTGTTGGCCCTCGGCACAGGGACAAATTTCGCCTTCTAACAACTGCATCATGTGTACATTACATAACGTATTCTTCAATGAATAAACTGCAGCCTTTGTGATAAAATGTTGCAAGCAGTAGTGCTCTTTTGTTTAGATCATTTTGATGTGAAAGGGCAAAATTCATTGCGCTTTTGATACACTGCTCATGTCAAAAGATCAGAGTCTTAAAAAGCTCTGTAGTAATAAAGCGGTATTGTCTCACAACAGAAAGTACAATTCACGTCTCCATCTGCTGTGGTTCTGTCATTGGAAGAGACTGTGCGCATTTTGCTATAATGTAGTCCTACAGCAATGTAATAATTAATTGCTACCAAAAACCCATGTTTTAGATATATTCACAAACTAACAATAACAAAAATTGACAGTGCTAATCCCAAATGTGCACTGAAGAGCACAAGACTACATGGATAAGTAAAGGCATGGATTGGGAGCATGGTGAGGTGGGGGTGGGGAGAAAGCCATGGAAGAGGAAGGAATCAGATATTCCTGTATGTGGAGCTGTTAGTGGAATTTCAACATCATTTTATTTCAAACTGTTGGAAAGCATTGCAACTTTCTTAAATGGGTTGTTCTCTGTTACCTATACATGTCTGCAGGAGAATATTTAATCCTTAAAGAAATGAACCTCCATCACAAGGAAAAATGTAACTACTAAAAGCTCATTCCTCCCTAGTCACAGTCTTAATTTGCTTTGTTATATATCCCCAACCCCAACCAATCATTTGTTTCTGTCTTTTAGATTGTAAGCCTCTAGGGCAGAAATCAACTGTTCGTATATGTTTGTACAATACCCAGCACAATGAGGCCTCAGTCCTTTTGATGCCTGGCAAAATGAAGTCCCTACTTGTTCATTATGTTGTATTTATTCCTAAAAGATTTACAGTAAAACTCCGATAGTCCGGCATCTGATGGTCCGGCACTACTGATGGTCCGGCACCATCAGGAACCCGGAAGTGCTCCGGGCAGCCAGACCATTGGAGCTGCTCTGCCCCCAGCTTCCCCGATTCAGCCGCTGCTGAAATTGACCAGCGCTGAATTGGGGAAGCTGGGGGCAGAGCAGCTGGAGTGCTGCCGGGTAGGTCCAGTAGCGCTGCCCCTCGGGGCTGCGGAACCAACCCGGCAGCACCCCAGCTGTCCCGGATTCAGCCGCTGCTGAAATTGACCAGCGGCTGACTCCAGGAAGCCCGGGGCAGAGCAGCTCTGCCTCTGGCTTTCTGGAGTCAGCTGCTGATCAGTATCAGCAGCGGCTGACTTGGGGACACCTGGGGCAGAGCAGCTGGGGTGCTGCTGGGTTGGGCTCGCGGTGCCAAGGGTCGGCGCTACCTGACCAACCCGGCAGCACTCCAGCTGCTCTGCTGCAGGCGTCCCCGATTCAGCCGCTGCTGAAACTGACCAGCAGCGGCTGAATCGGGGACTCCTGGGCTATGTCTACACTGGCCCCTTTTCTGGAAGGGGCATGTTAATTTCAGCTATCGTAGTAGGGAAATCCGCGGGGGATTTAAATACCCTGGGCTCCACATGGCTCTGCCACTTTGAAATGCCACAGAGAACTTGACGACAGGCTCCCCGTGGCATTTCAAAGTGGCAGCACTATGTGGAACCCAGGATCAGTTGAGGACTCTCTCACTCAGTCCGGGCTCCATGTGGCGCTGCTGATTTGAAACCCCACAGGGACCCCGGCCTTGGACTCTTTGCGGAGTTTCAAAGCAGCAGCGCCACATGGAGTCCAGGATCAGCTGGAGTCCCCAGCTGACCCGGGCTCCACAGGAGCGTTCACCTAGGGCTGTTGCTACACTTCATAGGCGAAATCACCCTATCGACTAATCAAATAGTCGATGCAAAATGCATTGACTATTCAATTTGTCAATTAGTCACTATTTAACATCTTTACTTCCAACCCTATGATTCAATGATTCATTCTGGGCACATCCCATTTTCCTGGCACAACCAAACCCTTATCTTGGTTTTTAAGTTGTTATAAGGGGAAACTGCATACTAATTTTGATAGTCCTTGCTCTTACCTTTTAGGAGGAATTCTTGAACAAACAGATACACAAATGCTTTCAAATATATAGCAGATTATTAACATAGTTTTCTGAAGATTCCTTGTTGTAATCCACTGACCTACATTTGGACTATGCAAGCATATTGGAGCTATTCAGTAATTTATTATTAATTGCATTTAGCTATCTTCCACTGTTATGTGTACAGATTAGTCTACTACTGGAGTTTTGTGACACTTCTGGTGTCTCCTTAGCAATACACTGATCAGTGTCAAAGGGAACACCAGCTCAGCTGGCAACAGCAACTCTAATTAAAAAACAGTCAGTAAGAAGGAATCCTAACACAACCCTTTTAGAGTAAGAAGAAAAAAAGACACACTCTTAAAATAGTGTCACCTGATTAGCATTAGTATCTGCTATTTTGCAAAATTCCTTACCCAGATACATAACTGCCCCTGAACAAAGAGAAAATACTTTCTATCCACAGGATCTAGTAGTAAAATATAGTTGTAAGGATTTAAACAATAGTAATAATTATAGATTGTATTTCTCTTTCATCCATGCTACCTTAACACAAAGTATTAATGGACAGAACTGTGCAGGAAAAAAGAAATGCAATTTCCAAAATTTTGGTTCTGGTCTGATTTTTATGCAACAGCTTTTCCCAATAGAAAACAGTTCTACCATTTTCCAGTTAGCTCTGTTAATGAGTCTTTATCGCAATTAAATGACAGTGACAAGTATAATATACATATATAGTAGCTATACTTTTGAAATTACTTGTGTAGTATGAGTAACAAACTGTTTTTAACATTCTGTCATTATTAATGATTGAAACAAATGAACAGCTAGTCAAACATCGTAATATCTGATTCATTGTGTATCACACTGCTCAAATTTCTTATGGTGATGGAGGATGTATGACTACTTAAGCAATCTTAAAGGAAATATGACTGTCACCAGATTCTGTACTATTCTATGATTTCTTAATCCTTTTAACCTGAAAGATTGCAGTGCTTTCTTTGAATGAAATCCCAAAACGTCTGATTTGATTGGTTACTGTTCATTGATAAATGCATTTTATTCTGATATTAGTGAGAAGATGGCAACCAGCAAATATCTATTCAGATCTTGAGAGTTTATTTTGTAACCTTCCATTAGTCTTTGTAGCAGCATAATTTAAAACACATTTGTAAATAAACTGTATGGTTTTTAAGGAATGTTTTTTTCCCCTGAACCAATACTTTTATTCATATGACCACATGACTTGCTCTTGTATTTAAAGCAAGTGTGAATTCCCTGTGGTCACTGCCAGTGGGTAGCACTTTTCTGAACATAAGCAGAGTAGGATAGTTGGAAGATAGCAAGTACAGCCTTGCAAATCTGCAGATATCCACTTTATATCCATGGGTATCTGCTTTATATCTGCAGCTCATTTTTGCAGCTACATATGTGGTTGTGGATACAAATTTTGTATCAAGAACCTTGCAAAATTTGCTGCTATCCATACAGAGAAAATGGAAATCATCCCATCCAGGGCTTTGTCAAACCAAGACCTAAAAATTAGTATACAGTATACAGAAATACAAATCATGTGAAAAGTTACTAAGAACACAGTGAAAACCTTATAATACACTATTTTGTATGTTTAATACTATTATATAACTATACTGTGTGATATGCAACCTTGATTTCAAATGTTCATTTGAAACTAAATTTCTCATGTATCCCACTAATGATCCAGCTCTGGAAAAATACCCATTTTTGGACTCTGTAGGCAATTTATAAACCAAGATAAAATAAGAACATCACTATTTCTTATCCTCTTCACAAATTCAGGTGTTTTAATTTTCTAACTTTTATTGATTGAGACCAGAATAGATGCAGAAAAATTATAACTAGGCAAAAATTAAACTTTATATAAAATGCCTTTCGACAAAATGGCAAATGGGCATCTATTTGCTCAATAGGCGTGGACAAATTTGTAAATATTGACCTGCTGAAATCTGCTTTTTCTGGTTAAAAAATGGTTAAAATTTGACAGATCCAAACATCACAATCCAGTAGGGTGGTGTGTATATTGTGTATAAGGTGATAGAGAGGCTTCAGCACAGGAGGCAAGAGGCTCTGCAGGAGCTGATACACACAGGGATCTGGCTTGAAAGCTGCTTCCTGCGTATACCAGCACCCTCATGACCCTCCTCCCCCAATGCTGCTGTCACTCAATTAGAGGCAGCAGCACAGGGGGAGGGGCAGTGGGAGGCAGCAGCACGAGGGGCGGGGCAAACAGCTTTGTGAGAATTGATACAAGTGGCAAAATGGCTTCTCATGTGTGCTGTCTCCCGCCTGTCTCCCCCCATGCTGCTGCCTCTCTATCGGAGGCAACAGTGTGGGGTGGAGAGAAGTGGCTTTGCAGTAGCCGGTGCTTGTGGCGAGCCAGCTTTCAAGCTGGCTCCCCCGAACATCAGCTCCCGCCTGCCCCTCTCTTGCTGGCTCTGATACAGAGTCAGCGGAACGGGGTGGTACATGAAATCATTACAATTAACCAATAAGCTCAAGCTTATTGGTTAATCATATAAATGACTACTTACTAACATCTGTACTCCCGACCCTGGTAACAAATCTAATGGCAGGAGACTGCCACCTCTGTCACCAGGTCAGTTAATCCATTTCCTTTTCTGCCTGTGTCCTAAAATATGATTGTTTCTGCTTTAACTGCTTAGTTTTAAATGTCCCAAATGGGGTTTTTCTCCACTATTAATAACAAATTTAGTAAAGTGAGACAGTTTCAAACAGAAAAGTGAAATTCCAGAAAAGTTTGTATAGTCAACTTTTTTGTTGACAACTTTCTTGATTTTATTTTGATTTCTTTTAAATTTGAGGTTATCAATAACTCATATGTATAGACATATGAAAATGGAGTTATCAATTTTGAATTTTGACTCTTCTCCTCCTTCTCCCCCCCAACCTGGCTAAAACAAAAGTAGTATTGATAAGCCTTGAGGGGGAAAAAAACCCACCTCCAGGCTTTTCTTGTTATACAAGGATGGGCAAGCTAGAATGTGGGGACATTAAACTGAGAAAAATATGCAAATCACTGAAGTTTCAGTCAAATTTGAGGACTACAATACCAGTTACTGTAAAATAATATGTTTTGACACACTTCTGTAAATGAAAGGTATGAAACCATTATCCTAATGGGAATTGTGGGTAAGCAAGTATTTGGCAGTAAGATTACCCAGTATGCAGGGTATTTTAGCATATTCTGCTAACTCAGGTTCCATCTGTCCAGCAAGCTGTGAAATAGCCACTAAAAATACTCCATGTAAACTTTCACAAATGTATATTATAATGTAGTGTCACCAGACTACAAAAGAAAAAAAGAAGTGTCCAAACATCCTTCTGCTTTTATGTCATGAGTTAAATATACTCCTGAGGTACGCATGTCCTTTCATTTAGGATTTAGTCCAATTGTATCACTTGCATTTTGTTTTGTTGCATTTTTGGTATATTTTCTAAATAAAATATAATAAAAATACTTAAAAGTTTAAACAGAAAAGTATCTGGGGCACATGAAATGATGTGTTTCATTTACTGACTTTTCTCCTTGTTCCCGTAGGATCCTGTTCCGATACTGTGTCCATAATTGATGCATCGCACGTTGAATCAATTGAAGAAAGCCCTTTCCGTCCTCCCTCCCATTCATTTTCTACTGTCTTTGATGAGGATAAGCCTATAGCCAGCAGTGGGACTTACAACTTAGACTTTGATAACATTGAATTGGTAGATTCTTTCCGTAACTTAGAACCTAGCACTCCAGAAGCTACGAATTGTGACCCTAAAGTGAATGTTAGAAGGAAATCCACAGATTCGGTCCCAATTTCCAGAACTACTTTGTCTCGGTCCCTTAGTTTGCAAGCTAGTGATTTTGATGGAGTTTCTTATCTTGGCAATAATGAGACTGTAGTTCCAACGGCAGATGTGTTCAATACTGGGTCAAGTAGTGCTTCTAGTACCCTTAAACGAACAAAGAAACCCAGGCCACCTTCCTTAAAGAAGAAGCAATCTGCAAAAAAATCTGCAGACTCTCCACCAGTGAAAGAAACACAACAAGAACCATCTGACATTACCCAACAAGCTTTTGTCCCGAGTGAAGAAAAACTGGTGTCTGAAGTAAAAGTTGAATCAATTAAATCTGAATGTACTGAACCTTCCCAAATCTCTGCAGAGAAACAGGAGGTCCCCGCTGAGCCTGAAACTTCCTATCCCTTTGAGCAAGAGAACTTTGAAGGGAATAGTACATTTAGTACTGGAGGCAGCAAAGTGCAAAATTCTCCCCCTGCCAGTAAAAAAACCCAACCTCTTACAACGGCACCAGAGGCTGTGAAGGTGACTCCATCTGACACTGGAGGACAAGAGGATCCTCCAGTCAAAGGTCTAGCTGTGAGACTAGAGTTTGATTATTCTGAGGAAAGGGGCAGCAGAGAAGACCTGCAAGAAAGCACTGCCCCGCCCAAAAAGACAGGTAAAAAATCTGGTGCCAAAATGCCACTAAGGAGGCCAAAGACTAAAAAGACAGTGGAAAAGCTTGATAATGCTCCTACCACACCAACCAAGTCACTCACTGAGCCCAGTGATATCCCGATTTCAAAAGGTTCTTATACTTTTGATATTGACAAGTGGGATGATCCCAACTTTAACCCATTCTCTTCCACTACAAAAATGCAAGAATCTCCCAAATTGCCACAAGAAGCTTACAGTTTTGATCCAGACACCTGCGAGGATTCAATTGATTCTTTCAGGCCGTCTTCAAAGATCACCAGCTCACCTTCCAAATCTCCAGCCTCCTTTGAGATACCAGCCAATGGCAATGAAACAAATGGAACTGAAGGAGACAACCTAAATAAACCTGCAAAAAAAAAGAAGACACCACTGAAAACGTAAGTTAAAGGGTAGAGTTGCTTCTGGATTGGGAAGTGTTCCTCCTTGCACTCTACTCTGATTACTGTTGTTTTATGATTCATGGGTTTCAGTAAGGTTGGAAACTTTGTGCTGATAAATGTATTACTGGCCAACTGGATTGATGTTTATAGCTTACCTTGGTAAGCGTAGGCTTTTCTCTTCATCATCAATGTCATGAAGCACCCAGCACCAAATAACTTGTAGTGAAAATCCATAGAAACTAACCCAGACTAGGTCACTGGATTAATAACTGGATTCTGTATCCCAATATTTGTGCCAGATTTTCTGTTATGTTACTCATTGATGTGCAGTGAGTTCAGCAATGGGAAAAAATAATTCTTTGGCCTTGTTGCTAATACAAGGCTGATCCTGTGAACCCTTCCTTCCACAAGTAGGCCTTACACATACAAACCTATTGAAACTAATGGGACTGCTCACATAAGTGAAGAGTACTCCTGTGAGTTAGTGTTTATGGAATTAGGATGTAGAGAATGAAATTCGGGTCCCACTGAAATAAGTGGCAAAACTCACATTGACTTCAGTGCCCATTGGCTTCAGCGGGGCCATTTTTTCATTCTGTATTTTTTTTATGTCTGTGTTTGAGAAGCCAAAAACTGTCTTAGTTTTACTACTGCTTCCACCTCTACACACCAGAACTCTCTGGTCCGGCAGGACCATGGATGTTCCAGGATCAGATTTCTTGCAGTGCGGTGGGTGGATGGGCCGGAAGCCCATCATGATGCAGGGGGTCCAGGAGCTGGCCCATGGCTCAGCTGAGCTGTGGGAGGGAGCAGGGAAGTCCACAGAGTAGAGGACAGAGTAGGGGGTAAGTCTGGCAATAGGAGGCCAAAAATAACCTCCCCTGGTGTGGCAAAATCCCTCATCTGGGACTAGTCAAGTCCCAGGGAGCCAGACTAAGGAGTAGGGACGTAAGCGAGTAGTCAAGTACTCGACTACCCGATAAGCTTAAGCTTGACTTAAGTCAAGCTTAAGCTTAAGCAAGTACTCAACTACTCGCTTCCCCTTCCCCCCATAGGAGCTGGTGTTTAAAAGCCAGTTCTCCCCAGCACCATCTCCCTGGTGCCACCTGCCCCCACTGCTGCCTCTATCAAGCGGGCCCCTGTCCACAGCAGCCCGGGCTGGCTGCAGGCAGGGGCTACTGCCAGAGCAGCCTCTGCCCATGGCCAGCCTGGGCTGCCACGAATAAGGGCTGCTGTACCCAGCATGAGCTGGAACCAAGCGGTCCCAGCTCTTGCCAGTCCAGGGCCGCTGTGCCTCTCCATTTTAAATGTAGTAAGAGCTGCTGGGCTTTTAATACATTTAAAATGCAGAGCTGCAGTTGGGGTAGCTCGGAGCTAGGATTGAGCAGTTCTGGTTTGCGCTGATCTGGGACTGCTGTGGCTCTGCATTTTAAATGTAGGAAGAGCAACCCGTCTCTTCCTACATTTAAAATGCAGAGCCGCAGGGGTCCCAGCTCTGTCCTAGCTTGCACAGATATGGGACTAACCCCCTTCTGCAGCTCTTCAGTTTAAATATAGTGGGAGCCGGGCTGCCTGCCCACCTGGCTACTACTATATTTAAACTGCACAACTGCAGCAGGGGTAGCTCCTGGACTGAACCCGAGCTGGAACAGAGCATCTTCCCTTATCAACTAATTATGTAGTTGATACAAATTGTATTGACTACACGATTAGTCAGTTACCCGCCTCTTAACATCCTTACCAGGGAGGTCCAACCTATCATTTGAATTCCTGTTTTTTAATATTTTTTAATGTGAGGCTGAAACCTTGGAAAACATTGCTTCCTATAAAAGTAGTTTAAGGATTCATAGATGATCAAAACCCCCTAGGCTTATCTCCTATTTTTACACCATAGGCCAAATTGTGGGAGAAATGGTTCTAGCTGCCATGTTGGATATCTGGGATGGTTGGTTGTTTAATAAAACTTCATGTTGGGCTGTACTGATTCCCATGTGGTTAACTTGCTGATGTGCACTTTATGCTGTCTCATCCCCTCAGACATAATTTTCTTTCAATTAGTTACCACAGATTTTAGTCACAAGATTTTAGATTTCAGGTAAACAGAGACCATATCTAATAAGATCTCTCTGCAAGTCCCTTTATAGCTTAACAGTGGATCTGCTAATTAAAGATAACATACTACACTTTAGGATTTAAATTTGTGACTAAAACTAACAAAAGATCAAAGAGCTAAAGATAAGGCAAACATTGTAAAACAGGCAAGTAAAACTCCACAATGCTATGAAATGAAGAACAGAGAATATCCAATTGTGCTTTTTATTTCCGACCACCAGTTGGGTTTCTAGCTCTAACCATTTGCCATATTTAGGTTTGTATATGTTTGGGAGTGTTTTGCTTTTTTAGGGTGAGAGGGAGGAAATATCTGAGTCAATGTTACAGGGTATTATATTGTTGGGCAGAATGCCGTCAGTTTTTTGAGGGAGATGCCAGATTTTCTGATGATGTGTTTTAAACTTTGGGAAATGCCTGGAGTACAGAGTTGGGGACAGAGAAATTTTAAGAAAGTCTACTGAGCCATGATATGTACCTCAATATTCCTAAAACCCAAAGGATTCCCCAACAATTTATCTATCAAGTTTAAACAAAAATAGCCAAACTAAAAAGTTACGCCCAAGATGCATCTCTAAGTATAATATTTAAATATCATTGTAAAGGGGATTTTAATGTCCAAGGTCTCAGTCCAGCAATTTATTGAATACGTAGCATGAGCTTACTCAATGGGATCCACTGCTGGAGAACCACTGTTTAGGAAGCACAATGACAAATACTTCCAGGGTTTCCAGGGTTCCTGGAAGAAGACAAGAAGCTTTTAAAGTGAAGTACCTTAAATAGTGACTTAGCTTGCAGATCTTCATTTCAGGAATCACTTGACTTCAGTTTAAACTGATACTGTAATATCCTAAGATTTTATTTATTTATTTTTAAAAACTAGTATTTTAAGGGATAGTTTTTCAAAGCCAAGACTCTTTGTTAACATTGAGAGTTGCATGGAGAATCCCTACAAACCGTTTTGAAAATGTATTCTTGTTGTGTTTTCGAGTAGAGGGGAGCATGGTTATTTCCAGGCTAGAGCTATAGAATACCAAGGAGTAAGCCACTAGCTTAAGCATCACTGACACTACAGTGCTTTTGATTTTAAAGTGCACACAGGTAGCACTGCAAATAATGAGTTGCCATCCTTGAGTAAAAGAGTAAACATGCTAAACACTCACTCACCACTCTATTAAAAGAACAGACTTTGGAATGGATTTCAGCTCCACTCAGATTGCATTCCAGTCATGTGTCTAAATATTTAACTGCAGTTCAGAGACCATCATTTTGCTGAGATGATACTGAACAAAGAGAAGCAGGTGTTCCCTCAATGCTTGCTTAGCTATGATTAAAGAATAGGTGACCTGTTTAAAGTTAAACTTCAGCTCTCCCCTCTACCGATGGTTGGGAAGTACCCAGAGTGTTTCAAGAGATATTGTTTAGATATGGAAGGTGCCAACTTTCAAGATCATTCTGCTTTAAAATATGGCATTAAAGATGACAAGCATGGAAGTGAATTAAGACCTTTTTTTACCCCTGGGTATTCAAATAGCACTATCCTGGTTACCAGAGCATTCACTTTGAACTGCCAGTACTCATACTGTGATTTCATTTAAGAGCCAAAAATATGAGAACTTAAAGAAATTCTTTCTATCTATCTATCTATCTATCTATCTATCTATCTATCTATCTATCTATCTATCTATCTATCTATCTATCTATCTATCTATCTATCTATCTATCTATCTATCTATCTATCTATCTATCTATCTATAGTAATTGAAAATACCCGAACCAGGAGCTTTCTCTGTTGCCTTTTACTGATAGATCAATAGTCATAAAAGCGTCCAGTGTTCCCTTTTCTTTAAACCTAATTGCTAATGACTAATTTTCTTGGGAACGTTTTTACATACTGTATATTAACAAGTGCTCTATCTTGAAAAGAAAGCAAATGGCTACCTCGAAATGGCAATAGTGAGTAAAGCACTGACAACAATTAAACTGGCAGGTGTCTGCTTTGAAAATGGATTTTATAAGGTGAAAACGTGTTTGAAAATTATTACATTGAATTTAAAAACAGAAACTGATTTAGGAATTATCACCTCCCTACCGACACTTCCCATTAAAATGTTTTAAGGTTGTGCAAACTTTCTAGGGTATCAAAAGTGAATGATGATTTTGCTCTAACACATTAACTGAGTGTCTGCAGATTTATCCTTTTTGTCAGTTCCTTCTGTCTGTCTCTCTTTTCTTTGTTTTATTTGTCTTAGGATGGTAGAAGATGTGATGTCTGTATGTTCTCTGTTGTAAGTAAATTTAATCTAATGTGCTTATTATGGTGAAAGTGCCTCATACTTTGTTAATGGTTTGTGGGCTTTTTAAACATTTTTATTTTGCGGCATGATCAAGAATTACTGGGCATGAAGCTTTACATATTTATTTTACTGGCTTATGTAAAAGTTATTTTGTAAGTGAATTGCGTGGCCGTGAATGAGCTATTATGTCAGTATCAGGTTTGCTTATGTAGAAGGACTGCTTTTTAAATTATATATATGATGCCCTCAGTTAAAGCATTAAGACTTTCTTCTTATCTTGATTAACAGAATATTGCACTATACAACACTGTACAGCCATTCTTTCTTAAATGCTATCTAATGTTTGTAAGTGCTTTTTAAAGGAAAAAAAATATTGTAGGGCTGTTGATTATAGGGATGTCAACATGTAGACGACTACATAAATAACTGATAAGCCTAAACTTCTCGGCTGCTAATCGGTTAATCCTGTCAACTACATTCATTCCCCTCTCCGTCGCTTGCTGCTTCTGTATCAGAGGCAGCAAAGGAGTGGGAGGCAGGAGACAGTGTCCTGTGGGGCCCCAGCTTTTAAGCCAGCTCCCCATGAGCACTGGATTCACCTGCTTCGCCTCACCCCTGCACTGCTGCCTCTGATAGAGAGGCAGTAGCGCAGAGGGTGAGGGAGGCAGGTGGGAGCCAATACATGCGGGCCCACCTGCCCCCCCTTGCTGCCTCCCACAGAGGCAGGGGGGCAGTCAGGAGCCGGGGCTTGGGGGGACCCACGGACCTGCCTCGCCCCCCTCCCCCCAACCTCCCCAGAACTGCTGCTTCTATCAGGCATCTCACGGAGTAGCCTCTGTTCGCAGTGAGCCTTGGCCTGCTTCAGATAGAAGCTGCTCTGTGGAGGGTGGTCTGCATCTCATGGAGCAGCTTCTGTTCGTTGGGAGCTAAGGCACCCCACGCACACGGGCTGCTGCCACCCCATACTGCTGCCTCTGTATCAGAGGTAGCAGCATGGGGTGGCAGGCAGGAGCTGGTCTGCACGGGAAGCTGTTTTTTAAAGTGGCTCCCCTTGTAGATTGGCTCCCACCTGTCACCCTGTGCTGCTGCCTCTGATAGAGAGTCAGCAGTGCAGGGTGGCAGGGAGCTCCCAAGAGTGTGGCCAGAAATGGACCGGCTGCCACTTCACCCCCAGGGACTATCGAATAGTCATGTAGCTGCTAAAATGTTGATGCAGTTACACAACTATTCAGTTACACGATAGCTAACATCAGTTAACTCATGTGACTGACTAAAAAATTTGTATTAAGTTTAATTATGATTTATTGCGGTTTTGATCACACAGTTAAAATAGTATATCAATTGAAATGTATTACATATTTTAGACATTTGTCTACATTTTCAAATATATGGATTTAAATTACAGCCCAGAATACAAAACTATATGATGATCACTTTATATTTTATTACAAACACTTGTACTATAAAAAAAAATACAAGAAATAGTATTTTTCCATTCATCTCATACAAGTACTGTAATACAGTCTGTTTATAGTGAAATTGCAGTGTACAAATTTAGAAATTTTTTTGGTTACATAACTGCACTCAAATATAAAATAATGTAGATCTTTAGAGCTTACAAGCCCACTCAGTTCTACTTCTTGTTCAGGAAATCACTTAAGGAACAAAGTTTGTTTACATTTGCAGGCAATAATGCTGCCAGTTTCTTATTTACAATGTCACCTGAAAGTGAAACAGGTGTTCACATGACACTTTTGTAGCTGGTATAATAAAAAATGTATATGCCGGATAAGATAAATATTTGTATGCCCTTTCATGCTTCTGCCATTATTCCAAAGAATATACTTCAATGCTGGTGATACTTATTAAAAATTGTTAATTCAATTTGCAACTGAACTCCCTGGGGGAAAATTTTATGTCTCCTGCTCTGTTTTACCCGAATTCTGCCATACATTTCATGGTTTAGTAGTTTTCGATGATGAGCCAGCACATGTTCAGTTTTAAGGACATTTTCACTGCTGATTTGACAAAACACAAAGAAGGTGAGATTTCTAAAGATAGCTACAGCACTTGACCCAAATTTTAAGAATCTGACATACCTTACGTAATATTGGAGGTGTTGCAGAGCATTCTTTCAGAAGCCTTAAAAGAGCAACATTGTGATGTGAAAGCTACAGAACCTTAAACCACCAGAAAAGAAAATCAACCTTCTGCTGGTGGCGTTGACTCAGATGATGAAAACGAATATGTGTTGGTCCGCACTGCTTTGGACCGTTTTTGAGCAGAACCTATTGTGAGCATGGATGCATGTCCTCAGGAAGTGTGGTTGAAACATGAAGGGACATACAGATCCTTAGCAAATCTGTCATGTAAATAACTGGTTTCATCGGCTACAACAGTGCCATGTGAATGCCTGTTCTCACTTTCAGGTGACATTGTAAAGAGAAGTAGGCAGCATTATCTCCTGCAAATGTAAATAAACTTACTTGTCTGAGCAGTTGGCTGAACAGGAAGTAGGACTGACTGGACTTGGTAGGCTCTAAAGTTTTATGTTGTTTTTTTGGTTTTGAATATAGTTATTTTTATGCACATAATTCTACATTTGTAAGTTTAGATTCAGATTAACAGATTTCACCACAGTACTTGTATTAGGGGAATTGAAAAACACGGTTTTATTTTTAGAGTGTAAATATTTGTAATCCAAAATAAATATAAAGGAAGCACTGTACAATTTGTATTCTGTCTTATAATCTAAATCTATATATTTGAAAATGTAGAAAACTTAAAAAATATTTAAATACATTGTATTATATTATTATTATTTAACAATGCCATTAATCATTATTAATTTTTAATCACTTTATAGCCCTAAATTATTATGTGTTATTGCACTTAGTAATTAGCAGCCTATTTAGAATATTTTTTTCCAGCAAACAGCTGTTTGGTATTTTTTAGTCATGTTTGCATATAGGTGTAGTTTTGACTTATTCTCTATCAGTTGAAATGCTTTGATATAATCTCCTTTTGTTGCTCATTGTTCACAGCTGAGCTGTAATTTTTACCACTGCATAAAAACGCAACCACTAAGACTTTCTTGAGTAACTCAGTTGAAACTGTGCAGACTTTATCCCTGCCTTTTTCACCTAATATCAAAACCCAGTTAGGTCAGGTCTGGCAGCTTGCATCTGAAGCACTGATAGATCACGCTTCTGTTGGGAATGTTGTCTTTAGGGAACTTTTTGCTTTTTGTAAATGGTAAATGCATACATGCATACATACAGGCAGCGTACATTACATGTCTGTATATGAAAATGTGTGGGCATTCTCTTTTCCATGTGTTTGCTTGGAATACGCCATGCTTTGAAGGGTCAAAACTGTTGTATTGACAGTTCGTGTGCTGGGATTTAGAAGAGCCTGAAGCAGAATTGCTATGTCAGTAAATATATTCATCTTGACATACCATGAAAATATATATACTGCCACAAACCTTCATATACCATTCATCAAAAACTTGTTGCCATGTGGCAAGGAAATTTATCTCTTACCTATTTTATTTAGTATCTGAATGCCTCACAGTCTTCATGTTTTTATCCTTACAAGAACCCTGTGATGTAGGAAAGTACTATATTATCCCCATTTTACAGGGGAACTGAGACACAAAAAGGCTTGGTGACTTTCTCAAGGTCACAGAGGAAACTCTGACATGGGGATGAGGCTTTTGAAACAAGTCCTATCCTAGTGCCCTAATCCTTGGATAATCCTCATTCCCTATCAATATTCAGCTTCAGTAGACTTTTTGAATGGATTTAGACATATGGCAATCCTGCTGTACAACTCCCTTATTTAGTTTATCTTACTGGTTTGAGGAATCAAGTCCTGTACCAAAGTGCATGATGATAAAGCAATACTTGCATGTTTTTCAGTGGTGTTGCTTTGTAATGGAGGGGGTCTTAAAGCAGGTGGGCTTGCAGAGGTCATATTTTCTGTAGCTCTGTATTGCTAAGTGTTATATGATGACGATTCTTTTTGGCATGCCATATTTACAGTTTTAACTTTATTTTTAGTGATACATTTAGGGTGAAAAAGTCACCAAAAAGATCTCCTCTCTCAGATGCACCCTCTCAGGTAAAGTACTATGTTGTTTTGACATATATTTTTAGTTTTCTTTATAGAAGGAAAGTATATTTGATGTAACATTGTTACATTTGAATAGCTATAAGCGTTGGTAAAGTTTATTAATTTTTGTCCTCCAATCTTAAAATTAATTTGTACAGTGCCAGTTAGAGCTGGTGTAACTTGTGCAACAATGATCTATATGGTCATATTGTATTCAGATAACATCAACCCTTGTATTTATCCTATGAATTCCAGTTAGGCTGTTCAAAAATAATCTTTGGGAAATTCTAAGCTAAATATAAGTATAGTAATGAACATTTAGGATATTGGTATTCAGAAGAATTCAGCTAACCTATTAGCCCAGAAAAATATAAAGTACACAGATAAAATGATATGATGAAAGAAAAGAACAAATAATGCAAGTGTTTTAGTCTGCAGAGAGTATGTGAACAGACACAGTATTTTTTATTTGTCATCTTAAAACACTAGTGGGTGGCTTTTCTTGGGGGAAGAGATAATAAAGGCCATGCCACATATGAGATAATGGGTTTATGCTCACTGCTTTAATATGGGGTGTTTCTTTTCAAACCATAGCCCACCTCCCACATTCTGTATCCTAACTTTCTCTTTAAACTGGCTGACTTTGTAGTGAATGGGAAAGGATTCATGGCCTTTATGTGAGATCATTACCGTAAGGGAAGGGTCAGGGCTAATCTACATTGTGAGTGTAGTGTTTCAACTAGCAGTACTTCAAAGCACATCGCAAAATATTTAGTATGGAAGCTACTGCACTACAAACTGCCCTAGCTTCCGGTATACTAACTCGCCATGCAGAGAAGCCCTAAAAGTCAGTTGGCCTGACTATCACACTCATATTCCTAGGAGACTGCATTTTGTGTGCCATGTATGCCATGATCTCTACCTGCAAGTATTTCTGCCATAACTCCTAAAAATTTCTGAACTCACCTGCATGACCATCTGCTCCAAATAACATCTCATCTTTTTTTACCAGCATCAACAGAATCTAGAAACTTACACATGCACCGTAAATCATGTCAAGGAAAAGGTAGAATGAAAACAGTATTCAATAAAGACATCAAAGAAAGTTTCCTGTGGATCCCCCGAGTGCAGAAGTCTTCCCTCTCTCCCTCCCTTCCCCTCCCCCAACCCGCTAACAGAACTGGATCGCAGTTAGCACAATTCAATACACTTCACTTGGGATTTTAATTCTACACAGCTTTGCAATAATCATGATAATTATAAAAGGGTTTCATTGTACAGATAAAGAGCGTGTAATTATTGAGAAAAATGTTATTCCTAGTGTAATTCCAAATGCCACATATAAGAGCTGGGTCTGTTTTCTCAAGTATTTTATATGGAGCTATAGTAGGTAGCATGGCATTAAAACAACAAAAGAAAGATGAACAAAACAATTAAGACAAATGTTTCTTACTGCTGAAAGGTAGTAGATTCAGTTAATATGTTAACATTTATTTTCTGCAGGACTCCACTCCGCTGCCTACTCCAGAAACACCCCCAGTTATATCCACTGTAGTTCATGCAACAGATGAGGAAAAACTGGCTTCTTCAGTAACCAGTCAAAAATGGACTTGCATGACTGTGGCTCTGGATTCAGATAAACAGGATTACCCACAGCCATCCGATCTATCTACATTTGTAAACGAGACCAAGTTCAACTCCCCTTCAGAGGGTAAGCTTATAAATGACCATTCAGCTCCAGTCAGTTTTTTCTTTATAAAGATAAGACAAAGAGAAAAGAGGAAACTGCAAAAGGATGGATAGGGCAGCACTCCAGAGCAACACATCACTATTTTTTCTTTTTCGCTGCACTTAATTGTAAGTATAACCCATTGTTCAAATTGTGTTACACGTTCCCTGCTATGCCTGTGGCCTGCTCTTCCTTCCAGCTAATGGATTTAGGACCCAACCCAAAATCTACCGAAATCAGTGGAAGGGTTTCCTTTAATTTTGCTGGGCCTCTAGCTCTTTAACTCAAGTTACAGAGATTTGTACTTCTGTATTGAAGGTCCCAGCTTCAGATCTAGCCTTCGATCTATTGGTTACGTAAAGATCCTCCTTAACATAGCACTTAATTGGGCTCTAGATATCCCACTTAAGTATTTCTCACATGTGTAGTCATGTTGCTTTCCCTGGGATTATATAAAGGAATAAGTGTTTACAGGTTGTTACCTAAGGGTACATCTCATAAATGAATGCATAAATGAATACTAACCCATTTCCAACTTCATGTTTATGATTGGGTGACTTACTACTTCAAAATCTTATGATCCTTGTTGATCTTGTATTTCCATCATCATAGTCTGGTCATTTCTGCCCACCTGTTCAATGTACTGTTAAAATATCATTAAACAATTTAAGGCAAAATCTGAGGAGTTTTGTAAAATTACAGACTGCATAAATGGGCTTTTAGGCTCAGTCCTCCAAACAGTTTATAGATATGTTTAGCATGTGAGTAACTCTGCTGACTTTAATGGGACTGTTCACATGAACACCTAAAAGCACCTATGTAGGCATATCCAGGAACTGGGGCTTTTATGGGATCTGTTGGCTGTTTGGCTCAGTCTGAATAATCCGCTCATTTTGGTGGTTGTTAAATTATAACAAAAGTGCATCTATTTATGCCTGCATTGTATGATTTTAAAGAAAAAGTGAGCTAAAATGATTTACTAACAACATAATGTATGGATGAACTAAAACAATCATTTATGCTCTCAGGCTGGTAACAGAAAGTGAACTAATCCTCCTGCTTCAGAAGTGTGCCGGGTGGTATGCTCAGTGTTTCAGATTACATGTTAATTACAACCAACAGTGCTTCCTCCTTTTAAAATAATCATGATTTCCACTGTCAGTTCTGTTCCTGCTGCTATGGGAAATCTGAGTAATTCAAGAGATGTTTCTTACTTCTCTTCATAGTATTGTGACTGTCCTCCTGTAACCAAGAGCTATCTTTGTGTATACATATTCAAATTCATTCATACCACTTTGTTAATACCCTGGAGTTGCCCTCTATCTTGCCATCCACTATAATTATGTGTTTGAAACCATGGAGAGCAGTGAGACAAAACAATTATCTTTAATTAGCCACATTATTTGTTACTTTTCTCATTGGTATACCTAACGCCACAAACTGCCTTTTTATGTCAAATCGGGTGAAATGTCCATCAACCTAAACAGCAAACTAAGGAGTAATCAAATAGTCGATGCATTTTTGCATCGATTAGTCGATAGGGCGATTCTGCCTTTGAAGTGTAGCAACAGCCCTGTTGCTATACTTCAAAGGTGAAAGCGCAGCCTGGAATCCAGGATCAGCTGGCAACTCTAGCTGATCCTGGGATCCACGCGGCGCTGCCACTTTGAAATACCGCATGCAGCTTGGAGACACTCCACCTGGCCCCGGGCTGAACATAGTGTTTCAAAGTGGCAGCACTGTGTGGAGCCCAGGATCTGGCCCCAAGCTTCAAGCTGTGCTGCCACTTTGAAGTACCTCCTCCACTTCCCCTTCCCCCCTCTCCTCCTGTCCCTCCCCCCTCAATCCCCGCCCCCTCGTTACTGCCTCTTTCTGTTAGAAGCAGCAAGGGGAAGGGGGGAAGCAACTGGTCGACTAGCATGTCAACTATCCAATAAGTATTTGCTTATTGGAGAGTCGACTAGTCCTTTATATCCCTACATCAAGCCCTATGGATTATTACTACCAGAGTGCGGATTAAGCAGCTGCAGAGTTGTTGTTATCAGTGGCAGCAGAGGACGCTAACAGTGTGTTTCCTGGCTGTAAAGAGCATTTGTAACAGATTGTTTACTAGAGTTTAAGAACTAGCTTGTAAAACTTCACTGTAATATATAAAATTTAGCAGATGGAGATAAATATTTCAAAGCATTTGATGTTGTTTTGCTTTGTAGTTAATAGTTCCTCCTAAATGTCATCTTTAAATTATATATATATATATATATTTCATTTTACTCTAAATGTCATTATTTGTGTGGATTTTTGATAGCTAGAAAAAAGCATATATTTCATATAGAAGGCTTTTCCTCCTGTTTGATTTTCTGCTACCATTAAAAACAAACCATGGGATACTAAATGTCCCAATGTACTAACATTGCTATAGCAGGATTCCCTTCAGCAATAAGATTAATGGATACAATATCCTAAACTTCACCTAGTGCTATTTTGCAGCCATTTTTCTTAAACGGGCGGCCTGTGAAATCCGTGAATTTTCATAAACGTGCTATTTAAACCCAGAGAGACCTGCACATATATACTCCAATGTTGTTTTCACAGAGATTTTCACTTTACAAAACGATTAAGACATCTCCCTGACATAGGCCCATATTCAGGATGTCATCCCAGTTCAGAAAGTGTATTTAAACACATGCTTAAATTCCAGTCACAAGTTGTTTTTATACAGAAATGGAAATAAGCGTGTGATTCAGTGAATTAGGCCTATAGGAAAGATTTATAAAACAAACGTAGCAAAATACAAAACAGAATAAAAATAAACAGTTTTGAAAAGAATATTATTTAACAGGAATCCTTAATTTTTATCTTCAGGAAAAAAATTCACCCTTGTGTTAGGTGACCGGATTTAGATACAAAATCTGAGATACATAGGATGTGCCTATCATTCTTTTTTTTTTTTTTTTTTTTTAATAGTGCTTTGTCCTATTGCCTTAAATGAGTCTGCTCATGTAAGGACTCCATGTTATTTGCATGATCAGGCTTTAAACCCTATAAATGTTGCATTTATCTTCTATTCTGTCAGCAGTTTCTTTGTGTATTTGTTATATCTGTTCAATGTCGAGTGACCAGGGTTTGCAAGAAGCGCGTGTTAATTCTTATGGAATAATTAAGGGAAATTGTAGGGCAACAGAAATTTTTGTTAAAGGTTAGGGCAGGGTTTCTCTGTAGATACTCATACATTGAACTGTCCCTTATAACTAAAATGTGAAAATAAGTGTATATATGCTGCTGTCCTATCTGTCACCAAATGTGCATATGGATGCCTTATCCATTTTTTTAAAATCTCATATAACAAAATGATAATAGATCCTGATTAAAATTTGCATGTTTTTTTACTATGAGTATAATCATTTGATTACTTGTCATCTTACAAAATCTTTCTTCTTTCAACGGAGGAAATAGCTATCAAGACTACATTAGTATATTTTCAGAGATTTGTAATGTGACACATCATTTCAGATATCATGTATGGAAGTGTCAACCAGACTCTGCTGTTTTTGGTAAAGCTACTGGAATCTGTAACAGAATCCTGAACAAAGGAAACAGATTAGCTTAGAGTTTTACAGAAAAATTAATTCATAATGAATCACACCAAATTCTGCCCTCGGATGTGCTATGACGCTGCAGTTGATTGACAGCAGAAAATTATTGCACATTTGTCTCTATGTATTTTGTTTGTAGGGCCTGTTAGAAAAAGCAACAATAATAAAGCTGCAGGGCCTGGTGTCACTTAGCAACAAGCTTCCAAGATTTTATTTACACATGCAAAAATTGTATTTTCCTCCTATGTATGGGGACATTTCTCTGTTTCCCTTACAGAGCTGGAATATGGCAACTCATATGAAATAGAATATATGGAGAAAATAGGCTCCTCCTTGCAGGTAAATTTCCATTTCCATCTATTTACACCAGTCGTTATGTAGTGCTATAATTATGCTGTATGGACAGTTTTCTGCTACACCATGAATTAACTGCACATCTACAGTAGATTGTAAACACAGGTATTTTTAGTCAGTGTAGTCAGATAAATTGTACATGCTTTATTGTCCCTATCGTTACATAGATTATTTCATCTTTTTAATGTTAAGATTTAGTTTAATTTTCTGGAGAGTAAAGGTATTCAGTGTTTCAAGCCACAGTTAGGACAGAGCACTGTATTTTAGGTAACCAACCAATGGCAGGAAATCTTTAACTCTCCAAGGCCATGTCTTCACTAAATGGAAGATTGACACTGCCACACTTGATCTTCTGGAGATCGACTTAACGAGTCTAGGTAACATTTGCTAAAATGAACTCAGAGGGTGCCCTGTTGGCAGCTGGTACTTCTGTTTCTGTGAGGAGTAAGAGAGGCTGACACCTCCTGCTGTTTAGTGAAACTCAAAACAAGAAAAGTCGACTACAGCTATATAATTAATGTAGCTGGATTTGCGTATCTTGATTGGACCTTCCCTTTTAGTGTAGACTTGGCCTAAAGCTTTTGTGAAAAGAAATGAGGAGCATTTCTCTTCAACACACTTACTATAAAATATGAGAACTCAACTTCAACATTTTTATTTTGGCTTTACTTGCATTCACTTGATAAATTAGATTGTATTAATAAGCTTCAAATGTCTGAATTCCTTAAGATGCTTCTAAGAACCAAACAATTTGTCACTGTGGAGATTCTTGATGTGAGATTCTTATCACATCTTTATCTGATATGATAAAGAAGGTCCCAATTAACTTTTGGCAACACTTTGTAAGTGAATGCCATATAACCCATTCAGAAAGAGCAAGTACAGATTTTAGATTTACCTGAATTCTATTTAATCCCAAATGATAGTGGAGGAACTAATAAAAATTGGAAGTTATACAGTTGGTGTTGTGGACAGTGGCTTTTCTAAAATAGGCTGTTCTTTTGATGATAGTTCCACTAGGTTTCAGCACCATAGGAAGTGTTTTGCTGCAAATCATGTACAGTGTATGTTATCAGCTCCAAAAAAAAGAAGTGGAATTTCTGTCAATGGGTCACTTGAGGTAATGAATTAACCATAATGGAGAATGGAAAGTTGGTTGATAATTATTTCCTTTTCTTTTGACAGCAAGATGATAGCATCCTGAAGAAACAATCTTTGTACCTTGTATTTGATGCACAGCAGGGAAGTCCAGTCAAATCTCCTCCAGTCAGACTATCTGATTCTACAACTCCATGTTCAGGGTACATCACTGCAAAAAGAAAAACAAAAATGAAACAAACAAAACCCATTTAATAATGAAATGATTTTTAGGAAAAGGATAACACTAAAGTTATTTCCAGTTAGGCAGTGATTTTGCTGTGTGCTTTAATTTTTGTCTGTTTTCTTCTGAAACAGAGCTCTATATCAATTAAACATGTAAAGTCCAGCTGTCTCTTATTACACCAGTCAATGGTGTAATGGAGTGGAAAATCAGGACATATATTTCTGTTTCAGTCTTACCAATTACTTTGAAATCTGCAATGAAGAGTAGGCTGTCTTCAGTCTAGATTATGATTGACTACGCCTTGTTTTTTCTTAAATAGAAAGAGCAGTTTCATTTCAGTACATAGAAAATGTCCTGAAAACCCTAAACTTAGTTTCCTAAACAATTAATTCAATTTAAATGATATAGTAACATTTGTTGCTATTTAACAAAATTGTCATTTGATAGATTCATGTAGAAGTGAGAAATGAGGGAAAAGAAATTTGGAGGTTGTGCATGCACTCACTGATCTCCAGTAGTACTGGGTTTACCCAGTTTTCTTTTGGATACTACTCTGAAAACATTTCTCAAAATTTTGCAAGATGCATTGCTATAATTCAGCCTTATGCCAATTATCCTTATGTATCAAGCTCCTGTAAAGATGAGAATGTGATGGTTTAACTGAAGATCATTTGCTGTGGTTTTAGCAGAGACTTGGCTCCTAGCCTATCCTGAAAATCTGTATGCTATCTGTCTTCTCACAGATCAAGTTTTGAGGAAACTGAAGCCCAGCTATCCTCTGGAATGAAAACGCAGCACCCAGCTTCCCGAATTCTAACTGCCAGCCAAGAGACACGCATACAGACACCAGACAAATCAAAACAGAAAGAACTCGAGCCCATGAGCTTAGGAACAGTTTCAGATGCCACTGAAATAGTAAGTAATGTATAAGAAGTGTGATGGAAATATTCTCCCAAAAAAGCCATCTTCCCCTGTGGTGAGAGAGGAGAAGATACAGAGTATGCAATTATACCATGTTTAGAACTAAATTAAAATTTCTGGAGTGAGAATATGAAAACCCTGAATGAAGTGAACCCTGAATTCTTGGAAACTACTTAAACAGAACAAACTAAAAAGCAAGGTCACTTGCTGACAAATTTAGTTTGTTTGGCTTTGTGCTTTTTCAATTAATCGTATGAATGAAAGGTCACTTTTAAGAAGTGCCTCCAATGTTGTGCTTGCAAAATGGGCATTTGCTCTTTCAGAGCATGAAACTAATCAGGAAGGTTTCAGTGCAGAATGTGTGCTCAAACACAGGGAGCCAAAAATAATTCTGTGGATTTTAGTCTTTTGTTGAAAAACGTGCCTCATTTCCATTAGAAATAACAGAATTTGATAGAGCACAAATGAGGGAAATTGATCCCCATTTTGGTCTAACAGAATACTGTTAAAATTGAGAACGTTTGTCCTGGTTCTTATTAGGGATGTGAACGACTAGTCGACTATCCGATAAGCAAACGCTTATTGGATAGTCTACACACTAGTCAACTATCAGAAAGAGGCAGCAAAGTGGGGGGAAAAGAGGAAGGAGTGCTTCAAGGTGGCAGCTCCGCATGGAGCCCGGGGCCAGACCCTGGGCTCCACACGGTGCTGCCACTTTGAAATGCCATGTGCAGCCCAGAGCGCCGTGGAGCCCGGGGTCTGCCACTTTGAAATACCCTGGGCTACCTGCAGTGTTTCAAAAAGACAGTTCTGTGTGCAGCCTGGGATCAGTTGGTGACTCTCCCACTGTCCGTGGGCTCCGTGCAGCACTGCCACTTTGAAACGCCACATGGAGCCTGATGCTGAATTTCAAGGTGGTAGTGCCGCATGGAGGCCAGGGCTAACCCTGGGCTTCATGAGGTGCTGCCACTTTGAAATGCCGCGGGAACCACTGGGCCAGCGGGGGACTGCTTGATTCCCCCACTGGCCCCGTGCTCCCCGCAGCGCTTTCATCTTTGAAGTGTAGCAACAGCCCTAGGGTTGTTGATACACTTCAAAGGTGGAGGCGCCCATATTGACTAATCAAATAGTCAATGCAAATTGCACTGACTGTTCGATTAGCCAGTTAATCTAAATTTTACACCCCTAGTTCTTATTAGAGATGTTAATGGTTAACTGGTTAATCATCTTATTAGACATGTTAATCAGTTAACTTGTGCCCAGACTGGCCGGAAGGGTGGGGGGACATTCCAGCCAGGGCAGAGAAGCCCCTGCTTGCATTGGAGGGGCTGCTTCAGCCTGGCTGGCCTCCCGCCTGGCTCCATTTAAGCAGTTAACTACTAGTTAAACATAATGTTTAACCAGTTAACTGGTTAAACAGGATGTTACGTTCCTAGTTCTTATCTTGGCTCAAATGTTTTTTTGTGATCAATTCCACAGGCAGACACTCTCATTAGCTTACTTGTTATGAAGTGGTTTGTTATGTTTTAACCTGACACATGTAGATACATAGATATATAGGCTGTGCCCACATTTTCTCAGGGGAGGGAGCGGTTGTATGAATATATAAAGAAGAATTGCTTTGTGAAAGTAGCATATACATATTGTGAAGTTCTTCAGCATTAATGGATGATGAACAGAGATTTCTCATTCTGTGATAATTTGCCAACTGTTTTGATATTATATAGTGAAGGGACTTTGTTAGAAACTTTTACTTTTGAACCCAATCCTGTTCTCAGTGGACTTAGCGTGAAGAGTTTATTCTTACTTCCAAACTGTAGCTGCTTTTAGACTTTAGAGCACTGGTTCTCAAACTTCTGAATATTTTGGATAGATTCTCTCAAGGACCCCTGGCATTCCTAAGCAAACCTTGATTTTATAACAGCTCTGCAGCAGGGACGTTAAATATCGGTTAATTGAATAGTCGAGTAACCTCTTCAATTCTTATTGGTTAGTCAACTATTCTATAGTCCCTGTGGGCGGGGCTGGCAGCCAGTGTGCTCCAGCCTCACTCCTGAGGAGCCAAGCTCCCCTTGTGGACTGGCTGCCTGTCACCCAGTGCTGCTGCCTCTGATAAAGAGGCAGCAGCATGGGGTGGCAGTAGCCCCTGTCTGGGGGATGTCTGAGCTCCCGGACCCAGCATGAGCTGAAAATGAGCGTGGCTGCCTGCCCACGTGACTCCTAATACACTTCAAATGTAGAGCTAACCCAGGAGTAGGTCCCGGACCTGGTGCGAGCCAGGATTGAGTCAAGCTGCCTGTCTGCCCAGCTCCTAATACACTTTAAATGCAGAGCTGCAGTGAGGTAGGTCCCAGCCCCATCACAAGTCAGGAGTGAGCCAGGCTGCTGGCCAGCCTGCTAAAAATGTACTGGCTGGGAGGAAGGGAAATGTGAGTAGTCTATAGGATTAACCTATAAGCTTTTGTTTATCGGTTAATCGACTATACCAGGAGTTCTCAAACTTTATGATACCGCGATCCCCCTCGAAGTTGCTCATGACCCCCTGGAGGGTCAGAACCCACAGTTTGAGAAACGCGGGACTATACTATTACGTCCCTACTCTGCAGCACTTGGTCACTAGAGGAAAAGTGACAGTACATGCATCTGACGAAGTGGGTCTTTGCCCACGAAAGCTTATGCTCCTACACTTCAGTTGGTCTATAGGGTTCCACAGGACTCCTCGTCGCTAGTGTTAAAGAGACAAAGTTAAAATCCTCTCATTTTACAAATTCAACAGGCATAGTTGGTTAGTTACATCTCGGTACATTGAGTTCCTATCCTTGGCAAAGCAATTCACATTTATTAGCCTGAAGACTCTGCTCACTGAGGAGAGCTTCCGTTGCGCGAATCTCAACAGGTGAACACTGTGATTCTGACCTCCTGTGGGTTTGATACTTCACTGATTTGGATGGCACTTGAAAAATTGATCATAGTTGAATTTACACCAGAGGACCAAATAGACACTTTGTAGTCAGTGCAAAAAGTTGTTCTGCATTCATTTTCATTTAGTTGATCAACGAAACCTCTGAATCTTCTATGAGAATCCTGGACAAAGCTACAATTTACATGGCGACTGTATGACAGAAGAGTGAGGCTATGTCTAGACTATAGACTTCTTTCGGAAGAAGCTTTTTTCGGAAGAGATCTTCCAAAAAAACATCTTCCGAAAGAGCATCCACACTGCAAAAGTGCATTGAAAAAGTGATCTGCTTTTTCGAAAGAGAGAGTCCAGACTGAGTGTAAGCTGTGATTGCTATGGATGCAGTGGCTACCAGGGCACCTGTGCTTTTTCCTCTTTCCTCCTCTTCCAAAAAAACTCCTTCTTCCCCATCTACACACACCTTTTTGCCCACTGTTCTTACATTTTTCTTGTGGAAGAACGCAATTGCAATGTGGACATTCCTCAAGTTTTGTCAGAAAAATGGCCGTTTTTCTGACAAAACTCTGTAGTGTAGACATACCCTGACTGACAATTATCATATAAGTACCTAAAAGTACCCTGGGCCACAGTTTGAGAACCATTGCTTTAGGGGCTTTAACACCATTTATTTCACTCTTCATTCTCAATTTTTTAATTTATAACTGACTCTCATTACATTTATTTCTGATTGGGTATGTATGCGTGTCAGAAAGAAAATATTACTGAAGGCAGTAAACAAATGTTTGAAGCAGATACATGATTTTCAGCCTGAGCCACTTTTGGCAGCTTCTTTTATTTGTTCTATATCCTCCTTACCCTTCAGACAACTCCTGTGGACTCCTTTATCTCTGCTGAGGCTCTTCTCAATAGGATATCTCATCAGACATCCATATGTGGTCAACTTGAATATCTAGAACCTGACTTAGCAGAAAAGAACCCCCCAGTATTTGCTCAGAAACTTCAGGTTTGTAGCAGAAATGTAAATACCAGTGTTCCTTTCTTCAGTTTGTCTAAACACCAGTAGAAAACACATTTCCCGCTCTTAAAAAAAGTTAAAAAAAATTGGGCCCTCTTCAAAGTTCCTTTTGCCTTTGAGAAACCTTTCAGAAATAGTGAGATTTGAATTTAACTCTTATAACAAATAAGTTAGTTTCTTAGTGTTTGAATACTGCCTAACAGTCTCATGTGGATGATCTCATTAACTATGTGCACATATTAAATATAGAGAGTTAACTTGACTGAATATGCTTTACTTTGGTAGACCAGTAAGCACAGAAATAGTTTCAGAGATGTAGGGCCCAATTCTTCTCTCAGTTCCACCAGGGTAAATCTGGAGTCATCCCATGAATGTTGGTGGAGTTACATTGGTACCAAACCAAGTGAAAATGAGAGTTACCTACTGTTTTTCTAATTGTGTCTAAGCTGTAATTTGATCTCACTTCCCTTGTGGAGTAATGCTGAATCAAAAATGATGGCAATCATAAATCAACATACAGTCAATAATGAAATGGAAAAACAATTAATGTATCAAACAAATATCTGAAAACTGATATCCCACCCAAAAAATTAACAATTATTTTCTTCTGAAAAAGTTTCTAGATATAACTGTCTCACAACTATCTGAAAACTTGCCTTTGTGTTCTGCTGATGTTTTCATCATGAAAGGAACACTGAATGTGTGTTATCCAAAAATTATCATGATGCATTAAACATTCATTCTCTGTGTGTGTGAAACATTTACATCATGTTCTTTAATACATTTTTTTTCCTGTGGATTACGTAAAACCATCTGACAGGAGGAGTTAGAGTTTGCTGCAATGAGGATAGAAGCTCTGACGCTAGCCAGACAGATTACCCTGTCTTCTTTCTCCTCCTTAGATTCCGAGGTATCTGTTTTATGCCTGCAATATGTGTGTGTGTGCACAGATTAAGAACCAGAGTGCTGCTTTTTCTTTAACATCAAGGTAACTAAGCGTCTCTGAGTGACGTTTGAAGCTGTGTGCACCTCTGCATATGACACCAAAGAGCATGCTGATAGCCTTACTCTACACAAAAATGCTGTCACCTGCTCCATTTGCAGAACAGTTCTACCTTCAAAGTTAACTGATGGCCTGGAGGCAAAAGGCAGTTAAATAAAACATGGGGTAGCCAAATTCTGCCTTTTAGATGATCACGTGTTTGTATTTGAGATCCAGATTTGGTTTCAAGTATTTGTTGGCAAAATAAATAAGTTGATACTTTTGTGAATAGAGAATTACAAATTCTGGCTCATGGTGCAATTTGCCTTTTATTGCTCCTTTAAGTCTGAAATCTAATGACTTGACCCTAAAACTTAAAAAGTTCAATCTACTCTCACTTCAGGCTTCTGAAGAATGGGATTCAAACGGTTATGAATGACCTCAGGGGCTCTCAAGGGAAAGAGCCTCCCCAACATAAATCCTCTTTGTTCATTAAGATCTAAAGATTTTCTGTATTGATACTCCTACAGCATGCTGGCTAGTGCCATGTCAGTGTGATGCATCATCAGAGTAACACTGCTCCAGTGATGCATGTGGTTTCTCTTGTATTTGAAACTAGCCTGAAGTGTTAGCTCTGTTGTAGTGTCTTTGATGTTTAGTACAAAGAGGCTATGTCTACACTACAGAGTTTTCGCGGAAAAATGGCTGTTTTTCCGCAAAAACTCGCCGAGTGTCCACACCTCAAGCGCGTTTTTGTGCAAGACAATCGAAAGAACAGAGTGGTTTTTGTGAAATTGGTATTCTTCTTTCTATGAGGAAGAACGCATTTTTGCTAAAGAGTTCTTTTGCAAAAAGGCATGTGTGGATGGGGAACACGGATTTTTTGCACAGAAAGAGGAAAAAGCACAGGTGCCCTGCTGGCCATTCTGTGCATACCAATCAGTGCTTTCTTTCAAGAGAGCGTCCATGCAATATGGATGTTCTCTTTTGCAATAGTGTGTCACTTTTTCGATGCACTTTTGCAGTGTGGATGCTCTCTTGCGTAAGAAGTTTTTGCGGAAGATCTCTTCTGACAAAAGCTTCTTGCACAAAAAGCCTGTAGTCTAGACGTAGCCATAGTGTGCCAGTCGAGGAAGCCCTTTATGGTGCTTTTAATAAAGAGCTTACAACAATCGCAGGAGTTGTACCTCAATGGTATGCTTCAACTATAGTATCAACTGAATCGACAACAGTGTCCTGCTAACATGAGACATTTATTTCCATAACAGGAGAATGTTAATCTGCCTTGTCATTCTCCAGTGGCTTTTCTTTTCTTACACTAAATGATGAATAAATACGGCAGTGGGAGAGTCCCAAATAATTCCTTTAATATATGTGGCAGCTGTGCATGGCAGCTGTGCACAGCACCATCACTGCAGTTTGATTGGCTCAGAGATTAGGCTTGATCTGTGTTTTAACCAGTCATAATAAACTAGTTGGTTCATAAAGGTAGGTCTCTTTTGAGAGTGTATTGTGCTTTTATGGATAAACTGGTGGCCACTTAGAATAAGTGTGAGTAATTTAGCGAATGTTGGTAAATAGTGGCCTTTGATGCAACTCTAAAAGAGTAATGGCTATTTCATTTAGTGCAGAGCTCTAAACCTCTACCCCAGTTAGCACACACAGTTGCAGCCCATCTCAGCTGCATGCTGAAGGCCAGTCTGCATAGCAGGGTCTGGTTCCCCGGTTGCCTTGTCCGATGGGGTACCTGTTCCTCGCTGGCCCACACATTGGTATCTGGGCTGCCCTGCTGCAGGATGGCTGGCCAGCCCCTCAGAGTCGTGGGTCTGGGACTGTTAGCCCACCCCACAAGTTCGGGATGCCCAACTAGCCCATAGAGTTGGGGATCCAGGGCTACTGCAAAGCTCTGGACTCTGGGTTCTGTGGCTGCTATTGGGGCTGGTACTCCTGGCTGGTCCTGTGGGTTGAGGGATTTGGAGTTCTTGGTCAGCTTCAGGTGGGCCGGAGGCTCCTGACCAGCCCCTTGGGGTCTAAGTTGCTAGGTCCTAAGCTGCTGCCCAGCCTGGCAAGCTCCAGGACTCCTGCCTGGCCCCACATGGCAGGGATCTGGGGTAACCACGTGTGGGTATCCGGGGTTGCTATATGGTTGGGGTCTGGGGTAAGTGGCTGGTGCTGCACAGCCTGAGTCCAGGGCAGCCATGTGGTGGGCAGCTGGGCAGTGGCCCCACGTGGTGGGGGGTCTAGGGTGGGCAGCTCACCAGCCCCACTCCCCTTGCGGCTGGAGTCAGGGGCTTGGCTGCCGCTGCCCAGGTAGCACATTGATGTAGTATAATGAATGGTATAAAATGAGAGGAAGTAATTCCTTCCTTTTGGAAATATGATGGTGTCTAAGTAAGTAGACTCCTGTTTTGAGTGAAGGCAGTGGGAAACTTTGCTGTTGCCTTGCATGATAGTATGCTTGGGCCTAACTTTCTCATTAGAAAAAGAAGGAATAAATAGAAAATGGCATTTTCTCAGTTGGAGTAAAATACTTGCAATTAGTCTTAGCACTCCGCGATTCTGATCAATTTGTGTTCTTATATCCATCTATAGTAATGTAATGATACACTGCATGATACAGATGTCATGTTAGGTTGGGAAGGACTTTTGTCCTTGGTTAACTTTAGTCTTTAAGTGGATGTTGCTAAAATCAAATTAGCCCATGATGATAACCCTTGTGACTAACACTCATCTTATAGTGGCTGATGGACTCAATGTGGATTAAGTATAATAGGATACACCAGATGACTGCAGTAACTTAAAGCCAGAAGATACAGAGGATAGACATAGGATACTGTCTGGCATGAACACTTTCTGAAAGTCGCTAGTTATTTTCTCAATATGGTATAAATATATTTGTAACTGTTGTGCATACAGGAGTAAAAACTTGCAATACTTTTTTAATAAAAATAAAACTACCTTTTATAGTGATTAAGTTACATCTAAATAAAAAACTCAAGCACTAATTGCTAATCTAAAAATGATAACACTTGAGTCATAACATTGTGGGGCAGTAGGAATTAGTCCTTTTCATTCGGATGAAGAGGGGCTTTTGTGACAGCAGGAGACATTGGGTCTGAACCTTGCCCTCTGAAATGAGTGGGAGTTTTGTTGTTGACTTCAGCAACAGGAGACTTATTCTTCCAAAGATGTAAACAATGCAGACAAAGTCTTCTCAGATACAACTAAAACCTAAGAGTGAAAACAGTAGGGCTATGTCTACACTGCACCCGTTTTGCGCAAGAAATATGCAAATGAGGTGAAGCATGGAATATCACCATGCCTAATTTCCATAATTAACGGGGCTCCGTTTTTGCACAAAACCCCCCTGTTGCACAAGAGCCATTCTTCCTGAAAAAAATGCGGAAGAACGGCTCTTGCATAAGATGGGGGTGGGGGACTGCTCAAAAAGGAGGCAGGTAGACAGCTCCTTTTTGCGCAAAAGCCTCTTGCGCAAAAATGGAGCCTCATTAATTATGAAAGTGAGAAACAGCGATATTCCATGCTTCTATTTCTTGCGCAAAACAGGCACAGTGTAAACATAGCCTAGAAGAAAAAGAACTATTACTAGCAAACATGGCTCTAGCTTGCCAGTGCTAAGATGGCTGGCTGCTGCTTGGACAAAAAAAAACAATGACTGTTGAACAGATATAGGTATCCAATACCCATTTTTTGTGTCAGCAGGACAGGTCTGAGGAAGAGTCCATGTCATCCACTCAAAGCGCTGAGATAACATGTAAAGCTATGATGTTGAAATAAGCACTTCTCAAATGTAATTTAAAGAAACCTGTGGCAAAAGGGTGATGGCAGGAAGAGACAAAATATACATAATTGTTTTAGTGGACAGAGGTAGCAAAATGTTAAGGGGTAAGTTTTTGGACAAGAACTTTCCTTTTTTCTGGCACAATTGTGCTTGCAAAATCTAGGGCCACATTTTTGGGTGCACAGTTTACTTTGAGTGGAAGCACACATCATGTAGTTAAAAGATGTGATGATTCTACTTTTTGCCCCAAAGTACATTTGTGAGTGCACAAATATTGTTGTGAAAGCAAAGCCAGGTCTCAGCCCAGATAAATGGATACTTCTATGCGAACATTACAGTAAACTTCTTCCATTTCATTTCAGTGCCCATGCATATCTTTATTTACTTTTAATTCTTTTGTGTGACAGTATTAGTGTAGTTGGTAAATTGAGGTGTATTGGGTCACATTCCTAATTAAATATCTGAATTCTAGAAGAGATGCTGGACAAAGGAAATGTATATGCTTTCCATTTACTTACACTAAAATTTCAGTGACCCATATGTAAGATTAATTCCCCTGCAGAATGTAATCCTTCTGTGTGAGGGTCAGTGATTTATAAATCCCTGTACTTTGTAATTACCTTAATTAAATGTTTACATTATTAGCGCTGCTGGTACTGTTGTTAGGTGCTGAATTCATAGTACAGATAGAACCATTTTAACGTGAATACTGTAGTTTTATTTGTCAAATTGTCATTTTCTGAGCCTTTAAAAAAAGGAAAATTTAAATCTGAAAAGGTATCTGTTACTCTATTTTGCAACACGTGAGATGCTGTATGAAATTGGCTTGCAAGATAATATTCCAAGTACTGGTAATGGTCTCGCCTATATAAATTGAATTGGATAATTCCAGTAGGCCGGACAATTTTAGGGTTCAGTGGAACCGATTCACCTTTCACATCCCTACTCTGTTTTTATAGGACAGTGATATGCGAGAAGATGAATTGAGAAGGACGAAAAGATACCTCTTCACTAATCATAATGCTATAGAATGATTATTTGGCAAATCCCCTTTGTCTGTGTCTGTCTATACAAAAGCAAGCTCATATCTTACTCAAACCATAAGGCATGTAGAGATTTTTTTTTTTTTTACTCAGCCATGGCAGCCCTTTAAAGTGGAAGAGCTGAGAGAGCGTGCTCCCATAGCTCTGTGTAAATCACCTCTGTGAGGGGAGCAGTTAACAGGGCTGGGAGTGCAGCTCCCAGCACTGGAGCCTGGTTCACACTGGTGCTTTACAGCTCTGTACCTCGCTGCGCTCGAGGGGGAGGAGATTCACACCCCTGACCCCATAAGTTACAACGAGTGTAAAATTGGCCTCAAAGCACTAGAATTTAAGCATCACATACTTGCCCTTCACATTTTGGCTGCAAGTGGTATAGTGTAGCATAGGGATGTAAGTAACTAGTCGACTATCTGATAAACAATTTTATCAGATGGTCGACCAGTCCCTTGACTAGTCGCTTCCTCCCTCCCCCATGAGGAAGCAAGAGTGGGGAGCAGGAGCCTGTGCTGGAGGGAGCCTGGTTTAAAAGCCGGCTTCTGATTTAAAAATCAGAAGCACAGTAAAGGGACCCCACGCAAGCCGGGACAGATGATTCCCAGGTCGCGCCAGGTACCTCCTGCTGCACACCAGCCTTAAGAGTCAGCTCTTAATACAGTTAAAAGGCTGGTACACACCGGGGAGCACCTGGCACGAGCCAGGAATCAGCTGTCCCAGCTTACACTGGGTCCGTCCTGCTGCACTTTAGCCTTTGAAATGTATTAAGAGCTGCTGCGCTCCCCCGCTTATCAGCTAGTCGATTAGTTGATTAAACTAAATTTAACATCCATAGTACAGCCTGCTTTGTGGTTTCAAGGCTCTACAGAACTACTGCTGCTGTTGCAATAATTGTGAATCAAGACTAATGTCCAAAGGGCTAAATTATTAAATTTTACATATAAAGCATATGGGTGAACTTTAAAGGTAGGTGTTTCACAGACTGGTTTGTCCTGAATTTCAGTATAGACAGAAGTGAAGGACAGGGTCAAAATTCCATCAATACCTAAGGTAACAAGTAATGTTAGAAAAAAAAATCCACCTCTTTTTTTTTAAATAATCTCTTTTAGGAAAATTACATGTGAACCTCTGTGTGCATATGAATATCTCATCAGTATTAATTAAAGTGAAACTTCCAAAAATAAGAATCATGAACCAGATTCTAGTCTTGGGCTTTGGCTGCTTTGCATCACACTAGAAATAGAATCTGGTCCTTACACTAGTTTTCTGTCCTAATGAATGTGTGATCTTCCACTACTGTAATACTGGCATGAATACAAAGTTGAGCTTTAAATCACAGGGCAGGATGCTGCACTATAGCAGTAGTCTGAAAGCACTAGTCTGAAAGGAGGAAAGAGTAGTTTGCTGTGAAAACAGATTTATATCTACAATAGTCTGAGTGAGTTCCGATTTAAAACATGAGTACATGCAATTTGGGGATTTGTAGTGGATCCACAGTTGATTATTGTATATGGGGCGTGAGCAAGAGAGAGAGTGTGTCATGGGAATGATCTGAACTGTGAAATATCATTCAGCAGGAAAGCCATGAAAACGTAGTACATAATGTTAAATGGAGGTTTGAAATATGGATCAGAAAGGAAAGTAATGGATGGTTCATTGAAAAGGAATAATTATTAATGGCTATGTATTCTGTTACCCAAATGCTTGTGCATTGTGGCATTTTTGTTTACACGGAAGGACTGGTTTTATAAGTTTTAGCAACAGATATGAGTTGATGTCAGATGATGATTTATCAGAATTTGAAATATTGTGTATGACGGATGAGGCTGATGACCTCTGTGAAGAGGAACTCTGTGAAGTGCTGCAAGGTTTTTGTAAAGCACAATCTCATTGATCATGCCGTAGTTAGTACAAATGATATAGGGAGTTCTTTTTTTATCTGGATTGCTCTGGTTTAAGAGAATATTGAAAAAAATTATTTTGTTATTTATGTGCTTGTTTCCAAGCATAAATGAACTTTTTGAGAAATAAGTTACATCCCCATCATTGCATTCTCTGTAATTGTGATATCATTGTGGTGGTTTGGGATACGTTATTTTGCTGCAGATCAGGTACAGCCCTGGTTCTTTAGTGTTGCACCTGTTCTACCTGTTATTCCATTGCATAACATTGAGTTTCTGTGAAACAGGACAATCCTTCATGAATTTTGCGATATCCAAGACCGTAGGGCCATGTCTACACTACACTAAAGATCGATGCTGCCGCAGTCAATCTTGTGGGTTCAATTTAGCTGGTCTAGTGAAGAACCGCTAATTCAAACTCAAAGGGCCCCCCCATCAGCACCAGTAATTCTGCTCTGCACGAGGAGTAAGGGAAGCCGATGGGAGTGTTAGCTCCTGTCGATCTCCTGCTGCGTGGATGGTGATTTAAGAAACGTCAGCTCCAGCTACGTAATTAACATAGCTGGAGTTGCATATCTTAAGTCGACCTTCCCCTTTATTGTAGATGTGCCCTAGCTGAGCATCTGGGGAAAATGTTGATCCGAAGTCTGAGTTTCTGCAGTTCAGTATTGTTTCTTTCTTTTGACAAAGCTGTCAAGTGCATCAGGAACTTGTAAAGCAAAGGTGGACACTACCATATGAAATACTGTTTTTCAACCATATGAAATACTGTTTTTCAACAAAGAAATCAGTGTTTGATTGTCAAAAAATTGGTGCTGAAACTCCTTGTTCCATTTTAATAGTAACTTTTAGATTTGTTAATATGACTCTCCCCCACCCCCATGGCACTTGTAGGCTGGTCATAAACATAACTGATCAGTTTGCTGTAAATTCTCCCCATTTCCATTGGCTTTCATTATAAAGTGTATGCTGTTAGTCTTGATGACCATAATACATGATACCTCTGTGAATAGCAGAGCTGGGGAAAAGATTGTTCAAATGTTCATTCAGATTCTTCAATGATCTTGTTAGTGTATCTGTGTCCACATTTGATTTTGTTTTCTATGAATATTCTAGCAAGCAAATTAACTGCTGGGAATGTTTGCTGGGAGAATGAATCTGGGCAAATATTGTATAATCCTAGAAAACAAACTTGAAATTCAGAAAAGTATATATTCAGAGTGGAAGCATAATAGTAAGAGTACACTTATTCCGTCAGAACAGGGACATGCCATATCACTTGTGTCAAATATAATCCAATGCAACAAATGAGGTACAGAGCTGGTATTATTAGTGGTCATAACAGCAAATAATTTATAAGAGAACATTGCATTCCACTTTGGGATCATTCTGGAACAGTAATATAAGAAAAATATTGAACTGTATTTGCTATAAATTTTTCACTTGACCCTAACAAATGGAAAACAACTGTAACAAGCACCATAGAAATTATAGAAATAAAATAGCCATATGCTATAATATTAAAAATGAGACAACCATATTGCAGAGTGAGGTATACTTAGGAACAAACTATTCTTGAATGGTTCAATATACACTTGTAAGGAAAGGAAGCAGCTCCATGGATTTATGGATGAATGCATAATTATACTGTGGACTATGTGTTTTTGGGAAAGTCATTTCACTTTCTCTGTTTCCGAGTTGGTAAAAATGAGAGTAATACCTGTTTGGCAGGGATGTTTTGAGGGTTAGTTAATAGGCCAAATACTTTGGGGAGCCATTTTAACTTATTGGATAAAGTAAGTAGAATCTTAAATTCATCTGCACTTTGTACATTTATTTGAATTTTGCTTTGAACATACAAGATCAAATACAACTTGGATATAAACAACGCAGTACAGGTTGGACCTCCCTGGTCTAGCATCCTCAGGACCTGAGTGGTCCCGAAGGAGGGAGTTTGCCAGATCGGGGTGTTTAGGCCTTGGGTTCTCCTGGGCCTCCCCTTCTGGCCACTGGCTCAGCCAGTGCCCTGCCCCCATCCCACAGACGGGACTCCACTCTGGGCCGCATCTCCCCTCTGGCTATCGGGGTTCCCTGCCCCCACCCAGCAGCCGCTCCTTGCCCCTGGTCACAGGGGCGCCATACCGCTGGCTGGCAGAGCTTCTCTTCCGATCGCCAGGCCTCCCTGCCCCCAGCTGGCAGTGGTAGTTCTACGCCTCTGGCCATAGGGGTTCACATTCTGGCTGCCAGGGGTTGCTGTCCCTGGTGGGCAGAGCTCTACTCCTGGCTGCTGAGGCTTCACGGTCCTGGCCAGCAGCGCCTCCATGGTCCTGGCCAGTGGTGCTCACCTCCTGGTTGGTGGGGCTCCCCGCTTATCCCTGCCGCAGCCACCAGCCTGCTGGGTTGGCTCTCTGCTCCCAGGACACTGTCCCTGCAGGCTGCCTGCTGCCAGACTAGCTGAGTTCCCAGCCACTAGCAACAGCCGTGGTTGTGCCTGACCATGGATATTGCCACACCAGAGAGTCCTGGACCACAGAGGTTCAATCTGTACTAACAACCCCAAAAGCACTATGAATACCCCAAACAAAGTAGTAGCAATAAAGGCAAATCCTAAGGAAGCCAAATTCAAGGCATGGATCCTGTAGCTGTCACATGCAGTGTTTTTGTAGATACACTATTAATTGAATGTCACAAGTTATGTCAGCATCTTCAGTCCTATCCATGAAACTTTGGTCTACATGGCTACTTATTAGATAAAGCAAGTTGTGTCTATTTTTACCTTTTAATATTTTAGTTAACACATTAGCAGTTCTGAATAAATAGTTAAACTAAAGCTCCCTGATACCTGACCTTTCTTTAACAGAAGTTTGTCCCATTTTTCCTAGTATTATATGTCACAGCTCAAAAAGATTCTTGAGCATCAGTTCTTTTTTCTTAAGAATTTTGTATCTTACTAAAGTCCCCTTTACTGCAAAGTCTCATCTACTGACTAAAAGAGTGTGCATGTGGAATTGATGTTTTTGGTTTGCTTTTGTTTATTTTTAATAGTGTGAGATGGTAATTTAAACTGACTAACCCATTAAACTAGATTTGAACAAGGCGAAACCATTTTTCTTATGCATATTTGAGACTTGTTAGAATGTATAGGTCTTTAATCCCTAGACCTTTCTAAACAAGGATATTACCATCTTAAACAAGGATATTACATTTTAGTTAAAACATTGGACTGGGAATGAGAACACTTGGGTTCAGTCTTAAACATTACTTTGGACTTCCCTTGTGACATTGCACAAGTCATGTAGGGCCTGATTTTTCATTTCCATGGACTTTATGTAGTCATGTACATTAGTACATAGTGGACATGAAATGCTCTCTGATCTGAGTGGTTGTTTCTACTGACTTTGCACGAATATCAAGCCTGCTCATCAGTCTCTAGTACCTCATTTCCCCATCTATAAAGTGAAGATGTTATTACTTCCCTAAGGCACTCTGAGGATACACCAAACATTTTTGAAATACTGTACAGCATTGCATAAAAATGCTGTTATTTCCAACAATAAATTTCCTATATTGGACCATCTCTTTCACTACCCTCTTCTTCCATATATGAAACAATTCTTATGCAATTTTCACCCTTCACATGTATTTCTTTAAAACAGTGATTATTTATTTTTAGCATCCTCCTAATTCTTTCTTATAATCTTTATAAC
The DNA here is from genome assembly GCF_052426305.1 of Pelodiscus sinensis. Taxonomy (NCBI): domain Eukaryota; kingdom Metazoa; phylum Chordata; order Testudines; family Trionychidae; genus Pelodiscus; species Pelodiscus sinensis. Next base: position 55,703,648 of record NC_143059.1, on the reverse strand, counting down.
TTTGCTGTGGCTAGCCCTGAATGTAAGGTATCCTGCATTGGTTAGGTTTACTGTATTATTTGTAAGATAATGCATATAACTTTTACACAGTAGTTTTTTTAGCTCTCTTCCCATTTTTCCCATTTCTCATTTTATTTGTACCTTTGAGCCGGACTGTGTTTGTCTTCCTCAGTCAAGTAGTCCTTTTGACCTGATCTGAACTATTCATGTGACTAGGATGAGTAAAACTGGCCTTTTAGAAATAAAACTGGATTTAACTTATTAATCTTTCATAGAAAACTTGAATGTTAAATATAGGTAGAGAAATAGCATCACCAGTATTGAAGTACCCTACTACATATCTATAGAATATGATACTTTGGTCAGAACTGGGGTGAGGTACAGTGTCTTTTAGCATATCTTTTCCTGTAATTTTAAATACTGTGTGACTGAAATTTCAAGGATGACTACTTCAGTTTTTTTCTTGTGTTCTTTCCTCGGATGCTCTTATTGCTGGATATTTCTCCCCCTCTCTTCCCCCTGCCCCTAGGTGTAGAATAGTTTTGAGAAGTTCTGATCATGGCTTCAAAATGTTAGATTTCCCAGCATTATCTTTATTGCTTTCTATATTAAAACAAAATGATGAAAGTTAACATATTGACACTTTGTTTTCCATTCATTGTTAAGGTTACATTTCCTCATTGTTTCATTTGTCCCACTAAAAAGCCAGCTGAACTATTAGTAAACCCATAAATAATGATGCTCAATTTTTTTTATTAAAAAAAATACAGAAAGAGCCTGCTATCCCAGCAGATGTTTCCATCTCGAAAAGTACTCTGTATTCACGAATCAGTACTTCTGAGGCAGAAAATACCTCAGGTCTTCTCTACCAACAACAAGATTTGGATTCTGCACTACGAATTGCCAGAGAGGAGGTAACTATTTTTAGGTTCTGGAAATAAGTATCTTCTGTTGGCAGCTTACTTCTTTCTAGTTTTCTCGAAACCCATTCCCCTGAACTTGACATAGTCTGTACTGAAAACTGTGGTCCTGATTCTCATTTACTGCCCTGGCAGTGCAAAAGGCACTTAAAATGGGAGTATTATTTGCTTGATGTATATGAGATCAGACCCAGTATATGGAAACTTGTATTATTTAATTTACATAGCACTATGCACTTACCTGCAATCTGTGCAACTTGAACAATGGAATGTTATTTTTAGAACAAATGTTATGAGGTTCTGCTTTTTTATTATTTTATAGTGCCTACATGGGGCTCTAGAGAAAACAAGAAAGCCTGGCCCCTGCCTGATAAGATGATGCAATGAAATGTTGGAAAAATAGAAACTGTGTGGCTATAACATATCCCAGGATAGGGAGGGACAAGGAGAAACATAAGTTATGAATATTATGATTCTGTGATTACTCAATTCAGACATACATGCAGAAAAGTAGAACCTTCCTTCAGGCAGATCCTGAAGGCATCACTCAACACCTACATAAGAGTTTGGAAATTTGATCCCTTGTGAAATCAGATATAAGAGCACTCCATCTACAGAGGAATAGAATAGCACTGTGAAAATTATCTAAGGGTAATTAGGGATGAGCATAAATTTTAACGCAAGACTGGCCACTTTTCAAAAGAGCTGGTGAAAGTCTGAATTGGTTTCTATAGACACGCTTCTGAATGCAGGCCTTTGGTTGGAAATGGACAATTCCTTGGATTTTATATATAGATTTGAATCTAAATCTAGATACAAAATCTGTAGCTCCGGCTTTTCTCTAGCAAAAGTTTGAGAAACAGTTTGAATATTAAACTGAAAAAGTGATTGTGTAACCCATTAAAATACAATTTAGTTCTAGTATCTGGTTAATTAGCAGTCTTAATGAATTCTTTGGATTTATCTAATTTTCATACAACCTGTTTCCTCTTCCTCTGTATAGACTGTGGCAAAAGAAAGAGAAGTATCTGAATGGAAAGACAAATATGAAGAAAGCCGAAGGGAGGTGATGGAGATGAGGTGAGGTTTTCAGTCCAATAGAATTTTTCGGCTTATGAATATTCCCAAGCAAACTGGGGTTTGCAGAAATGTATTAGTTATTTGAAATTCTTCAGCACTTTTTTGACTACACTCTTTGGAATGATCCTAAATAATTTTCTGCTAATTGTGTTATTCACAGCTGGTGAAATTCACCACTGTTCAGATAAACATCATGAAGCCAAATAATCACTTTAACCACATAAAATTCTCAAAGTTGTGAGAGTTAAGAGGAGTGGTGGATTCATCTTTGGCTGGTTTTCTGCACAGTGGTAAACTTTCCTCTAGTCAAGCTGTGTTGTTTAGTGTTCGTTGGTCAATCAGAGAATATGGTATTGTTTGTGTTCCCTAGCTGAATGAAAGCACCTGCCCTTTTTGGTAAGAATATTCTTATTAGTAAATGTAATAACATTTGTGCCAGTAGAATTTAATTTTTTATCTTGTAAATAGGAGATCTGTTTCAGGCCTTTTTTTGGTCACTCTTTGAAGGAGCAAACTGTCACAACCACATCTGAGGCTTTAAAGCTTTATGGGTGGGGAGAAGGGAGAAGAAGGGAGGGACAAGAGTCTTCAAAATCTTTCTTGCAAAGACATTGCTTAAATGAGCATTTAAACACAAAAATCTAAGGGTCATTTTAAATGCTGATCTGTAGGTACAACTCCTGCTGCTATCAAGGAGGGTTGTATGCATGGATCAAGGGTAATAACATAACAGTGTCAAAAACAGTGCATTGGAGTTGATGCCCAATGATATTCTGCATGGATTGCTGTTAGGGGTAGTCTTCTTTAACATTTTCTTGAATAAATGTGGGAGAAAGAGTAATGTAAATCCAGGAAATTGGGAGGAGCTGCAAAAAAAAAAAAAAAAAAAAAAAAAAAAAACCAAAACAGCGAGACAAAAGTTAGAAAATTGGGTAGAAAATATCATAGTGAGATTTAATTTGAAAAGTTCCAGCTAAAGCATCTGGAGAAAAATAATCCAAAATACACACAACTCATTCAAGAAGAAATCTTGGAAAATGAATTGCTGAAAGCAGGGGGGGGGGTCTTTGCAGTGTTAAAAAAGGCAACATGAACATGATTTGGGGTTGCATACATAAAGGCATTACCACACAGAAAGGCATTACAACATGGACTTTTCTACATAGCTCTAGTGTGACTATCCATGGAGGACTGCATTCAGCTTTGTGCACTTTGCTGCTAGAAAAACTAATGATAGATTGTTCAGAGGAAAGTCAGAGAAGAGCAATCAGAATGATAATTGATTGACGGAAATGATTGACAAGGAAAGAATAAAAGAGCTAACTAATTTTGGCTAAGAGATGACAAAGGAAGAGTAAGATAATATGTGAAAGACAAACTCCAAGAAAGAGGGGAAATGGATTAGTATGATACATGGAGATATAGTTACAAACACTGGGATGAAACTTAGGAAACAGAAAATGTGGGCTCCATGTTAGGAAATTTATTTTTTACCTTAGATCTTTGAGGCCATTGAATAGTCTTACAAGGTTCACCTTGAACTTTTAATTCTAGACAAGGCAAAATACTAGAACATTTTCTTTAGCAAACAGTAGCAAAGACGTGGACTGGATGGTCTTCTGTCTGTTTCCAGTGGTTATGGGCTAGTCTAGACTGGGAAATTACATTGTGCTAGCACATGGTTTTTAGTAAAAAATTTGATGCCCTAACTTTGCAGGATCCTATTCTAACACCGTCTAACTTCCTGGAGTATACAGAGCTGTCAAAGACATGGGCTACGTCTAGACTGGCACGATTTTCTGCCAATGCTTTTAACAGAAAAATTTCTGTTAAAAGCATTTGCAGAAAAGAGTGTCTAGATTGGCACGGACGCTTTTCCACAAAAGCACTTTTTGCGGAAAAGCATCCATGCCAATCCAGACGCGGTTTTGAGCAAGAAAGCCCCGATCGCCATTTTTGCGATTGGGGCTTTTTTGCGCAAAAAAATACTGCGTTGTCTACACTGGCCCTCTTGCTCAAAAGCATTTGTGCAAGAGAGCTTTTGCCCGAATGGGAGCAACATAGCATTTCTGCAAGAACGCTGACAATCTTACATGGGAGCGTCAGTGTTCTTGAGGAAATTCAAGCGGCCAGTGTAGACAGCTGGCAAGTTTTTCCACAAAAGCAGCTACTTTTGCGGAAAAACTTGCCAGTCTAGATGCAGCCATGATGTATCTCTAAAATTTTTAATGCTTCCTACTGCAGCTGTTGGATTCTTCTGTGGATGCTAATAGAGCCCTTCCTTTCAAGGGAAAATCCCTGCAACTGAGCTTGTTTTTTAATTTAAATTGCCTTTTTTACAGCAAAATTAATCCTTTTACAGCAGCCTCTGAGCAAATCCCCAGTGGATGACTAGAGAGCTGTGTGGTTCATGCCAAAGCTCTGCCTTACTTTTCCACAAATGGCACAGCATGTGACCTTGCATTTCCTGATTCCAGTCCTGCGAAGAGCTCTACAAACATGGATCATTACCTGAGTATGGAATCTCATATAGGTCAACGTGACTTCCCAGATGAGCAGGGGTCATGCTTTTCTGACCCATTGGCAGGACTGGGGCTAATATGGGCAGCATTAAGCCAGTGAGACTAAGTAAAGTTTTCATTAAGGGTGAACTTTACATTAGTTGCCAGAGTCACTTTGAATTCATGTTTCACTTTGTTTTTGTTTAGATGGAGAAGTTATAAATAACTCATTTGTATGTTGGGCAGTTATCCCATCACGTCCCTATTAGTTACCGACTTTTGGACCTGATGTTTTTCTCCCATTCCACTAACACAACCTATTTGCAATACACTTTTCCAAAATGCAACAAATAAAATTAACTTTAAAGAATGCAAGCTAAAAAATGTAAAAGGAATATTTTGAATGTGCACTTCAGGTGAACTAAGCACATGGTTATTTGTTTTGGTAGACAATCATATGTAGCTCATCATTCAAAGCTCTGTTAAGTCTAGTCTCATGTCATTAGCTTGATTTGACTCTGGGAAGGAACGGATCAGCTTTTCAAATCACATTTAATCTGCTTATTTTGGTTAACCTCTTTTCAAGAAGAAAATTCAAAGCAGGATGTGACTGGTATTTAAAATACCAACAAAACCACACAATTATAATTTTGCAGCTTGTTTTATAGAAATTGCATAAAATTAGGGCGATTGTGCTGCATGATTGAATATTTTGTGTGATTTTTTTTCAGTCTTAAGAACTAAATTAATGTCCTTACTTTGTATTTGATGTATGTAGAATTGGGGAGCTATCTTTAAAATGAAGGCCTCTTATCTTTTTCCTTTCCAGTCTAACTTTCTGGTGAAGTTTAAGTCAGAATAAACACGTCAATCAAAAGATAGTAAAACAGGAAGAAAATTGTATTACCCTCTCCTTCCCCCCCACACATAGACATGAACCAAACTGTCCATGGCTCTAGATCCTGAATGAAAATATAACCCTTTATATAATTCACAGTTAATGAAGTACTTTAAGGTTATTGTGAATACCTCTCTTCCTTTTATATTCAAATGACAAATTGAAAAAATTAAATCAACATTTCAGATGCTTGGTTGCATTGAATTCATTGCTCAGTTACATTTGTTTCATATATTTAATAGTTTAACAGCTGCAAACAAAAAAGTACAAGAATTTATACAGCTTCTAAGAGTGTCTGAATTGGATCTGTATTGCATTTTGCTCTGGTATAGAAATATAGTTATTTAATAGCCATGTTATTCAAGTAAATAATTAGCAACTATAACATTTGCACATATGGCTTTTCTTTTCATTTTTCTTATAGGAAAATAGTTTCAGAATATGAGAAGACGATTGCTCAGATGATAGGTAGGTGTTACCACTGTGGAACATGCTACTCTGGACTCTGAGGAGAATACAGAAATATGTTTATTGACTGGGATATACTTGTTGAACTGTTGATATAAATGAGAACTGTATATACATTAAAGGGAGGAATTGTGTGCCACTAGTTTAAGCTGGGGAAAAAAATGCAGATACTACAACCTGAAGCATTCAAGATTGTCCCCGGTCTCTCTTCTACACTCAAGTAACCTATTTATAGAAAATATGTCCAGAATGCACAACTGTTTTGGGTGAGATTCATGAATATCTCTTGCAGAAAGACATTTGTGTAATTTGAATTATTTGTACTAGACACACATCTTTTTTCTTAACTTCTAGTAACAAAAGTTGGTTCTTCACACCAACAGAGGCCATGTTTGTTAGGAACATTTATCCCCCAAAACACGTGAATTTACTCCATTCCTATATATGAGATCAGTAGGGGCCAAATCTTGAGTGACTTATAAGGGAGTTTGGAATATAAATTATGACAAGATCTACCCCAAGAAGAGCTGAAAAATATCTCTTCACAAAATGTCTTTCAAATAAAAGATTACTTACAAAGTTTCTCAAAAGCAGAAATTATAAGATTTCCAGACTATTCTGGCACTTTAGACCTAGCTCAAAAGGCACTATTATAATACCCTTATCTTCCGACTCTGGCTTTCTTTTTATAGCTTCAGAGGGATAGCTGAGTTAGTCTGTAACAGGAAAAACTTAAAAAACAACAAATAGTTTGGTAGCACTTATTTTATTAGTCTTTAAAGTGCTACCAGACTATTTGTTGTTTTTTAAGTTTTTCTTTTTATAGATTTTCAGCGCATGGTGGAGGGGGTAGCTAGTGTTATATCCAGCAGGACACTTCATTTGGGCCAGGAAAAGCAGTCCAATCAGAAATGAATTTATATCTTTCTTTTGAAATATGAGCTTCAGAAGAGAGATCAGCTCAGGCTAATGACTTCATCAAAGAGAGAGGAAAGTGGTTGTATTGTAATGTACTCAGTGTATTTCTAATGTTCTTTTGAATATGGCATTTATAGCAGAGAATGGTCATGGTAAAATGCTGTATGATGTGTGACATGGAATTTGTAGGTGCCTCTGCCTTACAGATAGACTGGTAATGAGAAATGTTTTCATTACATCTACTTACATAATAATCATTGACATTTATAAATGCATTGTGTTACGCTGATACTTTCCATTGTTTGTGCATCATACTGCATGACCCCCAATACTTTGGTTATTTTTATCATTTCCTATACATTAATATAATTAACAGTAAGGTAATATTTTCATAATGTTAGCACTTCCCTGCATGTACTATGGGCTGGATTTTGTTAAAGGAGTAAGAGACTTAGAGTATGAGGTAAACATGTTTCATATACACAGGTGTATATAACAGGATTTGTTTGGTGTTTCCCAAGGCAAAAGAATAAGAAGAATAGTATCAAAATAAAATAATTTGTCTATTTTTGCACTGACAGAACTCAGCTTCTTTTCATCTACATTGAAGAGGCTTAGGGAGGTCACTAATATCATTCACTGCAGCACTGAGCTCTCTCTTACCATCAGTGTGAAAAATTTAACTAAGAACTGCAGAAGTGACTCCAGAATAAGGCCTTAAATTCCTCTTCAAGGAATGTTGACCTAACTTCTTCTGCCCTTTTGAATTTTAGAGCTTTACTTTGGATTGCCTTTGGCTGGTGCCCAACCGTTGGTAATACATAGGCTGTAATCACATGATCAGAATACACATCAGGCTGAATTCTCCACTATTTTACACTAGATTTATGCTGAGATGTCTCCAGTGAAGTTGTTAGAGATGCAACGGCATAAAACTGGCTCAGTACTATGGAGAATCAGTCTTCCAAATGTGATTTTGGTGATCTCATACAATCTGATATTACTTCTTGTGTTTCATGTCCAAGATTCATATATCCCGGGAGCGATCTGGCTTTTCCTGTGTCAGATTCATCCAGCACTCCAGATAGGCCTTCCTTTTAGGGTTTTGTAGCACATAGTCAGGGAGGCTGAGGATATATGTTCATTTTTCATGTTTTGATACATTCTGCATCAAAACTGGAATGAACTTCCACACCAGAAACATTGAAAGTTCTTCAGTCTTACCTGGCTTGTACTTTGGTCAGATCCTACATCTGTCATTTTCTCCCAACCCAGTTTGAGTAGTTAGCTACCAAAATATTCTTTTTCAGTTATGACTGTTTCAAGTTCTGCTTTTCAGCTATTTAGGGCAATTTATTTTTCTACCATATTTATATTTACACAGTGATTTCAGTGTAACCATTTTTATTCAGTTAGGGCTCGGATCTATACAAAGGGATTTTGGTCCATGACTAGACAGCATAGCACTACTACTACTAAAAAATAATCATGGTACAACGAAATGTACAGTAGGTACACTGTAGGTAGTGGCAAATGAGTTTCCATTATAGATGGCTTACTTAAAACTGCACACCCAGTTTTTCAGATTGCAGTTTACTGTGGTGTTAACACCATTAGCCTTTGTCTGACAGTGAGCAGTCAGTGTTTGAAATGTATAAATAAAATATAAATTAATAACTACATATCTCAGTCAAAGTTATTCCTGTTTGTTTTATAATTAGCCTGTTAAGGCACCTATGACTGGGATGTCTGTACTCCTTTTTCTGATATACTGGATTAAGTGTTACATCATGCAATGTTTGATTAATGGAAATTGCTGTCAGTGAAGTAGTCTTACTGTGAAACATTACATTCCCAGGACTGCAGCTGTTTTCTTCTTCAATATTCCCAACAAATGAAGAATAATTAAAATTCCTGGTCTCTGATCACTGAGCAAACAGCAAGGTCCTTATACTTTGAATTCATACAAGTTGTTGATGATGCTTGAACTGTGTCAGATTGTGTCAAAATAGGATCTGTAGCAGAGTTTTGCAAAGGTATAGCTCTAAATTATGTCATTAATTTTGGATTAAGATGAGCTCACTTAACTGAATAAGGAATAGTCAGATGACGTAGAAAAAGCTGGTTGGCAATATACTTTACCTATACTTACGAAAAGCTAGGAATCTATTGTTTTTGCAAGCAATGCAGCCTTAATGGTAAAACAAACTAAGGAAAATTGTGTTCTTCAACATGAGTCCACTCATCTGAATTGTTTCTATTTATGACTGAATCCTTCTGATCGCTTTATAAAGCCATTTAATAGAAGTCAACTTAATCACAACTGAAGCTATTTCACTAATCCCTTTGAAGGAATATTCAGTTAGGTCAATAGAGCTTTTCTAGAATGTCTTCTCTCTATATATAACTCTTTAATGACCTCAATGTGAGCAGGGGCAGAGTCTAAATTTGCGAGTTTATACCTAGGCTGTGTCTAGACTGGCAAGTTTTTCCGGAAAATCAACCGCTTTTCCGGAAAAACTTGCCAGCTGTCTACACTGGCCGCTTGAATTTCCAGAAAAGCACTGACGATCTCATGTAAGATTGTGAGTGCTTTTCCAGAAATACCATGCTGCTCCCGTTCGGGCAAAAGTCTTTTTCCGAAAGACTTTTACGCAAAAGGGCCAGTGTAGACAGCACAGTACTGTTTTCCGCAAAAAAGCCCCGATCGCAAAAATGGCGATCGGGGCTTTTTTGCGGAAAAGCGCATCTAGATTGGCCACAGACGCTTTTCCGCAAAAAGTGCTTTTGCAGAAAAGCGTCCTGCCAATCTAGACGCTCTTTTCCGAAAATGCTTTTAACGGAAAACTTGTCCGTTAAAAGCATTTCCGGAAAATCATGCCAGTTTAGACGTAGCCCTACAGTATAGGGTTGCATCTACACAGCACCCTAAACTTGAAATAAGATAAGCAAGTTGCGCTACACTATTTCAAAATAACTTATTTCTAAAAGAATCTATTTCAAAATAGCTTATTTCGTCATTTGGTGCTATCTACGTAGTGCCAAATTTTGAAATACAATGCTATTTCGAGCCATCCCTTACTCCTCATACAATGAGGTTTACAGGGATGGGGAAATAGCATATCCGCTATATTTCAAAATAGTGGATGCATTCAAAAGACACGTGGTAGCTATTTCATGATACCTCTGGTATCCCGAAATAACTTTGCTGTGTAGACATACCCATAGAGACAAATTTTGCTCTATTTTAACTCATCCAAGTAATTCCATTCAATGATCTGTACTGTGTGGGCATGAACACTGTAGCTTTCAGTACATAACTCTATACCCAATTAGTGCTTTTTTGCATACAGCCGGTCCCCGAGTTGCGAATGGTCGAGTTACGACCGTTCACATTTACGACCAAAGCTCCCATGGAGCGGTCGTAAAGGTGGTCCCTGAGTTATGAACGCGACCTGCGCTTATGAACATCACGGTCACTATAACTCAATGGGGTCCGAATTACGAACAGATCGAGTTACAGCCAAGTGTTTGGTCCATAACTCATTCATAACTCGGGGAAAGGTTGTATGCCTTTGCTTCCTTTTTCATTAAATCAATTCCAGTTTACCTTAGCATCTGTTACACGTTTGTACACACACACAGACACATACATACCCTCCCCCCCTTGGCATGCTGTGGTCACGAAAGGCTCATAGCATGGATTAGTAATCGTGTTGCAGCTCAGGAATGGAGTAGATCAGCTGAACTGTGTGAGAGGGCTTTCAGTGCCCTTTTTTCTGCACTGGGTTTGTCAACTCTCATTTATAAAATCTACCACTCTGCAGTACATAAGTGATATATAGAATTTGTCCTGGCCCATTGTAGAAAGATGCATTTCATAATGTTCCTTCACTTTCATGAGCATCATAATCATCTATAATTTTTCCCTACTGTTCGATTTTATGTTTACTTCTCATCCTTGCATTGAAATGTATTTTCAATTTTCTCTCCGAATATTTATACATTTCAAAGTTAAAAAAATCTTGAAAACAAAAGAATTTTATGCTTTCTGCATTACAGGTTGTTGAGCAGTAATTTATTTCTGCTTTCCTAACAAATTCCCTGATTTTCTATTTTGCTTCCATTTTTGTTGCTTCTTGCTATTTGCTTGCAAAACAAATAAACAGGCAAACCTGGTAAGTAACGCTTTTCACCAACTTTTGACATATTGCTTTTTTATTTGCTTTTATTCTTTGTATTTGTTGCATCCCCATGAAATAATGCAGATATTAACTGAGACTGAAAAACATGTTTGAAAGATATTGGGTAATATCTTACTTTTGATAGTATCTGTTTGATAGAAATATTTGTATGAAAGAGATACTAAGTACGAAGGAGGAGTTTCTTATTTGTGAATTGTAAACAGTACTCTAACAAGGATTTTGCTGACAGTTTATTAGCTGCACAGTACTATTGAATACAGGAGTCACTGAGGTTAAGGCATAAAAAAATATCTATTAGGTCTTCCAGCCTCATCCCAGCCAATACTGGATTAGTTTCCATACTATATAGTCACACTTTGTCCTACCCTGTTTAAAATGTCTCAAGCAGTGGGGCTTTCAACCTTTCCCTTAGAACACTGTTCTTAAGTTTCCTGATGTTCTTAATTTTCATTTTCTCCAGTACTGCTTTGTATCATCTAAATAATTCCTCCTCTTCTTTGGGATTTATGACTGGGACCTGACCAGATGTAGGCATGACAGGGACAGCATGCAAGACATGAGGGAGATGAACTGAATACAAATATCACTCTCTTCTAATTGTCACCAGCCATCTGAAGAGCATGATGATGGTAATCTGCTTTAGTGGGAGCTAGTCCAACCCTTTTTGATGTAGGGAAGGTTGCCAAGATTCAAGAAGATGGAGGAAAAGGAACTTCCTTTATGGATGTGAAGAGGTGTGCGATGAATTCTTTATCGTGCAGATTGCCCTAGAGACAGAAGCGAAAAGAAGTCACTGAAATAGCATAGGGATTAGTGTAAATGCTGACAGTGAAAAAGGCAAAATTTTGTTTTCTTATGTTGATCCTGCATAAGATTCCATGGCATGGAATCAAAAGGAGGTGAGATTTTGTGCAGGAGAATTAGCCTGTAGCTGCAGATATATTTCAGGGTCAGGTCTTCAAGTAGCCCATGTTCCATAAAAAAAACAAAACAGAAATGAAAACTAACATTATGACAGGACTTCAGCAGAAGACCCCTAAGAAGACTGAAAATAAATGAGGGATGAAAAATGAAAATGGTTCTCCTTTTTGGGGTGGATCAGGCTCTGAGGCCGTCTGCCGGAGGCAATGTGGTCCTGTCACACCTGCCTCAGAGAGGCAATAGAAAAGTCCTCTAAATGGACTAGAGTAGCTGCAGGAGAAGTGGCCAATCAGGGGCCAGGAAGGCCCTATAAAAGGAGCTGCAGGACCAGAGTCAGTGCCTCTGGAGACCTCAAGGTGTATATACCGGGTGACTGGCTGGCTGAGAGAACAGCAGCCCTGCAGATAGCTCTGTTTGGAGAGCTTAGTGAAGACTGGACAATGATGGGACTCTGAGATAAGCCCTAAGGAAAGGGTGGGGATGTACTGCCTCCAGGAGGAGAAGTTCTTAGGGCACCACTCTCTATGCCAGAGTGAGGAACAGATTGAGGGAACAGACTCAGAGGGACACTAGAGAGGGCACTGAGATGGTCCCCTGGTAGATGTGTACTCTAAAAGGGGGTTGTGTACTTCACACACAGGATGTGTGACTCAGCTGGAGGGCTAAGTTGCTGAAGTGGCTTTTAAACAAAAGGGAGTGTAGGCACATGCATTCTCCTGGGGAGAGGTGGGTGCTTGCAGGAGGTGAGGGCTGCCCCGTTACACCTTTATTTGCTTGTGACTGTAGATATTTACAGCATATATTTTAAAGAGCACAGTTGAAACACGTACTTAGAATTTCTTAACAGTGTTTTCTGAAGTATTATTATAGGGAAACTCTGAAAACTGCTATGGTATTGTGGAGTTCAGTGCTTCTTAGTGATTTCTCCTTTGCCAGTGTGTACGGTTTAGAAGTGAAAGAATGTTATTCTAATTCTCATGCCAGCTAATTCGCCGTGAGAACCTCTCTGGTTTTGCATCATACATCTCCCATAACAATTCTGCAAGCCAAATTATGCCCTCAGTCACACTTGCGTAATGCCAGTGCTGTCAGTGAGTTTGCACAAACTTATTCACTGGACCTTTAAAAACCATTTTCAGTTGATGGACAAGATGGAAAACCAGTTCACTTTTTCTTAACTGCATTGGCTCAGTGAGGCTAACAAAATATGCAGTAGAAAATCCAGAAGGAACAGATGGTCTGGGTATGAGAGTGCCACTTTTATGTTTCCACATTTCTGAGTTGAACTGCATTTCAAAAAGTTTATTTAACTACAACCTCAATTCACCTTAAAAATCAAGCTGTGTGCCAGATGTCAGAACACAGTCGGGCTAAATGGTTTGTGTGAAAAAGCGGTTTGGAAAGTTGCAGTTTTTAAAATGTACTATTATTTGTGCAAAAGAACTAATGACCTCATCTCTGTGTAACTATTCAGAATGCACTTTGAAATATGGCAGATTGGAATTGTAGTTGTGGTATGAAAAATGAAGCCTTTTAATAAACCGACTATTGGAGCTTCCTTTCTATAGTTATGAAGAGGTCCCAGTTTATCTTTTGAGTCATCATTTGAAGAAAAGAACGGTAGAATATTTCATAGAGAATCAGGCTCTTTGACTTCATTCCTAGTTCTGAAGTTGCAGAGATGAGGATCAAAAAAGATGGTGTTGGATTTGACTCCTATGTTTACCATGCATTCAGAAAATGTAAATCTGGTGCCAGATTTCCTGACTTGCTTTGGCCTACAATGCCCAGTAAAATGGTATGTCTACATAAATTGATGTCCTAATTTCTCAACAGTAGTACTTGTGTAGAATTAAGTGAAGCCAGCATTTTGCATTGGATTATTCATTATGCCAGAAGGCATTAAGATTGAGCATTACAAATAATGTTTTATATAAATAAGAAGTTTCAAGTTATAATCACATTTGTTTTGTACATCAAATACTACAACTAGAGAAATTACCCTGAGCATAGGACTATGCTTCTTTATAATGCTTTTTCTGGCTTCAGTTCAGACACTTAAATAGCAATACAAGCCACACAGCGTAGTATCCTAAAGACTTCAGGTGATAGTCATTCGGTGTCCTTAAAATAACCCATTCTACACATTTGCTTTTTTTACAGAGGATGAACAGAGAGAGAAATCAGTCTCCCATCATACTGTTCAGCAGCTGATAGTGGAGAAGGAACAAGCTTTGGCAGACCTGAACTCAGTAGAGAAATCTCTGGCAGATTTATTTAGGAGATACGAAAAAATGAAAGAGGTTTTGGAGGGATTTCGGAAAGTAAGTAAAATATAGTTCAGTTTAAATTCTCCTCATTCCAAAATTCCAAAGAAACTCTCTTGTAATATATATATAAATATTGCTTACCTTTAAGTATTTTCATTATTTTGATCATTTGTCCAAGTTGCAAATTAGAGTGTAATTGTGTATAGGATGTGTGGGTATGTATGTGTGTATGCTTGGTTAGGAGGCAACAGCTCAAGATGTATAGTGTTACAGAAGAACAACTTTCTGGCATATATCCTCCTTTCAACTTTAGTATATGTTGTGTTAATGATGATTTGTATTATCCATTTGATAAGAGATGGCTCACGCCTAACTAGCATTGTTGGAATTCAGTCTGTAAATTCTTCTGATGGAGAACCATATCATCTTATAAGTTTGCACAGGGCATAGAATGGGGTTACCCAATCCTGTACAAAAAATAACTTCACTCCAGTACAACCTACAAAGCGCAATTTGCCTAAGATGACCTGTATGTGTAGCAGTGTATTGCTACAGAAGTTTGTCATATAATTTCATCACAGTCACCTTGTTTATTGACCACTGTCACCTTGTTTATTGATATGTCATTGATGTTTTAATCTGCTCATTTAAGAATGAAGAAGTGTTAAAGAAATGTGCACAGGAGTATTTATCACGAGTAAAGAAAGAGGAGCAGAGGTATCAGGCACTCAAAGTTCATGCAGAAGAAAAACTGGACAGGTAATTGCTGAAGTGTTTCCCTTTTCAGATGTTTAGATTACACAAACATGCTCAATAAATAGGCCTAATATTTTTTGACTTGCAGCACTGTGTGCCTATATTTTACCTTACAGACTGCATGTTCATCTGTGTTGGGGAGAGCTTAGGCTTCTAAATCATCAGTAGTTTTTCTTTCTTTATTTTTTTTTCTTCGGGGGTGGATATCCATGGCCTTAAGTGAGCACTAACTACCAAATACAGTTTGAATCTCTCTAGTCCAGCACACTCTAGTCCAGCCACATCCGTAGTCCAGCATGATTTTTGTTAGCCGGATGTCCACTTACCATGGGTGTGGTCAAGTTCCTGCGGTCCCATAAAGTTTGTTTACAGCCATCAGTCCTATGCTAATATTTAGCTCTAATATACCACTAAATGTCTACGACTACACTGGCACCCTTTTCCGGAAATGCTTAAAACGGAACAGTTTTCCGTTATAAGTATTTCCGGAAAAAGCGCGTCTACATTGGCAGCATGCTTTTCCGGAAAAGCGTCCGTGGCCAATGTAGATGTGCTTTTCCGGAAAAAAGCTCCGATCGTCATTTTCGCGATCGGGGCTTTTTTGCGGAAAAGACTACTGTGCTGTCTACACTGGCCCTTTTCCGGAACAGTTTTACCGGAAAAGGACTTTTGCCCGAACGGGAGCAGCATCGTTTTTCCGGAAAAACACTGACAATTTTACAGTAGATCGTCATTGCTTTTCTGGAAAAGCAAGCGGCCAGTGTAGACAGCTCGCAGCTTATTCCAGAATAAGTGACCCAGTGTAGACACAGCCAATGTCTTTCAAGAGCCCAGTAAGCAGCAGAGGTGTTGGTAATGCTAGACAATATTGACCTCCAGTGATTAAGTAAATTCTCTGGTTCAGCACTAGTCAGGTTCAGAGAGTGCCAGAATAGAGAGAGACACTTGTACTAGCCTCACCATTTACAGAGAACAGGGCAAATTATAATGGTGCTCTGTGCAGTATCCTTCCTCCTAAGACCGCTTCAGAGGGTTTATTTGCTAGCGTGGTAAGATATAGTGAGTGTTCCTAGTGCCCGCTTATACTTCACTCTGATCGCTGCCTGAATGAAGACACACACGAGGCATTGTCCTATGTCGAAAATGAAGTGACATTTGGGTTCACTTCTCCAGTGCTCTCCCCGTGTCTGTCTAGTCTATGGAGACCAGAGGGGTTCCTGATCAAAGGCTTATAAAGAGCTTCAAGTGAAATTAATTTGTGGCACTAGAACAGTTAGCACAGTTGATACAAACAGCTTAACATTAGAACATAAGAACGGCCGTACTGGGTTAGACCAAAGATCCATCTAGCCCAGTATCCTGTCTACCGACAGTGGCCAGCACCAGGTGCCCCAGAGAGGGTGGACCGAAGACAATGATCAAGTGATTTGTCTCCTGCCATCCCTCTCCAGCCTCTGACAAACAGAGGCCAGGGACACCATTTTATCCCCTGGCTAATAGCCTTTTATGGACCTAACCTCCATGAAATTATCTAGCTTCTCTTTAAACTCTATTATAGTCCTAGCCTTCACAGCCTCCTCTTGCAAGGAGTCCCACAGGTTGACTACACGCTGTGTGAAGAAGAACTTTCTTTTATTCGTTTTAAACCTCCTACCCATTAATTTCATTTGGTGTCCTCTAGTTCTGCTATTTAGGGAACTAATAAATAACTTTTCTTTATCGGCCCTCTCCACACCACTCATGATTTTATAGACCTCTATCATATACCCCCTCAGTCTCCTCTTTTCTAAACTGAAAAGTCCCAGTCGCTTTAACCTCTCCTCATATGGGACCCGTTCCAAACCCCTAATAATTTTAGTTGCCCTTTTCTGAACTTTCCAAGGCCAAAATATCTTTTTTGAGGTGAGGAGACCACATCTGTACACAGTATTCAAGATGTGGGTGTACCATAGATTTATACAGGGGCAGTAAGATATTCTGGGTCTTATTTTCTATCCCTTTCTTAATAATTCCTAGCATCCTATTTGCCTTTTTGACTGCTGCTGAACACTATGTGGAAGTTTTCAGAGAACTGTCCATGATGACTCCAAGATCTCTTTCCTGATTTTCGTAGTCAAATTAGCCCCCATCATACTGTACGTATAGTTGGGGTTATTTTTCCCAATGTGCATTACTTTACACTTATCCACATTAAATTTCATTTGCCATTTTGTTGCCCAATCACACAGCTGCAGTCTTTATTCAAGGGAGACCAGAAGCAACGCAACAGAAATATCTTACTGGATGGTAGCTGTCAGGCTAAAGCTTGAAGGGCACATTCAAAATGGTGCCCAGCAACTGCCCATCCACATTCATCTGCTTCATCTGTTTTAGCTGTTAGCCGTAAGAATTTGCAAGAATTAACATTCACCAGAGCAATCTGTATTTCTATAGAGCCAATGCTGAAATTGCACAAGTCCGAGGCAAGGCTCAGCAAGAACAAGCAGCGTATCAGGCCAGTCTCCGTAAAGAGCAGCTGAAAGTGGATGCATTGGAAAGAACACTGGAACAAAAGGTAACTAAGCATTTCTATTCTAACACTAAACTCAGTTGCTGTGGTGCAGTTTGCTAGCACCAATTGCTCTAAGTAGGGCAGTTAATCTGTCTGAAAAAATCCAGTCACAGAATGACTTTCCGATAATAATTTGCAGGCTAAAGAAAGAAAATTGTGTGTATCATACGTGCTTCTTTATAAAATGCATTATGTGTTATATACTGAGCTAGAAATTGTGTATTTTCTTGTTACATTTATGAAGCTACATCTGTTTTCTTTTCACTGAAAGATTTTTTTAGTACACAGGATTTGTGGTTAATTTGTGGTTCGCTTTGTTTTAAAATCATGTACTTGCACCAATTTTTGTCCTTTTCTTTTTTTTTTTTTTTTAAGTCATGCATATGTATTCGCATTTACATAACTAACAGTGTCACAATTGTTAGCAGTTTCTGGTAGGATCCCTGGCTACTTTTCAGAGAAGAAGCATGTTGTGAACAGTGTTGTCAGGCCACATGGGGTGGAGAGGTGGTGGAAACTGAGTCAGGCATGGGATAACATATAATTGGAGGTGCCCCTTGTTGTTTTTTAAATTAGCATATATGTGCTATTTAATCTCTGGGCCTAAGCCTGCTCATATTCACAATCTAACCATGGTCCTTTGAAGATGTGTAGCATTAGCACTTGTAGCAATTGGACTTCCCACTAGTATGCCCTTTAATTTTAGGTAGAAGTTCCTGTCTGGTACCCTCTGGATGAGGCAAGGCAGTGGAATGGGGAGAGGTTCCATGTACCTTCTTCTCTATAGTGCACTCACACATCACAGAACCATAGAAATGTAAGACAGGATCTTACATTGAGGCAGGATCAAGTACACCTAGATCAGCGGTTCCCAATCACTGGTCGATGGTCTGGTGCTGGTCCTCAAACCACTGGTTGCTGGGCTGTGGTGGCAGCACTGGGGCTGAGGTGGCGCTAGGAGGAGGCACAGCAGGAGGTGCCTCCTCACCTCCTCTCACCCAGGTAAAATGGCAGCCCGAGGGCTGTTGCTACACTTCAAAGGCAAAAGTGCCACGTGGAGCCAGGGGTCAGTTGGTTACTGCTGGGGTCAGCTGGTCCTCAGGTGCAGGCGGCGTTTCAAAGCGGCAGCACCGCATGGAGCCCAAGGACTGGCCCCAGGCTTCAAGCGGCACCACCACTTTGAAGTGCCCGGACTGCTTCCTCCCTCTCCTCCCTTGCTGCCTCTATCTGATAGAGAGAGCAAGGGATGGGGGGAAGTGCCTAGATGACTATCCTGTCGACTATCCGATACGTATTTGCTTATCAAAGAGTTGACTAGTCCTTCACATCTCTAGTACAGACACAGAACAATCAGCTACAAATACAGGGAATTTAAGGCATCAGTGTTTAGAAGAAACCTATCTTATTCTCTAAACCAGTAAATAGTTCACTTTCAATGTAATTAGGATTCCTTAGAAAAGGAAATAAAGAAAAATCCAGACAAGAATAATCCAACATTTAATCTTTTTCAGCTCATATTTTTATCTTAATGTACAAGACGTTATCACTGTGACTCAGCATTCCTTGATGATAAATTGAACTTATTAAAGTAGAAAAAATCCAAATAAAAATAAAAAAGCACACTCTTTGAATGTGTTGCTCTTTCATATATAGCAATCTTCTGTATTTGAGATTTATTAGTGCATTTCTATCTTTTTTGTTATTAGTGATGAAAAAGATGTTTCTCCTAAGATCACATAATAATAAAAGCAAAAGATGCTCAAATGTTTCCTTTTCAATGTATCTTTTTAAAAGACATTTTGCACTATTAATTTGTTTGCTTGTTCATTCTTTTTTTAGAATAAAGAGATAGAAGAATTAACAAAGATTTGTGATGAACTGATTGCCAAAATGGGGAAAAGCTAACTTTTAACCAAATTTGTGGACTTCAACATTGAGTGCAATATGACCATTGGCACACTGATGTCCATACGTTGATGTGGACAGGTTATATTTTCACTTTTTCGTATGCACTACTGTATTTTCTTTCTAAATAAAGTTGATTTAATTGTATGCAGTACTAAGATGACTATCAGAATTTCTTGCTATCGTTTGCATTTTCATATATTTCATAGCAAGTTGATCTCAAAGTTCCTGTATCAGGGAGATGGTCAAGTTCTCTAATAAATTACAAATTGCTGATCCTAGCCTTCCCTTTGTACATGAGTTCCCATGTTGGATGTCTTTTGGATTTAATATAAACATGTATTACTTGCATGGGGACTCTTGCCTTAAGGAGTGTAAACTTGATCTGCATTTGTTGATTTGTAAAATAAAATAAAAAGTGGGAAAAAAAGCATGTCTCTCAAATAAAATTCTATTGTAAATAAATTTTTTCGTTGAAACTTAAAAATAAGCATGATTTTATTTCATTGACTTGGTGCTTTTTTTCTACATGTAATGCCAGAAACATGGTAAAAGGAAATGCCAATTCTGCTCACATAACTTACACACGGGTATCTTTTCTCACATGAGCATTGTCATTAATGGGACTGTTTACAAGAGTAAATTTGCTCAGGTACATAAGTACAGTTTGAACCTCTCTAATCCAACACTCTCTGGCTCCAGCAATATCCATAGTCCGGCATGATTTTAGTTAGCCAGATGTTCACTTATCATGGATGTAACCAAGTTTCATGTGGTCCTATGAAATGTGTTTACAGTCACTAGTCCTGGCTCAGAAGTGTGTATTCAGTGCAGCTATTTATCTCTAATTGACCCCAGATGTCTTCTCAGAGCCCAGTAAGCAGCGGAAGTGTTGGTAATGATGTTGGACAGTATTGACCTCCCGTTGTTCAGCACTGGTAAAGTCCTGAGAGTGCTGGACTAGAGAGGATCAACCTGTATTTGGGCCTTGTAGGCATGTCTACATGGTCTTAATCCTAAATGGCACTGAGAATTCTGATCCTGACTCAGCAAAGCACCCTCACAGGTGTGTAATGGGACTACTCTTATGAGTAACACGTTGTAGGATAATTTTTTATAAAAGTATAATATAAAATAGTACAATATATACTACTGAGTATATTTAAGGTAAGGAGTGACTGCATTTTACTTCCTGATTTTATTTTAACAATTTGCCCTATAGAAATGGACAAGTACATCTGGTTAGAAGTATAACCAGAATAAGCTATATAAGTAGCATTCTGCACACCTCTTCATCCTCTAAGTCATCCTCTACAGAGGATTAGGTATGTAAGACAAGCATTAGGGCTTTAATGACAGTCAAACTGCTTTCTTTGTCTAATGGGTACATCTCTTGGATATCCATGATGAAGACAACCTTCAGCCTGGTTCTTCTTAGCTTGCTTTTTGTAATCAAAAGTAAGTAATTTCTGTCAATTCAGGTTTTGTTCTCTGCCTTCAGACACATGCAGAGAGTTCAGCATCTTTGTTATTAATCTTTGCCTGTCTTATCTTTCCATTATTTTGTGTGCTATGAAATTATTTTATTATTGTGGCTAACAGAGCAGAATTTTATCTAACATGTTAATTGTAATGCCTGCTTTCCAGTGGACAGCAAGAGCTCCTTTTTGTTTTTGCAAGTTTTAATTCCATTCAAATGTATGCCTATGTTTAAAACTACTATACAGTTTATACTGTGGGTCAGCACTGGGAGGAATGAGAATGAATAAAATTGTCACTGTAAAGTTTTAGCTAAGAGCATTGCAGGAAACAGTATTTTGTACTTTTTAATGTGTCATTGTCATAATATTTCAAATGAATTGGATATGTCAGGGGAAAATTAGCCCCGATGACAAATAGATGTTCACAGATCTGAGGTGTGTATTCTGTTTACAATACTGTAAACTGAAGAAGACAAAAATGAATGTTATACTTCCTGTTTGTTTTAGTGGAATTCATTTCCTCATTGCTACAAAAAGGAGTAAAGCCTATTTCAGTACAATTAAATGTGTTTAAGATGTCTCATTATGTGTAAACCCCCCCCCCCCATCAAAACCAAAGCAGTGTACAGATCGTATGTCTTTATAAGCAATCGAGATCCAAATCTGAGAAATAAAATTTGATTGGATTTTGAAAAATCCTTGGGCATGTTGCAACTTAAAAATCCAGCATAACTAATTAGCTATTTTCAGTGTTTGCTCCAGACAGAAGTTAAATGAGGAAATTGAACAGTTACCTTCTAAAACACCTTGACAAGCTCAGGAGCAATACCTATTTAAAGTAATTTTTCTTAATGACAGGTGAAGCACTGCAATGTTATACTTGTGTAGGTTCTAGTGATGAAGAATGTAACAGACAAGGAACTCAGCAATGCCCAGGGCTCTCAGATGCATGTGCAGTCATAAGAGGACAAGCAAGTAAGTAGATACAAAATTGTGACCAAAAAGCATCATATTTATTACTTTCTGTTATGAGATACCTGTGAGAATTAAATTACCAGTTGGCTAGAAGAAGCTACTCAGATGATGAGAAAATATAGGTACCTGTAGTTAAATATGTTCTCTCTCTATTTAAGTACTGTTAACAAATCTTAACTCTTATTATATATGGATTAGCAGAAATATGACAATAAAAATATAGGTAGATATTAAATTCTTCTTATTAATGCACTATAGCACACCATGTAGATGTACATTATTGGAGATGAGATAAAATAGCAAACTTTGGAATTAATTAATGTTTATAAACTCATACTCATAAAAATGCCATAACAGCAGAATGATTGTTATTATGCTTGTCTCTTCATTATGTTTGATCACTGGATGTTTAGATTCCTGTTTATAAGACAGCAAAACAAGCAAGCAAACCTGAACCTCTTATGTTTTGGATTAAATGTGGCTCTGTTGTAGGTGGTCTTATGAAGTCCTGTTCATTCAAATCATTCTGTGAACGGGCAAGAAGGGATGGATCCAAAGCACCTGGAGTGAGCGTTCATTGTTGTTATTCAAACAACTGTAACGCTAAAAGCCTGGGCTCAAGAAACGCCATCTCTATCAGCTACATATCTCTCCTGGTCTCTACAGTGTTGTGGCATCTGCTGTTTAACTTGAAGTAAAAAACAAAATCAAACACCAGTAAACCAACGCTACAAGGCTGCCTTTTTAGAAACAATGACTAACCATTCCTAAGAATGTTACTCAAATATAAATACAACAATTAGTGCAGGTTAGAGATACTTGAAAAGGGTACAATTCTGTCATGAAAAGATGGAGGCTCAGAGGAAATTTACAACAGCAGATAAAGATTATATTGTGACTTAACAGTGTTGGCAAACTTCCTCTTCTGCCTCCTCTTTACCCCAAGGAGCTTCTGGTGATAATATTTAATGTTATACTGGAGCATATACATTATTACAGAATTTGTATACATGAATGTAATATTATACCTAGAAAAAAGAAGACTTAGCTGCAAGTAGCAGCCTTGTAGCGTGGTGAAGAAGGTTTTACATGTTCAAAATGCTTTTGAATTGTTGGCATATGTAAATTGAAAAACAAACGGAAATGTTCAAAAGTAGTAATTGAAAAATCTAATGGACCATAATGTATCTAATAATCCTTCAAATAATGTTCGTTATCATCCCCAACATTAATCATTCACAACATGGTCATGAGGGGGGAAAACAATGTTTGAAAAGATTCTACATTCTGGATGTTCTCTATAGGCCAATATTACAATCAGAGAACCTACAAAACAGCAAAACAACATTAATCTGCAAAATAATTTGCAACTTGTGGGCTTCCTTCCAAAAGATCAACTTAACTCTATCTCTACCAGTAGACTTATGGAGTGGAATGTCCTAACCAAATTATAAGTAGAGTAATGACATTCTGATTTGAATACCCTCCGCAGTTTCAACTGGATATAGTAATAGCTAATTCTTTGCTTCCTATTGTAAATGTCTGTATTTTAATATTGTGTGGGGTGATCCCTGTATATAGTCCTTGATCCCCCTCTCATTGACTATAATCATTTGTTTTTTAGTTTGCTTGTGCAGTAAAGCATAAAGCACTTTGGGATCCATCTGAATGAAAGGCACTATAAAAACAGCAGGCATTGATAGCCGTTCAATCATTGTGTGCTCCATAGTAACTTCAAAATTAAATCAATCCAGCATGTACATTTTACATTAAAATATTTTATAATATTTCATGTTTCCCTATTAATGCTTAAAATATTGTCATCGCATAGTACAACAGTGTCATTTCTCTCAAAGCTGAGATGGAGCAATAGCAGTCCACACTTGTTACCATTGTCTGCTGTGGAAAATGATCAGGCCCTGGTGGTATTTCTGATCATATCAATTATACATATGGACCAAAAATTGTAAACGTGGGATCCTAATATTAGTGACTTGACTTTCAAAAGGTACTGAGCTGCCATTAATTTATATACACGTAACAGATGCACAGCACCTCTTAATAGCAACCTACTTATGTAAGTGCTTGATACTCATAGCTATTATAGGCCAGAAAAGACTATTGTAATCTTCTGGTCTGACCTTCTGTATAACCCAAATCATAGAACTTTGCTGAGCTCCTGCTTCAAATCCAATAGTTAAATTAGAGCATAGTTATAATATGAATTTAGAGATCTAATTTTACAAAATCATTTTAAAAATTGGCCTCTGTGTTTATGGAATTTTATAGACAAATGCAACTGCAGTCACAATAAAATTAAAGATTCACTAAATTTTCAGTTTTGTTTCTGCAGTAATTTACTGAAAATCATTGCAAAAAAATAACTTTCTTAGGAATCTGCAGGCATCCATAAAACTACTTTAGTTTCACTTAGGATGACTATAAAATACATGTGATTTTATTGCTGCTTTACATCAAATTGTTGAAACAGCTTTACCTTCAAGGTACAATGTAACTGATCTGCTTTGAAAGTATTGCCGACCATGTTATTTAACGGTTTCCTTGTACTCTTCCCTCTGTCTCTTATCATCTATTGCTTGTTGTCTTCTACTTAGATTGTAAGCTCTGTAGGGGCAGAGACAGTGTTCTGTGTTTTCATAGTGCCTAGCACAATGGATTCTGAGTCCATGGCTACGATTCCTAAGAGCTATGCTAGTAGAATGTTAAATAATAATAAGATTTCGGCAACACAAAGGAACTCAGTTGAGAGTATTTACTAAAAAGACTCATACAAACCTAAGCTAATAGCAAATCAGCATTTTTTCATTTTATTCTTAGCTTGTATTACTTTGATCTGGCTCCTTAAAACTGTTATATTCTGCTAAATATTTATTGTTTAGCATTTGGTGAAGTCCCTTTAGCCAAATTGGATGTACTTCATCCTTGTATTTTAGATGCTGCCATTCAGCATTAAAGGGCCATATTTTCCTTTATATACATGTAACATATTTTGTAATACTGGAAATTAAATATACACGTTAAACCTGTATATCTATATAAATAAATAAATGATAGATGATGTCTGTGGAGTGAGCATTTAAGAGAATTTTTTAAAGGTTTTAGATAGAGACATTGACTGAGGTGGGGAGAAAAGTCCCAAAATTCATCTAAAATTAATCTCCGGGCACTAGATGTCAGTATTTGCCACCCAGAGAAAATAATTTGGGGAGGGAGGGTGGTCAGGGAGATGTGCAGGACTTGTTTTAGACAATTTTTGGGGCCCTATGGAAAGTAAAATATAAGGGACTTCATTCTGTTTTTTCCTCCTGTAGAATCAAGTTTGTCTACCTGTTTCTGGCTGTTGAGGATGCTAATTCTTCCTCCCAAAATGTTGAAAGGCCATAAGGATGAATGGCATGGAGGCTGGTTATAGGAATCAGTTTTTCCTTTCCAGGAAATAAGCAATACTTTGGTTTGTTTTTAATCCTACCCTCTAACCTTCGAAAAGTATCTATGGCTCCTTCTTGGGAGATGGGAGTAGCTAAGTGTGTTCATGTGGACTCACAATTATTTGTCCCTACTTGTTATGGTAGAAGGCCAAAATGGAACTGAGAGCATATTTACACTGAAAAAAGACCCAGAGCAGTGAGTTTCACAGCTCAGGTCATCAGACTTCATCTTGCAGGACTCATACTATGGGCCAGTGTGTAGACATTCAGCTTTGAGCTGGAACCTGTGCTCTCAGATCTACCCTCCTCACCAGATTTCAGACCATGGGCTCCAGCCAGAGCCCAGATATCTACCCAGCTATTTTTAGAATTGACCCAAGTCAGTTTTATGTGAGTCTTGATGCTGCGGGTTTTGATTTTTGCAATGTGGACATACCCCAAATCTCGTGTGGTCACTAGAAACAGAGACACGGATTCCTCATTCTCCCAGTCTCTTTGTAGATGATGAGACTTTGTGATCAATTGGATGATCTAGTGAAGAGTAGGTGGGCAAGTGATGTCCACCTCCCTCTGAAAGGAGACCATACTCTAGAATTGGATTTCTGGGAGCTGTGGGAAGTGGCCATCCGCATACCCCTGTGACCACTGTAGACACTTTCCCCACAGCCTACGTATGCCGGGAATGGAGATGTGATCACACCATGGGGGTGTGATGCCTATGGATGGCCAAATTCAGCAAAATGTCTTGAGGCCTGCAAGACAGGTTGCCCACCACTGGCATAGAGGCTTCAGACTGTATTACTGCCTGTCGCGGCATATGCACACGCTTAGGGAAAAGTATACAGGAGTGTGGGCGTGGCCTAGTCAGCTGTTGAATTGTTGGCAATCTCTCGGTCTAGGAGCACCAACCCTTGGTCCAGGGTTGTACTGCCTAATGGCTAGAGTCAGTGAGGAGCAGCCCACTAACTCAGGGCAGCCCGGCCTAGTAGCCAAAGTCAGTAGGGGTTATTGGCCCTTTAACTCAGGTCAGCACAGCTTGGTAGCCAAAGCCAGTAGTGGCTGGCCCTTTAACTCCAGGTGAGACGGCCTGGGGGCCAAAGTCAATAGAGTAGGCCCTTTAACTCAGGGGCAGCACAACTTGATACCTGAAGTCCATAGTGGTCAGCCTTTGTTGCAGGGCAGTACAGCCCAACAGCCAGAGTCAATAGTTAGGCTGTACAGCCCTGGGATAAGAACTATCAGCTAGAGTCAATTGGATTTGGAGGATAGGGGGACCCAGGCCCACCCTACTCCACCAGGTCCTTAGCCAGGGTTCTGTGAGCTGCAGAGTGGCCTACCACTCCCTCAGCAGGGAATCTGGCCGAAACACACCAAGTTTACCTGGGCGGGAGAGGCCGCTCCTGCACCCTCCCTGGGTCACTTCCTACCAGTGCCGGTGGGTTGGCATCCCATGTGGTCGCTGGGTCCTCTGGTTCCCCAGCAGCCGCTTCTCCCTAGGGCTCCTCTGGGGCTGTGTACAGCAGTTTTCTGGGACTCTGGTTCCCACTGTCAGGGTCGCCGGCTGGTGGGGCCCTGTAGATCCTTCACCTTCCAAGGCCAGCCCAGACTGAGCTGCGCTCTTGCCTTTTATGCTGTCCCAGCATTTGGAGATGCCCAGTCTGGGTGGAGAGGCGGGACTTCTGCCCACAGAGTTTTAACTCCACCTGCTTTAGTGTGGGGTATGCACACCTCATCACGCTGCCTTTAAGCTAAGAACTTAGTCATATTGTTCAGGCAGTAGAGATTTATACTTTTCAATCCACAGGGTTCTGGATTCAGTCCCTGCAGCTGACAACCCAGCAAGACGTCCCATTACATAGACATGCTGCTTCCCGGTTGCAATCCATAATACTAATGTATGGGCCACTTTGTAAAACTACCTTGGGAGGATAAGCGTGCAGCACAGCTGGGCTACTATTATTCTTATTTCTGTCCACACTTTTCCCAGTAACCATGCTAGAGCTATGTTAGCTGTAATAGCATTTACACATGGATGTAACAGGCCAACCTCTGTCCCAGACAAAACAATGGAAAATCTGAGAAATGGTTCAATTAATAAACAAAGTGTAGGAATACAATGAATGTTACTCAACATAATTTTATGGGAAACAGTCTTATCAAACCTGATTGCATTCCTGGAGATTACAATTTGAATAAAGGCATTTTGATTTTAAAAGTTAAGTCTATATAATATAAAAACAGTCATTAAATGGATTAAGAAAGGCTAAATGACATCTTGCCTATAGGGAATAATCAAATGGGGGTGTTTCTACTACAGGGTAGCCGCAGGGTGCTTTCTACATCACTTCTGCAAGGATTTCATGATGTCATAATAGAAAGTACATGTCATAATAACAAATTGTCTGAATCAGATGACCACCAGAATGGTCCCTTGTGTTCCAACACAGACTGTCTCCTGTAGTCCATGGAAACATGATGCATCAATTTGTCTAGGAGAAATCCAAGGCAGTGGGTGACAGGAGAAGGGAGCTTGGGAGCCTTTTGGCAGCTAGTTTCCAACACTCCTCAGCTGTGTTTAAGACCAGCAATGCATAAAAAAGTTTACCATTATTAACAGCATTCATCATGGCGACCATAAACACTACTAATTTAGTGGCCAGTCAGAAATCATTAGAGTTAGCACAGCTGACTGCTTTTGTCCCCCAGGTTCCTTCATCAGATATTAAACCAGCAGACTGGTAAGTATGAATTAATGTTTACGTATATATTTGAAAGGCGCAGTGAGATTTCCTGCTGAATGATGATCCCCTGTCTAATCATGGAGTCCACTTCCTCTCTTGCAAAACTGACTTTTGTTTTCAAATGATTCCTGTAACACTATGAAACTGATTCATGCACACTGTAGGAAAACTTCCTTCTAATGCTTCACATACTGTGCTGTTCTCCTTCTGTCCAAAGTCTCTGCAGCCATTGCTGAATTTAGCCTAAAAAAAAAACCCCAATGAGGGGGAAATATAATATCCCCATTGTATTGGTGTGGACACCAAGGCCAAAGATCAGGCTGAATTTTTAAATGGGCTCACTAATTCGTTGTGCCTCAGTTTGAGACCTCTATAATCTGACTTTCAAAGGTGCTGAAAACCCCAAGTTCTATAGATTTAATCTGCAAACTGGTCAAATTCTGTCTTCAGAACTGACCATGCATTTCCCATTAACTTCACTGAGCACCCGAAGGATAGGATTTGATCTCTCTCTAGTTGAGAGAATGGGAGGAACTTAATGAATTTGTAAAACGTAGTTTTGGTCTCATGCTTTACTGTGTTCCTTTACCTCTCAGCTATTTGCTCTCAGCTCCTTTTGCAGCCATGGGAGGACTTTCCCCAAGTGAAAAGAAAATACCCAAGGTAGGTGTAATATCTTCCGATTGATACCAATGCCTTATTAAAGCTAAAACTTCTAAATAGCATAAGTATCTCTAAACTGCCTCTCCCAAACATATGACAATTACTGATTTTAGTAGCTATAAGCACTGAAGACTAATATCTATTATCTGATTGATCGCATATAGTGTATGGGAGTATAACTGTAAATGAGACTAATGGGAATTACACATGGGTATCTACTGCACGCTAATTGTAAAGGCAGGCTCCTGAAAACAACTAGAAGACACCTCAGAACTGTAGTAATTTTAATTCATTTCTTAAGGGCAAATCCCTTGTAATTAGATGACAAAGAAATAATAAATTCCCTTGTAATTAGGTGGGATTGTGAAGTTCATGATGGCACAATTTCCCTATGAACATATACATGTTTGCACTAAGGGCAGTGACCCATGGCCAATGTAATGCTTCATGCAATACCTATATTAAATGCTCTTTTTTTTTCATGATAAGTCCAGTGAAAGTCTGTTCTTTTAGTGGAATTTTGCCTGGCTTATTGAGTACTGAGTTTAGACATCAGAGATTCAAAGTCAGGTGGCCTTTGTATTTTGCATAACTTTGTCAGATGGGTGCTGGCTTAGAAAAACCGTGACTAGTATGGTTAGATGAGGGTCCTAACTGATCAGATCTCCCAAAGCTGTAGGCCAGGGAGGAGGAGTTGCTACGTAATTCTGGGTTTGCCCCACCTCCATTCTAAGAGAGGACGACTAGCGAACACACTGTAGATTTGACTTGATAGAACACTTGCTTCTGTGCTCCAAGAACACAAATCTTGGTGTAGAACCCCAGCCCTTGAGAAATACCCATATAAGGTGGTTGTGATTCCTTCCCCATGTGTCATGGTGGGAGACCATGCCCCCTTGCTACAACACTTCTGGGGTAACCTGGGTTCAGGGGAAACAAGCTCAGTGTTAACCAACCCAGAATGCAGTCAGGCGGAGCAAGGGTAGTGAGTCTGTTTGCCTGGTGCCCTCAGTCAGTGTGTGGGGCAGTGAGCATGTAGAGGCTCTGGCCTCCAGTTAGCCAGTGGTTCCCAACCTTTTCCAGATGGGGACCCATTTTGACAATTCAGGAAGACTTGGTGACCCAAAGCAATTCAAAATGGGGGGAGAAGGGAGGACAGAGCCACCTGGGGAGACACTTGGTGACTCTTTTGAAATGTAATGGCGACCCATAGTTGGGTCCTGACCCATAGGTTGGGAAACCCTGAGTTAGTCAGTCAGTGCAAAAATGAGTCTTTGCCCAGAGTCCTCAGTCAGGGTGGAGCAGCAACCAAGTAGGAGCTCTGACCCACAGTCAGAACCAGAGGCGACCAGTGAAGAGCTCCAGGAGACCACGGTCACATGAACTCCTCTCCCCTGCAAACTATTCAGCCCCCTCCCCTGAGCCATGCAGCTGGAGGAGCACAGCAGGCTGGGGCCGCTGCTCCACTTGCCCTGCCGCTGCTGGTGACTACAGTGGGAAGAGAGGGAGGGAGGGACAGACCCCTGCTGCAGGCACCAGATCCCTCTCCACTGCTAGTCTGTGTCTGCTGGCCAGCCTCTCCTGCTCATGGCGTTTGGGGCTTGTGATCTCTCACACCCCCAGTGCATTGCCTACAGTCAGAACCTAATTTAGGTTGGTGCTCAACCCTCGCAGGCCTCCTAACAACCAGATGGGGAGGTGGCCACCACTGACAGTGATGGGTGGTTGGCGGGACACAGGCCCTCCCACTCCACTGCATCCCAGCCCAGGACCCAAACTGTGGCTGAGTCGTCTGCCACTGGATCAGCAGGGAAATCCAACTGCAACACACTGGCTGGCTTGCCCACAGTCACAGAGCCAAACCTATTTGGCATTCCTGGGCTCCTTCTTACCCTCCTTGTTCAGATGTACCTGGGCTCCGGGTTGTTATCATCCTCACTCGGCGAGATGGCACGTGACAGTCCCAATGGCTCCTTGGGGTCGGACAGCTCTGCCAGTCTCTCCAGGTCTGGCACACTGGAGCAGTCCCCATCAGGTTCAGGCTCCAGGAGTAACAGGGAAGAGATGGCCTGCTCTCTTCCCCAGTTGAGCTAGATGGATGGCCTTTTACAGCACCATTTCCTATTCTTGCTTCCAGTGGGGTGGCTAAAGATATCCTGGTTCTGTTCCCCAGAGGGCAGTTGCACCTCCCTCCCCATCTGTCATGGCATGAGACCACACCTTCTTGCTGCAACATATTACAAAGATGTATCGCTCTGTCTTTTTTTAAGGCTCCATTGCCCTTGAGACAACGTTACTTCCGCATACAGGCTGGCTTCACCAATCGCTGGCAGTTTCCTTACAGCCAAAGCTGTGATCTGTTAGGAATTGCACAAGCTAATAAGGCTTTCAGAGTCTGCCTCAACGAGACCCTGAAGAGGCTAATGACAGGTAGGGAAACAGAAGAAAGCATGATTTGCTTTTGCTCATGCATTTTAACTAGAAATGTGGCCACAGGAAAATCTCCACTCCAAACGGCTGAACTTTGGGTAAGTTTGGATTTAATCGTAGAGTCCTTCTTCCTCCTGTCTAAAACCCAGGGCTACTGAGGGAAAACCCAGGCTCCCTGCTAATTGGGAAAAATCCTTGTAACCAACTACCACCTTCAGGGATGTTACTTCTGCTGCTACATGTTTGAACCAGCCACTAATCCCTTCTCTTTCTTTGGAGGTTCAGGACTGGCCAGTAAACTTGCTGCTAGAGCTGAGTTTATAGGCATGATGTCTTTGACATACTAGCTGGTGTCCATTTCCCTTTCCATCATCTGGGTATGTCTACACTGCAGAATTTTTTGGGAAAACAGCTGTTCCGAAAAAATTTCATTTACGTCCACACTTCAGTCATGTTCTTTCGAAAAAAAAAAAAAAACAGAAGGGGTTTTCCAACATTGGTAAGCCTCTTTCTACGAGGAAAAAGCCTTTTTCCGAAAGAGCTCTTTCAGAAAAAGGCATGTGTGGATGGGGAAGAGGGAGTTCTTTCTAAAGAAGAGGAAAGAGGAAAAAAGCACAGGTGCCCTGATGGCCACTCCGTCCATAGTAATCACAGCTTAAATGCGAGATAGCGTCCATTCAGCGTGGACACTATCTTCCAGAAAAGCAGATTGCTTTTTCAATGTGCTTTTGCTGTGTAGATGCTTTCTTTCGGAAGAAGTTTTTTCAGAAGATCTCTTCCAGAAAATCTTCTTCCGAAAGAAGCCTGCAGTCTAGACATATCCTCAGGCTGTTCTTCTGGAGGCAAATGACTTTGCTTATCCTCCCATTCTACAGCAATGTGGAGTTGCCAGTTCTCACAATGTTATTGTGAGTTTTTCATATTTGGCATGTGACCTAAAACATGTTTCTGCAAATAACCAAGTACATGAGAATTTCAACTTTTGTTAAATAAAAGGGTAAAATAAGTTTCTAATCCTTCTGGTTGCAAGGAAGAGCTTGAAAATGTGACCTGGTGTACTGTAAAATCTCAAAAAACCTAAATCAAAGAAAAAAGATTTTAAAAAAATCTTTCTTTAAAAAAAAAGCCAGTCTAATTTTTGGAACTGACTTGATTTTTTAATTGAATTGGCAACAAGTCCCAGAAATGTTGCTGCTGTCCTTTTAAACATTACACTATTTAGGAGAGTGATAGAAATGTAGCCGTGTTAGTCTGGTGTAGCTGAAACAAAATACAGGACTATGTAGCACTTTAAAGACTAACAAGATGGTTTATTAGATGATGAGCTTTCGTGGGCCAGACCCACTTCCTCAGATCAAATAGTGGAAGAAAATAGTCACAACCATATATACCAAAGGATACAATTAAAAAAAAATGAACACATATGAAAAGGACAAATCACATTTCAGAACAGAAGGGGAATGCGGGGGGGGGGGGGGGAAGGAAGGTGAATGTCTGTGAGCATTTAGGAGCAAAGACAAGGTGGACAGATCAAACAGCCTTCTGTAATACTTACAGAATTGGCAGCAACAAAAAAGCCCAGCAATTCATTTCTGGTGTTGCTGCTGCAGAATGAGGGGGTGGTCTCCCTCCCACCATGAAGAAGTAGCTTTAAGTGGAAATCAACTTGGTTGAGCACCTCAGAACCTCAAAAGAGGTTCCAGATCTGGGTGAAAGATTTTTTGGTGAGGCTGCAGCTCCATGTTGGTATCTGAGCCACTGTTTTATACCAGTCTTAGTTACAGCAGTCTCATCACATTGCCATGTGTTTGAACAAATCTTTTAAGGATCCTTATCTAAAAGATTATCTGTGCAGTTAGGGGAAGACATTATTAACCCATTGATTCAAAACACAAAAAGGCCTAATTCCTGAAAAACTAAAACTACAGGTACCATTCACATCACAGACATGGGTTTCGAACTATGAGTCATTCAATGCAGAGAGGATTTAGTTGTCTAGAAATACAGTGGTAAATAATACTGCTCAATGTATAGTCCTTTCCATAAGAATAGTGTTGCCAGATGGTTTAACCAAAAAAAATTCTGTTGAGGGGGGAAAAAAAGGGGGAGACCAAAAAAAAAAGGGACCCCAAGAGTTAAGCAAAAAATTAAAAAAAAAAAAAAAAAAAAAAGCATGGCTCCTTTAAGAAATGCTTTTGAGGTTT
Organism: Pelodiscus sinensis; assembly: GCF_052426305.1. Lineage (NCBI taxonomy): Eukaryota > Metazoa > Chordata > Testudines > Trionychidae > Pelodiscus > Pelodiscus sinensis. The sequence goes on along the minus strand of NC_143059.1, from coordinate 55,670,312 downwards.
TTCGGCCCTAACAGTATGTCGGCGGCTGTCCGCCATCTTCTCTTCCTGCTCCGGGCCAGACAGCTCCCTTGCAATACCAGCTAAGCACACGGGATTTTTGCCTCCTGGCCGGGGAAAAAAAATCAGAAAATACCGGACATGTTAGGTGCCCGGTATTTTCTGAATTTAACCGGACAGGAGGTGAAAATACTGGACTGTCCGGGTCAATACCGGACACCTGGCAACCCTACATAAGAATTAACTTAGGCACACAATACACCTTTGAGATGGGGCAAGAATGGTAGTGAAGCTGCAGTTGCCTAAAATGTCACAGTTATCACTCTCCTTCACATTGTCACTACCTGGAAATACACTGTGACACTGGCAACAGGAATAGAACTCAAATTCTTCTACCCCCTACTCACAAGCACCAGGCATCTGAGAAGAGAAACTCTGATAGGCATTAGGGTTGTTCTCAGTTCTGAGTCTATCCAGTAGAAGGCACTTGTGTACTTACTAGAGCTCGTTGGAAAATTTCAAAAAGCTTGAACTTCTCATGAAAATACACAAGACTTTTGATGGCTTTTTCATGATTTTTTTTCAGTTTTACAGCTGTACCTTATGACCAGTTAATTAGAGTATTTTCCCCCAATTAATTATCAGGAAACTGAGGCAAAAATAGATTTGCACTTCAGATTGGCAAAGCTCTGAGGCAACACAAAGTCCTATTTAATAATGCACTTTTGCATATCCTTAACTCTAACACATGTTCCATTGAAGTCAATAAGCTTTATTCTGGGCTTAAAATTAAGTTGGTTTAAATGTTTTGCTGAATCGGGACCCAAGGAAGCATTATAGCAGAAACAGAAGTTGAATTCAGCTCCCATACTTGTGCCTTCCCCATCCTCACCCTCCAAGAATTCCCACTGAGAGTTCTTTTTCTTGTTTTATTGCAGATAGGTGCTCTTTATTTGTGTTACCACAGCATGTAGGAGCGCTAATCATCCTATATTTTGAATTCTGACAAGAGATTAAAGTAGCATTTTCCTCTGTGAAAATCTCCAGTGTGAAAACTGTAAAGAGACTGTAGTTCTGCTGCACCTTAGAGACTAGTCTAGATGCAGAACTATTCATTGTTTTTTAAGTTTTTTTTCAGTTACAGATTAACATGGCTAACCCTCTGAGACTTTTAAGAGCCTGTAATAGTGAATCAAGAATTCAACCCTTCGAATCCTTAGGTGACAACATGATCATTCCAACTATTCTTCCTGAGTGGAAAAAAGCATTGTATTGTTAAACTGATAAGGCACTTCTAGACTATGTTTTAATTTCAAAAGAGGATATGCAAATTCCACAGGAATTTGTATATCTTCTTCCGATGGCATTTTCGAAAGGGATCTTTCAAAAGTGAAAGTAGTCTGGATGTGTTTTTTTCAGGAAAAACACCCCTTTTTCGAAAAACCACATAAACCATTTTTTTTTTAGGAAGAGTGGTTTTTTTCAAAAAAGGGTTTTTTTTTCTGAAAAAAACTCATCCAGACTACTTTCATTTTTGAAAGATCCTCTTTTGAAAATATCATCGGAAGAAGATATGCAAATTCATGCAGAATTTGCATATCCTCTTTCAAAATTAACACATAGTCTAGACATGCCAAAAGTGCTTGGGATTTTCCTAACCAACAAACATTCAGTCAATAATAAGGAAATGTGTTTTTCTTAATTCTTCAGCTGACACACCTGTCTACCTGTATACGGAACCAACAGTTCAGATATCGAATCTGGAATCTGAAACACCAGTCCGTTGTTCACGTTTATCATCTTATTCTCAGAAGGGTAATGAACTGGAGAGGTAACAAAGGTTTCTTACATCTTTTTAGTCTAGCCTAAAAAAATGAGGAGAAATAAGAATAAATGTATTTAACACTGGTTTTGCCTCACCTTCTCTTGTTTGAGGTTATACTCCAGTCAGGCCTGTCCAAATGAAGTAATCTTTTCACACACACAGAAGATGACAGAAGGTATGGAACCAGGTGAGTTCTCAGATGAATACCTCTGCAGAAATAATGAGCTGAGGGAATTACTCTACATTCTTCATGGTGTAACTGAGATCAAAATCTGAGATTTAACCAAGTGTTACAACTACCCAACTCTTCTCTCTCTCCAGATGTTGCCTTGGAGTGCCTGGGCCTCTTATGGGAGCTCCATCATATCTATTTATTTAAATCCAAGACATTGTCACAGCTTTTAATTTCTGCAGTAGATTCGATGAACTTAAATGGTTTGGAAAGCCAGCACAAAAGCAAAAAAGGTATTCTTAGTAGTGCCTAATGAAAAAATTCACCAGTCTTGTGGTATTTTCTTGGAAAGGAGAAGATTAATAAGAAATCAACTTAGTATTAATCTCCTATAGCTTAAGTTTTTGGTTCTTTTGTAGACAACGCTAATCACATGGGTCTGTTCTGATTTAAGGGTTCTCCTGAAAGGCTTGGAATTCTGGGTTAAGCTTTCCCTAGTCTGTTCTGCAGAACAATAACACAGGACTTAACCCATAGCCCACTGAAGTCCATAGAAACATTAACAGCTTATGGCCAATCCCTTTCCCAACTGATTTTGGAAGGCCCACTGCCAGGAAGAAAGTTCAGTTTCCATGACCTTTGGCTTCTCTGTTGAGATTGCTAAAGAAGATGCCAGTTCAGCTAGTGGTAAAAGGTCTTATTCATGTATTACACCTTTCTTTAAGCATGAATTATTTATTAGCTGCCAAAAGTGAGTTGCATAGCAAAATATCCTGGAACACATACTGGCTACGTCTAGACTGGCATGATTTTCCGCAAATGCTTTGAACGGAAAAGTTTTCCCGTTAAAAGCATTTGCGGAAAAGAGCATCTAGATTGGCACAGATGCTTTTCCGCAAAAGCACTTTTTGCAGAAAAGCGTCTGTGCCAATCTAAACACAGTTTTGCGCAAGAAAGTTCCGATTGCCATTTTCGCGATCGGGGCTTTTTTGCGCAAAACAATACCGCGTTGTCTACACTGGCCCTCTTGCGCAAAAGCATTTGCACAAGAGGGCTTTTGCCCAAACGGGAGCAGCATAGCATTTCCGCAAGAGCACTGACAATCTTACATGAGATCATCAGTGTTCTTGCGGAAATTCAAGCGGCCAGTGTAGACAGCTGGCAAGTTTTTCCGCAAAAGCACTTGCTTTTGCGGAAAAACTTGCCAGTCTAGATGCAGCCACTGTGATTACAATACCAAAAGTCACATAGGAAATATTAATGTACAGTAAAAGCTTTGTTATCCAGCAGGCTATGGGAGTATGGAGTGTCAGTCAAATATTCTGGTTAACTCGGAGTTAACAATAATTAGTGTGGGAGAGAGTAAGAGCTCTGGCTAGGGATGCAGGCTGTGGCATGGAGCCAGGGATGAGAGGTTTGGTGTGCAGGAGGGAACTAGTGGTATGGGAAGGTTTTCAGGGTGCCAGATCTGGGCTGCACTCACTTCGGGTGGCTTCCTGCAAGTGGTGGGCATGTTACTCTGCACCTAGACATAGGTGTGGCTAGATTGCTCTATGTGCTGCCTCTGCTCACAGGTGCCAGTCCTGCAGTTCTCATTGGCTGCAGTTCTCAGCCAATGGGAGCTGCACAACCAGCATGCGGTGCAGGGGTTTTGCACAGAGACTCTGTGGTGTTCCTCTACCATGCGAAGCCATATAGGGAGCCTGCTGGCTCTATGTAATTTGGTTTATATACTGGACTTTCCAAGATCAGAAATGCCCATTTATAGAGCTTTCTGGTTGGTGAAGTGCCAGGTAAACAGCTCTTATTGTATATCCAAACTTGTTTCTTTACAGAAAGCAAACACAATAAACAGTGCAACTCTTCTGCTCAGAAATCAAAGGCACTCAACAAAGAGAAGTCAAAAATGAAAAGGATCACCATTTCATTGGATGTTCAGGACCCAGATGTCACTAGAAGTGGTAATGCAGAGATAGCAACTATCACCATAAATGTAAACCAGATATTTCACTGCATCTACAACATTCCGACATCATATTAAGTCTTTGTGCTGTATGGCTGAAAAACCTAGATTGATTTCTTATTAAGGTGCTTCTAATATGTCACTATACAGAAGCATTTGTTACTTTCTTATAACACTTGTTTTTAGGGAGATTTCTGATGCTGAGATTTGGCCTATTGACCAGGGAACCTTTGAGAATGGAGCACAGACACAGGGACACAATTTAAAGTGGCAGGCCACTACTTTCTCAAAACTTTGGAGTAGAAGGTAATGGGCTAACTCCTCTCCACTCCCCACCTCCAAAATCCCAGGCAGTTATTTGGTTCCAGGACAGGGTTAAATGGCCTAATTTCAATTAACCAAAATTCAAAGTTGGTTCCCTTCAAACTAACTGCTAGGCTTGTGTTCACCTCAGAATCCCTTTTCTTCCTCCCTCCTCCCCAATGAGGGGGAATGAAGATGTACATGAAGAGACTTCACTCTAACAAGACTTAAGGTCTCTCATTCTGCCTTGAGGCTCATAGTCTTCACCAACTCACATCCTGGCTCTTTCATGCCTCTTTTCCTTGGGAACTGGCCCCCTTGAGCCTCTTATTTGCACTGTGTACTGGCCACAAGTTGCAACAAAATTACTTATTCCACTTATACATACACACTCTTACATGCTTTTTGGGCTTATTTAGTCTGCAGAAGAGAAGAGCGAGGGGGGAATTGATAGCAGCCTTCAACTTCCTGAAGGGAGGTTCCAAAGAGGATGGAGAGAGTCTGTTCACAGTAGTGGCAGATGGCAGAACAAGGAACAATGATCTCAAGTTACAGTGGGGGAGGTCTAGGTTGGATATTAGGAAAAACTGTTTCTTAGCACTGGAATTGGGTTACCTAGGAAGGTTGGGGGAAATTTCCATCCCTAGAGATTTTTAAGTCTCCACTTGACAAAGCCCTGGCTGGGATGATTTAATTGCGGTTGGTCCTGATTTAGGCAAGGAGCTGGACTTGATGACCTCCTGAGGTCTCTTTCAGCCCTAGGATTCTATGATTTTATGATTCTATGCTAGTCCTTACTCCTTGTAACAGCAGAATTCACTACCACGGGTGCCTCCTGCTGGACACTCTGGCTACATCTACATTGGCATGATCTTGCGCAAATACTCTTTAACGCAAGAGTTCTTGCGTTAAGGTATTTGCACAAGAGCGCGTCTACACTGGCATGTGCCTTTGTGCAAGAGATGTGCTTTTGTGCAGGAGCATCTGTGCCAGTGTAGACACTCTCTTGCACAAGAAATCTCTACTGGCCATTTTAGCCATCGGGCTTTCTTGCGTAAGAAATTCCTGTTGCCTGTCTACACTGGCCTCTTGTACAAGAACAGTTGCGCAAGAGGGCTTATTCCTGAGTGGGAGCATCATAGTTCTTGCACAAGAAGCCCTGATTTTATACATTAGAACGTCAGTGTTCTTGCGCAAGAACTCCCCACCAGTGTAGACAGCAGCATGTTTTTGTGCAAAAGCGGCCGCTTTGGCGCAAGATCATGCCAATGTAGACACAGCCTCTGGGAATTAGCTTTTCATCTGCTCTGGAGCATCTTCTTTTGGCTGGTGTCACACCTGCTGTTACCTAGTTTTCCTCACTTCTGTGTTAGGACTCACATTCCTCCCAGACCATGGCATCCTCCCTCTGGGTACTGCCCTGCTGTTGTGCCCTCACACTCAGGAATCCCAACCTCCTATGCCCACCTTGCCTCAGTGACCCACTGTCAGTCTTCATCTAGCCCCTGCCTCAGGGGCAACTGCAGTCTGAAATGGCCACTCATCATTGGCCAGGGGTGTGAACTTGCTGCCTTTGTCTACCCTGGTTGAACCCTTGCAGCCCTAGTACTCTCAGGCCTTGCTTCAGGCCCTGCAACCTGGGAACTTGCCTGGCCAGAGCTTCCCCAGCCCTTCCTGCCTTTCTCCTGCTCTGCTCTGCGTCAGGAAGCCTCTTGCTCCCTAGCAGTCAGGTCCCTCCTGCTCCCCAGCAAGCCTGGGTCTGACTGTTGACTTCTCTCCAGGAGCCTTTTATTTATTGCTCTCAGCTGGGCCCTAATTGGCTAAGACCTGCCACAGCTGCTAGCCTCACAGCTCCACTGCTCCATCTCTCTCCCAGGGCTGGTTTTTAACCTTAAAGGGCCAGTGCAGGGCAGTAGCCCCATCACACACTCTATTAACCTGATGATCAGTCAGACTGCATCTTGGAAATGTAGTTCGAAGTACACCTCTGTGGGAGGGCAGAGAGAATGGGGCAGCAACCACAGCAAACTTGCTGCTAAATGCACTGTGGACTTCATACAGAGCAAATGAAGTATAGGTGAGGAGCGACAATCAGTTTTCCTTTCCCACCCTCCGTCTAACCCAGGGTTCCCAAACTTTTTGGCATCATGCCCCCTTTTTGATTTTTGAGAGAGCCTCACGCTCCCCCGCCCCCCAAAAATAGCAGCAAAACTTGTTGCGCGAAAAAAAGAAAAGGAACTGACCGAAAAACAAAAATAGCAACAAAACTTTGGAGGGCCATTGACCCACGGGGAGGGAGGGAGACCTTGGTTGCCTCACGCCCTCCCTGGAATTTCTTCACACACCGCCAGGGGAGCATGCCCCCCAGTTTGGGAACCCATGATCTAGCCAATATGTGACTGGGAGAGATGGAGAAATCTCTATGCCTTCCTTGCCCCATTTCTAGCTCCAGCACAATGTCTGTGTGCATTCTGGTGTGTGTGTGGTTGAGGGGAATCTGGAGAGGCCCCTTCTCTCCCTCCTTTTAGGACCCCAGGGCTCGTCAGAGCAAACATCCTTCCTGTTGAGTCATTGAGTGGAAGGCAGCATTTTATATGCTAGCAGTCAGACCCGCCCCTCTGCAGAGGGCCAGTGTGGCGAGAGGGGCTCCCCCAGCCCGCCTCTCGCCTCTTGCCCGCCCCAGTCTCAGTCCTGTAAAGTCCACCGGGGGAGGGTAGCTCCCTCCTCCGGTCCTTTAGTCTCTGGGCCCCCCTGCGCTCCGCCTGAGTATCCTGGCCGCCGGGCTCGGAATGCCCTCACCCGAGCTCGGCCCTTCCCGGCCCTTGGGCGTCCAGTCCGGCCGGTCTCACTCCGGCCCACTGGGCCCGCTCCGCCGTTCTGGTTCCGCCGCCGCCAGAGTCGGCCTGCCGTCCTCCCCAGTTCGGGGTCACGTCCCCCGGCCACTGCTTGCCTGGAGCTGCCTGTGGGGAGAGGGAGAACTCCGTCAGCCTTCACCCCCGCTTCCCCCCTTTCTCCTGGCTCTCCGGCACTCTTCTGAACTGGCGCGCCTGGCGCGCCGCTTCCGGCCACACCGCCGCCGCCGCCCGTGGCTTCCGCAGTCCTAGAGCCTGCCCTATAGGGAGTGTCCTCTGTCCCGCTCCCCCGCTGGGCTGCGGGTTCGTCCTGCCCCCAGGCCGCCGTGAGGCCGGCGTGCCCCGCCTTCTCCGCTCGCCTCCGACCCCGTGGGCCCTCCGCCTCGGGGCTGAGAGTGCGGGGACGGACCTCCCCGTCACAGCCAGTATAAGGACAATCTACCACTTCAGTGCCACTTACGCAGGAGCGGTGCATAGGTCTGTACTAGCTCCATGTACAAGAGTAAATTTGATCATAGAGTGTAGCCTATGCTTATTGTGTAGCCTCTCATGAAAGGCAGCTGGATTAGGACATTTATTTGCTGAAAAATTCAAATTTTCAGTATCTGGTGTTTTGGGGACTTCTCACCATTCAGAAGCGATGTTCCAATTAATCTTTTCCATCCGTGTGTGGATTTTTTCCGTCTATGTGCGGAATACATTTTCACATGCACTGAGGCATGTGTGAATTTGAACCATCAGTAGAAACAAAATCCTAGCTGTGGGCACTCTGCTAATCAGCTGGGTGGCATTTGAATCTCTCCTGAGTGGACGCACAAGCGCACAGCTTATAGGGAATGCTGTTCAGAGGGTGTCTTCTGGGCGCTGCCAGATTCTTGGGGTGTAGTGGTAACTCCAAGGTGAGTTTCTCAGCATTAACTGAACTGAAACTGAGCTAATAGTAACACTTAGGCTGCACTAGGACTTTTCCCTACCATGTGACTTCAGCTAATAATTTACTGTTAACCCGGAACAGGAGACACTCCATGGCTATGTCTACACTGGCATGATTTTCCGGAAATGCTTTTAATGGAAAAGTTTTCCGTTAAAAGCATTTTCGGAAAAGAGCGTCTAGATTGGCACGGATGCTTTTCTGCAAAAGCACTTTTTGCGGAAAAGCGTCCATGCCAATCTAGACGCGCTTTCCTCAAAAAAGCCCCGATCGCCATTTTCGTGATCGGGGCTTTTTTGCGGAAAACAAATCTGAGCTGTCTACACTGGCCCTTTTGCACAAAAGTTTTGCGCAAAAGGACTTTTGCCTGAATGGGAGCAACATAGTATTTCGGCAAGAAGCACTGATTTCTTACAGTAGGAAGTCAGTGCTTTTGCAGAAATTCAAGCGGCCTGTGTAGACAGCTGGCAAGTTTTTCCGGAAAATCGTCTGATTTTCTGGAAAAACTGGCCAGTCTAGACACAGTCCATATGTTTTGGGCAGCAGCCACCCTCATTTTAAAGGAAAGCACAACCTAATGCTGAACAGTTTTATTTTTTGTTTTTGTGTTCGTATGTTGCATTGTGAAGCCTTTGCTATAGCACTCAAGAATTTATATAATACTGAGCCAGAAGTTGAAGAGGGGGATGTTGTGGGAGTCCTGGCAGCTGCATCAGTGCTGCAGTTTCCTACCCTCTTCCAGAAGTAAGTATACATTGTATGTGTGTTTTCTTTATATCAAGTGATAGAGGCCTGTGCTTTTGGATTCTAGGACTAGTTGCCCTAGATGATTGTGACTGTTACAATCACTGCATCCACTGCCTGTAGTACAAGGATTCTTTACAACACATCACCTGCTCTTCCCAGCAGCCTTTCTATCAGACTGTTAACATATACAAGTGCACACACATGTACATTAGAAAGTGGCTGAATCTTGAGAGCAGAAGATGAATGCCAGGTTAATCCTACATATTGGTAATTTAGGTCACTTGTTTCTGATATGACTGAGTTAGTACATAGATAGCTGTGATATAGTAAGTGTAGAACAACTGATTCTGAAGCTGTTGAGAACCCTTCTGTACAAGGGCAGCATTTTGTCAGGGCAGGTAGATCACAGCATCTCATTAGATATCACGTTATTCTCTGTATCCTCCTTCTAAAATCCAAAGAAGCATCAGAACTGAGGGAGTTAATCACACTCAGAAAATCTGTTTAGTGCTCCTATTCCTCCAGATTGCTTTAGTTCCCCCATAACCAGTCATTCACTTGTGCCTGTATACCTTGCATTTAAAAACTTGTGTGAGTTGTTTATACTATAACTCTCTGCTCCTTAAAGAATCAAGTCTAGGGATGTGCAGGGTTAACTGGCTAATCAGTAATTATCACCTTAACAGGTGATGCTTACCAGTTAACCAATGGATGCTGGAGCTGCAAGTAAGGGGCTGCTGCAGCCCCACAGGGGGCCCACTGCAAATGGGGTCCTCCCACCTGCACCCCCTTTAATTGGTTAACCAGTTAAACATCACATTTAACTGGTTAATCAATTTAATGGGATTTTACATCCCTAGTCAAGTCCAAACATTCTTCTGGCTATATAAGGACTTAAGCATTATATATAATGCTTGCTGAATGGGTTACTTGATCTGCTAGTACTTTCTTATCTTATTTGACAAAGGCCTAGTTAAGGAAATGGAAGGTTTAATGGCCCACTTCTGAGTGTCCCCTGTAACCTGCATGAAAAGATGGCAGTAAAAATGTAGTTGGTATCACTTGGAAAACTAAATTTCTCTAATGCATCAAACATGGTTAACCAATTTAAAGGGCAAAATGAAGTGGACATAGTCTTTTTTATACGGCAGGACAGAGTACATCAGAAAGAAAGCATCACAATGAATTAATAATGTGCTATGTTGCAAACCATAACAATTAATGACTTAATGTTGAGGTTGCAACTGCAACAGATGATTATCAATGCTGCAGAAAAGGACCAAATGAAAACTGATTTCAACCACACCACACCAGCTCTATTGGAATGACCTAGTTCCTAGGAAGAGCTTTAGTTATATAGTGGCTTAACAATAAAATACAGCAACTAAATCCTCTTGCTCTATCTGGAATTGGCACATGTCAGTAGAATCAGGAATGTGCTAGTTAGATTAGGATAACCATTCTGATTAGCAGAGACTGATGGATATGCACTGGGCTGTGTCGCTCTGTACATGAATTGCTTTTGAAATAGAAGTATGAAAAACAACAAATTAAAACTCCCAGAAAGGTAAAATCATCTTGTTTATAACAGAGGAAGCAGCATACAAAGAGCAACACAGCAGGCCATTTATACCAGCAAAAACCAATTTATACCTATCAACCAGCCAGACTAGGTTTGTGGGTTACAACAGTTGTATGAGTCATTCATAACTACTTGTTCAGAACCCTTGAAATACTTTGTGCTGGAACTGTTCCCTACCAATAGTCCCAAATAAAGAGCTCCGCTGATTATGACAATTGACAGGGTAACAATGGAATGGGATATCCAAAAATTAGTAACTTCTTGACCAGTGTGAAAATGTCTTGAATAACAAATGAAAGTCCCCTGCATCTCCTCAGTCTTTCCAGCTAGTTGTATCTATCCACGAAAAGGAAAATGTTCTTTAAGGATCAGATCCAAAGCCCAGTGACATCAGCGGAAAGACTTATTGACTTCAATAAACTCTGGTCATGCCCTAAATCATGTAACCGATGACTTAGATAAATCTTCAGATTTTCAGTTCATTGCAATTCTATTTTTTGCAACCAATAATAGTTATATTAAGAACTTAACCATGTTTGTTGGTGTGAGCCACTTTGTAAAATTGTATTTCTAGGCTACCTAAGAATGTAGCACAGTTGAATTAATGTTCTTATACTTGTTCGTAGAGTTGAGGTTACCCATGCTACTCCATCTCAGCGTTTACACATGGCTGTAGCTAGCATAGAATAGACAGGGCCAAAGTTAGTTATCATGCATGTATGTTTGTTGTTATTACTTTCCCTCATGGCTTTTACTTAAAACTCAGCTTATAATGCTAGTTGAATTTCACTAGCATTTCTGTATAGTAGACTATGTTTATTGCTGCTGGTGAGCCTGCTGGCATAAGGGTGTTTTGCGCTGCCTGTAGCCCACATTCTACAGACAGTTTATTTTGCTTCTCAATTAGTATATTTTTAGTCTCTTGGCACATGGACCCTGCTTGTGCATCCTTAGGGTGAGAGGATGGAAACATACATGGTTGTCACCCAACGGAAGCACAAAACTACACCCTTGATCTGCCAGAAGCCCTGAAATGAATCATCCATTGGTTTGTAATTTTACTGGAAAATGTTTTTACAAATGATTTTTTCCCTTGAGTTGGCCAAATGAGTAGCTCTTGGCAAAGGACACTTGACCTCAGTAGCTATGAATAGGATAACTTATTTCTCACAGACAAAAAGGACATAAGTCATACCTCTCTTCTACAACTATGTGCTCACCCACATTTGCCCTGAGGTGTCTGGGCTAGAAGCAGAATTCTAAAAGTAAAACAAAAAGGAGATGATGGATACTAATATTTAAAATGAAGCATCAAAGTCATTCAGTTGGTGACCAATTTTTTGAATTGTTGAGCATCCTCAAGTCTACTAATTTCAGCGTTCAGAGTGATTTCATTTGGCTCTGACTTATGCTTGTAAAAGTGCTTTGTAAAAGGGATACTTACTAAAGCAATGTACAGATATTCCGTGTACTATATCTCCAAAACAATCATTCCAAAATAACTTCTCCCTTTTTCCTCCTGAACCCACTGCTCTGTGTCCTTCTCTGTAACAACTGATGACTCTATTATCATTACTGTAGCTTAGGCTCTGCAACTCTAGCACAGCCTTTGACTCTTCCCTTTTGTCACGTGCAGTTCCTTGCTCAGTCTCGTCATGTCTTCTCTCTCAGTTACACCAAACTCTCCTCTCCTCTCTGTCTCCAATATTAAAGCCTTTATCAGGGCTTTGGTCACCTCTAGTCTTCACCAGGGTAACCTTCTCCTTTCTTGTCTACCCTCTCATCACTTCGGTCTATTCAAAATGCAAGTGAATTCTTGGACTTGTCATGCCTTCTATTACGCAGCCCTATCCATGCTTGGAACAGCCTCTCGCTGCAGTTCCCTAAGCCAATTTTGTAAAGAATCCTTTCTTCCTTCATTTTACAAAGAGACTTATGCTATCTCTCCTTTCCTTGAACAGTTGCCCATATCGTGTCTTGTGTGCAACTTCCTGTCTGTCTTACCTTAGGAGTTCTGACTTGTTTTGTAAAGAATGTTTAAATTTACCATATAAATTATTACTGTTAAGGATGATAGGAAAGTATGATAAACTGATGGATAATGAGTAAACTGAGGCACAGATAGGCTACGTAAGTACTTTATACAACTTAGGAGTAACTGGAGTGTTTTTTTGCCTGGTCAGTGCTTTAACCAATAAACCACATTTTCCTGTTTTTTATAATGCTGCAATATTTTATATTTTGCTTTTAAAACTGGTTATTTCTTTGTGCTAGGTGTGTTTCTATTATGAAGAGCGGAATTTGCTCATCCAATATCTGTAGCTATTATTGTGCTGCTTGCAAGGTGAGGTAGGAATGTTACCAAAGATTTTTTAAAAAATCTCTTGAGTAGTGTTGCTTCAAGCTATATCTCACCCCTCCATAGATAGGTCAAACTGTCTTAAATGCGCTAGAGTCCTATTAATACATTCTTTCAGGTTATTTGTAACATCATACTGGGTATTTCTATTACACTGCTATGAACACTCTGTGGGGATTACAATCTACTATATATTTGAGAGAGTTTGTCTGTCTGTCTGTTTGTTTGTTCAAAAACTCCTAAACAGTAAGATGTAGGCTTGCCAAATTTGGTATATAGCTTCCTCATTTCATAACTTAAAGCAAGATAAGTGTTTGGTTGTGACAGGAAAATGGGACATTCCTGGAATGGGATTGCTTCTCATAAACGCAAACAGAAAAGAGACAGAATCACCCGGCAGGTGCAAGGAGTTGGCTGGGGGCACTCCTCATCCAGAACTGCTCCATCCCCAAGCCTTTCACCCCCTAGGCATCCTTTAGGGAGGGTGGGGGGGCTGAAATCCTTCCTCTCCTCCCCCCATTTCATATGGGGACATTGTTGGCTGTTTCCCTTCCTCAGGGATTGAGGAGATAGTGCTCAGTTTGCTTCATTCCTCACTCTGTCTGGGGAGCACAGAGGGCAGACAAACCTGGACCTGCCTCAGCCAGGGGACATGCACCCCTCGCCAAGTTTTCCCCACTGGAGCTGCAATGGCCATGGAGAGGCACTTCTCACCTGGCCCCAAGCTGCTGCAGTGAGATGGGGCTGGGGTAATCCTCTTTCCCCAGGGCAGCCTGCACGCTGAACCTCTCATCTCCACCCCAGAGCAATGATTTAAATGAAGCATGTGCTTTTTTATTTTATTTTCCAAACAACAAAAATTGAGTTAAGGGCCTGAGCAGCACCAGGTAAATCTTCTAGTATGAACTATAACACCTAGTTTAGGTTGTTGGACCTAAATGTAAATGTTGAGTATTTCACCAACTACTTAACATTTTAATATTCTAAAAACCAACATGATCTGGGTTATGGATTTTTTTTTGCAATTTCCATTTCAATTTGGAACAGGCCAGATCCTAATAATTGTGAGCATTATGGTAACAATAAATAAAAGTGTAAAATAGCAATTGAATTCATGGTGATAGCACATGCATATCGTTGATGTTTTAACCATTTTGATGAATAATTGCATTTTCTCTCAACCCACTTTGGTTGGTTCTGTATATGAACTGGTATACTACTTCCAGTTTTGACCACAAGAGGGGACCCAGGGTTTATAGATTTCTCTGCACATACTTTATTATTCTCTACTTTGCTGTTTCTTAATCAGTACAAACAGGAAACCCTGGTGACAGACTGTGAAAGGTGGCTAGAAGTGAACCTTGTTCCTCAGTTGAGCTCTCAGATCCATCTACGGAAACTACCACAAGAACTGTTGCAGAAAGTACTTAGATCTACCAGGTCAGAGTGATGTACACTTCATTGCTTTCTGAACATGCAAATATTCTTTGCTCCCTGTGCACCCCCATCCCAATCTCCCTGTGCACACACCCCGATACTGTCCTGATCAAGTATTCAGTGAACATTTCCAATAAATATTACTTGTGCCCCTAAAGGAAACGACCTATTAAGCAAGCAGTTCAAGATAATAACTAAGGGCATGTCTACACTACAGCACTAATTCGAACTAACTTAATTCAAATTAGTTAATTGGAACTAAGGTAATTCGAACTAGTGCATCTAGACCTAAAAACTAATTCGAATTAGTGTTTTGCTAATTCGAACTAGCATGTCCACATTGAGTGGACCCTGAACCAAAGTTAAGGCTGGCCGGAACAGGTGCCGGAAGGGCATCAGGTTAGAACTTAGACTAGCGTGGAACTGCTACCTCAGGCTAGCTGAGTGCTGTGCTTAAAGGGATCTGACCCCCACCCCGGACAGACAGTTCTCAGGGTTCCCCGCTCGCTTGTCTACCTCGATGAGGGACAGCAAAGCAGTCTTGTCTTGGAGTGCCCTGAGTGCCCGCACTGGGCACATCATAACACTTGGTCATCAGCCTGGCTGCACTTGCCATCCAGGGGGGTCAATCGGGGGGCTGTCAGGGTCTAGGAGACGCTGCAGGAGAGCTTCCACCCCAAGGAGCCCGCAGAGCCACCCCAGTCCTCGCCATCGGGGGCTCGTGCCCCATTCCTGCTTCACCTCCTTCCACTTACCGCTCCCAAGCCCCCCTTCCTGATGTAAAAAATAAAGGACACGTGTGTTCAAAAATAGAAACTCTCTTTATTTAACAAAACTGGGAGGGGGGGGAGAATTAACCTCTGGGGAGACTGGGAAAAGGAGGTGCAGGAGGAGAAGAGAGAGGGTGGGACAGGGGAGGGAGAAACCTGGGAGGAGGGAGCTGGAAGGGGGAAGCCAGGGGAAGATGGAGGAGGGGAAGTATAAAACTATGGTACGCCATATCTTCAGTACTGTGTACAGATGTGGTCTCCTCACCTCAAAAGAGATGTTTTGGCCTTGGAAAGGGTTCAGAAAAGGGCAACTACAATGATTAGGGGTTTGGAACATGTCCTATATGAAGAAAGACTAAAAAGACTGGGACTTTTCAGCTTAGAAAAGAGGAGAATGAGGGGGGGATATGATAGAGGTCTATAAAATCATAAGTGGTATGGAGAGGGTGCATAAAGAAAAGTTCTTCATTAGTTCCCATAATAGAAGGACTAGAGGACACCAAATGAAATGAATGGGTAGCAGGCTTCAAACTAATAAAATAAAGTTCTTCTTCACAAAGCAAATTGTCAACCTGTGGAACTCCTTGCCACAGGAGGTTGTGAAGGCTAGAACTATAACAGAGTTTAAAGAGAAGTTAGATAAAGTCATGGAGGTTGGGTCAATGGAGTGATATTAGCCAGGGGGTAGGAATGGTGTCCCTGGCTTCTGTTTGTGGAAGGCTGGAGATGGATGGCACGAGACAAATGGCTTGGTCATTGTCTTCAGTCCATCCCCTCCAGGGTAGCTGGTGTTGGCCGCTGTTGGCAGACAGGCTACTGGGCTAGATGGACCTTTGGTCTGACCCAGTACGGCCGTTCTTATGTTCTAAGCTCAGGGCGCAGGGTCGGGGGTCTCACTGGACCACCTTGATTTTCATGAAAACCTGCTCCTGGGTTCACATGTGGCCTTTGGTGGCCAGGCTGGCAGCTATCCTGCCCTAGACGACCACTTTCCTGTGCCTAGTGCAGAGGTCGTGGACGTTGGAGGCCTCCCCCCAAACCTGGATGAGGTCCACGATCTCCTCACTAGACCAGGCGGGCGCCCGCCTCTTGCAGCCCCGGGCAGGCTCCTGGTAGCCGCCAGCCTAGTCCCAGGAAGAGGCGGAGGGCTGGGTGGCAGTGGGTAGCTGGCTCATGCCGTGCCAGGTGCAGGGTCTGCTGGCTGGGTGCTGGCAGGCTTGCACCTGGCACAAGCACAAGCACCGTAGCCAGACCGTGCCCCTTTAAGGGCTCTGGGTCCAAGAGGGGGGCAGAAGAGTTTCCTTGGTTTGGCCCAGAGTGGCCACCAGGGAAAGCTGGGGAGGGCTAGCCTCCCACTAGTTCGAAGTAAGTGGCTACACAGCCCTTAGTTCGAACTACTTAATTCGAACTAGGCATTAGTCATCGTAGAATGAGGTTTACCTTGTTCGAATTAAGTTTGAACTAGCGGTTTGTTTGTGTAGCGCCTATGAAAGTTAATTCGAACTAACGGCTGTTAGTTCGAATTAACTTTGTAGTGTAGACATACCCTTAAGACTTTCCCTTCAGATATCAAAACATTTGTACAGACTTGGAGTTACGGCGTTGTTGCATAGAATATTTGCCCTATTGTGGTGTTTGTCAGAGAAAAATTCTAATGGCCAGAAAACTTCTGGTGAGGTTAATATTGGTTTCATTTCAAAACAATTTGTGGATTTGCAAAAAAGTTCAGCATATCAACAAAGCTAACTTTCTTTACTGCTAAATACTCATCTGTATTGTATAGATGGGACGGGCGTGTTTCCCCTGTGCTAAATGTTGTTTCTCTGGACCAAAATCCCACTTGGTAATTGCTACTATTAAGAGATGTGAGAAATCAAATGTAAGTATCTTAGTTAAAAATAAGCAAATAATACCTCATCGTAGGGGCGAAGCTAGCTTGGGTTTACCGGTATGTGATAAAGAGCTTAAGAGGTATTCCTCGAGATGTATCTGGCTGCAGGCTACATAATGATCATTTGGTGCTCTATGTATGCAAAATGAGAAGATATCACTGCATTAGTTGTTATCGTTCATGTTAAAAAATGGCATGATGAATGAAAGATTCTACTTTACCTGTAAAACTCTGCTTTCTGTAATATCTTTTCAGCCATGCATTTCATCTGCTTGGATTCCAGTTGTGTGTTAGTACTGTGTATGGAATACAGAATACATAGCCTCCTCCTACAGACTTAGCTGTCTCATTTTATCTTCCAGACCTCTCTTCTATATTTCCCTCCTTTTCAGGTGCTAACACGCACAACTACAGCTCATTCCCTACACTCTCTTCCAAGTTGTCAGTCCTCCATATCAGATCTGATATTCTTATGCCCAATAGGCAAATTTCTGGGTGGATCTCATGCTATGACTCCTCACAAAGCCATCTATTTCTTTTTTCTTTCTCATGCTGGAATCACCTGTGACCACACCCTGCCCTTCCCTGGTGCTCAGGCACTTTACACATACAATAGAAACAAATTGCTTTCATGGAGGAAAAGTGTAGTTTAATAATTCAGGAAAGTAACAATTTCCCAATAACTGGAA
Organism: Pelodiscus sinensis; assembly: GCF_052426305.1. NCBI lineage: Eukaryota > Metazoa > Chordata > Testudines > Trionychidae > Pelodiscus > Pelodiscus sinensis. The sequence continues at coordinate 55,652,794 of NC_143059.1, read as the reverse complement.
AGATACTGCTGTAAATAGCGAAATGTGATACATATTAAAAATTTGATTTTAATAGGCAGGACTGACTGAGCTGTTCATTGAGCTGGAACTCAGGTATTTTGGCCTACTAGGTGCAGATAGGTCATTACACTGATCTACAGTATTTCTTAAGCTGCAGAGTTCAGTCTAAATGTGAAGTATAGTTAGTTATTTTCCAAATATCTTTAGAAGCCTAATCTGCAATTCCATTCCTGATGCTCTTCAATTGTAATTTTAAGTAATCTCTGGCATTTATTCTTTTCCCTAGATGACAATTCAAGCAATCCACAGCAACCTGAGATTAATATATCATTTCTTCTTGGCAGGTTGTTTACATTCAGTGAATTCCACCTCCTGAAAACAACACTTTGTTGGACCTATCTACAGCTAAACCCAAGAGTTCAGATAATACCATCTCATGAAACAATCCTAAAGTACTTTAGCAGGTAACAGTGTGAATGAGCTAATAAAAAACCTTTCTATCAACAGTATGATGGAACACAAACATTACTTTGCAGTGTGACTTCCTGTGCCTCCCGGAATTAGATCTTAAATAAGAATCCATTGCAGAATGCATGCTTTGAATTAATCTTTGAACATTGGGGTAAAAAATGATAGAACTTTGTTTCTCACTTGGTAATTCTAGTATATATCTGCAGTTTACTTGGCACAGTGTCCCAAACATGGCATAGTACTATACAGGCAATTTATCTCAAGATCTAAAATTAATTCCAATGTACCTTAAATCATATTTGGGATATTATAAAGGTAATAAATACTACAATAGTAATAATCTGTATTCATAGTTAGAAGACAAGCAGTATAATTATGAACATGCATTTGAATTTAATTGATGCTCTAAATGTTCTTAAAACACATCGTACTCATAATGAAATATGATAGTCTGGAGTGACTGTTCAAGAATAAACTTGCTACATGTGAACATTTAGTTCCGCATACCCAGGTTTTTATTTTCTTTGTCATCAGAATCAACTGTAATAAGCCCTGATGTTATACTAGGTCATTGTAAACCTTCATAATTAAGCCTGTTGAAATCAATCTGCCAATGGCATGCTGGAAGAAGAAATGGAGGAGATAGATGTCAGTGGTACTGCTGCTAGAGGTTCATTTAGACCTCTGTTTATTTTCACCATCTGTGGTTTGCTGAATTGGTATTTTTAATGAATAGAATGATCTAGATTGACTACTGCTGGTGTTAGGGGCTAGCTGGGACAGCTGTGCTTCAAGGAAAATTGACTTTCAGGGAAGAGCAGGCACATGTACTGTTATTTTCCATGTAGAGATCTCAAAGCACTTTGGAAGAGGATAGGTAGAATTGTTCCCATTTTAGAAATGGGGAAACAGTGACACAGAGGGAGATCTGCCTGGGGTCACACAAGTCATGGACAGAGACAGAGCTGTACTTATCTCCTGATTGCCCTATCCAGTAGATCTCTCTGCCTTACCTTTCTATTGGGAGTTCTCTCAAGGAGGTTTTGATGGTGTGTACCAACCCCACACTGGGCCTGAAGAGGTTAAGGGTGCAATCAGCCCTGCACTCTTATATCTGCATAGGGGTCAAGTTTGGAGGGAGGCATTAAGAAGGCTAAGCCTGGTTCATCTGGGCTTTTACCAGGGAGGAGAGCAGGTGCCTGGCTCTCACTCAGTGAGAGAAGCCTGAACAGAGTCATAGAGCTAAGGTGAACTACTGGCAGATAGAGGCTCCCTGAAAAAAGACAGTCCTGAAACAGGGAGTTTAAGGCAGTTGGGAAGAAAACTAGGAATAGGTGAGCCTGACTAGGACTTTGCCGGTGATGGAAAGGACTACAAGGGGCAGGAGGATTCCTGCTGAGTCAGGCAGTGTGTGAGAGAAAACTCTCTTGCAGCAGAGCCAGCGGAATAGTAAAAAAGAATCCCAGAGGTGGGCTGATGGAAGAGGAGTAGCGAGAAAAGAGTGATAGACTGGGGGAAAGGACCAAAGCAAAGAGCTCAAGACAGGGCAAGGTGTAGGGAGCGGTTGGGGGAGGCAGTGAAGGGGTTTGTGTGGTTAGGCCTTGATTGCTTATTCAAGGATCTTGGGACCAGAATGCAGTGGAGAGGGAGGGCTGGAGTTCCCACAGCAGCCCAAAGAAGTAGAATGAAAACCTAGCACGTGCTCCCCCACTGCAAAAAGTCCAAATTTCGACCAAGAGTCCAATGTGAAGTTAAAAAGCTATTAGTTGTTGAACTACTGGTTTACCCTGGAAGGGGGAGGACTCTGGGCACGTCTACACAGCCGGGCTTAACTGGAAATAAGCTACGCAAATTGAGCTACATCAGTTGCATAGCTTATTTCAAAATAGCTTATTTCAAGTTTTGGTGCTGTCTACACTCTTCCTCCGACTTCCAATACTCCTCATAAAGTGAGGGTTACAGGAGTGCCCTTCGCCCCCCCCCCACCCTTTATACGTCCTTCATTTCAGCTGTATGTCCCGAATAAGCAAGTTCCAGTCTCGTCCAGCACGTGTGTCTAAATTCGGGCTTACCACCCCTCTTGGCCTCCGGACTGTGGGGTGCAGGGTTGGGGGGCCCGGACCCTCCCTCTCTTACGGGCCCCAGCCCAGGGCCCTAAGGACAGGCTCTAGTAGCATCCCTGTCCGGCTGGTGGGGTTAATACTTGAAACTCACCAGCCCACCAGCAAGTCCTCAAATGCCCTGCCCCAGGCTGCTTCCTACCCCGCTAGCTGCGACGGCGTTCCCCTTCCCTTGTCCTCCTCCTCCTCCACTCCAAACTCTCCTCTCACTCCCCAGCCTCTCCAGGTTCTCCTCCTTCCTGTCTCCTCAGGTTCTCCCTGGCCCTCCTTTTCATCGTCTCCCGGAGTCGTTCTCCCTGATGTCACCTGCTGACCCCGGGAACATCCTGACGCCTCCGACGTAGCCCGGAGCGTGGGGTTCCCCCCCACGTCCGGCCCCACGCCTGTCAGCTGGGCTGTGGCCGCCGAGCAGCATGTGCAAGGGGCCCGTGTTGCCTGGCTCACCACAAGGAGTACATGCACCACCGTGGGAGTAGTGCGGGGCGGATCGGCCCCAGCTGAATGGGGCAGCTCCGACTCGTCACAAGGAGTCAGAGTAAGAAGCCCTCCAGCTTGACAGTATTTCAGCATTATGTCGAAATAACTGCTGGCTGTGTAGACACAGATTATGTTATTTCATGTTGTTGTGTAGACATAGCCTATGTGATCTGCCCAGAGGGCTGAGTTGCAAGAAGAGGCAGATCACCCTGGGGCAGGCACAGCTGTCATCTGGGGGAGCTGAAGAAAGGAAAGCCTGCGATGTCATGCCCAGTCTCTGCAGGGAGGGCAAGTTGGCTGTGAGTCACATGCTTAAAGCAAGCAGGTTTAATTTATAGCTGAGGAAGCAGAAAGAAATATGCTGAATCATGTGTCATAATCCACATCCAGTTCCTTGTCAGAATAAAATATAGGCCAGATTCACCACTGTTCCTTTTCTACATGGGTAGTATTGAGGAGCTTTAAGCCACCTTTGTGCCTCCTGAATTCTGAACTGGGCTTCTCCTGGTTGGACTGTCTTATTTTATCCCTCAAGGGGCCATTAGCGGAAGTACAATGTGCTCCAGCCATTTGCTCCTTCCTACACTATCTCCTGGGCCAATTTGCTACACTTTCTTGCATCAGAAATTGCACTGGATTCAGGAATAGAGCCATTATGTCAATTCAGTGCTGGGCGATGTACCCACCTTAGGAAAGGAGGATTCTGTGGGGGCCACAAGGGCAGTATACAGTGGTCAAGCACAGGGCAAAACCTGTATTTAAATGTATGTTTTTCAGTTAAATCACTGTCTCATATTATTCTTTATGCATTGTAAGTTTATGCTATGATCTGATACAACATATTGATATTTATAACATTTGAAGAGGGAACATGATGTATTTGTTGTAGCTTTAACATCAAATAATGCACATACAATTGTACTGGGCACTAAGGGCAGTTAGGTAGTAGTAGTAGCAATAATAATACATATAATTAAAGAATTCTAGATTTCAGGAAGATCAGATATAGCCAGGTTTTGCAATCAAACCCTAATGCAACAATAGGAGCCAAAAACTCACAAGCAATAAGGGAAGACTTACACAAGACAGTGAGAAAAATGCACAGCCCCTCTCCCCCAAATAACAGAAGAGAGAGCAACATATAAACACCTTCACATGAACAGTGTTTTTAAGGTAGTATTTATGATAGTAATTGGAAGCTGGTTTATTGTACTTTCCATTGATAGTTGTAGATACTGGTATTCCAGACACTGTTGCATATATATTTATATAAGTCCCAATTCTGCACATCCTGTGTGAGGAACTGGGACCTATCTAAACTTCCACTGAAGTCAGTGGGACTCTGTGAGGTTATGATGTGCATCTCTTTGTGGGATCAGGGTTAGAGTTTCCATACCTGTTCTCCACGTTCCTTTCAGGGCAGCCCAGATTAGGGTGGTATCCTATATTTAACACTAACCCATCTACCCCTAATTTGTGCCCATTGCAGAATCATGAACAGAGCTGATTGCAAGAAAAGATTATGTCCCTTAGATGGGCCCTGAGATGTATTTGGATCAGGAGGTACTTATCCAAGGACAATTTATTTCTGCAATTAATTGCATCCATGAATTCCTACCATTAATTAGATACAAGTAGAAAATGAAATGGAGGTTTTAAAATCCGGCCCATGTTTGTTGTGTATTATTGTGGGCTCTCAAGATGCAGCAGCACAGAGAAGGCTGCACACTTAATTGATGCCACCTAATTGTTTTTTAGTGAGAATTACTAACACTTAGTGGTAGCTGCTGGGCTAATGAGACAATTAGCTCAGAAGAGGGGAGCATATGGTTTTGCCTACCCTGATGCTGTAAATCAGCATAAATTACGCTACTTAAGTTATATATGTTTTAAAATGATGTCTACACCACACTGTGTCCATGGGAGGTACTCTCCCATTGACATTGCTTCTGTCTCTTGTTGAGGTGGATTAATTAAGTTGAGGGGAAAGCATTCAGACACCAGAGCTGTTAAACTGATTTTCTAGCCTGATGTATTTGGGAGGAATAAGAAATAAGGAGAAACTCGGAGGGTTAGCCTGGGAGGAGGAGAGAGGACATGTAGAAGACTCTTCCTGCTAGTTTCCCATGCTACATCCTGTCCTTTTGGGAACCAGAGGATTAAAGGTGCATGTAGTGGCAAAGAAATAGATGGGTGGGTTTGTGTGACAGACCACAAAAACAGGCTAGGCAGTGCTGATCACAGGGCAGCTGATGAAGAACCCTGTGACCATTATAAAAACAAAGTTTAAACATCATATTGAAAATTCCTGTCTCCATATATTATCTTTGGCTCCAAGAGCTAGCACTTAATGCAGTGTAACTCAGCAAACCTCCATTGATTTATGTGCTACAATTACACCAATTTACACCTATGAAATCAGTGAGCACTTCAACAGACACAGCAGGGGAAACAACATAGTGGATAAAAGGTCTTTATCAATCTCATTTACTTTCATATAAATCACTGGTAACTCCATATAATCAATGAATCATATATCTTTTCTTTACACCAGTGAAAGTGAACTCACAATCCAGTCTTAAATGTGTTGCCTGAATCACTTGAAAGCCACTTTCTAAAATTAGATTTTGACATTTTATTCTATTATGAAACAGATGTTGATGCCAACTGTGTTTGGCTAGAACTCGCTCTTAGCACTTTAGCCAATTTGTTTTTATTGGGTAATGATGGAGAGATTTCAAAATCCTTCAGATTTATTAATTTTGAGCTAGACTGAGTGTAGACAGCCCTTAAACTGTGCAGTGACTCCTTGCCACATGTTTAGCAAAAAGCCAGGTATTAATTACTGCAGGATGTATGACACATCTGAGCCCATAAAAGTCTCTCTCGTGGCAGCTGTCACCTTGGGAGGTGGGAGAAGAGAGTCAATTTCCCAGAATTAAATGCAACAGTGATGCAGGGTATGAAAGAAAGAACTAAAATAGTCATTAAAAAATGAAAAAAAGTTTCCTCTTAAGGGAAGGGAAATTTGAACAATGTTTTTATTCCAGCTATCCTATAAGTTCAAAAGATTCAGTAATGCTTCTTACCACAAACTGGGTTTGAAGGATTTTTTTTTATTACTGTTGGAATTTCTGATTCAGACCGAGGCCATGCTGGTAATTTCAGTCTTTGTGTTCAAGAGAAGGGTAGAGGGCAGGACTTAGGAATATAAATCTGTTGTTGGTAGATCTCACAATTTTATTGTACGTCTCACAATATCTGATATTGTCTTAAAGCCCTAGCTCCAGAAAGCAAGTAATCGGAGAATCTTTTTTTTAATGAAAGTTAAGATTTTTAGATCTTGTGATTACCAAGGAAAGCCTGAAAACTTGAAACCGAGTATACCCCAAGGCTCAGAAAATAGAAGGTAAATAAAAAGAACCCCCAAATCATTTTTAACAATCATGATTTTTAAGTCAATCTCCTGATTTTGGGGGACTACTCATGATTTTTTGATGGTTGGAGTCTGCAATATAGTAGGTGCAACTAGTATAAGAACTGTATCTAATAATACCCTGGTTTAGGTCAGCCATGTCTTTTTTGGAGCTTGTACTTTGACATTCAGCAAGTAGGACTCTGTGTACTTTGAACAATGGGACTCTCCTTAGAGGTTAAGGACTAATTCATATCAGTAGGGGAAAGTTTTAATGTCCACTTTGCACCAACTGGGCATGTACACAACTGCCTATTTATGGTACAATGTAGTGGAGAATCAAGCCTTAATTCAGGGCACAATTTGGATGCTATTAAAGGCAGTAACAAATATCATATTCATCTATCTAAAATATTTCTTGGGTAATCACCACAATAGTATCAGAGCACCTGTGAAGAATAAGTTTTATCTCTATGAGAGGAATTTATGACTGAATAAGACTGCTGAAGTCATGGGGTTTCTTTTTGTTTGTTTAGTGAAAATTTTCATCACTTTTTGGTTTATTTTTTAGTCTTTGTAGTAGCTTTTTTTTTCCTTTTGAAATATGAGAATATGAAAAACCCGATACACCAACACTTCACATTTTTGAAACCTAGACAGGTAAAATATTTTTTAAAAATGCATGTACATTGTTGGCAAGAAAGAAAAATTTTACACCTATAGTCTTACTTTTTTTCTCTCCCTACATTTCCTCCCTGAAGCTGTTTCAGTGAATATTTACACATATGCACATTGGTCACCATTAAAAAGTCAACATTTACTAATTGTTACCACATGCCAACATTTTAGCATCCTTCCCCCATCTTTTCACAACACAGCTTCTGTTTCCTTACTTTATGTTGCCTTCTTATCTTCTTCCATCTCTGGTGATTTTAGTAGATAGTAGGGTCTCTTTTGTATCTTAGGTCTGCTGCCCCTCACTCCATAAAAATCTTTGGTGGGGAGGAAACAAGTGGTCTGCCACCCAAGGTTACAACAGAAAACAACACAGAGCTTCTCCCTATACTACCAGAGCCAACAGAAGAAGCTTTGGAACATTGCAATGCTCCACAAGACCTTGTAACCTCCCCTGTTAAGGCTTATGGAAGATGTTCTCATTTTTTCTCACTAGCATGTAAAAAATGCTCACATCGTAGTCCCTCCTGCCGAGAAAAATCAAACTGGGTTTCTCAGCACATGGATGACTCAGCTAATCAGAAAATAGAAAGAATACCTTGTGACTTCAGCCATATGTATAATTCCAGTTCAATACTTTCATTTTAATTTTATTGCATATATTTTGCTAATAACCAGATATGCAAAATATTTTGTGCCCAATTTCAGTATTTTGGTGTCCATATATCACAGCCAGGAATTCCCCCACCCTCCTGTAAAGAGGATATGTCAGGGGTGATCCGCACAGCACCAGATGTTTAGGTGTGATTACCACCCAGCGTAAGTTAGAACCAGTCCTGAGATTGCTTTCCCACAAATGGGAGATTGCACGGGTAGCTTTAAATGATGTTTGCTCGCCAGCCCTCCTTGCTTTGCTGAGCAGAACTCAGCTGCTCTGAGGAACTGCTCTACCTGGTAAAGGCAGCTTCATTAAATCAAAAGCAAAATCAACTTGCATCTTTTACATTTTGCATCAGATATTTCACCCAGCTCAGCTACTCATAAGAACATAAGAAGGGCCATCGTGGGTCAGAGCAAAGGTCCATCTAGCCCAGTATCCTGTCTTCCAACAGTGTCCAATGCCAGATGCCCCAGAGGGAGTGAACAGAACAGGTAATCATCACATGATCCCTCTCCTGTCATCCATTTCCAGCCTCTGACAAACAGAAGCTAGGGATATCATTCCTACCCATCCTGGCTAATAGCCATTGATGGACCTAACTGCCATAAATTTATTTAGTTCTTTTTTTAACCCTGTTAAATTCCTGATCTTCAGAACATCCTCTGGCAAGGAGTTCCACAGGTCGACTGCACTGCGTGAAGAAAAACTTTCTTTTGTTTGTTTTAAACCAGCTACCTATTAATTTCATTTGATGACCCCTAGTTCTTATGTTATGGGAACAAGTAAATAACTTTTCCTTATTCACTTTCTCTATAACTGTCATGATTTTATATACTTCTATCATATCCCCCCTTACTCTCCTCTTTTCTAGGATGAAAAGTCCCAGTCTTTTTAATCTCTCTTCATATGGAACCTGTTCCAAATCTCTAATCATTTGTGTTGCCCTTTTCTGAACCTTTTCCAAAAGCAATATATCTTTTTTGAGATGAGGCGACCACATCTGTAGACACTATTCAAGATGTGGGCATTCCCTGGTTTTATAGAGAGGCAATAAGATATTCTCTGTCTTATTCTCTATCCCTTTTTTAATGATTCCTAACATTGTTTGCTTTTTTGACTGCTGCTGCACATTGAGTGGATGTTTTCAGAGAACTATCCACAATGACTCCAAGGGTATGTCTACACTAGCTCGTTAATTTGAGCTAGGTAGGCAAATGAGGTGACCGGAGTTGCAAATGAAGCCCGGGATTTAAATATCCCGGGCTTTATTTGCGTGTTCCCATCTGGTCGCCATTTTGAAATTTCACTAGCCCGAACTCACTGCCGCGCGGCTACACGTGGCAGTGAAACATTAATTCAAACTAAGTCCTTAGTTGGAATTAACTGTTATTCCTCTTTCCATGAATGGTTATAGCTAAATTAGTCCCCATCATATTGTATGTATAGTTGGGATTATTTTTTCCAATGTACATTAATTTGCATTTATCAACATATGAACTAGAACTAGAGCAGAATGGGACACTTTGTTAGTGAGGGAGCCTCTGGACTCTTGGGTTCCATTCCAGGTGCTGGAAAGGAGTGTGCTCTAATGGGCAGATGTTTCTGCTTGTTTTCCTTAAGCTTGACCCCTTTAGTCTCCATAGTAGTTTAGGCAGCCCAGAGAGCAGCAGGGCTGGCCAGTCACGGTAGCAGCATTTGGTTCTGAGGAGTGTGCAGAGGGCCTAGTAAAACAACCTACAGTCACTCTTCCCAAGTGGAACCCATGTTTTTTTCAAGTCCCTTTCCCCTGCCACAGCAGTTAAGGAGCTTAGGTAGAAAGGGAAATCCTTCCCGTAGGTGAGAGTCTGGCATTTAACACTGACTCACTGCATGCTCTTAGGCATATACATTCATTTTTGTGCTTCAGTTGCCCCATTTGTTAGATTAATAGATTTCAATGGTCATTCTGACTGAGTTCAAGACTTAGCCCATTTATTATTTTTATTAAACCATATCCTGAACTTTACGGAGAATCTCCAAGGCGGCAAGCCTTTCAGGGCCTACCCCATTAGCCTTATTCAGTTTGGGGTAGCAGACTGTACAGAGAAACCAGGCACGGCTGTTGCCTACTGTATCTGACAGTGTTATGAAACATCAATTCTTTCTTACCCTAAAAACAAGCATTTGCAACAAAGATAATTTCTTCTAATGGTTACATGAATTTGCTGTGTGTTAATCTCTTTCTTACGTGAGTAAATTCTACTCATATGCAGTCATTTCTCCTTCAAAACAAATAGAAGTGGGGGAAACCCCTTTTAAGTTCCTTCAGCACTTTCTGAGATGAGAAACAGTAATAATGGAGGCCTAGTCAGCACTGACCTTTTCAATAATGGGCAGGTACTTTTACTGCCACAAACATGAATGGGAAGAATTACAACTCATTTCTGGTCTGTAATGATCTCTTTAAAAAACATAGTACTCAGCAGTTGAAAATACGTGGGAGCTATGGGTGCTAAGCAACTCTGAGAATCAGACCACCAATATTAGTCTGGGGCTGGTTTTGTTTAATATCTTTATTAATGACCTAGATGAGGGGATGGTTTGCACCCTCATCAAATTCACAGATGAAACTAAGCTAGGGGGAGAGGTAGATACATTGGAGGATAGGGTTCAGAGTAACTTAAACAAATTGGAGGACTGGGCCAAAAGAAATCTGATGAGGTTCAACAAGGAGATGTTTAGAGTCCTGGACTTGGGATAGAAGAATCCCAAGAACTGTTAGAGGTTGCAGACTGGCTGGCTAGGCAGAAGTTCAGCAGAAAAAGGCCTGGGGATTAGACGCTGGATATGAGTCAACAGTGTGCCTTTGTAGCCAAGAAGGCTAACAACATGTTAGGATACATTATATCTAGAGAAGTGATTATTCCCCTTTATTCAGCACTGGTGAAGCCACATCTGGAGAATTGCATCCAATTCTGCCCTCCCTCCCCCCATTACAGAAAGTAGGTGAAAGCATTGGAAAAAGTCCAGAGGACAAAGAAAATGATTAGGGGTCTGGAGTGCATAACTTACAAAGAGAGGCTGAGGGATTTGGGCTTATTTAGTCTACCAAATAAAAGAATAGGAGGGATTTGATAGCAGCCTTTAACTACATAAAGAGGATGGAAAGTGGCTGTTCTCAGTGGTGCCAGCTGACAGAATGTGGAGCAATGGCCTCAAGTTGCAGTGAGAGAGGTCCACGTTGGATATTAGGAAAAACTATTTTACTAAGAGGGCGGTAAAGCACTGGAATGGGTTACCTGGCGGGGAGGTAGAATCTCCATCTCTAGAGGTTTTTAAGTCCCAGCTTGACAAAGACCTGGCTGGAATGATTTAGTTGGGGTTGGTCCTGCTTTGGGCAGGAGGTTGGACTTGATGACGTCCCGAGGTTTCTTCTCTTCATATGATTCTGTGATTTCCTTTTAAAGCTTCCTTTTATGAGTTGTTGCAGTTGCAAACAGTGTCCTTCAGACCTGCAGTTGTATTCTTTGCAGTAGTGAAGGTTATACTCCTATCTGATACATCTGTGGTGAACTATCTATAGAAAACTGCATGAAAACACCTATGAATTACATAAGAAACAAAGCAAGAGCCTTGATAGATTTGCTTCGCTAATACCTACCTGGGAAATATAGGGTGAAAGACATTTTGTCTTATCAAATACCATCTAAGTGATGTGGGTAGATAAGTGAACAGCTTTGTTTAGGATACAGTCTGCCTGGGACTGTATCCTTCAAGTGTGGCAAGGATTTTATCTTGAAGAGCCTATTTCTTATTAATCAATACATAACACACAAGTGCCTAACCATTATATACAGGTTATTAAAGCAAACAACTTTTAAGGCACCCTTCGCATAATAAAACTCTGCATGACTGTCAGATCGCAGTCAAAATTGGGAATATTTGGATGAGAAATAGCATGCAGTAACACAGTAAAACAATTAACAAATTTTGCCTCCTGTTGTTGCTTTTTAAAAATAATTTGCCATGCAATTTGCCTCTAGGCATTGGCAGCGCATTCTAATTCTGCCTGTAATGAAGTCTGTTTGTTAATGTCAAAGGCAGAAAGAAAACAAGTTACTGAATGAATGGAAATGACCATAAACCACATTCTGTCATGACTTACACTCCATAATGCCCCAGGGAGCTCAGGGAGGCTACAATGGACTAATGGTGTAGGATTTTCCCCAATTCCTTTGACTAAAACCAAATGCAAAGCCAAGTGAAGTGCGTCACTGATTTTTGGAGGTTAAACTATAACTGTGACCAGTGAATTTAACATTTTTGTTTACATTTATAATTAGTATTTTGGATATCACTAAATATTGGTAAATGTGAAGAGCAACATGCTTAAATAAATGCATTATTCCGTTTTGAAGATGTTAATGGGTTCAATTCAGCAGGTATTATTTAAGCTTCCGCAATGCCGAAAAGGTTTCCCAGAGCCTACATACTAATGAAATCTAACACTGGAGGCAGGACATAGATTTTCACAGTAAAATGTTATCTTCCTCCATAATCCCTAACATGGGTTCTGGTGGAATCCACTAGAGTTTCAATGTTACTGGATTCAGGAAGAGTTAGTGAACTTCACTATAGCAAATTAGCTGGAAATCTTTTTGATGCAAGCTTAATTTAAATGCATTGTTCCTGACTGAAGAAAAGAGAACTCTAGCCACCCAATTACTAATACTGAAAGAATAAAAGTTTCAGTGTTTGACGTGGCAGGCCCATGTACAGAAGTGCATGAAAAATGTCAGATATGGAAGGCCAGAAATACCTATTTTAATCCTTCTCTGTCAGCAGTGATGTCAAAGAGTGCATGCAAGAAAGAGTGAGCGTTCCATAGGTGCTGACTCCGTGGGTGATCCAAGGCTGGAAAACCCAAAGGAAAAAAAAAACCCTGCTGATCAGCTGGCCAACACCCACCCACCTCTGATCCCTGCTGATCAGCTGTTTGTTGATGGGCGGGAAGTACTGGGGGAAGAAATGGAGCAGGGGCAGGAAGAGATGGAGTGATGGTTGGGCATGCTTGGAAGAGAGGTGGAATGGGGGTGGAAATCATCAGGGCAGGGCCTCAGGAAGGAGGCAAAGCAGAGGCTGGGCTAGGGCGGGTTCTCAGGCCAGAGCAAGGGTAGAGCACCCACCCAGACAGAAGAAAGTCGGTGCCTGCGGAGTGTGCTTTGTACTCACATTTTCCACAACAACATATTTGTCCCTCGCGCTTATATTCAAAGAATGAAAAATAATGTGTGCATTTGTTAACTGAGGAGAGTTTGCAGAGGACCATTCTGCCAGGCAGAGTGACTGCAGCTGATGGGGTCATACTACACTTTGTGCAGTGAAATTTCCCTCAGTCCTGTGAATTTATGCCTCTCTGGTGGCAGGTAGGGTCAGGTTAATGGAGAGTTTGCAAGTTAATGGAGAGTTTGAGAGCATGGTATGCAGGGGTGGTTTTTCCACCCTGGTGTCATGGCTGAAGAGCATGCACTGCCACCTTTGAAATCTAATGTGCAAATGAAGGAAGGCCAGAGCTGAGAGATTCTGAGTTAGTGCAAAATGTCACACCACTTTCTGTTCAGGTCCTAAGTGCTTCCTGATCTAGCAGACTGATCTGTGTGAGGACAGGAATGGGGCTTGGGTTCAAACCTGAGTAGCAGCCCAGACTTCATGTGCAGTGTAGACATACCCTCAGGGAGTTCTCCCAGCCTGGCAACTTTTTCACTAATACACCCTGAGCAGCATCTCTCACCAGGGAAGCCAATAGTCTCACCAGACCCTGGAGCCAAATATGGGGCAGCTGCCTCTGTGCTCTTGGAAGCCCCCTGCCTTGTTCCCATTGGCTGGCCTGTCTCTGACCATTTCCCCCCAGCCAGGTTTCTTTTGAATCTCCTTCGATCCCAGGCTAAGCCTTGGGAAGAGTAAAACATCCTAGTCTGGACAAAGCCAGTTATGTAACTTCTCTCAGCTGATGGCCCTGCTATTGTTATCTCCTTTGAAGCTGTGCACATGGTGGTGACTTATCTGTGTCATTGATGTACCTTTCCTGCTTGGCCTCTCAACAGTTCCTGTATGGCTTCCTTTAATTAAACTCTGTATTTAGGCAGGCAACAGTACGCTACTGAACAGGAAAACTGAGTTGCACCTAGTCATAGAAAGTTGTGCCCCCACTTCCCCAGTTCATCACATCTGTGATGGTCACATGCTCACGTTAGCTATTTTAGATCATTTTTAGAGACGTTTTACATAGGAATTATAATTTTCCTCACCTTCCAATCTCTGTTCAGCTAAACTCATGATATTAAGAGCACCTGGCTTCAGAAATGAGAAATAAAAAAGGAGGGAGAGGAAGGGAAAGAGAGACAGAGACAGAGAGAGATCGAATCAGACTTTAAAAATTGTCCAAACCACTTGTTGTAATTTTCTGTAGTGAGGAGACTGGCAGCAGTGACTGCGATGGAAAGAGTTTAATGCAACAATATGGGCTTGGTATGGGCAGGGAAACTTTTGTTTTGAGGGCAATTTTTGAGTAATGGAAAAATAATCTGTGTGTCTTGAGCTGGTCCCTGCCTTGATCTACCTTGAGTAAGCGACAGCCTGTTTCCTAAAGAATTCTGAGAAACGTGTGCAATAATGTTTTCATTTCCTTTTGAGAGGCAATAGTCATTTGCACTTTTAAAAGCAGACTCACTATGTGGATTGTTTTTGTTTTTGTTACTTATATGTGTGGAATTTGGTGACCATGTGTATGCAAATCCTAGCATCAGTGCACAAGCACAACTTCCAAGAAGTCAATTTTACTTCTAAAAACCAGTGAGAGGAGGTTTTAATCTTATGCTATAAAGGTTTCCTTATGAATGGGTCAAATACCGTCCAGTTGAAAGCTAGTATGTTGAGAGGTACACGCACAAAACAAAACCTAAACAGCTGAATTTAGAGTCTGTATATTAAATAATTTTGGGTTAATTTTTCTGGTACTTTGTTTTGTGTTTAGCTTACACGAGAGATGTTCCTTTCTGGAAAGGGAAGTAGGACAGAGATATGTAACTGTTTTCCAATCCCTTCGTTTACATGGAATTTCTTCAAGTAAGTTTATACTATGTTTGTGACCTAAGAAACATTAGCCCACACTTTCAAACTGACATTTGAAATTACACTCACAAAAACGGAGTATGTGCAAAAGCTCAGTTTAGGCACCCAATGAGCATGGCCACATCAACTAATTAGGCAACTGTCTGCTTAACTTACATAGTTACATACTTCTTTTTCATGCATGCAGACTAAAAAGTGAAAACTTGGCTCACTTGTAGGAAAATAGTTATCAATATTTCAATGTTTAAAGTTGGACTTCCCTGAAATATATGAAAAATATTGGCCTTTAAAATGTACTCTCCACAGGCAGGCCAGCCAGTGCTCCAGAACCCACACCATGCACTGTGACCAGCTCTGAGAGCCAGTAGTGGGGAGAGGCCCATGCTGTCCAGATAGCTCTAGGGGGCTGGCTGCCCAGCCCCACTCCTTGTGTCTGAGACCCCACCCTTTCGAGGAGCAGGAAACAGCACCCCCCCCCACACGCATACACACACATGTTTCCCAAGGCCCAGCAATCCTGTCAAGCTTCCCTGCCTACAGGTGAAGGACAAGTGACTAAGGGGTTCTGCAGAACCCAGTAACTTCCAAATCAATGTAAAAACCTATCTGTGAGGTATATCGTTTATACAAATCTAGTCCAATATTTTTGTTTCTTTAGCATTTTATTGGATCTTATCTTCAGATGTTCCCAAATCCCCAATGTGGACTAATTCTTCCAGGACTGGGATATGAAAAATTGCTCAATTGGATGCAAGCAGGAATTATTAATATGCAAGCAGCAGTCTGCACATGAACATGTGCATCATGATGCTGACCACTCAGAATGCCCCTCCCTAGAGCCTTTTGTGGATGATGTGCGCAACAACCCTTCCATGGCTTACATGGCTGAAGTGAGGCTGGGTGATAAATTTTTAGTGGACTTCTGTGTTTGGATCCTCCCCTATTACCATAACTCAGAATACATTGGATTGGTTCTCCATCTGGAGTGTTGGCCTGAAAATATAGCAACACGTTACTTCTTCAGCTGAAGTGGTATTGGGGCTTCTGATTTTGGTGTTAGAATCCCACATTTGGTACTCACAGATGGTTCATTGTGTGTGTGGCCACAGTGCAGTTAAAGGACATTTCATTTTTTTCCTGCAATATCACCGTTCTCTGCAATATCTCTGCTTTAATTCCTTGTAATAATACAATGTTATTTACCAAACTTTCCCCCCCAAACCGTGAAGGTAAGCATCTGAAGGATTTACGGCAGATTAACATTCTCCCGCTGCCATGGCTGACGCAGATTCTGTCCAACCATTACCATGCAGTAAGTTGGTCTGCTTCTACATTGTTTAAAAACTAAGAGTTTGAATATCTAGAGAAAGATTCATTGGAGCACAAACCTTATCCTATATTTTGTTGTGACGTAGTACCTCAAAGCCCTGATTGGGATATGTGTCTCATTGTGTCAGGTAATGTACAAACAGAATAACAGATTATTCTCTGGCCTAAAGAAGCTGGTAGTCTATTTTTTTTCCTATACAAAATAGCTTTGATTTGGCAATTTTTGTCTCAGTTTTAAGTATTGTAATGGGTAATCTGATATTTTTATGCTGTTTTACAGAAACACCCAGCTATACTTTCTGAGAGTCTTCTTAGACACTTCTATTACTCTGTATTGGGGTGGGAGGGTCACATAAGCAGATGGGGACAAATTCATACATGGGATAAACAGGTATGTTTCCCATTGAAATCAAAGACCTTGCAAATTGGGAAGAGAAAGACAGTGCATAGCTGCGCAGAACTTGCTTCTTCCTACTAGTTTGCACTGATTTCCTCTCCATTTGGGAGCTTTGTTGCAATTGGCTGCCTAGTTCAACCGCTGCGTATCTCAAGAGGGAAAAATGTGTAGGGGAGTTAATGCTACTTTTAACAGAAAATACTGAAATAATAATGAAATAGAAACTTGAATCAGAACATTGCAGCATATCTTTCCACAACATAAATATACTCTGCTTCATTTAAAAGATCTTTTTTATATTATGGCCCTGATTCTCTATTTCCTTGCAACTTGTGTGCTTTTTTTTATAACGGTGTGGCAGGTGTAAAATGCTAATACTCCGATTTGGTACAATTTAACACTCACTTTACAGTCACTTAGCACAAGTGCAAATGACTACACAAGATGCAGAACTGAAGAATTGGATCCCATGACACTAATTGTTTAGACACTTCAGGGGGTAGCCGAGTTAGTCTGTACAGGATAAACTTAAAAAACAACAAATGGCCTGGTAGCACTTTATAGACTAACAAAACATGTAGATGGTATCATGAGCTTTCTTGAGCACAGCTCACTTCTTCAGATGACTGGAGTTTTGATTTTAGGATGTGCAGACCCAAACTAAATAGGGGAGAAGAGAGAGGGGGGAACCAGGAGGAAGAAAAACTGTGCAATCTACCATACATTGTCAATGTATATATAGAACATTCATTTCTGTGAAAATTGCCTCACTGAGAAAGCTGCAGAAACAGTCATACGTTCCTTGTACCTAGCTTTGTGCTTCTTTTAAATAATATATTGAATTATTTATTCAATAATATAGTGAATAAAATGGGGCATATTTTCCTTTTCTTTCAGCTAGAGAATGGTGGTGACATGACATTGAAGGGAGATTTTTCCATGCAAGCTGTGAGATTTGGGCTGCTGCTTAAACAGGTATGTATCAAAGAAATCAAAGCTGCATGGTGAGTGTTTCTAGACTTTGGTATGTTTCTCAATGGATACCAGTATTTTTGATCAATACTTTTTATTGTAAAAGTGGCAGCTGTTTTCTAAGGTCTCAGATCTGTAAACTATTTTAAATGTTGAAACAAAGCAAGTAAGATGAGCTACATTTCTTGGTCCATTTAGTTTCATTGTAAGGACAAAGAACAAATATTTTAAATAAATAAGACAAAGTAGAAATGCTAGACTATGTGTATTATTTCCAAGTCTTATTTTTCAGTGTATCTGTAGATCCCGAAAAGGGCTCAGAGTGAGCTGGGAATGAATTGACATCAGTAGGCATTGACTCAAGCCCTATGTAAACTGACTGTTATCTGTTACAGTCTAAATCCAAATAGGCTAGTATCTACAAGACAAAATTCACTGTCATAATTTTCTCTGATGGAGCCAGAGACTGAATGGACTTGAATACCACTTTCAGACTGAGACACATGAAGGAAGAAGTGTGCACTGGCACACCCTGTCATGTACCTGAATCTGTATTGTGGGGCTGAATGTTTCACTTGGAGCTTGTCTGCACTAGACAGTGGACCGATGTTACAGCAATTGATTCACTGGTGATCAATTTATCACATCTGCTTAGATGTGATAAATCGATCTATGCGTGCTCTCCCGTCAACTCCTGTACTCTGCCAGGATGAGAAGAGTAGCCAGAGTTGATGGGAGAGCAGCCCCAGTCAATCATACCACATGGCTGACACTGCGGTAAGTACTTTGACTTTAGTTATGCAAACAGCATAGCTACAGTTGCATAGGTTAGATCAATAGAGGTGGGGGAGTGCTGTTAAGTGTAGATTAGGCCTCAGATATCATTCTGAGGGCTAGATAAGGCTTAAGTACTGTATTTGCCTTGTACTAGCCCTCTCCACGGTAGGGAATGCCACCCTGGATGAATAGACAACTTACTACATGCAATCAGACACAACTGAATACCTTCCTTTCTGCTCTGCCCTCCCTTCAGGCTAAATTCCTAATCCTCCTTCATCCCTGTTACTATACATACATATTGGAGACACCTTTGAATTTGATGAGCATATAGAAGCAAAGAACAATAAGATACAGACAACAAGCTTCCAAGACACATCTCCCTGACCCTAAAAGTTTCCTCCTATCTAAAACTCCACCTTGCAACATTTTGTGGACCTAGAGTATT
Organism: Pelodiscus sinensis; assembly: GCF_052426305.1. NCBI lineage: Eukaryota > Metazoa > Chordata > Testudines > Trionychidae > Pelodiscus > Pelodiscus sinensis. Next base: position 55,633,942 of record NC_143059.1, on the reverse strand, counting down.
ATCATTTTTCATGTATGTCTTTGATTTTCATTGCAGAGTTTAAATATAATTTCACAGTAACTGCGGTATTTCTTTTACATGGCAAACAAAATGAGACAAATTTTTCCTAATGGATTATTTGTGACTTCTGCCCCCATATTTCTGAGATTACTCTAGATAGAGGTTATTTTTTTTTTATTATCTTTTAGGAGCCACGATATCATGAAGAAATAATTTCCATTTATGGATTCTTCTTTGAGATAAGAGCAATCAGACATGAAGCTTCAGCATACAGCTTTTACATTCAAGTAAGATAAAAGCACCACTTGCCTTACATGAATTCTGTTTATTATTTATCTGATTATTATGTTTATTGTTTATTATCTATTTATTCTTTTGCATAATGTAAATTCTGTCCGAAGTCTAAGGTAATAATATGAGATTGAGAATAAAGGCAAACAAATGTATCATGAGGGTGTGGTATAGTACAAACAGCTTAATGAGTTTCCTTCCTTCTGACTGCAAAGTGACTATTCACTTGTCTTGGCACATGACCATTTTAACTTGAATCAGAAATGAAAATACTTAAATACCACAAATAAAAATATTCACTCTGTGTTTTAAAGTGTCAATCAGGAAATACTGGAAAATCCATGAACACCTCGTTCTCATGTGATTTTCCTAGCACAGTTTTGAACAGTAGTACAGGTTGAACCTCCCAAATCTGGGACTCTCTGGTCCACAACATCCATGGTCTGTCAGGAACAAATTGCCCCAGAGGGCAGGAGTGAGAACCAGCCAGGAATCCCATGGGAGCTGTGGAGTCTCAGCCGAGAACCCCCATGGCAATGGGGCTGGCAGTCTGGTGAGACCTGGCAGCTGCAGGACAGCCCTGGCCCAGTCTGGAAACCAAACTGCCGTCGGAGCAGGGCTGGAAGCAGCCAGAGAGCCCTGGCTCCAGGGGCATGGCAACAGAGCAGGGAGCCCAGGTTCCAGAAAGCCCCAGCTGGGCCAATGGTACCAGGGCCAGTGGCAGGATGGGGAGCCACAGCCTGGGGAGACCCACAGCCTAGAAAGGAGCCTGGGAGTGGTCCAGCAGCATTGACCTCCCCTGGCCTGGCAAACTACCTGTTTTGGGACCACGCAGGTCCCGAGGGTGCCAGTGCCAGACCAGACCAGGAGGTTCAACCTGTAGCTGACAGGTAACATGAAATATCAGCAGTGCCTCCTGCCTAATATAACGTCATGTCACATGTTCTTTCTTATGGGCATAGTAAAATGGACATAATTAGGTACACGATATAGATTCTAATACTTTTTTTCTCCTAAAGGGAGGGTAAAGCTCAGCATAGCCTTTTGGAAAATGCTAATACTGGTAGTAAATTGCATAATGAGATGCTTACTGGAAAGTGTTTCATAGCATACCTGTTACCATTTTAATTTTTCCTTCCCTGTAAGAGTCTGGTTTTAAATGTCAGTTAAATGCCAAAGTGAGAACTTCGATCTTAACCATTTTAAAGTACTCAGTTCCCTTTGTGTTTTGTGGTGTCTTGCAGATTTGAATCAGCAATGCAGTGACTTCATTTATTTAGCAAAATTAATGTGGCCAGTAGCAATTTCCTGTTCAAATAAGTCCTACAGCATATTGCTAAGTTTGATGTTTGTAAATAGTGCGGGTGCAGTACAGAGGATCTAATCCTGCAAGTCTTCCCATTGCTTCCAGTAAATAAAGGGCATGATCCTACTAAATTCCCACCAAAGTAAGCAGGAGTTCTCTTCATTCAGGGTCAGGCTTGCGATTAGAAATAAAAAGGGTGCACTGATGAATGAACGTAGTAACAGTCTGGTCACACACTCTCTCATTCCTGAGCTAGCTAGACACTGGGAGCTGCTAAAACAAGTGGATATAAGCGATGGCTACACTTGCCTTATACTAGGTGGGGACTTGCTTGAGCTGGGAAGATCCAGTAGTTGTCCAGTCCCTTTTTGCCACTAAACCAGCACAAAGGGGCCAAAATATAGTATGGAATTCATTTATTTTCCTTTTTGTATGGAAATGTAATGACTTACATTTACAGGCAGTCCCCGGGTTACGTACAAGATAGGGACTGTAGGTTTGTTTTTAAGTTGAATCTGTATGTAAGTCGGAACTGGCGTCCAGATTCAGCCGCTGCTGAAACTGATCAGTTTCAACAGCGGCTGAATCTGGACGCCAGTTCTGACTTACACATAGATTCAACTTAAGAACCCCAGGCATCCCCAAGTCAGCTGTTGCTGAAACTGATCAGCGGCTGATTCCAGGAAGCCTGGGGCAGGAGCTTCCTGTAGTCAGCCACTGGTCAGTTTCAGCAGCGGCTGACTTGGGGACGCCTGGGGCAGAGCAGCTGGGGTGCTGCTGGGTTGGTCCAGTAGCGCCCAGAGCGGCGCTACAGGACCAACCGGCAGCGCCCCAGCTGCTGTACCACAGGCGTCCGGAGCAAAGCCGCGGAGCACGGGGGCAGCGGGACAGCCCAGACACGCCGTGGCTGTCCTGCTGCCCTCGGGCTCCGTAGCTTTGCTCTGCTTTGGTCCCCGTCCCCCTGGTCTGCAGACCAGGGGGACGGGGGCAAAGCGGCGGAACACACGGGCAGCGGACAGCCCAGACGCGTCTGGGCTGTCCGCTGCCTGCGTGTTCCGCCGCTTTGCTTCCTCTCCTGGTCTGCTGGAGACCAGGGAGAGGGAGGGCCCCGTTCGTAACTGCAGATCCGACGTAAGTCGGATCCGCGTAACTCAGGGACTGCCTGTATAGGACCAAACTCAGACCTGGCATAAGTAACTGAAACATCACTTTTTGGATATGTGAGAGTTTTTTTCCAGTAACCACGCAAAACACCTTCATCATAATCATCCTGGAACTCACGCCTGCAATCAGCCCCGGTGCCAACTCTGCCCACACATCTACACTAACAGTTTCATCACTGGACCCAACCACATCAGCCACCATATCAGAGGCTCATTTAACTGCACATCCACTAATGTGATCTATGCCATCAAATGAAACATCACGGACATCAGTCAAGTCTCATTCATTTACACAGCTCTTGGACCATTGTGCCTTTCATCCAGAATTACAAACCACTTTAGAAACTATAGCTCCAAACCAACAGTCCTTACTCCAGACCAATTTCCACTGATTTCACAAGAACTTTGGACACAGGAAAGACTGCAGTGCTGTGTCCTATGCAAAGAGGAATTATTTCACTCATCACTGAAACATGTCAATTGTTTAATAGCGCATAAGGATCTGACACTGTGGAGGCCCTCAGGTCAAGAACTGAAGAATATCTTGTCCATTTGAAATTCCTAAAGCAGTTTTGGGCAGGCAGGGATAATTACCAAAAATTTGGCTCATGAGATAAATATTCACACTCCTACTGAAAGTGCCTTAGCAACATTATTAGCCAAGGCTTAGTTGTTGCATCTAATTAAAAAGACAGCATCTCTAGTGGGCCATTTGTTCAATACACAATCAGGAAAAAATATCACCTATTGATTCACCAATTCCATTCAGTACCTAGAAACAGATTTTCTTGGAGATCTTCCATCCAGCTAATGATCTGGTCAGGTCCTGCTTAGATGTGTCCTTGCTGTGATCCTGAGGATGTAAATCTCAAATACCATGTGGTATTGTTTTTCTAACAACAAATGTCATAACCATAATATTGTGTATTACAGATTTTTAAATTGAATACAATGTCTTTTCAGAGAGTCAAATACACCAACCCAGCTTTATCTTCTTTTACTGCTGAACATAGTCCTGTAAGCCTTAGGCAAGAGCGAGAAGTTAAATATGAAATAAAAGCACAGTGCCTGATGAATGGGAAGTGGAGGGAATTCAGTACTGATCAACTTACCCAAAAGTTTGGCATTACAAAACCATCCTGCAAAAGTAAAGTATGTATTTAAATGTGTGTGTGTGTGTGTGTGTGTGTATAAACTCAACCATGCATAGTATTACATTGTTTAAAAGTTGATATGACATCTGTGTGAAATAAATATTCCTCAGAATCCAAAAGCTCAGATATTGATATGATACTCTTTCAGAGTGATACACAAGACTGGAAAAAATAGTAAAAATGTGTGTGAATTCCAAAATATGAAATGCTTATAAGCACTGGACTTGATTCAAAGTCATTGGCAGTCAATGGAAAACCTCCTGTTCTGATTTTACATGACTAAATACTGATGACCAGTGTAATAGTGTATGTGCTTAAAGTGGAACACTTTGCCATTGATAGGAACATGCAAGATTCTATCTTCAAGTATCTCTTAAGGAAGGTCATTAGGAAAGCAGGATAAGGGACCCTCTGAAGGTAGAAGGGTGTGGTGGGTTCTGGAGTGAATACAGCACTAGCCTGGGGAGCATAGGATGGTAGGTTCAAGTCCTGCCCACCCTGGGAGTGGCTGGACAGTCAACACAGGCGGCCCCAAGGGTGGAGCAGGCTCCTGCATGCAAGATACACAGCTCCAGCTCCGTGAATTGCATAGCTAGAGTGGATGTACCTTTCACTGATTTTCTGGGGCAGCCCCACTGTGGGAGGTTGATGGGAGAAATGCTCCCATCGACTTCCCTTACTCCTTGTGACAGTGAGGAGTATCGGTGCTGAGGGGGTGGCCTCAGCGTTTGATGTAATGGGACTTTACTAGACCCACTAAATCAAACCCCAGAGGATTGATTGTCAGATGAAAGTGCTGCAGAGAGCATGGGGCCAGCAGGGGGGACAGTTCCCCGCTGGCCCTGTGCTCTGCACGGCATTTCAAAGCAGCAGTGCCGTGGCTCCTAGGGTCAGCTAGAGAATTCCCCTTGATTCTGAGCTCTGTGCAGTGCTGCCACTTTGAAACACCACAGGGAATCTGGCATCAAGCTGCACATGGCGTTTCAAAGTGGCAGTGCCGCCTGGAGTCAGCTGGGGACTCCCCGCTGATCCCGGGCTCCATCTGGCGCTGCCGCCTTGAAATGCTGCAGGAAGCCTGACCCTAGCTGATCCCAGGCTCCACTGGTGTTTCAAAGTGGAACACCATGTGGAGCCTGGGGTGTGACCACAGGCTCCACACAGCGCTGCCTCTTTAAAGCACTCCTCCTCTCTTCCCCCCTTGCTGCCTCTTTCTGATAGAGGGAGCAAGGGGGGAGGGAAGTGACTAGTCGACTAGCCTGTCAACTAGTTGTTCACGTCCCTCCTGCAAGTGTGAGTTAACATTAAACCAAAACCATTCACAAAATGAAATTGACCTAATTTAGTTGTTTCACATGAACAACCAGGTTGTGGAGGTAACAGAAATCTGAAGTTACATGAATAGTTTTTGTTTATATAATACCTCTTCTTTGAGGATCTCAGCATGCTTTGAAAACATTAATGAATCCACAGCCTCACAGGTGAATATCCCATTTTATAGATTGAAGCATAGCCAGTTTAAGTGACATGCTTGAGGTAACAGATGTGGTTAGTGACAGAAGGAAATAGAACCTGAGTGTTCTGACTTCTAGTCCTGAGAACTAACCACTAGAGAAAGTGGACACATATATTTATAGTGGCATTAGTAAAGATTATATTCCACTTGTAAAATATCATGTTCCTGTGAAAATGTGGGAATAGGTTGTTCTATGTTTTGGATTCTAGAGCTTCCTTTAGCAAAAAGGTCCTTTAAGAAACATCTGTGGTTCATGTACAGGCTTCTATTTGATGACTTTTGGCTTCTTATTCAGAAGACAAAAGTGACTCTTCACTCTGCTTGCAAAACCCAGATTCCAGGTACAGATAATACATCCTTTGCCCCCTCGCAGGCAAGCACAGTTACCAGATTTACCCCTTACTCATTTAAAGGGAAACTGCCTCTTCAATAGAAGTTCAAAGAAACAGCTTTGCAATTTTTCTGCTGAACTAAGTGCTAAACATGAGTCATTTTGTAGTTAACTAATTTCAGTGTTAGATAAATACTTTAATGTTCATTTTGGTTTGGTTTTGGGTGTAGGTCTTGAAAGCACGGATACCATCAATTCCAGTCTATGTGACATATGCTCTTCTTTTTCCATCATCTTGATTTGTTAAAAGAAAATAAGCACAAGAGCTCTCTCTCTCACCTGAAGAACTGATTTCAGCACTTGATATTATCAGCAGGGTAAAATGGCATATTTTAAGGATAAAATCTTCTTAGCCAACTAACCACATTTGTCATAGTGTGAAAATAAACTGAAACCTTTCTTTGTGTCATGCTCATTTCTGCCTGTTTCTGTCACCCATAAATTATAATTGCAAATTGGCAATTTTTATTTCATTAGACATAGACTCAAATTACAAAAACTGGATCTAGATTTCAAATAGAAAGTTTGGGGGTGTTCAGATCAGGGTTTTCCCACCGCTCCATGGATTATTTCTAGTTTCCCATTATAGGAAGTCCCCAACTTTCAAATGGGTGGTGTTCCAAAAGTTCATTTTTAAGTTGGTTGTTTGGAATTTGGCATGCATTTTCCCATAGAAACAATGTTAGAAATGGTGGTTAGATTTCAAAGCCTGTTTAACCCATAATGTAGCTGAAATACAGTATACTGTATTGAATAATACTTTCCAAGTTGGCTGTGAAAAGTTGAAAGAAGCTGTTGCTTGTGCAAACTATGAATGAGACTACCATAGGTCACTAGTACCAATTAATCTCTAATCTCTGTAATGTCTGTGTACCACTTCTATGCTCTATATCATCCCTAATCCTTAGTCACAGCCCTGAGTGCAACAATATTGTTCTTGCATTTTAGTGCACAGTTTTCATTAGCTTTTGTGAGCTGGAAATAAGATCTCTTTGGTGGCTACCCAATAATTTTACCAACTGCATTGATAATTGACAAACTACAGTTGAAAATCTGGTTTTATTTAAGTCAATGGGAATTTTGTCAGTGACTTCAATAGTGCCAGGATTTTACCATCCTCCAACCCTCACTCTGGCACCCTTATGCCTTGTAAAAGGGTTGGCTAGAGAATAGTAAAACCCCTGTATCCACATAGGAAAGAATTCTCCCAGCACAGGTATTGTGGAAGACAGCTGGAAGGCAACATTCCAAGAACTTCCTGGTAACCCTGACTGGCCCGTAGAGCAGCTGCTTGGAACTGCTTCCAGAATCAGAAAGGTCCAGAGTAGTCTAGATCAGTGTTTCTCAACCAGTGGAATGAGTACCCTCAGGGGTACTCGAGAGAGGTCTGGGGGGTACGTCAACACAACTGAAGTTTGGAGAAAACTGAATTTTTGTTTTAAGTTTTACAGTGCTTTATTATTTTTGTACTTTTTACACCCAAAAATTTCATCGCCCACCCAGCTACGATTAAGCTGTTTAAACAAATGTGTTACAATGGTAGAAAAAAAATTGTGTGTCTGAAAACTGTAGGTACTGGAGGTATTTTTTTTAAAGTGGTACTTTATTTAAAAAAAAAAAAAGGTTGAGAAACACTGGTCTAGATTTGTTGTGAGTATTTCAGCCACCAGAATCAGCCTGAATCAGGAGGGTACAAAGATGATTTAAAGCTTACCAACCCCATCCTCCTGGCAGTGAATCCCATGCTGCATCTCAAGGTGCAACCCAAAATCTCAAATTTGGTAGTCAGTTATGATCAAACGTAATTAATCTCATCTAACCTTGTAAGCAGAGTCTGAACGAATGCTTCCATTACAGCTAGCTAGAATGGGAGAGAAACCGGGGGTGTGTCTACGTAAATACAGTTTGCTCCTGCTTTGCACAGAGGTGTTAGATATTCAGCAGATGGAATGGCATTTTGCTCAATGTAATCAGCTTAATTTGTGACTCATCACCAGCTATATTTGTATACAATGCAGGGATAGCTAAAATATTGTTACCAATGTTTGTAATTTTGTGGGAAGACAGAAAAATAGGACTGTGCTACATTGTTCCAAATGAAAGAGCTCAGTTAGCAGAAATAAGCTTGCTAATGCAGAAGCTGGACTTTCCAGCACTCTATAGAGGTAAGGGGTGAGGGAAGGTTATTCTGGTCTGGAGGCTATATGGCTTCACCAGCTTGGACCTGTTTGTCCTGTTCTCCTGCCCTCCCAACATACACACACAGTTAAAAGAACAGAGTTACATAGGCATCATTCTTATGTTAATTGTGTTGAAGTTGTGAGGTTTTTTCTACCCTCCTTGCTAAGAGTGGAATCATTGGGAGCTAAAAACATTTGAGACTGATGAGCAGAAGTCCCAGCCCAATGAATGGCAGTGGATGGTGACTGAGAGCCAACAGGTCGGTAGCAGAGAGATGTGGTAAGCAGCCAGCAGAGTGGTCACAGCAGAGCGGCAGCGGAGAGCAGAGAGCAGGTGGATGGCGAGTGACCAGCAGAGTGAGTAAGATGTTTCTTTACCTCCCCCCACTCAGGATGGGAGGTGAATCTGTGGACCCACCTATGAACTCTGAGTCTGCCCTGACGAAGGGCAGCAACTGTGAGTGGGGTGCAGAGAAGGGTTGGGCATGTGAAAGGGACATTTTCATTGCTGGACTTAAGAACCTGAGAGGAAAATGACCTTAACCTACCTAATTGGGGTGGGACCATTACTCATGGTTTTTGTTTATGAACTCTGTTTGTGGTGTTTTCCCAAATTACTGCCATATTACTTCCCTCCCCTTTTATTAAAAGTTTCTTTTATCTACACTCAGGTTCTGTTTTTGCAAATGGGGAAGCAGTGCCTGTTAGAGGCACCCAGAGGCAGTGCTTTTTTTGTGACAGTACGCACCAATATGGCATACCTTCAACTTTTTTGGGGAGCACTCGCCACATTCCCCTGGCACAGCCCCCAGCCAGCCCTAGGAACGCTCGTGCTGCGCTGGATGGAAGCCTGCTTGGGACACTCAGAAATTCGGCCCCTACTTCCCAGGTCTCTCTGGTTATTCTCTGTTTTTGTTTTTTTTTTTTTTTGGCTTGACAAATGTTCCCCATTTTTTTTAATCATCTGGCAACCCCAGTACCAGCACCTTTTTTTTTTAATACAAAAAAAGCACTGCCCAGAGTTGGTGTATGAATTTTCCAAGTTACTGGGTGGAGGCTTGAGCCAGTTCTGTGTTGGATGGATGGATAGATGGAGAGGAACCCATAAATACTGAACCTACCCCAAGTTGCTGCTGGCTCTACCTGTTAGAAGGGTTACACTTGTTAAATCCACAAATTGAGTCTCAACTACATGTTTTGACAGGATGTTTCCAGCACTGTCCACTATAATGAGAATATTTCTCCTCTCCCACAAGATTCTGCTTTAACATATCTCTTGATGAGAATCTATACAGGCAGTCCCTGACTTACGCGGATCCAACTTACATCGGATCTGCACTTACGAACGGGGCTTTCTCGCCCCGGAGCTCACAGGCAGCGGGACCGCCCAGAGCGCAGCGGTCCCGCCACCTCAACCTCCGGGGCGAGAAAAGCTGCTCCGGGTGCCCCTGGTCTGCTGGGGACCATCTCCAGCAGACCAGGGACACCTGGAGCAAAGCCGGGGAGGTGGAGGGGTCCCGTGCCTCTGAGGCTTTGCTCTGGCAAAGCCGAGGAGGTGCGGGACTCCGCCGCCGCTGCGGATTTGCTCCCGGTGTCCCTGGTCTGCTGGAGATGGTCCCCAGCAGACCAGAGGCACCGGGAGCAAAGCCGCAGCTTTGCTCCCGGTGCCCGCCCCTTCCAGCAGACCAGGCTTTTGTTGTAGACCCCGGGGTAGAGCAGCTGGGGTGCTGCCGGGTTGGTCCTGCAGGGACCTACCTGGCAGCCCAGCTGTTCTGTCCCAGGCTCGAGATTCAGCCGCTGTAGAAACTGATCAGTGGCTGATTCCAGGAAGCTGGGGGCAGATCCGACTTGCATACAAATTCAACTTAAGAACAAACCTATAGTCCCTATCTTGTACGTAACCCGGGGACTGCCTGTATTCAAAATGTTTTATGTAGCAGTAGTGACTTGATATTCAGGTTATTTATGTACTGTAAAATAAAAGTTGCTGTAGTCTCATGAACAAGGCATGGGACTTGAAGACCGTAGGGCAATTCTGCTCTCATGGATTTCAGTGGAGTTGTTCCATATTCAACCTATCAACTCTCAGGCATTCATACTGGCTCCGTCACTTACTCATTCAACCACTGTTTACACCACAAAGCTTTTCTTACCTTTCCTAGTGTAGCAACCTTTGGTTCAGCTCCACCGATGATACAATAATGGGAGCTTTAGTGTAGACAAGGTACCAAGATCTGTTGGCATTTGAGTACAGTGCTATACAAACCTGGGAAGGGTAAGATGACAAGGCACTTAAAACATGGATGGCTATTCTATACTAGCAGTCCCATCTCTGGGCCCCACTGATGAAACTGAACCAGTAGCAGAAACAGGCTTCAGTATTCTTGTACACATTTCACAGGAAAAAAAAGTAATGTGCTTAACCCCACAGAAATAGTTAGGCAGAAGTGGGATTCAAAACTATGGATAAGAACCTCGCTGCTGCTCTAGTCTCTTTAGCTAAAAAGTCCCCTATCACAGAAACTATAAAAGCTGTAAGGTTGTGGAAAAGCCAGATGGTATTGCTATCCCTAAGGCTGACATTTATATAGGGCACTAGAGCTAAATTACACTGGGGGCTTCTACAGCACTTTGAGATGCCCTGGATCACGAAGGTGCTAAGCATGGCTTAAAGACACCTTATTCCCCTCCCCCTAAAATGAAAGTTCTGTATTGTGCCTCTCAGAAGTGCAGCACAGAATTTCACCCCAGGAATTCCTTGTGCCTCATCCTTGAGATCAGACAACTAGCCTATGTCTGTATGAAAAATAAGAGAGTACTATTATGAAATCATGCCATTGGAGAATAATGTTACTTATTTGTCAGAAAATTCATTTCTAAGGAGGAGTTTTGTTTGATTCTCACACACACTCCCCATTATAATCTGCCTCTTTATAAAATGTGACCCAGTGGCATCTGCAGAAGTTCTTGGCATCTCGAAACAGCTATGAATAGGCCACTTTGTATTTCTGATTAAGCCCCTTCATCTGTAATTCCGGTCAGTCTTGCATTCCTGTAAATACATTTACTCTCTTGATTTTTCACTACAGAAAATGCAATTTTCTTGCAATTATGGGGGCAGAAAAACATTCTTTCTAAGACCATCTATGCAATCCTACAGTATGAGATTCATTTTATGTTGGTTAATACAACAACCAGGCAGTTCCATGTGTATTTTGTCTCTACAGTAAATTTAAAAAAGTTACATACATATTTCAGTTGTCTCATACTTTTGCAGTCCTTTCTGTAAAAGGAAACGCAGTCTTCGGAAGGCTAAGTCTTTCATTCGAAACTTTCTCTGAGAACTCTACAATAAATCCTTGTTTCATTATCAAATAGTGAAATATAAACATTGCCTTATTTTAATGCATTATCTTGTTACTCAAGTATTTTCTTCCAATGTGAGCCAGTATTTTATCCATTATAGTTCCTTTATGTTCCCCTTTATTCTAAAGAATGGCCTGCTGAGCTAAAATAAAAATCAAAACGCATTTATTTTTGGAAAAAGGGTCTGCAGCAAAAGTACAGCGATTTGGGAGCACACACACTGATCATATTCCACATACTCCATTAAAGATGAGTTAAGGTTGAATGTGCATACCAAAGAGTCCAACTAGCACCCCTGACAAAACTATAATTTCTTTACAAAAATAAATCCATTCTTAGTTTTTAAAAACTTCCAAGGCCAGAGTCTCTGCCCTCCAAATTCACTTTGTGCTACTGAAGTAGCAAAAATTAACTAGAAAGTTGCCCTAATAGGTCACCAATTGGGGTACGTCTACACTGCAAAGGAAGATCGAAGCTGCCACTATAGATCTTCCAGGGTTTGAATTAGTGGGCTATTTAAAACAGCTAATTTGAAGTGAGGGGGGCACTCCAGTCAATACCAGTAACCCTGCTCTCACAAGGAGTAAGGGAAGTTGGAGGAAGCGTGTTCTTCCTTCGACTTCCTGCAGTGTAGACAGCGCCAAAAGTTGAGTTAAGCTACTTCAACTTCAGCTACACAATTAACATAGCTGAAGTTGCGTATCTTAATTCAACTTTGTACCATAGTGTAGACATACCTCAAGGGTTCAGCCCCTCTTATGGCACAGGAGACAAGTATGGAGAGTTGTTAGGAGGCAATTTCAAATGCCAGATAGAGCAGAGCCAATGTGTAATGTGTTCACCAATCCCCAGCCAGTGGAGCAGTCCCTACAGAATCCATAAGCCACTGGTTTTGCCCTAGTAGCCTATGACTCGGAGAGGTACAATTCAAAAGGGCTTCCTCATGTCTCCACAGCTGCACCCTGATTAGCTGATGATTTGTCTATAATTTATGGATCCAGCCATCTCCCACATTCAGAATCTTTCATCACCCACTATCAGCCCAGCTGACTTACACAATCCATCCATCTTTGTCCCTTAACATTTGTCCCTTAAAATTTGCAATCTCCAAACACTGGTTTACATTAGTTGTGATAAAAGTAAAATAAGGATGCTTCAGCCAACTATATTAAGTTTATGGCAAGGCCCAACATGTGATTGTGGGAAACTGCAGGAAATATGATGTAGTTACTGAGAGAATGCAGACAGATGTCAGAGATATTTTTGTATTTGTAAACAAACAGTTGAACACCCAAACCCAGTCTCTGCAAAGTCAAGTGGAAAAATATCAGTCATAAACTTAAATTTAAGTTTCCTTTATTTAAGGAAAATAAACTTAAATCACACAGCAGAAATAAGTTCTGTTTTCTTGATACTTTCGTAGACCTGGAGGGAAGAGTTTTTGAGTGTCTGGGAAACAGGGATGACATAATGTGTTCATTAATCATTTAAAGAAAAAAATCTGTCATATATATTTGCAAAGGTACAATTTCAGCACCATTATGTTCTTCCAAAATAGTTTTCTACTCATTTTCTTTTTTTCTTATATTTTTGGATACTCCTTCTCACCCACCCTGCTCTTTTTTCATCTTTCCTACATCTGTCTGCTCAGCTACTCCCATCTCTTCCTCCATCTGCTTCGCATTCACCTGGTCAGTTTTTTTATTCCCTTCAGCCATCCTTAATCTCCCTAACACTCAAAAGTCATTTGTGTATTTATGATGTTCATGACCGTTGTCACTACAGGTTGAACCTGTCTAGTCCAGCACCCTTGGGTCCTGACTAGAGAAAATTTGCCAAACCACAGGAGGTCAATATTGTCTAGCAGCATTACCAACATTTCCACTGTTTGTTGGGCTCTGGGAAGACATCTAGGGGTAAACTGGAGATAAATGGCATCACAGAAGACTGTGAGAGGCTGTAAACGAACTTTATGGGACTGCAGGAAACTTGGCCACATGCTGGACCAGAGCGTGCCAGACTCCGAAGTTCAACGTTTTATTTCAGTATCTTTCCTGTTATTCCTTTCCTATTGACCTTAGCAATTCCCCAGACACAGTAATGCCTTATTGTCCTAGGGTCTGATTCTGCCACCATTAGGGTATGTCTACACTGCAGTTAAAAACCTGTGGCTGGCCCATGTCAGCTAACTCAAGCTAAGGGGCTGAGACTAAGAACCTGTTTAATTGTGGTGTAGATGGTCAAGCCTGAGCTGGAGTCTGGGCTCTATGATCCTGTGAGGTGGAAGAGTCCTTGAGCTTGGGCTGCAGTTCAAGTTCAAACATTTATACCACAGATAAACTGTTCCTCAGTCCAAGCCCAGTGATCGGGGCTTAATTTGTGCCAGGCTTTGCCAAGGCTGAGCCCTGTCACATCTAGGCTTGCTGTATCCGTTAAATATATTTTTTAAAAGTATTTGAGTCCCAGCACCTAATTTCTTGAGCCCAGACATCTACTTTGTTACAAATTAAGCATTGCCTGTGACCCCAAGTCAGCTGGCAACAGCCAGCTATGGATTTTGAATTGCAGTACAGACATACTCTAAGTCATGCTGCGATTTGAGTTACCTGCAGATTGGAAGCTTTTGATGGCAAGAACCATTCTCTTTATTTTATGGCATGAAAGAAATAATTATAAATTATTCATAAGAAGTCTTTGTAGTGTGGCATTAACTTCTTCGTTCCATTTTAGGCCATGGCTCGTCTGGCATAATGAGATCAGGTGGATGAGGTAATATCTTTTTTTGGATCAGCTTTTGTTAGTGAAAGATACAAGCTTTCAGGCTTACACAGAGCTCTTCTTCAAAGCTGGGGAAAGTACTGAGTGTCACAGCTTAAGTCAGTGGTCACCAACCAGTAGATCAGATCTGCCAGTAGATCTTGGAGCCTCTGACAGGCGATCCTGACTGGTTTGGCAGGAAGCTATCAAGCGCTGGCACTTCAGTTGCCCCTCCGCCTACTGCCATGCTGCTCCCGCCCTCTGCCTTGGAGCTGCCCCACTGGTAGCCTCCTGCTTGCTGTGCAGAGTGTGGAAGGAAGAAGGGGGCTGCTGATGTCAGGGTGTCCCTCCTCCCCCTACTACTGTACCCTGTCTCCACACAGAGAGAAGGGGATGGAGGGTGCTAGGCAATGCAAATCTCTGTCACTCTCACACACTGTGTGTGACTGTCATTCTCACAAACATCAATTGTCCTTCACTCTCATCTGACCCAACACACGCGTGGGTCGTTACAACTACTTTTACTGCTTGTAAAATGGGTTGGTTTTGGTTTTTGACTGGTCTGTGCATTTCATAATGTTAATTTCTCTAATACTTAAATTTAATTCTTTGAGTAGTGAGTTCTAAAATGCCTAACCTGTCGTGTGCTGCTCTTGGAAGTGGCTGGCATGTACCTGCAGCCAGAGCAAGGGGTCTCGACATGCTGTCCTTGCCTGCAGACACCACTCCTGCAGCTCCCAATGATCAATAACAGGGAACTGTGGCCAGTAGGAGCTGTTGGCTCAGTGCCCGTAGATGAGGGGCAGCACATAGTGCCATGGAGCCACTGCTGTATACGCCAGCTGCTTTCAGGAGGGGTACAGGGCCAAGTCGTCTCAATTAAGTGGTGCCCAGCCAGAGCATGCATCCTGAATCCCTGTCCCAGTCCTGAACTCCCTCCTACCCCAGACATGAGTTCCCCTGCACCCAAACTCCTTCCTAGAGCTTGCACCCTAAACCCACTTCTAGACCCCAATTCCCCGCCCTCTCCCACACTCCGAACTCCTTGGCCTAAGACCAAAGCCTGCACCCCAACTCCCTATCCCAGCTTTGTGAAAGTGAATGAGGTTGGGAGAGGAAGGGGGATGGAGCAGGCATGGTGAGGCCTCAGAGAAGGGATGGAGCAGGGGTGGGGCCTCAGAGAAGGGGCAGGAAGGAAGCAGGGCCAGGGTATTTAGGTTTGAGGTAGATCTTACATTGCACTTAAATTGAAAAAGTGATCTTGTGGTTTAAAAGGTTAGAGACTACTGTCTTAAGTAGTAGGTGCAACAAATTAAATAGTTAACACACATTGTAAGAGACCATTCAAGACGAGGTATCCTGTTAACATCTAAGAGTATAGGAATGGGCATAAAGTGTCGGACAAGAGGTCCATCTAACCCAGTATCTTGTCTTCTGACATTAGCCAATGTCAGATGTTTCAGAGGGAATGACCAATACAGGGCAATTATCATGTGCGCCTTCTCTTGCCATCTGGTCTCAGCATCTGGCAGTGAGAAAGCTAAAAAGCATGGTCAGCAACGTTCCCTCCAATTTTTTCCTTTCATGTATGGAATAAAATTTGTTGTGTGCACTGAGATGTGCAGATATGTACCACTAGGGGAAACACATGCTGTCTTCTGTGCAGACTGTGGGTGCCCCTGCTAATAAGCTAGGCGGCATTTGAATCTCTCCTGGGTGACTGCCCAAGCGCTCAGCTTACAGGGAACACTGGTGGTCAGTGGGATAGATTATTGTAATAAGCCGTATATTTACTGTCATTATTATGTCCATGATTTTTAGTGGTTAGCAACATTATAAATTTAAACTCCTAGTCTCATCTTTTGAAGGTGTTCTGCACGTTTCCTTTAGGAACAAGGACAAAGTGGCCACATATGGAGTGATTGCTTAGTGAAAAGAGTTTGTCCATAGGTGATTTTTGTCATTTATCATTGTCTTTTATCACTGATCTTTTATTTTGCCTCCAGTTTTTTGGTTTCTTATAATTTTTCTGTGTGAGTTCATTCAAGTGTAATAATTATCTGGTTTCACTTGAATAACTGTTACTGTTACATTTAGTGGACTGAATGAAATACACCACATGTTGTGATAGGCATGTGTGGGACACTTGGATCTTGAGAACCGTGTGGAGGGGGCTATTGATTATCTTTACAGTGGAGATATGTCTGCATATTTTACATTTATTCTGGAAGGGTCCGATGCTGCTTTGAGTTGGTGTATCCTAGTTTGTGGGGAGTTTGCTTTGGATAATGAGTGTGGCAAGGTTGGAGGATTTTTTGAAGGCCAGAAGAGAGATTCAGGAAATACCCATTTCAGGATGTGGTTCCCATCAAGTATAGGTTATAATTGTTTAATGGTACCCCAGATGGGTGCCAGTGTGGTGTGGGATGTGTCAACTTGGGGGGTGTGGTTAGAGGGATTTTTTTTTCTGGTATAAGGTTCTTTTGGGGGTATTTTGGTGGCCCATTCCATGACTCAATCTGTGGTGGAATGTCCTTGTTTGGTGAAGGTGAGTTTAAGTGTGTTAAGGCATGTATCCAGGACTGATACAGAAGAGCAGACTTTGACTCCCTCAGAGAACTGATGGGCAGAATCCCCTGGGATGCTAACATGAATGTGAAAGGAGTCCAGGAGAGCTGGCAGTGTTTTAAAGAGGCCTTATTAAAGGCACAGGAAGAAACCATCCCAATGCACAGCAAGAAAAGCACATATGGTAGGCGACCAAATTGGCTTACTGAGGACATCCATGGTGAGCTTAAACACAAAAAGGAAGCTTACAAGAAGTGGAAACTT
Source organism: Pelodiscus sinensis (assembly GCF_052426305.1). Lineage (NCBI taxonomy): Eukaryota > Metazoa > Chordata > Testudines > Trionychidae > Pelodiscus > Pelodiscus sinensis. Next base: position 55,616,989 of record NC_143059.1, on the reverse strand, counting down.
GGACAGATGACTAGGGAGGAGTATAAATATATTGCTCGAGAATGCAGGGGAGTTATCAGGAAGGTGAAAGCGCAATTGGAATTGCAGCTGGCAAGGGATGTGAAGGGTAACAGGAAAGGTTTCTACAGGCATGTTAGCAATAAGAGGATGTGGGGCCCTTACTGGATGAGGGGGGTAACCTAGTGACAGATGATGTGGGAAAAGCTGAAGTACTCAATGCTTTCTTTGCCTCTGCCTTCACGGACAAGGTCAGCTCCCAGACAAATGCACTAGGCCACAGAGCATGGGAAGGAGGTAGACAGCCCTTGGTGGGGAAAGAACAAGTTAGGAACTATTTAGAAAAGCTAAACATACACAAATCCATGGGGCCAGACTTAATGCATCCAAGGGTACTGAGGGAGTTGGCAAATGTCATTGCGGAGCCTTTGGCCATTATCCTCGAAAACTTGTGGAGATCGGGAGAGATCCCAGATGACTGGAAAAAGGCAAATGTAGTGCCTATCTTTAAAAAAGGGAAGAAGGACAATCCAGGGAACTACAGACCAGTCAGACTTACCTTAGTCCCCGGAAAAATCATGGAGGGGATCCTCAAGGAATCCATTTTGAAGCACTTGGAAGAGGGGAAAGTGATCCATGGATTCACGAAGGACAAGTCATGCCTGACCAATCTGATTAGCTTATACGATGAAGTAACTGGCTCTGTGGATATGGGTAAGTCAGTGGATGAAATATACCTTGACTTTAGCAAAGCTTTTGATATGGTCTCCCACAATATTCTTGCCAGCAAGTTAAAGGAGTATGGATTGGATAAATGGACTGTAAGATGGATAGAGAGCTGGCTAGACTGTTGTGCCCAATGGGTAGCAATCAATGGCTTGATATCAGGTTGGCAGTCGGATTCTAGCGGAGTGCCCCAAGGATCTGTTCTTGGACTGGTTTTGTTCAACATCTTTATTAATGACCTACATGAGGGGATGGATTGCACCATCAGCAAGTTTGCAGATGACACTAAGATAGGGAGAGAGGTAGATAGGCTGGAGGGCAGGGATAGGGTCCAGAGTGACCTGGATAGATTAGAGGATTGGGCAAAAAGAAATCTGATGAGGTTCAACAAAGACAAGTGTAGAGTCCTGTACTAAGGATGGAAGAATCCCAAGCATTGTTACAGGCTGGGGGCTGACTGGCTAAGTAACAGTTCTGCAGAAAAGGACCTGGGGATTACAGTGGATGAGAAGCTGTATATGAGTCAACAGTGTGCCCTTGTAGCCAAAAAGGCTAATGGCATATTAGGTTGCATTAGGAGGAGCATTGCCAGCAGATCCAGAGAAGTGATTATTCCCCTTTATTCAGCCCTGGTGAGGCCACATCTGGAATATTGTGTCCAGTTCTGGGCCCCCCACTATAGAAAGGAGTGGACGCATTGGAGAGAGTCCAGCAGAGGGCGATCAAAATGATTAGGGGGATGGAGCGCATGACCTGTGAGGAGACACTGAAGGATTTGGTTTTGTTTAGTCTGCAGATGAGAAAAGTGAGGGGGGATTTGAGAGCAGCCTTCAACTTCCTGAAGGGAGGTTCCAAAGAGGATGGAGAGAGGCTGTTCTCAGTATTGACAGATGGCAGAACAAGGAGCAATGGTCTCAAGTTACAGTGGGAGAGGTCTAGGTTGGATATTAGGAAAAACTATTTCACTAGGAGGGTGGTGAAGCACTGCAATGGGTTACCTAGGGAGGTGGTGGAATCTCCATCCCTAGAGGTGTTTAAGTCTTGGCTTGACAAAGCCCTGGCTGGGTTGATTTAGTTGGGATTGGTTCTACCTTGGGCAGAGGGCTGGACTTGATGACCTTCTGAGGTCTCTTCTAGCTCTATGATTCTATGACTGTCACTTCAGAGCATATTCTGTGATGTCTGAGGGCCTGGGTCTAGATAATAGAGTTCTTGGCATGTAGGACTGGTTACTGGATCTGTAAATGTAAGTGTAGTGATCAGGGTTTTTTTGTATACGGCTGTCTACAGGATTCCATTATTGACTGGGTTAATGGTGTCCAAGAAATTGCTGCTGCTATGAGAGTGCTCTAGAACAGTGTTTCTCAACCAGTGGTACGAGTACCCTCAAGGGTATTTGAGAGAAGTCTCGGGGAGTACATCAACACAACTGAAGTTTGGAGAAAACTGAATTTTTGTTTTAAGTTTTACAGTGCTTTATTATATTTGTACTTTTTACACCCCAAAATTTCATTGCCCACCCAGCTACAATTAAGTTGTTTAAACAAATGTGTTGCAATGGTAGAAAAAAATGTTGTATGTCTGAAAGCTGTAGATACTGAGGGTACTTATAATTTTTTAAAGGGTTACTTTATAAAAAAAAGGTTCAGAAACACGGCTCTAGAGAGTACTTAATGCATCGACAGTGGTGGTTGAAGTGTTGGTGGAAATCTGTGAGAGAGTTTATCTTGTCTTATCAGAGGATGAAAATATTGTTGCTATATTCCAGGTATATCATTGGTTTCATGGTTCCATTGAGACTTCAGCATACCATGGTAACAAACCAGGCATACATTCCATGGCTGATGCAAGTACTAGTGTTTCAGTTGCCAACGGTATAGCTACAATACCCTATGCAGCTTTTAGCACTGTTGCTAAAAGTCAGTGTGTGTGAATGCTGTTTGTCTGCACTTTTGCCAACAAAATATTTCTACCCTCTCATAAGCAGCTTTTGCTTTGCTGGCAGGAAAGTGCTCACGCTTGCACTTGCACTTGCCACTGCAAAACTTATTGTCATTCCGGGGGAGGGGAGTTAAGTACCCATGAATGACAAAAGTTTTGTTGACCAATTGCAAGTGTAGACATTGCCAAAAGATCTTTGGACTCTAGGATCTGTCACATTTCTCCCTCTTCCCCCAGTAGTATGCTCCTATCCAAGTGCCAGAAACCCTGCCTCCATGATTAAAGCTGCAGCCTCCAAGTGCACAGAATCTCTCATAAGACCCTACTGATACGTTATTCAGACACTCTCTCTGCATGCTGCATTGAGGATGTAATCCTCTATAGACAAGGGAGACAAAGCCGGAACTCAAGTAGCGTGGGAAGTCTGATTGTGTCTGAGTTTATAGTTTTATTGAATAAACACTTTCTGTTTAAGACAGCATTTAATTTTATATACTATGACAGATTCAGTCTTGCAGTCCCTAAACTAGCAAAATTCCTTTATTCGAATGACTGTATGATCAGTCCCTTATTAGTAGTCTGGGATGATTCTTAAGTTTCATACTCCTTTTTTGAAGCCAGACTAGTGAATTAGGTAGCATAATTGTAATGGGATGACATGGAACTTTAATGCCCAGAGGCTTATGCTAGTCAGCCCTGTTCTATTAGCCCCATCCTGATATACCAGGGAAAACTTGGTTAATGGAGGAAGGAAGGCCAGCAGTAGCAGTAGGGGGCTGGTTTGAGAGGAGATCTCAAGGCAGGCACAGGCCTGTGAAAGTCTCCAGCTAGGAAAGTGTGTGAGTGGCTGTGCAGAAGAGAGGAATGACCTACAGGATCCTAGGATGGGCTAAGGAAAAAGGCTGCACCAAATTTGGGAAGGGCTGAAAAACTCTGTCCAACTTAGAAACTGTGGGTACGTCTACACTAGCCCCCTAGTTCAAACTGACTAGCCCGAAGTAACAGCCCACGTCTCCACGCAGCAGAGAAGCGGGATTCCAAGATAAACCTCTTAGTTCGAATTTACTGTTACTCCTCGTGGAATGAGATTTAACAGTTAATTTGAACTAAGGGGTTTATCTCGGAATCCCGCTTCTCTGCTGCATGTAGACGTGGGCAGTTACTTCGGGCTAGTCAGATTCCAAAATGGCGACCGGCCAGGAATATGCTAATCAAGCACAGGATATTTAAATCCCGTGCTTCATTAGCAATTTCGGTCACCCTCATTAGCCTCCCTAGTTCGAACTAGGGGGCTAGTGTAGATGTACCCTGGAAGACAGGGCACAGTGAGGTGGCCAACTTGAAGCTGTGGTGGAAGACTCACATGTGTTTCTTTTCAACTTTATGTCAATAAGCCAGATCCCGAAAAGGGTTATTGTTATTGGATTTGTGAAAAACATTTGTGGGTTATTGAGACATTCAGACTACACACACCAGTGAGCAACTGCAACCACAGAATCACAATGAGAATCTGAAAAGACTCTTACCACAGTAAAATTGTACAGTCAATTCTACTGTAACTGTAGAGACTGTTATGACCTAGATATCAAGAAAATGAAAGATTGATACAAAGCCCTCTGAAGGCAGTTGAAATGTTCTGTTAACTTCAATGGGTATTCAGGCCCTAACAGAGTCAGATTTCTGCCTTACAAAAAGTTTATAAATTGCTACCATTATTCACTTTTCCTATTAAGCTAAGAATACAGCAATTAAAATACGCTGTCATAAGAAACAGCAATTAAAATACGCTGTGAAAACATTCTACTGACAGTGGCTAAAAATGTACAAATAATGAAGATTTTTTTCTTCAGAGTGTTGTAAAGGGGCTCAAAATGAGTTTCATAATGAAACCTTAGTTGCAAATATGGAGATGCCATCTCTTCTCAAACCACACACATCTGCAAAGCACAGACTAGAAAGCTGGTTCTATTGCTTTAAAGTACACCTCCTCTTTTGAACCCATGGAAGAGTGCCATTAACTATCAGTTTGAGAATGATCCTTATGCTTTTTCTAACAGCAAAAGCAAATGCACACGCACTTATAATGCCTCAGGTTCCTACCTACTCCCATTGAAATCACTGGCTAGAAATTCTACTAGAATCAATGGGCGCAGGATTGAATACAAAACTAAACACAATAAAAACAATTAGTAACTTAGTAACGATCACTTTTCTACAAATACTGCAGCTGGATGCATTTCCAAGGAGATGTAATTATATACAGTATATGAAGGGGTCGGAACAAGCAATTTTTGAGGTAGGTTTCAGTATATCTGAATTGAAAGTTTAAAGTAATTGTCTAAAATAGATTGGGAATTTTTAAGGCAAGCAGGTTTTTGTGAAGACTGTTCTGAAAAATTGTAACAGTAAGGAAAACAATCTAGGAAAACTGATCTAGAGACTGATCCTGATTCCGTGAGCCAACTGCATGCATTGTTGTCAGTTGGCTTCCTGGGCAAAGAGGACCGGAGTTAGCACAGTACATAACGTAACCACTTAGGCTATGTCTGTATAGCACCCTTCTTCTGCAAAAGCTTATACAAATGAAGCACGGAGTAGAATATCACAGTGCTTAATTTGCATAATTAATTAGGGGCTGTTTTTGCGCAAGAAGTTTTTGTGCAAAAAGGAGCTGCATAGACGGCTCCTTTTTGCACAAAAAAACCCTCTTGTACAAGAGCCATTCTTCCTCATTTTTTCAGGCAGAACAGCTCTTGTGCAAAAGGGGGTTTCTGCACAAAAAGGAGACATCTACACAGCTCCCTTTTGCACAAAAGCCTCTTGCGCAAAAACGGCTGCTAATTAATTATGCAAATGAAACGCCGCGATATTCTACTCCGCGCTTCATTTGCATAAGCTTTTGCGGAACAACGCTGCAGTTTAGACGTAGCCTAAGTGTGTGGGTTACAGAAGGTGACACCAATAGATCTTCTAGGCCCAAGTCTGCCCAAATCCTTCCCTCCTGATTCTTAACTACCAGACACTTTGCATTTTCCCACTCTATTTCATCACTCCCAAACATGTGAAACCAGTCCCACTCCACACAATTGGCACAACAGAGATCTGCTTAGGGTAAAAATAAACAAGAGGTTTATTTACAAGTCCTCCCTCCCCACAGAATCAAAGATGCAATAAATAGTAAGAGAGAGCAAATGTGTACAAGTTACACGGAAAATAAACAGAAAGATGCAAACTCAGGCTTTACACCTCTTTATTAGATAAACCCCTTATCCTAACACAAGTTGCCGATTGTCTTTGCCATTTCCTCCAATGTACTACCATTGTTACAGACAGCTTCCTGCCTCTAGATGCTGTCCCTCAATTTCTGGATGCCTTTCACTTCTTCCTACCATTTAAAAAAAAATGTTTGTAGTTCTTTTGTTTTATTCAGTCACTAAAGATACTCAAAGTGGGAAATTCCCAATTCTCTCTCTGTCTTTCCATTAACTTTAATGGCCCCTCATTGTCTTTTCTTGGGTTGTATAAGGGATCATTACCTGAGTTTGGCACTTGGCTTAGATGTGTAAGACAAAATATTGCTATTAAAACTATTTTATCATGTGCTAAATTGGGATATTCTTGTACTGGCCTGGTGGAATGTATTTACATATTTCATGTGCTTTTAGCAGTGCTAAATTCCAGTATGGAGAAACACTGACTTATAGGCAAACATCTACTTTTAACAAGACCTGTTTGTTACTCATATAATATAACTCTTGCTTACTTTGGTTCAGGTCTTAGACCGTATACCAGGCCCAAATTTCAGGCTTTTTCTTTCTCATGAAATGGTGGTAAGCACAAAGGTAAGCATATCTTCCTACTTAAAATACCAAGAAAATGACATATACCTGACTTGAACAGCATCTCCCAAGTCTAGCACTTGACCATAACTACTAACCACCAGAATATGGTCCTTTGAGGCACTTTGATCTCCTTTGTTAACAGAGCTGGGATTAGGGTTACCAGGTAGGTTTAGAAAAAATACCGGACACACGTGGTGGGGAGACCGGCTGGGAGGGAGAACGGGGGCAGCACAGCTGGCCACGGGAGATGGGGAGGGCCGGGGGGCGGGGCTGGTGGGCGAGGGTTCGGGGGCAGCTCGCCTGGCCGGAGGAGATGGGGGGAGGGTGGGTCAGGGCAGCGTGGCTGGCCCGGGGACATGGGGGAGGGGTTGGGGGCAGCATGGCTTGGCCTGGGGAGATGGGGGAGGGATCAAAGGCAGTGCAGCTGGCCTGGGGAGATCGGGAGGAGGAGAACCGACTGGCAGGAAGCACAGGAGGCCGGGAGGAGGTCGGAGGCAGCGGGGCTGGTCAGAAAGGGTCGGGGGAAGCAGGTGGGGGACTCACCCAGGCACAAGCAGATCCTGGGGTGCTGTCAGTCCCGTGCACAGTCCGGAGAACCATGTGTGAGTCCGGCTGCGGCTGCACCATGCGCTCAGGAGCAGAGACAGTGCTTCTCCTCCTCCCCAAGATGTCAGACGCAGCCAGGGCTCCCAGCGCCAATCGTGCCCCACCTCCCAGCCACTCCCCCAGCTCCCGCCAGGCTTCCGTCCGGCATCCAGCCAGAAATCCAGGAAATACCAGACACTGCACGTGTCCGGTATTTTCTGGATTTTTTTACTGGACAGAGGCCCAAAAACCGGTAGACTATTCGACACCTGGCAACCCGGAATTACAACAACAACATTCTTTGTCTACGAGGACTTGTTCTATGTAAAATGAATGCTTTTAAGCACAAATACATTGACATATGTAAGATGAAATGACTTAGGGACACGTAATTGTTTCAAAGAATAGAATGGGCAAACCTTTACTTGCTATTACATGGCAACCCTCCACCCAAGCCAAACAAACAACTATGCTAACCTGATCACAATTATACATGTGTATTGAATTGCTATGTATCCATCATTGTGGCACCTTAAAGACTAATAGAACATCCTAATGATCTGAAAGATAGAAAAGTATCAATGAAAAATTATAAAAGGGTTCAAAGAACATCTCCAAAGAAGTCAAAACATGAAAAACCTAAATAAGGGCAGTTATGATGTTCATATTTCAATCACATCCAGCTATATCTCAGTCATGCAACTTGCTGTCATCTGCAGATGAATGTTGGCTTGACAATCACTGTGCAAGCATGATTGTTAATGAGTACAAATTTTATTTTTGGAAATAGAAACCTTGATAAGATTATGTGTAAAAGCTCCCTTTCGCATTGCAATGACGAGACTCATTAACAATTTCTGCATAAAGAATGACTACAAAAGGGGTCTGTCATCAATTTACTATGAACTCAAGGGCTAGTCTGGGAATACCTACCAGTTTTTGAAAGCTATAAATAGCAACATCAGTAGAGAAAAATAAGGGCCAGATTTATTATTCCACTGGAAAACACAGGGATCTGAGCTAAATTCTGTACTGAAGTCAATGTTATATACCAATGCAGAATTTGTCTCGGAAAAATTCTGGGAGATAGAGAGTGGGAAAATGATAGATACTTAGCAGAATAAAAAAGTTTCCAACCTTCCTAAATAAGGAATCTTGGCATGTACATTTGGTGGAGCAAAAACATGGACAAGCATCCATGTACAAGATAAACTTTCAAAATAAAAAAATGACCCTACCTGTTTGCTGTGACACTAATATATATTTTGTCTAACTAACTTACACACTTTCTAGGAAAGAATGATGAAAATGTTGGCCTCTAATCAATCTAATAAAAAAAGATTTCAACAAGTTCAGCTGAGCCAGTAATAATAATCTGTGAACCAGTAGCCTACAGTACAAAACTGGAAAACTGGAACACTTAACAGTTTGTTACTGAAAGGAACACTTGCATTAAATAAAGGGTTAGAGGAGATGACTGTTTCTATACACATTTTGTTACTGAAAGGAACACTTGCATTAAATAAAGGGTTAGAGGAGATGACTATGTTTCTATACAAAGATTGATAACATTAATGGCTCAGTGTGCAGAGCCCCTGTTGTGCCCACTTGCACTATGTATAATGTGTGAGGGAAGAAAATCTTGCCTTTGTTCCTCTAGATCTCTTCTTATCCCTCATAAGCTTTAGGGGAGAAAAGAGAGTGAAGTTAAAAGGAATTATTAAATACTGTGAGCCTAGGCTCCGTACCTCACAACTCCTTTTAAATTCAGTGTGTTTTAGGAGTCTCAGAGGATCAGATGTTGCGGGAATACTTCGTGTTTCTGCACTCAATGGGCAAAATTCCAAATCAGAATAATCTAATATATAAAGGAGAATGTTTGTATGTTTGTGTGCTAATAACTTGGACACTATAAGAGCTACCGCGCCCAAACTTTGCATGGGATAACGTTTTATCCAGGAGAAGATTTTAAGGGACTATGGGAGGGAAGAGATGAGAGACCGATGCCTCTCCCTGGGGCTGCACGGAGCTTGATAGTGCGGGGAGAAGCGGCTTCCCGGGGGAAGCGGCGGGGCCAGTCACTCACTAAGGCCGGCGGAGGGACAAGAAAGCGGAAGGCGGGCTCGGGCGCCAGTGGCAGACATGTGGCTCCCTTCCCCCTCCCTCCCCTCAGGCTCATCACCTCAGTTATCTCAACAATGTATACTGACAAAGCGCAAGGATAGTCACTTAAAGTAGCTGGAATTGATTTGGAGACATCTTACTTTTCACATGGACAACTCTATGTTGCATGTTCAAGAGTTGGAAGTGGAAAATATTTGTACATATTTGTTAAGAATAATGAAACAAAATATAGTTTACAATAAAGTTTTTGATAGCATGTAAAATTGGTTGTTTTATACTTTTTAAATATATTTTAATCCCTATAGAACTCAGTGCAACTTTTCTAGCATTCAAAAAACAATAATGGACTACTGATAGAAATGTAGCCGTGTTAGTCTGGGGTAGTTGAAGCAAAATGCAGGACAACGTAGCACTTTAAAGACTAACAAGATGGTTTATTAGATGATGAGCTTTCGTGGGCCAGACCCACTTCCTCAGATCAAATAGTGGAAGAAAGTAGTCACAACCATATATACCAAAGGATACAATTTAAAAAAAATGAACAAATATGAAAAGGACAAATCACATTGCAGAACAGAACGGGGATGCGGGGGGGTGGGAAGGGGGAGGAAGGAAGGTAAGTGTCTGTGAATTGCTGATATTAAAGGTAGGGAGAGTGGGATGTTTGTGAGTTAATGGTATTACAGGTGATAATTGGGGAAACTGTCTTGGTAATGGGTGAGAAAGTTCAAAGACTTGTTAAGTCCTTGTTGATAAGTGTCGAATTTTAACATGAATGACAGTTCAGAGGATTCCCTTTCAAGTGCAGATGTAAAAGGTCTTTGTAGCAGAATGCAGGTGGCTAAGTCATTTAGTAGTCCATTTAGTAATGGACTACTGTTTTTCTCAATTTTGTTCCTCCACTTTCCTGAGCAATGCCGGGTAACTCCCGCTAGTTAGCTATACAGTAATTCACATTTCTGATCCAATCCTTTAAGGATTCTATTTTCATGGGTTTCACTCAGGCCCACATTTTTAAAAAAAGGCTTCTATTTTTATGTGCCCAACTTGACACACCTTGGACCTGATTTTCAGAGATGAAAAGCATCTAAGTTTCAAGTGACATCAATCCAAATTGTGGACAATAAAGCAGTTCTGAAAACTAGGACCCTGTGTTGCAACTTGGGCACCCAAAAATTGAGATTCCCCAATTTGACATACACTTTTGAAAATTCTGACTTCATTATCTTATAAGGAAGAGTGAGCCGAATGTCAACAAGAATTGTGTCAGCTCCCAGGAATTCTCAGTTCTTATTCATATTGCATAAAGGTACAAAAACTTCAGTCAGAATTGGGACCCCACTGTGCTAGGCACTACACAAACATACCTAAAGTATAGTACCAGATTTTCAGCTGGTGTAAACTGATTTTATTGACTGGTGCTATACTGCTTTATACCAGCTAATTATATGACCAATAGCCTCTGTTTCCAAAAGCTTATTATGTAAGAAGATAAGGGTTAAGCATGAGGATGTGTGTGTGTGTTTGTTTACTCTTGGGCTGGTTAGTGGGGAAACCAGTCCCTACTCTCACTTTCATGGTGCCTTCTCTGAGGGCCTTATGTGTGGAAGGAGCTCCTTCCATGAGTCCTAGTACTTTAGTTCATTTTCCCATCTCAACCTGTTCTCATCCATCTCAGAGATTAACAGCCTTTTCCTTCTGCCAGTTAATATCAGCTCCATTTGCTATAGTGCTGAAGGCTCAGGGTTTAGACCAGTGGTCACCAACCAGTAGATTGGGATCTACCAGTAGATCTTGGAGCCCCTACAGGTGATCCTGACTGGTTTGGCAGGAAGCTATCAAACGCTGGCACTTCAGTTGCCCCTCCGCCCACTGTCATGCTGCTCCTGCCCTCTGCCTTGGAGCTGCCCCACTGGTAGCCTTCTGCTTGCTGTGCAGAGTGTGGAAGGAAGAAGGGGGCTGCTGATGTCAGGGTGTCCCTCCTCCCCCCACTACTGTACCCTGTCTCCACACAGAGAGAAGGGGATGGAGGGTGCTAGGCAATGCAAATCTCTGTCACTCTCACACACTGTGTGTGACTGTCATTCTCACAAACATCAATTGTCCTTCACTCTCATCTGACCCAACACATGCGTGGGTCGTTACAACTACTTTTACTGCTTGTAAAATGGGTTGGTTTTGGTTTTTGACTGGTCTGTGCATTTCATAATGTTAATTTCTCTAATACTTAAATTTAATTCTTTGAGTAGTGAGTTCTAAAATGCCTAACCTGTCGTGTGCTGCTCTTGGAAGTGGCTGGCATGTACCTGCAGCCAGAGCAAGGGGTCTCGACATGCTGTCCTTGCCTGCAGACACCACTCCTGCAGCTCCCAATGATCAATAACAGGGAACTGTGGCCAGTAGGAGCTGTTGGCTCAGTGCCTGTAGATGAGGGGCAGCACATAGTGCCATGGCGCCACTGCTGTATACACCAGCTGCTTTCAGGAGGGGTACAGGGCCAAGTCGTCTCAGTGAAGTGGTGCCCAGCCAGAACATGCATCCTGAATCCCTGTCCCAGTCCTGAACTCCCTCCTGCCCCAGATATGAGTTCCCCTGCACCCAAACTCCTTCCTAGAGCTTGCACCCTAAACCCACTCCTTGACCCCAATTCCCCACCCTGGACTAAGCTCGGAACCTCTCCCACACTCTGAACTTGGTCCAAAACTAGAGCCTGCACCCCAACTCCCTATCCCAGCTTCGTGAAAGTGAATGAGATTGGGGAAAGAAGGGGGATGGAGCAGGTAGGGTGAGGCCTCAGAGAAAGGATGGAGCAAGGGCAAGGCCTCAGAGAAGGGGCAGGAAGGAAGCGGGGCAAGGGTATTTAGATTTGAGGTAGATCTTACATTGCACTTAAATTGAAAAAGTGATCTTGTGGTTTAAAAGGTTGGAGACACCACTGGTTTAGACTCTACTGGTGATTCACAAGGAGGGGATTGTTAAAGTTTCACATCTCGGAATTTGTTTTTTACTTTAAAAAATATACAAAGGAGCTATTCTGAAATAATGTTACTTAGGACACAAAGTCAAGAACTTGAAAGTTAAGAGATGCCAGAATTTAGATTTTGTGCAATTTTAATTCTGTCTTTTTGCATCTAAACATAATGAAACAATGTTTTGTTACATGGTCACATGCTGTTTTTTCCACTAGATCTCTGCCTCATTCTGCACACAGTATAACTGTGAGCCACATCCTGGACCAATATTCCTCAGGCAGTTTTGGGTGCACAAGTAATGCCAAATTGGGGGCTGTTTTTTTCTGCTACTTTAATGCTGATGCCTTATGTTAACTTCAGTAAAACAGTGGTAACTACAAATCATTAAAATGTATGAATAATTGTGAATGGAGTTCATTTTGAAAGTCGTCTGGCCCACACAGCTGCAAATTTTGTGACCTATCAAGGACTTAGTAGGAAAAAGTTGCCATGGGAATTGTAACACTTTGTTCAGAGAAGTGACTTCAGCTTTCATTGTTGTAACTCTGATTACAGCTTTTGTTTCACTATAAAGTACAGTTATTAAATGCCAGCCTGGAACAAAGAGGTATTTACATGCAAGGATTGAGTTTAAACGCATTCCATTTTTAGAGATGACACTGCTCTAAGCTAGGAAAAGCTTTTCTTTATTACTACTTTGGACCACATTAAATATTTCAGTAGAAATGGTTGTGTTTAGAGTGGAAGCAGATTATCATTAAAACTAGTTAATATCATTATTGGAAATTGTTACTGGCAACTGGTGTGGTCAGTCAATGGCAATCTTTTCATTGACTGAAATGTCCTTTAGATCAGACCTGAAGTGAATCTTTGATCGTTTCTCTGACCCTGGCTCCTGAAAATTCTCTGCTTCAGTTCCCCATCTAGAAAATTAGGTCAATAAGATTTACTGCATTTTTTGTTATGTGATAGGGGTATACCCTTTTGTAACTCTGATTTTTATCAGGTGACCTTTTTATCATGTGTCTTGGTGAATGAAGATGAATGGATGTTTTATATCATGCAATATTTCAAAGATAAATAGTGTTATATTAATATTAAATTATACAAGTGTTGTTTGTTGGCAAATACATGGTAAAATAACCTGTGGTGAGATCTCACATTATTGAAATATTTCTTAATTCTATCCATCCATATGAATTAATATGGTGAGGCAAGGACGTCTCCAGGAAACTAGTAGTTTTGCAGTTTTTTAGACTGTAAAGCTTTTGTAGTGGGTATTGTCATTTACTATATATTTGAACAGTGCCTGTCATAATGGAGACTCAACCTAGTTGAGGCCTCTAGGTCATCTGGCAATTAAAATGTTAATTATAACAGGAATAAGGAAAGGTGTCTGCCATACAGTGATCCCAGCTCTCCTGATTTTATCTTGAGTTTTGTAATAGTATGTGTTTTTCTGAAAGTCCTAGCTCTTGGAATCAGGTAATTATATAACCATCTCAGGTTTCATTTTTAAAAAAAGTTTATAGTCATCATGGAGTACTGCAGAAAGAGATCTAGGGTCATAGTGGACTACAAACTAAATTTGAGTCAACAGTGTGATGCTGTTGCAAAAAAAGCAAACATGATTCTGGGATGCATTTACAGGAGTGTTGTGAGCAAGACACAAGAAGTCATTCTTCTGCTCTACTCTGCGCTAATTAGGCCTCAGCTGTAGTATTGTGTCCAGTTCTGGGCACCATTTTTCAAGAAAGATGTGGAGAAATTGGAAAAGGTCCAGAGAAGAGCAACAAGAATGACTAAAGGTCTAGAGGACATAAGCTTTGAGAGAAGACTGAAAAAATTGGGCTTGTCTAGTTTAAAAAAGAGAAGACTGAGAGAGGACATGGTAGTGGTTTTCAAGTACCTAAAAGAAAGTTACAAGGAGGAGGAAGAAAAATTGTTCTCCTTGGCCTCTGAGGATAGGACAAGAAACAATGGGCTTAAACTGCAGCAAGGGAGGTTTAGGCTGGATATTAGGAAAAACTTCCTAACTGTCAGGGTGGTGAAATAAATTGCTTAGGGAGGTTGTGGAATCTCTATCTCTGGAGATATGTAAGAGCAGGATAGACAGACATCTATCGGAGATTGTCTACTCTACACGGTGCTTGGTCCTGCCGTGAGGGCAGGGGACTGGACTCGATGACCTCTCGAGGTCCCTTCCAGTTCTAGTGTTCTATGATTCTATGGTTGCCAATGTTATCACATGCCCATAAATGAGAAGAAAAATAAAGAACTTTAAATATCTGTAAAATTTCATGACTTTTAAGACAATCTGATGATTTTGGTATGTGACTCATGATTAAACTCCTAAGTTTGGCAATATTGAACATTGTACAATCATTCAATACCAGTAACATGGCTGCTGTGTCTTCACACGGATGGTCACCATGATTCCAGTGTTAGTATCCAGTAATTTTTTTTTATGCTGCAGCAGGAGACAAATTGTGACTTTATGGATGAGAAGAAGTCACTCACCAGGATTCTCACTGTATGATGTATGCAGCAAGTATTTATTCTATAACGGTTCATAAGAAAATTGACTAGATTCAGGGGCTGTCTACTGCAAATTTACAATCTTTCTAATAGCAGCCCATCATGCATCTATGGGACTATCAGTGGATTAGAGTAATGAGTCACCACTTAATCATTTAAGATGCAGCATTTTGTAGAAATACCAAATGTAGGGTGACCATAATTCCCAAAGGGATGATGGGGCAGTGCATGGGACTATGAGGGGGCACCATAGCTACTGGCTCAAGGTGCCACCCCAGACTGCCACTGGTCACTTGAATCCTGCTGGTCCCCCCACCCATGCCTATAGCTGGTCACTTGAAACCTACAGGCCTGCCATACACTAGAACCCTTTCTTTCTCCCCCTCCCTCCCACTCCAGCTGAGCCTCTCCCCTGCATGGGGTTGGCATCCCCACTTTTCCGCCATATGTTACTCGGTACCACATCCCACTTTTTTGACAAAAGTGGGCATTTATCCAGTTTGCTCTTGCTCTTTACTTTTGCCAACTGATCTAGTTAACAAGAGCAAACAGGACAAATGCTCACTTTTGCTAAATAGTCGGGACGGCTGTGATAAATCTTAAAAAAGGGACTATCCCAGCCAAAATGGAACTTAGGGCCACCGTAACCAAGTTACATTCTTTCATTTGGGAGTTTTACTGTTACTGATAAAAATAAGTTTTCCTTTTTAAGTACTGTATATATATCCTCTAAATGACAGAAAACATCAACGATCTAATTATTGTGCATTAATATCTCAGTTGTACAGAACTTTACAATGTCAAAGCACTTTCTAATTTGTAATCTCAGACAACAGGGATGAGGGGTTAGCATACTATGATTCCAAATGATCCATTTGATAGGTGTGGCTCCAGAGATGACAAGTATCAGGAGGTTGCAATGTTCCCTCTAATTTTTTTCCATCCATGTGTGGAATAAATCATGTTATGTGTATTGAGGCATGTGCAATGTGCACCACCAGTAAAAACACATGCTGTCTGTTGTGGGCACTCTGGTAAATAGCTGAGCGGCATTTGAATCTCTTCGGGGCAGCTGCCCAGGGACCTAGTTTACAGGGAATATTGCAATACCCAAATCTGAGGAATGGTCCTACACAAAAGTTGCTTCCCAGCATGCAAAGCTCTTTGGTTATTCACCTTAGAGATAAGGCCTTTTGCAGCTTTTGGTTTGTTTGTTTGTGTTTCTCTATACATATAAAACGGTTAAAAAGGAGAGTCTGCCACTACAGTATTCCTTTCCCTTCCAGGACAAAGTGAAGCCCTGTGGAGCCAATAGTTCTCACTATGCAAGGTGGCCCTATCAGGAAAGTAGATCCATTCTATTGTCAACGTTCATGATTTTGTTTATGTGAGAATATCAGTTTTCATGTAACCTAGTAATTTTCTGCCTTGGAATTGTGAATAAAAGATAGCAAACAGGAACCTGAACAACTCGAAAAACTCAAGGCAAATTACTTCCCCCTCTAATTTACTATTTTTGGAATCTCCAGGTTTAAATTGGGGCCCATTCATTATTCTGGAGCCCAGCTGGTGACTTTTAGACACTAGGAATTGTCCCCACTGCCAAGCATGCCTCGCTGTGTTATCACCGCACAGGCGCCTTAGCCCTGTGGTTCAACCCGGCGGGACTACGAGTGCCAAAATGCAACGTTCCACTCTCCTCTCAATGGCTAAGGCCCATCGGATTGCCCCTGTAGAGACTACATGTCCCAGGACGCCTTGCGGCTGCGGTCCAGCCCCGCCCGCCTTGCCGGCTGTGTGTTTTTATGCGGTCTGATTGGAGGCGCTGAGCCCATGGGGGCGTGAGCGCATGCGCAGCGATTGAGCTTCGGTTCTCCCGTAGCTGTCGCTTGTGAGGGAAACGAATAAAGTTTCTCCATTTAAAAAAAAAAAAAAAAAAAAAAAAAAAAAAAAAAAAGGCCGCGGTGCTGGGCCGCTGCGGGCTGCGCTCTGCGCCGAGTGGGCGGCGGCTCTGGGAGGGGGGCCGCGCTCTGGGCTGCCACCGCTTCCCTCTCCTGACTGGGCTCCCCCCGGACTCCAGTGAGTAGCAGCCGCCCGGGAGGGACTCGGCCTTCCCCCCAGAGCGCGGGAAGGGGCCCTGTGCGGGGATGGGGGTAGGGCCCGGCGGCGGGGGGAGCTGGGGAGGGGCGCACAGAGGGCTGAGGGGGCGGGGGATGCGGCAGGGGTGCCTGGGCGGGTAGGGAACGGGCGCGGGAGCAGCATATGTCTGTGCGTGGAGGGGTGTGAGGGGGCGGGGTGGGTGGCTGGGTGGGAGAGGTAGGGGGTGTCTGAGGGAGTGGTCTGAGGCTGTGGGGTGTGTGTTGCAGAGTGTAGCGAGGAGGGTGTTGAAACAGGAGCAGAGTGAGGGTGGCGTGGAGACATCCAGGGCCAGGGGACACCTGTGTGCGACTTGAGGAAACTTATTTTCATTACTGGGTAAAATACCTTATTTTGCTATTAAGACTTGTGAAGAAAGGGACTGCTTTCCAGTCAGAGCCTTTCGTTTAGTTTTGCCGTATGAGAAGTGCTTCACCCTGACTCTGCGAGCACTGCTTTTTGGTGAGGGTTTTTGAAGTGACTCTACCCTGAGGGAAATTATGTGTTTATGGTATAATTAAGCTGGTAAGCATTTGAGACTCTGTAACATCTCCAGCGATAAGAGGCTGATCTCATTGCCAGTATTTTTTTTCCTTTGCAATGCCTGTCTTCTGAGCATGACATGAACTCTGATGTTATCTGCTTTGAAGCACACTGGCTCTCTCTCTTTCTGTGTGTCTGTCTGTCTCTGTGTGTGTGTGTTGGAATTAACTCATGCAGCTTTTCAGAATTTTGCATATATGTATTACGTTTGCATTTGACATTGACATCTCAAACTGTGTTTTAAAGATCAGATCACAATTGTGGTTATGACTCATTGACTTTCTAGTTTGGTTTAGCTTTGAAAGGGTTGGCTTTCACATGGGCCTGTCTTACTCTAGAAAAACCTTTTCTTTAGTAGGTAGACTGGCAAGAAAATTCTGTGGTTCTGACATGATATTCTGACTTGATTGGAATCTAGGCTGATTTAGCTAAGCAAAATGTCTGTGGGTGGATAATGGGTTTACCTACCTGATGGACTGCAGGTGAACTATGGGATCTGACTTTATTACTAGTTAAGTTAACAAGCATATCGCTTTCATTTTGTTGGAATTTTACAATGTTGTTAAGTAGTTAGAATAAGAAATCATATACGACAGCCTAAAGATCATAGAATCATAGGACTGGAAGGGACCTCGAGAGGTCATCGAGTCCAGCCCCCCCGCCCTCAAGGCAGGACCAAGCTCCGTCTACACCATCCCTGACAGATGTCTATCTAACCTGTTCTTAAATATCTCCAGAGAGGGAGATTCCACCACCTCCCTTGGCAATTTATTCCAATATTTGACCACCCTGACAGTTAGGAATTTTTTCCTAATGTCCAATCTAAACCTCCCCTGCTTCACTTTAAGCCCATTACTCCTTGTCCTGTCCTCAGTAACCAAGAGGAACACATTTTCTCCTTCCTCCTTGTGACACCCTTTTAGATATTTGAAAACCGCTATCATGTCCCCCCTTAATCTTCTTTTTTCCAGACTAAACAAGCCCAGTTCATGAAGCCTGGCTTCATAGGTCATGTTCTCTAAACCTTTAATCATTCTTGTCGCTCTTCTCTATACCCTTTCCAATTTCTCCACATCTTTCTTGAAATGTGGCGCCCAGAACTGGACACAGTACTCCAGCTGAGGCCTAACTAGTGCAGAGTAGAGCGGCAGAATGGCTTCACGAGTTTTGCTTACAACACAGTACAGAACTTTCCTAAAGGGCATGTATGTCATTTGAAATACTCACCTGTTGACATTTCTGGAAAGAAAATGTTATCCCATTGAAACTACTTTTTTCTTTCAAGGCTCCATCTATAAGAGAACTAAACCATGAAAGTCAAACTGTTTTAAACATCCTTATAATTGATCTTTATTGCCCTGACCATTTTAATGTAAAGTATTTAAACAAATACTATTCAGTTTCAAGTGCGTGGATGACATTTTAGTAGTTATTGCACTAATTAGAATTCGATCACACTATTGTGAAGAACTGTACAGTTATTTATCCAAAAGTGAAGTTAAGGTGCTTCAGAGAGGTAGCCGAGTTAGTCTGTAACAGGAAAAACTTCAAAAAAAAAAAATCCAACCAAATAGACTAGTAGCACCTTATAGACTAACAAAACATGTAGATGGTATCATGAGCTTTCGAGGGCAAAACCCACTTCAGATGACCGGCAAAAGCGTTAGTATAAGGTAAATCATTAATTTTGGCAACTTCTTTTTATTCATACTCAGTCCATGAGTACCTTTTATTTTAAATTAGAAGAGTTACCTGGTGTTGGTGGGGTCCAGCCAGGGGCAGGGCCTCTCAGGCCTCACACTGGCATTCCTGTTGCCTGGCCTGGTGGTGCAGTGGGGTCATGCAGGCCAGCCCTGGCGGCGCTTCCCGGGCCCAGCCCAGAGGATGTGGTTCCACACAGGCCAGCCAGGCACAGCTGTGCTGGATGGCCTGGTGGTGCTGGGGGTGGGTGGGTTGTGGTTCCTGCGGTGGGGAGGTGGGGCTGTGCTGTCCAGCTAAGCAGTAATCCCAAGGGGGTTCAGCAGTGGGAGGCAGGGGATGCCCTGTTGATATCTGGTTCTGTGGCCAAAGGCCAGAGGAATTAGTTTAGGGCAGGGGAGCCACTTCCCTGGGCTGGCGGCAGGTAAGATGGTGAGCCCTGTCCCCAGCTGGCCATCCCTTCCTGGTGCCCCCAGTGGTCACTGTGCAGCATTACTGTACAAGAAACAGGAGGAGGGCTGTTCTGCAAAGGGCCATCACTCAAAAAGTGCAGCCTTCTGCTTGGCACCTGACCTTAGCCTTTCATTGTGGTCCCATTCACTTCTCTGCTACAAAGTGGGAGCAACATGGACAGGGAGCTAGTGCTGGCGACTGAGGTGGCCAAACTGTTTCAGGAAGCAAAAAGCTTTGTCAGGTGCTCTATGAGAAGTGCCCCTCACACCTGCTTCCCTTTTTCTGTTTTTACTGATTTTTCTACCATTTTAAAAACTTTTGAATAAAGCCCAATCAATTCCCAAGAAATTTAAAAAACAAAAATGAACTGCTTTAAATATAACTTAACATTATTATGCAAGTGTAGATGTGCAACCTTGGGTAAGAATTCTACTTATCTGAAGTCATTTGGTTTGTTTCTATAGAAAATTGCAGTCTTTTTTTCTTATTTAGACTGGTGTGTTGTTGCCCTGTGCTGTTACAATTGGGTTGTTACACAGAGGTGGATGGAGTAATCTAGTCACAATGACTAGAGCCAAATCCCTGCAAGCTGCATGGAAACTTTTTAAAGACACCATAATAGAGGCCCAACTTAAATGTATACCCCAAATTAAAAAACATAGCAAGAGAGCTAAAAAAGAGTCACTGTGGATTAACCACCATGTAAAAGAAGCAGTGAGGGACAAAAAGGCATCTTTTAAGAAGTGGAAGTCCAATCTTAGTGAGATAAATAGAAAGGAACATAAACACTGTCAAATCAAGTGTAAAAGAGTAATAATAAAAGCAAAAAAAGATTTTGAGGAACAGCTAGCCAAAAACTCAAAAAGAAATAACAAAATGTTTTTAAGTACAGGCAGTCCCCGGGTTACATGGATCCGACTTAGATCGGATCCCTACTTACAAATGGGGTGAGGCAACCCCGCACTAGCTGCTTCCCCCCAGCAGACTAGGGAGACGCGAAGCTAGAGCCGCCCCCAGCAGACCAGGGAGACGTGGAGCGGCTTTTCTCAGCAGACACCTCAGCTTGAGAATAAAGGACTGAGGGAAGTGAGGTGTGGGACAATAAAACTGAGGTCTGGAGAAATGTTTGGCTAGAGTTTCCCCTACAATATGTACCAGTTCCGACTTACATACAAATTCAACTTAAGAACAAACCTACAGTCCCTATCTTGTACGTAACCCGGAGACTGCCTGTACATTAGAATCAGGAAGCCTGCTAAAAAACCTCTGGGTCCCCTAGACGATCGAGATATGAAAGGAGCAATCAAGGACGATTAAGCCATTACGGATAAACTAAATAATTTCTTTGCTTCAGACTTCACGGCTGAGGATGTTAGAGAGATTCCCAAATCTGCACCGTCATTTGTGGGTGATGAATCTGAGGAACTGTCCCGGATTGAAGTGTCATTAGAGGAGGTTTTAGAACAAATAGAAAAACTTAATGTTAACAAATCTCCGGGACTGGATGGCATTCATCCAAGGGTTCTAAAAGAACTCAAATGGGAAATTGCTGAACTATTATCTGTGGTTTGTAACCTATCCTTTAAATTGGCTTCCGTACCTAATGACTGGAAGGTAGCCAACATGACACCAATATTTGAAAAGGGCTCTAGTGGTGATCCTGGCAATTACAGACCAGTAAGTCTAACTTCAGTACCGGGAAAATTAGTCGAAACAATAGTAAAGAATAAAATTGTGAGGCATGTAGAAGAACATCATTTGTTGGACAAGAGTCAACATGGTTTCTGTAAAGGGAAATCATGTCTTACTAATCTATTAGAGTTCTTTGAAGGGGTTAACAAACATGCAGACAAGGGGGTTCCAGTAGATATAGTATACTTAGATTTTCAGAAAGCCTTTGACAAGGTCCCTCACCAAAGGCTCTTGTGTAAATTACATGGCCATGGGATAAGAATGAAGGTCCTTTCTTGGATTGAGAACTGGTTAAAAGACAGGAAACAAAGGGTAGGAATAAATGGTACATTTTCAGAAAGGAGAGGGGTAACTAGTGGTGTCCCCCAAGGGTCAGTCCTGGGACCAATCCTTTTCAGCTTATTTATAAATGATCTGGAGAAAGGGGTAAGCAGTGAGCTAGTAACGTTTGCAGATGATACCAAATTGTTTAGGATAGTCAAGACAGAAGCAGACTGTGAGGGACTCCAACAAGACCTCACCAAACTGAGGGATTGGGCAACAAAATGGCAAATGAAATTTAATGTGGATAAGTGTAAAGTAATGCACATCAGGAAAAATAACCCCAACTATACGTACAGTATGATGGGGGCTAATTTGGCTACGACAAATCAGGAAAGAGATCTTGGAGTTATCGTGGACAATTCTCTGAAAACTTCCACACACTGTGCAGTGGTGGTCAAAAAGGCAAATAGGATGCTAGGAAATATTAATAAAGGGATAGAAAATAAGACCCAGAATATCTTACTGCCCCTGTATAAAACTATGGTACGCCCACATCTTGAATACTGTACAGATGTGGTCTCCTCACCTCAAAAAAGATATTTTGGCCTTGGAAAGGGTTCAGAAAAGGGCAACTAAAATGATTAGGGGTTTGGAACGGGTCCCATATGAGGAGAGGTTAAAGCGACTGGGACTTTTCAGTTTAGAAAAGAGGAGACTGAGGGGGGATATGATAGAGGTATATAAAATCATGAATGGTGTGGAGAGGGCAGATAAAGAAAAGCTGTTTATTAGTTCCCATAATAGAAGAACAAGAAGTCACCAAATGAAATTAATGGGTAGCAGGTTTAAAACTAATAAAATAAAGTTCTTCTTCACACAGCGTGTAGTCAACCTGTGGAACTCCTTGCAAGAGGAGGCTGTGAAGGCTAGGACTATAACAGAGTTTAAAGAGAAGCTAGATAATTTCATGGAGGTTAGGTCCATAAAAGGCTATTAGCCAGGGGATAGAAATGGTGTCCCTGGCCTCTGTTTGTCAGAGGCTGGAGAAGGATGGCAGGAGACAAATCGCTTGATCATTGTCTTCGGTCCACCCTTTCTGTGGCACCTGGTACTGGTCACTGTTGGCAGACAGGCTACTGGGCTAGATGGACCTTTGGTCCGACCCGGTACGGCTGTTCTTATGTAATCTCTAAGGCAATGTTTTGTCACTATACATTTGAGAAGAATCTTGGGATATTTTAGAATATATGGTACTATGTAAATGAAAGACTTAGTGACATCCAGGCATGTAGTAGTTGATTAACCTGCTATGCTTTATCATCCCTAACCTGATTCAGGTGATAAGGCATAGGTTCAGATGTTTGAGAGGGTGAGAAATTGCTACTTCCACTAGTAAAGGTTAATTGTGAAATTGTAGGGTTTTTTTGGGGGGTGGGGAGTCATAAAAAGAGATTGAAGCAAAATGCAGGACAATGTAGCACTTTAAAGACTAACAAGATGGTTTATTAGATGATGAGCTTTCGTGGGCCAGATCTAATCTTATCATCTAAGCTCATCACCTAATAAACCATCTTGTCAGTTTTTAAAGTGCTACATTGTCCTGCATTTTGCTTCAGCTACCCCACACTAACATGGCTACATTTCTATCACTGTAAAAAGAGATTGTGATTGTCCCTATTAGGCTGTGGGGACAATTGAGCCACAGGTATGAGAGAGACTGTCATTTTCTTCTAAGGCTTAATTATTAATTGTGGAAAGATACACAAAGGGAAAAATGTGTAGGAGGAGGAATGGGAAGGCAGGGTAGAGAAGAATATTCAAGTGCAGGCTGTGATTTTTCTTAGTAGCTCTGACTGAATTACAAAGGAAAGGAGGTATTTTTCACAAGCATAATAAACAAAGGGTGACTTTACCGCCGGATAAGGATATAATAAGCTAACAGAAAAACTTTTGGAGATTCCTGGTAGTATAAGAAAAGTTTAAGGCATTGCCTATATGAATAAAAGGTTTCTTCATTTAATAGAGAACCAAATGCTGGTTATAGTAGTGCCAAGCATGGCAAATATTCATAGTTTAATGTAAAATTAAAAACTCCTTGACTCTAAATTGCTAATGTTTTTGAGGTTTTGCAGAAATGATGATACATAGACTAGAAAACACAGTTTCTTCAACAAGTCTGGAGCTTTGTAGAAATTCAGTATATCTTAAAATAAGTACACTTCAGTCAGTGGAAGTGTGCACTTGGATTAAAATAATCGATCAAAATAATAATCAGTGTTTGACTTGAGTATCTTGTGATAGATTGTCTTTTCTGTACAACTGAATAATTAGCATAGTATAAAAATATCTTTAAAGGTTCAGTAGAAGTTGAACCCCAATAAATCCTTGTGCTCAGTTCTTTTACAGGTCTATGGTAAATACAGTATAGTTAGTGATCCTTAATGCGAAAAATATGGTAGCTCAGGTATTTGCTGCCTAGAATATAACTCCTATTGTACAAAATGGAGTGAATAGTTAATATATTGTCACTAACATCCAGGTCATGATGTCAGGCTGAAAATGATCAATTATTTTTTAAATAACTATAGTACAGTTAGAAATCTCTAGAAATTGATGGGTATCAATTATTTCAGAAGTGAATAATCTTAAATTAGACATAAGAATAAATATCAGAATCTTAGTGACTATAGCTAGATATGCAGGGCTTTAAAATAACCATATAACATAAATTTTTAATCCTAATTTATGCCTTGCAGTAATGTGTTTGCATGCTAATGTGTTTAATGTGTTCAGATGCAAATTTGGCCTCTGTGATGCTCTAATACATTTATCTTTTTTGAAATGTGCCTTGAGTTGACACTGTATGATTACGAGTGACCTCAGTGGTTGGACAGTTGTAACTGATTAGAGCTTCGTAACCAAATCTGATGCATAGTAGGGATGTTAAGGTGTAGTTTTGTAAATGATTAACCGATAAGTGTTGGTTTATCAGATGGTCCTAATGACTACACGCAATCCCTCCCCCCCCCCCCCCCAAGCCACTGTCTCTGTATCAGAGGCAGCAAAGGGAGGGAGGTGAGAGCTGGTGGCAGTGGGGCGCTGACTTTTAAGCTGGCTTCCCATGAGCACCAGATCCCGAGGAGCCACTTGGCCCCCAACCGCATTGCTGCCTCTTATGGAGAGGCAGCAGTATGAAGGGTGATGGGGATAGGAGCGAGCTGGTACACATGGGGAGCCAGCTTTTAAGCCAGCTCTTTGTGCGTGCTGGGTCCGTGAGGCCGCCTCACCCTCCTTCCCTGTCTCCCACAGAGGCAGTGAGGAGGAGGTGTGAAACGGTGCTCAGTGGGAGCACTGGCTTCGTGGGGTTACCCCTCCTGCACTGCTACCTCTATATGAGAGGCAGCAAGTGAGGGATGTGTAGGAGCTGGTGCTGAGGGAGAGATGGTTTAAAAGTTGGTCCCCCCTAGCAACACGCTCCACGCTACCACCTATCCCCCCTACCAATCGTTCTAACATCTATCAGAGGCAGCAGTGCAGAGGGTGGGGGGCAGAGGAGGTTGCCACGTACCAGCCTCTGTTCATGGGGAGTTTGGAGCTCTGTATCATGGGCGGCAGGTAGCTGATCTGCATGGGAAGCCAGCTTTTTAAACAGGCTCCCCTGGCTGACCGACTCCCAGCCCACTCCCAGAGGCAGCAGAGTGGGGTGGTGGGCAGGAGTAGGATTGTAAGTGCCTACTCACGTAGTCAACTACCTGATAAGCTTAGACTTCTTGGGTAGTTGAGTCACTACTGAACTACTTGCTCCCCTGCTCGCCCCCCTGCTGCTCATGTATCAGAGTCAACAAGGTGGGGGGAAGCAGCAGCCATTGCTGGGTGAGCTGGATTAAGAGCCTCATGGCTCTTACTACATTTAAAAAGCAGAGCCGCAGTGGTCCAGGACCGGGTTCCAAACCTACTCCTGGCCTGCAGTATAAATGTAGTAGGAGCTGGGCTGCCTGCATGTCCAGTTCCTACTACGTTTAAACTGCAGAACCGCAGTATTTGTATTGATTAGTCCATTATCCACTTCTTCACATCCTTCGCTTGGAGCAAACTGGCTGTTGGCTCTTTACCTGGGGATCATCAAATAATTGTGTAACCACTAAAATTTGATTGTTACATGATTATTAAATTGAATGATATCTAACATCCCTAATAAACAGACAGAATATAGTGTAGCTTATTCCTTATAAGTTTATTTGCTCTTCAGTTTTACAGATGTTTTAAAAACTGTCATTACTAACATTCAGATCTCAATATAAAAACAACAGTTTGAGTAAGAGTAAGGGTCTTATTTGACCCTTTTTGCATTTGTTCTGTGCTTCAAATTTAGAATATTAAAGCTCATATTTTAACTCACAAAAAGATTTATAGCTCATTTCAAATAGTTTTGATATGAAATCTTGCAGTCTGATATCTTGAATATCCAATATTTGAAAGAATATATGAAGAGGTCAACATCTTTCCCCAAGACAAAAATAAATGTAAAGGCCAACTGTGTTTCAGGTGGGTGAAGTAATTCTATGTGGTACATGAAGTGCTTTGGAATCTTTTTGGTTGAAATCTGCTGTATAAATGTAAGATATTAATGATACTATAAACTAAATGTGTGTGGCATACATTTGCAGAATTTTCAAACTTTACCAACAGAAGCTTTAATTGTTAAGATTTGGCCTCTGGTGTAAACTCATGACTGAGTTGAAGTATTTCATACATTCACACGTAAATGTGATTATTTTGAAACATGTTTTTTCAGGCTGTATTGGTACTTACATGCACAATCTACACTTGTATCTCCAAGAAAATATGGTAGTAAATACCTTAACTTTCTCAGAGAAGTGACTGAGTATTGAGTGTTAATTCACAGCACAGTTACTTGTCATTAAGTCTGTTACAAAAATGAGCAGTCTTAAAATACTAGCCAATTAGCCCATCATAAGACGGGATTTTCAGATCTCTCCTCCACGTCGGTCTTCTCTCCTGAACCTCCAGTCTCTCGTTGGGTGTGTCTGTCTCTTCCTCCTCCTCCTCCTCCTAGTGCCTCCCCTTCTCTCTCTCTCAGCTCTCCTCCACCTCCTGCCTTTCTCTCTGTCTCTCTCTTTCTCTTCTCCTCCCCCTCCTGCCTCTCACTCAGGGGAACGGGGAGCCCAAATGGCCGTTTGGGCTCCACACTCCCCATGCTGCATGGGGTGCACGGAGCCCAAACAGTCGCTTGTGCCACTTGCTCCCATGTGGCGGCCTGGCTGAGCAGTGCAGAAGTCAGCTGAGCACCACGGTGGGAGGCGAAGCGGGGTGGGGCGGTGGTGTTCATGGCCAGGGGACGGGTTCTGAAGCCGCTGTCATACCGCACGTTACCGCCCTGCCCCGCCCCCCCCTTTGCCTCCTGCTGTGGCACTCGGCTGACTTCTGCGCCACTCAGCTGGGCTGCCACGGGGGAGCAGGCGTCCGTTTGGGCCCCCCCATGGCGGCCCGGCTGAGTGGCTCAGAAGTCAGCCGAGCACCACGGCGGGAGGCGAAGGGGGGCGGGGAGGTAACGTACACAACCAGGCCCTGCTCCCTGGCCATGTACATCACCGCACCGCCCCCCTTCCCCTCCCACCGTGGCGGTCTGCTGACTTCTGCACCGCTCAGCCGGGCCACTGTGGGGGACCAAGCGGCGCAAGCGGCTGTTTGGGTCCCACGCTCCCCATGCAGCATTGGCTGCCCAGAGGGAACAGCCAGCATTTCAGGCAACAGCGCCACCCAGAGGGAATAGCCAGCATTTCAGCGTTACAGACTCAGACGCTGGGCTACTATATTATAAAATATTACTTTTTAAAGGATGCTGTCAAGTATATTTTAACTCTTGTAGGAGGATATAATAAACTGAACTTTTCTCATTACAACAGTTGATTTGGCAGACTGTTTTTCTTACTCAGCATAAGTTAATCTTACGCCTTTTGCACACTGCTCTATATACTAGCACAGGGGTGGGCAAGAGAATCTCTGGATCTGGCCCGCCAAGCAGATAGATTCGGCCTGTGGACACTCTGCTGTTCTCCCGCTCCCCAGGCCAGTCAGAGCTTGGGGATGGGGGAGCGTGTAAAGTCTCCTCTCCTGCCAGGGGCACAAGGCACTAAGATTGAACCTCCAGGTGAGCTAATTCAAGCGAATTGAGTTTATATACGGTTTAAAGTCAGTTTTGCAGGCATTTGCATTTTCATTACTATGTAGTGAACTCTGTACTCATGTCAGTGCTTTCAGACTGAGTTCATTATTTTGTGGGGTTTTTCTGTTTTCACTATGTGGCAAATGTTTCTTTTATTATGAGTGGCGCTTTAAAGGAAACTCACTTGTGAATTTAAAGAAGATGAGAACAGGAATGATGTAGTAATGATTTGAAAATCTGGTCAGGGTTGAAGGGTGCTTGTATTCTTTACCCCAATCATGTGCTAAAAATGGTGTGATATGAGCCAATGTAACTATGGAGTGAATGAAAGAACATGAGGTAGGCAGTCCTGTTTATTACTTCTATGAATTTTATCACTGTAGTATCTGAAGTGATAGTAACATGACTTCAAAAGCTAGCCAGAGCTAGGATAAGGTCTAAAATAGCTGGTGGTTCTGGGTCATTCTCTAATACTGGGAAGCCCCACTATACTAGAACTCGCCTTTGATTACAAGTATAAATAATTAAGACCTTCTTAAATTCCTTATTTTGTATAATTGTTTTATTTTTGGGAGTTTTTTGTTTTGTTTTATCCATTACGGTATTTCTTTTTTTATTTGCATAAACTGAATAAATTCTAGTTTATCAATACTATATTTCCTTGAGCATTATGCATTCCATGTCTTGAGACACTCACCAACCCCTACCACAGTTAGCTGTCCTTAAATACGCTGGACAGTTCTGGTCCCCTTGAAATGTATCTGGTACTATAGTTCTCAGATAATCCCCATTCTCTGCCCCAATTTAGTGATATAAACCCCATGAGACACCATGGATCTTCCTAACTCCTGCTGTTTCCTTTTCCAGTCCTCCCATCTCTGACTCCAAGAGCCCCATCTCTGTCTCCAAGGACCCCATCCCAGGCAGTCCATCCTCACATTCCTTCATCTCATGTTCTGTAAACTCCCATTAGCCACAGAAACTGCTACTTTGTACCTTCTCCTTGTCCCCCTCCATTCTTTTTCTTTCGTACTTCAGAGTGATCTTATTCATTTCCCTTCTATTGATTTTTATGACCTCTTCACTGATTCTCATGTTCATCCAGTTCTTCACTTGGTCTAGTTTATCTTAAATGACACCACTAAACCTAATAATCTTCACATGATGAAAAGTAAACTCCTGATATTTCTTCTCAAAGCTCTCTGCTCACCCATCCACATATTCTGTCATAGCCAATATTAAGAAATATTTTTTGTCTTCCAGTCTAATTCATCCCTCTTTCTCTCACCAGTGCAGGACTCCAAGACATCTTCAGAGTATTTCATCCCTTCCTCTACATCCTGCTTTCCAAGACATTAGTCTACTATACTCATGTGATCTTTGCAGCCAAATTGATTTGATAATTAGGGTCCTACCAAATTCATGTAAATGAAAAATACATCCCGAACCATGAAATCTGGTCTTCTGTGTTTGTACCCTGTATTATGCAGATTTCATGGGGGGAAACCAGTGTACATCAAATTGGGGTTCCTGGCTCAAAAGGTTGTTGTAGAGGGATGGCTATGGTATTGTCACCCTTACTTTTGTGCTGCCTTCAGAACTGGGCAGCCGGAGAGTGGTGGCTGTTAGCCACGTGTTCAGCTCTAAAAGCAGCACCTCACAAGCAGCAGCACGGAAGCAAGAGTGACAATAATATACTTTGCCACTCTTACTTCTATGCTGCCTGCAGACCTGGGCTGTCAGTCAGCAGATGCCACTCTCCAGCCATCCAACTCTTCTTCACAGCTGTCTTCAGTAAGGGTAGCAGTGCTGCAAGCCCTCCTGCAATAACCTTGTGATCTCCTCCCCCTAAACTCCTTTTTGGATCAGGATTCCCAAAATTGCAGTATTGTGAAATTTCAGTTAAGTAGGTGAAATCATGACATTTATGATTTAAGTCCTATGACTGTGAAATGGAGCAAAATGTGACTGTGAATTTGGTAGGACTGTATTCATAATGGAGCTGCTAAACTTAACCAATGCTTTCTCTACTTTGAAAGCTCTTCTAATTCCATCCCTGCATTTATCCCTGTACTTTCTTATGTTCCATCCAACCAAGTGCCTTACTCAGGTCTCCCCTTAAGTTTAGAGCAGCCTCCCTGCTATTATATTTGAAGCCTTCTGATTCTTCTCCACAAAAGTTCCAAACCCTCCTTATTGTGAAGCATTTGAGCTGAAGTCATACTCTAGTCTGTGTGTGCACTACCTAGCCTTGTTTTGGATTGTAAGCCTTTTATGGCAGAGAATGTTATCTGTTTGCCACTTGTTTCCTAGAGACAGTGCTGCATCTATTAAGTTATCTACTGACAAACATTTCTAGGGTATGTCTTATAGCAGAAGAGCATTGGTTGAAACATACATTTGGATTTATGTACTGGTGAAAGTCAGGTTTTTTTAAATCCTTTTTCCAATTACTGGCTTTTGTCTGAGTCAATGTTGTCTTTTCAAATAGTCAAATCAAAAGATGAATGCTGTGACAGTGATAAGTTTTAGAACTAGCTATGTGTTTTATTTTAAATTTGTACTTTACTTTTCTCTGTTTTCACTTGCAACCACTTAAAACATACCGTTGTACTTAATAAAATTTACTTTTATTTACTATCGAGTCTAGTGTAAATGTGTTACCTGTGGGAGCAATTGGTGTGCACATTTTCCTTTCATTGTTAAAGGGAGCTTACCTGAATTTGGTTTCAACGCGTGAAACTCTCTCACATTGAAAGACTGACTTTTTGGGGTGAGTTCTGATCCCATTTGGGGGTTGGTTTCCTGGATGCAATCTACTCCGAGCTCAAGTGATTCAGTTTCTGCATTGCTTTTCAGGGAGGGCGGTGGAACGGTCATCTCAGCTCTGTCCCTTGGCTGGGAGAGACCAGGAGGACAGGGTGGTGAGAGACCCAACAGAGCAAGAAGGCTAGTGTCAGTGGCTTTATCAGTACACCAGGAAGCAGCCCCGAGGGGGTCTTCTG
This sequence comes from Pelodiscus sinensis, assembly GCF_052426305.1. Lineage (NCBI taxonomy): Eukaryota > Metazoa > Chordata > Testudines > Trionychidae > Pelodiscus > Pelodiscus sinensis. The sequence goes on along the minus strand of NC_143059.1, from coordinate 55,586,286 downwards.
TGACTGAACCCAGTCACAAATACAAGATGGTAGTAATCTTGAAAGATGGTAGTAATCTTTAAAATATGAAAGTTTTATACTGTGATCATTTTACAGTGGATTCAAATCAATATTCTGTTGGATTTTCAACAAAGGACATATAGGAATAAGAAGTGGAATAGTTATGTAAGCCTAAAATTAGAGGCTGAACTTTTGAAGCATTTTTCTCTTGTTACATTTAGTATATCAACAAAACGAACCTTCTGCATTTAGTATATCGACAAAACAAACCTTCTGTATTTTGGCCCCAGTCCTGCCAAGATGTAAGGCCTAGGAGTAATCACAGTATCTTTAGTGAACCTAATCCCATACTTAAAGTTCATTATATAACTAAATCTTAGCATGATTAGGGTCCTTGAGAACTTATTTACTTGTTTATACTTAATTACAGTTTCAGAAATATTGGTTTTTAACATCTCATTACTGTTTAAAACCTTAACTTTTCCTTAACTGTGGGTTTTTATTAAATCAGTTCTAGGTTCTGGATCCTCTCTTCAACCATACAAAAGAACGGCAGATGAATCTTCTTAAAAATGTAATAGGAAACAGGTTTTCTTTGAAGACTCACTCTATTTTTATTTACCAGATCTTAAATATAGGGCTTTGAAAACCTCATTCTCTACCTTGATGGAAAAAAATGAGTACAGTTTTTCTTGTTTCTACAAAGTCTCTGCAGAGAATAGTTTCAGCTTGCTTTGACAGGAAATAAGCTACCAGTATTTGCTTGATTTTATTGACATCCCATTTCTCTGGTCTGTTTCTACTTTGAGGAAACAGTTAAGCTGTAATTGAGCTATGCATGACACACAGTTATCTAGAGCAGTGATGGACAACCTAGACTAGTGAGTGGGCTTCATGAGTGGCCCTCCATGTCAGTGGACTGCAAGATTGTTGTAACCAAGACATTGTGGTTTTGCTAATTGCACTTGCATTCCTAGAATTTGTGGGATGTGCCACTTGAACCATTGCAAAGCTTTGATGGGATGCAGAGGGAACACATGGTTCTCAGTAGTCAGTTTTTCTGAGCAATCACCACTCACTTCATTTTTTATGCCTTTCCTTATTGTGCATGTCACTTCGGTACTATTAGTGGGGAGGGAGAACCCTATGCTGACAGAAGCTAGTGGAATCTGGCAATCCTGTGCATGGGCAACAGTAATCAGAATGTCTCACAGACCACACATAGCACCCTAATTGGCTGCAGGTTGCCCAGCTGTTCTAGAGAGTATAAATGCTGAAAATTGGGAGGATCCTCTCATATCATAAAGCTGATGTTTTATTTTAATGAAAATATACTTTGTGCTAAATGCTGTCAAATTATGGATCCAATTTATGTAATAGCCACTCTTAGTCTCTCCATTAGTTGTATTTATCTTTTCAGCAGAGAAACATCTCCCCCCCTCTAAAATTGTCCAAGAGCTTGTCTGTTATGGTTACTAGGTGAGGCTGACTAAGAACTATCATTCAGCTGTTTCCACAGTTATTCATATTAGTAACGAGGCCCTGGGGCCCCCTGATGCAGGCACTGTGGTTGTGCCACATTCTACCCCAGAAAATGTCATAGACAAGTCCTTGAGGAGGCTAGAGCAGTGGTGGAGGAACCAGCCAGTCAGGGGCTAGGGAAGCCTACAAAAGGAAGTGCAAAACACAGCAGTAGTTGGTTGCAAGGCAGAACTCAAGGAGAGAAGAGCAGGGATGACTGGCTGGCTGATGGAGCAGCTGCACCGTGTAGGGTGCCAAGTGGAAAACTGGATAGAGACTGTGGATTGGGCTGAATCTGATGAACTGTGAGAACTCCTTGCTCATAGCTCAGGGCTTTGTCTCCAGGGGGGAAAACCCTGGAGGCATCACTCTCATCTGGAGTGGGGAAAACAGACTGAGACACTGTACAGAGGGCGCTGAGATGCACCTGTTAAGGAGTTTTATATTTCAGAAAGTGGTGTGACTTGGCCAAAAAGGCTGATGTAGTGAGGGAATGCAGGCCCACACATTTGGCCAGACGATGGGTGCTTGTGGGAGGTGAATGCCTCCCCATTACAGTAATATTTATACTATGACCTGAAATGTTGATACATAAATTATACATGGCTTAAGTCAGTGTTTCCCAATTTTATTTGGCCACGGAACCCTTTTAAATTCGAAAGAATTTTGCAGATCCCCTAATAAGTCTTATATATGGAGCTCAAACAGTAGACCACAAATAAGTAAGGATAAAATAATAAATACTAAACAAGGTCATGAGATCAACATTTAGTTTAATTGTACGTACTTAAAAACAAATCATTTAATGTGTACAATTTTTTTTTAAATCATAAAATGTTATTGTAAGGGAATTTTCTCGCAGAATACTTATTTTCACTTCGCGGAACAGTATTTGGAAAACACTGGCTTAAGTAAATTCTAAATTTTCTCGACTATTTAATTTAAGCCTTAGAAGTTCTACAGTATTGTCAGTTGCCTTAAATATACATAGTAATTTTCCTTTTGGGAAAATGGGGAAGCTTATGTCTTGATGAAGGGTTTAAATTCCCTATGATGTATTCAGAAAAACTACAGAAGAAATATCTTCTCAGGTATCACCAAGTAAGATGTGCCATTTTATAATTTTGCAATTGAACTCTTTAGCTAGCAGATTAATAATTTTTATCTAGTTTTTTTTTAAATAAGGTAACCTATCACCATGACATTTCATTTCCTTCCAGGATTCTGCATGCTAAAACTTAAGTTTCATTGATAATTTTTAAATTCATTGCTGTATTTCTTTGCCCTGAAGTATTCCTAGAACATTCACCTTAATGATGGCATGAGAGTGATTTAAAAATTAGATTTATTTATCCCTAACTTTCAGTGAATCAAACTGTGGACTATGTACAAAGTGACAAGGATTTAGTGGTATACAGAAATAAAGAACTCTAATTACGTCCAAGCAGGTGATCCCAAACATAAACCTGTAATTAAAAATGTGATTACATGAATCTTGCATGTTGCCATGATGCATGAGTACAGGAGGCCCCCGACTTGTGACGTGATCCGTTCCTGGGGAAGCGTCGCAAGCCGGGGGCGTCGTAACTTGACCCATCATTTACGTGCGCCTGTCTTTAATGCGGGCCGAGGACATAAGTTGGGGGTTTCTGGCCCCTTCCACGCTTACAAAAATGGTTGTAAGTGTGGAAGGTCGGAACTCGGGCGATCACATGTCAGGGGCCTCCTGTACTTCGGCCTAGCGATCTCTTCTTCCGGTGTGTGTGGAGATGGGTATTTTTAATCTGTACTTTGTCTGGCAAAGTATAGAAGCATAATGCAAGACTATATAAATAGTTCCCATCCTGATTTAAAATATATTGACATCAGGCAAGCTTTCATATCTCAGTTTTTAATGTTGGTTTTACATGGATTTTTACATCACTATTCCAAAGTGGAAACTTACTTGCTTACAATGTCATATTTGAGAGCCGATGACTTTCCTGGCTCTTGAGGATAAAAACAGAAGATGATGCAATGGTCTCTGTGAGATGAAACAACAAAAGATGCAGATAAACTGAAAAGGTGGTCAGTAGTATATATATTCAAAGCTGATTTTCTAAAAAATACATGATGGCATCACAAATCAATGCCAGAGACTTTATTTTTGGGCTTACAAGATGTGTGCATAACTACTTGCAGCTGTATATGGATACTTAATGTCCCTCACCTTTTAGTAACATTCAAGGGTGAAAGAATTCTGATTTTTTTTTTTGTTTTTTTTTTTTTTTTTTGGTGGAGCCTAGTGTGCTTTGTAGAAGATTTTGCAAAAGATATATTGTTAAAAGTGAAAATAAATGTAAATCTGTTATGTAACTTTGTGCAAATTGGTGAAAGAACTAACAGGCATGCTGTTATATAAGCATTTAACACATACATACCTGTGGTTCTGGACTCATGGTATATAAACGGTTAAGTACTTAAGTTATATTACAAAAGAAATGTATACAAGTTACTGCTGTGGTGGGAAAAATTGCCTTGTTGCTACATGGAAGCTCCTTTTCTTGAAAATTCTTCTGATAGGTGAATCTCTGATTATAATCAGTAAAAGTAAACTTTTTGTTTCAATCATTGTTTTTGTTTTGCAGTGTAATGTTCAGAGTCAGAAATGCCTTATGTGGATCGTCAGAATCGCATATGTGGTTTTCTAGACATTGAAGAAAATGAGAATAGTGGGAAGTTTCTGCGGAGATACTTTATACTGGACACGAGGGAAGACAATCTGGTATGGTACATGGATAATCCACAGGTACGAGAACATCTGGGATAAAATTGTTGAAGTTACCAGAAGTAAAATATTTTTTGACCTAAAGCAAAGAGTAAAAAGTACACAATTGTTTTGCTCCTTTAAACTGCAGTTGTTCTCTAGTACAGGCAGTCCCCGAGTTACGCGGATCCGACTTACGTCGGATCCGTACTTATGAACGGGGCTTTTCTCGCCCCGGAGGATGCGGGCGGCGGGACCGCCCAGATGCGCCGCGGTCCCGCGGCCCGCGTCCTATGGGGCGAGAAAAGCGTCTCCGCGTCTCCCTGGTCTGCTGGGCGGCTCCGACTAACATACAAATTCAACTTAAGAACACACCTACAGTCCCTATCTTGTACGTAACTCGGGGACTGCCTGTATAGACTTGCTATGAAAAATAACACAAATACATCTTAATATGTTAATACACCAGAGTGTGTCACTGCTGTTTCTAGTTTGAAGGGACTATAGTTTGAAATGTGACCTTCAGGCTTGTAGGCTTAATGTAGACCTCCCATTTTTCTCCAGTTTTTTCCAGGAGTTTTAATGTTTTAAAAAGTACTACTGCATCAGTATCCTTGTAGGTAGCTTGAGGGTTGGCTGGCTGTCTCTTTTCTACGAAAATACATAATCTGTCATTATTTCGATTCCACATCTGTTAAGGAAAAAGTGTTCTTTTAGGAGGATTTCCTGGATGCAAATCTGCAAGAATTCTTTTTTCCTATAGTAAAATACAAACCTCTCTCAAACAATTCACGTCAGCATTATTTTCAACCACTGTTCAGTTTTAGTTTATTACCAGATGTTTGTAATAAATGAAACCAAGTAGTTTAAATCCTGTTTAAGCACACAATGTGTTGAATGTTGTATTGTGGACATAGTGTATAGAATTTTTTTTGTTCATAAAGCTTTGATTTCATTTCCTAGTATTTGATGCATATATATTGAACATGCTTTGTGGTAGGAGGATAGTTTAGTTTAATTCCATATTATTGTGCTTGCTTTTAGAACCTTCCCTCTGGCTCTCCACCTGTTGGAGCAATTAAACTTACCTACATTTCAAAGGTATGTCAGCTAACCTATATGTATAAAATTGTAGATTTGAGTGATATTAGCAGCTCTGACTTTTATGGAGTTACCAGAATTTCTTAATGAATAATTTTAATTGAGAATTTAGAGACAAGCTGAGATAATGATGAAAAGATTAGAAAACATAATTTACAGACTCAGCCAACTCAGTCAATTTAGATTGAGGAGGTTGGTGAAGGGAGGGGGAACTATTTGATTAGCTCATGTGTATCTACATGAGGAACAGAAATTTGGTAGACTTTTCAGTCTAGCAGATCAAGTTACAACATGAACCAATGACTGGATGTTGAAGCAAGACAAATTACCCTTATTAAAAATTTGTGCTTTATTTCTACTCTGAATTTATCATGAATTGTTGTTCATCACAGGTGACTTTTTTTCATTCGGTTCTTAATTGCTTAATTTTCCCTAAATTACACAACTCTTCTTGAAATTTCAGGTCCTAAATCTGAAAGGCTTTGTCTATATTATGACTTTTGCCACAAGAGGCAATGCAAATGAAGCGTGGATTAGCATTTTCTCATACTTCATTTGCATACTCTCTTGTTCCATTTTTGCCCTAGGGGTTTTTTGTGCAAAAACAGGCAGTGTGGCTGTGGCTGTTTTGCACAAAACCCCCTTTTCCCGCAAGATCCTTATGCCTTCCTAGGCATAAGGATCTTGCGGAAAAAGGGGGTTTTGCGCGGTCACACTGCCTGTTTTTGCTAAAAAAAAACCCCCCAAAACCCCCTAATGCTTCATTTGCATTGCCTCTTGCGGCAAAAGTCATAGTATAGACATAGCTAAAAGGTTCACAAATCAGGTTTGGGATGAGAGGAATGATGTGGTAATGAGAACACTAGAAATGTAACAGGAGAAGAGAAGTTAATAAAAATAAAACTCAAAAACAAACTTCTTACTCTAGTTGTTTATCCCTTCATGAATTCGAGAATGAACTTGGCTGTTGCTATTGATTTCACATTCATTGTGCAGTAATACTAGGAAGGGGTAGCAGCTAAAAATCCTAAACTAGAGATGAGAATATCTTAAGTTGTTAGGCCTTCAATGTTTGGTAGAATTTTACAGATGTCTACGAGTGGCTTTTGCTTTCCAGGAATGCCATTAGGGATGTAATTAGTAGCGTTAACTGGCTACAGTTAAAACTCCATTGGTCCGGCATCCAATGCTCCGGCACTCCTGATGGTCCAGCACCGTCAGGAACCCAGAAGTGCTCTAGGCAGCCGGATAATTGGAGCTGCTCTGCGCCCGGCTTCCCTGATTCAGCAGCTGCTGAAACTGACCAGCAGCTGAATCGGGGAAGCCTGGGGCAGAGCAGCTGGGGTGCTGCCGGGTTGGGCCCGCAGCACCGAGGGGCGGCGCTACGGGACCAACCCAGCAGCACCCCAGCTGCTCTGTCCCAGGCGTCCCGATTCAGCTGCTGCTGAAACTGACCAGCAGCTGATTCCAGGAAGCCCGGGCGCCCCCAAGAGCAGCTGGAGTGCTGCCGGGTTGATCCTGTAGCGCCGCCCCTCGGCGCTGTGGGACCTACCTGGCAGCATCCCAGCTGCTCTGTCCCAGGCATCCCCAAGAGCAGCTAGGGTGCTGCCGGGTTGGTCTCGCAGCGCTGAGGGGCGGTGCTACTGGATCAACCCGACAGCACCCCAGCTGCTCTGCCGCAGGCATCCCAGATTCAGCCGTTGCTAAAACTGACCAGCAGTTTTAGCTGGGCTATCGGAAGGGGGGGCTATGAAGGATCTGGGGTGGCAACCCCCCCCACCACACCGCAGACCCCTCATAGCCCCCTCTTCCGAAAGTCTGGCATATCTGATAATCTGGCACCCCCTGGGTTCTAAAGGTGCTGGATTATCGGAAGTTTACTGTACTTGGTAAGCATGCTTCCTACTGCCATGCTTATCGGAGTACCCAATTAACTGATGGGAGGGCTGTTCCCTGTCTAAAGCAGCTCTCTCATTCCCTTTATGTGGCCACGGCGTGACTGGGGCAGGCTGGGATCACAAGTAACCGGTTAAGCATTACGTTCAATTGGTTAACTTTTTAACCATCCCTAAATGAGATTCGTCTTTAAATTTAAGCAACAAAAGTATGTGTTGTATTTTCTTTCCTTTCAATGTTGAGTTTTTAATTTTAAACTGAATGTGTGTTTAATGTGTGAAGGTATTTAATGTATATATTACATTATGTGTGATACTTACAGTATGTATTATATATGTCAATTTTCTTATTAGGTTAGCGATGCAACTAAGCTAAGGCCAAAGGCAGAATTCTGTTTTGGTAAGTTCTAGTGTATTGCACATCTGTCAAGTGGCTCTTTAAAAAAAAAAAAAAAATAAAAAATGTTTTTTCAACCAGGATATATTCTGCAGTTCTATTATTAGGTACTGCCGGTAGTATTTTTTTTTCTAAACAGTTTATTTGTATTCCTGATTTCCTTCCTAATATAAAGGGAGAATATTTTTTTTTGAGGTTTTAAATGGCTTTTTAAAAATTGCAACATACTGAATTTAAAATGACTTGCTGGCAACTGTTGGGAATGCTTTGGGTTTTTTGAATCAGTGGATAAACTAATTACAGAAGATAGGTTGTTCCCAAGGTACATGGAACAGATAATTCAGCTCTGAAGGCAAGTAACTGAACTATTTTTATCTGTGTTATATAGAGAAAGTATGTAGATGTTCTGTTGTAGATACACCATTGTTAATGATGCCTGCCAGAATGTTCACTAGTACTTTAAACTTTTCTCATGGTTATTCTCCTTTCTCATTTATTCTTCTCTTCTACTGTTTAATATATTAAATGGCATTTGTCCAGGATTTATCATAATCTGGAATCATATGACAGAAGCAATTTAGATATCTAAAGTTCTCTGCAAAGACTGGGATCAGTAACTGCTATATTTGAAAACCTATTCTTATCCCATATTCCAAGAAATATTTTGACATAGCTGTTCAATAAATATCTAGTATTCTAGAGTAAACTAGCTAAAACTATATGTTAATCTTGTTTCTCCTTTCTGTTAATTATTCCTTGTTTTATGGGAACACACTATAGGTTGAACCTCCCTTGTCTGGCACCCTCGGGACCAGAGTGGTTCCGAACAAGGGAATTTGCTGGACCAGGGGAGATGAGGCATCCAGGCTCTCCCAGGGCTCTCCTCCTGGCAGCTGACCTGGGAAAGCCTGGAGACCTGACCTTCTCTGGCCCACCTGCCTGTGTCTGCTGCCCCCAGACTGCTCGCCAGGCTCTGCTCCTTGTCCCCAGCTCTACGCGCAATGGCAGCTGCTCCTGGGGTTCCCCAGATCTCTTTGCTTTGGTGGCAGCTGCTCCCAGGGCACTCTACCCCAAGGTCACTGCCCCTGCAGGATGCCACCAACCAAACCGGCTCCGCTCCCATGTGTTCTCAGGCTCTGCGCTGGGGCTCTCTGGTCTAGCAACATCTGTGATCCTGCCGGACCACAACAAGAGAGGTTTAACCTGTACTGCAAAAGACAAACTAATAGTGCTCTGTGCTGCCTCTTCACAATGTGTAGCATTCTGTGTGCAGTTATAAAAAGCAGATTGCACATCCAGATGCTTAACGCATTTCCTGTTTCCATACATAGGCACAATTCCTGTTGATCTTGGGGCCTGTCACTGGAAACACCTGTACACACTTTTTTCTCACTAGTTCTTTGCAATTTTTTGGTTTAATATGTCAAGACTTGATTATAGATCACACAGTTATAAGAAAAACGTATGGCAGGTACAATTTGTACATTTTTGAAAAGCGTGTTTATGTGCTTTGGTCTCAATCCTCATGTCTGAGTTACCTGTGAGGGGATGGATAGTACTGAGGTGGCTCCCTCAATTCTTGAGACTGCTGGAGGCCTGTTGGAATCCATTCTGTACCTTTACAATGAACACTTGCGTACAATACCTTAAGAGATAGCAGGAGACTTCCAGACCATAGCAGTGTAATGATTGTGCACTTTCCACTGGAGTCCAAAGGTTATAGTGCCATCTGGGGATTTCCCAGCATCATGGGACTCTCCAGCTGACCACATAGCTCAGTTCTAAGGTGGATTTGTGTTACCTTGTCATCTCTAAGTCTAAGTAGGCAAAGTGACTGGACCATCAGCTTATGCACATTTTGTTTGTTCTGTTAAATTATACAAATATTTTGAGAATTTTATTTTAAATAAAAAATAGGATTTTTTTGTTTGGCTGCATGTTCACTTACTTTAATTTTTAACAGTTTCATTACAGTCTTGCATATTGTGGATTAACAGTTGAAGTTACTGTCATCAATTTTAGCCTAGCTTGTGAAAATATAATGGATCGTTAAGAATGTGACTGAGCAATGTGGGCAGCAGTGGACTATACTGATATGACAAAATAAGTTTGATTTTGCTGTTCTGCCTAAGGTTTCAATCTTGAGTGAAGATTTAATGTGACACAGTCTGGTAAAGGTTTTAGTTCTATTGTTTAATGTAAACCAGCTCTATTCCTACTTCAGGATAAATGCTTTTCTAATGATTAGTAGCTTACATTAAAGCAGTGGCCTTGTTCTTTATTGTGGGTTTATCTATACTGTCCTGCAATTCATGCTACGGGAATGTGAATTGCAGCACATATGCCAAATTGCTGAATTTTAACTAACTGAAATTGCATCTTGTGTGGATGCTGCTCTTATGAACTAAAACTGACCTAATTTTGCTTTTACGAAGTCTTGCTTGAAGAGGGCTTCAGTAACAAGAGCTGGATACCTTTGAGCTTGTGCTCGGAGCATTCACACAGATATATAGCAGAGCATTTTGGTGCACACTGCAATTCACATCTGCATAGTGGCATAACTTAGACACAGTCTTTATTGAAAAAGTAGTGCATTAGTGCTTTTGTTCATCTTTCCCATAAAAATATTCTTTTCACAATGGCTTTTAAGATGTTGCATAGGAAGTGCTTACAGTGCCAAAAAAATCTGCTGCTATAAATGTCTTTCTAATTTTTCCATTTAAGTTATTTTGTAATAAATGGGAAAACTTAAACAACAAATGGTCCTGCAGCATCTTAGAGACTAACAAAAATGTAGATAGTATCAAGAGCTTTTTCCACAATGGGAAGTAAGTTGTACACAAGACATTTCTTATTGATATGTGTTGAGTGTATTCGAACATACTAGTCAATCACTTGGTACCAGTAATGAGAGTAAAACTCCATTAGTCCAGCATCAATGCTCCGGGACTCCTGATGGTCCGGCACCTTCAGGAACCCAGAAGTGCTGGGGCAGCCGGACAGGCTTCCCCCATTCAGCTGCTGCTGAAACTGACCAGCAGCTGAATTGGGGAAGCCGGGAGCAGAGCAGCTGGCTGCCGGGTTGGTCTCGTATTGCTGCCCCTCGGGGCTGCAGGACCAACCCGGCAGCACCCCAGCTGCTCTTGGGGACGCCTGGGGCAGAGCAGCTGGAGTGCTGCCGGGTTGGTCCCGCAGCGCGAAAGGACGGCGCTGCGGGACCAACCCGGCAGGACCCCACCTGCTTTGCCCCAGGGGTCCCCGATTCAGCCGCTGCTGAAACAGATCAGCGGCTGATTCCAGGAAGCTCTGCCCCGGGCTTCCTGGAATCAGCCGCTGATCTGTTTCAGCAGCGGCTGAATCGGGGACCCCTGGGGCAGAGCAGGTGGGGTCCTGACGGCTTGGTCCCGCAGCGCCGTCCTTTGGCGCTGCGGGACCAACCCGGCAGCACTCCAGCTGCTCTGCCCCAGGCGTCCCCAAGAGCAGCTGGGGTGCTGCCGGGTTGGTCCCGCAGCCCCGAGGGGCAGCACTATGGGACCAACCCGGCAGTACCCCAGCTGCTCTGTCCCAGGCGTCCCCAAGAGCAGCTGGAGTGTTGCTGGGTTGGTGCTGTAGCGCCTCCCCGCGGCGCTGCGGGACCAACCCGGCAGCACCCCAGCTGCTCTATTGCAGGCATCCCCGATTCAGCCGCTGCTGAAACTGACCAGCAGCAGCTGAATCAGGGACGCCTGGGGCAGAGCCGGACTATCGTAAGGGGGGGGCTATGAGGGGTCTGGGGTGGCATCCCCTCGCACCCCACTCCAGACTCCTCACAGCCCCCCCTTCTGATAGTCCGGCATATCTGATAATCCGGCACCCCCTGGGTCCTAAAGGTGCCGGAATATTGGAAGTTTCCTGTACCTAAATATCCATTGAGAGAGCTTTTTTTGCTCATGCCATAGACTTCTAGGAGTAAAGGTGAGCTTATGCTCTAAAAAATAACTTTGTAAAAATGGCACTATGGTGTCCAGAGTTTGGCTTATGAGTTCTGTATGAAGTTGTGCAGTTTTACGTATTGAACTACATGGTGCAATACACCTGGAGTGTGAAAATCTGTGTATTCTTTCTAACTTCTCATGGCCTGTCTGGGTTCCTCCATTACAAATTTGTTCTCTAAGTTCTGCCATCTTGCTATCTATACAACTCTGTTTCTCCAACTTAATTCAGTCTCACGTTTGCTATCCCTACATTTCTTTCACAACCTTCAATTCACTTCTTAAACCTCTCCATTCTGCTTCCACTTTTTTATCTTCATAGGACCTTGCTGATTTCTTTCAAGAGAAAATTGACAAAATAAAGTATCCCCTTAAAACTTTCTCCATAATCATAGAGGCAGAATGTTTTCATCTTCTCTTCTCCGTCAAACCCCTTCTTTGCATCAGTGACTCCATGTCCTTGGCACCCATTCTCATGCCATACCTTGTTATTTTCCTTAATTTTTCATTTTCCTCTGACTCTCTCCTCAAAATACAATCATGTTTTAGTTTCTCCCATCTTAAAAATACTCTCATGACTCCACTCCCTCTCCATCTCCTCCTGTTCAGCTCTAAGATAATCGAATGTGCTGTTTACAATCAGTACCTAGAATTCCACTCCTCCTATTCCATTCTAGACCCTTTCCCATTTCTCTTTAAACACAATTGCCAAAGTGTTTAATCATCTCTTTGTGGCCAAAATGTAGAACCAGCACTCCATGCTTGTCCTCCTTTCGTTGTCAGTCACCTCTGACATGGACAACCATGCTGCTCTTGAAATCTTACCCTTCTTGACTTCTGTAATCCTCTTCTCCTGTGGTGGTTCTCTGACTTTTCTAACTGCTACTTAAACATGGTGTTCAGAGAATCTATCTTCCCCTTTCTGTAGGAATTCCTTCATTTTTTTTTCTTTTCCTGTGCATCTTATCTCTGGGAAATCTCATACACATTCAGTTACCATTTCTTTGTAACAGTTCAGATACATATCTCACCTTGAAATTTAAATATGAGCCTGTTTCTGGCAATCTCTTCCCACGGATGTTTAGCAGTCAGCTCAAACTCAGCCATGCTCCCCCAAGTCTTTCCTGCTACTTTCTTTCTCAGTCACTGTGGGCATCCTGCTGTCGCTCAGGACCATAAATTGGATGTCATTCTAGTCTTTGTCCTCTCTCTCAGTTTTGACTTAAAGGCTGAGTGTAATTACTGATGATTCTTTCTGCATTACTTCACAACCTTTCCTATTCATCCACATAGGTAAACTCTTGTTCAGGTTATTACTTCATGTCTAAATTACTGAAGCATTTTTTCTTCTGGCTTTAGCAATTGTGACCTTGCCCTGTTCATATCCATTCAGAATGCCAATGCATAGCTCATTTTCCTAACCTTTTGCTTTGACCATATTCCCCACTCTCCATTCTCCACTGGCTTTCATTTTCAATGCTTTTCATGACCTATCATCTATCATTCAATGCTGGAATTTTGACTTGCACCAAAATCCAAGAGAGTGATTCAAAGTCATTAAAAACTGATAGCTAGGGAGTAGTAGTTGACCATCAGTTTGATTGTACTTGGTATGTTTGGACTTATCACAACCAGGTGGATAGTGTACTTAACACAAAAGAATAGTTGGCAGAGAAGAGCTTGTGGCCAAATATGAGAATTGGTCAAAGTATTGGAAAGAGATATACCCAAACTCTGACAAACATGCAAGTTTGGATGTAGTGTAAAATTTAGACTAAATTAAGTCAAGGAGGGACCGCATAAGATGACGATCTCTTATTAAAACAAGAGAGATCTTTTTTATTGTAAGAAAATGTAGACAGTAATTCCTATACTGGGTAGTAAAGTATTAACTGGAAAGTTTTTGAAAAAACAATTCGTATTTGAAAAACTATTTAGTTGTGGGTAAAATGAGAACCTGAAAATAGCTGTAAACTTCATGAGATTTGCGACTGTGTTGCATAGAGGAGGAAGATGGACTTATCAAAGTTGAGTATTTAAACTGTGAGATTTCAATAATTCTTTCAGTGCAATTTAATTACTTTCCAATATCTTAACAGTTATGAATGCGGGGATGAGGAAGTATTTTCTACAAGCCAATGATCAACAAGACCTAGTAGAATGGGTAAATGTTCTGAACAAAGCTATCAAAATCACAGTAAGTATTCTGTTAATTTTTCTTCAATTGAGAGTATTAAACTTCAGAGACCGTATCAGATGCAAATAGTCACTTCCAAATTTTACGTCTGCCCTCAAGGCTTATTGATGTGGCTTTTAAAAATTTTTCCTGACTTTAAAAATTGTTCTCCATCACCAACTCTTCCCTCTAATTTTTTATGTCCATGTGTGGAATCACTTTCATTATATGCACCAATATTGAGGTAATATATTACAAAACAAAAGTTATTGCACACACTGACTGTGTGGCAGGGTGGCACTGAAGGGTTGGGTTATGGGAGGGAACTCAGCTGTGACAGAAGGTTGGGGTTCAGGGTGAGGGCTCTGGTTGGGGGTGCTGGCTCTCAGATGGCTCGGGGGGCGAGGGGTTTAGAGTCCATGCTAGGGATGTGCAGCCATTTACTCGATTAACCAATGAGCCTGCGCTCATCAGTTAATCAAATGGTTACATCAGAGGCGGCAGGGCAGGCAGGAGCCAGTACTCAAGGGGAGTAAGCAAGGGGAGCCAGCTTTTTAACCTGCCTCCCATGCACACCAGCTCCTGCGGAGCTGCCTTCCTGCCTCCTCCGCGCTGCTACCTCTCACAAAGGCATCAGTAGGAAGAAGGGCAGGCAGGGGTTGAAGCTCATGGAGCTTTAAGCCGGCTCCCCATGAGCACCAGCTCCTGCCTGCTCCCCTCCATGTAAATGTGCAACCACTAAAATTTACAGTGGTTACACATTTCCAAAATTAAATGCATTTTTAACATCCTAGTCCCAGTTCTCTCATACCACAGCAGCTTGGGGCCAGGTGGACAGTGCCTTTTCATGGCCGTTGCACTTTCAAGGAGGAGGGATGCCTGTTCCTCAGCTGGGGACAGATCCAGGCTAGGCTGGATAGGGGCCATGGAAGGAGCGTCTGTCCCTCAGCAGTGACAGCTCTGGATGCTGTGTCTGGAGGAGAGGCACACTCCTCTGGCCCCAGCATGGAGCAGCCAGAGGAGATCCCTTCCTCAGCACCAGCACAGTGAGGGCCAAGGGAGTGGCTCCCCTCCCCACTGGCCCCATGGAAGAAATTGACTCTAGAAGGGAAAGGGAATCTAATTGGAGATATATTTTTACTTTGAAAATTGGACACACATCTAATTTTTCAGTAGTAAAAATAGTTTAAAAAATGTTCAGGTGTACTTTTTAGTGGGTATATATTTTGAAAGTATTTCATCTCCCTCCTCCCTTCTTTTGTGAAAGAAGTTGAGATGAACACACTGTAATTTAATCAGGGCAGTTGTTTTCTGTTCCCTGCTGAGTTTGTTAATTTAGTCTAGTCAAAGAGAATAAACTTTGTTTTATAGGGGTTTTGATATTCAACTGCTTGTATTCCATGGCATTCCATAGATACTGACAGTGAAGGGTTAATTTTAACAAATAAGTTTCTCTCGTAGAGGTTGTTACATTTTTGTCTTGCACCAGAGCAGCTTGTTATCACGTGACTGAAAACGCCCACAGGTTGCATCTAATCTTTTTATGAAGCAGAAGTTACTTTAGCCTATTTTTCTTTGTGCAGTTTCAGAGAAGAAACTACTTACGTGTGCTTACAAATCAACACCTAGGATTCAGAATGAGCACAGTACAAATATTTGTACTCCAGCTCCAAGTTTTCAGAATTTGCTCCTCTCTAGTAGGGGTACGTCTACACTACAACGTTAATTCGAACTAACTTAGTTCGAATTAGTTAATTCGAACTAAGCTAATTCGAACTAACGGATCCAGACTAAAAAACTAGTTTGAATTAGCGTTTTGCTAATTCGAACTAGCATGTCCACATTAAGTGGACCCTGAACCAGGCTTAAGGATGGCCGGAAGCAGTGCCTGCAGGGCATCAGAGGAGGACTTAGAGCGTGGAGATGCTGTTTCAGGCTAGCCAAGGGCTGTGCTTAAAGGGTCCCGAACCCCACCCCGGACAGACAGTTCTCAGGGGTGCCCCGCTTGCAAAGCAGTCCTGGCTTGGATTGCCCGAAGTACCCACACTGGGCACATCACAGCACTCGGCCATCAGCCCGGCTGCACTTGCCGCAGGCTGCCATCTGGGGAGAGGGGACAATTGGGGGCTGCAGGAGAGCTTCCACCCCCAGAAGCCCGCAGAGCCAGCCCAGTCCTCCCCATCGGGGGGCACGTACCCCATTCCTCCCTCACCTCCTTCCACTTACCCTTCCCTAGCCCCTTTTCTTGATGTACAAAATAAAGGACAATTGTGTTCAAAAATGGAATCTGTCTTTATTGAACAAAACTGGGGGAGACTGGGAAAAGGAGGTGGGAGAGGGGAAGAGAGAGGGTGGGAGAGGGGAGGGCAACTAAAATGATCAGGGGTTGGGAACAGGTCCCATATGAAGAGAGGCTAAAGAGACTGGGACTTTTCAGCTTAGAAAAGAGGAGACAGAGGGGGGACAGGATAGAGGTCTCTAAAAGCAGGAGTTGGGTGGAGAGGGTGCATACAGAAAAGTTCTTCATTAGTTCCCATAAAGAAGGACTAGAGGACACCAAAGGAAAGGAATGGGTAGCAGGCTTCAAACTAATAACAGAAAGTTGTTCTTCACAAAGCAAAGAGTCAACCTGTGGAACTCCTTGCTGCAGGAGGCTGTGAAGGCTAGAACTAGAACAGAGTTTAAAGGGAAGTGAGATAGTGATGGAGGTTGGGTCCATGGAGTGCTATTAGCTAGGGGGTAGGAGTGGTGTCCCTGCCCAAGGTTTGTGGAAGGCTGGAGAGGGATGGCACGAGACAAATGGCTTGGTCACTGTCTTCAGTCCATCCCCTCCAGGATCCTTAGGGTTGGCTGCTGTCGGCTACTGGGCTAGATGGACCTTTGGTCTGACCCAGGACGGCCATTGTAAGCCCAGGGCTCAGGGTCGGGAGTCTCAGTGGACCACCTTGATTTTCATGCACACCTGCTCCTGGGTGGTTAGGCTGGCAGCTCTCCTGTCCTAGCCGGCCACTTTCCTGTGCCTAGTGCGGAGATCGTGGACGAGGTCCACGATCTCCGCACTAGACCAGGCGGGTGCCCGCCTCTTGCGGTCCCGGGCAAGCTCCCGGGAGACGCCAGCCTAGTCCCGGGAAGAGGGGGAGGGCTGGGGGGCATCGGGTGGGTGGCTGGATCTGTGCCAGGTGCAGGGTCTGCTGGCTGGGTGCTGGCAGGCTTGCACCTGGCACGGGCACCGTAGCCAGCCCGTGCCCCTTTAAGGGGGCCGGGGCCGGGCAGACGAGTTTCCCTGGTGTTGGCCAGAGTGGCCACCAGGGAAACCTGGGGAGGGCTAGCCTCCCACTAGTTCGAATTAAAGGGCTACACACCCCTTAATTCGAACTAGCTAGTTCGAACTAGGCTTAATCCTCGTAAAATGAGGTTTTCCTAGTTCGAACTAAGCGCTCCGCTAGTTCGAATTAAATTAAATTCGAACTAGCGGAGCGCTAGTGTAGTGCCTATTAAAGTTAGTTCGAACTAACGTCTGTTAGTTCGAACTAACTTTGTAGTGTAGACATACCCTAGGAAAGTGGAATTGTTACTTTATGTAGTGTATGTTTTGGAATTACAAATATTTATTAAAATACTTTGTTTCTACTTTAGGTTTGTTGCTATTGCTTTCCAGTTAAGGAATAAATTTAGCATTGTATTTGATGGTATTTCAGTCTTATTTTTAAAATGTATCTAAATAGAAACTCTTTTGAGGATATCCCACAAAGAAGTACTCTACAGTGCTAGCATTTGAAAAATGGAATATAATGTAGTAGGATTTTTTTTATATTAAAATCTCCATGGTTTTTATTGGTTGTTGAGTACTTCCTTGTAGTTGAAAATCAAGGAATGTAGTTTTAGAGGTGATTATAACATATCACATTTGCATTTCAGAAGGGCTGAATAGGGTTGGTAGGCTTTATTTTCCTATCAAAGAAGGAAGTCTCATAGTTTAAATACTGACCAGTGATTTTGTTTGTTTTATAAAGTTATTTGATAAGTGTTATCTAATAATTCTCCTTAATTTAAGGAAAAGATTCCAAGTATAATATGAAGTCATAGCAGTTGACTAGTTTTTCATATGTATGTAGCATTACTTACTGGAACTGCTAACATTCCAGGTAGTGTTGAATTTTACTGCATTTTAGTTACTATTTTTTCAAAATGTATCCTATAAAATACATCTTATAGTTCAGTACATTTGGAAGTTAATATTACCCATTAGAATATTCCTTTGGCACAGGGAGCTTATATTCTTGACATCCAGTTTTAGTGTGTTTAGATAGTTTCAGTTCTAGGTGTCAGGTACCAGTACCACTTACAAAATTTAGGGTTAAACTTTGCCATCTAGGTGAATTTCATTGAGTTTGAAATACTTTAACTTAAGGATCTTATTGTCATTTATGAAGTGTCCCCATTATTGATTGGGTCCCTACATAGCCTCATTGGACTCATAGCCTGAGGGCTAGGTATCACCTTCACACTCATTAGATTGCTGAACTGGCCATTGAGCAGACACACAAGTTCTAAGGAGTGGTCCTTTTACAAGGAAGCCCTCAGATGGTGTCCTCTTGTTTGAAGAACCCAGATTGAAAAACACCCTCCTTGGCCTTGCTGGTCAGGCCCTGTCCCATGGGAGCTTAGGCTTCATCAGTCTCTCTTGCAGGAAGATGATCCCCTGTCCTCTGGTACAAGAACCTCAGCTTATCAGCCTGTCACCTCACCACAAAATTGGATTTCACTGAGGAAGGAGGAATCATGGAGGAACCCCTGGGTCCTTTCCCATGTTTCCTCCTCATCTCTGGATGACATTCTTATACTTGAATCCCCTTCTTTGCCCTCCAGATGATTTCAGTGTCTTTTAGTATCTGATTAGAGAAGTGGACCACTTTGCTGCGAGTGTAAGTGGAACTCTTTGAAGAGATTTTACTTACCTTCTTTGATGTTTTACAGACTCCCACTTATGGGAGGAGTTGCCCTTCCAATTAACAAGTCCTTGCTGCCCACAAAAACCTACTAGCAGACCCTGTTTTCCATAGTATCAAAAGCCAAAAGAATGAATAGGTGATATTAAGATGTCCTGAAGGACATTGATTATTTTTTTAAGTCATACCAATACTGTGTTTAGTAGTTACTACAGCTCATGAGTGTATTCCCCCCAGTCACGTTCTAAAGCCACTCTTAAAGACAATGAACATAAGACTGTCTCTGAGGGAGAAAGGCTTACTCCACAGGGGTGCTTCAGATAAGGATTCCCACTTACAAACTTGTTCAGTTCACCATCCTTCTTGACCCCTTTTTCGGGATCCATCTCATGAGATTGTATTGCTCTAAATAGTACGGTCTCTTATGTATAGAGGAGGTTTCTTGCCATCAGAGGGGAAGGATTTTATTCCTATTATTTCTTGGTTTTTCCCCCCCCTCCACCACTCCCCTGTCCCTCGTTAAATTCAGGGGCCTTATACCCATTTTTAACCTCAGGAAGTTGAACTGTAAATAGTTACTCTTGCTTGTGTTATCCCTTTCCTGGAGAGTAGAGTCTGGTATGCTGCCCTCAATTTACAGGAGCCATACTTTCATTGAATGTTGGGGTGCAGCACGTGTTCTGGCCAAAGTAAGTACCTTTGCTTTATGACAGGAGAGACTTGTCACCAACCAGAAAAACAAGTGCAGAAGGTTTTGCTCCAGGCCTGGCTTTGCTCCTGGGTCCATGACAGGTGCTTTTCTTTTCTGTGTCTTGTCTACTGTTAATGGTATTCCATTCAGTCCCTCTGATCACCAGGGTAATTGGAAAACTGAAAAGAGAGAAGGCAGAGTTGATCTTAGTAGCACTGGGTTGGCCAAGACAATGTTGGTTCACAGACCTGCATTGACTTCCCATCAGTCTGCCAATTAACTTCAGTTAAAAGATTTTCTGTCTGAGAATCCAGGTCAGTCTGCACCCCAACGTTCAGTCTCTTCACCTCGTTGCATGGATGATCTCTGGCTAAATATAAAGTCCTTTGGCTAAATATAAAGTCCTAAGTGTAAAACTATGTGCTATTTTTCAGAACAGGATTCTAGAACAGCTTATGTAGCAAAATGGAAGAGATGTTCTGTCATCTGTCACCACATTGCATGGGCATTACCCCTATATGGGGTTATTTGATACAACTGAAGTAATCAAGCCTTTCAGTCAGCTCTGTGAGCATTCACCTGGCCTGAATTTCTGCAGTTCACCTGCCAGTAGAGGTGTTTTTGATGTTCTCTCGCCCCCTGGCTTCCAGATTTTTGAAAGATCTAATCAGTGTCTACAATAAAGATAATGTGCCTCTCCAACCAAATCCAAAGTTCATGTCAAAGCTTTTTACCTTAATTGAATCAATCTATTCAATTTCTAATATTTTTTTCTTAACCTCTTATGACACTGAGAGTTATACAACCAGCAGGCTAAATGATCCCAAATCAGCTTTTAAGGATGTACTGCCACAGATGAGGCTTTTGTTAGTTTGTTGACAGAATCAAGGAGTTTTTCGTCACACTGAAGAAGCCACATACCTGTAAGAGATTCACTGTCAGAGATGTGGCTGCATGTGATGCTGATAGTGATTGAGTGCTGATAAGCATGTCTTACACAAAGGGTACAGTTGGTCTCAATCTCACTAATCACCACCACCATCTTTGTCAAAATCTTGGGAATAGAGGACAGGAGTGATTGGAACTGACGTTTCTTGTCATAGACCAACTTCAGAAGTTTGGAGTGATGTGGGCTGATAGGATGCGAAGGTATGCAACTGCTAGATCTGCAGTTCCCAACACTGGACCAGTGGTGGGCTGCGAACCCCTGCCTGCCAGGCCATGGCACGCTACCAGGCCACACCCCTGGCTGCTAATGAGCCCTATTCACTGGGGAACTCTGTACCCTATAAGGTGTACGCCTGCGCATGCACTAAAAATTCTCCCAGCCTCCCACCGTGAGTGGTGCTGTGGGCTGCCCCATGTGCCGTGGCTGGAACTGGGCTGCGGTGAGGCTGTTCCTGCTGGGGCAGCCTCACCGTGGCCCTGGTTCAGCTTCCAGCTCCAGCATCAGTCACACCATCCAGCCTGTGTGCTGGGCTGCTGCCCTATGTCCTTTCCGTTGTTGGCAGTGTGTTCATGACCAGGGAGCAGAGCCTTCACAGCCAGGAGCATCCTTTATTGATATTACCGAGGATGATCAGGTTAGAGGCCCTGGGGAGTCACGCTGGGTGTCTACGATTTCCGCCTTCCAGCAGGGGCTGGCTTCTCCCGTGGGGTCTCCCCTGTCGGCTTTGGCCTGTGCCACGTGTCTGCTGCTTCTCAGTGTCCCAGGGCACTGCAGCCAGCAGCACCAGTTGGAGTTGTGCGGTGGGGAGCCAGGCTCCCTGACTCAAACCAGCGGGTGCCAGGGGTCTGGTACTGCCTGGCTGTTAGGTGGGTGCCATGAACCTGTGACGCACGTGGACTGAGTGACCCTGTGCCTCTAGGCCTCAACTGTTAAAGGCCTGGGGAAGAACTCTTGAGCCACCAAAAACATGCACCTGCCTTTGTCACTTGTGCCACAAACACTGCTGATCCCATGTGTGTGTTTGGGGCTGGGTTGTTGCCAGGTCTGGCAGGGCAGGGTCGGGGTCTCTTCCCAGCCACAGAAGAGCGCTTTTCTGCGGGGCAGGAGGGCAACCTTAGACCAACAACGACCCAGGCAGCTGCACTCAGCTGGTGGCTGGGAGGCAGCACAGCTAGATGAGGGAGATGGGGCTAGTGCTGGGGGCTCTTAAGGTGGGGGGGCTCTAAGAGGCAGGGGGATGGCACTGAGGGGCTTGGAGTGGGGCTGATATTGAGGATTGGGAGTTGGGACTAGGGTGAGGTTTTGGGGGAGTTGGGTGCTGTGGGACTCTGGAAACTGGGAGTCTGGTGTTGGAGGGGGCTCTAAAGGGTGGGAGACTGGTATTGGCGGGGTTGGGTGTAGGAGACTCTGGGGTCAGTGGCTGGCACTGGGGGGTAGTGGAAGGGCAGAGTGGGTCTTGGAGTTAGAGCTGGCATTGGGAGACTGGAGGCTGGGGCTTTTGGTGGACCAGTAATATTTTATTTGTATTTGCATATTCATTATTTGCATAATGAATATGCAAATGTGTAAAATCTGCTGATGGTTTGTGAGTAGGTTTGCCGGTCCCTGGTATCAAAAAGGTGGGGAACCACTGTGCTAGATCCATTGAAGTTAGGAAATGTTCTTTATGTCCATGGGTGGATCACACACAACACTGTAGAGGCCAAAACTTCTATCTGCAACTTTCCCCTCTTCCATTTGTTGAACCTTACATTGTCAAAAATGACTCTAATGCTAGCCGCTTTCCTATGGAGTAGAATCTATCTTCTGAGAAAAAAGACAGGACTATGCAGCACTTTAAAGACTAACAAGATGGTTTATTAGCTGATGAGCTTTCGTGGAGCAGTCTCTCACTGTAGTCAGTACAGTATGTTGATCTTAATAGGTTATTCACTTTCATTCCTTTGGGTACGATGTCCATCTTTTTGCACTTGGATAGAAAGATGATGTCTGTCTGGATCTGTGCAAGTTTTTTCATATGGTTGATGTATTTCCATTCCAGTAAACCATCTTGTTAGTCTTTAAAGTGCTGCACAGTCCTGTTTTTTGTTTCAGCTAGACCAGACTAACACGGCTGCATCTCTATCACTATCTTCTGAGGGAATTCTTGTCACTCCAATAGCCAGAGGATGAAGTGGTTTTCTGGATCAAACTGCATTTTAGAAGATCTTTGGAAATGGATGAAAGAATGGATGAGGTGATGGAGGAGTAGGAGTTTGAAGGAATAGCCTTGATTTGCCATTTCCCTGACCCAGTTGTCTATAGTGAATGTCAACAGTTCCCCTAGGAATTGGGGAATTTTGTTCCTTAAGTCTCACCCAGAACTGAAGCTAGGAAGTCTTTGTCACAAAGTGGGCTGCTGGGAAGGGCTGAGGTCTCTCTGGACTTCTACCCCATACCTCAGTTCTACTGTTTTCCTTTTGAGAGTCTGTTGTTCTTGCTCTGATACCTCTGTGAATATAGAGCCTAATAGGAACATTTTTGTATGAAAGCTGGTCTTTTGTCTCTTGACGGCACCTAGTGGTGAATGAAAAGACTGCAGGAGTTTTGCAACTCTTGCACCACTTTTTTTGCTTGTCTCCAAAAGAGGGAGCATGTGAAGTTGGCCAAGTATAGGACCTGTTTAGAGTGGATATCTGCCATCCAGGGTTGGAGTCCTAGGTAGTGCCTTACTGAGTTAGAATCCTTGATTTAAGCTGAGAACTGCATTGCATCCACTGAGATATCAGTTATGAATGCTATTGCTAGGGAGAGTCTCTTAAAAATTGAACCAAGGTTGAGGTGATCTCTGTTGTTGAGGACTTTGAGGTAAAGCTAGGAGAGAGATGCTTTTGCAAAGCAAATCACTGCCTAGCATGCATTGAGGCCACCTCTGCCACCCTCTAAGTCCCCTCTCCCCTTTTTGCCTCACAGTGAAGTCCTTGAGGATAGAACTTACTTTCTGAAGGAATTACCATATCCCTTACAGTAGATGCTACAGCAGCATCCTCCTGCAGTTCAGCAGTAGAGTCCTTCAGTTTTTTAATGTTGTAGATCCTGAGTTTGCTCTTGCTAATGTGTTTGCCTTTATTAGGCTTATTCCTTTAATCCTTAACCCATTCTTCAAAGGGTTATTATGGTTTGGAGAGGATTTTAAGGGGATAATTTACTCTGAGGCTTACTCTTGAGAGCCTATTCAGGTTGAATTTGAATTTTTTGAAGACAACCTCGATGCACAGTGTGGAATTTCTCATGGAGGGAAAATCTCTGCTGTATTTTTTTGAATGTAATAGCGTGCCTTCCTCAGTGGGAAGCAAGAGAGGAGGAAGAAGTCAGAATTTGTACGTCTTGGATTTTCTGATAGTTTTTGTTCCCCTTTTTGTCTTTTTTTTTAATTTTAGGTTTTTAGCTGTTTTTGGATTTGTCCGATGTGTAGAAGCTCTGCTTTTGCTCTGAGACCTTTTGCAGCCTGCTTTTTTTAGGGTCTCAAAAGATCTGTGTTTGAATACTGTACTTCTCCTGCTGGGATCTAGTCCCTCCTGAGAGGGTGCAGGGGACTCCTCAGAGCCCCCTTGGGCAAATTAGGAGGAAGGGCAGAAACCAAGTTTTTTAATGTGTGTGGAAAGGGGTTGGGTGGGCAGAATTCTGATCCTACAAACCTCTTGTCTTTGTTCTTCATGGATCATTTGGGACTTACCCCTGAATTGACTACCTGGGGTCATTCTTGGTTTCAGAGCCTCTCTTGGTTCTTCAGTGGCAGAAATAGACTAGGAACTGCGCTGAGTTGTGACTGATTTTGTGGGAAGGACAACCCACCTGCAATTCCTGTTTGTAGCGCCAAACATACCAGCATTAGGGGCTATTTTCTAGGTGCTTGCTATCTGTCAAGCTTGGTAAGGTTGCTTCACAAGTAGAGCATCACTTGGCTTTCACATGGAACTTTCTTGGTTGGTCTGCCATACCTGACTAGAAGGAAAGAACATGTAGAAGGATGCTGCAGCTGGAGGTCAGGTTGGGTTAAAATTATTGAAGTGTTAAATGACTCAGGGAGGAGCAGTAAGCTGAAAAGAAACTGCTCATTACTGCCCAAGTGGAGAAGAAAAATAAAATTAAATAACAAATGAGAGCAGGGGGGCAATCAAACAGCCTGCTGCTGCAAAGGCAGAACATCTGTTGACATGTGGGAGTAGGGGGTCAGAATGCATGGTGCTAAAATGTTAATCTGCCTCTGAGCTGCAAAATGGAGGGGATCAGCCCAGATGTCTAGAACTCTGAGGGAAGCTGGGTTTCAGAATCTTGTTTTTGGGGGTGGAGTTGGGAGGTGGATTAAGGTATATACTATAGTCAAGGCCCCTTGTGTTCTGCTGCAGAATTTAGGTCCAACTTTCAGAACATACTTGAATTCTGCAATGTTCTGATGTGATGTAATGGTAATTCTGCAGCAGCTTTTCAGTTTAAAAAAATAGATTTTTAGTAACTTGAAGACAAAATGAATCTTTACTTTAACCCGTTACTATTTAAATAAATGTTTGCTTCAGCTTTCATTTTCTGATTTTAATATGCCATAGAGGCTATTCTAATTGTAATAGAAACCCGCATTATAGCAGCCCTGACAGTGGGAAAAGAGCTGGGGGTTTGTGGCAGTGGAATGGGAGCTGCTGGAGCTCTTAATATCTGAAGACATATTGGAGGAATTGAGATGAAGGAGACAGGTCATTTCTCTCTGAGCTGTTTAAGATTATCTGAAAGATCAGAGAAGGCAACATTATTTTACCTCCGTATTTTGTGTTTGGAATACGGATGTTAGTATGTACTCGTTTATTTGAATAATTGATAAGCCCAGGCTTATTAGTTAATCCTAATGCGTTACATGTGTGCATCCCCCTGACCCCTGGCAAGCTGTCTCCCTGTGTATGCTGGCTGCCGTGGAGCCCTCCTCTTCCCCCCCCCCCCCCCAGCTCTCCGTGCTGCTGTCTCTCTATCAGAGGCAGGAGGGAGGGGGAGATGGGAGCCAGTGGCTCCCCATGAGCACTGACTCACGCCTTCCCCCTGCAAGTTAAACATGTACAGGCAGTCCCCGGGTTACGTACAAGATAGGGACTGTAGGTTTGTTCTTAAGTTGAATCTGTATGTAAGTCGGAACTGGCATCAGCCGCTGATGAAACTGATCAGTTTCAACAGCGGCTGAATCTGGACACCAGTTCCACTTACATACAGATTCAACTTAAGAACCCCAGGCGTCCCCAAGTCAGCTGCTGCTGAAACTGATCAGCAGCTGATTCCAGGAAGCCCAGGGCAGAGCAACTCTGCCTCGGGCTTCCTGTAGTCAGCCGCTGGTCAGTTTCAGCAGCGGCTGACTTGGGGACGCCTGGGGCAGAGCAGCTCGGGTGCTGCTGGGTTGGTCCAGTAGCGCGGCCGTTCCTTGGCGCTACTGGACCAACCCAACAGCACCCCAGCTGCTCTGCCCCAGGCATCCTGATTCAGCCACTGCTGAAACTGATCAGCAGCGGCTGAATCAGGACGCCTGGGGCAGAGCAGCTGGGGTGCTGCCGGGTTGGTCCAGTAGCACCAAGGAGCGGTGCTGCGGGACCAACCAGCAGCGCCCCACCTGCTCTACCACAGGCCCCCGGCTTTGCTCCACGTCTCCCTGGTCTGCTAGGGGGGCACTAGCTGCGTCCCCCCCCCCCAGCAGACCAGGGAGACAGGGAGCAAAGCCGCTGAGGACCCGGGCCGGACTGCGGCGCTTCCAGATCAGCAGACCAGGGAGACGCTGAGCAAAGCCACGGAGGACCGGGGCCGGACCCACGGCGCTTCCAGATCAGCTGGAAGAGCCGCGGGTCCGGCCGGGTCCTCAGCGGCTTTGCTCAGCGTCTCCCTGGTCCGGGAGACGCTGAGCAAAGCCGCTGAGGACCCAGCGGGACCCGCGGCGCTTCCAGCTGATCTGGAAGCGGCCGCGGGTCCGGCCCCGGGTCCTCCGCTGCTTTGCTCTCCGTCTCCCTGGTCTGCTGGCTCCCCCAGCAGACCAGGGAGACAGGGAGCAGCTTTTCTCGCCCCGGAGGAGGCGGGTGGCGGGACCAGGCGTCCCGCCGCTCCAGTCCTCCGGGGTGAAAAATCCCCGTTTGTAACTGCGGATCCGACATAAGTCGGATCTGCATAACTCGGGGACTGCCTGTAACCACAAAAAATGTCAGCAGTTACACATTTACACAAATACACAATTTTTAACATCCCTAATTTGGAAACGTTTTTCTTGACAAGCCATAAGTACATGAAGCAGTTTTGAAAATGAAAATTGATGTTTTGGAACATTGTTCAGTGGCAGAGGATTATGTGGAAAATTCTTTGACTGGTCAGTCACAGAATGCATCCTGATTTATGAAAGAGATGCAAGCGGAGAGAGGAGCAAACGTAGCATTTTCTAAGAAGAGCATGTGTCTACAAAGCATAAAACATACTGCTTGCACATACTTAAGCTTTTTCCTCCATTCTTGAGTTCTGCTTATATGCTTAATGAGCAATAAAGGAGTTAATATATGGAGACAAATTTTTGTGGTGTAGTGCAGTTGGAATCCATATTGATTTGCGAGGCCAATTCCAGGTCTGATTTTAAACTACTCTGGCCAGCTATCATCCTGGAAGACTGTTATGCAGTTATGAAACCTAGAGTAAGGTAAGTTTGAGGCTATATTCTTACCAAATGTCCCCTTTGTTGGGAGCTGCAGGTATAGTAGGAACTTGCTATTCTTAGTGTTCCCAGCCAAAATAATCCATAGACATTACAACCCCATGCACTTGAAGAGTAGAGCAAAGGAACTGGCTCTCTCAAACAAATGTCCCATAATTTCTTACTGTTTAATGATATTTCCATTGAAATGCTTCTCTGTGGCAACTCTAAATCAAACACGTCATCCTAAAATTGCCAAATACAAAATTTAGAACTAGCACCAAAGAGGAGTCAAAGGGATTTTTGTTCCTCATAGGAAGAATAAGATGACACACACCTTTATACAGGATTGAAGAAAACAAAACAATGAATATTCTTCTTGTTCATTCTTGTTGAAAGTGCCCTTTCCCCTGTTAGAGAAGAAACAGGTGACCCAGGAGCGGATGGGGTAAAAGGAGTTGCTTTATTGCCTACGCACATTTACCTCAGACATTCAACATAATGTCTGAGTGGCAACAACCTGGTGTTAATCACACCTTTTTATCTATTTTAGTATGTTAATTCACACGCTTATCACTACTTTTCCTAAAGCCTTATTTAGTAATGTTAACTCCCATAAAATGAATATTAATAAGCAAATAATGAATACAATTTTCTGCCCCTAATTACAGAACTTTCAATCAAATCAACACATTCCCATGCTTCCAACTAACAGGTTACAGAGATTACAAAGGATCTGACCCTGAAGATGTGTTATGCAGAGCCAATGAGGATAAGCAAAAGACACAACAAAGTCAAGCTGCATGCTTATTTATATTCCAAGGCTGCCAGGACAAAGGGGAAGAACATGTTTGAAGGGCAATGGCAATGCCTTTTCTGGCTAGACCCTTTACCTACTCCAACAGCCCCCATAACTTCAACAAACTTGAAATCAACTTTCACCTTTATTACTGCGAATTACATTGGGAATGTCATGAAACTTTTTAAAATTATCTGTTAACATCTTGAAAATATGACCCCCTCACTGAACAAAGTCCAGAAATGTCCTTAATGGAATGGAATCCAGTTAATCAAGATTTGTAGAAGACTTGACTAATTTTAGCAACTAAAAGGATACAAAGTTTATATTTTATCTATAGCATAATCAGTTAATAAATCCTTCAGCGTTCAGTTAGTCCTCCGATTATTGCACTCTGCCTCATATGATTCCTTTTAATTATGATAACAAGCTTCAATCTAGAATGTATCATCTAAATTTCTTCTGTTTCTTGTGTATCCTAGTATGTTTTAGGAGTACACCTGTCCAAAGTATTAAGAATATTCCTAATTAATGCTGTTTATCAAATGAATAATTCAGCTGAACTTTCTGCAGATAAACTGATCTAGGTAATATTTTGCTGTCATAGCTCCTGGAATCTTTAACATCAGTGTTTCAATAGATTATTTCCAGTGCCCAAACATCAAAGCTACTCAGAAGAATGAGTTGACCTTTTTGCATTGCTTTTGTGTATTATTAATAAAAGCTATTAAAACTAAGACTTTGATTAGATGGAGAATTATAAAGCTCATAAAACAAAACCCTTTCTCTTCTTAAAAACAAGAAAAATTGCTCCCTTGATTATACTCCAGAACCCGATATACGATAATGAATAGGGATGTTAGATAATGATTAATTGAATAGTTGTGTAACCGCACAAAATATTATCTGTTACAGTACTGTTTGGTAGTCTCTGGGGGTGGGACCAGCTTTTGGTTCACTCCTGTTCTCACTCCCAGGGAGCCCCCCTGCCCTTCTGGCTCTGCATCAGAAGCAGCAATGCGGCATGGTAGGTGGGAGCCAGTCCACCGCCTGCTGCCCCACGCTGCTACCTGTGATAGAGGCAGCAGCATGGGTTGGCAGCAGCCTCTATCTACAGAGGGGCGGGGGCTGACTTCCCCCTGGACAGAGGGTGTACTGGCATTCTATGGGGCAGCCTCTGTACACAGTGAGTCTAGGCCCACCACAGACAGAGGTTGATCCGCGGCAGCCTCCCCTGCCACCTCCTCTCCTCCCCCCCCAATGCCTCTGATAGGCAGCAACGTGGGGAGGGCAGGCAGCTACATGCAGCCGGCATGCAAGGAGAGCTGGCTTAAAAGCCAACTCCCCACATATATCAGCTCTTGTTTCCCCTCTTCCCCCATGCTGCTGCCTCTGATACCAGAGGCAGTAGTGGGGAAAGTGCTCCCATGAACCAGTATGTGTGGGGAGCCGGCTTGCATTTACCAGCTCCTGCCTGCCCCCCTCACCCTCTATGCTGGTGCCTCTCTATCAGTGGCAATGTTAGGGTGGGGGGCAGCTCCACAAATCTGATGTTCATGGGGAGACAGCTCTTGCTCC
The DNA here is from genome assembly GCF_052426305.1 of Pelodiscus sinensis. Taxonomy (NCBI): domain Eukaryota; kingdom Metazoa; phylum Chordata; order Testudines; family Trionychidae; genus Pelodiscus; species Pelodiscus sinensis. The sequence goes on along the minus strand of NC_143059.1, from coordinate 55,556,831 downwards.
CCCCCCCCCCCACACACACACATTCTGCTCTGCGTTTCTTTAATAGGCCCTTCTTGTCCCTTATTTTTGAGTTCTGATTTGTTTGAAAGCAGGCTAATCCTAGTCATAAAGATGTTTCTTTTTGGAATAGGATGTATTTGTATTTCTTCCAAAGATAGAAAACTACTCAGTTTTCATATTGAGCACAAACTCAAACAGGCAGATCTCCTTAAAAGCCTGCATCCTTGAGCTCAGCTTTTGCAGACTAACGTATTCTAAAGCATTCAGATATTGCAAATACTTTAGAAATATTGTATCCTGATGTGAGACTTTGCAAGAGGGCTTATTGTCAGAAGCTTGTCAGTTTCAGAGATACCATTGTGGCTGCAGCTCCTACTGAAATACAAGGAGATTAGTCAAACAAGGTGAGGAAGAAAAGGAATAGCTGCTTCCTCCAGTTATCGAATAAATGGATGCTTATTTTGCAGCCAGTAAGAACTTGATTTTATGTGAAGTAACAAAGTTCTTTAAAGATTTTTTTTCAGGGGTAGGACATGGGGCACATGGTTTAGAACATTTTTTTTTATTTCAACAAATTGGAATTAACATACTCATTTTCAGATATGGCTAAAGTGGAACATTAACTGTTTTTACTTCACGTAGTTCTCAGAGGTACTACTTGAACATTTTGTTTTGTCAGATAATCCTGTTTTGCAAAGATTGGTGTTAGTTTTAGACACCTTTGTAGATTGCTCCTAGAAGTGAGTTTCCTTAGCACTTGCTGCTTATTTTTTGGAAAGTACTAGAACTCCTATTTTCTTTCTTTGGTGCTCCTGTGATACAGTGACCTACCTCATCAGCACTCAGAAGAAATGAAGAGGTAAGTGGTATTACTCAGAGTAGTCCCATTTATCTATTGTGTAGCTCCTATAGCTTGTCTCATCTTTATGAAATAGTGCCAAATTTTGCTTGAGGGTGAGCTAACATCCAGAGAGTTCTTCATTGTAGCATATCAAGTTGGAACTTGTGTAAGTTGTATACAGCTCTTCAAATGTATTAAATTGCAGTGAAATACTAATCTTTGGATCCTGTCATCAAACTCACTTTGCAATTTGTACACACCCTTCCCCCCAAAAGTTCTATATTAATGATTAATAACCATTGCATTCTTTAGCCCTGAAGATTCTATATTGAAATACAAACCTGTATCTTGTCATTCTGTAAAGCAGTTTGAACAATTATGGGATAAAATTTTAATCTTGCTCCAGATTTTAAACTTTAAGCAAAGTTTTAATTTGGTTCATATTGTCTCAAATACTTAAATATTGTCACACTAAGCATTAACATTTGAGTGAGAATGTTGTATCAAGCAACAAAAACCATTTGTCAAACATCTGCACTATAGCTTTGTATGAATAGTAATTCTTTGCATTATAGTAGTACCTAGACACTAGCTAGGTTTATGGCTCCATTGTACTAAGTACTGTTTAGATATTTAGTAAGAATCCTAATCTTGAAGACCTTAATGTAAAAATATATAAAACTGGATAAAGGTGAGAAAGATGCTATTTTTAGTTTACAGATGAGAAATAATGGCACAGAGAAACTGACTTGCTGAAGATTAAGCAGGGAGTTTGTGTCAGAGCTGGAAAGTGAACCCCCCATCTCTGAGTCATGGCTGAGTGTCTTAAACACAGAGCAGCTTTCTTCTGATGTCTTAACCTGCATTTTACCATTGAGATAATTCTTGAGTTAAAGACCAGTTGTAGAGTGCTTAAGTGTGGGAACTACTAGCTTTATTCTTGTTCCTGAGGCAGAGGGAAACTTTATATTATTCAAGTGTCTAATTTTTTAGGTACCAAAACAGTCTGATCTGCTGTGTCAGTCTGATAACCAAAATCGCCAAGTTGAAAATCCAGGTGGAAAGAAACAAGTATCTTACAGAACCGAAATTGTTGGCGGTGTTCCCATCATTACGCCTACTCAGGTAATAACATTTCCTTACTTGTTATGAAGCTATTAGTGATGGAGTTGTGCAAATGTGTCTGTCTTATCAGGATACTGAGACGTACATTTATTTCATGGTATCTAGGTATCACTTGAACTGGCTTAGTTTTTTGTGGCTGCATAGAAGATTACATTTTTGAGCGTTGAATATGTTGCTTCCGAGAATTAGACTCTTCCTCCCATATATAGAGCAAGAATAAGAAAAGGGACTTTATGCACTGCAGTCTACGGGGCAGTGTGCAGAGCCGTGTTCTCCTTTCCTTCCCAGGGTCTGTACCGCCAAAGGGCAGCTGTCCCAAGTAAACACCCCACTCCCTGAGCTCCATGCAGCACCCTAAGTCCCAGACCCCACATCCTGTCATGAGCTCCCTCCCACACCCCTAATCCCTTGCCTGGAGCCTGCTCTCACACCTAACCCTCTGCCTCAACCCACAGCTTGCTCCTGCACTGTAAACCCCTCATTTTTGTCCACACCCCAGAGCCTAGGTGGTCCCCCAAAATCTAATAGCCCTGGGCCACCCAAAAGAGTCAATCGATTCCTGCCTCTCTGAATTTGAAATGAGTGACCATGTCAGAGTTGATCAGTTAGCTGGTCACTGACATTAACTGTTATAAGGGTTAGAATCATAGAGTCATGGAATGGACCTCAAGAGATCATCAAGTCCAGTCCCCTGCCCTCATGGCAGGAGGTTGAAACTGTTTCAACTGGGACACTCGGGTCTGGCAACGTCCCTGGTCCGGTAGGACTACAAATGTTGTTGGACCATAGAGTCCCGTTGTAGGATCAGACATAGGCACCCTGTGGGGCTGGCAACCCAGCCAGGCTGGCTTCAGAGGCCAGCCCTGCAGAGGGATCCGGCTGAGCCAGTGGCAAGCTGGGTCTGCTTTGGTCCTGGCAGCGGGGCCGTGGTAGTGGGACTGCAGGCTGGTTCAGCCAGGAGCTCTGGTAGTGGGACTGCAGGCTAGTTCAGCCAGTGCTGCTGCAGCAGGGCTGCAGGCCAGGAGCACCAGCAGCGGCGGTCTGTCATAGTGGAGCTGGGATCTTTATAGAGATGGGACTGTGGGCTGCTGTGGCAGGGCAGCGGGGTTGGTAATAAATGGGGAGCCTACTAGGAGGCCAGTGGCGGAAGCAGGAAAGATCTTCCCTGGTCTGGCAAAGTCCCTCGGCTGGGACCACTCAGGTCTCAAAAGTGCTGGACCAGGGAGGTCCAACCTGTACTTGTTTTTGGATTTTGCAGTGGAGGAGAAAAAAAAACTGATTGGCTCCACAAGCCAAGATGATGTGCTAGAAATCTGATTTTTTTTTTTTAAGTTAGTAATAGTTAGAAATAGATGAACACTAATTCTGAGCTGGACGCCCTATGTACTACCTTGTTCTCCTCTTTGATCACATTGTGGGATTGGTTGTTCTGAACACTTGCATGATTAGCCTAAATCATAGCTGTGCAATTACCAAAACTACTCTACCTGTAACCACAGTCACACCATCAATTAATGTTTTTAAAGAGGTGAATGTTGCTTTTTAGGTCTTCAACATGCTATTTTAATTGCTCTGTTTTAATGTATTCATAATCATCTGCTGAACAGAGTTTTGCCCTCAAAAGCTCATGATACTATATATATTTTGTTAGTTTCTAAGGTGCCACTGTAGTGGAATTTGCCCCTTGCCCGAAAAAGATAAGGAACTAGCCTAACGGCAGTTAGGGGCCCACTAGCCTGTGAGCAAGAATGAAGCTGTATTTCACATTTTCTAACTTGTGACAGGCACAAGCAGGCAGAAATCAGTAACATAGCTATGAGAAAGTAAAAACCGCACATGGGCATAAGATAAGAGTACCCCTCCCCAACTACTGGAATGTCAATCGTGAACGTTAGAAATAATGTATTGCTGTGCTTTAACCAATGAAATGTAAAAGCCAATCAAACTGTTATTCATGTATCCGATAAAAGGCTATGCACAGAGCGGCACGGGGTCGCTCCTCGCTATGTTTTTTGCTGTAAAGCTCGAGGGGACGACCATCAGCGCTGATTAATAAAAGTCTGGTAAATCCTCCTTCGGGCATCCGTGTCATTCTGTTACACTGGTTTGAGTCCGGTATGGTTACACCACAAGACTACTCGTTTTTGTAATTTTGAGCAGTACCTGGCATTCTCCATCAGACCTTCTTTAGATATTTGTCAATATTAGGTATTTGCTTCTAAACAAGTCAGGGATGAGGTTTACTGGCTTAAGTTTGATCAAATTTAGGGAACCAAATACCCTTCAAATTTTTTTTATCACTTGGGAGCAAATACTGAACATCTTGAAACCTTCTCTGAATTTTTTTTTTCTAGAAAGAAGAATTAAATGAATGTGGGGCAGGTGGTGACAAAAATTACTTGAAACGGTCACAAAGCCACCTTCCTTACTTTACTGCTAAGCCTGTCCCAGACAATGCTGTTATCAAAGCTGGCTATTGTGTTAAACAAGGCGCAGTGGTAAGTGATTTGGAGAATAATGAATTCCTCTTGTCAAAGAGGCTTAAAAGTTATTATAGTTACTGTCCGTATTTCACTGAGATCAGTTGATATTGATTTTTGGTTTTTCCCAAATTAAATACTAATGTTGCTAAAATATTGAGGATAATTATGATTTTATCAAAAGGGTGATACTTTAGTAGTATGTGTTTTATCTCTGTATTGGTATTCTTTCAGCTTTTGGGGGTGTGTGTGTGTGTGTGTTTGTTTGTGCTTCTATGTGTTTTTGTAGTAGGGTAAATTGGAGAAGAGGTGGGTTTTAGGCTGTCAGTAATTAAGGGATGCCCTTTTGCAGCTATGGGCATGTGCAGCTATCTTTTTGTAGTGAAAAGTGTATAGAAGGTATCTGGACTGAAGCAAAGGGTTTACTGCATACAGGATTTGTAAAGAGTGAAGTGATTAGAGAAAGTTTTTAGTTGTTTTGTGGGGTTTTGAGGAGAAATTGTGTAGTTTCAAAGGTGTGCAAGAGACTGGTATTTAGCCAAACAGATTGAGATTAAAGGACTTGCACGTGTTATCTTCAAAGCTCTTCACCAATATTGAAGTCTGGGAGCATGACTTTGGCAGACTTCCTGCTTCTGCTGATTAAACAGTTAATGGAACCACTAAACAACCAAGCTGTTGTTAAAGAACACTCAAGGAAGAGAAGGTCATTTCAGAAAAACTAAATGAACTCTGTCAGTCTTAACTACAGAGGAGTACCCATATCAGAGCTATCCTTTTTAGTTGATGGATCTAAAGTACCATCCCACATTCATGTGCTAATAGAATATGTTTTAGAACCCACTGATAAGTTAAACAATGAGTCACCAGGACCAGACGGTATTCACCCAAGATTGCTGATGGAATTCAGATATGAAATTTTTGTTTTATGAACGGTAGTATATAAACTATTTCAGAAACAAGCCTCTGTACCAGATGACTTCGAAGTAGATAATGCTGATTTTTAATAAGGACTCCTTTTCTTTGTTAAAGAACCAGGGGAGAGTTCTAGTGTTTACAGGCTGGTGAGTCTAACTTGATTACCATGCAAATTGGTAGAAAATATAGCAAAAAGCAAAATTATGAGGCACATAGATAACTCTCCACCAACAAATGATGATTAAGGCAGCTTTTATAAAGGGAAGCCATGTCTCACCAATCTATTAGAACTCTTTAAAGGTCTGAATAGACACATAGACAAAGATGATGCAGATGATATAGTGTACTGGGATTTTCAGAAGGTCTTGGACAAGGTCCCTCACCTACGGTTCTTATAGACACTAAGTAGTCATGGAATAAATGGGAAGGTCTTTCCTGGATCTGTACTGGTTAAAAGATAGGAAACAAACACTAGGAGTAAATGGGCAGTTTGCACGTTGGAGATGGGTAAGCTTTGTGGTCTCTGAAATATCTGTATTGGGACCTGTACTGTTGGACATACTCCTTCATGATTTGAAAAGGGAGCAAAATGGCAGAGTTTGCCGGTGATACTTTAGTCAGTATAGTTAAGTTCAAAGGTTATAAAGGGATCTCACAAGACACTCAGGAAAGATATGGAGAAATTGGAGAAGGTCCAGAGAAGAGCAACAAAAATTATTAAATGTCTAGAAAACTTGGCCTGTGAGGGAAGACTGAAAGAATTGGGTTTAAGTTTGGAAAAGAGAAGACTGAGAGGGGATATAATGGCAGATTTCAAGTAACTAAATTGGTGTTAAAGGAGGAAGGGCAGAGGGGGGAATATAGAGGTTATGGAATCTGCATCCTTGGAGATATTGAAAATGAGATGTGAAAGATTAATTGGTAAGCATCACCCTTAATGGGTGATGCTTACTGGTTCTGGTTAACTGGTGGGAGCTAGAGTAGCTTCCCGCCTGCCACAGGAAAGGGGCTGTTCCAGCCCCGATGGGGCCCACAGTAGATATGGGCTGCTCTGGTCATCTGGGACTGTTCTGGTTGTTTGGAGTCCCTTTAATTGTAACTTATAATTTATAAGTTTGCCTTTTTCCCTAAGAGAAGCTTTCAAGCTTACACAGAGCTCTTCATGTCTTTCTGTTCTTTCTCTCTGTTTACCCTTATCCCAGTTTTCCATTCAAATAATCTTATCACCAGAGTCATACCATCCATAGAACAGTCTAGGCAGCAACCCCAGGTCCTGTGGTTTAGGCCCCTCCACAGTGGCTGCCTTAACTGTCCTATGGACGGGGTCCCAGGGTGGTCATGAGGATTATCTAGGCAGAGGGGCTTGGTGCGGAGCGCCCCCCCCCCATGGCAGTGGGAGCTGGAGCAACTTGGCAGCCTGCTCCACTTTGCCCCACCCTGCCATCCTCTTCTAGCCCACGGGGTTCGTCTTCACCGTGGCAGTGGGAAGTAGAGTGCTCTGGTCTTAAGATGTTCTGCTTCCCTTCCCATCACTGCAGAGAATCAAGAGTGCAGCGGCAGGGCAGGGCAGTTTGCTGGGTCATTCCAGCTTCCATTGCTGCAGTGAGTGGGGGGATGACTCCTGCTGCTTCCTGTGCCAGGCCCTCTGGTAATACCTCTGGCTTTCATTGCTTAGGAGTGGGTCTGGGAATAAGGGGTAGAGCTGGGGGTGTGGTGTCAGTGGAGCAGGGACAGAAGTGGGGCCTGTGGCCAGTGAGATTACCCAGTGTCCTGCATCTGGGGCACTGGGAGGGAGTGCTGCCCTAGGCTCCACACCTCCCAGAGCCAGTCCTTCTCATCACTTCAATCCCATTTGTTGTTCTAGGTCATTGGATGTGTATAGCGAATGAAGTGTGTGTTTGATCTATGCTCTGCATGTAGAATGTGACATAGAAAGTGCATATTTCACATTTGCCCACAGTGCTTTTTGAACAGATTCCTTAAATCAAGGAATATGGATCTCACTGACCCAGAGTGCGTGTCTTCTCTAGGATTATAGTTCTCAAAATTTTCCCCAGAAAACATCTTTCTGTCTCTCTCATTTCCAAGGAAGCATGTAGACATTTTTTGCCACTTCCTACTAGGGATGTAAGCGAGTAGTCGACTAACCGATAAGCCTAGTTAATCTAGTTGACTACTCACATCCGTCCTCCCCTCCTCCCCTCCCGCCTCTGTATTAGAGGCAGCAAGAGGGAGGGGAAGCAAGATCTGGTGTTGGGGGGGGAGCCGGCTTAAAAGCTATTTTCCCTGTAGCACCATCTTTGTGGTGCTGCCTCCCCGCTCCTCACTTCTGCCTCTGTCAGAGACAGGAGGCGATGTGCAGGGGAGGCTGCCATGAAGCATCCTCAGCCCTTGTCTGCAGGAAGTCCAAGCTCCCTTGTTTGCAGCTATCCCGGATCCCTGCTTGGACCCCCTTCCCCTCCCTCTCCCCCCACAGACAGGGGCTGCTGGGCCCGGTGTGAGCCGGGATTGAGCAAGCCTGTCTCATTCGCAGCACACACCAGGTCTGGGAGCTACCCTCTCTGTGGCTTTTCAGTTTAAATATAGTAGCATTGTGATTCTTAAAACCTGTAATTTAAATAAGGAATGGGGAACGTACGACCCAGGGGCTGCATCTGGCCTTCACCTTGCCTGGACTCAGCTCCCAAACCTTGGATCTCCCCCTATTATCAGGGAGCCAGCATTTGGCACTCCAGGGCTGCAGCACCCCCGCAGGTCTCCCCCTCTCCTCCCCCCACAATCCCCCTCAAGGCTGGAGCACTCTTTCCATGTGTAATTCTTATGAAAGCAGCATATGTGGTTTAAAATAATCTGAGTAATGAAGGTAGGAAACAGGATTACCATGAGTATGAGTAACTGGAAATAGAACTGTGACAGTTCAAGAAATATCCATTAGCTTTTTACAGGTTGAACCTCTGACCAGCAACATTTATGGTCCAGCCTAATTTTAATTAGCTGGATGACCACTTATCATGGTTATGGCCAAGTTTCCTGTGGTCCCATAAAGTTTGTTTATAGCCACCAGTCTTGGTTCAGTGTTGTTATTAAGCTTTAATTTACCCCCTAAATGTCTTCTAAGAGCCCAGTAAGCAGTGGAAATGTTGGTAATGCTGCTAGACAATATTGAACTCCTGAGGTTCGGCAAATTTTCTGGTTCGGCACCAGTCAGGTCCTGAGTGCCAGACTAGAGAGGTTCTGCCTGTTGTACGAAACGCTGAAATGAAAAAATTGGAAAATGCAGCTTCTACATAACCACTAAAGGATCACTGATACACTGTTTTAAGAAAAAAACTAGTTAAACTGATTGAAATTAAAGGGAATTTTGTATTATTTGAGGATTATGATATTTTGTTTTTCTTTTAATAGATGAAGAACTGGAAGAGAAGATACTTTCAATTAGACGAAAACAAAATAAGCTATTTCAAATCTGAACAGGTATGTTTCTAAATGTTAAGCACAATGCTATATTTAAGCTTGACTGCATGACTGAACACTTCCTTTTTCTCTCTCACCTTCACGTGACCATTGTCAATAGCAAATTCAGAGATATGCAGCTAAGATACAAACACCCAGATTGCATGCAAGCACCTAACTGAATAAAGATTGAAAAAACAATAGTAATTAGTAGAAATTGTTTGGCCGGTATTTAAATAGGATTTTTATGTTCCTTTGTCTGGTCTTTAAATTGTGCTAGTAGCAGCGTTCTGTCCAGGCCCTTATCTGGCTTGTTTTTAATCTATTTTGGACTTGCTGGCCAGAAGCAGTTTTGTCATCTCTTAACCATTGTGGTTAGTTAACCAAGTTATTGCAAAACGTAAGCATTTAGGTTTACTTGAATTAAAATTGTGGGGGGACGGGCGGGGGAATGAAGAAAACTAGCTAGTCAGATTTCAGTCTCTGCTAGGAGAGTGATCTGATCATTGATGAAGTTTTTACTTTGTTATGGGACACAGTGATTTGGGGAACTTTCAATGTAGCACAGTTCTTTACGTAATGCCCATAAGCTAGAACTGTAATTTTTGATAATTCACCATTTCATCCTCTTTATACAGTTACAGGAAATGTGCGAGTTCATTAGTTATTGTTTTTTGTGTGTTCTGTCCTCTTGTCTTCTAGTTCAGTGTGAAGAGGACAATGTAAGTTCCTGTAATTTCCTCTCCTCTTTGTTAAGGTTCAAAGATCCATTAAAATAAGTACTTCATCGTGCTTCCAAATTTGGTACAGAATCAGATCCATTAGTTTACAGAAGGGGAATGTCAGGATAGATAACCATTGGAATAAACTGCTTAAGGAAAGTTGGGGAATCTCCATCATTGGAGATTTTTAAGAGCAGCTTAGACAAACATCTGTCAGGGTTGGTCTAGAGATGGTAGTCTTGCCATGAATCCACAGGACTGGACTTAATGACCTCTTGAAGTCCAACCTAGTTCTGTGATTCTGATTATATGATTACTGTGCCATGCTTTAGAAAGAACAAGGTGGATTAAAGTGTGAGGATCTTTTTGGAACCTCTCTAGTAGAATATAATAAGTAAGTACACACATTTCCTAATTATTATTATTAATGCAAATTCCAAAGCATGAAAGCATGAATCAGAGAAGCTCAGTGCTTATGAGAATGAACCACATCTTAGCTGGAATTGCTACCTTGGAAGCAACATTAGTAGCATAGTTAGTTGCTATCTTGGATGTTTCCCTGTTATTGCGTAGTATTCCCTACTAACAAAATCCTGGTTATTTGAATCTTGAAAGAAATTAATCCACTTTTTTTTCCAGGAAAAGGAACCTCTACGGATCATACCTCTTAAAGAGGTTCATAAAGTTCAGGAATGTAAACAAAGGTGAGAATTGCAATCATTGATGCAGTGCATGTAAAAACTCATAGTAACACTATTGTTGAAGCTAGAATGTAGGATCTGCCTAAAGACATGTGGCTTAATTTCAGTTAATTTAGATGTTTGTAAAGTTGGTTTATTTAGGGCTATAAGATAGCTTTATGGCTAAGTACCTTGTGGTAATTAAACAGTGCAGTTTATGGTGAATAACATGATACCTTATTATTGAAACTTGCACTGCATGAACTCCAGTAGTGAACCAAGGTCAGAATGAACTATAAACAACAAATTCAAGGAAAGAGTTAGTGGTTTAACAGAATATTTTGAAGTGAGGATGTGTTAGTAAAGATTCTGCTGTAGGTGTGCTTGCACTTCATGAGACTTGTAGTCTTTTTGAATAGTAGTATGTCTCAAGGTCGTGTGTTAGCCTTAAGCCTCCTAGTGCTCCCTTCTTATGGCATAAATGCTACTCTTCCTCAGTGCCTTTTTACCATCTGTGACAAACCATAGAGTCTCTGTCCTGACAGAATGGATGCTGGCATGAGGCTTGCTTCATCGGGGACTAGGGTTTCCGTGGTTCTCCAGTCAAAGGAAGGGATGAAAGCTGTATTTGAGCTTTGCAATCTCAACAAATGCATCAGATTCTGTATTGTCACCTAAGCAACTACTTTATCCACCTTAAATCACAAAGATTGGTTTGTGGCCCTGGTGGTTTATTTCAATGTAGTGGTGGTCACAGCATACTTCAGGATTAGGGGAGTTCCTATCTTCCTGTACCAGTGTCATTGGTTACTGAGGGGCAGGTCCAGAAGGGAAGTAGATATGTCTGCAGTTGGCCAATCCTACTACAGTCGACTTCCGATAATCTGGAATTTATGGGACCTAGGTGGTGCCGGATTATCAGATATGCCGGAGTATTAGGAGGTACTATAAGCTGGTTATGTATATACCGTATATAGTATATACTGTATATAAAGTGTTCTTAACCTTTTTTATTGTACATACTGTATACAGTATACTGTAATGTGTTAGTTTTTTTTAACCCTTTTTTACCCTTTTCGCTCAGTTCAGCTGCTGTCACTGTTACCTTGTGACTCATTTTTTGCCGAAGCTCACTCACTAGGCTCTTGCCATTTTGATGCCGGACCATCAGGAGTGCCGGACTGTTGGATGCCGGACTATTGGAGTTTTACTGTAGTAGTCATCTCTTGAACAGATTGTCCATTCTTCCTCTGTTGGTCCTGCAGTCTTTATGGTTGTGAAATGTTCAGAGCAGTGTGTGCCAGGTGTAGCTTCAATTGCTTCCTATTCACCAGGACAGTTTTTCCTTAAAAAGAACAGATGGTTCCTTAAAAGTTTGTTGAGCACATGTAGGGTTGTAAAAGTTCAGAGACTATGGTTAGACTAAGAATCTTCTCTGCATATCGCTGTCAAAGATCTTTGTTTGATCTATAATGCCTGCTAAGCCCTTTTGAGATCACTTCAGTGCATATCTTTACTAACAATACCACCTCAATGTAATATGTGGACAGATGGTGAGGGGGGGAGGGTGCACACACAAAGTATGCTGAGTCAAGAAGTGATAAGGCTCTGGCAGTTTTGCATTAGGAAAATATTACCCTCATGGCCAATCACTTACCTGGGATCTGAAATCACAAAAGGTCCCTGAAGATCTTGTGGTCCAGTTCTTGTAGTTTACGCATTCTGACAATCTGCTCACCACTGTAGAACAAGAAATGTTAGCTGTTCTTCTGCCCAGGGACTATTTGACTGATGCTTCTCATATAAGCTGGGAACCAGCTCTACTTTTCCTCCAGTTCTGATCATCCCACAAGTTGTTCCCAAGATGGATTTGAACCGTGCCCAGCTCATGCTCATTGTCTCCACTGTGCTGTTTCAGAGGTGATCAGTTCAACCATATCCTAACACCTCTCCCTCATCAATCAGGTTTTGCATGTAGCACTCAGCTCCCTGCATCTTACAGTTTGGATGCTTCATGATTAGATGAGAACAGTGTTTGGAGACAGTTCAGCAAGTCTTGCTCAATAGCAGGAAGCTCTCTCCCAGAGCAACCTCTTGTAAATTGTGAGTAGTTTTCAGTATATTTGTTAGCCTGCAGAGTTCATGTGAAGCTGGCTTCTATTTAGGGTTGCCAGGTGTCCGGTTTTCTACCGGACAATCCGGTTTTTGGGCCCTCTGTCCGGTAAAAAAAAAAATCCAGAAAATACCAGACATGTGCAATGTCCGGTATTTCCTGGCTTTCTGGCTGGGTGCCGGACGGAAGCCTGGCAGGGGCGGTGGGAGTGACTGGGAGGCGGGGTGCGATCGGCGCTGGGAGCCCTAGTTGCAGATGAGGAGGAGGGGCATCCCGGTCCATGCTCCTGCTTGCTGGTCAAGCGCATGGTGGAGCCGCAGCCGGACTGACTCGTGTGGGACGGGAGTGCCCTAGAATCTGCACAGCCCGGGTCAGTCCTGCTCTCCTCCAGCTGATTCGCTCCCCCTGCTCCCTCCATGAGCTCTGCGTCCCGCTGGCTGGTTCCTGCTCCGGAGCTTCCCTGGCCAGCCCCGTTGCACCCCCCGCCAGCCCTGCTTCCAGTGGCAAGCCCCGTTCTGCCTAACACTCTCCCTCCCCCCACGACCAGCCCTGCTTCCCATCGGCCCCCTCCTACTCCCAGCCAGCATCGCTCACCTCCCGGATGGTCCTTCTCCCCACTTCTCCCCCCCCCCCCCCCCATGAAGCGTGTCTGGTCTTTTTTTTTTAATAACTACCTGGTAACCCTAGCAGTGATCCTATCCCTGTGATTACCACAGAGATTTAAACTAAGAAGCAACTTGCCCCCCGCTGCCCCTCCCGACACCCCTAGCCCCCGTGCTTACCTGGTTCTGCAAGGCTGCCAGCGCAAAATGGTCTTGGAGTGGTGGGAGTTTGTGTTTTTTCTCAACAACTTTAGTGTCCCGTATCTCCCCCCCTTTCCCTTCAACAGAATTTTTTCTCGTTTTTTTTTTTTGGGAGGGGAGGAGCTGTTCAGTATTTTTGTTTCAACCATCTGGCAACCCTACTTCTATTTAGGATATCTTGTTATACCTTCAGTCTTCTGGTCTTATACTTATTTTTTCGAGGATTCCTCTAGAGGTGATTTCAGCTTTTCACCTGTCTATACGCAAGAAGTCTGTGTTTTCAAATCCTATGACAGTGAAGTGCTTGAAATAAGTAACTCAATTCATTTGCTGGTTAAAGAGCCACTTTCTTTGGGGGACCTTAATAACGTCTTAGTGGCTCTTTATTTTTTTCCTTCTATGTCAGAAAACTGCCTTCCTTGTGGCAATAAATCTGCAAGGAGAGGGGGTGAGCTGTAGTCTTTTATTGGCAGAGTCCCCTTACACACTTTTTCTGATCCTGCAGCCACACATGAAGTTGTAATCCAAAGCAGTTTCTCTTTTTTTCACTTGAACCAAGCTACATCTTTACCAGTGTTTTTCCCTAAGCTGCATTCACATGCAGAGGAACGGTTTCTTGGAACGTTGGGTTTTAGGCATTTTATCTAGATAGGAGCTAAGATTTCTGCTCCTCATCTTTGTTTCTGTTGGTTTGTTTCATATGCAGACTGAATGAAGGGTCAAGCAGTTTTAGACTATTTCCGGGTGGAGAACATCCTTTATCATAACACTGTATGAAGTAACTCAAGCTACACCTCAAAGGGTGCAAGCTTATTCCACCAGTGCAATGGAAACCGTGACAGCATTTCTAAGTGACATTCCAGTACTGGATATTTCCAGGACAGCCACTTGATCCTCTATGCATACTTTTACAAATCGTTATCCACTGGGGCATTGCTAGGTGTTGCAGGGCCCAGGACAATTTGCTATCCTCTGCCCTAGGCTCAGCCCCTATTCTGCCCCCATTCCAGCCTTCCCTCTCCCCCAAGCCTCCCTTCCCTCAGTGATGGGGCCAGCACACTCCTCTTCCCTCCACCACCAGTGAATAAGGGGGCAGGCCTAAACTGTTCTATGGATGGGATGTGTCTGACTGCCTTCCCAAAATTTGCTTGTCATCTGAATGCAGATATAATGGCAATCTTGCAGTCTTTGTTTAAATAGACTTCCTGTGAGGACCATTTGTGATTCACTGTAGTTGCATTTACTCAAAGAAGAAAATATAGTTATCTGTAACTGCTGTTCTTTGAGGTGTGATGCAGGTGTGTCCCATCTTTATAGGAGTCTGACATTCAGTGTAAAGGGACTGTGGGGGTCAGGACAGTGCAGCCCTACCTCAGCCACGTGAGGGCTGCAGAGTGAGCATCACCCCTAGAGGTACTGCTTGGCAAATTTCTCTGGCTCCAACAGGATGTCAGTAAAGGTGAAGTAGAGGGGAGGAGAGAGAACTTAGCACCTTTGGTCACTGTGACCCCTCACATTCAGGTTAGTGAGGCCCAGTGTCTAGAGTCCTTAAGGCTGCCCTTGTCCTCAGGGCAGCAAGGCCTAGTGGCTCATGCCCTTGGTCTCCAGGCTGTAGTGTCCAGTATCTCAAGCAATTGCCACAATCAACAGTAGGCTGGGCAGGAAGACCTGGGCCTACCCTACTTTACCAGGTCATGACCCAGAGCCCTGTGATACCAGTAGTCCTGAAGTGTAGGTTCCTTCCAAATCTTCACAGATGTGTTCTCTGGACTACTTTCTACCCTTGATTCTAGCTCGTACAGTTGTCTCTTGTCTCTGTGGTTGACAGGGAATCTAAGTGAGTAGTCGAATACTCGACTACCTGATAAGCCTAAGTTTATTGGGTAGTTGAGTGTCACTGGGTCTGTGAGCTGCCTCCACTGCAGTTCTGCAGTTTAAATGTAGTAGGAGCCGGGCTGTCTGCATATCCGGCTCCTACTGTATTTAAACTACAGAGCTGCAATAGGGGTAGCTTCTGGACCAGTGCAAGCCGGAACAGAGCACCTTCCCTTATTGACTAATTGTGTAGTCAATACAAATTGTATCAACTATATGATTAGTCAGTTACCTGCCTTTTAACATTCTTAGACTTCAGTGGACTTAAGTGTGTTCAGCTTCCAATATCTGGAGCTCAAGCAGCTTTGTGGCAGGAACCTGTAGCATTCATCCACTTTCTGTCTCAATCAGCCCAGACTGAGCTGAGCTGCTGCTTTTTATACCCTGGCTCCAGCAAGAGCATGCCCAGCAAGGGTGAAGTTGGCATAGCCTCTCAAATTGGCAGTGAGTGATTTACTCATTTTGGACTAGTGTGGGATTGATCTGTTCTTTCAGTTAGTTACACAGTTTTTCTTTTCGTAACAGCTTGAGTTCAATTTCTTTGATTACATTGATAGTAATTATAAACTACATCAGGAAAGATAAAAGTTCAAATTGAAGGGTGATGAATATTCTGCATATTCTGATTTTCTAGGGATAATGTTTTTAATTAGAGCAGTTTAGAAATCTAAATATTAAATATTTGTGTTTTGTCTTTGCAGTGATATAATGATGAGAGATAATCTATTTGAAATTGTAACAACTTCTCGAACCTTTTATGTACAGGTAATCTTCTACTCTGGGTAAAACCAGATCATTCTGCAAGAAAATTAAGCATAAATACTTTACTATTAATTTTCTCAAGTCTGCAGTCTTCCTCTTGGTTGCACAGACATCTGTTGTAAAATACAATAGTATTTCAAACCTTTCAATATCTTCAACTGTCTTGTCAAGTTAATATACTTTTTCTTCTTTGCAATTTTGGTCTGAAAATTGTATGATAAATGTCAGATTTGCAAGCAAGAAAGAGTTATGGAAATCCTAAACAGCCAGTCCATTATTAACATAAATACTCTTTTGAATTGACATTTGACATAGTTATTTAAATTCTATAGTGCCAAGTAAATGTAAAACTAATTTTCTATGAATAAAAATATAATTTAATTAAAAGTACAGATCGCTGCAGACTTAAACTACAGAGACCATTCAGTTCTTAGATCAAAGATAAAAGTAGTAACCGTAACTGATTAATGTGCAGTTTCAGTAGCCTTTGTAAACTAGAAAATAGTTCAGTGATTCTTGCCATATCATACTGAACCCTTAACAGTACATGCAATGAACAGGTACGCACACAGTCTGCTCACAGTTTCTTACCAGGCTTATTTTTTTTAAACTATACACATTTTCTGTATTTTAAAAATAAATTGAATGAAACACAACACACCAAATTTGCAAAAGCTCACGACCTAATAAATTTGTTAATCTTTAAGATGCCACTGCTCATTGTTTCTCCAGAGAATGAGAGTGGACTTCAGCAAGATAGATTTAATGATGATGCTAGAACATTCTTCCCAAAAGTCTGAATGAGGAAGTTGCATTTGTGAAATAGAGGTGAAACCAAAAAGTTAGCAAAAATGTGTCACCAGATCATTTGTTTATTTAACCATAAGTAGTCACTTAACACTACTGGTATTCTTCCTTGCAAGTTCTTGACATTAAAATCCCCCAAGTAATGTATTATGATGACTAATATTTGTTCCCTTTATGCAAGCTACTGTTGTTCTTATCTGAAGTATTCTCAACTGTTGTTTTATAATAACTTACTCACTTGCTAATGCACAAGTTGGATGTCTTATCATACTAATACATTTTTAAACAAGAAAAAGTTGTTTGGAACATTGTGTACATATGTTCTTTTTAGTTTAGTGTTAAATATTTATTTAATAGGATAATGAACATAATGGAGCAGCTGTTTCTTTTAAGCATTTTAATGCTTACTGTGAGTTCTGCAGACTGTAAACCTTTTTAGAACTCTTTGGTGAAAAAGACATGTCTTAAATGTAGTGGAGAATAAATATATCACCATATTCCAGTTTCACTAAATTTTACTCGTATAGAATTTATCCGTAGAATCCTAGCTTTCAGCTGTTGAGAGATACTGATGAATTAGTCTAGCTCTAAAAACACCTCATACCTTAATGTCTTGTCTCACTGAAATATGCAAGTTCCCAGACAGTTTGATTGATTTTGATCAGAAGATTTTAATATGTTCTTGTCAACCTACTGCATGCTTTAGCAAGGTTTTCTTTTGTTAATTGCTGATGTATATTAATTTTGGCATCATATCTTAAAATGATTTTGGTGTGTATTCGGATGCTATGAATTATTTATATTAATAGTAATAATTTTTGCATTATTTTTACCAGTAATTTTGCATTACTGATATAATAGTGAAAACCCTAAACCAAACACCTCAAAAATGCAATTAGTTACTCCAAGGGACTCCTTGTTGAATCATTGAACATTGATTTAGAATTGTGTTGAGACTACAGCAGCTATTTTATTCTCATGTTATAAGCATACTTTCAAAAAAAGTACCAAACTCTCATAGTACTTCAGATACAGTTTGAATTTCATTTGAAAATAAATCTTGATGAATAGGGGGATCTTGTGTTTATATTGCTTATACATGACTTTATCATAAAGCTGTTGTTGAGAATTAAGGGTGAAGTATTGTGAAGGACTCCCTGTGGGGCTTCTGCTTTTGAACTGTAGCAAGAGCAAGTTCAAAGGTGGAGGCAACCTTATAGACTAATCGAATAGTCAATAGAAATCCCATCAACTATTCGAGTAGTTAATTTAATTTAAATTTAACATCCCTATTTAAAACAACCCCATACATGTGAAAGTATGGAAATAGGCAATTTGAGTTGTCTTCCCCCCAGACACACTTAATTGGCTAAAATTAATACATGCCCTGATCAAAAGCAGAAATTGGCAACTTCAGTAATCCATACTGGTTCGCCAGTGCTTAAAAACAAGTGAAAGAAAACAGAAGAAAAGGAAGTATTACAAGTACAGGCAGTCCCCGACTGACGTGGATCCGACTTACATCGGATCCCTAGATACGAACGGGGTGAGGCAACTCCCGCACATGCGCAGCAGCATTCCCGGGGCTCGCTCACCTGGTTCCTAGGATCCTCCTCCTCCTCGGGCCGGCTCCGACTGGGGTCCCGCAGAGCTACCGGGCAGAGGAAAAGTGCCTCCCCACGCCCGCTGCCCCCCCCACACCCCTGCCAGCAACAGGCTGCCCCCTCCCCTGAGCAACAGGCTGCCGAACAGACAAAAGCAGCCTCTCTGCCCCTCCTCCCCTCTATACATGCCGGGCTCCGGGAGCGCAGCAGCGTCCCCGGGGCTCGCTCACCTGGGTCCTAGAATCCACCTCCTCCTCCTCTTCGGCCGGCTCCAACTGGCCTCTGCCTGCAGCAGCTGGCCACAGGGACAGGGATCCCGCAGAGCTGCCGGGCAGAGGAAAAGTGCCCCCCCCCGCGGCCTCGCATCCTGCACGCCTCTCCTCTCCCCCCCTGCCAGCAACAGGCTGCCCCCTCCCCTGAGCAACAGGCTGCCGAACAGCAGACAAAAGCAGCCTCTCCGCCCCTCCTCCCCCTATAAATGCTGGGCTCCCTGGGCAAACAAAGACTCCACCAAAACAAACAAAGTGCTGGCCTCATTGTGTTAGCAAAAAAAGGACCCTCCTCCTAGAACCCTGGGTGGTGTGTGGAAATAAAGCTATTAGCTCAAAGCATGGTGCAGAGCTGTTTGGTATTTGATGAGTTACTCCTTTAGTCCTGAGTTTGTCACAGGGACAGAAATAGATGTGAAATCTTCTGAACAGGGGAACAGACAGCAAAACAAACATTAGGGGAGTTAACCTTTCCCTATGCTATCCAAAACTAAAAAAAATGTTTGGCTAGAGTTTCCCCTACAATATGTACCAGTTCCGACTTACATACAAATTCAACTTAAGAACAAACCTAAGGTCCCTATCATGTACGTAACCCGGGGACTGCCTGTACTATGTGTGCTTGTGTCACATATCCCTCTTTCCAATAAGAAGAGACTGGAGTCTGAGAAGCAATGATTTGTCCTATTGTGGTTACCTAGAAAATACAGTTCTTGTTCTTAACAATTCCAGTTGTTTCCTATCCTGTAATGTGTGGACTGAAAAACTGAGATAACAATCAGTTTTCACATTTGTATGTGTACCAGTGAGATGGTAGTAAGGACGTAGGTGATTTATTCTACTAAATAATTTGTTTGGTTCTACTAAATGGTTTAAAGTAAGAACACAAGTTCAAGTGCTTGTTCATACGCATTCCAATTAGGTGTTTGCGCATGCATGGAAGCCAAAAGATTTTTTTTGCTTAGCAGCATTTGTTGGGTCAGTCTTGGGTGCCTCTTGAGTGGCTCCATTATGGCACCTAATGTATAGTCCCTCCAACTTACCAATCACCCAGTTCCTACTTACCACCCATGACAGCAGCTGGAACTTCTTATTCTTGCTCTGGCAAACACCATTTGCCGTATCCTATTTGCCTGTTAATAGTTTAGTCAGTTCATTAGTTACAGATGTGGTATAGTTTAACAGTTAAGAGGTGTGACATTCCCCTTTCTTCTCTCCCTGTGCCAGGACTTCTCTTGGTTCCCAGTGTTTAAAGCTTGCCAAGCTTATGCCAAAGAGCAACCCCCACACTGAATGCTTAAAGTGTCTTGGTGAGGAGCACCAGAAAGAGACTCTCTGCATTTATAAAAATGTTCATCTTCGGACACTTAAACATTGTGAGCAGCAGTTCAGAATCTTATGTATGGAGGCAGCTCTTTGCCCCCATCTGACCTGGGGCCAGCAGACCCTAGTGCAGCTCTTCTTGGTATATAGTGCACTAATGCTGATGGTATGCGATTTGGTGCCTAACAGACAGTGGCATCAAGATGGTGCCGAACATAAAATGGGGCAGGCACAAATCTGTGTGACTGGCCCACAAGAGGCAGAGATGAGTGGAACAGGTCCCTAGTGCTGGACCTTAACCTAGTCCTTTCAAGACTGATGGGACTGCTATTTGAAACTTTTTGGCAACATGCTCCCTGCATACGCTCTCTTATAAGGTGGCTTTCCTAGTGGCCACAACGTTGGCTAGGAGGGTTTCCTAGCTCAGTACCCTGACATCAAACCCTCCCTTCACTGTGTTCTATAAGAACAAAGTGCAGCTAAGAGCTCACCTCACTTTCTTCCTTAAAGTGGTATCACAATTCCACATCAATCAGGACATACTTCCTTTGGTATTCTGTCCTAAGCCACATTTTGGCAGTCTGATATCTGCAGGCCTTAGCCTTAGCCTTTTTACATTGAGAGAACTAGGCTGTTTAGGAAGTTAGTGCAGTTTCTTGTGTTAATTGCAGATAGGATGAGGGGCCAGCCTGTATCCTCTGGGTATCTCCTTTTATATAGTCTCCTGTATTCATGAATGTTACAACCTTGCAGGAGTTCCCGTGCCTACAGTTACAGTGCCCTCTACCAGGGCACAGGCTTTATCCATAGTGTTCCTAGCATAGGTCCCAACTCAGGAAATCTGCAGAGTGGTGACATGGTCTATTCACACATTCGCTGCACGCTATGTAATTACCCAACAGGCCAGAGATGACATGGCCATTGGCAGGGCCGTGTTCCAATCAGTTTGAGATTCTGACCCCACCTCCTGAACTCAGGCTTTTAAATCACCTGATTTGAATGCACGTGAACAAGCACTCGAAGAAAAAAGGTTACTCGCCTTCTCGTAATTGTTTTTCACCTTCCTACTCCTCTATTGGAACTGATGGCAAGAAGGAGGAGCTGGAGGGTTGGTGAGCCACAGGATTACATATTAGGTGCCATAATGGAGCCAATTTAGGGGGCACCCAGACTGACCCAACTGACGCTGCTAGGGAAAAATAATCTTCTGGCTTCCTTGAACGCACACGCGCACACACCTGATTGAAATGGATGTGAACGAACACATCTCAAAGAACAACAATTCCAAGGTGAGTAAACTTTATTTTCTGTATCATCTGAAGTATGTATAATACAAACTTGTTTGCACAGTCTATTGGCATGTGCTTTATGTAGTGTTTTGAGATGGTAGACGAACAATTTTCATTATCTGCAAATTTGGCTGACCCCTAATTTAATAAAACCCCAAACCTTTTCATTCTGTGTGTGTCACCAGCAATAAACCATATGAATTGCTTCGTGCAGTATTTCACCAGATCACATTAGTTACTATTTCATGGGAAGCATCAGCAAAAGTGAAATATGAAGGTGTGACATTCCCTTTATTATACATCACTTAAAATCCTGTGAGAATTACAATGGTTACCTTTTTAAAAAAAAATACAATTCTGACACAAATGCTATCGCAGTATTACCCTGGAAGGATATTAAAGATATGATAAAATAATCTTGAGTGGATTTTCACAAGTGCCTAAGTGAATCAAGAGTTCAAATCCCACTGAAAATCATGGTGGCTTGTGCTCCAAAATCCTAAGTAGTTACAAAAATCCTACTCCTCCTTTCCTACTGGGAAAGAAAGGTAATTCTAGGGTAATTATTGTATTCCTAGACAGTTCACGTACACAAACAATTTTCACCCAATTTAAATAGCTATCTAATGTTATTTTCAACATTTTCTTTTGATTTAGGCGGATAGCCCGGAGGACATGCACAGCTGGATAAAAGCAATTTCTGGGGCCATAGTGGCACAGCGGGGACCTGGAAGATCAGCAGCTTCTGTATGTGTTTGAGATGTAGATAACATACTACCTCTAAGAGCTGTCAATCTCCTTTTCCCTCAGTCCTGTTGTAATATATCTCCTGTGTATGCGCTTTCATGCATATTAAATTTGCAGAAAATATTTTGCATTTCTAATTGAGAGGTCATTGAGTGTTATAGTTTTGTATGCTTTGCATTTTCTTAAGTGTAAAGACAATGCAAGTGCTGAGTATGAAGACTTCTCTGAGTTCAGTATGGACTCTTAGCACTAAGCTGCTATTAGCTGAAGAACTACAGTGAAACTTTGTTAATTCTTGTGAGTTTTTTTGCTAATTGCTAAATTTTGCAATCAAATTATATAAAAGGTTGGTTAAAATCATTTTGGGTACTAAATTTGCAGATCCCTGGGATCAGCTATTAACCATTTGTCATGTTAGCAACTATGGTCCCAAATATAATGCATTTCAGGCTGGAAGGGTTTGCAAATAATTTGTGTGAATTAGAAGTTTTGCTTTTGGACATTCAGTATGAGCACCATCTAGAATTATTGAACTGTGTGTACAACTGTGACTTATATCGTAACAGTTGTTAAGTAGGTGGATGGCAGCGTGTGTGTGTGTGTGTGTGTGTGTGTTTATATATATATATATATTATATATATATATATATATATATATGTATGTATATAATTTTTTTTTCATTAGAACCCTAGATTAGAAATGTTAAGAAATTTTTTTTTTACAAATTAGTGTATTTCATGCTAAAGATAGTTATAGTGTCAGTGTCAACAAATATGTCCAGATTTGTCATGGAATACTTCACAGTTCAGATGCTGCAAGGTATGGCTTTCACTTTTTTTGCTATGTGATGGTTTGTAATAACTGAGTATATCAACACCCATAATACATTGGAAACCAAAGTTTTGAAATCTGGCTATTAAATGAAGTCATATTGATGGTGTGCTCATGTGATTGCTATCTATTGATCTAAACACTAGTATTTGTAGCTACTAATGTTATAGATGCATCATGTTTTAAGTAAATGTTACCATTACAAAATAGACTCAGTTTAAAATACGTTTTCTGGGGGAGAGGTAAAGAGGGAGATGGGTGTTTGGTTTGTATACGCTTTTGTGGTGGGGCTGACTAAGCAACTTAGCTATACCTATTGCCAACACTTTCTCTTTTTCTTCCTCCTATCCTCTTTCTGAAGTATAGGTTACTCTAATCTTAGCTTTGCACTGTGTTCCAGATGCGGCAGGCCAGAAGGCTGTCGAATCCTTGTATACAGAGGTATACATCAAGAACTGGTGAATGCAGCACGTATGTGGGCTCTCATGTAAACTTGCCTTCTTAACAGAGGGCTAGGATTTAAAATGCTAATTTACACTATGTAAAATTAACTCTTAATCCCACTGTGTTTTTAAGTTATTTTTAATACTAACTCACATAGTACTTCACACCACTCATTAGGTTTGCACTTAAGTATTTCCTATTGATTTCTAAAATTAAGTTTGATTTTTTTTTTTAAATTAGTAATGGCAAAAACAATGTCACTTTCATATTCATAGTACAAATCTTACTCATTTAAAATACAATTTAAAGTATTCAAATTTTGATAAATTTGCATGAGAGTTCATATTTCCATTTTTTACCTTACAACTTTGACACCTTATAATAGCAAAAATACAAATAAATATTAGCTGCAACTAATACAGATGTGTGCGTGCACACAAGCATTTTATAACTGAAAAAATTGGAAGGATAATCTCGCAGCCTGATTTGCATGGCTTTTTAAAACTCATGCATGAAATGATTTAGCCAAAATGTAGAAGGGTTTGCTAGAAGTAACTTGTACATTATTTTAAAAAAATGATTTAAAAAGTGAAGCAGCATAGTGTATTAAAATAGGAGCTTAAAATAGGAACTTATAATCAGATAAGGTAATAAAATCTAGACAAAAAGTAGTTTGTTAGAAAACTTAACATCATAATCCACTGCTTAAATCACAGAAGTTTACTTTAGATTCAGCTTTCAGCTTGGTTAACATAGTACTTAGCATGACTGCTTTTTTAATAACCATTGTATGCTGTTAGAAATAAGTGGTGTGGCAAGTGGGCTATTGACCATAAAAACATATAAAATAGTGTCCATGGATTGCTCCTAAAAACGTGAAAGGCTAAAAAGTTAAATTCTTAAACACCTATTCTTTTATTATAATATGCACAACTGCATAATAGTTCTGAAAATATAAATTTCTATTTTAATATAATGGCAACATTGCTGATTTGGCAGAAACAACATTGCAAACTTAATTACACCTATAAATCTGTCCAATAGCATGTTTTTCTGGAATCCTTGAAATTGACAATTGATATGAAAATGTTTTTAGATAACGCACATAAAGTATCTCTCTCTTTCTTTGACAGACCTGTTATGGTGATTTATCATAGTTAAATATGTTACAAAGTCAAAACTGACAATGATGTACTAGCCCAGGGTGGGCAAATACCAGCCCATATGCCAGATCTGGTTCACCAGGGTTAGCCCCAATGGGCTAACACCACTATATTTACTTGTGCCTCCACAGGCCTGGGCAGTTGTAGCTCACGTTGGCTGTGGTTCACTGTTCCCAGCCAATGGGAGCTGCAGGAAGCGGTGTCCCAGTTTGTGCCATTTCCCGCAGATACTATTGGCCAGGAGCAGTGACCCGTGGTCAATGGAAGCTGCAAAAGCCCATACCTGCAGAGGCGCAGGTAAGTATAGTGGCGGTGGCCCACTAGGGGCAAACCCTGGCAATATGCCACCCTTTTATTGCCCACCCCTGTATCAGCCTGTCTGAATAATAATGTAATAGTTAAGGATAGTTTGTTCCCTTTCTGGCAAAAAAGATATTTAAATAGTGGTAGATTTATTTTATGAATGTGACTTCCAAAATCCTTTCAACAGAATGGCAGGTATCCGTAATA
The DNA here is from genome assembly GCF_052426305.1 of Pelodiscus sinensis. Taxonomy (NCBI): domain Eukaryota; kingdom Metazoa; phylum Chordata; order Testudines; family Trionychidae; genus Pelodiscus; species Pelodiscus sinensis. The sequence continues at coordinate 55,532,071 of NC_143059.1, read as the reverse complement.
AACACTTACTTGAAAGCAACTTCTGTACAATTAGTAGCTTGAGGTTTTTTTTGAAAATAATTATTTCAGTATTGCTGTTGTGGGTTATAAAATAGACCTCTAAATTCAAAGGCAGTATTTTAAGAATATTTTCTAAGATTTCAATAATTAAGATTCCAGAAAAGGATTCTTTAACTTTTTATAGACATTGATTCATCATGGCTCGGTAGAGTAAAATAGAACAAAAACAGGAAATAGATCAACAATTGTAATTTGACTGCCCTCTTAGGGTGATTTGATACTTGATTCAGCAGAGTATCCAAAGGGGGGAGGGAGCAGTGAGAGTTCCACAGTGCTTTAACTTGAGATGTAAAGATATATTTGTATAACAAATATCGCTTGAATACACTTTTCTCCTGCAATTAGTTTTTCCATCTATGGCATTGCAGATGTGAGCTTTAACATGTATTGAAAACAAAAAGTTTAATTGCCATTAAGCATACTAGTAAAAAAATCAGTTTGGGTTTACTAGATTCTTGTATAAAAATGTAAAGAGCTGCCAAGCTTGACTTCAGAACCCTAACATAGTTTCTTCAGCTGAAATGACTATTTGCTATCCCATTCAGCTATGAGCTCACATTTACAAATTCATTGCCTTGGGAAAGCACCTGCTTTCTGCTGCCATGGCTGATGCTTTGCTTTGTTTTTTCCGTTTTCTTGTTTTGCAGAGTAAAATCTCAAACTGAGTTATTAACATGACATTTGCAACTGACTCTGACAAATATATATCCTTTTACAGGAGCATTCCAGCTCTCCTTCAGACTCCAGCTATGCTGTCTGTTTTGCCAACACAACAGCCACCTCACATTCCACAGCCTCTCACAACAACGCTCTGGTCTCAAACCTTAATGCCAAACGCCCTGCCTTGGAGAAGCGAGGATTTTGCGAATCTTTTACCAAGGCCAAACCAGGGAACTTCAAGGTCCAGGCTGTCCCTCCAAGAGAATCAGCTTCCAAAGTGACTGTAGAGGATCTATTGGAACCTCAGAGTAAAAATGGCACTCAGGAACAGGATCTTGTCCCAGTGGATCTGGATGATGCAAGCCTTCCAGTCAGTGATGTGTAATCATGGAAGAGTTTGGAGAATGATCCATTTGGTCCTCTAATTTCCTTGGTCAGACTTGTAGCCAAAGAAGAGTTTAGGAAGAAAGAACAAAGAGAATGGAACACTGATTTTGTGTATGTGTGTATATACAGAAGTATGTGTATACACAGGTACCTGCATATATAATTATATATTTACATAATTATATATTGCCTTAAATTCGGGTCAGAAATGGGCCTTCTGCTTTTTCTCACAGCCTGATGATAAATCACTTTCTAATAAGGGGCCAAACTACATGATTCACAAATGTACAGCTGCCAATAAGTGAAGGTACCAGCAGCTCTGATTTCTCAATTTGGCAAACCTAAAATTACATGGTATAATATAGAAAATGTAATATACAAATGTGATGATTTGATTGAATTATAAAACAGATTAAGACTTTATGCGTATGGGAGAATTATTTCTCTCCTTTGAAAATGTTACAACTTTTTCAGATAGCAGGATATGCATAAAAAGTTCTCTTCTGTTCCTATTGGATCACCTGTATCAACTGAAAATTACCAGACTACAAATTCTAAGCTACCTTAGACTTCTGAGTATATGGTGCTTTAAAATTTGCATTAGTACAATAATGCTGTTTTTGAACATTAAACCTATTTTTGATGCTCTCCTAAAGTTGAATTGTAATTTTTTGCACATTTGGATTTTAATGGACCCTCCTATAATAGTGTTTTGGATGGGGGAAGGGATATTGGACTACTACATCTTACACCTTTGAAGTAAACCATTTTATATTGCATTACGTTGAGCTTTGCTGCAATTACTTTTTATCAAATGTCTAAACATATTGTTTATGATGATTTTTGAGAGATTTGTTTTCTTATCAGTGCTTTTGTGAACAGTTCTTGTTTCTATATTTGGATCAGTGAAAGACTTCATTTATCTAGTTTGATGTCAAAACTGGTACTGAACTGTTTATAGTCATGCAATTGTGGCCTGTAATTTTGGTGCACTAATCTATTTAAAGTGCCTGTGTTTTTTCTCATCTTGTTAAACATTTTGAGATTCAATGTGTACACGGACCTTATTTACATGGTTTTGAAACTTGGGGTGAAATTATTTGAATAACTTAGTTCAAAATAATTATTTAAAACAGATAATCTTATGCTAGGGATACCAGTATTCTGGTATTGCATCTACTAGCTGTGCAATATGTGTGTTTTTTATAAAACTGAATATTTGTTACATGTGTGAATTGTTATGGGCTTCAGTGATGCAAACAAAAGATCTAAGAACTTTTACACTTCAAATATTTGATTAGTTTGAGCATGTACTGGTTTCATGGGTTTTGCCAATGTTTGCTATAACCAAATTTCCCCCTCTCCCCACACACTTCATATGCTGCTGTTTATTGTGATTTGTGTTTCCCATTGCTGTTAGTCTTCTGGAACTTAATAGTTATGTATCAGAAAGGTCCATCTTTTCTCCAGCTTCCAAACTGACTTCTGACCAGAGAGGGAGATTTTTTTCCACAGTAACTTGTTGAGCCAAGAATAGAGTAATTGGTGTAATGTGAGATTATCATCTAGTTTCAAAGCCATTAGCATCTTCAACTTTTTAATCCATAAGCTAAACACTTTTTTAAGGCAATAGTATTTGTAAATTACACTTTTTCATTTTACTCTTCAACATCACATGAAATCTAGTGCAGAGTTGGGCGTTATGATAGCTGTCTAAACAAGTAGTGTAGTTTGTATCAAAATAAAACAATGATTTCTTGAAAGCTTACTTTTCATAAGTACATACTGTATGGGAGACACCCTATTTTTACTATAGTTCTCACATCTAAAATCACTTGCTGTGGTACAGCTTTGGCACTGCATGTTCATTTTACTATATTTTGGTATTGGCAGTTTTACATATTGGGTGGAGGTAAAGCAGCTCCATTATGGGACTTTTAAAAATAGAACTACTGTTGTAGTTCAGTAGCATAGGAAAATATATTTGTGGCTGGTAATTGTCAGGGTCTCCTATTTATCAGTACTTTTATAAATCTATGAAAATTGTTAAATTATTTTAGAACCAGTGCTGTTTCCTGTAAAGTCACATTTAAATTGTCAATAAATCAGTTTAGATAACTTTAAAGAGCTGTTGACATTTTTATTGTACCATTTACCAGAACAGGCTAAGTGAATGATTTCTTCTCCATTGATACATTCCATCTTCTATTTCATTCTTCTATGTTTAATAGCTTGAGCATTGTACTACCTTCACCTTAGGGTTGCCAACCCTCCAGGATTGGCTTGGAGCGTCCAGGAATTAAAGATTAATCTTTAATTAAAGATTTTCATGTGATCAAATCTCCATAAATACATCTAACCAAAACTTGCACCCCTACTTCTCATAATGAGCTATACTTGCTCCAGATCTTTAGAATCCGTCTTAATGAATTACTGGACCACTGACTTTAAGGTACAGTTAAACCACTCAGCCTATCAGTTTGTGGGTGACTAGACTGAGGCCTGGTCTACACTGCAAAGTTAGGTTGATATAAATTGCCTTTAATAGACCTAGTTGTGTATGTTTATATGCTTCAGTTTTCCCCTCTGATGTAAGTGCTGTTATGCAGTAGCATCACCTTCCTGCTAGGGATGTTAACAAACATGTATTTGTTTAAACATGTAACTGCTACAAAATCCAGCACGAGATCTTTTATAGGGGAAAAGGCAGTACGCCGCATTTACTGAGAATACAACAGTTGCATATGCTTTCCAATCTCTCTCTCTTTCTCTTTCTCTCACACTCTCTCACTCATACTCTCTCTCACGGGGGGGGGGAGGGGGGGGGGAAGAGTCCCAGATGATGATATAGTTACCAGTCCAGATTCTGTATCAGTCTAGTGGCCAGCTAGATTGAACACAGAAGGAGAGCAGGGCCTAGCAAAGCGCCCTGCTTTTATAATCCTTTTCTCTGTTGAAATCAATGGATTCCGCTCTGTCATCCTGTGACCGGAATGTTATCTTGTTGATGTCAGTCATTCCCAAACATCTCTTGAAGGCTCATCCTGTCCTGGATTTAATCAGTTGTTTTCAGGTGTGCCTGCCCTTCACCGTTAGAACCGTCAATTCTGCCAGCCTGATCAATTCTTGACCGTGGGTACGCACTGCTGGTTTTTCTAATGCCAATATGTTTCTTCGCAGTTTGTCTTCACCCCACATCCCCCCCCTTCTCTTAACCATCTGGCTCTAATGATGATCTTCACACCGTATCTCATTCATACAAACAGTCTCTCTCTCAGAATCCTTTAAAGATAAACAGCAGTGTTTTATTTTAAACAAAATCAAAACAATTCACATCAAAGGCCCAGGTCTTCAGTATTTCTAATCTCATTGACATAGACACAATAGGAGATCCTGTCTCTTTTACTTACTACACTTTAGAACAAGGAAATATAGGAGATATATACTTAACTAAAGAATTTGACTTACTACAATATTAAATATGGTTATATATTACCGTACATTACTAAACCTAAAATACAAATACAAAAAAGAATAAAACTATCAATCCTAACACTAACGTAACTTGCATTGACAAGATATTGCCAAAACTACCAACTGGTTTCAAAAGCTGCCAAACTTCTCTTAGGAGGGACATAAAAATAGTTCTGTGGTATGCTAGACTTTTGGTAGGAAAATCTACCCAAGATGTCTCTAAAGGTTATCATGCAAGATATAAATAGAAAACTAAGGACATACGAATTGGTATTATTATATGGTGTATGTATGGAGGTCAACTGCAAAATTACAAGCAGCAGGAATTATGTTCTTAAAATATGTCTGCCCAGGTAGGCCGATTTTACCTCATCTTAGACAAAAGACCGTGTTTTTATCCCTTGGAAGATACTTCCAAGATGAGACAATCGGAATATATTTACATAAAAAGTAAATAAAACCATCATGCTAAGGAGGGAGGAGATTGTCAGTGGGGGTCGCTTTCTGGAGGCTGTCCAGGTGAGTGACCAGCATTCCCAATGTGTGTCTTGTCACAGATAAACCCACATGCTTCAAAAGTGAAATTTCAGCTTAGCACTAAAATCCAAGGCCAGAAGAAAATAGAAATTTAAACTCAGAGTCCTCTCTCTACTCTTTAAGGGCCAATGTTATGGTCTTTTGCACAACAAATTGAACAAAGTGAATTTTTTTTACTTGTTTGACTCTTCATTGCCAACTTTTTGTAACGGAACCTAGCCTAAAAATGATGCTTTCTTTGTAAAATATATGATCATAATTCTAAATATGTTTAAATGTCTTTCGTCAATTAATTTGGAAACACTTCACAAACATGCAGAAAGAATCACTGCCCACTGCTAAAATGCAGCCATCTCTGTTGAAAAGTGGCATCTGTTAAAACGGCATTTGGTGCCAATGCATGAAGAATACCATACCACAGTGAAACTATGGGGGGAGAAGGGGTTAAAGCCACAGTGTATTATCCATATTTTTCCAGGATGTTGTTAAACTATTATTCTCAAGCGATTGTAGAGTCTCGTGTGGCCCTCATACATTTAACATCTGAGCACGTCTTTGATTAATTTATCCTCACAATGTCAAGTATCAGAGGGGTAGCCGTGTTAGTCTGAATCTGCAAAAGCGGCGAGGAGTCCTGTGGCACCTTATAGACTAACTGAAGTGTAGGAGCATAAGCTTTCGTGGGCAAAGACGAAGTGGGTCTTTGCCCACGAAAGCTTATGCTCCTACACTTCAGTTAGTCTATAAGGTGCCACAGGACTCCTCGCCGCTTATCCTCACAATAACTTTGAGAGAGAGCTATAATTCCCAATTAATGATATGCAGAACTGAGGCACACTATTTACCCAACAGCATGCAGGAAGTCGGTGGTAAAGCAAAAAATTGAACCTAAATCTCCCAGCATCTTGAGTTACTTTGGCTTTTTAATGCTGATTGCCAGTCTTATCTCAGTTATACGTTAATTTTAACTCATGCTAATTAATGGATTTTCTTATTAAAATGTTCTGTATTTAAGGTATTGTATTTTTCATACTCAAAGATGCTTTAAATGAAAAACTAGTGCAATTATAATTATAGAGTCAGGACTGTTACCTCTATAATAAAGGACATGTGCTATTGCAGTAGTTCTCAAACTTTTTGGCCTATGGCCATTTTGCTAGTGCTGTAACTAGGGGAAATGGTTTAATTTAAATTATTAAGCAATTAAGTGTGTTAATTTTCTCGTGTTACTTTATTTAAAATGAAGTTTGAATAACTAAAATATTAATTATGTCCAACACACAAGGTTTAAATGTTTTCTTTATGGCAAGGGTGGAGACTCTTTTTTGGGTCAGAGGCCACAGACCCACAGAAAAATCAGTTGGGGACCTCACAAGTGACAAGCAAAAAAACTCCAAAACCACCAACCCTCACTGATGTGACCCCTAACTGAGACTCCACACTCCTCTGGCTCTCCAGCCCCACGGGGCGAGGGGAAGGGACAGAGGACTGAGGTGCAGGGCTTCCCGTAGGCCAGATTTACTTTTCTGGGGTTTCAGGTTTAATGAATTTTGTAGATCCCCTTAGGCTCTGGGGTGGACAAAAATGAGAGGTTCAATGTGGGGGACTGGGCTGCCAGCAAGTGGAATAGGGATGGGGGGTGCAGAATCTGGGTGGAAGATGTGGTGCAGGAGGGGGTGAGGGTGCAAGGTCTGGGTGGGAGGTAGGGTACAGAAGCAGGCTGGGAGTGGGGTGGGAGCAAGAGCAAGGGAGAGTTCAAGAGCAATGGTGGATGTAGGAGCAAGGTGGGGGTAGGTGTCTAGTCGGGGGGAGGTGCTGGAACAAGGGAGGGTGCAGGAGCAAGGGAAGGTGTAGAACAAGCTGGGAGTGCGGGGTCTTGGCAGGAGGAGGGGAATGAGAGAGGGGGATTAAGGTGCAGGGGTCTGAGCATGAGTGGAGGATGCTTACCTGGCTTTGTGCCCCATTGCAGCAGGGAAAGCCTCCGGACAGTGCATCACTGTGTTGCCATTCTCCCAGCAGGGTGGAGAGGGAGCTCAACTCCCTCTTGGCCAGTGAGTAACTCCTGGGCTCCCCACTCCCATGACTGTCCAATTCATTTACCCTGCCAGAGAGTGTTAGCACTGGACAGTTGTTCAGTGGGTTTCAGGAAGAACTGTTGGTTGTGCTGACCTCAGTTCCCTGATGTGATGCTAAACGGGTCGATGTTCTGTCCCCAGCTGGGGTGGGGTCTAGTTTGTTAGAGAGGGGGGTGATTTCAGAGCAACGGAGCGACCTGGGCATCCTTGTCCTCCCTGAGAGCAGGCCAGGCCTGCTCTCCCCCTGCATTGGTCCAGGGCTTGTGCTCTGTCCATCTCGGTCCCAGGCATGGATCAAGTTCCGGGCAGCTCCTTGCACAGCATTGCCTATGGGAAGGGGTCACACTTTACCATGTGCCCCCAAGTCCTTTAAGACTGAGTCTGATTCTATCACAACCCAGCTCTCACTTCCCCCACCCATCCCCTTGGGAGGGGTCTGGGCTCTGAGCAGGGTCCCTGTGCCACCCTTGGCAGTGGGCAAGGAGCTGGGTGGCTTGTGGGGGCACTGAGGTGGACTCTCCCAACCCATTGCTTCCTTTTCCCCCAGCCCGCCCCACTGCCTCATTGCACCCCCCCCCCCCCCCAAATCTGGCTCCATCATAGTCTTCCCCCACTCCATTGTTTCCTCAATCCTGGCACACTCATCACCCCCATAGCCCTCGACACCCCAGATCCCACCGCTGATCTTGCGTGGGGGCAGCTGCTTGGGGACCGTCCTAGCTAGGCCCTGGGTGGCCTGTTCCCGCCTTCCCTACCTGCGGATCCACACATGAGGGCAGGCCAGTGTGGGCAGAGCAGCAGCAGCGAGGGGGTGGGGCCTCAATCCCATGGGAGGGAGGGGGGCATGTTCTGGTTCTGTGTGGGGTTCCTGTGCTCATAGACTCATAGACTTTAAGGTCAGAAGGGACCATTATGATCATCTAGTCTGACCCCCTGCACAGTGCAGGCCACAGAATCTCACCTACCCCCTCCTAGAATAATCTTCTCACCTATATCTGAGAGATTGGAGCCTTCAAATACTTTGAAGACCCCAAGATGCAGAGAATCCTCCAGCTGTGATCTGCACCCCATGCTACAGAGGAAGGCGAAAAACCTCCAGGGCCTCTGCCAATCTACCCTGGAGGAAAATTCCTTCCCGACCCCAAATATGGCGATCAGCTAAATCCTGCGCATGTGGGCAAGACTCACCAGCCAGACACCCAGAAAGTTCTCTATAGTAACTCCTATCATCCCTCCATTGACCTATTTCCCACTGATAATGAATGGTCAATTAGTTACCAAGATCATGTTATCTCATCAAACCATTCCCTTCCTGTGCTGCCTGGCAGGGAGCTTGGGCAACTCTTGGGGGCATCAAGGGTGGATGTGAGTGGGGACCAAGGTTTGGTTGGGGCTGTCTTCTTGCCCCCTGACATGCCCTTCGAGCTGGAAGCTGGAGCTAGTGCTCCAAGCGTCACAGCTGCATGGGGGATGAAGAGGGAGCTGAACTCAAACTTTGGACCACCTGGAAGGCAGCTGGGGGCTACTAGTGGTCCACAGACTGCACTTTGAGAATCACTATGCTATTGCAATACCATTATGTGATACCTTCACCCATCAATACCAGACAGTTTCTGTCTACAGATTTGGAAGAGATTGCCTAACAGGTCTACAATAAGAAATTGAGTAAAAAATTTAGGCCTCAATCCAGCAAAACTGTGGAGCTCATACTTAGCTTTTAATTATGTGAGTAGTCTAATTGGTTTCAAATAGTTGTTGAGGTATTTAGTGAACTGGATGAGATATAGCACAAGTTGCAGGAATGTGTAAGATCTATGGATTTTAATGGCATGGTGTAAGGGGTGTTGATCACTACAGAAGTGAAGATACACAGGTTTTGCATCTGTTGTTCTGGCAGGGTCTGATGCCCTTGCAGAGATTGAGGGTGGTTTGAAGGCCAGAAATGGGAGATTCAAGAAACCCCTCCTCTTTTGTCCTGTATCTGTAATGGTGTGAATGAGCCCCTCTGCCTTGAATTGTCTTTTGGAATATGTTCTAACTACTTATCCTAAGCAATCTGTTCTGCCTTGCATTTAGCTACGTGTCTCCCTCTTTCTCAGACTTGAAGAAGAGCATTACCTGTGGCTTGAAAACTTCTCTCACCAGCAAATCTCTTCTAGGTAAGGGAAAAATTATGAAAAAGCAGATGGAAATCATGATCAGATATCCTTTTTTGTAAGTGCACTACTAGTTTTTGAATTAAAATATGCTGTTGGGTGGGTTACATTCTGTTTGCGGTGCAGTCCTTAATGCACCCTGAATACAGAAAGCTATTGAGCTGGGATATGATTCCCAGCCTCAGGAGACATACTAACCTAACACTAGCACTGATCAAGGCAGTGTGGGCTAAACACAGCCTGTCTGCATGGTGCGGGACAGGCGAGCTGCCACCTCAAGCATGAGTCTATGTCTGGACTAGATAGCTCTGTAAAGTGCCAGTGTAGACTTGGCCTTGTGATCTTAGCTTAGGTCTGTAACATTTACATGCTAGAACCACAAGCTTACATTATGGCAACATTCTTCCATCATTTTCAAACAGGTAACTGGTGTGTAGGGCAGCATAACTTTTTCATTAGAGTAAGGATTTTCCCATGAGACATAGTGTCTAGCGTGCTAGTAACATGTGGCTCTTTGGCCAGTTGAGTGTGGCTACTTCACTGTAGCAGGAGCCAGTATAGTGACTACTGCTTCAGAACTAGTTGGACACCACAGCCTTGTTTGCTCCAGACTTCCTTCCCCTTTCCATGCACCTCTGCATTTCAAATACATTGCCTATCACTGATGCTGTCTTTCCAATAGAGTGTGTTGTGCTTTGGTATCCTGGGTTCTAATAGGTGCTAAATATATGTATAATTAGTTATCTTCTTTATGCTTATAGGGTCACTGTTTCCCTACAATAAAGAGTATTTCAAAGAATTGAAAAATACCAATATATACAGGCATTGTTTTCTACTTACTTTCCAGTCGTTATCTAAAAATAGTTTACAGATTATATGCAGTAAGGCAATAAAGACACTGGAACCCCTTTTCTGTATTTAAATATCCCCCATCTGAAAAATACATAAAGGGCAAAGACTAGACCTACACATGTGTATGTGGTAATTTATGTGTTTCTCTCTGGGGCATATAAAAATTACAATATATGTACAGAACCTACTTTGGGCCACTTACTTGCAAAAATACCAAGAGGAAAAAAGTAGCTTTACACAGCTGTGATATTAGTAAGATGCTAGTAATTGCTATGTAAAAAAGATCCCTGCTACTTTCCACACTAGTACAAGGCCTTGTTCTCCTTTGTACAGGCTACCCTTCCCAGGGGTCTCGGGTTAGTAATATGTCTCTCAAGTGAAAATGTGAAATCATTCTTACCTAAGCCAAATAATTGCTGCTGTTTCATTATTCACCTCCTTCAACCCCACCCTCCACTTTGCAACTTTCTGGCACCATGTTGCTAACTTTGTGTTAGGATAGAAATGGGTTTATTTTTCTCCAGTCCTCCCAGTTGTCTGACACTTTCTAATGCTTGGCAGGCGCAATCCTGGAGTCTGTCTGGGTAAGGAAGGGGGCTAGGCTCTGCCCTCCACCCTGGTGGCGTTGTCCCACTCCTACCTTCTGCCTTGTGTCCCACTCCCCTCCCTCCAGCCCGCCCCCGCCTTGCGAAAGCTGCTGACCTTCCCAAAGCCCTGTCCCCTCCCAGGCCGCGCAAACCAATGGGCCGCTTTCCACGCACGCAGCTTCTTTCCATGCGAGGCTGTTTATAAAGCAGCCCCGGCAGGGTCCCTCCCCTCCCTCGCCGCACGCTCCTGGCCGCTTCCTGAGCCTGGCCGCTAAGTCCTGCCTTGTGCGGCTCCGGCTGGGGGCGAGCTCTGCCCAGTCTCCGCCGCGCAGCGCCCGCCTGCGGGGACCCTCTCTGCCCTTGGCCCCGCGGCCCTCGCTGCTGCTGCTGCAGAAAGGGGCTCGGCTGCCGGGCTCCGAGCATCTTGGCGGCTGCATCAGGCTCTGCTGCCGGCGGCTCTCGGAGCTTGTCGCCCCTCGCCGGGATGCTGCTGTGGCTGAGCTGGGCCGGCGGCTGCTGCCTGCTGCTCCTGCTGCCCGGCGGCGCGGCTGAGCCGGCGCCCAGCTGTCCCGAGCGCTGCGAGCGGGCGCGCTGCCCCGCGGTGCCCGCCGCCTGCGCGGGCGGCGAGGCGCTGGACGCGTGCGGCTGCTGCCTGGTGTGCGCGGCCCAGGAGGGCGAGCCCTGCGGCGGGCCCGCCGGGGAGTCGCCCTGCGGCGAGGGGCTCCAGTGCCGGCTCCCGCCCGGCGGGGGAGTGGCGGCCACGGCCACGGTGAGGAAGCGAGCCCGAGCCGGGCTCTGCGTCTGCACCAGCAGCGAGCCCGTGTGCGGCAGCGATGCCAGGACCTACGGCAACCTGTGCCAGCTGCGGGCGGCCAGCCGGCGCTCCGAGCGCCTGCAGCAGCCGCCGGTCATCGCCATCCAGCGGGGCGCCTGCGGCCAGGGTAAGAGCGGGCTGGCGCCCACCGGGCGGGAGGAGCGAGGGCTGGCGGCTGGGGAAGGGGCCATGGGCGGGGTTTCCTGGGGCTAATCCAATGGGATAATCCACTCACTGAAATAGCCCCATTACCTGGGCTGGGGTCAAGCGGATACTCCTGGGTTCGTACCCCGCCAACAGAATCCTTGGCCAAAGCTCCCCACACTCAGCCTCCTTGGTCTCCTGCACCAATAATATATCGGTCCCCATCCAGGCCTAATCGGGCTCCTCGTGAGAGCGCGGTGGGGGACCAATGTATTGGTGCAAGGAGATAAATAAGGCTCTGAACGTCTGGCGATTTGATCAAGGGTCCCAGATCAAAGCTCGTGAATGGCCTTGTAGAGCTCGAATTTGAAGATCCGACCCAAAAGGCACCCAGTGCGCTGCAAGGGAGAGTCGATGCGCTTTTTAAAGTCACAGGAATCAGTATTTCAAACTGTTCAGTGGCCATGCGGCCTGATACCGTGCAATGGGTTACTGGTCCTGTTGGAGACTTCCAACCTGAGTTTACAACTGGCGGCTGTTGCTCATCTCTGCCTGACTGTGAAAATGACGATGCAGGCTGTTCTTCACTTACCCGCTTCTGTAAGTTTGGTAGCGAATGAAAATGAGCAAACACACTCTGAACTCTTAGCATCTTCGAACTGAATCTTTACGATTTCTGCGTGAGGGGAAGGAGCTCCTCAGTTCTTGAAGTGGCTTTCTCTTCCAGCAGTCGTTTAGGGTTTACCTGAGTGAGTGAGAGAGAGTTGGAAACGCTTTGGCCACGTGGCCGCCTACTTAATTAGTACGGAGGAGTTAGGTAGGATGTCTGAGGCTATGTCTAGACTGCAGACTTTTTTCACAAGAATTTTTTGTCTTCTGAAAAAACGTATTGAGTAAGAGAGCGTCCATACTGCAAAGCGCATAGGAAAATCGATGTCCCTTTGCAAAAGAGAGCCTCCAGACTGCCTGGATGCTCTCTAGTAAATAAACCTAATAAACCATCTTGTTAGTCTTTAAAGTGCTACATAGTCCTGTTTTTTGATTCAGCTACACCAGACTAACATGGCTACATTTCTATCACTCTCTCAAGTAAGCAGTGATTGCTATGGACAGAATAGCCACAAGGGCACCTCTTGTTTTTCCTCTTCCCTCTTTTGCACAAAAAACTGCTCTTCCCCGTCCACACATGCCTTTTTGTGCAAGAGCTCTTGCGCAAAAAGGCGTTCTTCCTTGTAGAATGAGGATTACCAATTCGGCACAAACCCCTCGATCTTTTGATTTACTTGCACAAAAATGTGCTTGAGGTGTGGACGCTCCGCGAGTTTTTGCGGAAAAAATGGTTGTTTTTCTGCGAAAACTCTGTAGCGTCGACATAGCCTGAGAGACTGAGATTTTGCCAATCAACTATCATTGTCATTATGCAGGGAACTGTCAATATCGAGTAATAATTTTAATCCTGAAGGCTCCCCAAGTACTCCACAAACTGGTATATATTTTCTACAGGAGGATTCTACCACTGAAATGCAGACATCTTGGTGCTAAAACAAATTAATTTTATTATATATATGCACTAGTCTAAAAGGACCAGAGGCAAGGGTTGTCCTTGACTGATGTTTGGGTTTCAAGTTTGATCATAAAGTAGGGCAAGAATGCAGTACTTTTAGTATGCAAATTAACAGAGACAATTGTTTTTACATTCCACTTAAAATAAAATAACCCTTCAATCATTTAAAACTAGATACATTTTATCTGAATGAAATTGTATTGCCTGATCTAACTTCTGAGAAATAGAGTGAGGGGGTTTGTATAACTGTGTATTCTTTCATAGAGATGTCATGGAATATGTAGTCAAAATACTAAGTTGGCAGTCTTTGTTGTAAAACAGGTATTACTAAATGAATGCAACATATCAGTAACAGCAAGCAGTTAGTTTCTGCTAACTGATATTTTATTCTGTTCTGTTCAGTAATAATATGTTTAGGTGGGAATGGGGAAAATATAACCCTGAAAGTGGAATAGGGCCACCTTCTAATTTCTCTTCAAAAGGAATACAGCATCATCCTCAAACAAGTAACAGTGCAGATAGTAATGGAGAGCTATAATTTTTTCTCTTTTGCTTTGTTTATAAATATTTATGGTTACGCTAATTGAATATGGCAAATTAGGGGAAGTGACTATGTATTTGTAATTTAATGAGATGGTTTTCCCCTTAATTTAAAATTAATGATATACTTTTTAGTTTGTTAGGTATGGTTAAGTGTATTCCAATGTAGAGTAGTGTATATTTAAACAGTTCATTGACCAGGCATACTGAAATGAACTCTCCTCACATATAATATCAGTATGAAAAAGGTAATAACATTATGTTCTCATATATAATAGTAAGAACCAATTAGTTAAGTTACAGGACTGTGGTATACTCTTGTACATGGAATTGTTATACTGGATCAGATGATAGTCTGTGTAATCCCATTTCAAGTCTCTTAACAGTGACCAGTACCAGATGCTTCAAAGGAATATACAGCATTTTCCCCAAACCCATCCAAACTTTACTTCACGCCCTCTCTCACCCCCATCTGAATCTCCCTCTTCTCCCCCCCCCCAGCTGGGAGAGAGACGTGGACAGGGTAAAAGGATGAAGTCAGGGGCTGGGTTTCCAGAGCGTAGCTGGGTGGTGCTTACTCCAGTCCCCTGTGTGGGCTGACCCAGCCCCTAACCGTGGCCCACAAATGTTCCTCTGTCTCCTACAATTAGAGATTAGTTAAACTCCAGATCATACAGATTTATATCCATTCCAAACTATCCAGAAGTTTTGGGAGTTGCATATAAAAAATAAAATAGAATATGGCTCAGTTTCTAAAATATTAGTCATGTGTAGTGATTCAGATTTTGTTCCCTTGAGGTCAATCACACTGATAAAAAGCATGCAGAAACTTTTCATCGTTTTTCTTAATAGAAACATCTGCAACTGTTTGAACCGTTTACTCTTTCCTGTCCACTAAAAGAATATCTGTGTGGCTCAGTTAGGGATGTGAATGTGGGTGATGCTTACTGGGTAACAGTTAACCCTGTAAGGGTTGGGAGGGGGTGGCAGAAGCAGCAGTGCTGGGAGGGCTGGAATTCTCCCCTGCCCCCGTTAAACTTAATGTTTAACCCATGAACTAATCAAACAGGATTTTACATCTCCAAGCTCAGTGCATAGGTGTTCCAGCCAGTGTTCCCTGTAAGCCAGCAACAGGCAACCCAGAAGAGTGAGTGGCCCTCCTTCATCTCACTGGGCCACATGACCAGTGATGGGCAACCTGTGGTTCACAGCTCACGGGGGTTCCACCTGTGGCCTGCAGACCCTCTGTCCCCCTCTCCCATGACCCTTTCACTCACTGGGGCATTGGAGATCCACACTTCCTGCTTCTCCCCCTCCCTTCCAGTAATTTTGGAGAGTCACTCTCTGTCCCTGCTCATCCCCCTCTTCCCAGAGCTGGAACTCCACAAATCAGCTGTTTGTGGCTTTTCATGCTCTGGGCGAGAGAGAGGGGTGGGGATAGAGTGCAAATCAGATGATTTGTGGCGCCCTGAAAGTGCTAGGAAGTGTGGGGCTCCAATTCCCCATTGCATGGAGCACTGGTGCAGACGGGGGGAGTCTGTGGGCTGCAGGTGAAACCCCAGTGGGCTACATGCAGTCTGCCTAACACTGCTGTAAGCTGTGCACTTGTGTGGCTACTCAAAAGTAATTCTAATGCTGGATGGTGTTGGATCTCAAATCATGAAAATAATACTATACTGTCATGGTCTTTTTTGCAGAATGGTCACAGAATTTGGACTGTGTTTGAAAAATGCAGTAGAGAAATACAAATCTGTTGGTTATGCAGACAAAACATAGGACTCACTCAATTAATAGTGATATTTTAGTAGAAAACCTACTAATTAATTTTAGAAGTAATTATTTAATAAAAAATTATGTATCCCCAAATGGAGCATGTCTGGACAATCATTCTGCTTCTGTAGCACCTCTCACTAGTGCTTTGTTTGTTGTCTATATCAATGGGAACAGAAGGGAGATGCTGGAAAAGCAGACCAGTTGTGTGACATCTCCTCCCTGGTACAGAACAAATGTTGTTGCAAGCAAAAGTATTTCAAATGTAAAACATCCCCAAACAGGAAAACAGCCTAGTCTGTAGGCAGGCTGGAAGCAGGCTTCTAGCCATGTCTGATAAAGCAAGCATCTCCTACTACATGACTTGTAAAATTGTTTTTTCTTTCCCATTTCTAACTGTTTTTTTTAATCCATGTTGAATGAAGTTGGGTTTTCTACCTGTAAAATGGGATGAGGGATGGAAAAAATCTTTTCATTTATAGAAAACAAATACTGAGTATGTTTGATTTGCATGAGAAGGAAACAGGGCAATAGGTGTATAAAAGTTTTTCAAATTTAAAAAATACAGAGGCATTTTACATAATGTGGAGTCATTTTAACAACTGATCTAAAACAGTCCATACTACAGACAATCAACTATTATGCTCAAACTCCATTTTTTCTTGAAGTTGTCTGAAGATATACAATTGTTGACCATACATACACAACTGATGGTACACAAGTCCCCTCCGCCCCCCAGGAATGTATGTAGGAAATTCTATCCCATCTTAACTTTTGTAGGCTGTACAATTACTACCTGCCTTGTGTAACCATGCCATTATGAGTCATAACTGAGAATACCAAAATCAGATCACACTGCTGAGAAACAGGGCAAATACACCTCAAAATGCAGGTGGCTTTTCCTCTATAAGATATACTTAACCAGTCACAAAAAGAAACCTCTTTCTCAATACCTTGGCTAACAGGGAGTCAGAAAAACAGTTTTTTGAGCCTTTGTATCCCCCCCCGCCAAAAAAAGAAAAGAAAATGGAATCAGAGATGAGTGGTTCTTGACAACCATTCTCCTCAAAGGACTAGCCACTCCGCCAGGTCAGTATATAACTGATCTTACCCAAAATCACACTTTTGCCAGTGGGGCTGGAACTGTTCTTTAGGGTGGGGTTACTGAACCTCTCCGTGTCTCCCCTCCCCCATACCCTGTTTGCCTCACCGTCCAGCCAGGGGTCACATGTAGAGTTGCTAACACTCCCAGATGCCATTGCCTCAAATAGCGTCTGGTCTGGGAGAGTTGGCAACCCGCCCTAGCCACAGCTTGAGGTGGCTGCAGCGCCCCAGGTCAGCGGTAGAAACCTGAGCTGCAATGGAGTCTCCGTGGTCAGTGGCCCGGACCCGAGGGACAACGGGCTGCAGAGCCTGTGGAGTCAAGGGTACCATTTCAGGAGGCCAGAGAGTGGGGATCTTCAGCTGCGCATACCAGGATACTGCTTGCTTTTCTTCCTCCTCCCTTCGTGATCAGGGAGCGAGGGGAAAGTACACCGCTTACGTGCGTTGTCACTCTGCCCTCTCCCCTCACTAGCCAGGAGAGAGGAATGCACCCAAGCTGTGTACTTTCCCCTTGCTCCCTGATAGTCAAGGGAACCAGAAGAAGAGCACACAGCACCATACATGCAGCTGCACTCCCCCTTGCCCTTCTGAAATGGAGCCCTTGGTGGGGATGGCTGGAGGTGGGACCCTCAGGGGTGGGCTGGTGAAGCTGAAAGGAGCCCAGAGACACCACCAAGAGGCTGGGACCGGAGGCTGCCAGAGCTAGTGACAGGTTGGCAGCAGGGCCAGCACCTGGGCACGGGGAAGTGCAAACCAGGGAGTGCTGCAGCACTCCCCACACCCTTATATCCAACCCTATGGCTGTTGCCAATCCTTTAGTATCTAAAATGTAAAGGAATGAAATAGCGTATTTGCCAATGTCCTTGGTTCAGTCTTCTGGCAGTAACGGAATAAACAGGTGGCTTCCACCAAGTCTGTAGTTGCATCCAAATCACTGGAAGGATCTCTGTCTCTTTGTGAGAATGCTCATGGTAGTATCAATCAGCGGTCTGAGCAGTAAAGATGCTGGTGCAGTAAAGAGGCATCCAGGTGAGTGTGCCCAGAGTCTTTCATAGCTTCTGCCATTTGGAGGGAGTCCTGTTGTTCTTACTGTGGATAATTACAGGTAAGATGGAGTATGGAGTCACATAGGCAAGTCACACAAGCATGCACAATTTTGCATATTCACAGCAGCAGCCATTACCTATACTCCAGATGGAGTGTCAATAGGAAAGCCCATTCATTGTAGTCTGCCATGGCGCATTATCAGTTTAAGTTTTTCATGATAAGCCACTTCACTTGTATAATCCCCAGGCAGCACACAAGATATTGGTAATGTCCTTTGTCCCTGGAGAGCTTATCTATGAATACTGATGTCGTATGTAAAAATGACAAGGAGAGTGAAACAAAGTATCAAGTACTTGGTATCTAGATAATGCGGTGATGGGGGTAACAGATATGGAAGGCAGATCACCCTGAGTTACTAAGAGATAAACCAAGGGTGGGGAACTTAAGGCCTTGGGGCTGGATGCAGCCCCCAGCTTGCCTAGATTTGGCCCCTAAGGCTCAGGGCCTGCCCCCTAGCACTGGGGATCCTGCCCTCCTGCTCTAGCCTCCCCACTGTTCCTCTAGGCTCTGGTGTGTGAGAGGAATGTGGGGAGTAGGGATGTAAACAACTAGTCAACTACTGGATAAGCAAATGCGTATTGGGTAGTTGAGTAGGAATGTGACTAGTTGCTTTCCCCCACCCCTTGGTGCCTCTATCAGAGAGAGGAAGCGGGAGGGGGAGGGGGGCGAGCCAGCTTAAAAGCCAGTTCTCTCCCAGCACTGTCTCTTCAGGGGTAGGGGAGGCAGAGGGCAGTGCAGAAATGACGCGAGTGGGGGAGTGAACAGTCCCGCTCGCACTGGTCCCAGCTGCTGCTCCTCCCCCTTTGAAATGTACAAGAGCCACCTGCGGAAGAGGCGCAACAGGATAGCGAGCGCCTCCCCCCCGCTTTATTGACTAATCGAGTAGTTGATGGAATTTCCATTGACTACTTGATTAGCTGATACATTGAAATTTAATATCCCTAATGGGGAGTGTCTTTTGCCTTCTCAGTTAGTGGCCCTTAAACATTTTGTTGCTCCTTCCTCCACAAAGATGTATTTTAGTGGCTCTGAGTATAGCAAATAACTTCCTAAATACCACTGTTATTTTTGCTGTTGCTTCACCCATTATATACTTCTAGGCATTTTAGAACAGCATTCCACACAATTTTGTCTTTGCTTGACATTCTTATGGGGATACAGCATAAAGTTTGGACAAAATTGGGATTGTTTTTAACATTTGCATCTAGTTGGAAGGATGGAAACTTTCTTGTGAATGTTATAAAATATTAACTGTTCCCTAACAGCCCTTGTTCTGGACTGTTAGGACTCCTCATTCTATTCTGTATAGCCGTGGTCACCAACCAGTAGATCGTGAGCTACCGGTAGATCTCAGGGGCTCTAAGAGTAGCTCTTGAGCCCTCTCTGAACTGCGCACCTGCGCAGTACATTTACATTCGATTTCCTCATTTGAGGAGCAGCTACTCACTGAGCAACAACACAGATGAGTAGCTGCGAGGAGTGGTGGGAGCTGGGAGGTCGGGAGGGCTGAAACATCCCAGGCAGCTGACTGTGGCTTTCACAGCTGGAGCTAGGCGCAACCTCCCTGGGCTGAGCGCAGGGCAGCCGGGCTGGAAGGAAAAGGAGCAGCTGCCTGACCAGCTAGCCATGGTGCTCAGCCACGTGGGCTGGCGCAGAGGAGAAGCTGCCTGGCCAGCTGGCTGTGGCGTTCAGCCCAGACGAGGCTGAACCGTGCTCCAGCTGATTGGGCGGCTTCCCCTGTGCGCCTGCCCACGTGGAGCTTGGTGGCACCATGGTTGAGCACCATGGCCAGCTGGCTGGGCAGCCGCTTTTCTTTGCTCCAGCCCGGCTGCCCTGCGGTCAGTCCGGAGGGAGCGCGGGTCGGAGGCTTCCCTCTGTGGCTGGTGTAGGGAACTCCCTGCCCCCAACCTTGTTCCCTCTCCTCTGCCCCAAACTTGTCCCCTGCCGTCCTGGCCCCCTGTTCCCTCTCCCTTGCCCCCCCGATCCCGCTGCAGAAACCTGCCCCCCCCTGCAGAAACTTGTCCCTCGGCACCCTGCCCCCCCTGCAGAAACCAGTTCCTTCTGGCACCCTGTCTCCTACTACAGAAACCTGTCCCCCTGCTCCCCTCTGAAGAAACCTGTCCCCCCCAGCACCCTGTCCCCTGCTGCAGAAACCTGTCTTAGCACCGTGCCCCCTCTCCCTTGCCCCCACTGGCACCATGTTCCCTGCTCCAGAACCCACTAGCACTCCTCCCAGTACTGTGTCCCCTGCTCCCAAATGACTTTTCTATGGGTCAGTGACCCCTGACTCAAGGCAGGTTCCCTGCCATTCTCATAAATAAAGACAATGCAGACACTTTTTGTGTTCAACATAGTATTCTATTTAAAAAATGAAGCCTGGCCAACAAACCCCCAATTGGGGCCAAGCCCCCATCTGGCCACAACCACTCCTGCACTCCCCCTTCCCCAGACTGGAACCTCATGCCCTCAGCCCCTCACATACCCCAACCCAAATTCCTGCACCCTCACATCCGCAAGCCTGTGGCTTGCTTAGTATCCCAACACTGCCCAGCCTGGAGCCTCCTCCCCGAGCCAGTGTCCCCTTCTCCACCTCCTCCTGCATCCAGATTTCCTCCCAGAGCTTGCACCTCTCACCCCTTCCCACACCCAAATCCCTCATTCCCACCCCAGAGCCTACACATCCTGTCTCAACACAGCAAGGGTCCAGCTACACTGCAGGAGTTTTTCAGGATTCTGGAGATATCCCAGAAAAACTCTTCTGCATCCAGGGTTGCATTTGTTCTTCCGCTTTTTTAGTGGAAGAGCAAACAGGCTCTTTTGGTCACCCCTATATTCCTCTTTCCACAAGGAATAAGGTGACTTCCAAAAGAAGGGTTTTTTTCTGACATTTGGTCCAGTGTAGATAGGCCAAATGTTGGAAAAACCTCTTCCTACAGAAGAATAAAAAAAAAATAAGCAGCAGTATAAGGATAGCAAGTGATGGAGAGGAGGAAAATAGAGAGGGCGGGGCTTCAAGGAAGGGGTGGGGCTTCAAGGAAGGGGTGGGGCGCTAGATCTTGGCTTGTTCTGTCATTTAAAAAGTGATCTTGGGTGTAAAAAGGTTGGAGACCACTGCTGTATAGGTTGTTATACTGCCCTCATCACTGAAGTATGTGAGCGCTTTTCAATACAGATTGGACCTCCCTGGTTCAGCACTCTTGGGACCTGACTGGTCCTGAATGAGGGGATTTGCCAGACCAGGGGAGGTCTCTCCCCCTCCTGACCTGTGGGAAATCGCTGCCTTCCCTCTCCCACCATCCACTGCTATGGTTCTAGTCCCATCCCGCTGCTGCCTGGTTGCTCCCTAGCTCCCTCTGGCTCTGCTGCTGCTGGGACTATAGCTGAATGGCTGGGGCCAAAACTACACAGCCAGGGCCGGAGCTTCCTGGCTGCCACCAGGACCAGAGCTGGTGGACGCTGCCTGCCCTCTTCTGCTGCCCAGCTGTTGGGGTCAGATTGGCCTGCTGCACCGCTCCTCCCCACTTTGCCTCCCTCCCCCACACATACATGGGGCTCCTGACTGAATCACCAGCCCCCCGTTACTCTCCTGTCCCATGGCCAGACCTCCCTATACCTGGACTCTGTGGTCCGATAGGATGGATGTTGTCAGACTAAAGACTCAGTTAAGGGAGATACAACCTATGGTGCATTAAGCAGTGCAACTGTCTCATGTGGTTCCTTCATTCTCTCCTCCTGTCCCCAGGGAAGAATTGTGTGTGCAGAGCAAGGTTTTGGTAGGGTTTTTATTTGGTGGCTTTTTAAAAGTAGATGCTGTCTTGTGTTTGTTAGAGAAGGCAGATTGAAGAAGGGTGCCTTGCATGGAGAGCAAAAGACGGAGAGCTTTGGGGTTTTCCTTAGTTCTTCTGGGAGTTTCTCAGACCAGCCCTGCACTGTACAGCTTTATGATTTACTGAGTTTTATAACCTCCGGTCGGCACATTTTCCTTTCACGGAAGAAATTTATTTATTCATTGCTAAAACTGCGTTGTACAAATGGACAAACTTGATATTTTGGAGTGCTCAATAGACGTACATCTCGTTCAGATAACACACTACTTATCTGACAGAGAATAATTTAAATGGAAGGTCAATAACCATTTGTCATTAATTCTCAGAACTTTGAAAACTGCAGAGACATGTGAACTATGCAGCAAACGATGGGAAAATACTGTAGATGGAACTGCTTGGATTCTTTAGCTTATAGGACTGAAGTAGCTGAATGGTTTTGGCAGTGGGAAGCATTGCAGAAATGAATAGTCAGTGCAGGAAGAGAAACTCAGCTGAGAAATCTGGGAAGGTCAGGAACTCAGCCAGATATTTATCAAGGGGAAAGCTGATATTGTTTGTTGTGAACTGAGCTTTCAGCTGTTTTCCTGAAGATAATAATAGACATGTCATGTTTAGCATTCTGGAGAGATTTTAAGAACTCTGTACGTTACTTAGTACACACTAAACCCACAAAAATGATCTGTGTTAGGCTGGGGGTTTGGATACAATGGTTACATTAAAAAAAAAAAGCTTTAAAAAAAACAACGAATAGTTCTGCAGCACCTTAGAGACTAATAAATATGTAGATGGTATCATGAGCTTTCGTGGGCACAATCCACTTCTTCAGATGAAATAGAGCTCTAGAACTAAAGGAATAATTGGCATAGCTTCTTTTCCTCCTAGCTGTGGCTATCTAGATGGCCTGAATTTGATTCTCCCCCTTCTTGTCAGGTCTTTCTTACCTCAGCGGGAAGTTGTTTTGTGTAGTGGAAATACAAAGCCAAAATATTTCCTGAAAAGCAGAAGGCATTCCCATACTGTAATGATTGAAACTTTGCTGAAGCAAAGTTTTCAAATTAAGGGGACAGGGAGCTGTGTAGTGGATTGTCTGAAGTAGTTTGCCTCCTCTCCGCTTTTCATTCTAATCCTTCCTTCTTGGGAGTCAGCAGTAGTTTTGGAAAATTATAGTGTGTAGGCCAGGGGTCGGCAACCTTTCCGAAGTGGCGTGCCAAGATTTAACCCTCCTTCCCTGTGCCACTCTCCCAGGACGGGGGAGGGGCTCTCTTCACTGTGTGCCCTGTTTGGTCTCCTTGGGCTCTGCTCCGCGAGCTTTGCCCTGGACTCTACTCCGGCTTTTCCTATGAGGCGGGGAGGAGCAGTGCACATTCACTTCCCCGCAAGTTGGATCCAGCACAGAACCTCGGGGCTCCCCCTGCCCGCAGGAAGCCGGTGCTGGCTCCAATCTTGTGGGGGGAGGGATGTTGCTGGATCACCAACACGCCCCGTTGCTGGTGGGGGGAGCAAGGAGGAACCTGTTAATTGTGCATGCCACTGAAAATCCTCTTGTGGGCCACTTAAGGCATGTGGGCCGTTGATGACTCCTGGTGTAGGCTTTTCTGCAGGCAATAAAGTCCTTAATGAAGCTCTGGAGCAGGGGTGGGCAATAAAAGGGTGGTGGTTCACCAGGATTAGCCCCTGCTGGGCTGCTGCTGCTATGTTTACTTGCAGCTCTGCAGGTAAGCGGATCACAGCTTCCAGTGGCTGAGAGCTGTAATTCCCCGGCCAGATAAATATGGCAGTGTGGGGGCCCAGAAGGGGCTAACCCTAGCAGATTAGAATTGGCCTTCAGGCCAGTATTTGCCCACCCTTGCTTTAGAGGTTTGCACTTAATCCTTTTCTCCCCTGGATTTGAAATATAAGAGCAACTTTGAATTCTTACAGGAATATATAAAAACTTTGAGTAAGCAGCAAGAAGCTTTAAAAAGTGTAATTTGAATGTGGTGGGGCATATTATAGTCTCACTGTTCATGGAAAATGTTGTGCTGTCCAAGAAATTGGGGACCTTGGAAAATCATTTTTGCAAATAAGAGCTCGTGTGTGCTTGGAGGCTGATGTTGGAAAGAAAGGAGTCATCTTTTATAGGATTGCAGGTGCATGTGTTTCCTGACTTTGCTCTTGCGTCGTAATTTAGGAGGAATTTAACTTTAAAAAAACCTCTGACTTCCCTGTACTGGAGGAGCACTACACTGTATTATTGCCTTGATTTACACCAGCTGAAGATCTGGCACATCTACAGATAAAAAAACAAATCTGTGTTGTAATAAATAGCACAGTTCATTACCACTGTTGTTTTTGGACTCCAAGAAGTGAGGTTTTTGTGTCCAAAAGCTACAGTCTCAAAACCAGTGAAGATGAATTAGGCAGTCAGATATCCGAGGCTTTGTATTTCAAGAGTATTTTAGCACACCTTCACTGATGGTAAAAGGCACAAGGCTGAAGGCCAATTGAGTCCTTTACGTGGCTTGGGTTGTGTAACTCCTTATGACTGCTCTGCCAAGGAAGTGTTCGGTTTCTGGGAGAGGTCATTGATAAATAAAAATTAATTGAAAAGTACCTATAAGCAAAAATATGCAGTGGTGTGGTAGCCACAGAGCTTTTTTTTTAGTCTGGAAAAGAAAAGCTGGGCAAAGGTTCTAAAGTTGACCCAATAAAAGGTATTATTTCACTCTTGTCTCTGTAAATAAAAATGAAATAGGAAAGTCGGACCTGAATTTACACCATATCCTGTGAAACATATCCATCCTTAACTTTACTGCAAATAGTCCCATGAAGTAAAATATTTATATCTATTTATGGGACTATTTGTGATAATGTTAAGTGTATGTCTTTAGTAGTCTTTTCTCATGAGTAGATTTAAAAAAAATGTTTATCATGTACTTAATTGGTCTCGCTTTATGCTGTGTTTTCATCTTTTCAAAGTTCAGGAGTGATCCCTAGAATATATATTCCTTGCATCGCTAGAGTTTGAAATTCAGACTTACATAACATCTTCACAATGAGCCATTTGTAAGATACTACTAGAAACAGGGATGATGCCAAATTTAGGAAGGATTTACATGGTAGTTGGAATTAGTAAATATACTTTAATTTTAAAGCATCTATGCTTAATGCCTTGCTTGGATGTCTGTGTTTTTAAAGACATGAATAAATCACTTTGCAGAGTAGAATGTAAGTTTTTGACATTTCTGCAAAATAGGTTTAGGTATAGAAACTTTTCTGTATACATCACTTCTTTCTGTGTGATAATTGTGCTTCTTTGTGTCTTTCTTTTTTCACCAAGAAGGTTGGTGGTGATTGGATGTCTATAGTAGTGAAGAGCTAGAGAAAAGAAGTAGGCTCAGAAGTTAAAATAGAAAAAGAACACGTTAAAAATTACTTAGAAAAGTTATATGTCTTAAAGTCACTAGGCCTGATGAAATGCACCCTATAATACTTAAGGAGCTGATTTGAGGTGGTATCTGAGCCATTAGCTGTCATCTTTGAAAAGTCACGAAAGGCGTGAGAGATTCCATAGGACTGGAAAAGGGCAAATATAGTGCCTAGCCATGAAAAGGTAAATAAGGACAATCCAAGAAACTACAGACCAGTCAGCTTAATTTCTGTGCCAGGAAAGATAATGGAGCAAATAATTAAGGAAGCAACCCACAAACATCTGGAAGATAAAAAGGTAATAGGTAACAGTCAGCATGGATTTTTAAAGAACAAATCCTATCAAACCAATCTGATAGGCTTTTTATTCTATCAAAGAAAGCTTTTGGATAAGGCAGAAGCAGTAGACGTGATATACCTAGACTTGAATAAGTATTTGATACAATTTCTCATGACCTTATCAATAAACAAGGGAAATACAATGTAGATGGGCTCCTCTAGGGCAGGTGCATAACCGATTGAATAACTGTTCTCAGAGGCTACGTCTACATTGGCAAGATTTTGCGCAAATACTTTTAACGCAAGAGTTTTTGCATTAAAGTATTTGTGCAAGAGAGCGTCTACACTGGCATGTGCTCTTGCGCAAAAGCATTCGTGCCAGTGTAGACACTCTCTTGCGCAAGAAAGCTCCGATGACCATTTTAGCCATCCGGCTTTCTTGCACACAAAATTCATGTTGTCTGTCTACACTGGCCTCTTGCGCAAGAACAGTTGTGCAAGAGGGCTTTTTCCTGAGCGGGAGCATCATAGTTCTTGTGCAAGAAGCACTGATTTCACACATTAGAACGTCAGTGTTCTTGCGCAAGAACTTCCCGCCAGTGTAGACAGGCAGCATATTTTTGTTCAAAAGCAGCCACTTTTACACAAAATCATGCCAATGTAGACACAGCAGAGAGTAGTTCTCAGTGGTTCACAGGCATGCTGGAATGGCATAATAAGTTGGGTTCTGCAGGGATCAGTTTTGGGACTGGTTCTTTTTGATATGTTCATCAATGATTTAGATGATGGCATAGAGAGCACACTTATAAATGCCAAGCTGGAAGGGGTTGCAAGTGCTTTGGAGGATAAGGTTATAATTAAAAATGATCTGGACAAACTAAAGAAATGGTCTGAGGTAAATAAGATGAAGTTCACTTAAGACACAGGCAAAGTACAGTAGACTTCCGATAATCCGGCATCTTTTGGACCTAGGTGGTGCTGGATTATCAGATTTGCTGGAGAATCAGGAGGTCCAGTACAGCTGCAGGGCTTAACAGCTGGCCAGGACACAATTTCCCTCCCTCTCTCCTCCCCTTTCCTCTTCGCATCTCCTCCATGCTGTAACCTGATCCTCCTCTCCCTCCCTTCCCCTTTCCTCTTCCCCTCTCTCCTCCTTGCTGTAACCTGATCCTCCTTCCTTTCCCCTTCCTGAAGCAAAACGCTCTTCTCCATACTGTAACAGGATCCCACTCCCTTCTTCCCCCCCCCATCCTTATGCTCCCTCTGGTTACAGCCAGCATGTGTGCTGAGCCGCAGGCTTTTTAATCAGCTGGTCAGGAGCGCTTGGCATTTTGATGCTGGAGTATCGGGAGTGCCGAACAGTTGGATGCCAGACTATTGGAGTTTTACTGTACTTCACTTATGGAGGAACAATCAGTTTTACACATAGGGAATGGGAAATGACTGTCTAGGAGGGAATACTACAGAAAGGAACCTAGGGGTCACAGCTAAATATGAGTCAACAGTGTGACCCCTTGCAAAAAAAGCAAACATGAGTCTAGGATGCATTAACAGAAGTGTTGTGAGCAACACACAAGAAGTCGTTCTTCTGCTCTACTCTGTGCTGATTAGGCCTCAGAGTATTATATTCAGTTCTGGGCACCACATTTCAGGAAAGATGTAGAAAAATTGGAGAAAGTCCAGAGAAGAGCAACAAGAATGATTAAGGTCTACAAAACATGAGCTATGAGGGAAGACTGAAAGAACTAGGTTTCTTTAGTTTGGAAAAGAGAAGACCGAGAGGGGACATAATAATAGTTATGTACCTGAAAAGGTGTTACAAGGAGGAGGGAGAAAATTTGTTCTCCTTGATCTCTGATGATCAGACAAGAAGCCGTGGGCTTAAATTGCAGCAAGGGAGGTTTAGGTTGGATATTAGGAAAAACTTCCTCACTGTCAGGGTGGTTAAACACTGGAATAAATTGCATGGGGAGGTTGTGGAGTCTCCATCACTGGAGGTTAGATAAACACCTGTCAGGGATGAGCTAGATAGTGGTTGGTCTTCCTCTGAGGTCCACTATTCTATGATTCTGTTCTTGAAATTTTTGTTCCCTGGGTTTAGTAATTTATCATTTCCCTGGGTTTAGTAATTTAGAGGTAGGCAAGGAGACTGCTTGGCTATGTCTAGACTACATCCCTTTTTCGGAAAAGGGATGTAAATTAGACGTATGGCAATTGCTAATGAAGCGGGGATTTAAATCTCCCGCATTTCATTAGCATAAAAATGGCTGCTGCTTTTTTTCGGCACGGAGCTTTGCTGGAGAAAAGCGGCAGTCTAGACGCTGATCTTTCGAAAAATAAAGCCTTTTCCGAAAGATCCCTTATTCCTTATTTCAAGAGGGATAAGGGATCTTTCGGAAAAGGCTTTATTTTTCGAAAGATCAGCGTCTAGACTGCCGCTTTTCTCTGGCAAAGCTCCATGCCGAAAAAAAGGGGCAGCCATTTTTATGCTAATGAAGCCCGGGAGATTTAAATCCTCGCTTCATTAGGAATTGCGATATGTCTAATTTACATCCCTTTTCCGAAAAAGGGATGTGGTCTAGATGTAGCCCTTCAGTTTGAAAATAACTTGGTGAAAGGATGGAAAGTGGACCCTGACAGATGTAAATTAGCATAGATCTATGGATGAAAAGTGGAATTGGTCCTGCCTAGAGCAGGGGGCTGGACTTGATGACCTTCTGAGGTCTCTTCCAGTTCTATGATTCTATGATAAAGTGCTATGCAAGAATAGATATTATTAATGAAATCTATTTGGGTGTTAGACAAGAGCTATAAAAATCTTCAGATAAGACTGTGGTCCTATCTTCTGTGATACCAAGCTTTTTAGCGTAGTAATTGATGTAAGAATCTAACTTCTGTCATTAGAGGAAGCTATGCTCTCTCCCCTCCGTTTTCCTGCCCTGGATAACCAAATGTTCCTAGAAAATGGAAGAAAAACCCAAGTGTGCCCAAAATAGGGGCTTCTGTTAAATATTAAATGCAAAAGCTTTCATGCCTTCAGAAGATGACCTTATTTTTTGTTAATAGTTAAAAGAAATGTTGCTTATGTTTTGAATATGTAAACTTGCCATGTGATTGTTACCTAACGTCATTTAAAAAGGGATTTTATTCATTCTGTCTCTGAGGCACATGGAATTGGGAAGGAGAACAGGATGATGACCTGAACTGGAAACTTTAAACACTGTAAACTGAGCAGAGTGGAAAAAGGAGAAGGTGGAATGATTACTGACTCATCCTTCATCTTTTCAAAATTCTGCAGAAAAGAAAATAACACGTCTATTTTGAATCCTGCTGGCTGAAGCTTTCACTTCTTCTGTCGACAGGATCTACTGGTGATCCTTTTCCACATCTGCTAGACATACACGTCTTAATATTTCAGCTTTAGCCAGGTTTCTCTTAGTGAAATTATCCGTTTCACTATGCTTTACCATTGTCCTGAATATCTTTCTTCTACCTGTTTAGTTGTTTTCTAGCTCTGCTCCAGATGTTGCATCTGAACAGAATTTTCTCTGGGTACATACAAGGCCAGGGAGTAGGACAGTTTAAACTCGGACATTTAACTGTTGGACATTTAAACTCTAGTAGATCTATTGTTTTTTCCCTTGCCGAAGTCCAACTCTCCCCCTCACTCATCTGCATTTTACAATGAGGATTTTTCACTTCTGATTTTAATTGTTTCAGTGTGCACTGCAGTTTCTTTTCATTTAATCAGGCCAATGCATCTCCCTGAATGATTTGAAAATCATTTTGTTTGACTTGGATGTTTCCACTGACGTAACTTTTAGACTGTTTTGATGGCACACTAATGTGCACAGTTTTAAAAAAATTCTGGAGGCCTTGAGCAGTTATATAGCAGCTTCATCTGAGGTTCTCCAAGCATTAGTTAAGCCTGAGCACATTTCATTTTAAAGATAAACTTGTCATTTATTCTTTCAATATTACATTTCCGTGATTGTACAGTGAGTCAGTTGGTAGCTAAGAATAGGGCCCAGGAAACCTGAATCCCAGCCATAACCATGAGACACACTTCCTTCAGCAAAAAAAAGTTTTGTCTGTTTATCTGGCAATCCTGATGTTAATTTGCCACACTAGTCCTACTCATAAGGATGTTTGTCTGATTCATATACCAATAACTGTGGCTTTCAAATTAGTGGAAGGAAACCTCCTGCTTAAAATACATCATTAAAGTCCTAGCCAAAAGGGGAATACATTATATCCTCTATAAGAAAGCCATAAGCATGTTATCGAAGTGTGAACATTTATCACTTCTATTCAGTAATAAAGAGATACATTATTTGCACGAGGTTGGAGTCACATTTAGGGATGTGAAAGATTAATCGACTAGTTGACTATCCGATAGCAAAAGCTTGTCGCCTCCCCCTCCCCCACTTGCTGCCTCTTATCAGAAAGAGGCGACAAGGGGGTGGGGAAGAGGAGGGGAGGCATCAGAGTGGCAATGCTGCATGGAGCCTGGGTCGGATGGGGACCCTCTGCTGACCCTGGGTTCCACGTGGAGCTTCCCATGACATTTCAAAGCGACAGCACCATATGGAGCCCGGAGTCAGCGGGGGAGCTCACAGTTGGCCCCCAGCTCCATGTAGTGCTGCCGGTTTGAAATGCTGCAGGGAGCAAGGGGCCAGTGGCAGACTCAAGCAGTCCCTTGCTGACCTCATGCTCCCCGCATCACTTTTGCCTTGCTACCCTTCAATGGGGAGACTCCTTTATAGACTAATCGAATAGTCGATGCAAAAATGCATTGACTATTGGATTAGACTATTAATCTAAATTTAACATCCCTACTCACAGTACAGGTCGAACCTCTCTCCACTGGGACTCTTTGGTCTGGCAACATCTGTGATAAGAGAGTCCCAGTGGAGGGCCAGAGGCAGGAGTTGTGTGGGGACCAGGAAAACAGCCAGGCTGGCTGCAAGGGGCCAGGAATCCTTCTGAGGGAGTTTGGCTGAGCAAGCAGGCTGGGTCTGCTGTGCCGGACCTGGGAGCCTTGTGGTGAGGCAGTGGTCTGCTATGGTGGGGCCAGAAGTCCCGGCAGCGGGCTGCTGCAGCAGGGCTGACAGGGCCAGGAGCCTCCACAGCAGGGCTAGAGCTGCCGCGATACAGCTGACGGCACCGGGAGCCCCAGCAGCAGGACTGTAGGCTGGCGAGGTCAGTGGTGCCATGGAGGGCTGCTGAGGGGCTGGTTCTGCTGTGACAGGGCTCGCAGGGGCAGGAACACTGGTGGCGGGGCAGTGGTGTGTCGTACCGGAGCTGGGAGCTACAGAGGCAAGACTGTGGGCTGCCCTGCCACGGCCGGGGGGGTGATGGCAGGTAAGGAGCATTGGGAGACCAGGTCAGGAGTGGAACTGGGCTGGGCAGCTGGTGGCAGAGGGGTCAGAAATTACCTCCCATGATCCAGCAAAATCCCTTGTTTGGGACCACTTGGGTCCCAAAAGTGCTGGACCGGGGAGGTCCAACTTGAGCATGTAATGTAACCACAGGGGTCCATTTCATCCTCAGTAAGACCCTTGAGTAATTAATGAGAGTGAAATTACAAATTCTTCAAAGACTTCTGTGGTGGGGAATTAATTTTTCTAAAGATGTTTGCACATTTATACCCAAATTTTATAAATATGTAAGTCAAGAGCATTGCCCGTATTGTGTTATTTACAGGACATGACTACTGTAAATGTCCAGTATCTGTGCTTGTCCCTTTAATAATTTGTCTTCAAAGCACTGATCCTTTTTAGATCCCCTTTACAGTGGTTAAATTTTACTATTTAACTTTATAGTTTGGGGGAAGAGGAACAACTGAGATTGAGCTGTCCAGCACCCACTGTAAGTCTGTGGTAGAATTCAAGTTAGAACTTACTACTTGCCAATCCTCACCTCATCCCCCCCAGATGTCAGGGGTGGGAGAGGAAAACCATTTTTGGGTTGGAGGCTACAGACCCACAGAAATATCAATCAGGGGCTGCACACAAGTGAGAAACAGGAAAAAAAAACCCAAAACCCAACCCCAATCCTCATTGATGTGGCCCCTGACTGAGAAGGAGAAAGACACTCCCCATATTCCCCTGCCACACCAAAGCCCTAGAGGGGCCCAGCCTAGTAGATTTTGTGTGCTCCAGCCCTGCAGTGCGGCAATGGTGGGCTGGAGTGACGATGTGAACACCCCAGTTCTGGGGGAAGGGCCCTGAGCCTCAGGCGCCAGATCCAGGCAAGCTGGGGCGCCCGGGCCTGAGGTTCCTGCTTTAGTCCATGCTGCCTCCAGTCAGAAGCTGTGGGAGCCCTTTAGTTCTGTAGCCTTTGGCATAGATTCCTATGTGTTTAAGCATGAAACAATTAAGCAGCCTATAGAGTTAGATATTAGTGTTTTTTATTCACATGGGAAGCTAGAGTTTTGAGTCTTGCATTCAGAGACATGCAGTCCAGCCATGTGCTACATTATTTGCAAGAAGGATCTTGAGAGCTAGCCAAGAAAGCATTGATCCTCATGTAAATATTATGAGGCTGAGACTACAGTGCATACATTCTGTTTACAACTGTGTTCATGCCAAGCAAAATGCTTTACTTTAAATCCTCTACTAATCCTGTAGAGTTTCTAGCTTCAGGAAATGTTTCATTAAGTGAATACTAGATTTTGCTCTATGTATTATTAACTTGAATAAGACACTTGAAACATCTCCATTGTACTCTGTCGTGAAAATGTATTCTTTGTTAGGGATGTTATGTGAGAGGCATAAATATTTCTTCCTAACTAGTGGTCAATGACATCTCATTAGTTTGCTAGCATAATAATGCTGGCAATATTGACAATCAACCATCCCCAACTCCCTTCCCTTGATCTTTTTTTTACCATTGGATCCCATTCTCAATTTTCTTTTTAATTTTGTATGCTCATGGTTAAGTGTGTAAAGGACATCTACAAGATGTAAATTACTGCTCTTTGTTTTCTTAATGCCATCATTGTCTTTTCTTTATAGTGGATTATACTATCCTTCAACAGTGAGTGTAATGTTACTGTTTACAGTTGGATGAAATTTTAAAGATAAAATAGAAGAGATATATAGAGAAAAATTCAAATAGAATTTTTTCTTTACTTTCTAATGGAGCAGGAAATATCTTTCACTGTGAACTAAATAAATACCTTGCACTTTTTTAAAACTACAGTTCTAGAGCTTTAAAATACAGCTATCCTGGATGAACAGACAGCAAGTCATTGTTTAATGGAATGTTCTCCACAGAGTTGGAAATCACCTACAGGATGGATGATGTTTTAAGGGTCTGTAGCCCCCAATCAGCAATCCAGCTTTATTTAAACAAAGCACATAATCATGTGCTTAGGCCCTATTGACTCCATTTATGCTTGAAGTATTGTTACTTCAGTTGAATTTAAGCATGTGTCCAAAGTTAGACATGCACTTAACTACTTCACTGAATTGGGGCCTGTAACCTGTAACGTACGTGTGTGTGTGTGTGTGTGTGTGTGTGTGAAACAAGTAGCTACCAGTTGTAGGATATCCGTAGCAGGGATGTTAAATATCGGTTAATTGAGTAGTCGAGTAACCTCATGAATTCTTATCTATTAGTCGACTTCTATAGTTCCCGGGGGGTGGGGCCGGCAGCCAGTGCGCTCTGGCCTCACGCCTGAGGAGCCAACCTTCCCTTGTGGACTGGCTGCCTGTCACCCAGTGCTGCTGTCTCTGATAAAGAGGCAGCAGTATGGGGTAGCAGCAGTCCCTGTCTGGGGGACGTCTGAGCTCCCGGGCCCTCTGTGAGCTGAAAATGAGCGTGGCTGCCTGCCCATGTGGCTCCTAATACACTTCAAATGTATTGAATTACAGCTGGGGTAGGTCCCGGACCTGGTGCGAGCTGGAACTGAGCCAGGCTGCCTGCCTGCCCAGCTCCTAATATGCTTTAAATGCAGAGCTGCAGCGGGGTAGGTCCCAGACCCATTGCAAGTCAGGAGTGAGCTGCCAGGCTGCTAGCCAGCCTGCTAAAAAATGTACTGGCTGGGAGGAAGGGAAATACGTGTAGTCTATAGCATTAACCTATAAGCTCTTGCTTATCAGTTAATCGGTAAATTGACTACACTATTACATCCCTAATCCATAGACAGTCTAGCAGGATGATATGGGTAGAAGCTCTTATTCTTTTTATGGTGTGTGGTCCTCCTGGAAAGAATTTTGAAAAGAGATTAACGTGGCCTCCTTGGATCTGAGCCTTCCTCTCTGAAGAGCTACCAGGCACTAGCCTGGTATTAACATACCACGGGATCTGCTGCTGAGCACACAGATAGATCTGTGGTATTAACAATGATTCTGATGGATGAAGAAAAAAGAAATCTTGAAACCTTTGAACTGAGGATGCTACTGCTTTACAAAGAGTTCCAAACAAAATGAAATGAAACAAACTGATTATTTCATTGAAAGCACAAGGGGGTTGGTGGTCGAGGAAATCTTTCAAGTACAAAACAACCATTATATACCTCAAAGAATGCTTCAAACAATTAGCATGTATATGCATGCACACTATCCTTTACGTTCAGTTTTTATAAAAGTACTGGCAATCAGAGTTGCTTAGGGGGTGATAATTCTGTCTGCAGCAGTTTCTGAGGTTTGAAATTTTGTTGTGGTTCCATATTGAAACCAAACCTTTTGAAGGTTTCCACAAAAACGGAATTGTGTCTAAATGTCTGTTTTCAGATCAAAACCTAAATATTTTGGTTTGGAAAGGTTTTTTGGGTTCAGGGCTCTCTGGGTGACCTTCCAGTTGGAAACCGCACTACTTCAGAGCACACTGCAGAACTACACGGTGGTAGTGTCCACAGGCCAGTGAGTGTGCTGTGAAGTCGCATCCTGTTTTGCCACACGCTAAATGACCTGATTCAGAGTGATCTGGGGTGACAACTATGCTCTATTTCAGGGCCAGCCTTAAGGAAAATAGTTCCCTTGTGAATTTGCATTTTGGTGACCCTGGCCTATGGTCATGATGCCCCCCATTGCCCCAGTCTCCAATGGGCTTCATAGGCTCCCTACTCTCCCTTCCCCCAAACCTCTGTACTGTGCCTCCTCCCCTCCTATTCCCCTCTGTCCCTAACTTCTACACTGCACCCCCTTCACTCCTAGGTCCTTCCCCTCCTGCACCCATGTGGGGAATAAGGATGTTAAGAGGGAGATGATTTGCTAGTCGTGCAGTCGATAAGGGAAGACGTCCTGGCTTATGATGGGTCAGGCGCTACCTCCACTGCAGCTCTGCTGCTTACATGTAGTAAGAACCGGGCAGGCAGTCCAGCTCCTACTACATTTAAACTGCAGAGCTGTAGCAGGGGTAGGCCCCGGACACGGCATGTGCCAGCAGCCCAGCCTAGGCCGGAGCAGCTCCTGTCCCCAGTGGCCTGGGCTGGCTGCGGCAGAGGCAGCTCCGGCAGCAGCCCCTGTCCGTGGGGAGTGGGGGGAAAGGGGAAAGCTGGGACCCCCCTGCAGACAGGGGCAGTTTCCAGAGCAGCCCCTGCCCCTGGCGAACCTGGGCCTGCTGCAGGCAGAGGCTGTTTCACAGTAGCCTCCCCTTGCCACCCTCCCTGCAGTGTGGGCTCATCTTTTTATAAAGACAAGGTGCCATTAGAAAGTTACTCTGGACAATGATTTCAAATAAAGGTTGAACCGCCCTGGTCTGGCATCCTTGGGATCTGACTGATCCTAAACCAGGGAATTTGTCAGATCAGGGCAGGTCAACGCCGATCCCTCTTGCTCCTGGCCGCTGGCTCCTAGGTCAGAAACTCCTCCCTTCTCCATGGGCACTGGGGCTCTGTTCCAATGTTCTCTCTAATCTTTATCCATCCATTTGCAAAATAAATTTTTTATGTGCACGGAGGCTTGTATGAATGTGCACCACCAGCAGAAATCAAAAACCTACTTGTGGGCACTCTGCTAATCAACTGGGCAGCATTTGAATCTCTCCTAAGTGGCCACATGAGTTCACAGGCTTACAGGGAATGCTGCTTTCCTCCCCATTCCTCTGGGCTCTGCTCTTCCCTGGTCCATCAACACTCCTGGCCCCAGCACACTGTTTTTTCCCAGTGAATGATCCAGCCCCGGAGCACCCACTGGGTCACTGATGATGTTGGACTAGGAAAGAGTGCATTAGGGCGGTTGAACCTGTTCTTGATTTTCCACGGGGTGTGGCAACATATTTGGATATTTGTCTAGGTTTACAACAGGCTACATAAAAAGCAGTAGTAAAGTTGGTACAAACTAAAATTTCATAGAATGACTTGTTCATACTGCTCTCTATACACGGGCAGCCATGATGATTTGCATTTGTTCTTTGAAAATTAGTTGCCTCAGGAAATTTTCGTGTTGTAACCTATTAGTGTTTTAGTCAATCTATCATCAACTATGAATGAGTCATCACCAACTGGATGATCATCCTTGTAACTTCATTAATGAATACCCCCTAGCCATCTCCCTGGGCAATAGGCATTGTATAATAGGTCAATACAAGAATTACAAAACCCAATCACAGTCTGTTCCAAATCCAATCTGCAAAGAGCCAAACTTCCCCGTGTTCAGAAGTATTCCAAACAGAAGGAAAAAAGGGTATGACAAATAAATAAGAAAAAGCAAGCACAACGGTTGTAAATATGGAGCTTGTACCAAATGTAGGTTAGAAATCTAAATTTTAATTAAAGTTTAAAATGTGCATCAAAGGGTAGCTAATTGAGAGCCTTAACTAATAGTGGGATCCCTAAAAAGCAGGAAAAAGGTGCCTGCTAATGCACATCTGCATGAGATACAAAGAACCTACATCGGGGGCAGGGCGGGACAATAATTTTTGACAAAGGGGGTCACTCCAAGATTTTGGTAAGTGGCCAAGAGTCACATTTCTCTATGGATGAGGGGTGGGAGGTGGGACAGAGGTTGAGAGCAGAAAAGAGCTTGATGTAGGGGATTGGGATAGGGGAGGAGCTGTGGAATCTGGAAGGGAATGTGGGTGAAGGGCTGTATTCTGACCTGAGGCTGAGATGTAGGAAGGGTACAGAAGATGTGGGCTGTGACCTGGTGCAGAAGGAGTGAGGTGCTAGGTGCGAACTCTGGCCAGGGGGCACATGGCCTAGGCGGCTCCTGGCCAGTGGCCTAGCAGAACCCTCAGGCCGGCTCCCTGCAGCTGCACTTCACACACCACTCAGAGCGGTCCACTACTGGGGCCATGGATGTCTCTGCACAGCATCCCACGGGGCAGGACTCTGCAGGCTGCTTGTGCCCACAAGAATGGCCCAGGCAGCTCTCATTGGCCAATTTCCAGCCAAAGGGAGCTGTAAGGATTGTGCTGGGAGCAGTAGCAACATGCAGAGGGGCCCCCCTCCCACTCACTCATATACTCAAATGTGCACTGTGCAGAGATGCACACTCTAGCCCCTCAGCATGCTACTTTGAGCTGTATGCTGGGCATTGCAGGGATGGAACCTGCCTCAGGGTCCTGATGGGCCATGGGCCATTGGTGGCCCAGAGAATTGTAGTGGGCCGGATCTGAAGCTTTGGCAGGCCGGACTCAGGCTATATTTTACCCATGCCTGACCAACACCCCTATGGGCTCCGGAGTGGTGTTTTCTATAGTAGTATATGGAAAGTAGGGATGTAAAATTCCATTTAATCAGTTAACTTGTTAAATGTTGTGTTTAATCAATTAACTGCCCTGTCCCCTCCCCCACACTGGTTAACAGTGACTGGTAAGCATTACCTGGTAAGGGTGATGCTTACCAGTTAACCATACATATCTCTAGTGGAAAATGGTTTTCTTACAGGTCTAGCTATTTCAGCAGTTACCTTGTAATTATTCAAATATGTGCAACTATTGTTCATATAAAGTTGCGTGAGTAGAGATTTCATGATAATTTTGCCTGCTATGTAGATTTGTTTTTCCTCTTTGTTTAGCCTGTTTGTTAGTACAAAAGATAAAACAACAAATATACTTAGTTATAGTTTCAGGAAATTGTATATTTACATACACAAACCAAATAACTGTGCAAGTGGCATTTTAAGACAGAAAGCCCACTTTTGGATAGGATCATAGAAAATAGAGATAGTGAAGATTTGTTGGCCCTTACAGAAACTCCTGCACATAGTGATATATTCACCAAAAGACCATTAGCATTAATAAATATTAAAAGTGTATATATAAAGAGGAGAATGTCACTTTTATTGGCCCACTTTTTCTATATTTTAAATTTTTAATTGTAGGTAGGTATAGCTCAATTGTGTCTCTTCTATTACTTCCATTATTTTAAGTGTTTTTCTGACTGGGCACTAAGAAGATTCTAAACAATGGGAGTATCAGCATTCATCAGGGAAATCTTTCTGCATGGTGCACTGATTTTTGTTTACGTATTTTAAAAAAAGCAGGTGTCTTTTTATTCCATTTTGAAAACATTGTTGCAAAACTATGTTACACAACATAAGAATTTCTAATACATAAGAAGGGAAAAGGAGGGGTCTGTGTTATTTAGGTCAGCATGCCATGACTCAGTTTTTATTACCTAATGTCTTCAGATACAATATGGATTTAATTGTGGCCTTTCAGTTATTTATGCTGTTTGGTTAGAGACTGCACCATAGACCAAATTTTAGACTGATAGTTTTAGCTCTACATTTGAATCTACAATTACAAAGAATTTTAAAGTGAAGATGACCTATCCAATTTGATTTTGAATCTCCTTACTATGGAAAAAAGATTGAAAGCAATATACTTACTATGGAAAAAAGATTGAAAGCAATATAGTAATGCTATGTACTGTCTGTGCAGTTCCCATAACTTACAAGGGAGGCATTCTAAATATATCAGTATTAGGCTGTCTAGCTAAGTGCCTACAACATTGTTATTAATATTCAGTCTCTTTTATAAGTGGGGTACAAAAAGTAAACCGATTTAAGTGACAGAGTCCATGGCTTTTTTTTTTAAGCCAAACAAAATATGCATGTAAGTGGCTATATGTCAAGCTTCTCTTTAGTATGAATGAATACTTCCAAACTTTAATGTTTATTCACCCAGCTTCCAAAGTAGCTTAGTAATACAGCTGGTCAGCAGAGCTTTACAGATGCTCGTGCTGTTGTTCAGTGGGCATTGAATTTATCTAATAGATATTGCTTATCTCGTTTTAAATGAGACATAAATCTGCAATCGTTGGTGCCCAGTTCTCATGACTTCTACCTAGACTAAGGCTCTGTCCACACTGGCAGAGGTAAAACCCTGGCAGTCACAGCGATGCTCATGGAGTGCAGCAGCCAATATGCTATTGGGTGTGCACACTGTTGAACGCCAGTGCATTAGCGTGACCACACTCATGGCACTTGCAGTGCCTTTTGGAGCATTCTGGGCAGCTGTCCCACCATGCACCTCTTCCTCTTCTGCTGCAGAGGTTTGTAAGACGGGGCCAGGCATCCTAGGTCCTGTCCCAAAGCCCCATGGTGCATTGCTTCACATGTCAGCTACCACTGTGCTTTCATCCACATTTGGCACCATCTTTCTGTGCTGCACGCTCTGCCTTTTCTGTCTGCGGGATCCAGGTGTTGATGAAAATTTTGATTGGTCTCACTAGCACGTCACACATGGCAGTCAAGTTATTCCTGAAGCTTTACAGTGATGAGAAGTCCAAGCAACATTTGTATGACACAAGATTTCTTGTGGCATTCACGGATGTGCTAACCACAGTGGAACATGGCTTTTGTGTTCAGGAAGTAAGTACTGAGTGGTGGGATCGCATCATCATGCAAGACTGGGAGGACGTGCAGTGGCTGCAGAACTTTCAGATGAGGAAACCCACTTTCATGGGACTGTGTCTTGATCTTGCCCTCACCCTGTGGTGCCATGGACACATGAATGAGAGCTGCGTTGCCTGTGGAAAAGCACGTAATCAATGCACTGTGTAAGCTGGCTGCTCCAGACAGCTTTGGTTTGGTCGCCAGTCATTTCAGAGTAGGAAAGTCGACTCAGGTTGATGGAAGTGCGCGGGGCCACAAATCGCATCCTGCCCCAAAAGACCATGACTCTGGGCAACGTGCATGAAAGTGTTGATGGCTTTGCATGGACAGGCTCCCCAAACTGCTGAGGGGTGACAGATGGCACACACCTTCCAGTTCTGGCCCCAGACCACCTAGCATTGGAGTACAGTAATCGCAAAGGGTATTTCTCCATGGTTCTGCAGGCGCTTGTGGATCACTGCACATTTCATGGACATTAGCACAGGCTGGTCCATAAAGGAAGATACCTGTGAGGGAAATGGGAATGCCCAGTGTGATCCTTGGAGACCATGCCTAACCCTTTTTGCCCTGGCTCATGAAACCATACATGGGGAAACTTGACAGAAGCAGGGTGAGCAGGTCAGAGAGAGTGTGCATTTTGGCCATTTGAAGGCCTGTTGGCGAAGTTTGTATGGGAAGCTGGACTTGCCTGATAATATCCCTAAGATTATCACTGCATGCTGTACCCTCCATAATATTTCTGATGGGAAGGGTGATGCACAGCACGTGGAGGCCAAGTTTCAGCACCTCAAGACCAGTGCTATTAGAGGAGCACAGTGCAGGCCTGTAAGGATCAGGGATGTTTTGGGGCAGCAATTTGTTGCAAGAGTCTGTATGGGTGGAGGTTGGGCGGGCAGGTGTTGAGTTCAGTAGGTGTTGCCTACGAACAGAGTGGTGCCCAAATTGTATTTGATGAGGAAGGGGATGCATTGGGAAAAAGTTTTGGGACAACCGGTTCCGGGGGGGAAGCTGGTCACGTCTCTCAGGGTGCCAAGTGCTCCTCTGGCTTTGAGTCCCTCTCCCCCTCAGCACAATTGGCTACAACTTCCTCCTCCTCCTCCTCCTTCTCCTATCTCGGTCCACTGCCAGATGCCCCCTGAAGCCCCAAGGTGTCCACAAGGACCTTTGGAACAGAGGTGGGGTCACCTCCACATATAGCATCCAGCTCTTTGTAGTATCTGCAGGACATGGGCACAGCACTAGAGCGGCAGTTTGCTTCCCATGTCGTGTTGTAGGTGTTTCACAGCTCCTTGCTTTGATCCTATGTTTTTGTGAGTCCCAGTCATGGCCTCTTTTGGTCATGCACCTAGAGATAGATATCGTAATTCCTACGACTGGTGCGCAGATGGGACTGGACAGCCTCCTCTCCCCAAATGCTGATGAAAGCCAGCACCTCAGCATGGCTCCAAGCCAGGGATTTCATGGTGCGTGGAGCAGGCACGGCCAGCTGGAGAGATGCGCTGAGAACACCATGCATCACTGAGCAAACAGGAAGGGAATTCTGCTCTTCTTGCAGAGGTGGTTTGCCTAGAGCGCACTTAGTGCCTTGCCAGTGTGGACACCAGGAAAGTCACAGTGGCTGGGGGCTGATTTGCTCCACAGTAACTTGCCAGTGTAGATGTGACCTGAAGTTGAAGATCTAGGTGTGCTTTGAGGTAGAGATGAGGTGGTGATAATTCTCTTTTAAATA
The DNA here is from genome assembly GCF_052426305.1 of Pelodiscus sinensis. Lineage (NCBI taxonomy): Eukaryota > Metazoa > Chordata > Testudines > Trionychidae > Pelodiscus > Pelodiscus sinensis. The sequence continues at coordinate 55,491,204 of NC_143059.1, read as the reverse complement.
GGGATGTGAAGGAGTAACCCGTTAACCAGTGATGCTTACCTTACTGGGTGATGCTCACCAGTTACTGGTTAAGTGGCACCCAGGAACAACCCCTCACCGGTGGCCAGCAGCCCTAGGGGCTGCTCCAGCTGGGCTGAACCCTCCCTCGCCACCCGCAGAATCCCACTTAATCTGTTAATTAGCCAGTTTAAACAGCATTTTACGTCCCTACTTTGTAATTCAGATTCTTATGTCCCAACTGAGAATTATCGCTCTAGTTCGGTGTGTAATTACTGCAATTTGCTATTGTTGAGTAAACAAATTGCTTTATAAAGCACTTCAGATATGATGGTGATGTGGAGAAGGGGGGAACGTATGAGAAATTGAGGAGGGATGCTGCACATGCTAGCTGGTATAGTGTCTTATGTGTGCAAACTCTTCTGGAATCACGGATGTCTTACCCGCTCATGTTGCTGATCTGTGCCAGAGTCCATGATTAAAGCTAGTATGTTTATTTCCACTGAGCTGCTGTCGCACCTCCGGATGTAATACAAGACCTAACCTAAAAGTCACCAGGCTTCCTGAGGCTTTACTCTTAGTTTAATACTGTAAACAACCAGGGTATGGCTAGACTACATGCCTCTGTTGTCAGAGGCATGTAGATTAGGCTACCCGGCATAGGGAAATGAAGCCGCGATTTAAATAATTGCAGCTTCATTTAAATTAAAATGGCTGCCGCGCTCTGCCGACCAGCTGATGATCAGCTGTTTGTCGATAGATCGGGGCAGTCTAGACGCACCGCGGTCAACAAGGAAGCCTTTGTCGACCGGCGCAGGTATGCATTGTGAAACCAGGTTTACCTGCGCCAGTCAACAAAGGCTTCCTTGTCAACCGCGGAGCATCTAGACTGCCTCGATCTGCCGACAAACAGCTGATCATCAGCTGGTCGGCAGAGCGTGGCAGCCATTTTAATTTAAATGAAGCCACGATTATTTAAATCGCAGCTGCATTTCCCTATGGCGGGTAGCCTATTCTACATGCCTCTGATGACAGAGGCATGTAGTCTAGACATACCCCCAGAGCCTGAGTCTCCTTCCTCCCTCCCCCCCTCGAATCGATCACTTCTAGGGTATTCCTCCCACCACAATGCTTCCCTCTCTTGCTTAAAAAATCATCTACTTCTTGTTCTTCTGCATTGTACTTCGTGATGCCCCTCCATCTGGGTGCTGGGATGAGTCATTGGAATAGCCTGGCATCTCTCACCAGTCTTAGCCTGATAGGCTATCACAGATACCTGTAGTGTTATGAAACCATGTTTTTACTCTCCTTTCTCTGACAGATCAAAGGATTACAACACAAAGGAAATTTTACTGGAAACTCATTTTTACAAATGTATGTGCGTAAAAAGAAAAATTGAAATTAACATGCTTGGTTCTGTTTGGGAAAAAAATCTCACACATATGGAAAAAACCCAAATCATGAAGCTTTGTGTGGTTCCTGTAAGAAAGAGGGGATCCCTGTCTCACAGGTGGACCCTAATGCAGTTCAGTAGTCCCTCTTACAGTCACTACTTCAGGGTGATGTATTCCCTGACCTTTAAATAGTTTTGGGGAAATAGGTCAGAACAACCAAACAATTGTCTATGGATCTTGCACTATGTTAACAGGAAATGCTTTTTTTCCCACTGCAGAGACTTTATTGATGACTAATGTAAAACATACACGGTAACAAATTTAAATACTCACAGTAAGGACAAATAGAGAGGTGGGAGAAGTGCTGCATTGTAGGCTTAGGAGTCTTTTTATTTTTTCTGTTTTATGATTTATTTTTTGTGCCCTTTTTAACAGGTTATCATTGTGAGATTAAAACAGTCACACCGAAGGAAAAACAATTGTATTTCCTTTTCTGCACACAGAGAATATCCGCGATGTTCCCAACACTTGTGTACCAACAAACTTGTCCTGTAACTGCAGCAAGCTGTGATTAAGACACTGAGGTTAAAGCAGTGGTGGCTAAGCTCTTGCCACATGGGGCACAAATAAGATGTTAGTAACATCGTCAAAAGTGCCTTGGTTCCAACTCCCTATTAGAACCAATGGAAGTTGGGCACTTTTTGGAAAATATTTCTAAATGCTGTGCTCACAAGGGGGCCTGAGGCACATAACGTGTTGGTTAAGCTCATACGTCCAGTGTTTAGATGTCAGAGGCATTTATAAAGCCTTAGCTATTGCCCAATCCTACTGCCCGCCACCATCTGCATTTGTTTGGTGGGGATGTGCACAGTCCTGATACCTCTAGCAGCTTGGCACTTCACTTAAACCTAAGCCTAGGGAAGATTCACAGACTAAGAGATCCCTTGCCTATGAAACCTCTCAGACCTGATCGTATAGTTCTCCTAGCATGCCTATCCCAACCAAAGGGCAGCCAGCGGAAGTAGGAGTTGATGATGTTGCACACTGTTCGCCATATACCTAGTGCTTGCAGCACTCTTCTCGGGGATAGAGGAGACCTGGGTTCAAATTTGTCCTCTGTCTGATAGAGCAGAGATTTGGATCCAGCTCTCCCGTCTAAAGGGAAAGTGCTGTAAACACTGGATGGGTCTCTGTCTCCTGTTGAAGCTGTTCTCCTTTGTATGAAATACTTTAGTCATCTGGCTGGAGATTAAGTGATAAGGACTCTAATCCGGTGGATTAGAACATAAGAACGGCCATACTGGGTCAGACTCAAGGTGCATCTAGCTAGGTATCCCTGTCATCCAACAGTGGCCAATGACAGGTGCTCCAGAAGAAATGAACAGAACAGGCAATTGACAGGTGATCCCTCCCCTGTCATCTCTTCCCAAAGGGCACCATTCCTACCCATCCTGGAAAAAAGTTCCATATCCATTCAGAATTTTCCATGGAGCTCTTTGCCCTATGAACTGGCTACGTTGCCAGTAAAACTTTCCCCAAAAGTTAGGGGAATGTCTTTAGGGCAGGGGTCAGACTCAAAACTATAAGTTTGTTTTGTTCCTGTTAAGAAGGTCGAGTGTGTGTGTGTGTGTGTGTGTGGGTGTGTTTAATGCAAGTATTTGGCAATGATTCATCTCCTGCCATTTGAAGAATAAATAACATGTGTCTTCTGCATCCGTTCTCAGGCCAGGAGGACCCGAACAGCCTGCGGCACAAATACAACTTTATTGCAGATGTGGTAGAGAAGATCGCCCCTGCTGTGGTTCATATTGAATTGTTTCGCAAGTAAACAAGTTACCTACTTTTTTATTTCTATTTCAATAGCTCTCAAAGGTTAATATGCTGAAATATAATGAAGCTGTTTTCAAAAGAATATTTATATATTTGTCATGCTTACGTTACATATTATGTTTTGCTTGAAAACTTTGGCACAAATTTTGAATTTGGTAGGACTAATACATGTTCAATAAAATGTTACCTGAGATGCTTAATAAATTATACTAAATGTTTCAAAAATATTTTTAAAAAGTCAAATACTTGTTGGTTGTCTAAGAAAGAAAATAGTAATCACAAATGACTTGTCATGTCTGAACAATCTGAATGGTCTTCAGACTTCATGTTTATTTCTTTCTTTTTCTAGGCTCCCTTTTACAAAAAGGGAGGTTCCTGTAGCTAGTGGTTCAGGCTTTATTGTCTCAGAAGATGGACTAATAGTAACAAATGCCCATGTGGTTACCAATAAACATAGGGTAAAAGTGGAGCTGAAGAATGGTGCAACATATGAAGCCAAAATTAAAGATGTTGATGAAAAAGCAGATATCGCACTAATTAAAATAGACTTTCAGGTGAGTCCAGGCCTTGTAAATGTCTTTTGCTAACTATATTATTTCTAAAAGCCATTGTTAATGTTTATGTTTACAGAAAATATCATTTAATGGTATGGATCATAAAATAGGTGTGATCTGCCAACATGAATATATTTTTAAAAGCTAAATCACAATGATATTGGTAGCTACATTTGTCTGTACAAAAATAATCTGTGTTTTATAAAAATCAAAGGTATTTGAAATATCTGTGGGCCTCCCAAAAAGAATAGTTTACTAAATGGTTAACATATCCAGACTAATATAATCATTAGAGCCATAAGAGGAAGTTTTTTGTCTTATAGCTGGTACACTATTATAGCATGTAGATACAGGCAGTCCCCGGGTTACATGGATCCGACTTACATCGGATCCCTACTTACAAACGGGGTGAGGCAACCCCGCACTAGCTGCTTCCCCCCAGCAGATCAGGGACACGCGAAGCTAGCGCCCCCACCCCAGCAGACCAGGGAGACGCGGAGCGGCTTTTCTCAGCAGACACCTCAGCTTGAGAATAAAGGACTGAGGGAAGTGAGGTGTGGGAGAATAAAACTGAGGTCTAGAGAAATGTTTGGCTAGAGTTTCCCCTACAATATGTACCAGTTCCAACTTACATACAAATTCAACTTAAGAACAAACCTACAGTCCCTATCTTGTACGTAACCTGGGGACTGCCTGTATTGTGAAATTGTCAGTGTTTATAAAACATAATGACAGTGTCATAGGGAACATTCTACGCTCACAACAAATATTAAGAGACAATATTTATACTCGGTACCATGTTTTATAAAATGTTTCTTAAATAATACCCAAATCAAAAGCATTGTTTAAGAGGAATACAGTCACTCTCCCCTTCAATGTAGACTTGTGAATAAAGCAAAGGTAGGCAAGTCCTATACCCTGAATCAAACCCCTATAAACCACAATGCTGTCATAATTGTTCTATCTACTATGTGTGGTGTCCTCCCTCTTATCTGAGCACTTGCAAAGAAAGGAAATTGTAAATCACATTGATGATAAACCATATTCCTCTGATCTGCAAAAATGGTATATCTTGCTGAATTTAAATGTGGCTGGATTCAGATGAGTGTTTGAGATGCTTATCATACTGATTTTATGTATTTGGCTCCCCTTTTGAATGGTCATATATTGGATGTAAGAAGAAAAGCCATATTTAGGAAGAATGTTAATATAAATACAGCAGGCAAGTAAGTATAATCTGAAACACATGACTAAAAAATGTGTAGCTCCTCCAATGTTTTTAGTTCTAATCCATCTCCCTGCAAGGTCTGGGGATTTCAGTCTAGAGTTCATTACAAAATCAGACATTATTCAACTCAGAACTCCTGTCTAATTCATCCTACGAAATGCTACAACTTACGTTGTTAGCCGTGTCATTTAAAGGTTCTTTTTGCTCTTACCAGCAGCATGCCTGCAAAATTTTTACTGGATCTCAAACATTCTTTTCTGTGTCCTTCTGACTCCTATGGGAGGAAATGACTGTGAAATACAAATACAGACATTATTTCACTCCTCCCTTGCAGGTACAGTTTTGCTTCACCTTCATTTGCATGTCCACCAACTTACTCTGAGAAATCTTAATTCCTATTTGTACATTCAAGGGCCTAAGATAAGCAAATGCAATCCTATTCTTTGAAAATAGTGACATAGCAATGGGAAGGAGGTAAGGAGATACTATGGGTGAGAACAGACCCTGTAAACTTGAATGGGGTGGGAGTAGGAGAAGATTACAGGGATCCAGAGGAAAGGAAGCAAGAGAGAATGGAATGAGAATGTAATGGAAAGGCAGGATATATACTATAAAATGGTGAGAAAGGTAGCAGGGCAGGAGTAAGAGAAGAAAGAGATGGTGAGGAAAAGGTGTGGAGAAGATGTTGAGGTAATCAAGTCAGCACCGTGTGGAAGAAGAGCAAAGAGAAGATGTGAGGATGGGCAGACTGGGTTTCCTACATCACAATCTTTCCACTGTCACTACCAAGGATGCCCTATAGCTCTAACTCCTAGATTTCATTCACACTTGTAGATCTAGGTCATGAGATTACAGTAGTTTAGAAAAGAGAAATGCTCAGCTCTGCAGAGCCACACACAATGCTTTAAAGACTTGCTGTGCGGAACAGTGTGGGATAGGCAGTGGCCCGTGGAGAACGAGCTGGCTGGCTGTCCTCATTTCCAGCTGCTTCTACAGCTCCCTAGACTTCACTTGGGAAGGAAGAGCCTGGAAGGCGTAGAAGCAGCTGGAAACAAGGAGAGTGAGAGACGGTCTCACTGCCTGTACTGCTGCTACATAAGAACATAAGTTTATGATCCCTTGGAGTAGATAAATAAGGAAATGGCAGATGAGCCTATATGTTAGCTAAGTGCCTGGGCCTCACCTTTGGAAAGAGAAAAAAGCAATGCCTCATGTACAGTATTCTCCTAAAACATAAAGAGCAATCATTCTAGTTATATACAGCAGGAAGTTAACTTGTTTGGATATCCTGACAGAGGTTATCCATGTGTTTTGTTACACCTTAGTTACAATTCATGGCAAGCCACTTATTTCATCAATTTTATTTTTAAAAAAATGTTTGCACAACCAGTTTGTTCCAGTTAATTTTCTGCAGCTTTCTCCAGCAAAGGTAATTTGCAATTTTACATTCCAAATTCATAGTATGTTACACTGTCCAATGAGGGAACAGTAGCAATATCACATGACTTACATAACCCATTAGTACATTGCACATTTTGAACTTTATATTTGATTATAATATCCCCCTGTTGTTCTGTGATGGTTAACAACAGCTGTACTGGGTCAGACCAAAGATCCATCTAGCCCAGTATCCTGTCTACCGACAGTGGCAAGCACCAAGTGCCCCAGAGGGGGTGGACCGAAGACAATGATCAAGCGATTTGTCTCCTGCCATCCCTCTCCAGCTTCTGACAAACAGAGGCCAAGGACACCATTTATCCCCTGATAAATTGGTTAATTCCATAAGGCACATGGTATTGTCTGGTAATTTAGATAACATGTAGGCTGTGTCTACATTGGCCCCTATTCTGTAATAGGGATGCAAATGTAGCACTTTGGAATAGGCAAATCCGCGGGGGATTTAAATACCCCCCGCGGCATTTGCATTAACATGCTGCCGCTTTTTTCTGGCTTGTAGATAAGCCGGAGAAAAGCGCCAGTCTGGACGCGATCCTCCAGAAAATAAGCTCTTGAAAGTAGGAATAAGAGATCCTCCGGAAAAGAGCTTATTTTCTGGAGGATTGCGTCCAGTCTGGCGCTTTTCTCCGGCTTATCTACAAGCTGGAAAAAAGCGGCAGCCATGTTAATGCAAATGCTGCGGGGGATATTTAAATCCCCCATGGATTTGCCTATTCCAAAGTGCTACATTTGCATCCCTATTACGGAATAGGGGCCAATGTAGACACAGCCGTATAGTATAAGTAGTAACATTGGCAATTTGCAACCTACTTTTTATATTCTAATTTATAACCTCTTTAGGGCAGGAACAGTCTGCACTGTGAGTTGTACAAACACATGGTAAAAGTGAGAATCCAATTCTGACCTATTTTTAGTCCATTTGTATTTGATGGCTATCTAGCTAAAAATTCATTCTTCTGGAGTATTCATGCTAAGAAGCTTGAATGTTCATGGAATATGAAAATAAAAAAGATCACAAATACAAATCAACTCAAAATTTACCTTCAGTCTGAATATTCACTGAACACTTTCATTTATGCACACAACTCTAGTGTTTGTTCATCCTTTTTGCATTTAAATGTCATAACCTTTTAATCCTTAAAAGCATTTTTAAAATCTCAAATTGACTTACTCTATTTAGATTTTAACTGATTTCTTGATTAAAGATTCTGAGATAATGATCCTATAAAATCCTGATGACATGAAAACCTCCATCCAACAATTTTATTTCTGAAGCAGGAGGTAACATTCCTTCCTTTTGATCGATCATTTGAAGAAGACATCAAAGATGAAGAATAAATTCTGTTCTCCCCTAACATGTTAAGGCAGAATCGGAAAGGCATGAAAAGGCATTGCTGGCAGAAACAGATATACCTAAGTATGAGTCCAGATTACTAGTTGATATTCCCAAAATAGTTAAGTTATTGCAGCAGTATGCATGCTATTTTCCTTTGAGCTATGCACTTCTGGCTGAAGACAGACTGCTTGGAGTAATGTGGGCTGGGTTTTTTTTGAGTGGAATAGGAAATTAAATATGATATTAAGCTGTAGGCACTAGTAGACTGTAACTGGTTTCCAGTGGCTGACCTATTTTTCCTACTGAAAAGAACTTTAAGTCAAAGAGAAATAGAAATCTCTTTGGGGGTTTTCTTCTGGCTATTAATTATGTTATGGTCTAGAAAAAAGGAATCTTGCATTAATAAGCATTTCCATGGTCAAGTACATTTAAATTACTAAAGCATTGAAGATAGGAAATTAAATCAGAGCCAATCCTAGAAAAGCCCCAATCAATATATAATATTTGGAAAATAATTCTAAACACGCGATACTCAATGGAGGAGAGAGCTCAAGAAAGCAGTAATGCTGAAAAATGTCAAAGTGGTAACAAACATCTTACTGGATATGACCTTGTGATGTGATAAGGCAAAAAACAAAAACAAAAAAACACCCCAGCAACCAGCGCTGCACTTCTGAGCCTGCATAGCCTGGAGAAGCAATAGTGTCTTTTCTGTGGCACTGGTGAGACTGTATTTGGGCATTCTTACCACAGCAACAAAATGAGTTATGAGTTAGACAGCCAAATTATGTGGAGTATTTAGATAAATATTTATGGTTCGGTTAAATAAAAACTTAAGTTGGATACAGCCGCCTTCAAATATTTGGAAGCTGTAAATGCCAAGAAAGGAGATGCTTTTAGGGTGGTCAAATGGGTAGTAACTGGGATGAGCAAAGCATTGGAAAGTAAGGCTGCAGGACAAGAAGTGTTTCCTAATGACAGGGTTGGTTAGATTGCCTTCCCAGCAAAACCAAACTTGGCAAAGCACTTGTGAATGTCAGATTAATCCTGTGCTCAGTCTGTGTGAGTGAAGGCCAAAACCAGTGGAAGCAAAGAGCATTTTTGCTGCCGGGAGTCAAAACGGAGGAGAGCCCCAGCAGACTCCTTGCCATAAAAGTTCTTTCAGTTGCAAGTTTCCCAACTTGCTACTAAGGATGTGAAAGTATAGTGTTTCCCAATTTTATTTGGCCACAGAAACCTTTTAAACTTGAAAGAATTTTGCAGAACCCCTAATAACGGGCTGAAAAAGTAGACCACAAATAAGTAAGAATAATAATAAGTAAATGCTAAACAAGGTCATGAGATCAACATTTAGTTTAATTGCACATATTTAAAAACAAAAAACACATAATATTAATTTTTGTTTTAAATCATAAAATGTTATTGTAATGTAATTTTCTTGTGGAACCCTTATTTTCACTTCATGGAATCCCGGGGTTTTATGAAACACCATTCAGGAAACACTGGTGTAAACAGTTAACTGATAAGTCTGAATTTATCGGTTAACATTCATGGTTACATGCAGGCTCCCACCCTGATCCAGGAGAGCCAGTTACCATTCCCGTGCTGCTGCCTCTCATAGGGTATGTCTACACTACCCTCCTAATTCGAAATAGGAGGGTAATGTAGGCATACCGCAATTGCAAATGAAGCCCGGGATTTGAATTTCCCGGGCATCATTTGCATTGAATTTCCTGGGCATCATTTGCATCATTCCACGAGGAGTACAGCTAGTTCGGATTAGAAGCCTAATCCGAACTAGCTACTCCGTGCCGCGTGTAGCCGCGCGGCACGGGGTTCGAACTGCCGGCATTTAAAAATGGCGCCAGCCGGCTTTATGCAAATGAAGCCCGGGAAATGCAAATCCCGGGCTTCATTTGCAATTGCGGATGCCTACATTACCCTCCTATTTCGAATTAGGAGGGTAGTGTAGACATACCCATACAGAGGCAGCAGCACAGTGCAGCAGCTGATGTGTGCCAGGAGCCAGCTTAAAAGCCGACTCACGGTGCACACCTGTTCCTGGGGAGCCAGTTGCTGCCCTGCTTTGTGGGTGCGGGTAACCTTCTAACCATTGAGATTTTTAGTGGTTACAAGTTTACCCAATTAACCTGCTAATATTCTAATATCCCTACTTACTACAAATGCGGACAGTGTGGGTGGCTGGGGGTGTGTGCTCTGAGAGCTAACTCCCACTTCCCTCCAACCTAGGAGCACAACATTGGGCCACTCATACCTGTCCTGTAATTGCATCCATGACACAGCTGCATGGGCTTTAGTGCTCTCATTCCTCAGCACCACCCCAGTCATTGGCACGTTTTGGCCCCTAAACTAGGCTGCAATGTTGCATCATCATCAGGAAATGGATAGATTGCATTAAAGGGCTTTCACCTATATTTTCTCTCACGAACTTCATTAGAACCCACTCGCTATGGAAATCAGAACTTTTGCCCTCATTGCTCTTTTTGCTTGGCCTTTGAATCCAATTTCGCTTTTCCTGGAACGCCACAATTTATATCTGTGGTCAGAGGGGATTTGGCCTTCTCTGGGTACACAAATTGGAGGAAGCAGCAAAGCAATTTTTTTTCCTGTTTATGCATAAATATTTTAATAGCGCCTCTGAAAATGAACTAGTTGAGCTTCAGATGGAAGTTACTTTTAAAAACACATGTGGAATAAATCCTTATAATATTCCGTTATGTAGTTCAAAGAAAAATAAGGCTTCCTTGCGGGAATCTACCACTAGGAAACCCTCATGGAGTTCCAGGAAATTTTAAATAACCGACACAAATGAAAGATGTGTTGAACATTGGCAGGACATGAAGTGCTTTCAGGTAGTAGTGTTGGTGATACTTTTTTTTTTTTTTTTTTTTTTTTTTTTTTTAAAGATTTTTGTCGTAATACCTACCATGTAGCAGGCTTATTCCAACATAGGTAGACCATTTTCCTGCAATATTTTTATGAGAATCCTGAAATATGTTCACAGGAGATGGATTTGGGATATGTCTTTTTGACAGTTCTATTGCCAGTAAGGTCCTGATTCTGAGATACATTGAACATATGCAGTTCCTACTCAATTTAATGAGAGTTGAAGCTGCTTTGATTTCTCATGGTCAGAAATAAAAAATAAATACATTCCTCTCTTGGACATTTTAATTTCTTGGACTATAATAAAGAGGAAAACATTTTGATCATATCCACATATTTAATATGTTGAATTCAAAGTGAAAGGTTTTTGTGAAAATAGAACATCTATGTGTATCATGGGATATTTTCATTCTAAGAACCACTATTTGCTAAAACAGAAAAACAAGATGCTCCAATTGCAGGTTTAAAAACCTCCCATAAAGTACATTAGGCTGTTTCACACATAGAATCATAGAATAATAGGACTGGAAGGGACCTCGAGAGGTCATCGAGTCCAGCCCCCCGCCCTCAAGGCAGGACCAAGCTCCGTCTACACCATCCCTGACAGATGTCTATCTAACCTGTTCTTAAATATCTCCAGAGAGGGAGATTCCACCACCTCCCTTGGCAATTTATTCCAATATTTGACCACCCTGACAGTTAGGAATTTTTTCCTAATGTCCAATCTAAACCTCCCCTGCTGCACTTTAAGCCCATTACTCCTTGTCCTGTCCTCAGAAACCAAGAAGAACAAATTTTCTCCTTCCTCCTTCCCACTTTTTTTTTCTACTTTCTTTCCAATTTCAAGTCTCGTCAACATAATTTCTTTGGATTTTGAGCCTGCAGTTGAACTAGTATTGAGGATTAACATACTAGATGCAGCTATGCTCATATTGATTTGATTATATATTTTAGGGATAGCATTGATATTTTGTTAGGTGACATAAATCCCAGTGACCTAGTGAAATGCCACTTTTATCCTTTGTGCAAGCTCATCACATTTTATCTGATGGAGATTTTTTAAAATACGTAAAAAATACTAAAAGTTGTGAAACTATCCCAAATTGGAAGTACTTTGTTTTATTTGGCATTATATCAAGTAATTCATAGATTGTAAAGGACATTTCTCATATAATATGGTAAGGCCTTTATGGGTTTTGGTGTCATTTATTCTGCAAGCTTAATTGCCTTCCATATTTGTAATAGAAAGATAGTTCCCAAGGCTGTCAGTTAAAGATTCTGTGAAAGTTGAAGTCATAGCTGAATTTGTAGACGCAAATATACAAGCATATGTTTCTCTTAAAAAACAAATGAAGGGACTATGAAATGTCTCAGCATGAATCAGAATAAATCAAAATTTTGTCCCATATTCACTGTTTTATGGAACTTCAAAACCACTGTGTGCAGATTCATCAAATTCCTTCTATGAATTTAGCAGATTATAGAACAAAACAGAGATAAAAGGCCACATGCTTTCCCCCACAGAGATGCATTCATATGACTCATCGTTATAGCTCTATCAATTTCACGGCTGTGAAATATGTGTGATGGACCTGAAATGAGCCCTTTTCCTGTGAAATCTGATGTCTCCTTGTTCCTAGGAGCACCCCATTAAAGGGGGCTTCCTACCTCCGACTGGGCAAGGGAAGGATAGGACCTGCCAACTGCTGTAGTACTGGGAGGGGACCAGATGAGAACCACTTCTACCTCCAGGGCCAGCTTTAGGCTGATTCCCCCAAATTAGGCCCCGCGCCTAAGAGGGGAGCCCCGCACCTAAGAGGGCCCCGCTCCCGAGGACACGGTACATGCGCGGCCCCGCACTTCCCTAAGCCGGCCCTGTCTACCTCTTGGAGCTTCCTGCAGTTGCATGAAGTTCTACAGTCAATGCCTTCAGAGTCCAGCACAGAAGTGAGAGTGGCTACGGCCCATGACAAGTTTGAGACTCCCCAATCTCCTTTTGGGTTAAACACTGAAACACTGTGAAATTTCAGTTTAAACAGCTGAAAGTGTGAAAATTACCAATTTTCAAATCCTATGGCTGTGAAATTGGTCATAATGGACTGTGAATTTCATAGGGTCCTACTTATGGTTTAAGTTCTAACAGAAATATCCGTTATGTTTCTGAATGGACTATTATCTCTTATGTTTTTAACCCCTGTGTACTAACCAAATTCTGATTATGGTTACTACAGTCTGTCTCTTAGATTCAGTGGGGAGGGGATTCTTAACTGGCATAATTTGGTGAAACTCCATTGACTAAAGTTGGCATGGCTCCCTAGCTGATTTACACCAGCTGAGGGTTTGGCTGTCAGCAGGGTACAAAGTTTATCATCTCTGTCATAAAGTTACCATTGTGTAGTGTTACTGTGCATAGTTGAACAGCTGCTGAATTCCTCTGGGGGGAGAGAGAGAATTGCATTTCAGTGGTGAGTGAAAGGATTCGTTGGTGAGTGAAAGTAATGGGGTATAAACTCGGTCCTGTAAATCTACTGTGGAACTCACATTCTACACAGTGGGAGTTATGTGCATCGCACAAGTTTGTAGGGTTGAACTTGTAACCTGTAAATCGTGTAGTATTGGGGTGAAAAGTGCTAAGAGATTGTTGCTGGTTGTTTATCCTTTGAGAGTGTGTAATTGTGAATTATGGGTTTAAATGGTTAGGCCTGTGTTAGTTTGCAGACTGTGTACTTGCATTGTTATATTGCTGTGTTAACACAGATTTGCTCAAGGCCACACAGTGAGAGTCTGCAGAGCTGGGATTAGTACTGGAGTGTTTGGATTTAAGCCATGGGCTTTCTTAACTATGTTATGCTGCAAGGCAGATGAGTTAACCCAGGATTTTAATTAATCAGCATGACCTATCTGTAGTTAAATTTGAAGTGATTGTTTCCGTTAGACTGTTTTGTTATGGAAAGGTGATCTACAACCAGCTTGTGTTAGGTAAGAAGAAAAAATGAATTAATTTATGAATTAATTGTTTCATGAGTCCCTGTTAATTTTTACCTCTTTGGTTAAATATGTGTTTATTTTCAAGATGTGAAATACTGCTAGTTGCGACTGTGACTGCTGTTTTTTCCAAAAAAAAAAAAATTAAATCCCCAGGAATGTACCGATAACATACCATAACTTGCTTACAAAATCAGTGGACTATAATATACACATTTATATGCACTGACACCATTAGCTATGGCTTATTTCACATTTGCATAATGCTGTAGGTGTGCCTGCCACTATACTGAGAAATTAAAGATGGGGAGTAACATTGATTTGTAGTGATCTGAAAGTCTTGGGCTCCTAAACCAATTAGGTCATTTGGAAAATTTTACCAAGAATCCTTTGCAGTGTTGGTCCTGATCTTACTGCATTAATGGTTCCTTACCTCCACAGAGCCTCATTAAGGGTAAAAAAATAATTTATGTAAGTGGATGCCACTTCAATAATGTTGACAAATAATAATTAATCAAATTTGTAGTTCCAATTAGCTCAGAATGCTTTCTCTTTAAAATACAAAGCAGTCTTTTCTAGAAACATTTTGTATAGCTTTTCAAAACTGTTTCATAATGTGTGCAGAGGGAGGCATTTTTTTTGTTTTATTTTTTTGTTCTAAGTAAATGAAAGATTAGTCTAACTCTTTCCAGAAGGCATGTTGAATCACATAGATGAGCCACAGCCAGTCCATACAAAGTTAGACTGTTTAACTGATATAGGCCCAGACTTGAAAACTCAGCACAATTAAAAATAATTGCACTAGGCAGTGACTGTTCATAATATGTTTTCATCCCACTGCCAGATTTAATTCTGGCTACAAAAAATTGTACAGGGGGCGTATTTTGTAAATCTCTGAAGTATCAACAGATACATCTTATTTTTACATTTACAAAAGAAAATGTTGTCTATAATTTATTTTCTTTGTTGTTGTTTGGGTTTTTGGGGGTCAGGGTTTCCCCCTCCCCTCATTTAACTATTTTTCAGGAGCCCCTTGTCTAAAAGTACCTTGCATCATGCCACCAAAACTTCATTCTCTAACTGGTTAAATCTGAAGTAGGTTGAAATACAGACATAGGGCAAGTTTATGTGTTTGCAAAAGACGAACGAGGCAGAGGAGGAGGCTGGACACTACCAGAACAGCAGCATCTTGAACTTACATAAAAGTCATAAGCCATATAAGGGAACGTGTTCAGCCAGGGGCACATTCACTTATCGACAGGGAAAAGAGGTAGTAGGACTTTGATCATATCACCAATGAGACAGTAGCCCTCTGAGGCTGCTAGTTCAGCTGATATACAGGGGCGGGCTGGCAATCAAAATAGGCCTGGGAAATGGGTTGAGAATGGTCCACTTTTTCACATCAAAGAATTTTTTTAAAATATACTCTTTGTCCCCCATTAGCCACACTCCTGACCCCTGTTATCCACACCCCTGACTCCCATTAGCTACACCCCCTGACTCCCATTAGCCATGCCTCTGGAGGTAACACTCTCGGGGCAAGATGGACACATGACCAGAAGTAAAAGGTGTCATGTGACCCCTCTAAGGACTTTTCTCACCATCCTTCTACCAACAGGGATTAGTTTGGCCCCCACCAAACCCCCCTCATTCAACTATCCTGCAATTGCTTTAACCCAATGTGTGTGACATTAACTTGGGTGTGGGGAGGCTGGGGGAAGTGTTCCCTCTAAGAGTTTTCTCCCATGAGCAGAATGAATTTTGTGTTGTGCACCAGTACTGAGTTCATGTGGCTTGTTTGGATGTGCCACTGTGGCACCCAAGTTATTAATAAATATTTCAAACCTCTACCTTTTCCCTCTGCTGCCATGTCTCCTCCCCTTGTTCCATCAGCTCCCCTGGTGCCTGCTGGCCCCCAAACCCTCACCCTCCTCTGCTGTCCTGACTCAGACTCCTGCCCTTCTCACTATCCTCAGCCCTCCTGAGACCTGCTCCCCTCCACCAGCCCTTCTCTCCCCCCTGTGCCCATTCCTTGTGGGGCGGTGAACCCTCCCTGCAGAGGCAGGGAGCACCACGCCTCGGGTTTTGTTCTAGCCCCTTCTTAGTGGTAGCAACGACCTAGCCTGGACGATAGGGCCTTTTGCTAGGTAGGTCACTACTTACAGGGTGCTAGAGTAGTCTAGTGAGACTCCACTCTTTCACTCGAGGGGCTCAGTCCTAACGTTGTTGGGCTCTGGGCCTTCCCTCACCTGTCCCCACAGTCCAGTATAGCCGTAGGCCAGGCGGCTGGCTTTAGTCTCTCTGGCCTTTCTTTTGCTCTCTCTCTATCAGCCTCCGGGTGCGTTCCCCATGGTGGTGGTGGGGTAGGGAGACCCAGGCCCACGCACTCTACCAGGTCCCGTACCAGGGCCATCAGACCAGAGGCTGGCAGCTCTGCTGATCTAGTGGGAGTAGTCGCCTTACTCTGTCGACCGTCCCGGGAACTGCTCGCTCTGGGCCACTTCCTACCCCACTAGAGGCTGTGTCTCCTCCTCCACCTCCTGGTGTCGCCTCCGCACCTTTCCGCCACCCGGTGCCTGCTCCCGTTGATTTGTGGCAGTCCCTCCGTCTTTGAGGATCCCGAGACTCTTTTCCCGTTGCTCATGGGTGAGTCCCTTTGTTCAAGGGGAGCTGGCCCCCATTCTGAGGCTTGCTCGCCTCCTCCCTTTCTGGGCCTTCGCTCTCCCTCTGCTCCCAATGCCCTGCGGAGCTCTGGGTTTACTCCTCACCCTCATTGTCCCGCAGGGGGTCCTCCTCCTATGGCGTTCCCCGCCGCCTCCTCTCTCTGGCTCTGCTAGCTGCCCGTTGCCTTTGGGCTTTCCTGGCACTCTCCCTCTCTCCTCCTCTGCTGTCCGTCCGCTGTCTCCAGGACCTGCCGGCCCTCTGCTTCACCCCTGCTCTGCCAGCCGCCCGCCATTTCCAGGCTGACGCTGGCCCCACTTCCTGCGCCTGCCGTCCTCCCCCTTGAGCATGCCGGCGCAGCCTTTAAACTGCCCACCCGGCCAGCTGAGCATGCGCTGCAGCATCTTGGTGTGCCGCGCTGCTCACCCTGGAGCGCGATGTCCCTTTCTTGGAGGAGGTGGGGCGAGGCCGCCCCGTCACCGTTAGGTTCAACAGCTTAACCAATTAAGCAGAATCCCACCACGCGAGGGACCTCTCCAGCCTGGCTGTATTTGCTGCCTCCTAGGAGGGATGTAAAAACCCATTTAATTGGTTAACGGGTTAAACAATTAAAAAGGGGTGGCAGGGGTGAGGGGGAAGGCACTCCAGCCCCAATGGGCTGGAGCAGCCCCCTCCACTGCAGACAAGGGCTGCTGCGGCCAGCCAGTCAGAGCAGTCCCTGTCTGTGGTGTGGGAGGAGGAGGGAAGGGGACAGACGGGCTACTCTGGCCATCTGCTTATAGTAGTCCCTGCCTGTGGCACCCCGCCTAAGCCAGGCCCGCCACAGACAAGGGCTACTCTAACCTCTACCAGTTAACCAGAACTGATAAGCCTCACCTATTAAGGATGAGGTTTACCAATTAACTGGTTAACCATTTGCATCCCTAACTCTCAGCCCCGTTCAGGACCGCTGCTTCTGGCTCCAGCCCATGACACCATGGGCCCAGTGGGGATCAAAGCAGCCCTCTGCTTGCTGTGGGCTGCATGGGTCTGCTACAAGAGCCAGTTAACTGTTACCCTGTAATCATCACCCGGTGAGGGTGATGCTTACCAGGTAACCAGTTAACTTGTTACCCATTCACATCCCTAATGACTATCAGACTATTTATGTGTATTCCTGGCCTTTATTTGGCCCATAGATAGTGCTTGTTTAATTATATTATATTTTCACTTACTAAAAGTGTTTCCGCAAAACGTGATTGGAAAGCAGCTGTTCCCCCTTTGCGGTATTGCCTGTTATGTTGAATACCCAGATGATTCTGTTTAGTCAGCATCTGGTTAAATATTTTCTTGCTGTCTTGAAACTGCAGAAGATGTTTCCATGAAGTATCTTATCCTGTTTCATGGATTTGGCGCTCAGTTTTATTAAAACAATATGCTCATCCCAATAAATCTTTGTTGGTAGAACTGAAATGTAGTTAGATAAAAGGATAAAGTGAGTCAAGCATTAACTGTGAAAGCTGTGACTGCTTTTTTGCATTATAGCATATATAAATCTGATCGCAAATATTTGCTGCAATATATACAGTAATGGAACTGTTTTTGTTTCTTTTACAAATATTTATTAATTTTTTATTACACTAGGTATTTATTACACTGGGAATTTTTCCCTCAGTCCCAAACTATGAAACTATGATGAAAATATTGATGAATGAAGATTTATGAAGCGTCTAACTCCAGAAACCGTCTGAAACCAAATTTCAGAAAGTAACTAATGATTTTTGGGTGTCTCATGTTTTGAGTACTCGTTGCGAAGATATCTAGAAGGGGACTGTTTTTGAAAGTGCTGATCCCTGAAAATCAGGTCTGTTGAGGTGTCTCAGACTGAACCTCACAAAATAAAACATCAAAAACCACAGACCTGTTTTGAAAATGTAGGCTTGTGTGTTTCACCCCTGCTGCTTGAGAACTAGGAAGTGAATCTTAAAATGGATTGAGAAAGGAGGAAGCCTATTTTAAATTTATGCCTAGCATGCAGGTTACTCCTCTCTTCAGGTCTGGGTATGTGAGACTTCTCCAATTTATTTATACTTGGAGTATGACTGTCTGATTTCCCTTTTTCTCATCCTACCCATGAGTGCCATAGCTCCTGCATCATGCTCTTGTAACAAAGTCGGTGTTTTTTAAAGTAGAGTTCAGAGGCCTTTGACCTGTGCACATTTATTTACTGACTCCGCTTTATTCAGTCTTTCCCCAGATGCTAGCCTGTCAGGCACTCAGTCTTATCGCTACTGAATACATTGGAAAACCACTGTGCGTGCCTTCACTGTCTTCATTCTCCACAGCCCCACTTCCATATGTATCAGCTGAGTGGATAGAGCCATTGTCTCCACCTACAGGATGAGGTGTATTACCAGCCATGCCAATTTATTGTTAGTAGTTTACTATGGACTCTGTTGGGCCTGGATTTTGTTCACTGAAAGCAACGAAGAGTGAGATCAACTTTTCAGAAGTGAAATGAGAGCATCTAGTCCAGTCCCCTGGATCGTGGCAAGACTATTCTTTATCGAGACCATTCCTGCCAGGTGTTTGACCTGTTCTTAAAAATCTCCCATGATAGGGATTCCACAACGTCCGTAGGCAATTTAGTCCAGTGGCTAATCACTGATGTCCACCTTATACTTCGCTTGCTGCAATTTAAGCACATTACTTCTGGTCCTATCCTCCAAGGTTAAGCAGAACGAGTTTTCTCCCTCCTCTTTGTAACAACCATAATTACTCAAAAACTCTTATGTCCTCTGTCTTCTCTTTTCCAGACTGAAAACCACATTATTTTCAATTTTCCCTCATAGGTCATGTTTTCTACACCTTTCTCCATTTTTTTTTAACTTTTCCCCCCACAGTTTGTCCCCATCTTTCCTGAAATGTGCTCAGAACAGGACACACATTTTCCAGTTGAGGCCTAATCAGCACAGAGTAGAGCAGAAGAATTACTCCTGTTAATAAATCCCAGAATGATGTTAATTTTTTTTTCAACTGTTGACTCATTTAGCTTGTGGTCTATTATGACTCCTAAATCCCTTTCTGCAGTATTCCATCCTAGATAGTCATTTCCCATTTTCTATAGGTGCAACTGATCATTTTCCCAGTTTGTCTGGATCATTTTGAATTTTAATCCTATCTTCTAAAGCACTTGTAATGCCTCCCAACTTGGTATTGTCTGCTAACTTTATAAGTGTACTCTGTTTGTCATTATCTCAATCATTGATGAAGGTCTTGAATAGGACCAGACCCAGAAATGATCCATGTGGAACCCCACTTGATATTCCCTTCCAGTATGACTGTGAACTATTGATAACTACTCTCTGGAAATGGTTTTCCAACCAGTTACACAGCCACCTTATAATAGGTCCATCTAGGTGGTATTTCCCTAATTTGTTTGAGAAGGTCATGTGAAACAGTTTCAAAGGCCTTTACTAAAGTCAAGATATACCATATATACCACTTCCACCCCCTAGTGGCCCAGATATCTCCTCAATTAGCTCATTGAGTATTCTAGGATGCACTTCAAGTCATCAGGGGTATATCTACACTACAAAGTTAATTTGAACTAACAGACGTTAATTCAAATTAACTTTGATAGGCGCTACACTAGCGCTCCGCTAGTTGGAACTTAATTCGAACTAGTGGAGCGCTTAGTTCGAACTAGGTAAACCTCATTCCACGAGGACTAAGCCTAGTTCGAACTAAGTAGGTGGGAGAGGGGAAGAGAGAGGCTGGGAGAGGGGAGGGCAACTAAAATGATCAGGGGTTGGGAACAGGTCCCATATGAAGAGAGGCTAAAGAGACTGGGACTTTTCAGCTTAGAAAAGAGGAGACGGAGGGGGGACAGGATAGAGGTCTCTAAAAGCAGGAGTTGGGTGGAGACGGTGCATACAGAAAAGTTCTTCATTAGTTCCCATAAAGAAGGACTAGAGGACACCAAAGGAAAGGAATGGGTAGCAGGCTTCAAACTAGTAACAGAAAGTTGTTCTTCACAAAGCAAAGAGTCAACCTGTGGAACTCCTTGCTGCAGGAGGCTGTGAAGGCTACAACTAGAACAGAGTTTAAAGAGAAGTGAGATAAAGTCATGGAGGTTGGGTCCATGGAGTAGTATTAGCCAGGGGGTAGGAGTGGTGTCCCTGCCCAAAGTTTGTGGAAGGCTGGAGAGGGATGGCACGAGACAAATGGCTTGGTCACTGTCTTCGATCCATCCCTTCCAGGGTCCCTAGGGTTGGCTGCTGTCGGCAGACAGGCTACTGGGCTAGATGGACCTTTGGTCTGACCCAGGACGGCCATTGTAAGCTCAGGGCTCAGGGTCGGGGGTCTCAGTGGACCCCCTTGATTCTCTTGCACACCTGCTCCTGGGTGGCCAGGTTGGCAGCTATCCTGCCCAAGCCGGCCACTTTCCTGTGCCTAGTGCGGAGATCGTGGATGAGGTCCACGATGTCCGCACTAGCCCAGGCGGGTGCCTGCCTCTTGCGGTCCCGGGCAAGCTCCCGGGAGCCGCCAGCCTGGTCCCGGGAAGAGGGGGAGGGCTAGGGGGCATCGGGTGGGTGGCTCGATCCATGCCAGGTGCAGGGTCTGCTGGCTGGGTGCTGGCAGGCTTGCACCTGGCACGGGCACCGTAGCCAGCCCGTGCCCCTTTAAGAGGTCCGGGGCCGGGAGGGGGGCAGTAGAGTTTCCCTGGGAAAGCTGGGGAGGGCTAGCCTCCCACTAGTTCGAATTAAGGGTCTACACAGCCCTTAATTTGAACTAGCTAGTTCGAACTAGGCTCAATCCTCGTGGAATGAGGATTACCTAGTTCGAACTAAGCGCTCCGTTAGTTCGAATTAAATTCAAACTAACGGAGCGCTAGTGTAGCACCTATGAAAGTTAGTTCAAACTAATATCCGTTAGTTCGAACTAACTTTGTAGTGTAGACATACCCTCAGAGAGGGAATAAGGTTAAATATGTTCCAGATTTCTTGCATATATGTTTATATACTTTGTGTTTCACTTTTTAGAATTACTAATCAATGCTTTTGTTTTATTACTACATCTATAGTTGTTTTGCTAATTGATTTCAAGAAGCTGTCAAACCCAAGTCCAAATATTTGTCTTGCAGGGCAATGCACGAATACTCACTTATTTTTTAATTGCTTCTCACTTAATGGCTATACAATATGAGGGGGAAAAAAATAAATGTTACCTAAGAAGATATCCCTTAGAATTTAAAGTTTATGGCCATATTGTTCACATAATGATGCAAAATCCCTGGCGATAGCATAGCATCTGTGTATTGATTTTATTTGTTAAGGATTGTCTTGTGGTAATTCTGACCATCATTTATACACAGGGTAAACTGCCAGTCCTGCTACTTGGTCGATCTGCGGACTTGAGGCCTGGAGAATTTGTGGTTGCAATTGGAAGTCCATTTTCACTCCAAAATACAGTGACTACTGGGATTGTTAGTACTACCCAGCGTGGAGGAAAGGAATTGGGGCTTCGGAACTCTGATATGGATTACATTCAGACAGATGCAATTATCAACGTAAGGCACTTCTACAAAGCTGAATAGTTCTGGTTTCATTCCGTTTCTGACTTTTGACTATAATTTCAGCTAGAAGTTTTGTCCACTAGTTTTTCAAAGAAGAGTGGGGAATTGCTGGATTTTTTTTTAAAGGGATTTCTTTTTCAGTGTGAAGTTAGCCAACTGCCATGCTTGTTTTTTTTTAAGTCCCTAAAGGGACAATATCAAATAACTAATCATAGAATATCTGAGCTAACCTGTCTCTCTGTCACCAGGAACTTTTTAAAATTATCCAAGCTTGTGTGTATATGGGTCTGAGGCAAAGTAATATGTTGTTTTATGTCTTCTTACCCTTGTTATCATAGCTCTGGGAGTTAGATTTGTTGGTTAACAGTGTTAGCTGTTAACATCTTCTGTGTTGCTTAAACTTCATTGGCAAAAGAATGAAATCAGTTTTGAAAAAGTTGGAACTATCAAAGGGTGTGGTTAGCAGAGACGTGTATTCTGAGTCTGAGGGGTTACCATTGTGCAGCTATTTTTTAGAAAGTGGAAAATAACTATAGAAATAGTTCAGCATTTCTTTAATATGTCAATTGTGCTTTTAGCAACTTCATACAGATACCAACATGTAATCTGTCGATACATTTATTTTTCAGTATGGGAACTCTGGAGGACCTTTAGTAAACCTGGTAAGGGTTTCTTTTTAATGTTTAACCTGACTGTTTTTGAAAGATATTTTTACACTTATTTTTATTGTTTTACATAGAATACAAACACATAACAGAATAAAACATCTATACATATGTACACAAAATGGAAATAGCACATAAATAACAAAGTTCATCATTCTGAAAGAAATTTGGAAGGCAGTTTGCCAAAGAAAGTGATTCAGTTCTGATGAGAACTTGCTGACTGTTCAGACATGGCAGGGTTCTTACTAATCGCTCATCTGTGTTTATATTGGCCAGTCACATGGTATACTTGAAGTTCCATATTGCAGCTGTGTGCCATTTGCATAGTTTGAAATGAACGTAATGCCCAGTACATTTGCTCATGTCATGCAAAAGGTAATAGTAAAAATACATTTTCAGGTTGAGAAATAATTGCGCTTGTCATAAAGTATGTAAACTCTGTGCAAACTGAAGTTGAGTCCCAAGCTATCCATTTGTATACTCCCTTCATGGTACTTTCATCACAGAGCAGAAAATTGCCACTCTGGATCAGGGAAGGAAGGGGTTAATGCTCTGTTCTCCAGTCAGATGCTGAACTGGCCCAGCCCAACAACTTCCAGTAAACCCAAGGACAGTTTTGTCTGCCGGATACTACCAGACATTTAGGAATAAAATTGTGGCCTAACTCAACCACATTTAGTGTCTCTTGTTCTCTTTCCAGCCTGGCCAGACAGTGTGGCTTGGAGGTCCTCGCTGTGGAAAAGCTACTTAGTCTGCATCAGGACAATTTTGACTTGCAAAATATACAGCAAGACTGAGAATATTACAGTTACGTTTGGCCTAGCACACTGTACAAATCCAGCAGTTGACATTTTAGTATTTCCATGCAAGGGTACAGAGTCCAATAAAGTTACTCATGCAAATAGAGTATCTTACTCCATAAGTGGTGCCACTAAAATAAGCAAATTGAAAATAGTAGGACCAGTTATGCAGTAAGGTGCTGTTTATTTTAAGCATATCACTAGATTCTGTTTTTGGCTATGCTGGTATATAACTGGATTGGATTTTATTGGATTTTAATGTAGTGACTAAATGTACAACATGAAACTTGTATCCGAATGTTTCCCATAAACTTTTCTAATTAAAAAAGGAGTTTAAACCAAGTTTAGTAGCTAATAAGTATTGAAAATTAGCTTCAAATTATTTGGCATATTCCTTATTAATTTTCTTAACTGAATTTTTGCAGAAAATCTTCCCTTGCATTGTTTCTTTGTCATGTTCTTTTATGCTTAATAACATACCTTCCTTATTCCTCCAGGATGGTGAAGTGATTGGAATTAATACTTTAAAAGTTACAGCTGGCATCTCATTTGCAATTCCTTCTGATAAAATTAAAAAGTTCTTAACTGAATCTCATGACAGACAAGCTAAAGGTATTGTATTGCACTATTTAAAAAATAGGCATGTCACTTAGTAGGCAACGAACATAAAAATACTTGGTTCTCTCTGTGTTTAAGATCACCAGCACTTCCGGTAAGAATAATAAGTAAAGGTTTTCTTTTCTCTTTCTAATAGGAAAAGCAGTAACTAAAAAGAAATATATTGGCATTCGAATGATGTCACTCACTCCTAGGTAAATAAAGATAAATTCTTTTCTCTGCCTATAATTTTTTACTTATAAAATGTGGCCATTCCCATAAATTTTTCTTCTGTCACCTTGAAATGGGTTATTGTAATACAGGCAGTCCCCAGGTTACGTACAAGATAGGGACTGTAGGTTTGTACTTAAGTTGAATTTGTACTTAAGTCGGAACTGACATCCAGATTCAGCTGCTGCTGAAACTGACCAGCGGCTGACTACAGGAAGCCAGAGGCAGAGTTTCCTGGAATCAGCTGCTGATCAGTTTCAACAGCAGTTGAATCTGGACGCCTGGGACAGAGCAGCTGGGGCGCTGCCGGGTAGGTGTCCGCAGCGCCGCACCTCAGCGCTGCAGGGACCAACCCGGCAGCACCCCAGGTGCTCTACCCCAGGTGTCCCCAAATCAGCTGCTGCTGAAACTGATCAGCGGCTGATTCCAGGAAGCCCGGGGCAGAGCAACTCTGCCTCGGGCTTCCTGTAGTCAGCTGCTGGTCAGTTTCTGCAGCAGCTGACTTGGGGATGCCTGGGGCAGAGCAGCTGGGGTGCTGCTGGGTTGGTCCAGTAGCACCGCTCCTCCATGCAGACGTGGGCGGCGGGACCGAGACGTGCCGCAGTCCCGCCGCCCGGGTCCTCCGTGGCTTTGCTCCGCGTGGTCTGCATGGTTCCCCCCAGCAGACCAGGGAGACGCGGAGCAGCTTTTCTTGCCCCGGAGGACAAGGGCGGCGGGACCTCGGCATGTCTGGGCGGTCCCGCCGCCCGCATCCTCCGGGGTGAGAAAAGCCGCGTTCGTAAGTGCGAATCCGACATAAGTCGGATCCGCGTAACTCCGGGACTGCCTGTATACCTCACAAGGAGCTACACTTGAATATGTACAAATAATGGCCTGATTTTTTGTTACATCTGTTTTACTCTATCTGTTGTCAGTGGAAGATAGTTGTCTGTATTAAGAAATCTGTATGCTATAAAATAAGTGTAAAGTTTTAAAATATTGTTGAGGCTTCAAGAATATGAACTGAATTGTACCATATGTGATCTCAGTAGGCAGAATGTACCTTCGCGAAGGTTTAAATGACTGAGGTTTTTCAGTCCTGGCAGTTTAGCTTCATTATAAGTTAAATGATCTTGTGTCAAAATTTTAAAAGGGTGTCACTTTTTTTCAGCAAAGCTAAAGAGCTGAAGGAACACCATAAAGACTTTCCAGATGTTGTTTCTGGGGCCTACATTATTGAAGTAATTTCAGATACGCCAGCGGAAGTGTAAGTGAAATGATTTTTTTTTTTTAAGCAGCAACCATCATCTTAATGAATTAATAAAATCCGTTCTTCCCTGTGACCATTTTAAGAGTGTCAGTATCAACCAAACAACTGCCGTCTGTCAGCTTTTATACGAAACAAGTTGGTGGTTTCAGTCCAGTCCTTTGTGGGCAGCCTCCATATCACGAAAAGGATTTCACAATAGAACACTTGTCCCAAATATCAGTAGAGAAGTTAAGCTGTAAGTGGGCATGATGGCTAAGCACCTTTTCTCTTCTAGAGATCATCACAGGGTCAGAACTGGGGACCCATATTGGCTAAGTAGTCTGGAGAAACTTGTGTTGCTGCTGCTTTGGTATTATGTGTTTCATGGTCAGAGGAATTTGGTCATCAGGACTGTCTATCTAGCACCTTACATGCACATTTAATTCTTATGATTTACTTGGTTAATATAAAATACGTAAATAAAAAAAACCTATTTGATAATTCAGGTGAGAGGAGAGAACTTATTCAAGACACAAAATTAGAGATCTTTTAGGAAAAGAGCAAAGGTTATTGTGGAACACATTTCAGGTAAAAGAAATGTGTGCATGAAAGAGATTAGAACAGATTCATGGTGCCACGTGTTTAATAATTTGTATTCAAAGAAGACAAAAGGGCAGGCTGGCAGGCCTCTCTATGCAGCAGAATGAAAACTCTTTGCATGCTTTAACCTTAATCAGTCACGGTTAAGTTTCCAACATTAGTTGCTGGTGCTTTTGGTAACTAACATTTTTGAAAGTTAATACTCATTCAGAGCTCTGATATGTGCCTGCAACCTGATCCTTCCTTTAAACTAGTATAGGCATTATTTAGTTAATTGTACTGTACTGTGGAGTTTGCACTTGCCTTCTTGACATGAGTGGATGGCACTTGGCTGTATTTGGGATGAAAAAGTGAGCCTGCATCTTGAGACCATGCAAAAAAAAAAAAAAAGATGTTTTGTAGTGTGGCAGTGGCAGCAGTTAGCAAGCAGACAGAAGGGAAAGAAGAAAGGTAAAAGATACCTAATATATTAAGGATGCGAGGTCATGTTGAGAATGTGAATGCCTCAGGTGTTGAGAATCACATTGATATTAACCTGTTGGTCATTATTGATGTATATTGCCCCCTTCTTTTCCCCTACTACAGACATCTTTATTGATGACACCTGTGCATACTTTGAACTTTGATTAGGGCTGGGTTTTTTCACTGACATTTTGTATTGTGTGTGATAGATATAGTGTAATTGAGTAGTAACGTAACTGCATGAAATCTTATTGGTTACACGACTTTTTGATAGTCCCTGGGGGCAGGGGCAGCAGCTAGTGCATGTCCATCCCCACTTCCAGGGAGCCCCTTGCCACCCTGCACCATAGCAGAGGTAGCAGTTCGAGGTGGCAGATGGAAGCCGGTCTGCGAGGGGAGCCAGTTTAAAAATCAGCTCTCTGTGCAGTCTGGCTGCCTGCTGCCCTGCACTGCTGCCTCTGTCTTGGTGAGAGCCACATGTCTTGGTAGGAGTCACCATAATCTCTCCTCCTAGGAAAGACAAGTCCATTCACAGATCATTGTCCTGAGTATTGCACCATTAAGTTCCTTGCAAACTACTGATGGCCCTCACTTAGCATGACTAAATTAGTAACACAGGTTTATACTTCATATTTCAGTGATCAAGCATATTCCAGTTACATCATATTCATAAGCATATTTTCATAAAGTAT
Organism: Pelodiscus sinensis; assembly: GCF_052426305.1. Taxonomy (NCBI): domain Eukaryota; kingdom Metazoa; phylum Chordata; order Testudines; family Trionychidae; genus Pelodiscus; species Pelodiscus sinensis. Next base: position 55,464,022 of record NC_143059.1, on the reverse strand, counting down.
ATGGAATGCCCCATTACACAAGATATTCCAAATTGACTTTGATTTTGGTTGCCAAACTAGACACACCATAAAAGAGTATATTCTCAAAAAGTGTTGCGCCATCTGGTCTCTGAAAATAAAGTCCATTTAAGATGATATGATTTCTGGTGCCCTGCTCAATAATCATTGGAAAATCTTAGCTAAGGCATGTAGCTTGAGAGAAGCACTTGGGTAAGACATTTCTCTGTGACTGGAAGAGGCATATGATTACTGTGTGGTTGTGTAAAGATTATGCTAAGAAGCTTGAATCATGTCTGATCTGGTTACTTGGGTTAATATTTCCATGACTTGCAGCCAGAGCCTTGTGCATGACCGAGCAAGCCAATACAGTATGTGCAATATTTCCCTTCCCCACTCCTGTTCCTCAATCCCAACTGCAGGCTTAGCCAGCTCTTGTGTATAAAATATGAAAGGGACTGGGAGCAGGATGTGAAGGATCTGAAGTAAAATGCTTCAGTCTGACTTATTTAGTCCCCATCCATCTACATCTACCGGTTGCTTCTTTATATTGTAAGTTATTTGTTCTGTGCTTGTACAGTATCTGAGATTATAGGATTCTGGTCCATAATTGGTGCTCCTAGCTGGTATTGCAAAACAAATAACAGGTGGAATAAAACTTGCACCCCACTGAATATGCTATAGATCTACATGATATTCTGCTTTAGTTTTGAATCATAGTAGAGCTGCATGTGAGATGTAAATAAGCCATCTAAGCGATGTAGAGACCAGTGTGGGATTCTAAATATATTCTACTAACTGCTAGGGATATTAAATATCGGTTAATTAAATAGTCGTGTAACATCATGAAATTTTATCATTTAGTCGATTAGTCTACAATCCCCGGAGGGCGGGGCTGGCAGCTACGGTATCCTAGGCAGCAGTGTGAAGTGCCAGGTGGCAGCTGGTCCGTGAGAAGAGCCAGTTTAAACACCAGCTCCCCTCATGGACCGGCTGCCTGTTGCCTTGCGCTGCTGCTTCTGATAGAGAGGCAGCAGTGCAGGTGGCAGCAGTGCCTGTCTAGGGGGCGGTCTGAACTCCCAGACCTGACGCAAGCCAGAGCTGAGCTGGGCTTCCTGCCTGACCGGCTCTTAATACACTTGACAAGCAGAGCCGAAACTGTGGAAGGTCCCGGACCCAGCATGAGCCAGGACTGAGTTGGGCCACCTTCCTCCCCGACTCCTAATACACTTTAAATGCAGAGCTGCAGCACGGGTAGGTCCCGGGCCCATCACAAGCCAGGACTGAGCCAGGCTGCTAGGCAGCCTGCTAAAAAATGTACTGGCAGGGAGAGGGGGAGAGGGAAGTGCATGTAGTCTATAGCATTAACCTATAAGCGTTTGCTTATTGGTTAATTGACTACAATATTACATCCCTGCTAATTGCTAGAGGTTCATTACTGGGGAGTGGGATGTGATGTGGATTGAAGAACCTGCCGTCTGTAGCGGTGTACCTGCCCCTGTATACAACATTGCTCAAATGGAATTGCTCTTGCTTTGCATAAGAGAGTGAAAGGTTTGAAGGTTTCCCTGCTGTAATAAAGCTCCCTTGTCTTAATGATCCAGTACATGTTGCCACACAACTTGTCAAATGTGCTGTGTGCGCACGTTGATTCTGTGCATCTCAGATTAGCATCCAGTCCTTTGAAGGTCACTTGTGGTGAATTGTGAGCATTCAGTTCTCTTTTTCAATAGTATTATAAGGAGGATAAAGTAGCAGTTGCGATCACCTGTCCCCTTTTTTTGTGTTTCAGTGGTGGCCTGAAAGAAAATGACGTGATTATAAGCATCAATGGACAGGGAATAATCTCAGCCAGTGATGTGAGTGACATTATTAAAAAGGACAGTACACTGAACATGGTTGTACGCAGGGGCAATGAAGATATTATGATAACAGTGGTTCCTGAAGAAATTGACCCTTAATCAGAAACATGAGCTGGATTTCATGGTTTCTTTTAGCAACAGTGGACTGCTTACATAATGTCTGTGCTGGTACAGGAAACATTAGACTTTTGACCAACGTTCTGCTTGCTCAAAGGGATAGTATTGGCCAACAACACCAATGTAATGTCACAGATACTCCAGATGATGATTTTTTTCCCTTCTGTATTTTATGTATGCAATGTATTCTTTACTGGCTAACACAACTGTTACTGCTTAACCAGTCAACATTTTTTCTCTGTCACTCTTTCAATTGAGACTTAAAACTCATGCACACAATGTGTGTTGTGGTGATCAGGTATAAGTAGGATAGTTGTTCCTTTAACTGGAAAATACCATTGTAATGGGATTGTGGGATAAAAACATGTTTGGAAAAATGTTGGCTTGTAAACGCAAAATCAAAATAATCTTTTCAGACCCATGCAGAGTTTTTACTACTTCAGTCTTTTCCTAGTGTTATTAAAATAATTCTACAGTATCTTTTTTCTGGTGTAATTCATTTGTGTCTTGTTGGATGTTTTACTTTTGAAATGTACCCAGTTTCTTCCTGAATTTATTTCTTGATACACTCATTTCCTCTGTCATTGAGCCAAAACACTTTTTTACATTTCAATGTATTCTTCATTTCTATATACTGTCACCAAAATCTAAACTAAACATCTGAAGGAAACAACATCTAGCATTTGCATTCTGGTTTCTTAGCATGGTCTTTAGTGATAGTGTTCTAGCTATCCTAGAAGGACAGACTTCCAAATATATTTTTTCCACATTTTAAAGTTAAATTTGTAATGCAGGCGGTGTCTGAAACGCTTCTTCAGCAGAGGTTCCTAAACCAAGAGTCACGGACCAATGATGGCTCAGATTTAGCAATATGGTCTTATTTTGCTATCTCTTCTTGTTCCAGATACTATATTTGAACAAAAGATCACTATAATGCCTGGAAAACTTTTCACAATATTTTTTCACGTACACAATTTCTGCTGCTTGTTATGAATAGGAGGTGGATTATGAGACAATATTAAGATGTCGTCTATTGTTCATCATTGTGGTTTATCACCTTTTTGCACCATCCTCTCCCCAATATGTGCAGAGGACTGTTTTGGAATTTTTTTTTTTAATGATCCACACACGTTGAGCTTTCCTTCTGTAAGCATACATACAGCAAAAAAATACACTGAGCATTTGGAGTGGAATGTGTGGTGAGGTTTGCAATGGTCCCTAGTACTTGGGGGATTTAATTATAGTCTGTAGATGGATCTTGAGAGAGTAAAAGGAACCACTGGCCTATGAAAACTGGGTGGAGAATTGTTCTCTCTTTTTTCAGTCAGCAAAGAGATCATTCTGCCCTGCAGTAGTTTGCCATCCTCACTGTAAAGAAATTTCTCTGTAATCCTTGACACCTGGCTAGGTGCAAAATGCTATTTTATACTGGGATCACCCATATTCAGGCAATACGTTTTTACCTTGACTCATCTATTCTTGTTGACCACGCTGTTCTTTGTCTGGACACAGGTCATAGACTTTCCCCAAAATAACACCTATCTCATATCTTTTTAAAACCAAGCCTGGAAGTTTTTCTAAAATTGTCAGTGATGGAGAATTCACCACCATCATTGAAAAGTTGTTCCATGGTTAATTTCTTTAGCTGTTTACTACTTATTTCCAGTCTGAATTTGCCTACCTTCAACTTCTAGAGCAGGTTATTCTTTGCTCTGCTAAATTTGAAGAGTCCATTATCAAATACTTAGTTCCTGTGCAGATACTTACAGACCATTAGATAATAGTCATATCACTTTCTTATCTTTTGCTCCCTTATTTGCTCCTGTATCCATTTCTGGTCTCTCATCATAAGTTCATAGGCCTTTTCTGGCAGACACCAACTATTTCTTCTTTGTATATGCAAAGTGCCTAGCACAACGGGGGCTCCAATTCTGGAGCATCTGGAGCAACACTGCAGATAATTAGATATTTGTACACTTATAGTTCAAGCTTGGACATTGGTTGACCATCAAGGTGTTACTTGGTCCAACCATGGATGAGTATGAGCTATTCACAGTGGACTTTATACAGTGAATTGTGATTTTTCGTGGCCACATTATATACGAAGAACATTAAATTTTAACCATAGAGTTATCCAATGACCAGTGTCCCTAGTCTTGTCAATTTGGGAATATTTCTTCCTCTGCAATTACAACAAGGGAAGCTCTGAAACTCTTAAGTGACACATGTTCCGTCTTTAAGTGGGTGTGTTAATCTTTTCCATTTCAGCCAGCACATGACAAAACAACTGTAAGGAATATCCTGTTACTGCATGAATCCTCATCCTGAAACTGCATCAGCACTTACTACCTTGGATCTTCTTACATGTTAGAATGATAACACAGGTGCAGAGCTCATGTTTGTGTCTGTGTCATAAGCCTGCTCCTTAACATGACCCAACACCCAATTATATCTCTCTTCAACTTGTCAGTCACAGATGGATCACAGATGACTAATCTGGTAGGAATCTGCCTTAATCGTTATCTATGCGAAGCTCATGCTGTACTTTTGCAACTCCCTGGAGCAAAAAGGTGGAAGGAATTTCAGATGGCAGTAACTCCAGCAGGGCTGCATTTTACTCCGCTTCCACTGATAATGAAGAATTACATTGACATTGGTCCCTGGGCTGTATGCCTATTGAAACAATATATGAGAGACTTGCAGGCAGTGTGTGTCCTAGGAAGAGGGGAGTCAGATCATATGGGACCCAGCAAAGATTGAAGCTACTGAGAAAATTCTGTCTTCCTTCCCCACCCCAGCTGTGGCCTTTCCTGCAAAGCATTAGTAAACTTAAAAAAAAAGCAAAACTGAATACAGGTTGCACCTCTAAAATCTGGGACTGTTTGGTCCAGCAACATCCATGGTCCAGAAGGCTGGTCAGGCTCAGGGGCTAGGCTGATCGTGAGGGATGCAACCTTGGTGGTAGCAGGGCCAGTGTGGTGGGGAGCACAGCTCCCTCTGGGGCTGGTGGTGGGGAGCACATCCCCACCCTGGAGCACAGCCATGGTAGCAGTGGGGCAGGCACAGTGGGGAGCACAGCCATGCCTGTCTAGAGGTAGCGGGGAGCTAGCACCCGGGAGCACAGCCTGAACTGGAGCCCAGGAGTGTAGCCTGGGCCGGTAGCGAGAGCAGAGCCCCAGTTGGGGTCAATGTGCTTGGGAGCGTAGCCCTGTCCCTGGGTGGGGGAAGCTCAGGGTTGGGGGTAGTGGGCCTGGGGCAATGGGAAAGGGGCCAGAGTGGGGAGCCTTGACCTTGTTTGGTCCAGAAAACTTCTTGTTCAGGACTGCTCATGCCCCGAGGGTGCCAGACCAGGGAGGTCCCACCTGTAATACCAAAAGAGTTGGCAATTCTCTGTAGCATCTGAATCAGGGACTCCATATAGAACAGTTACCCCACATAATGGGGAACAATTTACAGAGCTGGCAGGGATTTTTCAAGACTTTAAAGGTCCAGATAGAGATCATCGAATCTTGGAAGTGAATGCATGGTTGCACCGATGGTGTCAGAGAGGCGGCTTTGGTTTCTTCGACCATGGGATGCTGTTCTAGGAGCAGGGACTGACGGGATTCACCTAATGAAGAGAGGGAAGGCGCACAAACCTAGCGAGGAGAGCTTTAAGTTAGGTTTGTCGGGGGATGGTGATCTAAGCCCTGAGGTAAGTGGGGGGATTGGGATACTGGGAAGAAATACAAAGAGGAAGAAGCAACAAAGGATGACCCCTGATTCGTATGGAGAAGGTAGGGCAATCTGCTAGTTACCTAAGGTGTCTGTACACGAATGCAAGAAGCCTGGGAAACACACAGGAAGAATTAGAAGCCCTGGCACAGTCAAAGAGCTATGAGGTGATTGGAATAATGGAGACTTGGTGGGATGATTCACATGACTGGAGCACTGTCATGGATGGGTATAAACTGGGAGAAAAGGGGGAGGAGTTGCCCTGTATGTAAGAGAGAAGTATAATTGCTCAGAGCTCCAGTATATAGAAGGAGAAAAGCCTGTTGAGAGTCTTCGGGTTAAGTTTAGAGGTGGGAGCAACAGAGGTGGTGATGTGGTTTGTGTCTGTTACAGACCATCACATCAGGTGGGTGGGGTAGATGAAGCTTTCTTCAGACAACTAAGAGAAGCTTCTAGATCACAGGTCCTGGTTCTCATGGGGGACTTTAATCACCCTGACGTCTGAGAGACCAATACAGCAGTACACAGACAATCCAGAAAGTTTTTGGAGAATATAGGAGACAACTTCCTGGTACAAGTGCTGAGGGAACCAACCAGGGGCAAGGCGCAGCTTGACCTGATGCTTACAAACAGGGAAGAACGAGCAGGGGAAGCAGATATGGGTAGCAACCTGGGCAGCAGTGATCATGAGATGTGGATTTCAGGATTCTGACCGAAGGAAGAAAGGAGAGAAGCATAATACACACCCTGAACTTCAGAAAAGCATGCTTTGACTCCCTCAGAAAACTGATAGGCAGGATCCCCAGGGATGCTAACATGAGGGGGAAAGGAGTCCAGGAGAACTAGAAACATGATTGAAGGCACAGGAACAAACCATCCTGATGCGCAGTAAAAAAAGCAAAGGTGGCCGGCGACCAGCTTGGCTTAGCAGTGAAATCCTTGGTGAACTTAAACCCAAAAGGGAAATTTACAAGAAGTGGAAACTTGGACAGATGACCAGGAAGGAGTATAAATTTATTGCTCAAAAATGCAGAGGTGTAATCAAGACGGTGAAAGCACAATTGGAACTGCAGCTAACAAGGGATGTGAAAGATAACAAGAAAGGTTTCTACAGGCATGTTAGCAATAAAAGGGTGGTCAGGGACGAGGTAGGATCTTTACTGGATAAGGGAGGTAACCTAGTGACAGAAGATGTGGAAAAGCTGAAGTACTCAATGCTTTTTTTGCTTCTGTCTTCACAGACATGGTTAGCTTCCAGACTAGTGCACTAGGCTACACATGGGATGGAGGTGTGCAGCCCTCGGTGGAGAAAGAACAGGCTAAGAACTATTTAGAAAAGCTAGACATACACAAGTCCATGGGTCTGAATTTAATGCATCCGAGGGTACTGAGGGAGTTGGCATATGTCATTGTAGAGCCTTTGGCCATTCTTTGAAAACTTGTGGCACTCAGCAGAGGTCCCAGATGATTGGAAAATGGCAAATGTAGTGTCCATCTTTTAAAAATGGAAGAAGAACAATCCAGAGAAGTATAGACCAGTCAGCCTCACTTCAGTCTTCAGAAATATCATGGAGGGGATCCTCAAAGAATCCATTTTGAAGCACTTGGAAGAGGGGAGTGATCAGGAATAGTCAACATGGATTCACCAAGGGTAAATCATGCCTGACCAACCTCATTAGCTTCTATGATGAGGTAACTGGCTTTGTGGGCATGAGGAAGATGATGGATATGATATACCTGTACTTTAGGAAAGCCTCTGATACGGTCTCCCGCAATACTCTTGCCAGCAAGTTAAGTTTGGATTGGACAAATGGACTGTAAGGTGGCTGGAAAGCTGGCTAGATTGTTGGGCTCAGTGGATACTCATCAATGGCTCGAGGTCTGGCTGGTGGCTGGTTTCAAGTGGAGTGCCCCAAGGATTGGTTCTAGGACTGGTTTTGTTCAACATCTTCATTAATGGCCTGGAAGAGGGGATGGATTGCACCCTCATCAAGTTCACAGAACACCAAACTAGGGGAAGAGGTAGGTACGCTGAAGGGTAGGGATAGGATCCAGAGTGACCTAAATAAATTGGAGGATTGGTCCAAAAGAAATCTCATGAGGTTCAACGAAGACAAGTGCAGAGGTCTGCACTTGGGAAGAAAGAATCCCAAGCATTGTTACAGGCTGGGGGCTGACTGGCTAAGTAGTAGTTCATCAGAAAAGGACCTGGGGATTACTGTGGATGAGAAGCTGGATGTCAACAGTGTGCCCTTGTAGCCATGAAGATTAATTGCATGAGGAGCATTTCCACCAGATCTAGAGAAGTGATTATTCTCCTTTATTTGGCATTGGTGAGGCCACATCTGCAGTATTGTGCCCAGTTCTGGGCCCTCTACTACAGGGAGGTAGTGGATGCACTGGAGAGAGTCCAGCAGAGGGCAACCAAAATGATTAGGGGGCTGGAGCATATGACCAACAAAGAGAGGCTGAGGAATTTGGACATATTTAGTCTGCAGAAGAGGAGAGTGAGGGGGGATTTGATACCACCCTTCAACTTCCTGAAGGGAGGCTCCAGAGAAGATGTTCTCAGTAGTGACGGATGGCAGAACAAGGCGCAATGGTCTCAAGTTACAGTTGGGGAGGTCTAGGTTGGATATTAAGAAGAAGAGCTATTTCACTAGGACAGTGGTGAAGTACTGGAATGAGTTACCTAGAGCAGTGGTGGAATCTCCATCCCTAGAGGTTTTTAAGTCCCAGCTTGACCAAGTCCTGGCTGGGATGATTTAATTAGAGTTGGTCCTGCTTTGGGCAGGGGCTGCACTTGATGACCTCCTGAGATCTCTTCCAGCCCTAGGAGTCTGATTCTATGATAATTCCATTCTGTTACTGGTGGCAATTTTCTACTCTCTTAATATGCAGATCCTTTGACCTGGCCCATCTTGGTTTCTTGCTAGATAATTGTCTCCTGATATTCTTGCCATTATAACAACACCTCTTTGTCTCCCATTTTCAGTTACTATTATGAGATGAGGAGTATCTGTGCATGGAAAGGAAGTTTCCCTTTGCACATGGATTCTAGGAGGGGATAGGGAGGCAGAAAATGCGCCTTATTTCAGTAGCCCCAATGTACTACCACAATCCAATACTGTAATAAAGGTAGTGGCAGCCTATAGCTCCACCTAGTGGCAAATTGTTTGGTCTTTATGTAGCACTCCTTTTTCATCATATTTGCAAAAGCATATTTTATTGATTTTAATCTTGTTCAGGATTGTGATAGCTGTTTGGTTCTTTGTCTAAGAAGTTCAGAAGGAGAAAGTGTTATTGCAATCAAAAAACTTTACAGACCGTTTATAAAATGTTTGAATTAAAGATCTCAGAGGGGAAGCCGTATTAGTCTGTAACTTTAAAAAACCAACCAACCAAACCTCAAAAACCTTGAAAAACATCAATGGTCCAGTAGTACCTTAGAGACTAACAAAAACATATAAATAGTATGAGCTTCTGTGGGCACAACCCACTTCTTCAGATGCGAAATAATGAATTAAAGAGGTTTACATAGTTCCTGTTGCTTTTTCTCCACAAATTATTAATGGTTGTAACTTATTTGTTTGGGGATGATAGCTTGCTACATTTTATATAATTTTAAAATAACAAATCAGCTGCAAATGCTGTTGTGTGTACTGAAGATAACTGAGGCCTGACCTATGCTATAAATTTAGGTCTACGTAAACTGCTTTTTGTCAACCTAATTATCCTCAGATACGTTTGGTGTGCACACAGCATATGCTTATGTATTAGACTGAATTAGTCTGCACAACACAGTGCTGACGAAGGAAGAGAAGTTTAGCACTGTGCTACATACCTCTTCTGACTCTGGAGTACTTACTTCGCTCTAAAGCTGCTGTATTTTAAAAAACATATTTGCAGGTTATGGTTACCTTTGTGGAAAGTAGCATAGCCTAGCGGACAGAGCACTGGACTGAGATTTGGGAATCATATTCCTAGTCCGCTAGCGGGTGACTTGGTGCAAATCACGGCACCTCTCTGTGCCTCTGTTTCCCTATTGGTAAAATTAAGTTAGTGATGACTACCTCCTTTGTAAAGTACATTGTGATCTATGGAAGAAAAGTGCTATATAAGAGCTACGTGTTATTGCTATAATAAGAAGCAACAGTTCACAGATCTAATTATATTTGCTTTTTGGTGGTACTGTGACTTATTCTCCATCAAAGCATTAGCTTAGGCAGGGCCCCATCCTGTATACATCTGTATCTCCTCCGTTTCCAAAAAAGAATGGAAGTTGGGTGAGCTCAGCAGTCCTCTGGTTTGGCCCTGTGTCTGTAGTACTGTACTGAACATATTTATTCATAATCAATGCCTAATGGCCAGTAGGGGGTGAGCTAAGATCATGCAATACAATAGCCTAAATCTCTTCACTTCCAGTGTGTAGAAGAGAGGCGTGATATTTATTCATTGGCTGTACTGTACAAAGGTGTGGGTATGGCATAGGGGCAAATAGGTTACCGACAGATGAGCTAAAAGGCAAGTGTGGAGGGAACTGTAAAAGTAATATAGTAAAGGTAGGGGTTGTTGCGTGGTTGTGTCCATTTTGCTCCTGATGGCATAGAAATATACTTGCATCTCAGCTTTCTGAGACAGCATGTATCATGGAAAATAGGGATGTTAACGTGTAACCGCTTACCCGGTAAGCCTCACAATAGGTGCAATATTCTATTATGTGGGCAACTGCAACTAATCCACTTCTCTGCCCTGGAAACTAACTCTGGCAGAAAATATATTACCGAGGACAAGGAACAACTTGCTCTCAAAGCCACTTTCAAGGGTCACTGCCACTTCTTAGAAGGAGCCCAATTCCTGATCCAAGTCCTGATAAATCACAAGAACCTGGGATACCTTCAGATTATTAGACTCCTTAACCAACAACACCATATTCGCCAGTACCTTATCTTCACTGACTTGGCTTTTGCTGTAACCTGTTGCCCGAGGCTGACAAGTGGGATGGTAGATGTCCTATCCAGAAGAGACAAACATCTCAAATAGCACGTTAGTGACTAGTTGACTACTTGATAAGCTTAGGCTTATCGAATAGTCGAGTCACCACTTGATTAGTCTCTTCCCTCCTTGCTGCCTCTGTATCAGAGGCACCAAGGAGAGGGGAGCGGGAGCTGGTGCTGGAGCTGGTTTAAAAGCCGATTCTGCCCAGCACTGTCTCGGGGGGAGGGAAGGGTAGGGGAGGCAGAGGCACAGCAGGGGAAACAGGGTGGCTTTTGTAAATTTCAAAGACAAAGGTGCAGCGGGATAGTGAGTTCCTCCACTTATTTACTAATCAAGCAGTCAATGGAAATTCCATCGACTACTGGATTAGCTGATTAATTGAAATTTAACATTCTTAACCTCAAATGTGGTAAAAAGGTTTATTCTACAGTACTCAAGTAGTTCAGCTTTAACAAGATAATCAACAGCAATTTGACATCCTCCACCCTCTCCATGATCCCTGATGTACCTTTTGCAATCCAGATCTCCCAGTCCGTGAACAATGCAGTTGTGATGCTGTCTATCAGGTTGCCAGCTCAAATCAGAGCCATAGGTCAATTCACTTGTGGGCTAGTAGGCTTTGGCCAATTTGCTTGTTAGACTAGAACAAGGGGGGATGTTATCACGTTACATTTACATGGAGTATGCTCTGGTAATTATATTTGCTCAAAATTCATGAAAACTAGTGAAATGCTAATGCCATTGTCTTTACTTATCTGTGACTGATTGTTAGCATATCATTTATGTATATCATGTAATTTGATAATCTTAGATTAAAGTCTGTGTTAGTGTTAATAGTTGTATAAACGTCATGAAAACTAATGAAAAATTGTTTGCTGTTGCTCCTCAAAGAAACCTGCTGTATGTTAATGAAGAGGGTTTTTAATGTCAAAGCAGGGGCTCTTAAGGGACAATGGGAATTCACTGACTTTCTGCATTGTTTATTCTTCATCAAAGGAAGGAGCCATGTGGCTGAAGATGCCTGTCAGGTGTCTTTTGTGAGCAGGATTTATATATACTGGCTTAAGGAATGATCCTGCATCTCTGAACAGTTCTGGATTCTAAAAGGGTGAAATGGACAGACACCCAATGGAATTCTGGGTAATCCTAAAGAATTGATGGAAATCTAGGTGAAAGCTACAACTATTATTTTGTACTTACAAACTTTGATTTACCTGTTTAATATATTTTACTTGCTTTAACCTCTCATTCTATTCTTAGCTAATAAACCTTCAGCTATTTAACTAGCAAAATTAGCTTCAGCATTGTCTCTGGTAACATTCAGATTACAAACTGAACCTTGGGTAAATGACTAGCCCTTTGGGATTGGGAATAACCTGTTGTGATTGATATTTGATATAGTGACCAATATCATAAGGTTGTGACTGTGACTCCATGGTAAGGCCAATAAAGTAACTCAGGAGTACACAAATTTGTAACCAGCTTGGTAAAATCTATTGATAGAATATACCACCAGCTTGGAGTGTCTGCCCTGTTTTCTGACTTTCTGTCCTGAGATTAAAAGCTTCAGAGGGGTAGCTGAGTTAGTCTGTCATAGGAGATTGACACACTCAGTTGTGAACCACCAGACAGCTTGATAGCAAGCTCCTGACCTAACTCCAAGTTCTGCCTGCAGAATAATAATCTTTATCACAAGGGTTGTGATTATTTTTCAGAGGGACAACCAAGGTAGTTTCAATTGAAACTATGCCATAATTCAATGCTTTTATGTCATTTTGACTAATTCAAGAATTTGGGCTTGGGATGCCTTTGTTGGCCATGCCTATGCGTGTACATCAAGGCTGACCTCTGTGTCCATAACAAGAACCCATAATAAAGGCAGTTATGTATACTATATATTCAGAGCTTGCAAGTCTTGCAGAAAGAAAAACCTGTGAATACAAATTCTATTGTGCACAATGTTTCCTATTGTGTTCTAATGATTTTTAGTAGTGTGTGTTCAGTGCCATATTTTTGATGTAATGATATTGTTTTAAGAATGATTCATGATTCTTAGTTTATTAATTACTTCTGTGAGAAGTGTTAATTAATTTTCTCTCAGATTTGTCAAATTGGCTAATCCTGGCTCAATGTGTCAGGGATTACCTTTTACTAATCTGCTTGAGAGCTATCAATTACCATGCAATTTATATATTATTAATTTTAGAAAGGCAATCTGATTCAAGGAATTCCCCACTACTAGCTAGAGGAGGTATATGCCGGAAAGAGTTCTGTGCACTCTTATGGCTGGAATAGAGGTATTTACTGCAAACATTGTGACGGACTCATGTGTAGAAACTTCACCAAATAATTTTGATACATAAGATGAAGATGGGCTCTCACCTAAACTTTAGATCCAAACTCTGAGGTGGTTGAAATCTAGAAATGAACTTTGCATCTGAACTCTCTTTCTAGGAATTGGCATACTGGATGAGTTCTATGATATATCTGTGGTCCACTATTCTGTTTCCAGCAAGGGCCAATATCAGATGCTTCAGAGGAAGGTACAAGAAACCCAGCAGTTAGGAATTACATAAGTATGAGAGTTTGGAAACTTCCTGCCCTTAAGAAGTTTACTTCTTGCCTGTAATTGCTGGATGCTGGCTTAGGTTCCTCTAGATCAGGAACATTGAATGTTGGCATTTTGGAATAATAATTCAGTGTAATAAATGGACTCATGAGTTCTTTCAACACTTGTTAAAATTATATATTGCCTGCATCATTGATGGTACTAGCGGGAATTAGTAGATTCATGTGCAGTAAAAAAATCTTTAATCAGATATTTTAATTGCTTGTTGCGTGTTATGGATAATTCCTAACGTGAGTTTAAAAGTAGTAAATTGTTAACCACATTTCAGACAGATATATATTGTATGATGACAGCTTCTACTGTGCTAGCGTGCGAATAACAAGCTCATAGTTCTCACATTCATTTTCTTATGTCATATAAGCTATGAAAGATTAACTAAAGAATTTCATGCTTATTGACTAATGTGAACCTCATTACCCCATAGGAGATCCATTGTATGTGCTGTTCAAATACAGGTCCAGCAGCTGTCTTTGGGTTGCTATTGTAAGTGCTTTGCCCAAGGTGAAGGTGACAGGAATGAAGGGATGGGCAATATCAGAATAACTGAGGGAAAATAATGTTTCTGAAGAGTAATTTTAGGAGGTGTAATTAGATCCCTTTAGTACTACTTAATTGCTGGTATGGTTCTATTGAGTTACATCAGGAATGAATTTGGAGCCACTCGCATATATTAAAACCATTTCTGTATAAAATTTCTTTTACCCCTGGCACGTGGTCACCCACAGTTGCCCGATGCCACTGAATTTTTTAAGCAGGTGGTTTCTTCAATTGTCCCTTATGCCCCAAACTGACAGACTCCCTCCTGTGAAGTGTTCCTGATGCTGGATGTTTCACATTGCCCTTCAGTATTACTTGGCTGCTTTATTTTACTCCTTGGCCTCCTCTCCCCTCTTAAATGTGAGGAAATCCTAGTTCTTCCATGTCCCTCTTTTGCCAGGATTCCAGTGGCAGGAATACTCAGAGATTTAGGTTTTAAAGAAAGGTCTTTTTCTCAAGGTTGAGAATTGATGGTTCTTTCCTATAATCTCACTTTCTCATGACACTTTTTCTACCAGTGCTAGCTCCATTCAGCCACCAACTTTTTCCTTTCAGGGAAAATTGCATCTTTATTTATTTCTATAAATAAAGGCATCCACCTTAATCCTGTAAATGGATCTGAGTGAATCATTATGTGTAGTCTATGAATTCACCAGCATTAACACCTTAACGCTTACAAAGATTTGGCACAAAGTGTCTACTAAATAAACTGGACATAGTCTGGGATGTGTGTTAGAGAGACTATTTCAGACTCAACAACATATGCAGTGCTACAAAATAATAGGTCATCTTTGTAAGACTTGAGACTGAACCATTTAAAAATGATTTGAGGCAGCCTACTTGAATTTACGTAGCATTTAATAAAGCTGCAGACACTATGTGGAGCGACAAGGTGTAGCTCCGCACTGTCCTGGGCAGTTCATGACCTCAACGTTCTTGAAGGAACTGCCCAGTATTCAGTGTGGTTGAGGATGCTCCCTTTCCCCAGAAAATATTGCTGTTGTATTTGCAGTGGGACTTGCCTTTGTGACAAACTGACAGCTACCAGTATCTGTAATACTTCATTATGCTCTGTCCCTTGATTTTTTTTGCATTAGGCTGGATGTAACTGAGTTACCTCCAGTTTGTAGAGCAATGAAACTCCCCAAAAGTATGGAGGATAATTAGGAGCTAAAGAGACTTTGTGATCCAGCTGTGATCCAACTTGCCAGTGTGCCACGACCTCTTCTTTGTTTTTGTCTTTTTTTTTTTTGGTCTTATAACAGTTTTGTTTTTTTTAAAGAAAATTTTCATAGGTGTTCCGCATAAAAAAAATTGTTTGGTGTTCCATGGTCTCAAAAAGTTTAAGAAACACTGCTTTAGAATATGGTAACATAGGGAGAAAACACGCATATATCTGAACATGAAAACTTGCTTACCCAATTGCTTATGGAATCATGTGGATTAATGACTTAAGTGATGGCTGCCAAACATACTGAAAGGAGAGATATTATGGATGAGATTTTTAGAAGCACCTCAAACTTGGGAATCCAGGTCCTATTATTCCTGTTCCTAAATCACATAGGTGCTTTTGAAATCCCATCCTATAGACACAGGCTGTTCCCCTATTTTGCCCATCTCTGTTCTACGTGGTTAGTCTGTTGACTGCTGAAGGGTAGAGAGCAACCTGATCTCTGACAAATGCTGGAAATAGACCGGTGAGTGCAAACCCCCCCCCCCCCCCCAAAACAAAAAAAACAACAACAAACCCCTCAAAACCCACAACAGTGGATGTTCAATACCCCACAGACAGGATACGGATCAAGGCTTGAGGAATGCGCTGTCATTGCCAAGTCATCAGAGCAGTGAAAAAACAGAGGCCAGTGACAGCTGGATATTAACATATTAAGTGAGTTGTGCTAATTTGAAGGAAATCTGGGATAGTTTGTACTATAAATACAAAAATATGCTTAGGTAGAGACAGGCCTGAGCACAGAGACTGTACACTTCAATTGTACATCTAGAGCAAAGGATGTTGCCACTGAAAAGGTGAGAGAATGTGCCAGAACAATAGTGCAAATCAGTATTGAAATTGAGCAACGCATTGTAAATAGAGTGTTGTCGCAGGAAATCCCTGTCAAAAACTGGTAGATCAGGTAGTTCTTAACTCTGCAATATCTTCTAACTTTCCCACGCTACAGAAAGTGTGTGTTACTTCTCAAAGGGTATGTCTACACAGCAACATTATTTTGAAATAACAGCCATTATTTTGAAATAACTTTACTAGCATCTACAGAGCTAACTTTACTAGTGCTTATTTCAAATTTGGTAAACCTCATTCCATGAGGAATAACACCAAATTCGAAATAGCTACATCGAAATAAGCACTTTGTAGACGCTTATTTTGAAATAGGGGGCCTCCAGCCCTTCCCAGGGTGCCCTGGTGGCCACGTTGGGCCAAACCAGGAAAACTCTTCTACTCCCCCCAGCCCTGAAGCCCTTAAAGGGGTAGACTCTGGCCACAGTCCCTGTGCCAGCTGCAAGCCTGCCAGCCCAGAGCCAGCAGTCGCTTCCCCTGGCCCAGCAACCCACTGGCACCCAGCCCTCCACCTCTCCCCAGGAGCAGGATGGCAGCTCCCAGGAACCTGCCAGGGGCTGCAAAAGGCCAGACTCCCAACCCTGAGCTTCTCCTCCCACTTCCTCTCCTTGCCTCCCCCTTCCAGCTCTCTCCTCCCAGGTTTACCCCTCCCCTCTCCCACCCTCATTTCCCCCCCCCAGTTATGTTCAATAAACAGAGTTTGTTTTTGGCAACACACATGTGTTTATTTTACATCAGGAAGGGGGGTTAAGGAGGGGAAAGTGGAAGGATGTGAGTGGAATAAGGCACAAGGCCCCAGGGCATGCGAAGGAGACGTCGCTCCTCCTCCGTCTGGAAGCTCTCCCGCAGGGCCTCCCGGCTACTGACAGCCCCCCGCCACTGGGCCTCCTGGTTGTCAGCTGTATGGGGCTGCGCGTACAGGCCAGCCAAGTGGTTGGCTCTGCCATCCAGGCTGGCAGGAAAGCCTCCCTCTTCTACTTGCACAAATTGTGCAGCACACAGCACGCTGCCACCACATGTGGAATATTCCGCTCGGAGAGGTCCAGGCGGGGGAGGAGGCATTTAAATTGGCCCTTCAGCCAGTCGAAGGCACCTTTCACCACAATACGGGCCCTGCTGAGCCTGGCATTAAAGGCCTGCCAGGAGGGGGTGAGGTGTCCCGTGTAGGGCTTCATGAGCCAGGGCTGTAGTGGGTAGGCCGCATCCCCCACCAGGCACATAGGCATGTCCACATCCCCAACCCTGATGTGGCAGTTGGGGAAGAAAGTCCTGGTTTGCAGCCTCTGGCATACGGAGGAGTTGTGGTATACCCACGCGTTGTGTGCTTTGCCAGACCAGCCCACGTTAATGTCCAGGAAGCAGCCCCGGTGGTCAGACACAGCCTGCAGGATGACCGAGAAGTATCCCTTCTGGTATATGTACAGAGAGGCCTGGTGGTCTGGGGCACGGATGGGGATGTGCGTCCCATCGATTGCCCCCCCCCCCCCCCCCGCAGTTGGGGAAGCCCAGGGCACCAAAGCCCTCAATGACCATGTCCACATCAGTGAGGCGGTTGACTCTGCAGAGCAACACTCTATTCATGGCCTTGACCACATATAGAGGGACACAGAAACTACAGAGAGTCACTGGGGTGCCAGGGTGGCTGACAGTGCGCCTTCCCCACCACTGACCTGCACCCCCTTCCCAAGAGCAACCCCCCCCCCTGCAATCCTGGCCACCGCGGATAGGGCGTAGTGTGGCTGGGATAAAACAAACCTTCTCAGGGAGGGGACTTGCACCACCTCCCCCCCTATTCCCTGGATCTCCCCATGCCAAACTGGTTTGCCACGGATATGTAGCTATCTGGTGTTGAAAGCTTCCAGACGGTGATGGCCACACGCTTGTGGAGGGGAATGGTGGGCCTGATGTGTGTGTGTCCCATCACTGCAAAGCAGGGGTGAGCCACTCACAGAGCTCAAGAAAGGTGTACTTCTTCATCCTGAAGGTCTCCCCAGTGCTCCAGGACGATGTGGTCCCACTAGTCACTGCTGGTGTCCAGACGCCAGATGCGGCAGGGCATGCTGGCATCCAGGCACTGCTGCTGCTCCTCTCCAGCCCCCAGGAGGGTCCAGAACAGGGCCTGGGGGTCGGGCTGCAGCAGATGCTGTGAGGCAGACTCTAGCAATTGCTGCCAGGCTTGCAGCAAGACATCCAAAATGAGCACCAGAGTGCCCAGGGGCAGCTCCGGCTCAATGGCACCAAGTGCTGTGGTGTCCTGAGTCAGAGCAATCAAAGCAGGCAGAGACAAAAATGCTTTGCTGTCCCTCATCGAGATAGGCAAGCAAGCAGGAAAAGCTGAGAACCGGCTGTCCGGTGGGTGGTCCCTTTAAGCACAAGCCTCAGATAGCTTCAGGCAGCAGCCACACAAAGTAATTACTGACCTGATGCCCTGCTGGAACCGGTTTCAGCTGGCCTTAAATGTGATTCAGCGTCCAATCAGTGTGGATGTGCTATTTCAAAATAGCAAAATGCTATTTCGAAATGCATTTTGTGTGTAGATGCATTATTTCAAAATATCTTATTTCAAATTAACTATTTCAAAATAAGATATTTTGAAATAACACTGTAGTGTAGACCTACCCTTAGGGTATGTCTATACTTGCACCCTAGTTTGAACTAGGGATGCAAATGCAGGAATTCGAAACAGTCAATGAACCGGGGATTTAAATATCCTGTGCTTCATTAGCATGATCTCGCCGGCACGTTAATCGAATGCCAGCTGTTTCGAAAGTGAAAGTGCACGCCTGGATGAGTTAGTTCTAACCAAACTCCTTGGTACGAACTAACATTACTCCTCATTTTTGGTTTGATTCGATTTTGGTTTGATTTTTGGTTTTGGGGTTTGGTGCATCTTAGAACAGAGATGAATTTCATCTCAGGTAGGAAGATGATCCCCAAAACCTCTAGATCCTTGATACACATGCCAAATAAACCAGAGAACCCCCACTACTGGTGATGAAGAGAGCTATTCAATCACTTCTCCTTGTTGGTGCAGGATTGTTCTTCACAGTACATTGTCTCATCTTATATCCCAAATAGTGTAAAATGTCTGAGGATGTAAAATGCAGGGGCGGATATACGGCAGGGCGAACGGGGCGGCCGCCCCGCGCATGCACCGTGGCGCCACCGTGCATGCGCATGGTGTCATGGCGCATGTTCCATGACAAAGGGGGGCCCTGTGGAGTTATGCTGCCCACGGCTCCACAAAACAGTCATCTGCCCCTGGTAAAATGTCTCAAGTTTCAGCACTTCCCCGGGAAACTATTCTGGAGCCAAATGCATCTCAGCATCAGGAAGATTTTTCTGATGTTCAACCTAATTTTTGCCTTCCTTAATTCCATTTCATAACTGTTCTCTGTGCACGGTAGAATAGTCTCTTGGGTAAGGCAGTGCTGGAATTTGTCCCCATGTGTCTCAACTAATGAAACAGATCTGTTTCCTATTCTTTCCTCTCCTATTAATTACACCGTCTTGGCCAAGTAATTCTGTCAGTTTGTTGTAAAGTGATTTATTTCCATACTTTCATACAATGGTGCAAAGGTGTGAGATGTGACGTTCAAAAATAAATTAACTTCAAATTCAGCTTGCTTATGCCAGTGTGAAGTTGATCAGTTTAATCAAGAATATAATCTCCCTGACACCGTAAGAGTTCATTCGTTATTCCAGGACCAGTCTCCTAGCCTGAGTTCGTGATGAGGAACCTGTTCATGTGAGAGATGATCTGTCCGTTTTGGAAAATCAGTGCACAGTATATCCAAAATGAAAATAATTCCTAAGGATCATTGCTTCTTTGTCAGTGCCTTCACTTTGCACTTCCTCTTGCTGCCCTTGACAACTTTCTCCCTCCCTTTCTGCATGGCAGATTTTTAGCAGATCACTGTCTTTCATCTCCAAGAGTCTTGAAAACAACTCTGGTGCCAAAGTTGCGACTGAGCAGTCCCATTTCACAGCTTTGAGACTGGCTATTGTGTTTGATGGGATGATCCACACCTCGGTCATTTTTTTTAACCTGTGCAGCCTAGTTTCTTTTGGTCTAGCTGTATGTATTCAAGCAGGATAATATCACACTGAAACGTTTGGGGTGGGGAGCAATGATATTTATAAAAATGTTGCAATACTCTCATTCAGCTCCTCCCATGTTCTTTCATTTAGCAATTTTGGCATAACATAGACTCATAGACTTTAAGGTCAGAAGGGACCATTATGATCATCTAGTCTGACCCCTGCACAGTGCAGGCCACAGAATCTCATCCACCCCTCCTAGAATAATCCTCTCACCTATATCTCAGATATTGAAGCCTTCAAATACTTTGAAGACCCCAAGATGCAGCGAATCCTCCAGCTGTGATCTGTACCCCATGCTACAGAGGAAGGCGAAAAACCTTCAGGGCCTCTGCCAATCTACCCTGGAGGAAAATTCCTTCCCGACCCCAAATATGGCGATCAGCTAAACCCTGAGCATGTGGGCAAGACTCACCAGCCAGACACCCAGAAAGTTCTCTATAGTAACTCCTATCATCCCTCCATTGACCTATTTCCCACTGATAATGAATGGTCAGTTAGTTACCAAGATCATGTTATCTCATCAAACCATCCCCTTCATAAACCTATATAGTTTAATCTTGAAGCCAGATAGATCTTTTGCCCCCACTACTTCCCTTGGAAGGCCGTTCCAGAACCTCACTCCTCTAATGGTTAGAAACCTTCGTCTAATCTCAAATCTAAACTTCCTACTAGCCAGCTTATATCCATTTGTTCTTGTGTCCACATTGGTATTAAGCTTAAATAATTCCTCTCCCTCCCTGGTATTTATCCCTCTAATATATTTAAAGAGTGCAATCATGTCCCCCCTCAGCCTTCTTTTGGTTAAGGTAAACAAGCCAACCTCCTTAAGTCTCCTTTCATAAAACAGGTTTTCCATTCCTCGGATCATCCCAGTGGCCCTTCTTTGTACCTGTTCCAGTTTGAATTCATCCTTCTTAAACATCAAGATCATGGGGTCACACAATATCTTTAAAAGAAAATCTGGGAGTTCCAGGTATAGTTCCCTGCTTTGCGATCGGCTTGATGTGACCTAAAGTCATTTGGCCTCTTTGTGCCACAGAAGGTATGCCAATACTGGGGATGGCCCTTGTTCTTTTTCCTCACCTGAGCCTAGGGACAGGTCTATACAGGGGCTATGTCTATCCTGCTTTCTTCCACAAAAGCTTATGCAAATGAAGTGCAAAGCAGAATATCGCTGTGTTTCATTTGCATAATTAATTAGAAGCTGTTTTTGTGCAAGAGGCTTTTGTACAAAAAGGAGCTGTGTAGACGGCTCTTTTTTGCGCAAAACCCCCCTCTTGCGCAAGAGCCATTGTTGTTCATTTTTTCAGAAACAAAAATGATTAGGAGTATGGAACAGCTGCCATATGAGGAGATATTAATAAGTCTGTGACTTTTCAGCTTAGAAAAGGGAAGACTAAGGGGGGATATAATCATGGCTGGAGTGGAAAAAGTAAACAAGAAAAATTTACTCACTACCATATCATAAGAACTACGGAACACCAAATGAAATTAATAGGCAGCACATTTAAAACAAACAAAAGAAGTATTTCTTCTCACAATGCACAGTCAACCTGTGGAACTCCTTGCCAGAGGATGCTATGAAGGCCAGGTCTTTAGCAGGCTTAAAAAAGAGCTAAATAAATTCATCAAGGTGAGATTCATCAATGGCTATTAGCAGGATCAGCAGGAATGGTGTCCCTAGCTTCTGTTTGGTAGAAGCTGGGAATGGGTAACAGGGGATGGATGGATCACTTGATGATTACCTGTTCGGTTCATTCCCTCTGAAGCATCTGGCATTGGTCACTGTCAGAAGACAGAATACTGGGCTAGATGGACCTTTGGTCTGACCCAATATGGCCGTTCTTATGCAAGTTTCTTCCACACCACTCTAGAGAGGATGGAGCAGAGTCATAAGACAAAAGGAAGAGCAGGACTGAATAGCAGGCAGATGCTCAAAGGTTTTGGAGAGACAAGAGACCCATGGGATCACATGAAAACTCCCCATATTTGTCTTTGCTCGTGTGACCCTGAGGGAAAGATCTGTATCTGTGGCTACATATGTCTGATATAGTGGTGCTTGTCACTGTTTTATGACTAACGTATGACATGTGATTATGGGGAAGGCTTACAGTGTGAGGGTCTGATGGGAGAAATCAAAGGAGACAATAATTAATAATCCATTTAAGGAGAGTGGACTCCCCTACAAGACAGTGTAAGTATTCCTGCTCTACTCTTTTCTCTAAGGGAGAGATGTAGAGATGTGGGGATATAGGCCTGGCACTTGAAAGTGGAAAAGACAGTCCCAATAGGGAACCTATCCAGGAACTGTGAAACAAGCATTGTGGCAACAGAGGAGCGAGAAACTTGAAAAAAGTTTGTCACTACTACCTGAAAGCTTTCAGTATTAGTGTGTGTTTTCTAACCTTTCAGCACTAGGTTCAGTTTCAATTCTGGGTCTACCACTGTGTGTATGCATGTGTATTCAGTATCTTGAAAACCTTGGCCGACTGCCATATGGGCTCTGGGAAGCTGTACTGTAATAAAGTACGAAAAGAAGAGCACTAAACCACTGTTTATACAACTCACTGATTTATTGTTATAGTGAACATTTATGACTTCATTTATCTTTTAAACTCTTGTTCAGGATAGGCTCTCCACTGTTTTTCTGTGGCAGCACGTTTGGCTGCTCATCTTGCTATAGTAAGCAATTTTTATTTGCTATCATCATTTTGTTGCCTTTGGTGTCGTACTTTTGTGAAAAAAATTAATCCATTTCTGGGTAGTTACCTTTGTGCAGAGGACATGTTTATTGTAGTCCCCATCACAATGCGTAAAGTAACTGAGGGATTTAGAAAAAGCGGTGGCAAGTCTGACTCATATGAACTAACCAGTCCTACTCCCCAAACTCAGAACTACCTTAACAGAACTGTATGGAAGTTTTAGACAACCAGTTAATTAAAATATACACACATTTTTCTCATCATGATTCTGGACAGGAGTGGAACTGGGATTGTATGCAAATTGCATGTTTAGATGTGTATTTTGCTGGGATTGAGTTGGGTTTGTGAGACTGTTTCAGTGATCCAGATCTCCTGGAATTTTGATGAAATTGAGAGAAGCCCCCACTTGCAACAGAGCTGTCTGAGATACTGAGCCATTGTGAGCACAGCACTTCAATGCTTCATATAGCCCCACTTACATTGGTACCTTCTTTCAATTGGCCACTTTTCATCTGACCAGTTGAGAATAGAAATTACATCCATCCAAAAGCAGAAGGCATGAGGCTTGACGACATGGCCAAGGGCATGAGCATGAAGAAGACATGGAGGAATGACTCCAATTCTCTTTGGAGCAGGTATTCCATGACCACCTTGACAGAGTCGCTTGTAGCCAACTAGCAGATGTTTGAGATGGTAAGAGGGAGAGAGAGATTTTAAAACTGTCTGGTAGTAGAGGTAGAAGAGAGAGTGTGATAGAAATATGGGTACAGTGGAGGAGGGAGGAGAATGAAGGGGTAAGCATGGAACTGGGGAGAGTTGCTCCTAATTAGTTTGCTCTAAAAGTTCAAGCACAGAAAGGCTTGACAGGATCTCTTGGCTTTCCAAAAGTGAATATAGGTTATATGTATTGTGAATGTGTATTACTATTATGTAGGTCTATTATTTTCCACATCTAAATAATATGACATATCAGTATTTGTGCAGATACCACATAAAATTGTGCAAGGAACCTTCTAGGAGTGAAGAACATTGGGGTAGGTGGTTTTTTGTTTTGTTTTGTTAAACATGATAAACAATATCTTCCAAGAAAGTTAGCAATGGTTTGAAAGAGCGAGTGCTTAAGGAAATTTCCAACAAATCTATAAAATTATATTTCTGGTTTTCCCTAGATTTATGGTAACAAATCAGCTGCTGGATTAGAATGATGTTGTGTTTGAACCTTTACAAGAATTTAGTTTGATTAAGTGAAAGGATGTACTGAAAAAAAAGGCAAATGACCTTAATGGTCAATAGCACCCCATGTTAGATGTCGTGTGTATGTATCTCAGGCACAATATCTTTGAAAACTTCACGAAAGACATTATTATCCGAGCTGTTTGATCTGCCAGTCTGAGCCTGCTGATGGGAAGCTGGAAATAAGTGGCAAGCTTGCAAGAAAAACCTGCTATTTGACATTTCTGGCTAATTAAACTGATTGAAGAGGTTCAAACACAGTTCATATAAATAGTGATTGTGTATTTGAGCCAGCAAATGTTGGAGCATTTGAAATTTGCCCATTGTTCAGTCTGTTCTAAACTCTTCTCTGCCAGCTGCAACATTTGAAATCATGTTTCACAAATGTTTTTTTCAGACAGATTTGTTTTTCTATTGCTCTGTTCATTCCTGTTGATCCTTTATCTCTCCTGTTGAAACTCAGGGTTTCATTTTATTGTTACACAGAGTGTGAAGAGCTTGTAAGGAACGACTAGGGAACATGGATCAGAGTTCACATTGCACGCTCTCACAGTACCCAGTCTAATCCGGGGCTGCTAATGATCCAAGCAGTGGATGAATTCTGGGGCTGTGCCACCTGAGGCATGCTGAGCATACACTAATGTAAACCTCTGCCAGGTAGAATCAGCAGCAATCAGGGCTGGGCTCGTATTGTTGAAAAAGAACCCCTGGATATAACACAGGACTGGCTCAAGCCTCCATCCAGTAACCTGGGGAAAGGACACACCACCCCTGAGCACCACATCCCCACTCGCAAGCACAGAGTCTGAGGGTAGAAACAAAACTTTGAAGGAAAGAAAGGAAGTCACCTGACATTATTTAGAGGAAATGCTACATAAAGCTGTCAGCAGCCTCAGAGTGTGTGGGGGCAGTGCCTTGTGCCTCATGGTCCTCAGTTCTGCAACCAAAAGTCCCTTTCTGTTTCCTCACCCTCAGTCTGGACCCAAGGTTCAGAGGCACATCTGTGTGAGTTCACCTCCCACCTGCGGAAAAAGATACTTTGCATGCTCCACCATCTGAGCAGTAGTTCTGGCTGTCTGCCCCACCAGTCTGGTGTCAGTCACTGAGCTGTCACCTGCCTCTGCTGTCACCTCTGCACATCAGTTTCTTAGCCTTGGTCTACCCTTCGGCGTTATTCTTAAATAACTCCCCTTATTGCAAAATAACAAGCAGAGCATCCACGCTGCCACGCTTGTTACAGTAAAACTCCAATAGTCCAGTATCCAATAGTCCGGCACTCCTGATAGTCCGGCATCAAAATGGCAAGAGCCTAGTGAGTGAGCTCCGGCAAAAAACGAATCACAAGGCAACAGCGGCAGCAGCTGAACCAAGCAAAAAGGGTAAAAAAAGGTTTAAAAAACTAAAACATCACAGTATACTGTATACAGTATGTACAATAAAAAGGGTTAAGAACACTTTATATACAGTATATAATGTATACAGTATATATATATAACCATCTTATAGTACCTCCTGATAGTCCGGCATATCCGATAATCTGGCACCACCTAGGTCCCAAAGGTTCCGGATTATCGGAAGTCTACTGTATTTCAAAGTCAGGGGCTGGTTATTTTGAAATAACTCCTGCTTTTCTTGGGGAATAAGCTTATTTTGAATTAGTTATTTCAGGAGTTATTATTTCCAAATAATGCCCTAGTCTCGACATGCCCTTACTATTTTTCAGCTCTGCTGGCTGGTCAGGAACACCGCACCATCCCAAGTGATCTCAGCTCTCATTTGAGCACTTTAACCTAATAGGCTTTGAATTAAAGCTATTAAGCCATTCAACAGTGGGGAGGAACAGGTTAAAGCAGTCTGGGGACTTTCCCTAAAGGTCCACACCCCTGGCTGGGACACCAGTCCCCACCCCTCTTATATTCACAGGGCATTCAAGCTCCTTGCGTATTGAGGCCCTTTCATCAATAGGTTCCCCCTCATTTGGACAGGTTAAGCATAATTCAGCTCCCCTTCATTCACACCATAATGACGCAATATGGTAACAGCATTTCAGTAGCCCTAAATTCAGTACTAAAGTGATTTGTAACCCAGCACTACCCAAAGTTGATTACTTTGAGCAACAGCTCCCTGTCCACTGGATAGCTAATCAGAATAGGGGTGTTCATGCAAATACAGTTTGCTCCTGAAGTCTCTTACCCCTGCAACAGTGAGCAGTCAGGGGAGAATGTGTTCAGATGCATTCGCTGAGAAGGAATCATTTATATTGGGGGTGCAGTGAAATGTCTCAGGACCAGACCAAACCCATTCTATTTTGGAAGATGCCCTTTTACTGCAATGAACGTCCCATGTTTCTGATTTTGTTATCTTTGTATATTATTTTGGTAAATAAACCGTATAATACCCAGATGTGCTTGGATTCCCACACCTAGCAAAAGCCATGTAGCTCACAGGACTCTGGCCTGCGGGCCAGCTGAGTTCTCATGCAGACGTATGGGCTGTAGGCACATAGCAACTATTTCTCTACAGTGGTTCCTCTTAGCCATCAGGGACTGGTATGACATCAGATTCCCTCTTGCTGCTCTCCCTATTGGATCTAAGCCAGTTTGTAGCCCAAAGGAAAGGGCTACAAACTGAAGTGGGAATGGCTTAGGATTGTGCCATGCTGGAGATCAGATCCACTACCCTACATGGTGAATTTAGCTCTTTTCTTTTTGTTCATGAATTGTACACAAACACACAATCTTTACAGATTACTTTGATAATTTTGGGTAAGTTTATACACGGGTTTGTGTGATGAGAGTTGGCTAGGTTGAATACATCCATAGAGTACAAAAGACACCAATGCCCTTGGGCACTTTTTGACCAGAGTTTTTTTTTTTTTTTTTTGCAAGGGTGGTATAATAGAACAATATAACCCTTACATAACTGGTGGTATAAATCACACGTTTGTTTGCTCGATCAATAGATTAATCATCACTATCTTCATTCTTAATTCATCAGTGGTTCTCTATTAACCAACTGAAATTAATGGACACCAGTATTCTTAGTGTAGCTGTTTGTATCTGCAATTCCAAATGCAGAAAAATATTTGCATAATGATAGCAGACACTGTACAATGTGATGTTAGGACGTTCCTTTGGTAGGTGCACCCCGACCTCTTCTGAGCTGTTACTGTTTTCTTGCAATCAGATAGTAGGTCAGAAAGCATAGGATGCTGATATGCTATCAGCAATGGTCTGGTATGTGTGCAATCTTTTCATGTAGACAGAATTTAGTCTCCTGATGACCTTATATTCATGGAAACTTCTTGATAAGTTAATCACGATTTCATAAAATATACCATATAAAAATGAGGTACTAAAAAGAAGACTTCAATAGCGTACACATTTATAACAGCTATAGGTCAGAGGTTCAAAGTAAGCCCACTCCTAAAAGTACATGAAATTCTAGACTTGATCCTTCTCTATTGAAGTCACTGGGGAGTTTTTCCATTAAATTGAACTGTGTGCAACATAGTACCCACTGTGACATGCTCAAGGTCACACAGGAAAGCCAGGGACAGAGCCAGAAAGTAGAATCCTAAAGTGCTAACTTCCCCGGTTTGTGGTATCAGGTAAACTACACTGCCTCATTACTATGCCTTGATAAGCAGTCAAGGGGCCATTCCCTGCTTAGGAAGGTCATGAACAGTCTCTTCAAACAAGTGTTTTCTCAAAGTTGTAGCTGTTAATATCTGCTTAATCTTATGTGCCCTTTAAATAGTTCCCAAATGAACACCACTCAAAACATCATGATTAGAAAAAAAGTTGGTGATAATAGTCAATTGAGTTAGACATCAGGGAATGCTGACAGAAAAGAGTTTTCAGGAGAAGGTTTTTTCAAAATGTTGTGGAATTTCTTTTACAGTGCAAGAAAGGAAAAGACCTTGTCATTATTAGGATAACAAATAAGAAGAAGTTACCCATGAAAATTTATCCAGATATTACAGCAGACACTATGGGTAGGTAGGGAGAAAGCACATTTAGCACAGTAAGTGCCCACATTAATCTTTCATTATATTTTTTATTTATTCACACTGACAATGAAGGGCTTGTCTGACAATGGAATTCTCCTAAAACTAACCCATGAGAAAGCAATTGCAAACACTTTGAGGTCTGAGCTGAAGAAAAGAGTTGGCAGAATTATGGACTGTGAATAAATTACCTGACCAGTTTAGTTATTTTTCTGCTTGAACCATGTGTGAATGGATTTTTATTAATTTAATTGCTATTCAGAATAGTTTTAAGAGTTTCGGAGAAGTATTGTGCTGTGAGTTGTTTTTGCTCCACTAACCAATGTGTGATAGGTCAGCAAAACCTCTCAGTATTGGTTATTTTTCCTGTCAAAATGTCTGAAATGGGGAAATTGTAAGTAGTGATCTTGTTCATGCATGAATTTCATTATTCACATGAAAATATTTATTTGAGCACAGAATAATCAGCATCATATTTACTTGAAGTTTTAAACATAGCCTTGTTTGTCTCCTAGTACATATAGATTAAGCTTTCCTTGTGGCTTGTTTTCATTTCTCTGACACTTTGCCTTTCGCATTTCCCATTCCCTTTATGCTTTTTTTTTTTTGTTCCTTTCATTGACTTTTGTTTTGTGCCTTCTTTATTGTTCCCCTTTGGTAAACCTTAACAAGTCTGTTTGCCAAGCAACATCCTTTACCACGTTCAGATCTCTCTCAAATATTTACTTCCACTTATCTGGTATGCATGAGTTGTAATAAAGAAGAAAACAGCCTGAATGTACAATACCAACAAGCTGTATATTGTCTCATTAATTGTGCAAACATGTTCTTTTCACTATAATGTTTGTATCTTCCTCTTTTGCTCCTTATAATTTTTGATTGTTGTATCCTGTTGAATTCAGTCTGTGCTATTAAGGGCAGAGACAGTATCTTAATGTTTTTCAGTAGGAACCTAGTATTTTTCTGAGTCCTCAAGAAATACTTTATTTACTGAACATTATTGTAACCCAAATCCATATATGAGCAGACTGTAAAATATGGTAGAAACAAAGAACCATGATTTCAAATAAATGTCCACAAACCATTTTTTACCATGATCAGCTAGGGAATACTGCATTATAAAAAACAAAACAAAAAAGCCAAGCAAATTCTGTATAAATGGATCTAGATCTCCAGCTAATGTTAATGCATCTCTGTTGATTTTAGTTGAATTTTATAACCATCTCAGGGTCTGACTCAGGCCATAATTCTGCATGATCTACATTTACAACAAGGTTTCTCATCATGTTGTCCATAGGCCACCTCTGACCCTCATAACCCTCTGGTGATCTGTGCAAATGATTCTCAATTTATTTAAATTTTTGGGAATGAGTTGGTGGACAGCAAAAAATGTCCTGTAAAACTGAATATCTTAAGATATCTTATCTTAAGATAAGAAGTGCTCAAAAATAAAGAGGTTGTGTAATGATATGGAAGCTTGTGTGTGACAATAACCTGGAGAACTATACTAGCAGGAATTTTAATTCCTGGTAGTGCCATTGCAAGCCTGCAGGTCAAATTGGACCAGATGAAAAATCAGTCTATTGGCTCTTCATGTTGGGAGTTGAGTGAGAGAGAGGCTAACAACTTACCTTTATTAAAACAAATTTAAGTTATAGAAACACAATATAGACATTATGGCAAATAGTATAATAGATGGGTATTGTACAGTCTTGTCTAATGGTATGATAAATCCGTATTTAAGCTGACAATGTGATTATAGCTATGCACAACCTCATGAGGAATTCATACAAGATATTTTTAAAATTTCATTTCAATGTCTCCTTTTCTACACTACATTTCAGGTTTCAGTGAACATATAGTCTAATTAAAAACCTGATTTTCATTTGATTTTGTGTAAAATCCACAAATTTGCCCATAACTTCATAAAAAGAAATCAGCTGGTCCAGGTTCTCTGGAAAGGTTTATGAAGTTTAGCAAATCTTTCACTAAACATGTTTTAAATTACAAATTCAAGTCAAAACTCAGACCAAAGAGAGATGAGTTTGTTGGCTATAGATTTTACTGCAAACATTTTGCATTGCTCGATCAGTGATGATTTTTAGTATCTCACTGTCATTCGTGGGCCAATGGGGCTTATGCCCTGTAACAATCAATTGTCTTTGAAAGCATGAATTGTGAAGATAACTGAATTTGTTGTCCACTCTGTACTGAATTTGTGTCTGACATAGATCAGGCACAAAAGAATTCATGAGAATAGTTGTGAAAATGTGGGGGAGCCAAGCAGATAGTTCCAAGTCTGTTTTCGCACTAAAATGATATCAGTAGTGAGATCCTAAGACCACTAGATGCTCACTGGCATAGGGCATGCTGTCACTTATCAGAACCATCCAACTTGCTACACCCAGCACTCTGTTTTTATGGTATTCATCTAGCAAAGGTTGTATAGAGTAGCCTATAACAAGAAATAACCTGCTGAGAATTAATATTGCAAAATGCATGTGTTAATGTTCTATATGAAGTTATGAATGCCCTCTCTATGATGTGTTTAAGGCCAGACAATCTAGCTTAGGTAAAGGTGCCAAACCAGTCTGTTCTAAACAAAAGAATGAGGGTTTACCTCTGCTTACATATGAGCAATAAACAATGTGATGAAGTGAAGCCAGCCGTGATCCTGAACTCAAGAGACAGAATTTACATGGCTCCTGCACTCCAGAGAGAGAGAGGAGACTGAAACCCCTTGAGGACTTCCTGACTTGTTAAACACAGATATTCCCCTTGGGGATATCAGAAGAAGATTTCCATTTTTTTTAACCTAAGGAGACAAAAGAACCAAGTAATTCGATCTCTGTGATGGGCTCTGGTCAAAGAAAACCTGGAAATGAGAGGTGCGAGTGAGAAAAACCATCTTCAACCAGGACTGTATCTTGCTAGATTAAGTTTTGGTCTTTTAGAAGCATAGTTTCACTTTTATTTGCTTGTAATGATCTCTACATTTATCCCTTGTACTTTGTTTCACTTAATCCTTGTTCTTTGATTAATACACTTACTTTGCTTTCATTATAAATCATCTGTGTTATGTAAGCTGCATAAACTATGGTCCAAGAAAACTAAGCGCATGGATTATTTTATTCTCTTTGTAAAGGCAGCAAATGTGCAACTTTCTTTGTGAGGGGCCAGACAGAGGCACTGGTTCCTGCCATACCATGATTTAGGGTGAATTTTGGGCTGGAAGATACTTTTAGCTTCATTTAGACAGCATGAGGCTAGTGGGTTGCTGGCAGGTGGCTAGGGTGACAGCTCTGGACCCAAAACTGCACATTCATAAGACACTCAGGATTACAAGGCAAACAGTGACTGAACCAGATACTGGCCTGGGAGAACTAAAATGTCACAAGTCAATAAGACACTAATAAAAGATACAGATTTTGGCAGTATTTTGTGATGCTGTGACTCAATCATATTAATAAATTACGTACTGCAGACAATGGATTGGCCTTTCAAACACCACAAAAAATTCCTTCTTACTGTCCCAAAGATTCTCTCCCTTTCATGCCACCAGCAGTAGCTGGGAAGAATAAAGCACCTGGATCCACTCTAGAGACAAAAAGAGAACTTTTGATTCATACATGAGTTAAACTTATGTGGGAGAATTTATGTTGAAAGTTCTCCTTAAGGAAATATGAATTGCTATTGTTAACTGTTATCTTCTGGTGGAGACCAGGAGGTTACAACATAAACTGAAAAGCAGAACAAATTAAACACACTTTCCTTTATGACTGAAATGAATTGGTATTGATTAACTGTACATGCAGAGCAGATTGCTAAGACACACCCCTTCATAGTCACAGCCTATAAATTCTGATGTTCCGTTCCTAAGAAGTCCTCACACGATGGGTGTCACAATGATCTTCGTTTGGATGTTTCTGCCAATTTTGGGAACTCTGCAGCCTGCCGCAGGTAAAATGCCTCCAATTCTTTCAAAGTCATTCTTACAAAAATGTAGAGAGAACTTTTGCTCACTTTCACTGTGTCCACATCTAGAATGCCCAGTCACACTAATGGGAGCTTTGTGCAAAGATTAAAGGTAGTGTCAATGTATGGCCTCATTGGATAGCACAGCTCCATTCTGTTGCAACATGTGAACAAAACAAATTAGTTAACTGTTTGATATTATATGAGCCATTTAAATAAACTGCTTATTATTGTGGAATTAACCTTGCTCCCACCACCTAATGTTTTGTGTTAGTGGCTGGTACAACAATTAAAATCAAGTCAATCTGTCACCTATAAGTTAACAATTTATTGTCTCCAAAATTTTGTCTTCAAAGTGTGAATTATGGAGGAATTATGGAATCTCTTGCGAAAATGCACATTTATTTTCAAGTGCTTCAAAAGTAATACTTTTAGGTGCACATTGAATAATGCAGGTTACATTTCACCAAACATATTTTAACAAAATGTAATAATAGAATTGTGACATTATCATAGTGTACTTGGGTTAAATGAACTATATTGCTGGCATATTCCACTTTGTTAGTGGTTTTCTTTTTTGTTACCTTGTGATTAGTTTAGGTAGCCTGTTCAAAATGTTTGAACCAACCTATTCTAAACAGCCCTGTAAAGCTCATGTGATATAACGTCCGGAAACAATGTGGGTGATCTTCAGATCTAGTAGTGAAGCAGCATAATCGTTTTTTCTGTTTACATCAGGCCCTTAGTAAAATGAGATTTGTGAAGTGCAAGTGAGCAATAACTTGTGTTTTTATGTATGTAACTGTATTTATGAATGATTATGAGAAAGAGGTAAGGATGAATCTTTTAATCCTATAAGTGACCTTAAGACAAGGCAGTTTCTTCAGAATAACTTTGAATTTGGGCTTCTTCCCTAACAAAGTATGTTTCCAGCCAGGGCCAGATTAAATCTTCTGCGTGGCCCAGGGCTATCAGATTTTGTGAGATCTCCTAGGCTCCAGAGCCAAAAATGGAGGGGTTCAGCGTGCTGGAGTGGGCTGTGGGTTGAGTTCGGAAGTTGGGAGTAGGAGGGAGTGAGGGCTCCAACTTGGGCATGTGGGTTCTGGGGTGGGGTTGAGGGTGAAGTATTTGTGGTGCAGAAGGAGACTCTAGGCTGGGGCCAAGGGATGAACAGGCTTAAAGCAGGAAGTGTGGATGGGAGTTAGGGACATAGAGTGCAGGAGAGGGCTCAGGGTTGGGGCAGGGTTGGGGTACAGGGCGTTTATCTGGGACAGCTCCCATTTGGTGAGGGAGCGGGGACAGGTGGTTCTGCACAGCCTGTGCTGTCCTTATGCTCACCCACAGGCACTGTGTCCTGCAGCGCCCATTGGCCATGATTCCCAGGCAATGGGAGCTGTGAAGGCAAAGCCTCCAGGTGAGGACAGTGCAGGGACAGAGCTTCCCAATGTTTGTGGTGACATGGCTCCAGCTGAGGTGGGAGATGGAGGGGTGGGTGAGGGAGGAATATGAATGGCAGCACACAGAATTGCCTCCTGCCTGCCCTGCCAGGGGGGGCTGGCCCAGAACACAGGGACTTTAGAGGTTATAGCCCGGGCTCAGCCTCTAATGCCCTTTGCTTAATCTGGAGCTTCTTCCAGCCTACCACTCATAGGATCTGAGCTATCTCTGTGCTCCCCACTACACAGATGGCTGGCCTCCCAAGTATCTGAAGGTCTTGACTCAGACACCTTTCTTTCTCTGTTCTTCTTGTGTTTCTCGCAACTTTCCCCTGTACTGCCCAGTCCCTTCACTACTGCTTCCCAGGACCCAGGAGAGATTATGTGCACTGTTCTCTATGCATTATGCATTTGGCTATTTCAGGCACCTCTATTTTTTGCACCTCTCACCAAGGTAGCAGTGAGTAGGTGTGTAGAATTACATTCCTAATGGAAATATTTAGTGAGTGGAAAGTGGAGGAGACAGCAGGTACGTTGTTTCACTTAGGCTATGTCTAGACTACAGGTTTTTTTTTTTTAAAGTGGACTTTTTTGAAAAAACTTCACCTGCATCTAGACTGCCGACACATTCTTTTGAAATTAAATTGAAAGAACATGGCATTTTTTTAACAACGGTAACCTTGGTAACTTCATTTTACGAGGAAGAACTTCTTTTTTCAAAAGAGCTCTTTCGAAAAAAGGCGTTCTTGAATGCAAACAGGGCTTTTTCGAAAGAGAGCATCCAGACTGCCTGGGTGCTCTCTTTCAAAAAAGCAAATCGCTTTTTTGAAAAAAGTTGTGGCTGTCAATCTTTTTCGAAAGAAGCTTTTTCAAAAGATTCTTTCTAAAAAGCTTCTTTTGAAAGAAGTGTGTAGTCTAGACGTACCCTTAATCTTGAGCACAGTGTGTAGGGCATTCACCTGGGCTGATGAATCCGTGAACAGATGAAAATACCTTGGAGCTGACACATTTTTCACTATTTGTATGTGTGTGGGAGGGGGGAGAGTTTCAAGTTTAGTCTCAAGTTGACCTTTTTATTTATGGGAAATTTTGGTACAATTTAGTTGATCCATTTTTTTTTTATTTTCAAGCTCACATAAGATTGATTCAGTCATTCTTTCTTGGTCAGTTAAATAAAAACAAAAGGACACATACCACCCTTTTAACTTGGCTGGGTATGAGTATAGTGAACAATGTAGAATGTCTGATTTGGCAACTGTGAACCAACTGATCATGATATAAAGTTATTATTGGATGGGGAATGTTTTCCTTACCCAAATGAAAACGTTGTAATACAATTGCCTTGGTTGTAAGTGCAATGTACTTATTAAATATCCCATATGGAAAACGTTACAGGGATGCAGAATTCTATGGGAATATAGTAGAATTTGCTAGAGACTGTTGTAAAAATTATATAATATAATAGTTGTGATGTCCTTTTTGAATCATTGTATAGATTTTTTTTAGCAGGACTAAAAATCCCTATTAAATGTTTAGAACTGTTAAAAATGATAGGGTATAATTTTCTATTAAATTCTATAGAACCTCTGTTAAAGTGAATGAGAGATGTTTCTTTGGAACAACTTCTCCTGGTGAGAGAGAACAACAACTTTTCCATAAAATCCATTTGGCCAATTTCTGCATTCATTTGCCCCAGGCAATCCCAACTGTGGCCCTAGATAAGTGAATTTAAAGAATGTTGTATTTGATACTGAATAGGGAAATGTGCTGTGGCCATTGACCCTTGACTGAGCTCTGCAAATTTTAAATTCCAGTATTTGAATCAGTTAAACCAACATCTTGTATCTTGTCTTAGCTAATATTGTAAGCTCTTCAGGTAAGCTAACAACGTGTTTGAAGACACTATAACAGATAAATAATATTTTTTTAAATGTATCCACAAGGTGGAGCTAACCCTTTTAGAGCCATGAAAGACGCTCATTCAAAATAAATCATCAAACCCCAAACCAACAAAGAATCTGATGGTACTTTAAAGACTAACAGTTTTATTATGGCATCACCTTTAAGTGAGTTACAACTAATCAGATCTCATGCCATAATAAAATTGTTGGTCTTTAATGTGCAACCGGACTCTTAGGGTGTGTCTACACAGCATCCTAAACTCTAAAGAAGATACTCAATTTGCATAGCGCAAATTATGTATCTTATTTCGAAATAGCTTATTTTGAAATTTGGCGCATCTACACAGAGCCAGATTTCAAAATAAAAGTATTTCGAGCCATCCCTTATCCCTTGTGCAACAAGGTTTACTGGGATGGCAAAATACTGCACCTGGCATTTGATGAAAAACTAACCAAGGGCGATGTCACTATCAATTCTGCCATTTCTCTTTCAAATATATTTAAAAATTACTCAGTTTATTCTAAGGTTAAATCTGGCATCATTTTCCTTGACTAGTACCAAACCAGAGACTTTACTGAATCACGGGAGGTCAGTATTGTTTAGCAGCATTACCAACACTTTCACTGCTTACTGGGATGTTAGAAAAATTTAGGGGTAAATTAGGGCTAAATAACAGCACAGAACACTGAGAGCCAGGACTAGTGGCTGTAAACAAACGTTAGGGGACCACAGGAAACTTGGCCACACCCATGATAAGTGGACATCCCGCTAACTAAAATCATGCTGGACCAAGGATGTTGCCAGACCAGAGAGTGCTGGATTAGGGAGATTCAACCTGTATTAGTATATCGGTACACCTAGGAGTCAGAATTTGTGATCATGCTAATTTTGCTCTATAACGCACTCAGAAATTTTATCTCATCACATGCTATGGATTATTTTAGAATGGGCGCTACCAAGTAACACTATAGCCTCATCCCTCCTTACTAAACCTTCTCCACTGATTTGTGCCATTCCACCAGGTTTCAGTGATGTCTGTTAAGTCCAAATCCTTTCCCATTAACACACCTTCTAGCTCATGTCTTTCTGCTTTTAAGGTTTCCATGATTTTCATTTTTGTTTGTTCGGCTCTTTTAACTTACCTCCATTATGAAAAGTCCTGTTATTTGTCCAGAGCTTTCGCGTGTGATCTCCACCTGCCCCATGCCCTATTCAGCTGCACTTTTCTTACTGTTTCATTCTTCCAGATGCTTGTATTATTCACATCCCTGGCAGATTGTGTTTGTCTGAGCTGAGCACTCCTTGCACTCAGAAATGTTCCTGCTACTTAAGGGTTTCATAGCTCTATTTAGAAAAAGCCTTGGGCTACGTCTAGACTGGCATGATTTTCTGCAAATGCTTTTAACCGAAAAGGTTTCCGTTAAAAGCATTTGCGGAAAAGAGCATCTAGATTGGCACGGACACTTTTCTGCAAAAGCACTTTTTGTGGAAAAGCATCCATGCCAATCTAGACGCGCTTTTGCGCAAAAAAGCCCTGATCACCATTTTTGCGATCGGGGCTTTTTTGCGCAAAACAAATCTGAGCTGTCTACACTGGCCCTTTTGCGCAAAAGCTTTGCACAAAAAGACTTTTGCCCGAATGGGAGCAGAATAGTATTTCTGCAAGAAGCACTGATTTCAGACAGTAGGATGTCAGTGTTCTTGCGGAAATTCTATTGGCCAGTGTAGACAGCTGGCAAGTTTTTCCGCAAAAGCAGCTGCTTTTGCGGAAAAACTTAACAGTCTAGACACAGCCGTGCAGTATGGGTTGTGCAGAGCCAATTCAGGGACCTAGGTGGCAGAGATGCAGTGCTTTCTGTTTGGTTGAAATAGAGTACATGCCTGGTGCTACACCCCTTCCTGGGTCGAAGATGACCAAATAGTCTATGGGCACTGTTCACTCCAGCATGTATAATACAACCTAGGAAGTTCCAAAAACAAGCAGGCTTTGATGTGCAGTATGCTCCCAGCTGGATCTAGCTGGCTGCCCTATCTGCTGGTTACCATTACTGTTTGCTCATTTGCTCCAGGATCAAGACATATTATCTTGAGCTATATGAACTCTAAAGGAAATGAATCCTCTGTGCGGCAGTGCCGATATTGGCATGGTCATTTTTTTTGCATTTTGTCCCTATGTTGCTATTCATAGGATCATTTTGCACATTGGATACCGATCTGCCTGTGTGAAAAACTGATAATGTGAAAAAATACTGAGCAAAACTGCTATCTATACACATTTTTTAAAAAAGTCTCACAACTGACCCCCTCACCCAAGTAGTTGACTGACTCCATGTTCCTTCTGACTGAAGAGATGTCAGTGTAAATCCACTCAAGCCAATGGATCTAAACTAATTTACATCAGAAGAGTGGCCCTTTTAGGGGTTTTTTTTGCGGGGGGGGGTGCTATTGAGGTGTTCAGCAAATTATCCCATTGCAAATAAACAACATGCAAGTATGTCATCTTACAACCTTGGGTAGTTATTTAATAAAAACCCACGGCATACAAACATTGCCAAATCATATTCCCATATCATTTTGTGCAAAAAAAGAAAATACATTTTTGCATCAATAATCGTAAAAACAAAAGACTTACAGAAAAGTAATTGACAACATCTCTAAGGTTAATAGAAAAATGTGTATATGTGAAGCAGTAAAATAATTGATTCTTGTGTCCTTATTAAAACAATTTTCTAATTTTGTCCTTTTCTGAAAAAGGGAGAACTACATCTTTTTATGAAACTACCACAACCACTCCTGAAACTACCACAACGACGACACCAGAGCCAACTACCATTTGTAAGCTCTATTTTTATCCTTACAAATATTGTATCTGTTATATTGTATTCACCTACAAAAAATGTGGCATATAATTTTACAGTTTATCAAACAGACTCACTAAAATGCAATTAGTAGCCTCATGATTGCAGAAGGCTGACCTGGTGTTGCCCAGGGCCTTCAGGGCAGGGGGCTGGTGGGTAGGGTGTGTGTGCAGGAGTCAGGGCAGGGCTTAAGGTGCGTGTGGAGGAGGGCAGAAGGCTGTGGGTGGAAAAGCAATGGTTGGAGGATGAGGAGGGGTTCAGGGAAAGGGGGTCCCATCCAGCAGTCCTTTCTCTCCTCCCCCTGGCTGGCACAAGCCGCCTTTCTGCCTTCAGTCCCCCTTAGACAGCTCCAGCTTTTTCTCTCTCCCCCAAACCATAGGGCAGCCATCAAATTACCTCAGGAATAGAGGTTAATTGCATTTAGTGCGTGGGGGGCCCTGGGCAGGGGGTGTAGGTGATTCAGGCATCAGGGTTGGAGGTGGAGGAGTGAATGCAGAGAGCGCAAAGGTGCCATTTCAGTAGCCAGGGGGATGCCTGCAGCAGCACATATTAGGTTGCTGCTGCTTTTCTTCCTCTTCCTCTCAGGGAGGGTATGTCTAAACTACACCCCTCTGTCGGCAGAGGGATGTAAATTAGATGTATTGAAAATGCAAATGAAGCTGGATTTAAATATCCCGTGCTTTGTTTGCATAATGGCGGCTGCCGCTTTTTTTTCAGAATGGGGCTTTTCGAAAAAACCGGCAGTTTAGACGGGGCATTGTCAACAGAAATGCCCCATTTTGAAAGATCCTGCACATCTCTGCCAGGGTTTTTTTTTTCCAAAAATGCCCCATTTAAAAAAAAAAGTGGCCGCCGCCATTATGCAAAGGAAGTGTGGGAAATTCAAATCCCGGCTTCATTTGCATTTTCGATACATCTAATTTACATCATTTTATTGAAAAGGATTCTGTGGGGAGAGTTAGGGTGTGGGGCGTCCCAGACAGGGAGGCACGTACACCCCAACCAGCCTCTTTTACCTGCCTGGCTACCTGCGGCATAGCACGACGAGCCCCAGGAGCTCAGCCCAGTGGGGAGCAGCTGCAGCCAAGCACCTCAGCTGGCCAGCTGTCTCCTGCCAGAGTGCCACACCAAGATGCACTGGCTTACTTTTACCTCTGGTCTCAAGAAAACAATCGCGGACATACAGGTGTCCTGTTCCATATCAACAGAGGACAGAGAAGCAAAAACCAGGATTGTCCTCTAAAAGAGGATGAATGGCCACCTTACTTGAACCCTTTCCATGGCTGGTATGGGCCTTTTCTCTCCATCCCAGCCCTGCTCCCTGGCCAGCATGGGCTCATAATGGGAGATGATGTAGCCACAGAACAACCAGCCACACACTCAGCTTGCCATAAAGCTCCCTTTCTGCATGGGTATGGAGAGCATCATGAGGGGTGTTCTGTGGCACACAGACTGTGGATCTCACATGAAGTTTTTTCAAGTCCTCTGTCTAGTGCCAAATAGCATTGGATGGGAAGGAGAGGGGCGGGACAGGAAAATGTAGGCTTTCTGAACAAGTTACTATGTTTATTTATATGGTTTATCACAAGAAATTATATTTCCAGAAGCTTAAGCATGTTGTGCTAATATGTTTTGTGTTATGTGCTTTTTTTCAGTTGAAACTATGGGTGATGGTGAGTGTGTCTACACACCATATTGTTCACATTTGTACTTATATGAATTTACAACGTTATGTACAGTATATAGGTACCAGCTTTGTGTTGTGGCTTGGAAAAGGACAATGAGCCTGTGAATTTGATTTTGATTATAATAAAATTGAAGCTCTGTTAATGTAAAGTGGATTTCATGCTTGGGAAAGATGATTCAGACTACTGGAGTCCAAAGTCTCCTATTTCTTCCCAGAACCCAGCATTGACAGCATGGGCCAATATTACTCATTTGGTGGGAATTCCAGGGCTAGCACAAATTGTCTAGCAAGGCATTGTTTTGTGAGAAAGGTGGTTCAGAGTGCTAATGCCTAGTGACGTCTATTCATTCCCAGAAAATCCCAGCACACAGCATGGGCCAATATTCCTCATTTAGTGAGAATTCTTGGGCAAGGCACATTGATCTCTGAATCCTTGATCTTTATGCTGAGACAATCATCTCTACTCGGATAGTGCGATGGAGAGGCAGGAGGGGACTAGCTTCTCAAATCAATGACACTGCGGGGTCAATATAGGATAAAATACCTCCATGGGACAAATTGTCTAGCAAGGCATTGTTTTGTGTCTTTCTCAGATCTGTCTCTAGGACTTGCAAATGGGCCAAACCACTGTGCAGGCCGGGTTGAAATCTTTCACTTTGGAGGCTGGGTAAAAGTTTGTGGTGATCTGTGGGACATGGAGGATGCGCAAGTTGTGTGCAGGCAACTGGGTTGTGGTGAGCCCGTCGCTGCTCTGAGATACAGCTATTTTGGTGAAGGCTGGGCAGATCCTTGGATGACTGAAGTGAAGTGTTCCGGCTTTGAAGATGTGTTGTGGCATTGCCCTTATGAATACGCATATGGTTCATGTGGTTTTTATGGAGATGCTGGTGTCATATGTGCAGGTATGTAGTCTCTTTTATTGCATATCTGGCTTTAAACTAAGGAAGTCAACTTTATGTTTGTGGTAGAATAGACTAAAGATATTTTTTTTTAAAAGTTTGATTTACAGTTTTTCTTTCAGTATACTTTACATTTTATAGCTGAACATACTGTAAATCTGTAAACCCTATGTTAAAGGAAATGTAATTAACTGTTGAGGTAGATAGTACTGTTGAGTGGCATCATGAACCATCTAAAGGATGTATAGGTCAGGAATTGTATCTGTTGGATTTCCATGCACCCAATCTGAACTCCCTTACGGTCATGGAATATTTCTACGTTAAGTTCAGTGGAATTTGGGTTGAATCAGGGACAGCAGAATATTATTGTATTGTAAAGTTATTGTAATGATTAGTAATATTAACTTTTAAAAAACATGGCATTTCATACTTCTGCTCTGTTGGTTTGAAACATGACCTCCTCAGTGAAGGGTCCCTGCAACAGGAATGTCCCATGATTACAATGTCAAATGTTTCTCCATCAACAGGTTCTGGACTAACAGCCCCTCCACAAACAGGTAACTCAAGATTCATACTTTGTCATGAAATGACGGACTTGATTCTGTAGCTGTTGAACAATCTGGCTCTAATAAATGCTTTGCTAAATGCACAGGTTAAAGTGTGTGCCCATAAATACTCCCGTTGAAGTCTGGGAGACCACACATGTACTCAGATATTATGCAGTACCAAAGCCAGACTGCTCAGTACCTGGCAGAGTAGGTTTTCTATGCTGAACTGCACATCTCTGGAATCTGTACTTTAGTTCTGAATGCGCTCGTAGTTCACGTATAAGAGACAGGCGCTGTAGCAACAAGCATATGATACAGATAGATAAGAAATTATGAAGAATTTACTCAAAGGAGCTGATAGATGCAATCTCTTTTTGTTCTTGCTTCCTAATTTAGACATTTGAGAGTAGCCCATTGAATTAGCTGTTCTAAGAAGTGTAAATTTAAAGAGCAGAGAAATTGCTTATGTAAAACTTGTCTTTAGAAATGATCAGTTTATAGTTGGTTGTGAAAAGTCACACATTATTCTTCGGTCCCCCTCAGCACTGCACTTACAATTTCCCTCAATTGGGGACTACAGGTTGTACCTCCCTTAACTGGGACTCCCTGGTCTGGTAACATCCGTGGTCCAGCATGGACCACAGAGCCCAGAAACAGGGAGGTCGGCGGCGGGGCAGGCGCACCACTGGGGCACTGGTGACACATCTGGGAGCCCAAAGTGTGTGTATAGGTGGGGAGGGAAGATGGACGGCATGGTGGGGAGTTCTGGCCCCAGCCGAGCTCCCTGGCCCTAGTGGCCAGGGAACTCCAGCCTGGCCACTGTTGTGGACCTCCAGCTCCGGCCAGGGAACTCCAACCCCAGAAGCAGCCAGGGAGCTCTAGCCCCAGCAGCCGGGAACTCCAACTCCAGCGGCAGACAGGGAGATCTGGCCCAAGCCATGGAGCTCCAGCTCCATCCCTCCACCCTGGCCGCAGAGCCCAGAAACAGGGAGGTCGGCGGCGGGGCAGGCGCACCACTGGGGCACTGGTGACACATCTGGGAGCCCAAAGTGTGTGTATAGGTGGGGAGGGAAGATGGACGGCATGGTGGGGAGTTCTGGCCCCAGCCGAGCTCCCTGGCCCTAGTGGCCAGGGAACTCCAGCCTGGCCACTGTTGTGGACCTCCAGCTCCGGCCAGGGAACTCCAACCCCAGAAGCAGCCAGGGAGCTCTAGCCCCAGCAGCCGGGAACTCCAACTCCAGCGGCAGACAGGGAGATCTGGCCCAAGCCATGGAGCTCCAGCTCCATCCCTCCACCCTGGCCGCAGAGCTCTGGCCCCAGCCGCAGAGCCAGGCGGCTGTGGAGCTTTGCCCCGGCTGTGCAGTTGTGGCTATGGCACTCTTGCCCTGGCAGCAGCGAGCCTGGAGAGAGCAGAGGGGGGCTGAGGCAGCAGTGGGGGCAGCCCGGCCACAAGGGGAGGGACCTTCCCTGGTCCCCAGGGTGTCAGACTAGCGAAGTCCAACCTGTAGCAGTAAGATGCTACTCGTAGATTGGTAGACCTATAAGTCAGAATTTGTATCCATGTCAATTTTGCTCTAACACCTGCTCAGAAATTTTCTCACATCACATGCTATGGACTTTTTTAGAATGGGTGCTACTCACTAGCACTATAGCCCAGGGTTGGGAAAAGGACTCTCCACGGGCCGGATCCATACCACCAAGCTGGTGGATTCAGCCTGTGGCCACCCTGCTACTCCCCCAGCTCCAGGTCAATCAGGGTCTGGGGACGGGGGAGTATGTAAAGTCTCCTTGCCCCCTCAAGAGCCCGTGACAGCTAGAGAGACACGCCAGCTTTTAAAAAACAGCAGGAGTTTATTTCTAGCTGCCGTGCACCTTTGGTGGGGGAGTGGAGGGAGGGGAGAGAGTTTTGCATGCTTCCTGCCCCCAGGCCAATCAGGGAGTATGTGAAGTCTCTTGTGTCCTATCCCTGGCCTGTCAGGGGTGCGTTGCGGCCAGAGAGACATGCTGATTGAGCACTTTCTTCACATATTATCCCAACGTTGTTCATGGAGTCATTTTGAAAGACTAGTCTGCTTGTGTGGCATGATTAAAACAGATGACATGGAAAAAAGCCAAGCAAAACTGCTATCTATACTCATTTTTAAAAAAAGCCTCACAATTAGCTCCCCAGATGGTTGACTCTATACGCCCTCTGACTGAAGGGACCTCTCAGTTGATATAAATGGATGTAAATCCACTCAAGCCAATGAATCCACAGTCAGATTGCTTAGTAATCCACACTAATGTACATCAGAAGAGGAGTGGCCCTTTTGATTTTTTTCCTATTGGGGCATTCAGCAAATTATCCTATTGTAAATAAACTTACAAGTCCTCTTACAACCTTGAGTAACTACCGTATAAAAACCCAGGGCATACAAAAATTGCCAGATCAGATTCCCGTGTC
Organism: Pelodiscus sinensis; assembly: GCF_052426305.1. NCBI lineage: Eukaryota > Metazoa > Chordata > Testudines > Trionychidae > Pelodiscus > Pelodiscus sinensis. The sequence continues at coordinate 55,420,295 of NC_143059.1, read as the reverse complement.
ATTTCATGCTAAAAAATGGAAATTTTTTTTGCATCAATAATAAAAAAACCCCAAAAAGGCTCCCAAGGAAGTAATTTACAACATCACAATGATTAATAGGAAAATGTGCATTCATGAAGCAGTAAAATAATGGATTCTTATGTCCTTATTAAAAAAGTCTCCAATTTTGTCATTTTCAAAAGAGAGCACTACAACCACTCCAGAAACTACTACAACTATGACCACCACTTGTAAGTTCTATTTTTATCCTTACAAATATTGTGTATCTTTTATATTGTACTCGCTTACAGAAAATGTGGAATAGAATTTTACAGTTTATTAAACATTCACTAAAATGAAATTACTGGCATGATGTCTGCAGAAGACAAAGCATATGAATAATAACCGTGGGCAGCATTAGTTTGAAAGAATTCATCAGAGGAAAGAAATCTGATCACTATTTCTGGCAGAGACAATGAAGTGGGATTTCATATTTCTGGATTCAGATATAAGATATCTGGTCACTGTCCCAGAAATATTCCTTGGAGACTTCACTTAGTATGTCTAGAACCTAAGTATTGTCACACGAATTGAAAATAGAATGATGAATGATTAAGGAAGTATTGTGATATGTAGCAATGGGCCCACTATAATTATAGAGACCACCGATTTTCAGTCGCTAATCCCTGAGAAGTGCTGTCACATAGGGCAGGGAATATCAGCAGGAGCCTGAATTCAGAGCTCTTCTAAGATGCCACTTTAACTCTTCAGGCAGCAGCTCTTCATAAGAGATAATGTAGTCACAGAACAACCAGCCTCTCTCACAGCTAGTCATAAACCTCTCCTCCTACAGGTGTATAGAGAGCACAATAAGGGTTGTATTGTGGTGCACACAATGTAGAGCCCATATGAAGTTTTCCCTACTCCTCTTTTTAGTGACAAACAGCATTGGATGGTTGAAAAATGTATACTTTCTGAACAAATTATTACATTTAGACAAGAAAAAAGAAAAATATTCCTTGACACTTAAGTATTTCGTGCTAATATATTTTGTGTTATGTGCTTTTTTTCAGTTGAAACTATGGGTGATGGTGAGTCTGTCTACACACCATATTGTTCACATTTGTACTTACATGAATTTACAATGTTATGTACATAGGTACCAACTTTCTGTCTTGTGGCTTGGAAAAGGACAATGTCATGTGAATTTAATGTTTATTATACTGTAATGAAATTGAAGCTCTGTTAATGTAAAGTGGATTTCACAGCATGGGCCAATATTCCTCATTTAGTGGGAGTTCTTGGGTGAGCCACATTGATCTCTGAATCCTTGATCTTTATGCTGAGACAATCATCTCTACTCGGATAGTGCGATGGAGAGGCAGGAGGGGACTAGCTTCTCAAATCAATGGCACTGCGTGGTCAATATAGGATAAAATACCTCCATGTGCAAATGGACAAATTGTCTAGCAAGGCATTGTTTTGTGTCTTTCTCAGATCTGTCTCTAGGACTTGCAAATGGGCCAAACCGCTGTGCAGGCCGGGTTGAAATCTTTCACTTTGGAGGCTGGGTAAAAGTTTGCGGTGATCTGTGGGACACGGAGGATGCGCAAGTTGTGTGCAGGCAACTGGGTTGTGGTGAGCCTGTTGCTGCTCTTAGATACAGCTATTTTGGTGAAAGCTGGGCAGATCCTTGGATGACTAAAGTGAAGTGTTCCGGCTTTGAAGATGTGTTGTGGCATTGCCCTTATGAATACGCATATGGTTCATGTGGTTTTTATGGAGATGCTGGTGTCATATGTGCAGGTATGTAGTCTTTCTTCTTGCATATCTGGCTTTTATACTGAGAAAATAAGCTTTGCATTTGTGGTAAAACAGAGTAAAGAGTTTTTTTAAAAAGCTTTCGATTTACCATTTCCTTTCAGTATGTGACATTTTTTGCTAAAATGTTCTTTAAATCTGTAAACCCTATGTTAAAGGAAATGTAATTAGCTGTTGATGTAGATTATACAGCTGAGTGATGTTTTGAACTATCTAGGGTGTGTGTAGGTCAGAAGTTTTTTCAGCTGAGTTAAGAATAGGGAATATTTCTCCATTTACTTCTGTGTGATTTATTTTGATTCATATATGTAAGAATTTTCTTCCCAGACCAATATCATAATGGTTAATATAATTACTTTTTTTAAAAAACCAAGATTTTTCTGCTGGTTTTAAACATGAAATCCTCAGTGAAAGACACCTGCAATAGGAGAATTTCATATCTAAAATATCTGATGTTTCTACATCAACAGGTTCTGGACTAACAGCACCTCCACAAACAGGTAATTCAAGATTTACACTTTGTCATGTAAATGATTTGATCCTGTAGATGCTGAGGAATCTGACTGTAATTCAACAAAACATTTAAGCACAGCCTAAAATGTGTGCCCATAAATAATCCTGTTTAAGTCTATGAGACTACTCATGTGCTTAAATATTTTGCTGGGCCAAAGCCAGACTCCTCAATACTTGGCAGAATAGATTCTATTAGCTAAATGGAGCATCTCTTAGCATCTGTAATTCAGTATTTAAGTTTACTTACAATGCATGTATAATTGACAGAAGCTCAAGCAACAAGTATATAGTACAGCTATACAAGAAGTTGTGGTGTTACTATTAAGAATATACTCAAAGGAGCTGTTAGTATATACTCGACAGAGCTGGTGCAAAGGTTGCAGGTCTCTCAAGACATCTAGATAGACTTATGTGTAGTGCTGGGGAGGAACTGGTGGTCATGGTACACATATGTACCAATGGCATAGGGAAGGGTAGGAGAGAAATTCTAGAGGCCAAATTTAGGCTGCTAGGAAAGATTGAGATCCAGGACATCTATGGTAGTGTTCTCTGAAATGCTTCCAGTTCCACACGCAGGGCCGGGTAGGCAGGCAGAACTTCAAACTCTCAATGCATGGATGAGATGATGGTGAAGGGAGGAGAGGTTTAGATTTATTAGGAACTTGGGAAGCTTTTGGGATAGGGGGAGCCTATAAAGGAAGGATGGGCTCCACCTAAGCCAAAATGTAACCAGACTGCGGGCACTTAACATTAAAAAGGTTGTGGATCAGTTTTGAAACTAGGGGCTAGAAAAGCCAACCGGTGTGGAGGAGCACATGAATTGGATAGAGACATCTCTTAGCAGAAGGTCTATTAATAGAGATTCTCTATGTTCTAGTCAGGAGGAGAGGATAGAAGTATGGGTCAGATCAGATAAGACATAATCAAATGCAAAAGAATCTAACACATCAGGAAATGTCAGACAGATAAATAGTGACAAATTTGTAAAGTGCTTATATACAAACACTAGGGATATGTCTAGATTACATGGTTCTGTCGATGGAGCCATGTAAACTAGTTTACCCGCATAGGCAAAGAAGCGGGGATTTAAATAATCCCCGCTTCATTAACATAAACATGGCCGCCGTGCTGTGCCGACAATCTGCTGATCTGGCATAGCAAAGCAGTCTGGATGCAGATCTGTTGGCTGGGGAAGCCTTTGCCGACCAATCCTGTAAGCCTCATTTCACAAGGCATAAGGGATCTGTTGGCAAAGGTTTCCCCAGCCGACAGATCTGCGTCCAGACTGCAGCGCTGTGCCAGATCAGCTGATCGTTGGCACAGTGCGGTGGCCATGTTTATTTTAATTAAGTGGGGATTATTTAAATCCCCACTTCTTTGTCTAGGCTGGGTAAACTAGTTTACATGGCTCCATTGATGGAGCCATGTAGTCTAGACATACCCTAGAAGTCTAAATAATAAAATGGGTGAACTAGAGTGCCTCATTTTAAAGGAGGATATTGATATAATAGGCATCACAGAAACTTAGTGGAATGAGGACAATCAATGGGACACAGTCATACCAGGCTACAAAATATATTAGAAGGTCAGAATAGGTAGTGCTGGTGGGGGAGTGGCACTGTACGTGAAAGAAAATGTAGACTCAAATGAAGTAAAATTCTAAAATGAGCCAAAATGTTCCACAGACTCTCTATGTGTAGTAATTCCATGCTCCAATAATAAGAATATAGCACTAGGGATATATTATTGACCACCTGACCAGGACAGTGATAGTGACTATGAAATGCTAAGGGAGATTAAAGAGGCTATCAAAATAAACACTTAGTAATAGTGGGGGATTTCAGCTATCCCCATAGTGACTGGATACACATCACCTAAGGACAGGATGCAAACATAAAATTTCTTGATACCTTAAATGACTGCTTCTTGGAGAAGCTGGTTCTGGAACTTACAAGGGGAGAGGCAATTCTTGATTTAGTTCTAAGTGGAGCACAGGATCTGTTCCAAGTGATAAATATAACTGGACTGCTGGGAAATAGTGACCATAATGTAATAAAATGTAATATCCCTAAGGTGGGAAAAATACCTCAGCAGCCCCAAAATGTGGCATTTAATTTCAGAAAGGGGAACTACTCAAAAATGAAGTAGTTAGTTAAACAGAAATTAAAAGGTACAGTGACAAAAGTAAAATCTCTGCAAGCTACTTTTTGAAGACACTATAATAGAGGCCCAACTTAAATGTATACACCAAATTAAAAAAACACAGTAAGAGAACCAAAAAAATGCCACCGTGGCTTAACAACGAAGCAAAAGAAGCAGTGAGAGAGAAAAAAAGTGGATCTTTAAAAAGTGGAAGTCAAATCCTAGTGAGGAAAATAGAAAGGAGCATACACTGTCAAATTATGCGTAAAAATATAAGAAAAGCAAAAAAGGAGTTTGAAGAACAGCTAGCCAAAAACTCAAAAAGTAATAGTAAAATGTTTTTTAAGTACACCAGAAGCAGAAAGCCTGATAAACAACCAGTGAGGCCCTTGGATGATCTAGTTGCTAAAGGAGCACTCAAAGATGATAAAGTCATTGCAGAGAAGCTAAATGAATTCATTGTTTCGGTCTTTACGGCTGAGGATATTGGGGAGATTCCCAAACCTGAGCTGTCATTTGTAGGTGACAAATCTGAGGAATTGTCCCAGATTGAGGTGTCATTAGAGGAGGTTTTGGAACAAATCGATAAACTTAATAGTAATACGTCACCGGGGCCAGGTGGCATTTACCCAAGAGTTCTGAAAGAACTCAAATTTGAAATTGTTGAACTATTAACCGTGGTTTGTAACCTATCCTTTAAATCAGCTTCTGTACCTAATGACTGGAAGATAGCTAACATGACACCAATATTTTAAAAGGGCTCTGAGGTGATCCTAGCAATTACAGACCAGTAAGTCTAACATCAGTACCGGGCAAATTAATTGGAACTATAGTAAAGAATAAAATTGTCAGACACTTAAATGAACATAATTTGTTGAGGGAAAGTCAACATGGCTTCTGTAAAGGGAAATCATGCCTTACTAATCAACTAGAGTTCTTTGAGAAGTTCAACAAACATGGACAAAGGGGATCCAGTATACTTGGATATAATATACTTAGATTTCCAGAAAGCCTTTGACAAGGTCCCTCACCAAAGGCTCGTAAGTAAATTAAGTTGTCATGGGATAAAAGAGACAGATCCTTTAATGGATTGATAATGGGTTAAAAGACAGGAAATAAAGGGTAGGAATAAATTGTAAGTTTTCCAAGTGCAGAGGTAACTAGTGGGGTCCCTCAAAGGTCTGTCCTGGGACCAATACTATTCAATTTATTTATAAATCATCTAGAGAAAGAGTGAGGAGGCAAAATTTGCAGATGATACCAAACTGCTCAAGATGGGTAAGACCAAATCAGACTGTGAAGAGCTTCAAAAAGATTTCACACAACTAAGTGATTAGGCAACAAGATGGTAAATTAAATTTAATATTGATAAATGAAAAGTAATGCACATCGGAAAAAATAATCCCAACTATACATACAATATGATGGGGGACTAATTTAGCTACAACTACTCAAGAGAGATATTTTGGAGTCCTTGTGGATAGTTCTCTGAAAACATCCACTCAATGTGCAGCAGCAGTCAAAAAAGCAAATAGAATGTTAGAAATCATTAAAAAAGGGATAGCAAATAAGACATAAAATATCTTATTGTCTCTATATAAAACCATTTTACACTCACATACAGATGTGGTCTCTTCATCTCAAAAAAGATATATTGGCATTGGAAAAGGTTCAGAAAATGGCAACAAATATGAGTAGGGGTTTAGACGGATCTCATATAAAAAGAGTTTGAAAAGACTTGGACTTTTCAGCTTAGAAAAGAGGAGAATAAAGAGGGATATGATAGAAGTCTATCAAATCATGACTGGTGTGGAAAAGGTGAATAAGGGAAAGTTATTACTTATTTCTACCATAAAAGAACTAGGGAGTCACCAAATGAAATTCACAGGCAGTAAGTTTAAAACAAACAAAAGGAAGTTTTTCTTTACTCAGTGCACAGTCAACCTGTAGAACTCCTTGCTAGAGGATGTTGTGAAGACTAGGACTTTTGAACAGGGTTCAAAAAGAGGTAGGTAGATTCATGGAGATTAGGTTAGCCAATGGCTATTAGCCAGGATAGAAGAGGAATGGTGTCCCTAGTCTCAGTTTGTCTGGAAATGGGTGACAGCAGAGGGATCATGTGATGATTATCTGATGTGTTCCTGCCTTCTGGGGCATCTATTGGCAGACAGGATACTGCTATATATTGACCTTTGGTCTGACCCAGTATGGCCATTCTTAAGTTCTTATGTAGATGCAACCCCTTTCATTTTCATATTGCTGAAAAAAGAAACAATGTAATCTTTTGAAAGGATTGGCCTTCACGGTAGGCATTGAAAATTCTATTTTCTTTGGTGTGGGTACAGAAATTGTAATAAGTACTATAGCAAGTGCTCCTCAAGCAATACAGCAAAAGCTGATGTTCTCAATAGTATAGTTGAGGGAATGGAATTCACAGGAACTACATATCTATATAAGCTCCTGTTTAACTTGTAGAAAATTGAAAGTAAAGATTTCTTCCAGTAGATTCTGGGACATTACTTTACTTTGAATATGTTGAGGTCTATAATAATGTTTAATCCGGATCATCACTCTATTTAAATTGGTATAGCTCACCCAAGTAAATGTATCTGTAGCATTTAGCACTAGCAGGGGATCTGGTGCTGAGAGGTTCCTTGACCATTTGGGACATTCCTCAAATTACCCAGTATGAAGTAGATGAACGATTTACAAGACATCTATACATTCTATTAATTGTATAAAGAAAATAAACAAGAAAATTCCTTCACTATATACACATGTGTCGCGGGGCACGACTCATCACCATGGTGTCCCTGCTGGTAGCACTGGGAATTAGCTCCTATCAGCCCACTGGGCCCCTCCTTCTGGTTGGTGTCTCCCCTTGCCCTCACTCTAGACTCGCGTTGCTCCTGGACCCCAGCACTCTCTTCAGAACACTGCACTTCTGCAGTGCCCACTACAATAGACTCTCATCCCCCTTCTGGGGGAGGAGGGGAAGTTTATCAGCAATCCTGTGTCTCTGCACTCTGGGATCCTCCTCTCCCAGGACGCCAAATTCCCCTACATCCACCTTGCCTCAGTGACCCACCAGTTGTCATCTATCTTCTACCTCAGGGGGAAACTGCAGTCTGAAATGGCTGCTCATCATTGGGAAGGGGGTGTGGACTGGCTCCCTTTTCCTATCACCGGCTATTTCCCTGCAGCCTTAGCACACTCAGGGCTTGCCTCAGTCCTTGCAGCCTGGAAGTGAGATCAGGCCAGAGCTCCCCAGCTCTGCTTGCCTTTTCCCAGCACTGCCCTATTTCATGAAGCCTCCAGCTTGCTGGCAGCCAGGTCTCTTCTGTTCCCTCAGCTAAAGCAAGAGTGTGTCTGTCCTTCTTCCTCAAGGAACCCTTATTTATACAACCCCAGCTGGGCCCTAATTGGCAATATCAACATCAGCTGTGGGGCTTTCCTCTCTCAGTTCTACCATTAAAGGGTCAGTGGGGGGCAGATGCCCTGTCACACCATGTCATCAGCTCAACCAAGAAAGAAAGACTTTGCTTCAATAATAATCAAAGGAAAAGGGTGTTCAGGAAAGCAGTTTAAAATATCAAAATGGCTCATAAGAATTTGCATATACTGAGCAACAAAGAACTTTGACATCCTTTTATAAACACAGACCTCTCTAATTTGCTTTTGTTTTCTTCCAGAAGAGACTACTACTTCAATTCCTAAGACCACCACAACAGAGACAACCACAGAAACAACTTGTAAGTCCTACCTTACACTGGCTTTACTAATGTTTGATCTATTTTATGGGACATTATATTGTATCTGTATTGGAAATGTAGTTATGACTTCATAGTAAAACTACCATGTTCACTGAAGTGAAACTGCTTAACAGGTTGACTAAAAACCACAACCCATAATAGTAATAACTTCGAACCACATGATTTTGTGAAGAATACATCATGGAAGAAGACACTCATCACTGTTTTTGATTAACACAATGAGTAGAAGAGGGCAGTATATATAATATATGTGGACTCTAGAAAGATATCTGTTCACTCTCTCAGAAATAGTAATTGCACACTTTAGTTAATATTGGTTTAGGTCTAATTATTGTCACATGGATTGAAAACGAATTGAAGAATGGTTAGAAAGAATGATGATGTGCAGCTGTGTATCAGCATTGGGGTTATAGAAATCAGACCCACAAATAAGGGCGGGGGGAGGCACATGGGGCAATTCCCAGGGGTCAAGGTGATTTAAAAAGGCCAAGGACTGCTGAGACTCCATTCTGTCCTGTAAATGGGGCGCACCATCCCTGCAGCATCCTGGGGCTGTGGTATTTCCACATGCTACCCCTGCCCCATGCACCTACTCCGCAGCTCCCATCGGCCAATGAGAGTTGTGGGGGTGGTGACTGCGGGCTATGGTCTGCAGAGATCCCCTGCCCCCTCCACCCACCTAAGAGCCATTTCCAGAGGAGTGTGCCAGTTGCTTTCAGGATCTGCATGAGGTAAACACTGGTCTCTGACTCCCTCCTGCATCCAGAGCCTGCACCCCACACTCAAAACTCCTTTTCATAACCCACACACCCTCCCACATCCACACACCCTCCCACATCATCTCCTGCAGCATCTCCTGCAGCACATCATCTCTCCCATAGCCTGGACTCAGATATAAGACATCTGGTCACTGTCTCAGAAATATTCCTTGCATGCTTCAGTGAGTATTGATAAGTATTTTCATGTGGATTGAAAATAAGATGATGAATGCTTAAGGAAAGTACCATGATATCCATCACTATATCAGCTCTGGTAGCGACCAGAGAGTTTTCTCAGGGACTGATCCCCAAGGAGGGTTTCATATGGGACAGCAAATATCTGCAGGACTCTGAATTCAGAACTGCTCTAATTTGCAACCACAGTCTTGGAGGCTGCAGCCTTCATGGGAAATAATGAAGTCACAGAAGAACAGGTCGCTATCACACCTTGGCATAATTTCCCCCTTTTGCAAGGGCATAGTCAGCACCATGAGTGGTGTTTTGTGGCACACACAGTGTGGACCCCATGTGATGTTCTTTTTAGTTCTCTTTTTAGTGCCAGACAACATTGGATGATGGAAACTCCTTTCTGAAGGAGTTACTGCAGTTATATAGGAAAAGAGAAAAGCTTTCTAAAAGCCTAAGTATGTCGTACTGATTTAGTGTGTATTGTTTCCTTTTTTTCAGTTGGCACTGTGGGTGATGGTGAGTCTGTTTACATATATTATTTTTACATTTGTACTGATTTTAATTTACAGTGGCATGTATTAGGCTAATGACTTTCTCTTTTCTGGCTTGGAAAATGCTGCTGCCCTGTGAATTTAATGATGACTGTAATGAAAGTGAAATTGAAGCCCTGGAAATGTAAAGTGAATGTCAAGCATGGGAAAGATGGTTCCGAGTACTGGAGCCCAAAGTCTCCCATTCATTCCAAGGAAAAGCCCAGCACCCAGCATTGGCAGCACAGGTCCCAACATTCCTCATTTGGTGGGACTTCTCGGGTGACCTCTCAATCCTTGATCTTTATCTGAGACAGTCACATCAACTATGACAGTGCTATGGCCAGCCAGGAGCTAAAGGAGGGGGTGAGGGTGTAGTTTCTCAATTATCGGTGCTGCATTGCCAGTAACGGGTCAAATTTTAACTGATAAGCCAAAAATGATAAAACATCCCCATGTGAAAATGGACACATACGCTAAAAACAATTGTTTTGTGTTTTTCACAGAGCTGTTTCTGGAACTTGTCAATGGGCCAAACCACTGTGCAGGCCGTATTGAAATCCTTTACTTTGGAGGCCGGGTAAAAGTTTGTGGTGATCTGTGGGACATGAACGATGCACAGGTTGTGTGCAGGCAACTGGGCTGTGGTGAGCCTGTTGCTACTCCAGGAGATAACTATTTTGGCGAAGGCTGGGGAAGGCCTTGGATGACTAACGTGAATTGTTTTGGCTCTGAAGATATGTTGTGGCATTGCTCTTTTGAAAGCTGGCCGCAGACATGTGGTTACCATGGAGATGCTAGTGTTATATGTTCAGGTACATACCCTTTTTTTCTGCTAACTCTGTAGCTTTTATGCTAAACTAATTGGCATTGTGATTACTGTTAAATAGACTAAAGATTATGCTTTTAAAGTTCTTTGCTTTACAACTTTGTTTTTATCATGACAATAAACATCCCATTCCTCGCTAGCATACACCTTAAATACATAACCAATGCATAGCTGTTGATGTAGATGTTGCTGGTGAGTGATAAAGACTTTGTTGGAAACAACCATCCTGATTATCTACTCTGGCCTCCAGCACATCACAGCCCACAGAATCTCACCCATCCACTCCTGCAGTTGGCTCATACTCCATTTGAATTACTAAAGACCTCAAATCTTAATGTGAAGACTTCCATGTAAATATATCCATTCATACCAGTAGATTTAGAACATGTTTAAGTGAGGAGTCTGATCAGCTAGGACTATATGGGTCCCATGCAATGTCCATTTGACTTTAGTGGGAGTTGGTTTAAATCCAGTGGTGGCCTAATTTTAATATTCTAATATTGACATGATTACATTTTTTGCAAACTTCTGCTTTGTTGTTTTGAAAAACGCTATCCTCAAGGAAAGATCCATTAAATAGCTCATGTTTCTACATTAACAGGTTCTGGAATGAGCCCACCCACACAAACAGGTAACTCAAGATTAATATTTTATGGAAAAAATTCCTTTCTTCAAGGTACCCTGGCCCTAGTTCATCAAAATAGTGTGCTAGAACTACTAAGAATTTGGGAGACTTTTCTCCACTCCTGCAGATCTTAGAGGGCCACCAGAATGAGCTGCTGCTTTCCTGGATCTATAAAACTTTTGCAACCCCCGGCATAGTTATACATATTCAAAGCAGCAGCAGCTGGAAAACAGAATTAATTGTATTGCCAGCAGTACAAAAACTGAAGAGGGACAAGTAGCATCCTATAATTCTTAGATGTCATATAACTCCCCTTATTTTGAAATAACAAGTCCGCACTACAAAGCCCGTTATTTTGAATAAGGGGCTGGTTATGTCAAAATAACAACTCCTGTTTTCCAAGAGGAATAATGCTTATTTTGAAACCGTTATTTCAAAATAGCAGTAGTGTGGATGCTCTACTGCTGCAATTTCAAAATAACTACTCCCCAGAGTCATTCAAAGTAATTGCTTCCAAGTGCTTCCTGGGGCTCTCAGTTGAGCGTCCACATTAAGGGAGCCTGCCTCGGACTAATTTTGAGGCTTCCCTGTAGTGTGGACACACTATTTCAAAATAGTTATTTTGGGAGTTATTATTTTGCAATGAGTTATTTCAAAATAATTTCCTATTGTAGACATGCCCAGACTGACAGGGTACTAAGATGATTCCTTGCCCACACTGTGCTGATGATAATTGGATGCTTACCTGCTTCTGGGCAGTTGCATGGCACAGTGGGACTGTTTCCTATGTCCAGCTGCCATATGTGTGGAATGGGAGCCTCTTGTTCTCTTACACAGCTACCTTATTGGACCTTTCAGAAGTGAGGTGCTGTCCACTACTCTTGGTGCAGTCTCTCTCTCAGCATTCTCCTTTTGGAGTCACCTACAGCTGGAGCAGGCCATAAAATCTTAATCTAAATTGATATATTTGGGGCTATTGCCTCTCTGCTGTTCAAACTTATATGCTTTTTACTTTCCCTCTCTATTCTCCCTCCTTTATAACTGTTTTTTTTTCTTTATTGGTCCCTCTATAAAAGGGAGGAAACATTTGCTAACCAACTTTGCAGGACTATGGAATGGATTCATGAGTAGTTATTGAGTATGCAATACACTATACAAGTTCTAAAGATATTGTTATTATGTTGCTTTAGCTTTACAGTATTTAGGAGGTTTTCAGAAGCTGTCAGTGTGCACATGGGCTACGTCTAGACTGGCATGATTTTCCGGAAATGCTTTTAACGGAAACGTTTTCCGTTAAAAGCATTTTCGGAAAAGTGCATCTAGATTGGCACGGACGCTTTTCCACAATAAAGCCCCGATCGCCATTTTCGTGATCGGGGCTTTTTTGCGCAAAACAAATCTGAGCTGTCTATACTGGCCCTTTTGTGCAAAAGTTTTGCGCAAAAGGACTTTTGCCTGAACGGGAGAAGCATAGTATTTCCGCAAGAAGCACTGATTTCTTATAGTAGGAAGTCAGTGCTTTTGCGGAAATTCAAGTGACCAGTGTAGACAGCTGGCAAGTTTTTCCGGAAAAGCGGCTGATTTTCGGGAAAAACTGGCCAGTCTAGACACAGCCTTGGAGGCTGGGATTTAGAACATGATTTGCTATTCCTCTACTCTTGCATATATCACTGGTGATTTCTGTTGCACATTAATGTTCACCTCCTTGATAACACAATAGGAGGATCCATTGTTGTTATAATAAATGTCTTTTCTAATTGTCCATTTGTCTTATTTCAGCAAGTACCTCTTACCCTCCAGTGAGCATCACCATGTATGGTAAGTACTGTCTCACTTTGTTTTAATAACATTTCTTTTATTATAGGATTCAGTACTGTTACTGTTGATCTGATCAGAAACACACCCATACTAGGTCAGACCAGTGGTAAATCTAGCCCAGAATCATGTCTTTTAACAGTGGCCAGATGCTTCAGAGGGAATGAACAGAACGGGGCAATTCTGAGTGGTCCATCTCCTGTCATTCACCAGTTCCTGGCAGTTGGTGATTTAGGAATACCCAGTGTATGCGGTTATTTGTTTGACAATCTTGGCTAAGAGCCATTGATGGGCCTTTCCTCCATGAACTTCTCATTCTCTTTTGAGCCCACCTAAACTTTTGATCTTAACAACATTCCCTGGCAATGAGTTCTACAGGTTAACTCTATATAGGATAAAGAGGGATGTCTTTTTATTTATTTTAAACTTGCTGCCCATCAATTTCATCAAGGGATCCCTAGTTGTTGTGTAATGTGAGGGGGTATACAACATCACTGTACACACTTTCTTCACATCATTCATGGTTTGATAGGTCTATTTTATATCAACCCTTAGTGGTTTCTTCTCTGAGTTAAGCCATCCCAATCTTTTTAATCTCCCCATATACGGAAGCTGCTCTGTAACTCTTAATTTGTTGCCCTTCTCTATACTGTTGCTAATTCTAATGCATCTTTTAAGAGATGGGATGACCACAAGTGCAAGCAATATTTACAATGTGGATGTTAGTTTCTATGTTATTTTCCTTCCCTTTCCTCATGGATCTTAACATACCGTTAGCTTTTTTGAATGCCACGGCACATTTAGCAAATGTTTTCAGGGAACTATCCATGATGACTCTAAGATCCCTCTCTTGAATAGTAACAGGTAGTTTAGATGCCATCTCTTTGTTTGTATGCTTGGAATTACTTTTTCAAATGTGTTTTTTCCAAGTTGATCCAGATGTGTGATCTGGCCATGGAATCCCCTTAGCAGTCAATTGGAGTTCCATACATGGATCAGGTTCACCTTAGTTGCCACTGAGTTATGAAAAGGAACAAAACTACAACTCATGAACTAATAATAATTACTTTGCATCTATTTTAGGACTGGCCTTGAGACTAGTGAATTCAGCTAGCAGATGTGAAGGTCGTGTGGAAATCTATTACGCGGGATCGTGGGGGACTGTGTGTGATGATTCTTGGGATCTCAATGACGCAAATGTTGTGTGCAGCCAGCTTGGATGTGGATATGGTGTTGCAGCAAAGACCAATGCTTATTATGGTCAAGGCTCAGGAAATATTGTCCTTGATGATGTGAGGTGCACAGGATGGGAATCCAGTCTGTGGGACTGTCCTCATGCAGGATGGCTCAATCATAACTGTGGTCATCATGAAGATGCTGGTGTCATTTGTTCAGGTGAATACCAAAAGTTTGCTGGTATTTTGCAATTCAATGACTGGCAGAGAATACACTTTTCACCATGCCTAGGATGTTTTTGAAAGTCACATTGCTGAGGTTACAATATATGAAATTCAGTTTCTGGAACCAAATCCTATATTAAAGAGATCACTTTCCTACCTCCTCAAACATTAGTTCCATGCTTCAATTAGCCAACCAGTTATTTTCCTGGTGAGTGTGATTGTGCTAGAATAGAATATAGATGTAGAATGACAAAAAAGGGAAGATAGCCAAATAACGATGATATTAATCTTCCATTCTGGCAACCTCACTTCCTTTGAAAGTCGAATCCTGCCAGCGAGATAGGACATGGTTATGGGAAACCTGTTCATGGTTTTGCCATCCCACTTAGTTTCATTATGCTGCAGTTATCTGGCAAGTAAATTATGGATAATGAATCTTACTCAACTTCATACAAGCCGTAGAGATCCAAAGATGAAAGACCTAATTAAGTTTCAGCCTCAGTCTTGTGCCATCAGGAAAGGTACATTTTTCTGATTTTTTTTTCATTTACTTCAGTGGGAATAAAGCCCATTTTACTCTATTTCATGATTACCCTCAAGGAGACATGAGAAAGTTGTGTCTTCAAAGTTTTACTCTACTTGTTTTGAAATATAACATCCTCCAGGAAAGTGTTGCTGCTTCTAATGTCATTTGCATTTAAAATATTATACATACTTTCAAGCTAATATCCATTTTTTCATTCATTAGCAATTTAAAACAATTCATTCTGATTTGGATCAAAACCAAATATTTAAAATTTTCAGTAAACCAAAACAATCGAAAAAAGTATGTTTCAGATCACTGAAAAAATGCTTGAACACAATCATAATATTTTGGCTTGAATTCAGCGACTTTTGCAGGCTTGGGGGATTTTAAAATAGAACTTAGAAACAAATTTATTTCTCACTTAAAATGCCAAAAAATAATTTTCAAAAAGAAATGTTCCTAGAAAGGTGTTTGAAATGGTAGTTTAATTGATCAGTACATTGAAACTGTCACAAATTGTGTAATGTTTTGGTGTTGCTGAATCTGTAATTTTGCTGCAAAACATTTTGGCCTAAATATTTTGCCCAGTTATGAGACACTAATAACAAACTATAATTTCTCATGTTTTCCCTTTGCAGATGCTGGATACACAACATCGCCATCCACAGGTAACTCATCACTTGCATGTTATCCATCATGACATTACATTTGAATATTCTGAAATGCATGTGTACAGGATCACCACCTATATATATTATAGGCAGACCTGGCAGTGCCATTTCCAGTTGAGGTCACCTAACACTTTCTATGATAAGACCTAAATGTTAGTTGCTTATTACTTTGCCAAACTTAAACCATTAAGACTCAACTCCATTTATGTCTGAGACTGGTGTATTTTGCCAAGTTTTGAGCTGAAACATTTTAGCTGTTTCCCAAATAAGAATAGGGGAACATGTTGTTTTGCCCACATTAAATAAATCTTCCAACTCTTTCACTGAAGAGCTCTGGTGTCGCCATGATTTGGTATGGGGATGTGGAATTTGGCAGCCAGGATGTGTGTTTCGTCATTCCAGTGAAAAGTCACCAGAGGTCTCTAGTTATGCTTCTGTTCTCTTCCTGCAGAAACACCAGGATCCACTACATCATGGCCTTGGTACACAACAACTGGTAAATGCTAACTCATTCACTTTCACTTTCACTAAAATATTTCTTGCTGATCGAGTTCTGTGCTCTGCAGGGGCAGATGACCGTTTTGCGGGGCCCCGGGCAGCATAATTCCGCGGGACCCTCCCTTTGCCATGGCGCATGTGCAGTGACGCCAGGCGCATGCGCGGAGGCGCCACGGCGCATGCGCGGGGCTTTCTGAAGCGCGGGGCCTGGGGCGGCCGCCCCGTTCACCCTGCCGTATATCTGCCCCTGGTGCTCTGAATTCTTGCCTATGGATTTATAGTACAATGGCACAGGAACTGAGATGAGAGTCAGGGCAGGTTGAATAGCAATACACAAGGTAAATTTCAAATGTGATATAGGCAATACATGTTTCCCGGTACATTTGTTGAACTGTATAGGTCCATTCCACACCCATATTCTTGCCTATTGTACCTTCAGAACACTGAAGTTTGGGGAATAAACTCAGTTTTCTTCAATCTATTCAACTCTCCCTCTTCTGTTCCATCACTCCCTTGCTACAAGAGTGCAAGAACCTCATTTTAGACTGAGACTATCTATTAGCCTTTCTGTCACACATATAAATAGGGCATTCCCCAAGAGACAGTCTATGGGACCTTCCTCATTGACGATGGCTCTCTCATAACTTGTCATTCAGAAGATGCCAATGTCATCTATTCAGGGTGCCTTGCAAAAAATTTCGCTTGCTTAACTGATGAGCTCCATGGAGTAGGGATTTGACAAACACAATGTGTAATTTCACCATAGGGCTCTAGTTTAGTTTTTGTTACCTTCATGTAGGAAGACCAGGATACACTACATCATGGCCCTGGTACACAATCACTATTGAGCGTTAACTCATTCTGGCTTCATGTAATGTTTCTACATTACAGGATTCTGTGCTTAGAGAAGTTTTGAAAGTGTAGCTTATGATTTCATTGTGCAGTTGCCACGTGAACTGAAATGAGAGCAAGGAGAAATTGAAAAGAAATTTAAAGGACCAAATTTTGAAACTGGTTCAGGCAATAAAGCTTTCTTGGTATAGTTGTTGAATGACACCCTTGTGTTCTGACGTCTTCCAATACCCTGTCACAACTCCATGCTTACCCTGTGGTTTTGGGGAAGAGAGGAGAATATGGATAGTAGTTCTCAGACTCACTTTATAGCTGTTGGAATGTGGTGGGATTATGTTGATAAATTACATGAATGCAGATTGGGGAATAGAAACCAGATACTTTGACTCGCTGTTACCATGCTATTTCCATAACACCATGTTTCCTTCATTTTTGGTGCCTATACAATATTTACCTTTCTTTCAATAGGCTGTGGCTGGAAAACAAGAATTCCATTTTGGAAAATAATTCTGAGACTTTAAAATTTGTTTTCATTCTGCCTCAGAACAAAAATAACCTTTCTAGTTCTCCTTTTTGAATGTGTTTCACAAACACAAAATTGAGGAGGAGCATTAAGCCTTATGTCACTTAAAGCTCTGCATTAAGTAAAAATTGTGACTTTACAAAGTTGGCTGCAGATGCTATTTTCATTCAGGCTGTTATTTTTCACCCCTGTGTACCAAGTGCTTCCTCAAAAATTTACTTCCAACCTGAATTAAGAACATTGGAGGAAAAAGGGCAAACAATTTCTTTCCTGAACATTTTCTGTGGCCAATATTTTCTGTCTTCAGCTATATCCATTTAGGTCCTAATCTTAAGGGGTGATGAGCATTAAATGAAAGTGTGAGTGGGATCCACAGATCTTGGGATCAGATGCTGACCCCAGAGAGCAACTTTTATAAAGACCATTGGTTTTATAGCAGATATTCCTTTAACTTAAGTAGGTTTTGGGTCTGACTGATAAATCATATACACATATATAAATGACTTGTATGTGTTTACGTTTCTGACATTTTATTCTGCAGCAAGATATACTTGTGGTGGTGTCCTTCAATATTCATCTGGGACTTTTCATAGCCCGTTCTATCCTGGAAATTATCCAAACAATGCAGATTGTGTGTGGGAAATAGAAGCAGAGAACAATTACCATATAATACTTTCCTTTAGAGATATCTCGTAAGTAAATCGCTATTTTCCTGGGCAATTCATGTGTTTAGAGTCATGGATTTTTTTCTCTGTATTTGAAGAATATTTCTCAACAAGGTTTAACAGTTCAAAGTCACCAGTAAACCTAAAATGAAAATTGCATGAATGGAGTAGTATTTGTTGTTACTTGTTGAGTCCTCACAAAGAGGTTGGTACCACACAAGATGCATAATGAAGACAATTTTTGCAACAGACACCTTGCAGTCTGAAGGGTTTAATGTGAGATTTCTGTGTTGCTCTGTAATGAATACCTAAATAGGAGTTTACAAAATGTTTATTTTCCTTTCCTAGGACAGAAGGTAGTGGATGCCAATATGATTATATTGAGATATATGATGGAGCACTCTATACTTCTCCTTTACTGGGGAAGATTTGTTATAATTCGACTCCTACTTATACATCATCCTCAAACTTGATGACAGTTAGATTTCACAGTGACTCAAGTGTCACGAAGAGAGGGTTTCGTGCTGACTATTACACCATTCCAGCAGATCAGAATACTAGTAAGTTCATGCTTTTCAGTAGACAAGTCTATTGATTTTTATTTACTAAATAACCATTGATTAATGTTCAACAGGGGTGCCGACAGCCTCCACAGACCCCTGGCAAAGTGTGGCAGCCTGGCTCTGTGCTCTTGAAAGGGGTGGGACCTCCAGTGGAAGGGACGGGGCAGGGGTAGCCAGAGCTCTGAACCACCCAGAGTGCACCATCTGAAACCAGCCCCCACCCCATAGAGCTATCCGGAGCACATGGTGTGTGCTACAGCAATGAAAGGGATCAGGGATCCTGCCACCGCCACTGCCACAGTAGTAGTGGCGGAGGTTGGGAACCCTTTGAATTGCTGGGCCCTAAGGCCACAACCCTCTTTGCCTCCCCTCCTCCTGTTGGCGGGCCTGGTGTTTTACCACGTAAGTATAGTACAACTCATTGTCATCTTTCATAGTGCGTCATTACTGGCCTTTTACTTTCAGACAATAGTTTGATTTCATTTAAATTTAAAACTTTATCATCAGATTATTTGTGACATTTTCTCTGATTCTCAACCTAAATTTAATGTTTTCGTCATCTCATTATTCTTACTTGTACAACCCAATTACTCATTCTCTTTGGGTGTGATCCTAGCCCTGATGTAGGCAAAACTCTCATTGAAATCACCCTTTTTCATACAATAGGAGTCAATTTCATGTCCTCTCCCCAATTCATTAGTAGTTGTTTATCTGAGCTCGGTGCCTGTTTAGCACTGTACTGATACAAGTTTAGTATCAGAATCATTTACATTTAAATTTATTCCCTCTGCTTCATTTCCCAGTTTCTGATGTTCTTCCCAGAACCCCCTGCAATTTGTCCATGTCTTCAAGTGAACTTGAACACCTTTCACACTCATTCAAAGCCTGATCCTTAAGCCCTCATTCAGACAAATCTCCTGTTCATTTCAATGTGACTTTACAGGATCCAGGAAGTTACTATACAGGATCCAGACTCCTTTATGTGAGTCCACCTCTGCATATGTGATATATGTGATTCCAAACCCCATCAGACAGGGGTGGGGAACCTTTTTTGGGTCCGGGGTCGCTGACCCACAGAAAAATCTGTCATGTGGAGAGCAGCGTGGGCTCCCCAGTGCTGGGAGTGAGGAGCAGCCACATTTGGCCCGTGGGCCTTAGGTTCTCCTCTGCCATAAGGCTTATGTAAGCTCACATATGCAATCCTCTGATTCTGCATCCCTTATTTATACTAAATAGCTTGCAACTGGTTAATTCCACTAGCTGATCAGTAAAATTCATGGTAGCAAAATTGCCATCAACCAAACACACTGATCAGTATCTTAGATGCCTATATACAAATGCAAGAAGTAAGCAGGAAGAACTATAAGTGCTAATAAATAAACACAACTATGACATTGTTGGTATCACAGAGACTTGGTGGTATAATACATATTATTGGTATAGCAGGCTACAGCTTACTCAGGAAGGATAGGAAGGGAAAAAAGGGAGGAGGTTTTGCCTTATATAATAAAAATGTGTATACAGGCAGTCCCCGGGTTACGTACAAGATAGAGACTGTAGGTTTGTTCTTAAGTTGAATTTGTATGTAAGTCGGAAGTGGTACATATTGTAGGGGAAACTCTAGCCAAACATTTCTCCAGACCTCAGTTTTATTCTCCCACACCTCACTTCCCTCAGTCCTTTATTCTCAAGCTGAGGTGTCTGCTGAGAAAAGCCGCTCCGCGTCTCCCTGGTCTGCTGGGGGCGGCTCTAGCTTCGCGTCTCCCTGGTCTGCTGGGGGGAAGCAGCTAGTGCGGGGTTGCCTCACCCCATTTGTAAGTAGGTATCCGATGTAAGTCGGATCCATGTAACCCGGGGACTGCCTGTACTTGGACTGTGGTGGAGATGGACGTAGGAGACAGATGTGTTGAGAGTCGCTGGGCTAGATTAAAAGGGGTAAAAAACAAGGGTGATGTCATGTTAGGGGT
The DNA here is from genome assembly GCF_052426305.1 of Pelodiscus sinensis. NCBI lineage: Eukaryota > Metazoa > Chordata > Testudines > Trionychidae > Pelodiscus > Pelodiscus sinensis. The sequence goes on along the minus strand of NC_143059.1, from coordinate 55,399,656 downwards.
CTATTACAGGTCACCTACCTAGGTGGAAGAGGTGGATGAGGCTTTTTTAAAATAACTAACAAAATCATCTAAAGAGCAGGATTTAGTGGTGATGGCGGACTTCAACTATCCAGACATATATTGAGAAACTAACACAGCAGGGCATAGACTATCCAATAAGTTCTTGGACTGCATTAAAGACAACGTTTTATTCCAGAAGGTTGAAAAAGCTACTGGGGGAAGCTGTTCGAGATTTGATTTTAATGAATAGGGAGGAAATGGTTGAGAATTTGAACGTCGAAGGCAGCTTGGGTGAAAGTGATCATGAAATCATAGAGTTCATGAATAAGGAATGGTAGAAGGGAGAATAGGAAAATAAAGACAATGGATTTCAGAAAGACAGATTTTGGTAAGCTCAGAGAGCTGGTAGGGAAGGTCCCATGGGAAGCAAGAGTAAAGGGAGAAACAACTGCAGAGAGTTGGCAGTTTTTCAAAAGGACATTATTAAGGGCCCAAAAGCAAACTATTCTGCTGCGTAGGGAAGATAGAAAGTATGACAAAAGTCCGCCTTGGCTTAAACAGGAGATCTTACATGATCTAAAAATCAAAAAGGAGTAATATCAAAATGGAAACTAGGACAAATTACAATGGATGAATATAAGCAAACAATACAGGTATGCAGGGGAAGATTAGAAAGCAAAGGCACAAAATGAGCTGAAATTCGCTACATACATAAAGGGAAAGAAGAAGAAATTCTATAAATATATTAGAAGCAAGAGGAAGACCAAGAACAGGGTAGGCCCACTGTTCAGTGAGGAGGGAAAAACAGTAACAGGAAACTTGGAAATGGCAGAGGTGCTTAATGACTTCTTTGTTTCAGCTTTCACCAAGACATCTGATGATGAAGGAATACCTAACAGTGAATACTAGTGGGAATAGGGTAGGTTTAGAAGATAAAATAAAAAAAGAACAAGTTAAAAATCACTTAGAAAAGTTAGATGTCTTCAAGTCACTAGGGCCTGATGAAATGCATCCTAGAATACTCAAGGATCTGATAGAGGAGGTATCTGAGCCTTTAACTATCAACTTTGAAAAATCAGAAGACAGGAGAGATTCTAGAAGACTGGAAAGGGGCAAATGTAGTGCCCATCAATAAAAAGGGAACTAAGAACAACTCAGGAAACTACAGACCAGTCAGTTTAACTTCTGTGCCATTGGCTGGGAACTGGGGTCAATAGGAGATGCAGGGAGCAGTGCCTATGGGCAGTGATGTGCGAGACCCACCTAAAAGCTGCTCCTGCTGGTCATTTTTGGGAGCTGCCTGAGGTAAACTATGCTCCCTGCCCTCTCTTGCATCCAACCCTCTGCCCCAGCCCAGATCCCGCACTCTTCCTGTAACCAAACTCCTTCCCAGAACCTGCACCCCACCTTCCTTTCCATACACTAACTCCCGGTCCCAGCCTGGGGACAGTGAGTGAGGGTGGGGAAGAGCCAGGGAGGGAAGAGTGAGATGGGGGTACATCCTCAAGGAAGGAGCAGAGAATGGAGTGGGGCAAAGATCTTTACGTTTGCATTGCTAGACAGTTGGCACCTCTAACAGATAGGCCTGTGGAAGCCATGGCAGTGCCAGAAGAGCATGCCCAGCAGGGTAGCAGACAGCTTTCTGGGCACCAGCCGGTGCAGGTGCAGCACTGTGTACAGGGGGCCCATTGACTAGTATGTCCTGGAGCCCCGAATTGCTGTTGGCAGCCTGACTGGTTGAACAGTTAATTATTATTGTGTGCTTGACTGTGCTAATATGTGTTTCTTCCTCCCACCAGCTCTTCGGTGTCTGCCAGAATACATGCACGCAGTTGTTAACAGAGCTTATCTCCACTCGCAAGGCTACATTTCAGAGACTGTCAGCTTGAATGACCCTTCTTGTAAACCAAACATTACCACAAGCTATATTATCTTCAAAATACCATATAATGGCTGTGGCACAAGGCGACAGGTATGAAGTTGATTTAGCAAGCCGTGTGAATAGGGGTATGTGCAAACTGCACAATTCATTTAGAAAAGGGTCGTGAACAGAAACTTGCCCTGTGATTCCCAGGAGCTGCAAGTGAACCAACAGTACAGGTTCAGATGCACTGATCACTCCCATCTATTCTGCTTTCTGCAGGGAACACTGCATTTATTGCAGATTGATCTTATGGGGAAGATTGTGGGCCAGAGTAGATACATGAACAATCTCCACCAATGTTCACAGACTTCCTTTGAGCATGAGCTGATATTCTTGAATAGTCACAACATTTTGCGCTTAGGTCCCAGTTCAGCAAGGTACTTACACAGGTCTAATTTAAAGCAGTCACTTCAATAGCACTACTCATGTGCATTAAGTTAGACTCATGCTCAATTACCTTGCTGAATCAGGATCTTTGTAAGCAAATGGTCTGGTAGCACTTTATAGACTAACAAAACATGTAGATGGTATCATGAACTTTCCTGGGCACAGCCCTCTTCTTCAGACAACCGGAGTTTTGATTAGAGGATAAGGAAACTCAAAATAAATAGGAGAAGGGAAGGGGAGGGGGAGAGATGTTCTGTCACCCATCTCTCTACCTCTATGCATAAAGTATCAGGAGAAAGGGTGCTAAACCTGAGTAGATAAAGATCAAAGTCAGTGGATGGATAAGGCAGGAAGGATACCATTCAGAAAGTAGTAATAGAGATGTAGCTGTGTTAGTCTGGTCTTGCTGAAACAAAAGACAGGACTATACAGCACTTCAGAGACTAACAAGATGGTTTATTAGGTGATGAGCTTTTGTGGGCCAGACCCACTTCCTCAGATCAAATTGAGGAAGAAAATTGGCACAACCATATATACCAAAGGGATACAATAAAAAAAAAGTGAACACATATAAAATAGACAAATCAGATTTTAGAACAGAGAGGAAATGAGGGGGGGAGGTTAATGTCTACGAGGTAATGATATTAGAGGTGATAATTGGGGAAGCTATCTTTGTAATGGGTGAGATAATTAGCATCTTTGTTAAGGCCCATTTGTAAAGTGTTAAATTTAAGCATGAATGACAGTTCAGAGGCGTCTCTTTGAAATCTTGTGTTAAAGCCTCTTTGAAGCAGGATGCAGGTAGTAAGGTCATTGAGACAATGCCCAGGCTGGTTGAAATGGCAAGAAACTGTTTTTTCTTTGTGAAACTGTCTGATGTCTGTTTTGTGTGCATTGATTCTTTGGCGAAGTGTCTGAGAAGTTTGTCCAAAATACATAGCAGACAGACACTGTTGAGAAGGGCTAAAAGGGAATGGGATCTGAGGAAACGTTATTCTAAGTCAGCCATAAAGATGTTAGCGTACTGTGGGGCCATGTGGGGCCCCTTCTCTACTTATGCTACATCAGTGACATCTTTATGATCTAGACCCATGACCAAGAAACACTGGATGCATTCCACAGAGACTTTAACAACCTACACCCCACCATTTGGTATATATGGTCATGCCATTTTTTTTCCACAGTTTGATCTGAGGAAGTGGGTCTGGCCCACGAAAATTCATCACCTAATAAACCATCTTGTTAGTCTTTAAAGTGCTGCATAGTCCTGTCTTTTGTTTCATTCAGAAAGTAGTTAGCACCTTCATTAATAAAGGTTCCACCACCCCATATCTTGATTAAGTCCATAATTAATTGAATTGAATTTGCATTTGTACTGTAATTCCAAGCTTTCCTTGTGGATTTTGCTTGAAGAACTGGCCTGTGACAAGCCCGCCACCTTCAGATCTATGAGATTATGGTTAGGTAAACAGAAATGTTCTGCCACTGGCTTCTGAGTATTTTCTTTACATATATCCGATTTGTGTCTGTTGATTCTTTCCCATAGAGAACGTCCAGTTTGGCCAATATATATAGTAGAGGGGCACTGTTGGCATTTGATGGCATAGATCAAATTACTAGAGGAGCAGTCAACTGACCCTTTGATTTTGTAGCTAGTGTTGTTTGCTCCAGTGATTAATTTGTCAGTGTAGATATGTGGGCAGAGTTGGCATCTTTTCTGGTTGCAGGGCCGGGTACCTGGAGGCTTATGATGTGGTTGTGTGGCATGGTTATCAGAAAGAATACATTTCAGATTAGGAGGTGGTCTATACGCAAGAATAGGTTTTTTTCACAAGGCCTCTGAGAGTGAAGGATCATTTTTTAGGATGGGTTGTAGATTGTGTACGATGCGTGGGAGGGGTCTGAGTTGTGGACTGTAAGTAACAACAAGAGGAGTTCTGTTATTTTCTCTTTTGGGTCTGTCTTGAAGTAGTTTATGTCAGGGAACTTTTTTGGCTCTGTCAATTTTTTTTCACTTCCCCAGGTGGGTATCTCAGATTTATGAATGCTCTGTAAAGATCCTGTAGGTGATTGTCTCTGTCTGTGGGGTCAGAGCAAATCCAGTTGTATTGTAGGGCTTGACTGTATACAATCAACTGAAAAAATGTGTCTGGGATGGGAGCTGGAAGCATGAAGGTAAGTGTAGCGGTCTATGGGTTTACGATATAGGGTAGTTGAAAGTTGTCCATTATTTAACTTTACTGTAGTGTCCAGGAAGTGGATTTCCCTTGTGGACTGGTCCAGGCTGAGGTTGATAGTGGGGTAGAAGTTGTTGAAATCCTGGTGGAATTCTTCAAGAGTCTCTTTACCATGTGTCCGTATGATGAAGGTGTCATTGATGTAACGTAAGTAAAGAAGGCATGTTAGGGGGCGAGAGCTGAGGAAATGTTGTTCAAGGTCAGCCATAAAAATGTTGGCATATTGTGGTGCCATGTGTGTGCCCATGGCTGTGCCGCTGATTTGGAGAGAGAAATTGTTTCTGAATTGGAGGTAGTTGTGGATGAGGACAAAATCGCAGAGCTCTGTAATCAGGTGTGCAGTATTGTTATCGGGGATGGTGTTCCTGATGGCTTGTAATCCGTCTTTGTGTGAAATGTTGGTATAGAGGGCTTCTACATCCATGGTAGCCAGAATGGTATTTTCAGGGAGATTATTGATGTTTTGGAGTTTCCTCAGGAAGTCAGTGGTATCGTGGAGGTAGCTGGAAGTGTTGGTGGCATAGGGTTTGAGGAGGGAGTCGAGATAGCCAGATAATCCTGCAGTGAATGTGCCAATACTGGAGATGATGGGTCGTCTGGGATTACCAGGTTTGTGTATTTTGGGTAGTAGATAGAAGATTCCTGGTCGGGGATTAGGAGGGGTGTTATTGTATATTTGGTCCTGAGTAGCATCAGGGAGTTTAATGAGCAGCTTTTTCATGTTTTTTTGGTATTCCTTAGAAGGGTCACAGGAGAGAGGCCTGATATTGGATCTTTGAATCTGGTATTGGATCTTTGTGCATTTCATGTTTAGCCTTTGTACTAATGTTAACTAACTTGGCTGTATTTGAATTCCATGAAAATATTTTTCACATCTCTGTGTGATCATCATATCCGTCAACAATTTTGTTTAAAATGTGTCATAAATAGAAAGGACCAAAGTCACATTTCTTTTAAAAAAACTGCCAGTGGAAGCAATGCTTTTATAGGGCATGTTATTCTGGGGTGTATCAAAATGTAATGGTAATTGTGACTTTGGGCAAAAATATGAGCACATTAACTAATTCAGCATTTAATGTGTCAAACAGGGAAACAGCAATACTATCATGTATTCTAACTTGATCAGAGCAACCACTTCTGGCTACATAATCAACAGGGAAAAAGATCTTCACTTGCACATCAACTGCAAAATGCTCGAAAACACATGGAAAGAAATAATGTATGTTGCTGGGGACGAAAGAGCTATTGAGATCAATGAAACGCAGTACAGCAGATACGACTTGAACATATCATATTATGAATCTCCATCCTTCTCACGGCCAGTGTATGATTCTCCATACTACGTTAACCTGAACCAGAATTTATTCCTTCAAGCTTCAATTAACAGCTCTGATGCAAATCTGGTGTTGTTTTTGGACACGTGTGTTGCATCTCCTGATCACAATGATTTTACAACAGTAACCCATGACATTATCAGAAGCGGGTAAGGACTTTCTCAACAATGGTTTACAATGAAACTGTGCATGCCGTTCTGTATTTGTTTTGTTTATGGAATCATCTGAATAGGGACAATGCACACTGATTTCAATTCCCTATGCCAATAAACTGTTTAAAACCTGTTTTAACCAATCCTGTCAATAAATGAGAAATTTCAACAGAAACAATGTTAAGGCCCGTGCAATCATGCAAGAGTGATTGCTCTTAAACATGTTATGTGATAACTAGAGAAGTGAATTCAGTTGTGATGTAAACAAGTTTTATCGCAAACTTCACTGACATCATTGAATTTTCACTAGCCTATATCAAGAATGAATTCAGCCTCAACTAGTTAGCTTATAGAATTCAATTGTGTATTTTCAAAATATTCTGATTCTTTATTTTTTTAATTATTCATTCTCGTTCTGTTCTAGTTTAGTGTAGCATACTGCGAATGTTGTTACAAATTACTGTAGCTCAATGCTTGATTCAAATGACAGAAGCTTAATGATTGATATTCTTGCTATCCTGTATGATTTGCAAGTGACACCGAAGTATTTTAATGTCACAAAGTTGGCCCAGGCTTGTTCTTGTGGCTTGGTTTAAATCATTTCTAATGGAAAATGAGACAAATGAATATAGATTAGATTCTTAGATCTGGTAAGGAAAAAAGTCACTAATCTCATCCATTATAGCATATCCTATGCTTTACTTGCCAGAATTTCAGTAGACTTCTCTCACTAGATTCTACATCTTCCTGGGTATGACAGTGCAAATCTTGTTGGAGCAGGTCCAATTGTCAATAAATGTCTGACTTGTTTTCCTGTCTTCCCCCGCCCCCCCCCAAAAAAACCAAAACCAAAAACACACCTGTTCATTAAAACTGAAAAGTTTCATGGATGTGTATCAGTTTTGATAGAACTGTCATTGGGTAGAGTTTCTCAGCTAAGACAATGAAAGAAACCCAGGCCAAGTGGTTAGATTGGTTGACTGGGTTGCGGGAGACGGAAGGTCAAGTCCTTGCTCTGAATAATGCAGAGCAGGCACTTGATCTTGGGTCTACCATGTCCTGTGTAACAGCCCTGGCTGTTCGGGGTTGGCTCTCTCTCGTGTGTGGGTCTTTTTCATGAAAAAATGAGAGAGAACACATTTTTCATCTGCATTGGAACAAAAAGAAATTTCAAATTTATGTGTGAAATGTTGTTTTCTGTCCAATCTCGTGAGCTTAAATTGTGGTTATATGTCTCCCTTCACAGTAACAATTAACACCCTTTGCATCAGGGGTCATAAACACTGCAGCCTGAAGATATAGGTAAGCCGCTCTGGGCTTTTTCCATAGATTAGTTGCCAGGACGACTAAAGGGGACTCCTGTAGAACTTGGCTGACCTGAGCATTGATCATACAAAGGCTTATGTACAATCTTAACTTTAAGCATGTGAGTTCAGTAAAACTACTCCCACTCTTAGGCATACATATAAACACCAGGGGAAACAATTTTGTATTTTTTGCTTTCAGAAAACTCACTGCCACTATTTTAACCTCTTTTCGTTTTCCATTCTTCCTTCAAATACATATTTTTCTCCCTTTCCATTGGTTATACATTGTTAATTTTTTTAAATCTTTGCATGTAGGGCATGCTTGATGCTCCAATTTATTTTTGTGTGTAGGCATGAAGATTAATTTTGCTTATTTGTTTATTTTAGGTGTGTTAGAGATGCTACCTATGGTACATACTATTCACCCTACGGCTCCATTATACGGTTCAAATTCAGTGCCTTCAAGTTTATGAACCAACATCCATCAGTTTACCTACAGTGCAAAATGGTGGTGTGTAGAGCATATGATTATTCTTCCCGATGCTACCAGGGCTGCGTACCAAGGTCTAAGCGAGAGACAAACTCTTACCAAGAAAAAATGGATGTTGTTGTTATTGGGCCAATTCAGCTTCGGAAAGATGCCACTGAGAATAGGAATGCTGGTAAATGGATATAACCTGCTCTTGTGTTAGTATAAGCGTCTGTAAATCACTTTTCATTTCACAAAATCTGTGCATGTCTGTTTACTTCCAATTTCTATTTAGCAACAGCTTTATCAACAGCTCCATTATAAAAGTTAAGGATCTGTTAAATGACTATTAGCATCTATATTAGTTCCTCATTTAGCACGTTTCCACCATCTTAGTCTGAACAGCTCAAAAATGCTAATTGAATCACTTTAGGAAGAAAGATGAGATACAATCCAGCTCCTTAATACAGCTTCATTGATTTAATTATACCCAAACTGTTCAAGCATTGTGATAGGTATGTCTAGTCTTGAATACCTCCAGTAAAGTGAAGCCTCAGACATCCTTGAGAAAAGTTCCATTCCATAGCTCTTGTGCAACTTATGCTCTTTTCATAATATTGAATCTAAAACATCCTTGCTGGGGTTCAGTTCATGAAATAGTCTTTACTAATATAAAGACATTGATATATCTAACACGTGTTCTATGAAATAGAGTGAAATTGATTTATTTCCTGACCTGATCTAGCATGTAACATTTTTAATTCAAGTTCTCTTGTTCTGATATCTTTGGCAATAGCTAGAACAGAAAACAAAATATAACAAACCATCTTTCTTTTGATTCACAGAGCTGGACTATTCTGAACATCAGGAAGAGGCAGATTCCTATAGGTCACTTCTTGCAACTGCTGGTCATTCCCAGACTCCGTTTATTGTTACAGTTGTGGTACTTGCAGCTGTTGTTTTAACTCTTCTTGGGTTCCTCTTGAAAAATAAATTGAGGAAGCAGGTTCCATACCAGCTGATGTGAGATGCTGGCAGCAGACGCTATCTCAAGCCATGTACCTAATTATTCAGTTGCTAGCTTTTGCACTCAATATCTTTTATATGGCAATTTGTGCTTCAGAGGGAAAGTATGAAAAACTTGCTTTAATAAGTCTACCCTCTGAGTTCTGGTAAATTCAGGCTAGAGCTGGGCCTAAGGTTAAAACATCCAAATAACATGGAAAGTTAGGAAAAGTTGAAATTTAGGTCCCAACTCCCCAGCCTGCTGTCATTTCTAATAATGGACTGAACTTCTCCCCCATATGTGACCCACCGGCTCCCTCCTCTCAGTCTAGAACCAGACTTTGCAGCTCAGGACTGTCTCTAGTCTAGATAGTCCAAAAGAGTTTTCACAGTATTCTGCAGTGAAATTTGATGGAACAACTCATGTAATTCCTATACTACAATGAATGTGAATAGAGGAAGACTGGTCCAGAGGGTTGAGCACTAACTTGGAATGTGAGTCACTGTGTCACCATCAACAGCTTGTGTCACTCTGGGCTTTAGTTCCCCATCTGGGATAACAGCACTTGCCTTCCTCTCAGGGGTGTTGAAACAATAAATACATTTAAGATTTTGAGTTGATCAGATATTACCATGAAGGGGAATATAGAAGTACCTAAGATTGATTGATAGAACTTTGGTTTGAGAACTTTATACATAAAAAGGGTACTCTGATATGTTTAAAAGTTACTGGCCTGTAGAGTAGTTGACCTGAAAACATATACTGTGTATCTGGATTCTAGATGTCCCATACATCTGCAAATCCTGATGTAAGCCCAAGTGTGTAGTCCATCCTTTACTTCCATTGGCTATAGTGAGCCATATATATATATTTTAATCCAATACATGTCAGTACATAACCACTAGACCATACCGCTAGTATATTTTTAGTGTAAAAATACATGAAATGAATCTACTTCTGAATATCTTGGTTAATTATTATATTTTAAAACATTTCCAATAACTCCATGAAATCTAAGGGTTTTGCTGATATCAGTTTTTGAAATTTCTATCCTTATCCCAAAATTAATGGCTTTGAAGTTCCATTATCATGAATGTTGGGGAAAATGTTCTGAGAAAATTAGATATATGAGATGAATGTCACTGCAATTGATTTCTAAAGACTCTAGAGTGTTCAGATCTGGGATTTTCTACTGGGACCTTTTGTGGAAATTAGATTTAAAAATTAAAACCCAAATCTAATTCAACTTGTCTGCATGTATTTTCTTTCCGTGTTCTCTAGGAAATAGTTAATGTGCCTTGTTGTATTTCAAATATATGTGGCTCATTTTCTAGTCTATATTATCTTGGAAATTGTTTCAATATATTGTGTTTCTGGGAAATACAACTATTAAACTCATATTACTAGAGTTGTCTTCTGTTGTACAAATTTTAGAAATTACCAACATCCTGGCTTTAAGAACATTTATTTTATTCATTTTTGGACCAGATTCTGCCAAACTTACTCACAGCTTAATAAAGACCATGAGTAGTCCCACTGAAATCAGGAGCAATAGTATGTAATGTATAGGTTTTTTTTCTCAAATTTCAGAAGTACATATATCTAAATTGTAATCTGGGTAAGCTGTTAAATAAAAACTAACTGAATTCAACAGATGATGGGGTGTAGAATTTAAAAACAAAATTGAACTCAACTTGGTTTTACAACCTCTTGTGTGATCTCTAGGAAATTAGTGTTATGTGGCTCCCTGTCAAATCTGAGTCACTTTGTAGCCCATATTACCTTGAGAACATTCTCATCATACACTGGCTCTGTGAAATACAAATAGAACATTACGCTTGCATATTCCTAGAGTTCTCTTCTGTTAGGTAAGTATGGGGGTATGTCTACACTACCCTCCTAGTTCGAACTAGGAGGGTAATGTAGGCATACCGCACTTGCTAATGAAGCCCGGGATTTGAATTTCCCGGGCTTCATTAGCATAAGCGGGGAGCCACCATTTTTAAATCCCCGCTGCTTCGAACCCCGTGTAGCGCGGCTACACGGGGCTCGAACTAGGTAGTTCGGACTAGGGTGCCTATTCCGAACTACCGTTACTCCTCGTTTCACGGGGATCGAAGCAGCGGGGATTTAAAAATGGCGGCTCCCCGCTTATGCTAATGAAGCCCGGGAAATTCAAATCCCGGGCTTCATTAGCAAGTGCGGTATGCCTACATTACCCTGCTAGTTCGAACTAGCGGGGTAGTGTAGACATACCCTGGGGAATTAACAGCATCATAGCACTCAGAGAACATTTGGCTTATTCATGTATCTATGGTATTATAGATGCTGGAATCTGCAAGTGCCTTGGTCCCATCTTTTGAGCACTAAGACTACATCTACACTGCAGAGTTTTTGTGCAAAAATGGAAGTTTGTGTGCAAAAACTCACGGAGCATGCACACTACAAGCCTATTTTTGTGCAATAAAAATTACAGTAGATCATCAGACAGGGCTTTTTGCGTAAGAGTTATTTCTCTTTCTATGAGGAATAAGCCTTTTTCCTCAAGAGCTCTTGCGCAAAAAGGTGTGTGTGGATGGACAACAGGGGTTTCTTCCACAAGAAACCCCTACCAGAAAAAGCACAGGTGCTCTGATGGCCATTCATAGAATGGCCATCAGAGCTTTCTTGTGCAAGAGCATCCATGGCAGTGTGGCTGCTGTCTTGCGCAAAAGCACATAGCAGTGTGAATGCACTCTTCTGCAAACAGTTCTTGCACAAGAAGCCTTCAGTGTAGACGTAGCCCAAGAGAAGATGACATAAGCTGGTAGGGTTGAGAGAGGAACTGTGATAGGAGGGACTTACACACCAAAAGAAAGAGGTTTGAGGGCTGGATGTCTTAGTCCCCTGCAAAAAAAAAAAAAGTCTTTTCACAATGAGCTCAGTAGTCATGGACACCCATTATAATACAATATTGCCTTTTCTTGGCCTTATTGTCTTCTTTGAGGAGTGTGGATTCAACTGACAGGCTGCATGTAGAACTGGGTAAAATATTTTGAATAAAATAGCTTAATTGCTGAAAAATGCAGCTTTGCATGAAATTTGCATCAAATTCACAAAATAGTTTCAGGAAGGAATAAACTTATAACAATGATGTAATCTAAACGTACCCCTTTGTAGACTCTGGCTTTTACCCACACTTTCATCCAGTCTTGCACCATGAGTTACCCAGTAGTGTCCACCATGGATTTAGCCTCCCTCCTACACTGAGTGTGCACTGGAAGCTTAAGGAACACTTACAGTGTGTCAAAGAGCCCTATAAACATCATGCATCCAAGACCATCAGTCTGCTCCCAATATGGCTTTATTGGACAAGGTGTGGGTCTCTGCCTATAACCTTCAGTTGAACTGCTTACTGGGGAAGCAGTCCCAAAAACTAAATATCAAAGCCCTAAAACTGAGACTTCTCTCAAAAGGCCGTCACAGGACAAAGTCTAATAAAGCTTTTTGTAACAATTTACAATCAAAACTGAACTTTCAATGACAAATGTGTTTAAATAAGATAAGAAATGCTGACGTTAAGAAATCACCCTGATTTTCTTAGCTCTCCTCCACTTTCTAAGGGTATGTCTACACTACCACTCTAGTTCGAACGAGGGTGGTTAATGTAGGCAACCGGAGTTGCAAATGAAGCCCGGGATTTGAATTTCCTGGGCTTCATTTGCATATTGCCGGGTGCCGCCATTTTTAAATGTCCGCTAGTTTGGACTCCGTGCCCCGCGGCTACACGCAGCACGAACTAGGTAGTTCGGATTAGGCTTCCTATTCCAAACTACCGTTACTCCTCATGGAATGAGGTATACCGGTAGTTCGGAATAGGAAGCCTAATCCGAACTACCTAGTTCGTGCCACGTGTAGCCACGGGCCCGGAGTCCGAACTAGCGGACATTTAAAAATGGCGGCGCCCGGCAATATGCAAATGAAGCCCAGGAAATTCAAATCCCGGGCTTCATTTGTAACTCCGGTTGCCTACATTAACCACCCTAGTTCGAACGACATACTCTAATAGATTAAAGGTAGCACATAAAACACACAGGGTATGTCTAAACAACAAAGTTAGTTCGGAATAACGGAATATTGTTCTGAAATAACTATGTGAGCATCTACACAGCAATTCCATTATTTTGAAATAATGGACAGTGTATTCTGACTTTGGTAAACCTCATTCTACAAAGAATAATGCCTATTCTGAAATAGCTATTTCAAAATAAGGCGTGTATAGACACTCCACTTCTGCTATTTCAAAATAGCCCCTCTCCTGGGCTATCCTAAGTTATTTCTTCTTGGGCTCTAAATTGAGATAGAACATCTACATCAGGGAAGCCTGCCTTGGACTAATTTCAAGGCTTTCCTGTAGTGTAGATGTGGTATTTGGAAAGAAGCTATTTTTGAATAACTATTCTGGAATAGCTTATTCCAAAATAACTGCAGTGTAGACGTAGCCAAGTTGGACTTCTCACAGCTTCCCCTTGCCTTTGCCCTCCCTCCTCTCTGGTAGTAGGGACTATGCCCAAGCAAGTGAGATGGAAAAAGCTGTGCATCAAGCCTCCGCTCTTTCCCGGTGAGTGACAAGCACTAAAACTGTCTGTATTGTGTTAGTGAGGTGCATATCATCACCTGTTTTCTCCTTTGTTGCTTATTCCTGCCTCAGACTCAGGCAGCTAGAGGACTTTGCCTGTGTAAACACATGATGGAGGAGGCTATGTGTGAACGTGCAGAATAAGATCAAGTACAAGTGGCTCTTCTGATGGATGATGAGCAGTTCCCTAATGCTTTCGTGTATTGGCACTGGTGGGACTGTAGCATCCGCCGAAGCCCTACCATGAGCATAAGAAGCGTAGCTGAAAGAGAGCCTGAAATATAAGGTCTTGTATTGGAGGCCTGAGGCCTGAACTAAAGTAATCCTCAAAGCTTTGATGATATAAAGCAAAGTCAGGATACGGGTAAGAGGCCCTAGTCACAGAATCTTGTAAGAGCAGGGCTAATGGAGCAGAAACATACACTCCTAAGGTGTGCTAGGCACAACACTCATGCAAACACACTTCAGAAACATAATACGAGAAAAGCCCAATACCCAGTTGATAAAAACACATTCCCCAAGAACATGCTGACTTCTCTTGAAGATAAGGCCAGGACAACAGTGTATTGGATAGAGATATTTTGGCTGAACTAACATGTACAAGGTGGTGGCTAGTCAAGTCAGAGGCTGGCATTAACCTCATCAGGGGGCAGTAACTAACCATGTCAGAGGGGGACAATATGTAGCTTGTTTGTATTGATGAAATCTCAAAGGGAGTGTCTCTGTACGACCCGGAGTTAGGGAGAGACAGAAATCCCTCTCGTTCACTGAGCTGATTCATTGTATTGGAAATAGCTGTGTTCATGGTCCTGTAGAGTCTGCTGTATACTAGGACTGTGTCTTGTTGACAATAAACCTGGCCCAACCAATCTAAAATGCCCTGGATTCCTGTGCCCCTACCCTGAAATGTGCCAAATGTTGCTCCTTCTAAGGATACAGTGTTTCCTGTTTACGCATCTACCCCCTCCTCAGTCATGGTCCCCACAGTGACCAAGTGCACCCAGCAGCAACACTTCAAGGCCATGCGCTGGATTGTGGGTGGTGAAAAAACTGGGAAAACCTTCTCTTCCAAAGACACTTTTGAAATGCCCCACGCAGGTTTCCATGTGGCTCAGTAGCAAATATCACTAGATTAGATGTGGGGAGAGGATGGGAGGTATGATTGCAGTTAACATGGGGCTCCTCAGGGCAGCTGGGGGATGGGGCCATTACCAGTTGGGGTGGATCCTCTGAGGCTATATCTAGACTACGGAGTTTTTCCAGGATACCAGAGGTATTCCGGAAAAACTCCACCATGTCTAGGGAACACATCTACTCTTCCGACATTTTTTGCGGAAAAGCCCTGTATTCCTCATTTTATAATATGAATGATGTAATAACTTCTTTTACACACAGCACTGTGACACATCATAGTAATACTTATCCCAGTATTTCAAAACACTCAGGCTACGTCTACACTGGCATGATTTTCCAGAAATGCTTTTAACGGAAAAGTTTCCGTTAAAAGCATTTTCGGAAAAGCGCGTCTAGATTGGCAGGACGATTTTCCGCAAAAGCACTTTTTGCGGAAAAGCGTCCATGGCCAATCTAGACGTGCTTTTCCGCAAAAAAGCCCCGATCACCATTTTCGCGATTGAGGCTTTTTTGAGGAAAACAGTGCTGTGCTGTTTACACTGGCCCTCTTGCGCAAATGATTTGAGCAAGAGGGCTTTTGCCCAAAAGGGAGCAGCACAGTATTTCTGCAAGAACACTGATGATTTTACATGAGATCATCAGTGTTCTTGCGGAAATTCAAACGGCCAGTGTAGACAGCTGGCAAGTTTTTCCGCAAAAGCAGATGATTTTGTGGAAAAACTTGTCAGTCTAGACACAGCCTCAGCCTATTACTAATGATGCAATAAGAATAGCATCTGACGAAGTGGGTCTATGCCCACAAAAGCTTATGCTCCAATACATCTATTAGTTTATAAGGTGCTACAGGACTCCTTGTCACTTATATACCACTATGTACCCCCTGACAAGGACCAGCTCAATCAGTGTGAGATCCCACTGCCCTGTAGGGGCCAGACAAAGTCAGCACCTCTAGGACACAACCTTATAAAAAGGTACAAACAAGTTACACATCACTCCTGTTGTCACCTTCTGACGTTACTTAGATACCAGCCATTACCCTTCACCTGGTGATTCGATCAAAATCCATCATGCTGTCATTTTAGATCCTTTCCTGAACCTGGGTATCTGTGAGGAGGGTGTGGGTACCAAGGTCTTTTTTAATGCGGTGCTGTTACCACTCTTCTGGAATGTGCTTTCAACCTATGTTCTGTTCCAATTATTGTTTTACAGCTGGTACTTATTGTTCTACACGTGTGCCAATTATCAGTGGCCTCTTGCTCACAGCCTAGCTTTGCTTTATATTAGCAAAGTCTTGACTGTTGTTGGCTAAGTCTCCAGCCTCATGCCAGGCCTATGATACATGGGCTTATGTTTCAGGCCCTCGTCTTACTAAACTAGGCATGGAAATACGTTGCAATGTTGGCTATAAAAGTGCCACATGAATGCTTATTCTCACTTTCTGCAGGTGACGTAAATAAGAAATGGGCAACATTGTCTCCTGTAAATGTAACAAACTTGTTTCCTTTAGCCCTGGTCTATGCTAGAGAGATATTTCAAAATAAGAGGCTGGTTATTTTGTAGTAATAACTCCTGCTTTGCACAAGGAATAACACTTTTTATTTCAACATAGCAGCAGTGTGGAAACTCCACTGCTGCTATTTCAAAATAACTACTTCCTAGACTTATTCAAAATAATTATTCTCCAGTGCTTCCCGAGGCTCTATGTCGAGGTAGCGCATTCACGTTAGTGGAACCTGCCTCGGACTAATTTCAAAGCTTTCCTGTAGAGTGAATACACTATTTCAAAATAGCTATTTGGGGAGTTATTATTCAAAATAAGTTATTTCAAAATAATTTTCTAGTGTAGAACAAGAAGCATGGCTGAGAGGACTTGTAGACGCTAAAGTTTACATTGTTTTATTTTTGAATGTAGTTATGTAACAATCTACATTTACAAGTTGTATGTTCACAGTGAAGATACTGCACTAAAGTACTAGTATGAGGTAAATTGAAAAATACTATTTCTTTTGTTTGCTGTTTTTACAGTTCAAATATTTGTAATAAAGAAGAATATAAAGTGAGCACTGTACACGTAAACTGCGTTGTAATTGAAAATATAGAAAAACATGCAAAATATTGAATACATTTCAATTGATATTCTATTATTCAGCAGTGTGATTAAAGCTTCAATAGCAATTAATTTTTAATAATGATTATTTTTATAGTTAATTATGTGAGTTAATTACAATTAATCAACTGCTATAATAGCAACGCATTCCTATTATGGCAATATAGGTGGGCACCTTCAACCCTAGTCTGATTTTGTGATCTTTGGGGGCTTTCTTAGGGTATGTCTAGACTACATGGCTCTGTCAGCGGAGCCATGTAAACTAGTTTACCTGACATAGTCAATGAAGCAGGGATTTAAATAATCCCCGCTTCATTAAAATAAAAATGGCCGCCACGCTGTGCTGACAATCAGCTGATCCGGCACAGCGCGGCAGTCTAGACACGGTGCGGTTGACAAGGGAAGCCGTTGTCAACCGCGCCATGTCTAGACTGCTTTGCTGTGCTGGATCAGCTGATTGTCGGCACAGCATGGCGGCCATTTTTATTTTAATGAAGCGGGGATTATTTAAATCCCCGCTTCATTGACTATGTCTGGTAAACTAGTTTACATGGCTCTGCCAACAGAGCCATGTAGTCTAGACATACCCCCAGTATCTGTTGTGTTGACTATTTGCACAAAGTCAACACAACACTCAAGAGGAGCCCATGTGTATGCAACCAAATTGATAGAGCAGGAGACTTGTCAGTACACCACACTGGTGAATCCTGACTACTACATCTGATATGCTAATCATTCATGTGCCCTTTGTGCTTTCACCAACATTTCGTAGGACATGCTCCGATGCTGATGATGCATATTAAAAAATAATATTTTGATTAAATTTGTGATACAATTTCTTGGGGGAGAATTATGTCTCCTGATCTGTGTTTCATGTGATCGAGTATGTCTAGACTACATGCTTTTTTCGAAAGACGCTTTTTTGGAAGCCTCTTTCGAAAAGGTCTGTTTTGAAAAGAGCATCTAGATTGCATTATGTGGATTGAAAAAGCAGTCTAGACGTTCTTTCAAAAAAATAGGCCCCTGGAAACTGCTTCTGCAGGAGCATGGGGGCAGCATTTACTTCCTGGTGCTGCTGCATGCCCTTTGCAGAGATGCATGCTTAAAGGGACCCCCCTGAAAAGCCATTGCTCTGCTCCTGCAGTTGACTTGCCTACTTCCTAGAGGGACAGCAAAGCTTCTGCAGTGCTTGCTTTGAGAGCCCTCCTTTCTGGGACATCACAGCAGTTGCTTTCCTGATTGTTTTTTTGTGCTTGTAGTTGGCTTTTTTGCCATGGAGCTAGAGCTGCCCCTGAGCAGGTGATGGCCCCACACTGTGATGCTTGAAGTTCTGCTGCATCTTCATGAGACCATCATGATGTCTGTGCTAGATCTGGATTCAGAACCCAGCTTTGAGCCCCTCACTCGGGCTGCATCCCCACTGCCCTTGCCACCGAACTTATTCTTGGAGAGGTGAGTTTGGAGGCTGGACACCAGTTCAGATTGGTGGGACCGTCTTGTTATGGAGCAGTGGGATGGCCAGGCTTGTCTCTGAAACTTCTGTATGTGGAAGTCCACCTTCCAGGACACCCACAATGCCAGGACACCCACTTACGGCCCGCCATCCCACGGTCGCTATTGCCCACCCCGATGGCTACCGCTCAGTGGGACACCAGTTTGGTGTGGGGAGGTCTACTGTTGGGGCCGTCCTGATAGAGGTAAGTTACTCTCTGGGGACAGTCCATGGGGGGGGGGGTCGGACAAAGGGGACGGTCAGGACCGGGCAGAGGGAATGGGGAATGGGGTGGGAGTGGTAGAAATCCTCCTGGACTCACCCTGCCATGGTGCGGGGGAGGAGGGGCAGAGGGGTTGCCTGAGGGAGGGCTCTTGGGGTCTGGGAGGGGAGAGGTGGGGGAGCACCTTTCATCAGCTCAGGCAACTCCTCTAATTTCCTGTTATGTGTGTTTCTATTTGTCCCTTTCTGCAGGTGATGACGGCCATCATTTCAGAGCTGCTTCACAGGACTGTCCGGCTTGGAGACCTGGATACCATCATGGTTGGATTTCCAGGACTAGGATTTCTGAACTGCGGTGGAGCAATTGATGCGACTGACATCCTGATCCACGCACCGCCCCATCGAGCGGCCCAGTACATTAACAGAAAGGGCTACTTTTCCAGGGTGCTGCAGGCCCTGGTCAGTCACCAGGGACAATTCACTGACATTTGTGTCGGGTGGTCAGGCCGGGCACGCGATGCCCACATCTTCTGGAACTTGTAACTGTACTGCAGGCTGCAGGTCCGGACATTCTTTCCGGAGCGCAATTTTGCATTTGGGGATGTGCAGATGTTTGGGTGTGTCTAGACTACATGCCTCCGTCAACGGAGGCATGTAGATTAGACAGATCAGCAGTGGGAAATGAAGCTGCGATTTAAATAAGCACGGCTTCATTTACATTTAAATGGCTGCCCCGCTCTGCCGATCAGCTGTTTATTGGCAGAGCGGGTCAGTCTAGACGTTCCCCTGTCGACAGAAAACCCTTTTGTCAACCGCCCCGTTATGCCTTGTGGGATGCGGTTTACCTGGGTGGTCGACAAAAGGGTTTTCTGTCGACAGGGGAACGTCTAGACTGACCCGCTCTGCCAATAAACAGCTGATCGGCAGAGCGGGGCAGCCATTTAAATGTAAATGAAGCCGTGATTATTTAAATCGCGGCTTCATTTCCCACTGCTGATCTGTCTAATCTACATGCCTTTGTCGACGGAGGCATGTAGTTTAGACGTACCCTTTATGTGCATTGTGGCTGATGCGGCGTACCCCCTTATGCCCTGGCTCATGAAGCCATTCACTGGACATCTAGATGTGAGCAGAGAACTGTTTAACTCCCACCTGAACCAGGCTCGCTTTCAGGTAGAATGCGCCTTCGGGCATCTGAAGGGTAGGTTTAGATGCCTTCTTACTCACCTGGACATGGAGGAACGCAACACCCCTGAGGTAGTTGCTGCCTGTTGTGTGCTGCGCAACCTGGTGGAGAGGAAAGGGGATGACTTCCTCCCAGGGTGGGGGACATGGGCTGATGTGGAGGGGAGGCGGTTTGAGTAGCCCTGGACAGCTGACATCCGCCAAGCTCACCAGTCAGGATTGCAAATTCGGGAGGCCCTGAGGGAGAGAGTCTCCCAAGGAGCCTGATGACTTTCCCCAGGGCCTTCCAAATGTGGGTTTGCTCCATGCCCCAAGTGCCTTCCCCGCCCCCCAAACCCATCCCTGTCCCACTTTGTACACATACACAGAGAAGATAGACAGGTGTGGTTTATTGCACAGTTGTATGTAACAAACAGTATAACTCTTCTGTAATGAAAAATAAACTTTTCGTTGACAAATTAAAGGCTTCCCTCACTCACTTTCATTGGTGGGAAGGGGGATGTAAACCGGGAAGCGGGGAGGGAGGCTCAGGGCTGCAGGTGCCACCTGGATGAATAGGTCCTGCCACCTCGTGTACGAGGGCCTGCTCGGAGATGGCCGTGTATGCAGCCTGGGACAGTAGGGGGCTGGGCAGGAGATGGGGCTGCACCAGGGTCTGGGATGGCACAGGATGGGGAGGAGAAGGCTGAGCAGGAACAGGGACAGGACCTGGGAAGGCCATCGCCTCCCGGATAGCAGCGCAAACTGCAGTGCGCTGCTGGACGAACTCGTCCAGCAAGCGACTGTGCCACTCTGCCTCTGCCTGCATCCTCTGTGTAAATGTGTCCTGCATCCCTTGCAGGACCGAGATGTACTGGTGCATCAGGTTCAGGTATGTGCGCCAATGCCGATGGGTTCCATGCAGCCATCTGGGTGGTGGGACAGGTGTGGTGCGCCCATCCTGGACAGCTGGTCCGGCTGTGGAGGACAAAAGGGAAAAGTTGTCAGTCATGCATGCTCACACTTTCCCTGAGAGGGCATGCCCTCCTTCTCAGCAGTCAGTGTCTGTCCTAGGGTCAGGGGATTCTGATGTGGTCTCAGCAAGGCATGGTGTGGCCTGGCCAGATGCCATGGCCTCACTGGAGCCCAGAAGGTGTGCAGGCCACCATCCTGCCAGCCTCCCCCCCCCCCCACACACACACACACATCATGGCCAAGCAGCACAGACACGTGTCAGGCCACAGTTGGGGTTCCCACAGGTTGCTGAGAGGCCTGGAGCTGAGTGGCCATCCCAGGGTCCCCAACCCATGCCTGCACCTGATCAGGAGCAGGTGGTGCCTTTACATTTTGTGAAGGAGACATATGATTGTGTATGGGATTTTTGATAATGTCAGAAAGATAAATTACAGTTCTGTTTTTCAACATGTGAGTATGGACAAGTAAGGCGACACTCCATTTCTTATCTCCAAAGGTATTTTGAAGGAAATGTCATGTTGATACTGTTCCAATTACGTGGATATTGTATTTCGATTACTCCCATCTATTGAGTCACACACCTACATAATCAGAACCTATAAATTCTAATGTTTCTTTCATTGGAACTCTCACAAGATGGGTACCACAATGTTCTTCACTTGGATATTACTGTTTATTTCTGGAATTCTTCAGATAACTTCTAGTAAAATGCCTAACATTCTTGCAAAGTCATTCTTACAAAAATGCAAAGACCTGTTTTGCTCATTTCTCTGGGTCCAAATCTAGGACTTCCCATCATGGCCATGGAAGCTTTGTGCAAAGATTAAAGGTAGAATAGGGCCACGCTGGATAGAAAAAGGGTCCCAATGATTCTTTGAACTTCTTCTTCCAAACTGAACTTGCAACATAAATATTGAAGGGAAAAAAAACATAATCTTTCTCCCCTGAACATTTTCCTTGGGCCTCTCTCATCACTTAAATATTTTGAGGGCCTAATCTTGAGAGGCACTGAGCATTAGAATGAGAGAGCCAGTGAGCTTACTACTGGAACAACTGTTGAAAAACACTACACTTCAGTTATGTAATTAATTTGGTTTTATGATTTGTTTGGCATTATCTTGAAGTTGGCACATTATTAAAAATCTAGATATGTCCCTATTAAAATTATGTTAATCAACATATTGTTCTTCTTTTCTATTCATAATTCCCACAACTGCTTCTCCAATGGGTATGTCCTAATTATTTTACTTTTTCTAGGTTGTAGTCTTCTGTAGTCTTCTAGGTTGTAGTCTTCTCATTAGAATATACAAATGATCCAATGGCACCAGATTCCTTTTCAGGGAAACAGGGACAGCATGCTAAAAAATATTAGGACTTTTGGCAAGCTGTCTTCAATAATATCTTAATCCAGAGGCCCCTATTGCGCCAATCAATATTTAAGATAAAATAGAATAAAATTTGTCTTACAAACCCCTTCCTCTCTACCAAACTACACACAGAATAAATACCAGCATATGTAGCGGTTTCAATAATTATTACTGTATGCCTGAATGCACTAATAATGTCTATATTATCTACCCACCATCTGTGCTTGCCAGAATACATGCATGAAGTTGTCAGCCAAGCCTATCTCCGCTCACATGGCTATACTGCTTGGGATGTCTGCTTGAATGACCCTTCTTGTACACCAAACATTACATCGAAGTATGTTATATTCAACATATCATACAATGGCTGAAAGAGATATGAAGTTGAATATTTAGTAGCCTGGTTAGGTAGTTGTGAGCAAACTGCAGAATTAATTCAATAGGTCACAGACAAAAGCCTGTACTTCAGTTCATAGGAAATAGAAGTGAACCAATAGTTGCAAGTTCAAATTCACTGAATACTGCTACCTATCCTTCCTCTGCCTTCAGGGAATTCCTCACTTAGGGTACATCTAAACTACATTCTTCTTTCGAAAGGAGATATGCAAATTTGGCACTAATTTGCATATCTTCTTCTGATCGCTTTTTCGAAAGAACTCTTCTTCCTCAAAAAATGAGGCGTGCAGGGTTCTTGCAAAAAAGGGTTTTTTTTCTGAAAGAACCGCGTCTAAACTGCTTTCTTTTAAAAAAAAAAATGCTTTTGAAAAAGCGATCGAAGATTATATGCAAATTAGTGCCAAAATTGCATATCTCCTTTTGAAAGAAGAATGTAGTCTAGATGTACCCTTATTGTAAATTGACTTTATGGGGATTATTGGGGGCAGGAAGATCTATGAACAACCTCAACCCATGTACACAGACTTTTTTTGAGCATGAACTGATGTTCATGATTAGTGATGATACATGGCACTTACACAGGCTACAGTTTAACAAGGTACATACAGCAATCAAATTTAAATCATTCACTTCAACAGTGCTTTAGAATAGACTTATACTTACATATCAGAGGGTACGTCTAGACTACAGGCTTTTGTCGACAGAAGTTTTGTCGACAGATACTGTCGACAAAGCTTCTGTCGAGAAAGAGCGTCTAGACTACATCCAGTTCTGTCGACAAAGCAAGCTGCTTTGTCAACATGGCAGTGTAGACGCAAAGGACAGTTTAGATGCAATAACGCCTTCTGTCGACAGAACTCTGTCGACAAAAGGTGTTATTCCTCGTAAAATAAGGTTTACCAGCATCGACAAAACTGCTGAGTTCTATTGATGTTATATCAACAGAACTCAGCGGTAGTGTAGACGCAGGTTTAGTTTTGTCGACAAAAGTCCACTTTTGTTGACAAAACCCTGTAGTCTAGACACACCCTTACTGAATCAGGACCTTTGTGCATTCTGTGTTCAAAACTTTGCACAAATGTTAACTTACATGACTGAGTATAGGTTTAAATAATGCATTTTTTCACATCTCAATATAAGCACGATACCATAAAGCCAGGAAAGTTATTTAAAATGTGTTGTGAATAGAAATGACCAAAATCACACTTCCTTTCAAAATATTGCCAGTGGAAGCAATGCTTTAAAATGTGTGCAATTCTATGAGAGCCTGAAAAATGTAATAAGCAAAATAGTAATTATGACCTCAAGCAAACACATGTCTACCTTAGATAATTATCTTGTTAGTTGTTAAAGTGCTACATGACTGCTTTTTTTAGCTTTAGATAATTCTGTTTAATGTGTTAAACAGGGAAATAACAGCACTGTCATCTATTCCAACTTGATCAAAGCAACCTCTTCTGGTCACATAATCAAAAGGGCTAAAGATTTTCACTTGCACGTCAACTGCAAAATGCTCCATACACATGGATAGAAATAATATATGTTGCAGAGGATGTTACTGAAATCAGTGAAACGCAGTACAGCAGATAACATTTCATTTTACCAATCACCATCCTTCTCACGGCCAGTGTCTTACTCTCCATACTATGTTGACTTGAACCAGAATTTATTTCTTCAAGTTTCAGTTCACAGCTCTGACCCAAATTTGGTGTTGTTTATGGACACTTGTGTTGCATCATCTGATTTTAAAACAGTAACCTATGACATTATCAGGAAGGAGTAAGGACTTGTTTATGGAATAATTTGCATTGGGCCAGTGTGAGGTAATTTCAGTTTCTTTTCCCATTAAACTAGTTAAAACAACTTTTTTTTTGGCAAATCCTGGCAAAAAATGAGAAATAACAATAGAAATGACATTTAGGCCATCAACTCTGCACCAGTGATTCCATTTAAGGATTTTCACCTGCCCATATCAAGACTCAATTAATCGCCAAATAATTTGTTTATAGAATTTAATTGTATATTTTTTAGAAAATTCTTCTTTGTTTTTTAAAGAAAAATCTTTTTTTTTTTTTTTTGCCATCTTTGGGTTTGTCACACACTGGAAATGTTATTTCAAATTATGTAATTCAATAATTGAGATTTAAAGTCTCCTTTTTCTTCATGTCTATATCTTTTAAAAATCTTTTCAGTTTCTTTTCATGGTGGATCTGTGTTTTGCAAGTGACATTTAAGAATTTTAACGTCATGCAGGTGAACCCAGAACTGTTTATCTGTCTCGCCTTAAATCATTTCTCATGGAAAAGTCAGATATAAGAATTATAGAATACAATTTAGATTCTTAGGAAGGATGCAAAAAATAAAATAGATCACGGATATCATCCAGTATGGCAATTCCTATGTTTCCATGCTTTACCTGCTAGAATTTCTCTATCACTAGTTTCTTCACCTTTCTGAGTATGAAAATGTATGTCTTTCGGGAGCAGGTCCCATTGCCAATGAATATAAGACATATTTGTTTGTTGGTTCAACCATAATTGTATATAAATAATAGGGAAGAAGAATTAAATCTGAAAATAATTCAATCAGGGTAGCATAAGAACTGCAGCACATATAGCAGTTTAGTTTTAAAAAGCCACCTGATAATTAAAACCTCCTATTTATTGCAGGATATGAAAATTAAATTAAGAAAT
The DNA here is from genome assembly GCF_052426305.1 of Pelodiscus sinensis. Lineage (NCBI taxonomy): Eukaryota > Metazoa > Chordata > Testudines > Trionychidae > Pelodiscus > Pelodiscus sinensis. The sequence continues at coordinate 55,374,672 of NC_143059.1, read as the reverse complement.
AATCAAATAAAATCATATAATGATACAGCTAAATCTTTTAAACCTAATATTATTGATTATTATACCTAATATTTATTCAAATTACAAAAATAAATAAAAGTATCATATATATATTTAAACATATCTCAACCATCTATTGGTAACAGAAATGTTGGCATGAACATAAAATAACATAGTAACACATAATTTATAGTATAAATTGAGAGTATAAAAAGATTAATTTAATACTTTGTAATCTTTATTATGAGAACAAATTTATTAAAAGTGTATGACATACATTCATGATAGGACAACTCCGCAGCTTATTCCGAGATAATAGCTGTATGTTAACAGATAAGTTGTGTTCCTTTTCTTGATGGTTAAATTGAATCAGCATGCACTGGCATGGAATTTTGACATTTACTAAAGTTAGCCAACACTGACAGGAAAAAGAAGCCCAGTTCAGCCTTCTCTGTCTGGACGGCTCTTCCCTTAGCGCTGCTCTACTCTGCCCTGGCAGCCCAAGTTCACAAAGAAGAAGGATTCTATTATTCTTTTCTCACTTATTGGCCTGCCTACTCTGTCAGCTGGGCTGACTTGGACTCTTCCTTATGGCCCTGGAGACTATCAATCATAGGATCCCAATTTCTCTTTGGTATTGCTAAAAATGTTTTATTTTTAACTTATTCTGATGTGTTTCACTCACTCTTTGAAGTTTACATATGGGGAGGAAACATATTTTTAATGTACATATTTGTAATCCATATAACCTACATTCATTTTCGGAAAGCCGAGATTGATCCTGTGAAGTCTTTCTGTGCTAGAACTTTTAAAGCAAATTATGAGCAGCTCTCTCCAACTTCATGCATAACCATTGACCTACCAAGCCATCCGTACCCACATTTCCCAGCCAGTGTAAGGAGAGGGGCAGGGCAGCGCAGCACAGGCTGGGATGTAGATGCCGCGTCAGGAGCCCGGCTGGGAGCATGCATGCCTCCCACAGAGCACTCCTAGCTGTCCCCTTTCACCTGCCTGGATGCCTGCTGCTTAGCATGCCAGCCTGCAGAAGAGTGCTGGGATCCCAGCTAGAAGCATGCCATGTCTCCTCCTGCAACCGAGCACCCCAGTGCCACCCCATGTCTCCTCTTAGTGGAGTGGTGCAGCGGGGCACACCACCTTACTTTTGCCTCTGCACAAGACCTCCAAAATGGTGGCCTAACCACTGGAGCAAAGAAATTCATTGCTACAGGGCCTTCCTGTAATTGGGGCATGTCTGTCCTGGGGAGAGCCAACACTGCAGAGGGGGCCCTATAATCAATAATCTCCACACATTTTTCCATAAGCTGTGTTCATCCTGGAAGATATTCCACTTCTGAGGGTGTGAAGGGAAGCAAGGGAAGGTCTTTCCCAAACTGTGCTGCTTAGTGCACTAGTCTAGGAGCTGACTTTGCCTGTGAAGACTAAGGCAAAAAAAGCATTGAGTACTTCAGCTTTTCCCATACCATCTGTCAATAAATTACCTCCCTCATCCAGTAAGGGTCCTACCCCTTCCCTGATAACCCTCTTATTTCTAACATGCCTATAGAAATATTTCTTGTTATCTTTCGCATCTCTTTCTAGCTGCAATTCCAATTGCACTTTGGCTTTCCTGATTATACCCCTGCATGCTCAAGCAATATATTTATACTGCTCCCTAGTTATCTGTTCAAGTTTCCACTTCTTCTAAGCTTCTTTTTTGTGCTTAAGCTCGCCAAAGATTTCACTGTTAAGCCTAGCTGGTCGCCTACCATATTTGCTTTTCTGACTGCACATTAGGATGGTTTGTTCCTGTGCCTTCAATAAGGCTTATTTAAAATACTGCTAGTTCTTCTGGACTCCTTTCCCCTCATGTTAGCATCCCAGGGGATCCTGCCCATTAGTTTCACAAGGGCAGGGGTACCATTTCAGATTTTGGTGGTGGTGGGGGGCTGACCTGTGCATACCATGATGTGTGTGTGTGTGGGGGGGGAAGAGAGTGAGATCAGGGGGGTACAGACTGAGGACAGCAGTTTCAGTAGTGATACTGAGCATGCTCAGTACAAGCCAAGCAACAAATGGGAAGGGGGGAACCATCCCCATCCACACACCCCCTCACACAAATCATTACTAGCCAGGGAATACCAAGGCACTGGAAAACTCTGCTTTTTTGGCACACAATTTAGCAGCTGGCTGACAAGAGCTCTGTATCTAATTTCTGTATAAAAGAAAGAAAATTAAATAAATATTAGATCCACTCAGCTCTAACACTAACATATTCTGACATCTTGTGGCAAGTCACTCAAGGGACACTGGTTAGCCTTAAAATTTTAATGTCCATTCTTACTTTGTTACTAACACTGTGGAGAGACTGAGATTGAGACAAAATGCAGGACAATGTAGCACTTTAAAGACTAACAAGATGGTTTATTAGATGATGAGCTTTCGTGGGCCAGACCCACTTCCTCAGATCAAATAGTGGAAGAAAGTACCGAGACCCATCAGGACTCCATCTCGGCTCTGGATGGGGAGTGTGGTCTAGAGGGTCAGCTTCTTGGGTTAAGCTAGTGAAGGAATAAATAACATTTCAATATTCTATTTTTTCATACCATTTAGTCATTTCTTTTCTACGCTGAAAAGTCCCAGTCTTGTTAATCTCTCCTCATATGGAAACTGTTCCTTACTTTTAATCATTTCTGTTACTCTTTCTGTACCTTTTCCAAATCCAATATATCGTTTTTTAGATGGGTTAACCAGATCTGCATACAACATTCAAGATATGAGCATAGAATTACTTTATGAAGAGGCAATATGGTATTTTGTCTTATTAGCTATTCCTTTTCTAATGATTCCATTAGCTGTTTTAGTTTTTAGACTGCCATTGCACATTGATCAGATGTTGTCAGGGAACTATCCACAATTATTCCAAGATCTCTTTCTTGAGTGGTAACAGCTATTTTGTATGTATAGTTAGGATTATATTTTCCCATGTGCATTACTTTGCACTTATCAATGCTGAATTCCATCTTCCTTTGTGTTGCTCAGTCACCCAGTTTTGTGAAATCCCTTTGTAACTCCTTGCGGTCACCTTTGGATAAGTCCCTGTCACCCCTTTTTCAAGAACATTTGTAAGTTTCACAGCAGTGATCCAAATGCAAATCCCAGCAGCACAACATTCATTCCTATTCTTCCCCGCATCTTTTAAGTGAAGTACACAGCAATGTTTTCATGATGATCTAACAATCTTTCAATTAGCTGAATGCCCAGCTTTTTGTTATTTTTAATCACCTGCCTCTCTCTTTTTATAACAAACTCCCTGTCCCAAAGGCAAAGCTGCAAGCAGCTCAAACTCTGTTGCATTTAAAAACTGCCTCGAGTCAGAGTATGCAGATTTAAGCAAAGCTCAGGCATTAAATCCAGGGCATTAAATGCAAGCATTCCAACCTCGGGAGGGAAGGCTACTGTGCTTTTAGCCCTCCACAAATGGTGCCTTTTCCTGGGGGAGTCAAAGTCTGCTTTTCTGAAGTCCAGAGTCTGTATTTTGCTGCTCTCCTTTCTTCCTTTGGTCAGGATCCTGCAATCATGATCACTGTTGCCCAGGTTGCCACTCACATCTACTTCGCCTAGTAATCCCTCCCTGTTTGTAAGCAGCAGGTCAAGTTGAGCATGGCCCTTGGTTGGTTCCTTCAGCACTTGTACCAGGAAGTTGTTCCAACATTCTCCAGAAACTTCCTGGATTGTCTGTATTGGTCTCCTAACAGATGTCAGGGTGCTTGAAGTCCCCTAAGAGAACCAGGGCCTGTAATCTGGAAGCTTCTGTTAGTTGTCTGAAGAAAGTCTCATCTACCACATCCACCTGATCAGGTGGTCTATAGCAGACACCCGCCATGACATCACCCTTGTTGATCCTGCCTCTAAATGTAACCCAAGGACGTTCAACAGGCATTTCTCACACTTTACACTAGAGCTCTGAGCAATCATACTGCTCTTTTACATATTGTGCAACTCCTCTACCTGTTCTCCCTTGCCTGTCCTTCCTGAACAGTTTATGCCCTTCCAGGACAGTGCTCCAATCATGTGAGTCATCCTACCAAGTCTCCGTTATTCCAGTCAAATCATATTTCTTTAACTATGCCAGGACTTCCAGTTCTTCCAGCTTGTTTCCCAGGTTTCTTGCATTCCTTTACAGACCGCTTAGATAATTAGTGGATTGCTCTACTTTCTCAGTACAAATCTGGGGTCCTCCTCTGTTGCACCTTCCTACCTGTGTTTCTTCTTGATATGCCACTTCCCTACTTAGCTTAGGGCTTAGATTACTGACCCCCAACAAAAGTAGTTTAAAGCCCTCCTCGCTAGGTTTGCAAGCCTGCTGCATGTTCTTGGCCATGTCAAGCCTTACGTCCTCTGCTGCTGGATGGATGTGACTTCTGTTCTTACTCAACTCAGTCCCAGCAAAATAAACGTCAGATCATGCAATTTGCATACAATCCTAGTTCCACTCCTGTCTATAATAATATATATTTAATATGTATTTTAATTAACTGTGTAAGAAAGCTTCCATACAGTTCTGTTAAGGTAGTTCTGAGTATTGGGAGTAGGACTGGTTAGTTCATCTGAGTTGGAGGGACCAGTATAAATCTGTCATTACTTTACATATTGCAGATGGGGTTTGTGACTACAATAAATACATCCTCTGCACAAAGGTAATTACCCAGAAGTGGATTTATTTTTTTCACAAAAGTATGACACCAAAAGCAAATAGCATTGCCTAGTAACAAAATGATGAAAGCAAATAAAAATTGCATAAATATACCAAGATGAGAGGCCAAATATGCTGCCATAGAAAAGCCTATCCTAATGAGAGACTAAGAGATAAAAGGAAGTCATAAATGTTCACTAGTACAATAAATCAGTGAGTTGTATAAACTGTGGTTTAGTGCTCTTTTTTCATACTTCTTTATTATAGTTCATGCTCCAAGAAACCACATGGCAGTCAGCCAACTTTTTCAAGATACTGAATACACATGCATACACAGTGATAGACACAGAATTGAAACTGAACCTAGAGCTGAAAGGCTAGAAAACACACATCAATATGACTAGTTAGCTCCATTCCCTGCTCAGCATTGTGGTATTTAATGAGAATCAAAACCACAGCACTGGTTTAACCCCGCCATTCTATAATACAGCTGTTAGACTGCCTTGATGAATAAATATTATATGTCTATTTTACACATTGTAAATGAAGGTTGGCTATAGAATTGGATGATCTTGGCTCACCCACTAGCGGCCAGTATAAATAGCTATGCTCAATAAAATTGTCCTGGAGTCTCCAGGAATTAAAGATTAATCTTTAAAGATTATGTTGTGACCAAACCTTCAGAAATACATTAGAAAGTTAAGAACGTTTTGAAAGACTTAGTGGTTACTGAATTTTCCAGCTAATAAATCTATAACATTCTATTTATGGTTTTTCCTAGATTTATGGTAAAAAATTAACCAGCCAGATTAGATGTTCATAGAATCATAGAAGCATAGAACCATAGAGCTGGAAGAGACCTCAGAACGTCATCAAGTCCAGCCCCCTGCTCTAGGCAGGACCAATCCCATCTAAATCAACCCGGCCAGGGCTTTGTCAAGCCGAGACTTAAAAATCTCTAGGGATGGAGACTCCACCACTTCCCTAGGTAACCCATTCCAGTGCTTCACCACTCTCCTAGTAAAATAGTTTTTCCTAATATCCAACCTGGACCTCTCCCACCACAACTTGAGACCATTGCTCCTTGTTCTGCCATCCGTCACCACTGAAAACAGCCTTTCTCCAGCCTCTTTGGAACCTCCCTTCAGGAAGTTGAAGGCTGCTATCAAATCCCCCCTCACTCTTCACTTCTGCAGACTAAACAGACCCAACTCCCCAGCCTCTCCTCATAGGTCATATGCTCCAGCCTCCTAATCATTTTGGTTGCCCTCCCCTGGACCCTCTCCAATGCATCCACATCCTTTTGTAGTGGGGGGCCCAGAACTGGGCACAATACTCAAGATGTGGCCTCACAAGAGCCGAATAAAGGGGAATAATCACATCTCTGGAACTGCTGGCAATGCTCCTCCTAATGCAACCTAATATGCCATTAGCCTTCTTGGCTACAAGGGCACATTGTTGACTCATATCCAGCTTCTCATCCACTGTAATCCCCAGGTCCTTTTCTGCAAACTATGACTTAACTGGTTGGTCCCCAGCCTGTAACAATGCTTGGGATTCTGCTGTTCCAAGTGCAGGACTCTGCCTGTGTCCTTGTTGAACCTCATCAGATTTCTTGTGGCCCAATCCTCCAATTTGTCTAAGTCACTCCGGACCCTATCTTTGCCCTTGAGTGTATCTGCCTCTCCCACTAGCTTAGTGTCATTTGCAAACTTGCTGAGGGTGCAATCCATCCCCTCATCCAGGTCATTAATAAAGATATTGAAGAAAACCGGTCCTAGAACCGAACCTTGGGGCACTCCCCTAGAAACCGACCACTATCCTGACATCGAGCCGTTGATCACTATCCACTGGCCAGGTTTCTATCCATCTTACAGTCCATTTATTCAATCCACATTCCCTTAACTTCCTGGTAAGAATATTGTGGGAGACCGTATCAAAAGACTTGCTAAAGTCAAGGTATATCACATCCACTGACTTTCCCATATCTACAGAGACACTTACCTCATCATAGAAGCCAATCAGATTGGTCATGCATGACTTGCCCTTTGTGAATCCATGCTGACTATTCTGGATCACTTTCCCCTCTTCCAAGTGCTTCAAAATGGATTCCTTAATGATCCTTTCCATGATTTTTCCAGGGACCGAGGTAAGACTGACTGGTCTATAGCTCCCTGGATCATCCTTCTTCCCTTTTTTGAAGATGGGCACTACATTTGCCTTTTTCCAATAATCTGGGATTCTCCCGATCGCCACAACTTTTCAAAGATAATGGCCAAAGACTCCTCGATGACATTTGCCAACTCCTTCAGTACCTTCGGATGCATTAAGTCCGGACCCATGGATTTGTGTATGTTTAGCTTTTCTAAGCAGATCCTAATCTGTTCTTGACCCACCAGGGGCTGTCCATCTTCATCCCACCTTGTGTCACTTAGCGCATTAGTCTGGGAACTGACCTTGTCCGTGAATACAGAGGCAAAGAAAGCATTAAGTACTTCAGCTTTCCCCACATCATCTGTCACTAGGTTACCTCCTTCATCTAGTAGGAGTCCCACACCCTCTCTGATCACCTTCTTCTTGTTAACATGCCTGTACAAACCTTTCTTGTTATCCTTCACATCCTTTGCCAGTCGCAATTCCAATTGTGCTTTCGCCTTCCTGATAACCCCCCGGCATTCTCGAGCTATACATTTATACCCCTCCTTGGTCATTTGTCCAAGTTTCCACTTTTTGTAAGCTCCCTTTTTGTGCTTAAGTTCACCAAGGATTTCCCCTGTAAGCCAATCTGGTCTCCTACCATATTTGCTTCTCTTGCTATGCATCGGTATGGTTTCTTTCTGTGCCTTCATTAAGGCTTCTTTAAAATACTGCCAGCTGTCCTGAACTCCTTTCCTCTTCATGTTAGCATCCCAGGGGATTCTGCCCATCAGGTCTCTGAGGGAGTCAAAGTCTGCTTTTCTGAAATCCAAGGTGTGTATTTTACTACTCTCTTTTCTTTCTTTGGTCAGGATCCTGAAATCTATCATCTCATGATCACTGCTTCTGAGGTTGTCACCCACCTCTACTTCCCCTATTAGTTCCTCCCTGTTTGTGAGCAGAAGGTCAAGCTGCGCACGGCCCCTGGTTGGATCCTTCAGCACTTGTTCCAAGAAGTTATCCCCAACATTCTCCAAAAACTTCCTGGATTGCCTGTGTACTGCCATATTGGTATCCCAACAGATGTCAGGGTGATTAAAGTCCACCACGAGAACCAGGGCCTGTGATCTGGAAGCTTCTCTCAGTTGTCCAAAGAAAACCTCATCTACCTCATCCACCTGATTCGGTGGCCTGTAATAGACACCAACCACAACATCACTGCTGTTGTTTGCACCTCTAAACTTAACCCATAGACTCTCAACAAGCTTTTCTCCCTCTTTATACTGGAGTTCTGAGCAATCATAGTGCTCTCTTACATATAGTGCAACTCCTCCTTTTCTCCCCTGCCTGTTCTTCCTGAACAGTTTATATCCTTCCATGACAGCGTCATGCAAGTCATCCCACCAAGTCTCTGTTATTCCAATCAAATCATATTTCTCGGACTGGGCCTGGGCCTCCAATTCTTCCTGTTTGTTGCCCAGGCTTCTTGCATTGGTGTACAAACACCTCAGATAACCAGTTGATTGCCCTGCCTTCTCCATTCAAATCAGGGGTCCTCCTTTGTTGCTCATTCCTCTTTGCATTTCTTCCTGGTATCCGACTTTCCCACTCCCCTCAGGGTTTTGGTCACCGTCTCCCAATGAACCTAGTTTAAAGCCCTCCTCACTAGGTTTGCAAGCCTGCCCACGAAGATGCTCCTTCCTCTCTTTGTTAGGTGGATCCCATTTCTTCCTAACAATCCTTGTGCCCGGAACAGAGTCCCATGGTCAAAGAAACCAAAGCCCTCTCTCCAACACCACCTGCGCAACCACGCATTTACTTCCTTAATTCGATGATCCCTGCTCAGTCCTTTCCCTTCAACAGGGAGGATGGACGAGAACATCACTTGTGCTCCGATTTCTTTGGTCCTTCCTTCCAGTGCTACATAATCTGCAGTAAACTACTCAAGGTCATTCTTGGCTGTATCATTAGTTCCCACATGGAGAATCAGGAAGGGGTAGAGATCTGAGGGTTTATTCAGTTTTTAAGACTCTCAATCACATCCTGAATTCGAGCTCCCGGTAAGCAGCACACCTCTTGAGATTCTATGTCCGGACGGCAGATGGAGGGCTCAGTCCCTCTTAGGAGGGAGTCCCTGAGCACCACAACCCATCGTCTTCTTTTGGGGGTGGTGGACGTGGAACCCCCATCCCTAGGACTGCGCATCCCATGCCTTCCAGTAGCTGGTGTTCCCTTTCGGTTTCTTCCTTGTATTTGTAGCTTTATGGGAATTTGTTTTGATGAAGTGAAAGTGTGTATTGAATAGTCAATAGCACCCCACCCCGTGTTAGATGCTTTGAGTATGTATCTTATGCACAATATTTTTGAAGATTTCTCAAAAGTTATTATCCAAACTGCTTGGTCCGCCAATCCTTGGCCTTCTGTGGGAAGCTGGAAATAAGTGGAAAGCTTTCAAGAAAAGCCTGTTGTTTTGAAATTTCTGACTCATTAAGCAGACTGAAGAGGTTTAAACAGTTCTTATAAATAATCAGGCTTTTTATTTTGTATCTGACCCAGAAAACTGGAGCAGTTGAGTTTTGCCCATTGTTCAGGGGGTTCTAAAACCTTCTCTGCCTGCTCCGAAATTTGAAACAGTGTTCCACAAATTCATCTTTCTGATACTAGTTTTTCCCCACTTCCTCGTCCATTCCTGCTGATCCTTTACAGCTCATTGTGTGGAAATTGGGGTTTTCTCTTTATTGTTACACAGTGTGAAGAATGCTTGTAAGGAATAACTGGGGAACATGGATCAGAGTTCACATCATTGTGTCCATCAGTACTGTGGAACATAATGATCCAACCAGTGGACCAAATTTGGTGATGAATCCTTGTCACATGCCACCTGAGGCATATTGACCCAACGCTAAGCATGAATAACTTGGGGGTGGGGCAAGGGAGGAGAAGAGTGAAATTCTGAGGCCCAGACCAAACCCATTCTATTTTGGAAACTGCCCCTTTGCTTCAATGAACTTCGCATGTGCCTGATTTTGTTATCTTTGTATGTTATTATGATAAATAAATGACAATATCCAAATGAGCTTGGCTTTCCACATCTAGCAAGAGCCACGCAGCTCATGCATGACTCTGGGCTACAGAACAGGTGAGTTCTCCTTCAGGCATATCTCTATATGCCTACTGGCACATAGCAATTATTTCTCTACAGCAATTTATCTTAGCCACCAGTGCTGGTGTGGGACTAGATCCCGTCTTGCTGCTCTCCAAGCCGGGAAGTCTGGGTACCTGAGAGGAACACAAGACAGAGAGTCCAATGCTGGCTCAAGGTTTCCCTCTTTCACCTCCAGTTTTCCACAGCTTCAGCCCCCTCACCTCACAATTCAGCCAGTTTTCTTAAGCTTTCCCTCCCTTTTCCCAGCTTTCAACTACACCCCTCTTACAGAAGGTCTCTGCGTCTGTGTATGCGTCAGTAGTTAGATATGGTGCTAATAGATACAATGCTCAGTGATATGTGGCATAGTTCCTGGGTTTTACAGGACCAATAAAATGACTTATCTTTCACTCGTTCCTCTCTGCAGCTCTTTACGTTGCTTTCAATACCCACCTGGCCCACCACCAGCCTCGTCAGCAGCCCAGGCATAACCACACAGCCTCAAGCCTGCCAACCTCTCTGTACCCTAATTTGAGCAGGCACTTGGCCAGGGGTGGCCCTAGACTAGCTGGCAGCAACTGGCGCCCCAGGCAAACTATGCAATTGGCGCCTCCCCCCCCAACCCCAAGGGCAGATATAGGCTGAGGTTTTTCGTAAACTGGGAAAATTTTGCCCCCATTTTCCATTTAATGTTTTTTAAGCATATTTATTTAAACAGGCATAATTATTTGGTTTGTCCATCCAACCAATGTTACTGAGATCAGATTAAAATAGAGACACGAAATTTTCAGAATAGATTTGTACACAACAGTTAGATGATATTTCAGTATGATTTCAAATAAAAATGCATTACAAATGTTAATTATAATTTGTATTATTACAAATCCAAAATAGTCCATTACACTATCCTGCTTTAACTGCCATTACCACCACCTCGCTGAGGAAAGGGGGGCTGGGGATAGAGTTCTGTGGCTGGGGACAGGGAAGTGGGGACAGGGGAGAGGGAACAGGGTGCCGGGGGTGGGGAGAGAGTCCCCTGCACCCACCTCCTCCCAGGATTCTCCCTCCCCCCAGAAGGAAGCCGGCGTGCACTACCTCTTCCGGGGCCTACTGCTGCCCCCTACGGTGCAGGGGAAGCTGGCGCGTGCCTCCCCCGGGGCAAACTCCCCGCGCTCCTCCTCCGGAGCTGACTCACCCCTCCTGCGGCACAGGAAAGCCTTCCTCCGGTGCCAACGCCAGGAAGGGAAAGTGGCAGGGAATTGAATTTGGCGTCCCATTTAACATGGCGCCCTAGGCGGTTGCTGAGTTTGCCTATAGGCATGGGCCACCCCTGCACTTAGCATTGATCTGCATTTCCCTTTCCTTTGAAAATGGCTATAAAACCTTCTACAATTCAGAATGTTGCACCCTTCACTCTTCCGTGGGTGACCTGGTACTGCCACCCTCCCTCCTCTGAGTCTCCCTCAATTTCAGCCCTTCTCCATGGAGGAACGGAGCATGGGAAAGGACATTTTGGAGACTCAGACATAGAGAACAGCTAATGACAACAGTAAACACATGAGTTAGCAAGGCAGGAGACAGAGTTGTTTAACAAGGAAGACATGGGCATTAAATGAAAAGGAAGAGTGTGTTAAGTGATTTAAGGGCAGGGCCAGAAGAACTGGATGTCAGGGGCAGGATTGAGGATGGGTGGATAAACAAAACAGTGAGAGAGCCAGAAGATTAAGACTAAAGTGGCATAAACAATTCTCAAAAAACCCCAAACCAAAATACAAAGCGTTATATGGTGATCTGCAGAAAGCCCCTGTTATTGACAAAAACCCAGCAGGCAGGTCTTGGAAATCCTTTTACTGAGCTAGGAAACATTTAGTGATTCAGTCTGAGACACCCAATAAAAAGGAACACCCCACTTCCAAGAGGTTTCCAGGGAGTAGTGGAGAAGGGCTGAGAATATACTCTTGTGGCTGCAGCAAAAGGCAGTGAAAAGACAAGCAAGCCCGGCCGACACCTATACTCTAGAAATGGTCCAGCCTATTAGCTATCAGAGCCAGAGTGTCTCATAATCTTAGTGGAGAACAAGACTATTGCTTTTTTGTTATTGTTCCAGGTTCCCTTTTTTGTGATAACCAGACCCTGGGAAAAGGGCTACAAACTGACCATGTCTGATTGATTGTGGCAGATTAGAGACAAGCTTCACCAACCTACGTAGTGAATTTAGCTCTTTGCCCGAAGCTGGGAATGATTGGCAGGGAATGGATCACTTGATTACCTGTTCTGTTTATTCCATCTTGGGCACATGACACTGGTCACTGTTGGAAGACAGGATACTGGACTAGATAGCCCTTTGGTCTGACCCAGTACGGCTGTTTTAATGTTCTTTTTCTTAATTAATTGTCCACAAATACACTGTGACTTTTACAGATTTTACAGATTACTTTGATAATTGCTGGGTAAGCTTATGAATGGGTTTATGTGATGGTGTTGTCTGTGTTGAATAAATTAATTGAGTACAAAAGTCAGATCAATGCCCTGGGACACTTTTGACCTGAGATATTTGCTTACGTGACTGTTGTACTAGAACAATGTAATCAATAAATAACTGGTGCTATAAATCAGAGAGTTGTTTGCTCTATCAGTAGATTAATCATCACTATCCTATGTTTGATAAATGAATGGTAGTATATTAATTAAATCCAGTACAAATGGTATTATATTAATGAAATCCAATACAAGACAGATTGAATTAATTGGCACCTGTATTCTTAGTACGACTGTTATTCCAAATACTGTGAAATGTTTGCATATGATAGCAGTTATTGTACAAGGTAGTACTAGGAAGTTCTTTTGGCAAGTGTTTTCTGGCAAATATGGTGTGAATGTACAATGTGTTGATATGCTATCAGCAATGGTCTGATATGTGCGCAGTCTGTTCACATGCACTGAGTTTCTATTCTCCTGCTGAGCTTATCTTAACAGAAACATCTTGATGTGCTAATCAAGGTTTCATATCATATATAATATAAAAATGAGGTACTAAAAAGAGGGCAGTCCAATGGTGTACATCTTTGTATCAGCTGTAGGTCAGCGATTCGGAATCAGCCTGCTCCTAAAAGTACAAGGAATTCTGGCATTGATCCTTCATCATTGAAATCATCTGTGAGCCTTTCCATTAATTTCAACTGTGTGCAATATAGCACCCTCAGAAACATGTTCAAGGTCATGCAGGAAAGCCAGGGTCAGAGCCAAATAGTAGAACCTGAGAGTGTTAACTTCCAAAGTCCTGCTGTGTCAGGTAAACTACACTGCCTCATTACTATTTCATACAGCTCTTCTCTGATAAGCAGTCAAGGGGCCATTCTCTCCTTAGAAAGTAATGAACAGCCTCTTCAAACACGGATTTCCTTAAAGTTGTAGCTATGTGCCCTTTCAATAGTTGCTAAATGAACTCCACTGAAAATGTGGACTAGAAAAAAAGTTATTGATAATAATCACTATTGTGTTTAACATCAGGGAATGTTGACAGAAAAAAAGATTTCAGCGGAGGGCTGTTTCAAAATGTTCTGGATATTTTTTTCAGTGTAGTGAAGGAAAAGACTTTGCGATTATTAGGAAAAGCCAAAGAGAAGAAGGTGTCCATGAAAATCTATTCAGATATTACAGTAGACACAGACACTGTGGCTAGGATGGGAGAAGGCACATTTCACTCAGTAAGTGCCCACATTAAACTTTCATTATATTTTTTATTTATTCACGCTGACAATGAAGGGCTTTCCCTAAAGCTAACCCATGAGAAAGCAATTGCAAATACTTTGAGGTCTGAGCTCTTTAGTCTTTTTTTTCTTGAGCCATTTGTGAATAGATTTTTTAAAAAATGTAATTATTCATAATAGTTTTAAGAGTCTGAGAGAAGAAATGTCCTCTAGGTTGTTTTTGCTCTGTTAACCAGTATGTGATTTGTCAGCAAAACCACTCAATATTGGTTCTTTTAACTGCCAAAATGTTTTTGAAACAAGGGAATTGTGAGTAATGCATGAATTAGTTTATTCACAGGAAAATGCAGAACCAGCATCCTATTTACTTGCATTTTAATCATAGTCTTGGCTGTCCCCTAGTACATAGTAATGAAGCTTCTTGTGGTCTGTTTGCAGAGCTTCAAATTATATCTTTGACTGTTTTGCATTTCCCTATTCCATTGCAACAGTGCCACTTTTTATGTTTTTTTGTGTTCCTTTCATTGACTTTTCTGTGTGAATTCTTTATTGTTCCCTGTGTATGGAAAATCTTCCCAAACCTGTTTGCCAAGCCACCTCTGTTTCCACACTGAAATCCTTCTAAAATATTTACTTCCATCATCTGGTGTGTATGAACTGTGGTAAATGTACAACACTAACAAGTCTCATTATGTGTGCACATGCTCTTTTCACTACAACATTTGCACCTTTCTTTCTTCTTTTGCCAACTCTTGTCTGTTGTAGCCTGTTGAATTTGGATGGTGTGCTATTGAGGGCAAAGACAGTACCTTAATGTGCTTCAGGAAGCTTGTAATAATTATCCGAGTCCTCAAGAAATTATATATTTACTAAATGCTATTGTAACCCAAACTTATTGAAGTGCGGTGTGACAGAAAAAAGGACCATGATTTCAAATGAATGGCCATCAACCACTTTTTACCAAGTTCACCTAAATAATGCAAAATACAGCATTAAAAAGGTCATGCACATGCTGTACAACCAGAGCTAGATCTCTAGAGGATGTAAAAGTATCCCCATTGACTTCAGTTTAACTAGGCCATAATCCCACATGATCAGCATGTGATCTATGGGCCACCCCGAGTCTGAAAACCCTCTGGTGTTCTACACAACTGATTCTCAATGTATTTAAACTTTTAGGAATAAGTTGGTATATGGGAAAAGAGAGCCTGTAAAACTGAACATCCTGTGAAGTACTCCAAAAAGTACTCCAAGATTTTGGGTAATGATATGAAACCTTGTGTGTGCCAGTGACCCTGAGAAATATGCCGGCAGAAGTTTCACTTTAATTTGTGTAAAATCCACAGATTTGTCCATGACTTCACAGGTTCATGCCATTTAGCAAACCTTTCACTAAATGTTTTTTAAATCACTCAAATCAGAACTCAGACAAAGAGAGATGAGTTTCTGTTGGCTACAGGTTTTACTGCAAACATGTTGCATAGCTAGAACAGTGATCATGTTAAGTATCTCCTTGTCCCTGGCCATGCCAATGGGGCTTATACCCTGTGATCATCCACTATCTTTGAAAGGATCAATAGTAAAGACAACTGAATGTATTGTCTTTTTTTAAACTGAATTTGTATGTGATATTAATTGGAGCAAAAGAGTTTGACAATTATTGTTAAAATGTGGGCAAGCAGACAGCCTTCCTCCTAAAATCTTATCAGTTATGTGATCCTCAGAACCTAGATGCCCACGGGCATAGGGCACGCTGTCACACATTGGACCTATCCAACTCACTACACCCAGCGCCGTTGTCATGGTATTTATCCAAAAGATATTGTGTAAAGCAGTGGTCACCAACCTTTTTACACAGAAGGTTGCTTTCTGAATTTAAGATCTACCCAGGATCTACCCTTCCACTTCCCTGAGGCCCCACCCAGCTCACTCCATTTCCCCTCCCTCTGTTGCTTGTTCTTTCCCACCCTCACTTCACCCTGCTGGGCCAGGAGGTTGGAGTGTAGGAGAGGGTACAGTGCAGGCTCTGGGCTGAGGCCAAGGGGTTCAGAATGTGGGAGGGTGCTCCGGGTTCAACCTGAGGCAGAGGGTTGAGGTGCAGGAGTAAGGGACATATGCTCTGGGGGGGAATATAGGTGCAGAAGAGGGGTCCAGGATGGGGCAGAGTGGGTGAGGGCTGCAGGCACTAGGAGAGAGTTTGAGTGCAGGAGCAGTTGTGAGCTGCAGCCCCCAGCCTGGAGATGCTTATCCCAGGTGCTGATGTGAGACACTAAGGCAAGCAGCCTGCCTCCTCTGGCCCCACATTGCTCCCAGAAGGGGCTGACAGTGGCCATGTCACTGCAGCCCCTGATGGCTAGGGGGCAATGGTTCTCCCTGAGACGCCTACACCTGCAAGCACCAACCCCACAGCTCTCGTCAGCTGGGATGGTCCTGGGTGTGGGGAGAATATGTGGAGCTGCTCCATCTCCTGCATAGGGGGCCACACAAATGTGCTAGCAGCCAGCTATTTTTGGGAGCAGTGCAGATCCAGGGCACACAGGCAACCTGCCTGAGCAACCTCCTTGCTGCTGGACTTTTAGGTTATGTCTACACTGCCCAGTGTTGTGCAAGACCATATGCAAATGAGGTGCGACAATGAATTATTTTCAGGCAGAACGGCTCTTGCGCAAAAGCCCCTTAAGCAAAAATGGCAGCTCATTAAATGAGGCACGATGGTATCATTGCCATGCCTCATTTGCATATGTTTTTGCGCAAGACTGGGCAGTGTAGCTGTAGCTTCTATGGCTGGAAATTGCATTTAATTGTTAGAGATGCCAGGATAGACCAGTTCATCATGATCCACTTGTTGATAATCACTTGGGTAGGATATCCTGTAACAACAAATAAAATGCTGAGTATTAATATCATTGTAAAATGTGTGTGTTTATGTTATATATGAAGTTATAAATGCCCGCTCTAGGACATTTTAGTAAAACAAGTTTAAAACCAGGCAGCCTAGCTCAGGTAAAGGTGTTAAACCAATATTTTTGAGACAAAGGAAAGTAGGTTTACTTCAATTTATATATGAGCACCAAACAGCACCATGGGGCTAAGCCAGGTCCGGTTATCCTGATCTGGAACTCAGGAGACAAAATTAACATGGCCTGACTTGTCAGACACCTGCAAGGAGGTTTACAGGAACTGTCAAAAAATGCTTTCTTTCTCAACAGATCTCCCTCTAAACTGCCACTTTTTGCCGACAAAGTGCTGAGTCGGTAAAACGTGGTGGCCATTTTATGCAAATTAGGCACGGGATATTTAATTCCCTGCCTCATTTGCAATGTTGACCTGCCTACGGAGGGATGCAGTCTAGACATACCCAGAGACAGTCTTTTTGGAAATATGAGGAACAAAGAAATTTATTTCTTACCTTAGGAGACAAACAAACAAAGCAATTTAATCTCTCTGATGGGTCCTGGCCAAAAACAAAAACAAAAACAAACAAAAAAAAGCTGGGAAGGAAACTGAGTGAGAGAAATCATCTTGCACAAGGACTGTATCTTGCTGGGTTCAGTTTGGGACTTTTAGAAGCATATTTTCACTTTTATTTGCTTGTAACTATCTTTGCTTTTATCCCTTTTTTTGGTATCTCTTAGTCCTTGTTCTTCAGTTAATAAATTTATTTTGCTTTCACTATAAATCATCTGTGCCATGTAAGATGAATAAACTGTGTGCTTCCAGAAAGCTAAACAGTTGGAGTGTTTTACTGTCTTCGTAGCAGCAATTGATGTAATGCTTTCTCTGTGAGGGGCCAGAGAGAGGCACTGGTCCCTGCCATAGGATGATTTGAGGGTGAATTTGGGGCTGGAAGATACTAAGCTTGGTTTAACCAAGTTGGGCAAAGCCAGTGCAATGTTATGGGGATGCTGGCAGGTGGCTGGATTGAAAGCTCTGGACGCAAAGCTGCACAGCCATAAGACACCCAGGATTACAAGCCAAATAGTGACTGAACCTGTTACTGGCCTGGGGGAAACTCATAAGTCAGTAATATAATATCCTACGAATATTTGGTAGCTCATTATTTGTGATTCTGTGACTCAATCACATTCCTAAATTATGTACTGCATACAACAGATTGATCCTTCAAACACCATGAAAAATTCCTTCCCGGAGAAAGGCCATCCCATCACTTCCTACAGTCTCAAAGATTCTCCCCCTTCCATACCACCAGAAGGCTCTGGGAAGAATAAAGCACCTGGATCCACTCTAGAGACACCAAAGGTAACTTTTAATTCATGCACGAGTCAAATTGATGTGTCAGAATTCATGCCAAAAGTTCTCCTTAAAAGAGTGTGAATTGCTATTGTTTAAACATTGTCTTCTGGTAGAGACGAGGAGGTTACAACATAAAAAGAAAAGGGGAATGAATTAAACACACCTTCTTTTGTGACTGCAATAAAAACACCTTTGGCATGCACTTTGTATTGATTGACTGTACGTGCAGAGCCGACTGCTGAGACACGCCCCTTCATAATCACAGCCTATAAATTCTGATGCTCCATTCCATAGAAGCCCTCACACGATGGGTGTCACAATGATCTTCGTGTGGCTGTTTCTGCCAATTTTGGGAACTCTGCAGCCTGCCGCAGGTAAAATGCCTCCAATTTTTTTAAAGTCATTCTTCCAAAAATGTAAAGAGAACTTTTGCTCACTTTCACTGTGTCCACATCTAGAACACCCAGTCACATCAATGGGAGCTTTGTGCAAAGATTAAAGGTAGTGTCAGTGTACAGCCTCACTGGATAGCACAGCTCCATTCTGTTGCAACATGTGAGCCAAACAAATTAGTTAACTGAGCTATTGGTTGAGCCTTTTAATAAAAACTTCTTAATATGGTGAAATTAACCTTGTTCCCACCATTTAGTGTTTTGTGTTAGTGGCTGGTACAACAATTAAAATGAAGTTGCACTATATAGCTTGTAAGTTAACAGTTTAATGTGTCCAAATCTTTGTGTCCAGGATGTGAATTAAGAAGGAATATGATTTTGCTTGTTAAAATGTATATTTATTTCCAAGTGCTTCAAAAGTAACAGTTCTAGATGCACACTGAAGCACCCAGCTTGTGTTTTATTAAATACAATTTAGCAAACTGTAATGATAGAATTGTGAAACATAGTGTTCTTGGACTAAATGAACTATTGCACACCACTGTGCTGGCATCTCCCACTTTGTAAATGATTTTTTTCTTGTTACTTTGTGAGTAGTTTGGGTAACCTGTTTAAAATTCTTGAACCAACCAATTCTGAAGAATCCTGTAAAGCTCATGTTATATAGCTTGGTCTTTGGTACAATATGGGTAATTTTCATAACTAGAACTGAAGCGACATTATAGTTATTTCTGTTCACATCACACCTTTAGTTAAACGGGATTTGTCAAGGGTGAGTGTGCAACAGCTTGTGTGTGTTGTTTCAGTATATTTATGAATGAATGTAAGAAGGGAGTAAGTAAATATGTGTGAACTCTAACTGTAATGTTAAAGAAGGGCAACTTCTTCAGAAGAAATTCAGTTTGGCTCCTTCCCAACATTAAACATCTTTCCTAACCTATGGGCCACGGAATCTGAGCTACCTCTGTACTCCCTCTTACACAGCTGGCTGGCCACCCAAGTATCTGAAGCTCTTGACTTAGCCACCTTTATTTCTCTGCTTCTCTTCCTCCCCATCTTCTATTTCCTCCTCTGTCTCTCTACATCTTTCCTCACCCTGAATGTTCCTGCTTTCTCAATCTTCTTCCAGTATCGTCTTCTCTCAGCTCTCCCCGGGTATGTCTACCCTACAGAGTTTTGTTGGAAAAACAGCCATTTTTCCAAAAAAACTTGCAGAATGTCCACACTGCACTTGCGTTGTTTCGAAAGTAAATCAAAAGAACAGAAGGGTTTTTCTGATGTTGGTAATCCTCTTTCTATGAGGAAGAATGCCTTTTCCGAAAGAGCTCATTCAGAAAAAGGTATGTGTGGACAGGAGAGATTTTTTTTTTTAAAGAGGCCTCCAAGAAATAGTAGTTGCCCTGACGGACACTCCATACAAAGTAATCACAACTCTATAGTTCCTGTCTCCTGGCCTCTCTTAAAGCTGCAGGCATCCTGGACAAGCCTTGTGGCAGGAAGCCGGCCTGAGAGCAGCAACTCACTGCGCGGCTCTCCCTGTCACAGGCCTTGCCTCAAGCACTCTGTGACCTCTCTGGCCCTTGCAGGGAGCAGCCCCAGGTGTCCCAGGACCCACCCAGGGGGACCAAGAGGCAGGCACCCTCCTGGTCTGGACCAGAGAACTGTCTCTCCTTGAGCTGTGGGGTGAGAAGGAGACCTTGCAGGATCTCCGGGCCAAGCGCTACAATGTGAACATTTATGGCTGGATGGCCAAGTCCCTGGCAGAGTGTTGATGCCACCCCAGACCTTGGAACAGGTCCTGAGTAAGGTTAAAGAGCTCTACCCCCCACCCCAAGAGGAAGACTTCTCCCTTCCTCTCCACAACATTGTGGAGGACATAACATGCCACGACCACCACAGGGATGTTGTGCTCCCCCACGTAGAGGTGGGTCAGCAGGCACCTGAACCACTCCTTGAGGTGCCTGAAGGCGCATTCAACCTGGATCCAGGCAAGGTTCAGGCAGGCACTAAATAGGTTCCTGATGGGGTCCAGATGGCCAGTGCAAGGCTTCCTCAGCCATGGCATAACGGGGTATGCCACATCCTCCACGATACACAGTGGCATCTGCACATCCCCAATGGCAAGTTCATGGCAGGGGAAGAATGTTCCCACCTCCAGCTTGCAGTACAGGCTGGAGTTTCTAAAGATGCGGGCATTGTGTGCCCTGCCTGACCACCCAACAAAAATGTCTGTGAAGTGTCCAAGTTGGTCGACCAAGGCCTGCAGCACCATAGAAAAGTAGCTCATGCAATTAAAGTACGGGGCCGCTCAAAGGTTTGGTGCGTGGACCAGGATGTGGGTCCCATCGATCGCTCCCCCGCAGTTCAGGAACCCCAGGGCAGCAAATCCAGCCACGATCAGGTCCAGGTCTCCCAGGCAGATGACTTTCCATAGCAGGATTGAGTTGATGGCCCTCACCACCTGCAAAGAACCACACAAAACAGAGAATGAGAGAGGGGCTGTCTGAGCCCTTGGGCGGGGCCTGATCCCCTTTCCTCCCCCTTCAAACATCCCAGGAGCCACCCCCTATGAGGTCTCCCCCCCAGCAGCAGGGATGTGTGATGGCAGGATGGTACAACCCCCTGGGGATGAGTCTTCTCCCCCAACCCCACAGCATCCCCCACAGCTCCCAATCCCCCTTTCCCTAGGATCCCGCTTTTCCAGGACTCCTTTCCCCTCCCAGCTAGTGTAGGTACTGCAGCCCCAGAGTGCCTTACCTCCATGAGGAGGAGCCCCCCTGGTGGACTTCCCCATGCCACTGGCCCACTGACTGGTAGCTGTCTAGGGTGGTGAGCTTCCAGAGGGCAATGGTGACCCACTACTCCAGGAGGATGGTGGGCTGCAGGTGGGTGTCATGTCTCCGGAGGGCGGGGGTGAGCCAGGCATATAACTCCAAAAAGATGGCCTTCCTCATGTGGAAGTTTTGGAGCCACTGATGGTTGCCCCATGGCTCCATGATTTGTCAGTCCCACCAATCTAAACTGGTGTTGAGCCTCCAGCAATTCCTCTCCATTGTGGGGTGCAGTAGCCAGACTGTAGTTCCTGCACCCAAAGATAGGATGCCAAAAATGAACTCGGAGTTGAGCTTGTGCAGGACCAGGAAGGCAGCCAGCACAAAGTGCTGCAAAAACTGCAGTATGGCCATGTGGGGCCATCACATGCCCAGGGGCAGCTCCGGCTCCATGGCACGAAGAACAAAGCAGTGACATCCACAAAAGCAGGGCAACCACAGCAGGCACTGTGAGAGCTTTGCTCTTCCTCGAAGAGGTAGCAAGCACGCAGCAGAAGCAGAGAAATGGATGTCCAGGGGGGTCCCTTTAAGCACGTGTCTCTGCAAGGCTCCGGCACCAGCACTCAGAAGCAACTGGTGACCTCAATCCCTGCCTGAAGTGGTTCTGGGTGGCCTTTGATGTGAGAGCATTCAATCAGCCCGGGAACTCTCTTTTGAAAAAGTGCTTTTTCGATGCATTCTTGTGTGTGGATGTGCTCTTTCGCAAGAAGTTTTTCTGGAAGATCTCTTCTGAAAAAAACTTCTTCCGAAAGAAGCCTATAATCTAGATGTAGCCGCTATAGTGCCCTGTCCATACATCATTGCTTCCCAGGGGCCAGGAGAGATTATTTGCACTGCTGTCTATACATTATGCCATTGCCTGTTTCAGGCAACCCTGTATTTTTTGCACCTTTCACCCAGGTAGCAATGAGCAAGTGTGTAGAATTACATCCCTCATGAAAAGCTTATGTTTGTGGCCAGAGGAGACAGGAGACTATCTGAGACACCACTGCCTGCTGAGAGTGCACCCTAACCACTGATCTAAAGGGCATTAAGGAAGCAGCCACCATCCTGCACCTATTAGCTTGTAATCTAAGTCTGTTTTTTTAGGTTTTATTTTAAAAAAAGCTTTGGAAACACTTTTTATTTGACCATAAATGGGTCATTTTCAAGATTTATTTTTAAGCGTTTTCAGTTTCAGGTCAACTCAAACAGATTTAAATTATTGTTATTTTGTGAAAGTGCCAGAGAAGCTGAAAAATAACTTCAGGCAACTTTAATTTACCATTAGCACTGTGTTTTGATTCCAAATCCATAGTATGACCTTTAGAATTTTGAGACTTGACTGTTTCAAAAATTTCATCTACAAACAAGAATTTGCACAAGCAAATCTGATGTGTTCATAGATAAATAAGCAGTTTGCTGGTTCTCTTTTTGCATGCGTAGCTAAACTTGTCCTTACTATACCTGCTGCTTGCAAACAGGGACATGTTTACTTGAAGCATTTATTTGGCAGTTTCAGTGGTCCAGTTGTTATGTGTCTGCAGACAGATGAAAAACCCTGGAGGTGATAACTTCTCAGAAAGTGGGTGAGGAAAGGATGGATAAATGGTCTCGAAATATGAATAGAACCCTATCAAGTATATAATCCGTGTTGTCAATTTCATGGTAATAGGATTTAAAAATAATAAATTTAATGATTTCAAATATTTTATTCTGAAATTTCACACTGTTGCAGTTATAGGGGTCCTGACCCGAAAAGGAGTTGCCAAGTTATTATAGAGGGTGTTGCAGTACTGCTACCTTTACTCATGCTCTGCTGCTGGTAGTAGTTATGCCTTCTGAGCTGGGTAGCTCAAGAGCAGAAGCTGCTAGTTTAGAGCCCACCTTTGAAGACAGAACCACTCTCAGTAATAGTGCAGAAGTCAGAATGACATAGTCTAGTATTGCCAGCTTTCCTTCTCCACTGTTGCCTGCAGGGCTTGGCCTTCAGTCAGCAGCCACCATGCCCTGACTGTCCAGCTCTGCAGGCAGCAGTGCAGAAGTAAAGGAGGGCATGGTATGATATTGCTACCCTTACTTCCGCAGGCTGCTGGAAAGGCAAGAAGGTGCCTCTACTAAGTGGCCCCAGAATGGAGTTGCCCCAGGCGGTGAAGAGGGGCCCCTCACAACTGGGGCAGCTCTGTGCTAGGGCCAGAGGTGAAATTGCTAGTGCAACAGGTCGAGCTTCTAGGCAAGGGAAAGCCCCCTCCTCCAAAGGCTCCTGGCTGCTTCTGGGATGCAGCATGATGTGCCGCGTCATGCAGGTACCACGTAGCCAGACTCAGTGCCAGTGACAAGGAGCTGCCCATGGAAGGCTGAGGAAAGAAGAAAATCAATGTATGCAGCAATAATTCTACAAATAAAAGATTCCCAAGAAAGTAATTTCCATTTTTAAAAACAGTTAATGCAAGAATGTGTTTTTATTAAGAAATAAAATCATCAACTCTTCTCTCCTTACTAATCTAGCCTCTAATTTTGTCTTTGTTTTCTCAAAGGGAGCCCAACAACTACTTATGGATATATGACATCAATGCCTGACACAACTGCAACTACAGTGCAGTTGTTCAACGCCACTCGTAAGCTCCATTTTATACTTGCTTTACTATAATTGTATCTATTTTATAGCGTACCCAACTGCTGAAATTGTAGAATAGAATTTTACAGTTTAATGATCACTGTCTTCGATGAATGAATGAAGTCACTGAAGAAGGTAGTCGATGCTATGTATGTGGACTCATATGTAAGACATCTGACCCGTGTCTCAGAAATATTCATTGGCCACTTCAGTTAGTATTATCTTGAGCCTAAATATTATCACTTGGCTAGAAAATAGAATGATGAATGCTTAAGGAAGTATCAGGATATGCAACAATGTGTCCACTTTAGCAATACTGATCACAGACTTTTTGCAGACACTGATACCTGAGGAGGGTTTCAGATGTTGCACGGAATAGCAGCAGAAATCAAAAGTCAGAGCTGCTCTGATATTCCACAGCCATACTGGAAGCAGCAGTTCCTCTTGGGAGATAATATATTCAAAAGAAGATCTGGCCCATTTTTCAGGGAGCACCATGAGACCAGTACTGTGGCCCACACCGTTCAGTTTCTGTATGAAGTGTTTTCTAGTCCTCTTTCTAATGCCACAAAACATTGGATGTAAGAAAAATTTACATTTTCTGAACAAATTACTGCAGTTAATTAGGAACAGAAAAAAAGGTTTCTAAAAGCCTACTGATATAGTGCACATTGTGTTTCCTTTTTTCAGTTGATAACGTGGGCGATGGTGAGTCTGTTTACATATATTATTCTTACATTTGTACACACTTTAATTTACAGTGGTATGTAGTTAGCTAACATCTTTCTGTGTTCCGGCTTGGAAAATGATACTGACCTGTGAATTAAATTTTGATTGTAATGAAATTGAAATTGAAACCCTAGAAATCTAAGTGAGTTTCAAGTGTGGGAAAAGTGGTTCAGAGTGCTGGACCCCAAAGTCTGCTATTCATTCATGGAGAAAGACCAGCAAACAGCACTATGAGAAGCAGCCATGATAGCAGAAAATTCAGTTTTGTGTTATGTGAAGGCTTAAATAACATCTCTGTACGCCTTTTCTTAATATCCTTCATGGCTTTTATGGACCTCTGTACTATGCCTTCTAAGTGGTCTTTTTTGGAAGTTAAACAGTCCCAGTCTCTATAATATCTCCTACTCTGGAAAATCTCTTATAACTCTAATTAATTTGCCATACACGCTGTACTTTTTCTAATATATCCTTTTAGAAATGGCATGACCAGAATTAGAACCCATTTTCACAATGTTGATATGACATGGATTTTAGTAGCATTGGGATATTTTCTAGGCTATTTTCTATGCCCTCCGTCATGTGTGCTAACATATTTTTATTTTTTCTGACTGCCATTGCACATTGAACACAAGTTTTCAAAGAGGTACCCATGACATCATGGTTTTTTCCTTGAGACATAACAGGTAGTTTAGATGACAACTTATGTACACACGTGAGAGATGTTTTCAAACGTGTTTTTAATGTTAATCCAAATGTGTGATTTGGTCACAGTTACTCCCAGCAGTAAAATTATTGTTCTGTGCCTGCATCAAATACATCTCAATTGCCTCCACATTATGAAAAAGTGCAAAACTACAGCTTGCGTACTACTACTTATTGCTTTGCATCTGTTTTAGGGCTGGCCTTGAGACTGGTGAATTCAGCCAACAGATGTGAAGGTCGTGTGGAAGTCTATTATAAAGGATCGTGGGGGACAGTGTGTGATGATTCTTGGGATCTCAATGACACAAATGTTGTGTGTGGGCAGCTTGGATGTGGATATGGAGTTGAAGCAAAGGGCAGTGCCTATTTTGGTCAAGGCTCAGGAAATATTGTCCTGGATAATGTAAACTGCAGAGGATGGGAAAACAGTCTGTGGGACTGTTCTCATGCAGGATGGCTCAATCATAACTGTGGTCATTCTGAGGATGCTGGTGTCATTTGTTCAGGTAAGTAGCCAGAGTTTGCTGGTTTCTTGAAGCTGAATGATTGGCATGAAAAATGCCATGTCTAACATGTGATTGCACGTCACATGCTGAGTTTACAAAATAAGAAATACAGTTAGTGGCACCGAATCCTGTAATGTAGAAACCACTTTCCTAGGTCCTCCAACTTTAGTTCCATGCTTCAAGTAGCCAGCCAGTTATTTCTCTGGTGAATGTGATTGTGGTAGCGCAGAATAAAAATACACCACAAAAATGGCATGCGGCAGGGAAGGAAGAAGCACTCACAATGGCCAAAACCTGAATATAACACTCTGAAGTTCATACATGCTATGTAGGAAACCTAAATCTTCTTCCTGGGTCTGCCATGCCACTTCGCTTCTTTATGCCGCTGTTTCAGATAATTCAAAACATTTTATTTGAACAAAATTGTAATATTTAGGTTTGACTTCACCTGTTTTTATGCATTTGTGGTTATTAAAATATTAATAGTACTTTTGAAACAAAATTGTTTCATACGAAAAATGACATTTTAACTTGATTAAAAATAAACATTTCTCGTGAGGTGTTTGAAATTGTAATACATTTGAGCAATGAATTGAAAAAGCAGGAGTTGTTCAATGTTTTGGTGTTGCCAAATCTGTAGTTTTGGGGAAAAAATCTTTAGTCTAACAATTTTGCCCAGCTCCAGGATGTTAACTAAAGAAGCTGTAATTTCTCTTGTTTCCTCCTAGCAGCTGCTGGAAACACATCTCCGTCGACAGGTAATTCATCACTTGCATGATATCGCAGCTCTGATGACAGAACTACTGCCAGTAATAGGGCAGAAATAAGAATGGCATGGCCTAGTATTGCCAGCTTTACTTCTCCCCTGCTGCCAACAGGGCTGAGCCCTCACTCAGCAGTCCCCTCAAGCTCTGGCATGGTATGGTGCTGCTGCCCACTCTTCCACACTGCTCCCATTAAGCCCCATGGAGAGGCTACCAAGCGCTGTGCAGTGGCTCTGGGCAGCAGGGAGGAGATATGCCTCTTCCCAAGTTCCAGAGGTGCTGTGGCCAGCAAGAAAGGATCTCTTCTAGGCAGCCTCAGCATGAAATTGCCCCATGTGGAAAGAGGGGTCCCTTGCAGCTGGGGCAGCTCTGCACCTGGGCCAGCAGTGAAATAGCTAGTACAGCAGGTCCAGGTTCTTGGCAGAGGAACCTCAGGGATCTGTGGGCTGAGAGACCTCATGCTCCTGTCCCGGAAGCCAGATCTGCTGGCCGCTTCAAGAGTGCAGCACGATGTCCTGCATCGTGCAGGCACAGCGCAGCCTGCCTCGGCGCCAGTGACAAGGGGCTGCCCATGGAAGGTTGAGGGAAGAAGAAACTCAATTTATGCCACAAAAATTATCAAAATAAAAGCTTCCCAAGAAAGTAATTTACATTTTTAATAATGGTTAATGCAAGAATGTGTATTTATTAAGCAATAAAACCACCAATTCTTCCCTCCTTACTAATGTAGCCTCTAATTTTGTCTTTGTTTTCTCAAGGGAGCCAAACACCTATTTATGAAACTTCGACACTCGTTCCTGACATTACTAGGACAATACAGCCATTATTTACCACCACTTGTAAGCTCCGTTTTCTTCTTGATTTGCTAAAATTGTATCTATTTTATATTGTACCCACCTGCTGAAAATAGAGAATAGAGTTTTACAGTTTAATGATCACTTTCTTTGACAAATGAATGTAGTCAGTGAAGAAAGCAGTGTATGCCATGTATCTGGACTTTGACCTTTAGTGAAAGAACATCCTGCCACTTCGTGAGGGAACATCATGCGTGCGGTTCTGTGGCCCATAGAGTTCAGTTTCTGTATGAAGTTTTTTCTAGTCTATTTGGGTATGTCTACACTTGCAGCCTATTTCGGAATAGGGCTAAAAACATAGGCATTTGGAATTGCTCATCAAGCACGGGATTTAAATATCCCGTGCTTGATTTGCATCTTCATGGCGGGTGCCATTTTTGAAATTTACAAGCCCGGAATAACTGCCCGCATCTATACGCGGCAGTAAAACGGGCGTTCGAAATAAAGCCCTATTTCAAACTACCTGTTATTCCTCCTGCAATGAGGTTTTACAGGTAGTTCGAAATAGGGCTTTATTTCGAATGCCCGTTTCTCTGCCGTGTATAGATGCGGGCATTTATTCTAAGCTTGTAAATTTCAAAAAAAAAAAAAAAAAATGGCGCCCGGCTGGGAAGATTCAAATCAAGCATGGGATATTCAAATCCCGGGCTCGATTTACAATTCTGAATGCCTACATTTGCAACCTCATTCCGAAATAGGCTGCAAGTGTAGACATACCCTTTCTAATACTAGACAACATTGGATGTTCAAAAAATTTACATTTTCTGAAAAAAGTTACTGCAGTTAAAAGGGAAAATAAAAAAGGTTTCTAAAAGCCTAAGTATGTTGTACTGATAGAATGTTTGTTGTGTTTTCTTTTTTTCAGTTGGTAATGTGGGCGATGGTGAGTCTTTTTACATATATCATTTTTACATTTCTACATATTTTAATTTTCAGTGGTATGTAGTTAGCTAACATCTTTCTGTGTTCTGGCTTGGAAAACGACACCGACCTGTGAATGAGATTTTGATTGCAATGAAATTGAAACCCTGGAAATGTGAAGTGAGTTTCAGATGTGGGAAAAGAGGTTCAGAGTGCTGGACCCAAAAGTCTGCTATTCCTTCATGGAGAAAGCCCAGCAAATAGCACTATCTGAAGCAGCCAGGATAGCAGAAAACTCCCCAGTTTTGTGTTATGTGAAGGCTTAAATAACATCTCTGTACTCACTTTCTTCGTATCCTTCATGGGTTTTATGGACTTCTATCCTATGCCTCCTGAGTGGTCTTTTTTGGAAGTTGAACAGTCCCAGTCTCTGTAATTTCTCCTAATCTGGAAAATCTCTTATAACTCTAATTAATTTCTCATACTCTCTTTACTTTTTTCTGTGCATTTCGTCATGTTTGCTAACATATTTTTAGCTTTTCTGACTGCACATTGAACGAAGGTTTTCAAAGAACTATCCATTATGACAGACTTTTTCCTTGAGAGGTAACTGGTAGTTTAGATGACAACTTTTGAATACACATGTGAGAGAATTTTTCAAATGTTTTTTTCAATGTTAATCCGTATGTGTGATTTGGTCACAATCACTCCCAGTAATAAATTATTTTTCCATGTCTGCATCCATCACATCTCAATTGGCTCCATTGTTATGAAAGAGACAAACTACCAGTCATGTATTAATAATAATTGCTTTACATCTGTTTAAGGGCTGGCCTTGAGACTGGTGAATTCAGCTAGCAGATGTGAAGGTCGTGTGGAAGTCTATTATAAAGGATCCTGGGGAACAGTGTGTGATGATTCCTGGGATCTCAATGATACAAATGTTGTGTGCAGGCAGCTTGGATGTGGATATGGTGTTGAAGCAAAGGGCAGTGCCTATTTTGGTCAAGGCTCAGGAAATATTGTCCTGGATGATGTAAACTGCAGAGGATGGGAAAACAGTCTGTGGAACTGTTCTCATGCAGGATGGCTCACTCATAACTGTGGTCATTCCGAGGATGCCGGTGTCATTTGTTCAGGTAAGCAGCCAAAGTTTGCTGGTGTCTTGCAGTTGAATGATTGGCATGAAAAATGCCATGTCTAAGATGTGATTGCACGTCACATTGCTGAGTTTACAAAATAAGAAATACAGTTAGTGGCACTGAATCCTGTAATGTAGAAACCACTTTCCCAGGTCCTCCAACTTTAGTTCCATGCTTCAAGTAGCCAGCCAGTTATTTCTCTGGTGAATGTGATTGTGGTAGTGCAGAATAAAAATACACCACAAAAATGGCATGCGGCAGGGAAGGAAGAAGCACCCACAATGGCCAAAACCTGAATATAACACTCTGAAGTTCATACGTGCTATGTAGGAAACCTAAATCTTCTTCGTGGGTCTGCCATGCCACTTCGCTTCTTTATGCCTCTGTTTCAGATAATTCAAAACATTTTATTTGAACAAAATTGTAATATTTAGGTTTGACTTCACCTGTTTTTAAGCATTTGTGGTTATTAAAATATTAATAGTACTTTTGAAACAAAATGGTTTCATACAAAAATGACATTTTAACTTGATTAAAAATAAACATTTCTCGTGAGGTGTTTGAAATTGTAATACATTTGAGCAATGAATTGAAAAGGCAGGAGTTGTTCAATGTTTTGGTGTTGCCAAATCTGTAGTTTTGGGGAAAAAATCTTTAGTCTAACAATTTTGCCCAGCTCCAGGATGTTAACTAAAGAAGCTATAATTTCCCTTGTTTCCTCCTAGCAGCTGCTGGAAACACATCTCTGTCGACAGGTAATTCATCACTTGCATGATATCGCAGCTCTGATGACAGAACTACTGCCAGTAATAGGGCCGAAATAAGAATGGCATGGCCTAGTATTGCCAGCTTTACTTCTCCCCTGCTGCCAACAGGGCTGGGCCCTCACTCAGCAGCCCCCTCAAGCTCTGGCATGGTATGGTGCTGCTGCCCACTCTTCCACACTGCTCCCATTAAGCCCCATGGAGAGGCTACGAAGCACTGTGCAGTGGCTCTGGGCAGCAGGGAGGAGATATGCCTCTTCCCAAGTTCCAGAGGTGCTGTGGCCAGCAAG
This sequence comes from Pelodiscus sinensis, assembly GCF_052426305.1. Taxonomy (NCBI): domain Eukaryota; kingdom Metazoa; phylum Chordata; order Testudines; family Trionychidae; genus Pelodiscus; species Pelodiscus sinensis. The sequence continues at coordinate 55,344,303 of NC_143059.1, read as the reverse complement.
AAAGGATCTCTTCTAGGCATCCCCAGCATGGAATTGCCCCATGTGGAAAGAGGGGCCCCTTGCAGCTGGGGCAGCACTGCACCTTGGCCAGCAGTGAAACAGCTAGTACAGCAGGTCCAGGTTCTTGGCAGAGGAACCTCAGGGATCTGTGGGCTGAGAGACCTCATGACCCCTCTCCACAAGCCAGATCTGCTGGCCGCTTCAAGAGTGCAGCACGATGTCCTGCATCGTGCAGGCACAACGCAGCCTGCCTCGGCACCAGTGACAAGGGGCTGCCCATGGAAGATTCAGGAAAGAAGAAACTCAATGTATGCCGCAATAATGATCAAAATAAAAGCTTCCCAAGAAAGTAATTTACATTTTTAATAATGGTTAATGCAAGAATGTGTATTTATTAAGCAATAAAACCACCAATTCTTCCCTCCTTACTAATGTAGCCTCTTATTTTGTCTTTGTTTTCTCAAGGGAGCCCAACACCTATTTATGAAACTTCGACACTCGTTCCTGGCATTACTAGAAGTACACAGCCATTATTTACCACCACTTGTAAGCTCCGATTTATTCTTGATTTACTAAAATTGTATCTATTTTATATTGTACCCACCTGCTGAAAATAGAGAATAGAGTTTTACAGTTTAATGATCAGTTTCTATGACGAATGAATGTAGTCAGTGAAGAAAGCAGTGGATGCCATGTATCTGGACTCAGATGTAAGGCATCTGACCTGTGTCTCAGAAATATTCGTTGGCCACATCAGTTAGTATTATCCTGGGTCTAAATATTATCACATGGCTGAAAAACAGAATGATGAATGCCTGAGGAAGTATCATGATATGCAACAATGTTTCCACTTTTACAATAGTGATCACAGAGTTTTTGCAGAAACTTATGCCTGAGGAGGGTTTCAGATGCAGCAGGAATAAAAAATCAGAGCTGCTCTGATATTCTCCAGCCAATCTGGAAGCAGCCGTTCTTCTTGGAAGATAATGTAGTCAAAGAACAACCTGCCCGTTGTCAGGGAGCACCATGAGTGCGATTCTGTGGCCCACACAGTTCAGTTTCTGTATGAAGTTTTTTCTAGTCCTCTTTCTAATACCAGAGAACATTGGATGTTCAAAAAATTTACATTTTCTGAAAAAAGTTACTGCAGTTAAAAGGGAAAATAAAAAAGGTTTCTAAAAGCCTAAGTATGTCGTACTGATAGAATGTGTGTTGTGTTTTCTTTTTTTTTTCAGTTGGTAATGCGGGCGATTGTGAGTCTGTTTACATATATTATATTTACATTTCTACATATTTTAATTGACAGTGGTATGTAGTTAGCTAACGTCTTTCTGTGTTCTGGCTTGGAAAACGATGCTGACCTGTGAATTAAATTTTGATTGCAATGAAATTGAAACCTTGGAAAGGTGAAATGAATTTCAGGTGTGGGAAAAGTGGTTCAGAGTGCTGGACCCCAAAGTCTGCTATTCATTCATGAAGCCCAGCAAAGAGCACTACGGGAAGCATCCATGATAGCAGAAAACTCCCCAGTTTTGTGTTATGTGAAGGCTTAAATAACATCTCTGTACTCACTTTCTTCGTATCCTTCATGGTTTTTATGGACCTCTATCCTACGTCTCCTAAGTGGTCTTTTTTTGGAAGTTGAACAGTCTCTGTCTTTGTAATTTCTCCTGATCAGGAAAATCTCTTATAACTCTAATTAATTTATCATACTCTCTGTACTTTTTCTTATACATCCTTTTAGAAATGTCATGACCTGAATTAGAACCCATTTCACAATGTGGCTATGACATGGATTTTATTGCAGCATTGGGATATTTTCTATGCCCTCCGTCATGTGTGCTAACATATTTTTATTTTTTCTGACTGCCATTGCACATTGAACACAAGTTTTCAAAGAACAACCCATGATGACATCATGGTTTTTTCCTTGAGACATAACAGGTAGTTTAGATGACAACTTTTGTACACACGTGAGAGACGTTTTCAAATGTGTTTTTAATGTTAATCCTAATGTGTGATTTGATCACAGTTACTCCCAGCAGTAAAATTATTGTTTCCTGCCTGCATCAAATACATCTCAGTTGCCTCCACATTATGAAAAAGAGGAAAACTACAGCTTGTGTACTACTACTCATTGTTTTGCATCTGTTTTAGGGCTGGCCTTGAGACTGGTGAATTCATCCAACAGATGTGAAGGTCGTGTGGAAGTCTATTATAAAGGATCCTGGGGGACAGTGTGTGATGATTCTTGGGATCTCAATGACGCAAATGTTGTGTGCAGGCAGCTTGGATGTGGATATGGTGTTGAAGCAAAGGGCAGTGCCTATTTTGGTCAAGGCTCAGGAAATATTGTCCTGGATGATGTAAACTGCAGCGGATGGGAAAACAGACTGTGGGACTGCCCTCATAGAGGATGGCTCAATCATAACTGTGGTCATTCTGAGGATGCTGGTGTCATCTGTTCAGGTAAGTAGCCAGAGTTTGCTGGTTTCTTGCAGGTGAATGATTGGCATGAAAAACGCCATGTCTAAGATGTGTTTGAACATCTGAGATTACAGAATCTGAAATACAGTTTGTGGCACCGAATCCTTCCTACATCCTCCAACTTTAGTTCCATGCTTCAAGTAGTCAGTCAGTTATTTCTCTGGTGAATGTGATTGTGGTTGCATAGAATAAATATATCCAATATGTTTTTGCCCAGCACCAAGACGTTAATAAATTAAATTTTAATTTCTCATGTTTGTTCTTCGTAGCTGCTGGATACACATCTCAATCCCTAGGTAACCCATCACTTGCATGTTATCCATGATCAAATAACATTTGAATATGCTGAAATGCATGTCAAGATCACTGCTGAAATGTATTATAGGCAGAGCATGCAGTACCACTTGTAGCTGAGGTGGCCTAAGACTTTCCTTGATAAAACCCAAATTTTAGATGCTTCTTACTTTAACAAAATTCAACCATTAAGGCTGAAATTCATTTGTGCCAGAGACTGGTGTATTTTGGCAGGTTTCAGCTGAAACATTTCAATTGTTCCACAAATAAGATTGGAGAGGACATGTTGTTTTGCCCAAGTTAAAGAAATTTTACCAGCTATTTCACTGAAGAGCTCCAATCTTCCCATGTTTAGGTGTGGGGATTTGGAGTTTGGCAGAATGGACAAGTATATTACCATTCCTGTGTAAAGTCACCAGAGGTCTTTAGTTGTGCTTTTGTTCTCTTTCCATAGGAGCACCAGGATCCACTACATCATTGACCTATGGTTTTATAGTGTAATTGACACATGAATGGAAATGAGAAAATTGAATAGCAATAGAAAGGGCAAATTTCAAATGTGGTACGGGCAATAAATATTTTTCAGCACATGTGTTGAACTACACAGGGCCATTACACAGTCTTGCTCTTGCATCCCGTACCCTCAGAACTCGGTTATCCTTTCTGCCAAGCATCTAAATAAGTCATTTCCCAGGAGACAGTCAATAATACTATTCTTATTCACGATGACTCTCTCATAACTGTGGTCATTCTATAGATGCCAATGTCATCTGTTCAGGGAAATACTGATTGGAGGTAGCTTGAAAAAATTCTTACAGTTGTTTCACTGAAGAGATCTCGTGCCTCCATGTTTTGCTAAAAGGGGTGTGCATTTCTCCATTCTCATGAGAAATTACCAGATATTCTTAGTTATGCTTGTGTTTTCTTCCTCAGAAACTCTGCAATCCACTACATCATTGCCCTGGTACACAACCACTGGTAAGTACTACTTGTTCTGGCTTCACTAAATATTTCTGTGTTGCAGGATTCTTTGCTTGTGTTCTGCCATCCTCCTAACCCCTGTCACAATTGCATGCGCCCCCTGTGATTCTGAGGAAGAGAGGAGAACATGTATGTCAGTCACCATATACAGCTATTGGCATGTGGTATGATTATGTTGCTAAATTACATGAGTGCAGAGTGGGGAATAAAAACAAGATATTTGACTCCCAGGCCATGTCTACACTACAAAACTATTTCAAAATTAATAAATTTGCCTTAATAATTCCTGATTTCACAAATTTGAACTAGTGAGTCCATACTATGGGGAAGCCTTGAAATTAGTTCGACGCAGGCTCTGTTAATGTGGATGCACTACCTCAGACTTAGAGTCCCAGGAAGCATTGGGGAGTAATTAGTTCAAATTACTCTGTGGAGTAATTATTTCAAAATAGTGGCACCAGAGCATCCACATTACCATTATTTTGAAATAACTATTTTGGAATTAGCGTTATTCCTGATGAAAAGCAGGAGTACAGATTTTGAATTCCATGGCCCATTATTTCAAAATAACGGGCTTGGTAGTATGGATGCTTCACTTATAAATTCAGCCTTTGTGGAGGGTGGTTATTTTGAAATAAATTCCTCGTGTAGACCAGAGACCAGTCTCCATGCCATTTCCATTATACCATGCTTCCTTCATTTTTGCTTCCTGTTCAGTGCTTACCCTTTTGTCAAGAGTCTGTGACTGCAAAACAAGAATTCTGGTCTGGAAAATAATTCTGAGGATCTAAAATTTGTTTTCATTCTTCATGGGAACAAAAATCAAATCCTGTTTTTTTTATATGTGTATGTGTGTGTGTGTGTGTGTGTGTGTGTGTGTGTATCCCTCCTTAAAATAATGACTTTTCTAGCTCTTCTCCTTTTTGTGTGTTCCCCAGGGACAAAATTGAGATGGACTGTATTAGCTGCATGGGTACGTCTACACTTACTCCCTAGTTCGAACTAGGGATGCAAATGTAGGTGACCGAAATTGCTAATGAAGCTGGGATTTAAATATCCCATGCTTCATTAGCATGATCTATCCAGCACGTTACTCTGCTCAACAGCTGTTTCAAAAGTGAAAGTGCGCACCAAGATGTGTTAGTAGGAACCAAACCCTTTGGTTCGAACTAACATTACTCCTTATTTTGTGAATAATGTGCCAGCGAGATCATGCTAATGAAGCACGGGATATTTAAATCCCCGCTTCATTAGCAATTTCAGTCACCTACATTTACATCCCTAGTTCAAACTAGGGAGCAAGTGTAGACGTACCCTATGTCATTTAAAGCTCTGCATTAAGTAAAAATGGTGATGTTCCAAAGTTGATTGCTGATGCTATTTTCATTCAGACTGTACTTTTTGTCTCCAGTGTACCAGATCATTTTTCAAAAACTTATTTCTAACATGTATTATGAACATAACATAATCAAAGGAAAAAAATCATAATATTTTTTCCCTGAACATTTTGTTTGGCCCATGGTTTCTGCTTTTAGCTCTATCCATTTAATGCCCAATCTTAAGAGGTGCTGAGAACTAAATCAGACTGAGTGTGATCTGCTGCTCTCAAGATCCAATGTTTTTCTAATGAGTTTTTTTAAATCTTCAATAGATTTTATCCCTGCCCCTTATATCATACACAAATATATGCAAAAGTAAATATAAAAGGCTCATATGTATTTTTTCTTCTGACATTTTATTCAGCAGCAAGATATACTTGTGGTGGTGTCCTTCAATATTCATCTGGGTCATTTCATAGCCCGTTCTATCCTGGAAATTATCCAAACAATGCAGATTGTGTGTGGGAAATAGAAGCAGAGAACAATTACCGTGTAACACTTTCGTTTAGCCAGATCTCGTAAGTAAATCACTAGTTTCATGGACAGTTCATGGGTTCATAGTCATGTTTTCAGATTGGTACCCTTTGCATTTGAATAACATTTCTCAGCAGGGTTTAACAGTTCTAAGTAATGGGTAAACCTAAAATGAAAATTGCATGAATGGAGTAGTATTTGTTGTTACTTGTTGAGTCCTAACAAAGTGGCTGGTACCACACAAGATGTGCAATGAAGACTCTGTCACAAACACCTTGCAGTCTGAAGGGTTTAATCTGAGATTTCTGTGTTGCTTTGTGATGAATACGTAAATAGGAGTTTACAAAATAGTTTACAAAATACTCATGTTTATTCCCTAGGACAGAAGGTGGTAACTGCCAATATGATTATATTGAGATATATGATGGACCACTCTACACTTCTCCTTTATTGGGGAAAATTTGTTATGGCTCCTATCTCACATATACATCATCCTCAAACTTGATGACAGTTCGATTTCACAGTGACTCGAGTGTCACAAACAGAGGGTTTCGCGCTGACTACTACATCATTTCAGCAAATCAGGATACTAGTAAGTTCATTTTTAATACAGAACTTTGCTTTCCAGCAGACAAGTCTATTTTGTTATTTGTTAAATAACCACTGATTAATGTTCAACCACCTCGGTATAATACCACTCACTGTCATCTTTCACAGTGTGTGTTCATTGGCCTTTTGGTTTCAGATAATAGTTTGATTTTGTTTAAATAGAAAGCTATTCATTTCTATTATCAAATTATTTTTGGACATTTTTTCTGATAGTCAGCCTAAATCTACTTTTTCATCACCTCATCTCAGTACTCTTACTTATGGTCCCTTGTACAATTTAATGATTATTTTTTGGTCTGATCCTAGCTCTGACACAGACAAAATTCTCATTGAAATCACCCCTCTTCATACAACATGAGTCAATTTCATGTTCTCCCCTCAACTCATTAGTTATTATTTATCGGTGCTCAGTGGTATTTAGCTCTTCACTGATACATGTTCAGTATTAGAATTATTTACCTCTAGATTCATTCCTTGCACTTTCCCAGTTTTTAGTGCTCTTCTCTGAATCTTCTGCAATGTGTCCATATCTTTTGCTTCAGAGGTCCCCTCATATGATCTTGAACTCCTTTCACAGCCTTTCAAAGTCTGATCTTTAAGTCCTCATTCAAATGAAACTCCTTTTCAATGTGCCTTTTGCTTACTAAGAGACTATACAGAATCCAGTCCCAATTGAATCACTATCACTTTGATGCAATGCATGATCCTTATCACTGATGATGGACTCGCTCTAATCAAAATAATCAAAATAATTTGCAGGTTTTCTTAGTGATAGTAACCCACAGCCTAAACCAGAAGCCCCTGGTACATAAATTGATAATTAAGACAGAAGAGAGGTGAAATATTGTGGTATGGCTTATGAACACCTTCTCCTGAGCCCCATCATACACACAGAATAGGTAGCAGCATATATATTAGTAACAACATTTAATTTTTATATGCCTGAATCACTCATAATATGTGTTTTATCCAACCACCAGCTCTTCAGTGCATGCCAGAATACATGCACGCAGTTGTTAACAGAGCCTATCTTCAATCACAAGGCTATGCTTCAGAGAATGTCAGCTTGAATGATCCTTTTTGTAAACCAAAGATTACAACAAGCTATATTACATTCAACATACCATACAATGGCTGTGGCACAAGGCGAGAGGTATGAAGTTGAATATTTAGCAAGTAGTTTGAATACGGGTCTGTGCAAAACTACACAATTCACGTTGAAAAGGGTCATGAACAGAAACCTGCTCTGTGATTCACAGGAGTTATAAGTGAACTAATGACTGCAGTGTCAGATGCGGTAACCACTCCTTCCCCTTTCTGCAGGGAACACCTCAATTGTTGTAGCTTGATTTTATGGGGAATATTTTGGGCCAGGGCAGATATATGAACAACCTCAATCAATGTTGACAGATTTTTTTCCCATCATGAGCTGATGTTCTTGAACAGTAATAAAACTTAGGCTTCAGTTCAGCAGGGTACTTACACACGTCTACTTTAAAGTATTCACTTCAGTAGCACTTCTCATGTGCATTAAGTTCGATACAAGATTAAACACCTTAGGGTGTATCTACACAGCAGCATTATTTTGGAATAACAGTCATTGTTCTGAAATACCAATAAGAGCATCTACACAGCAATTCTGTTACTTTGAAATAAATTCAAAATAACGGACAACTTATTCCTACTTCTGTAAATCTCATTCCACAAGGAATAATGCCATTCAGAAATAGCTATTTCAGAATAGCAGTAGTGCGGACACTCGACTGTTTCAAAACAGCTCCCTTCCAGGGCCATTCAAACTAATTACTCCCAAGTACCTCCTGGGGCTCTAAATTGAGGTAGTGCATCCACATTAGGGAAGGCTGCCTCAGACTTATTTTGAGGCTTCCCTGCAGTGTAGATGCGCTACTTCAAAATAAGCTATTTTGGACTATTTCTTCCTGAATATCTTATTTTGAAATAAGTATGCAGTGTAGATGTACCCTTACTGAATCAGGACCTTAGTGCATTTCATAGTCAAACTTTGTACTAATGTTAAACAGCTTGCCTGTATTTGGGTTAAATGAAAATATTTTTCACATCTCAGTGTAATCACAGTATCCCACAGCCTACAATGTTCTTTTAAATGTCTTGTGGACGGAAAGGATCAAAGTCACATTTATTTGAAAATACTTCCAGGGGATGCTTTAAAAATGTATATTGTTCTATCGGTTCACCAAAAGCTTAGTAAATATCATGGTAATTGTGGTCTCAGGAAACATGTGACTGTATTAGATAATTCAATATTTAATGTGCCATACAGGGGAACAACAATACTATCATGTATTCCAACTTGATCAAAGCAACTTCTTCTGGTTATGTAATCAAAAGGCAAAAAGATCTTCACTTGCACATCATCTGTAAAATGCTCCAAAACACATGGAAAGAAATAATGTATGTTGCTAGGGATACTAAGGAGGTCAATGAAACCCAGTACAGTAGATATGATGTGAACATGTCATTTTACGAATCATCGTCCTTCTCACGGCCAGTGTATGAGTCTCCGTACTACGTTGAGCTGAACCAGAATTTATTCCTTCAAGCTTCAATTCACAGCTCTGACCGAAATCTAGTGTTGTTTTTGGACACTTGTATTGCATCACCTGATCCCAATGATTTTACAACAATAACCTATGATATCATCAGGAGTGGGTAAGGACTTTCTCAACAATGGCTTACAATAAATCTGTGCATGCAATTCTGTATCTGTTCTGTACAGAATAATCTGAAGAGGGACAATGCAAATTGATTTCACTTCCCCATATCAATAAACTTAAAAGAACTGTTTTGGCCAATCTTGTCAAGAAATGAGTCATAGCAATAGAAATGATGTTAAGGCCATGCAATCATGAAAGAGTGATTACACTCAAACCTGTTATGTAGTAACTAGGGAGGTGAATTCTGTTATGATGTAAGCAGGTTTTATCACAAACTCCATTGAGATTAATGAATTTTTGCCTTCCTACATCAAGATTGAATTCAGCCTCAAATAGATTGTCTATAGAATTCAACTGTGTATTTTCAAAATATTGTGTTTTTTAAATATTCATTCTTTATGTTGTCCAAATTTTGTACTGTATTTCAATGCTTGATTCAAATGTATGTTTTGCAAGTGACACTGAATTTTAATTTTAAGAGCTCTTTCACAAAAAGGCTTCTTCCTCATAGAATGAAGATTACTAATTGCGCAAAAAGCCCTCTGTTCTTTCAATTTACTGTCGAAAGAATGTGCTTGCAGTGTGGACGTAACTCAAGCTTTGTTGGAAAAATGGCTATTTTTCCCACAAAACTGTGTAGTCTAGATATAGCCCTAGAGATATAAATAAGCAGCTCTGGGCTCTTTCCATCGATTAATGGTTTCTTGGTGACTCCTTTGCAACTTGACTGTCCTGAGCCCTGATTGTACAAAAAGACTTATGCACAAAGTTAACTTCAAGCATGTGATTTCAATAAAACAACTCACACCCTTAGGCATGTACATACAATTTTAGCTGAATCAGGAAAAAGAATATTGCATGTTTTGCTTTCAGACAAGTCACTGCTACTATTTTAAAATCTTTCATTTTCTAGTCTTACTATAAATACATATTTTTCTCCCTTCCTGTTGTTAATGCATTGTTAAATTATTCGGATCTTTGTATATACGGCATGCTCGATATCAGCAATTTATTTTTGAGGCATAAAGATTAATTTTCTTTCTTTCTTTATTGTAGGTGCATTAGAGATCCTACCTACAATACATACTATTCACCTTACAGCTCCACCATACGGTTCAAATTCAATGCCTTCAGGTTTCTTAACAAACATTCATCAGTTTATCTGCAGTGTAAAATGGTGGTGTGCCAGATATATGATTATTCTTCCCGATGCTACCAGGGCTGTGTACCCAGGTCCAAGAGAGATACAAGCTCTCACCAAGAAAAGGTGGATGTTGTTGTTGGGCCAATTCAGCTTCAGAAAGATGGTATCCAGAACAGGAATGCTGGTAAATGCAAATAATCTCATGTGTTAGTATAAGTGTCTGTAAATCACTTTTCATTTCACAAAATCTGTGCATGTCTGTTTGCATTTGATATTTTATTATCGATGGCTCCACTATAAACATCAGGAGTCTGTGTATTGACTAATATCATCTAGGTTAGCTCATTATTTCATACATTTCTAGATTGATCATTTTAATCTGCAGAGCTCAAAAATGCTAACTGAATCATTTATTTAGGAAGAAAGAGGAGATGCAATCCATCTCCTTATCATAGCGTCATTGATTTAATTATCACCATTTGTTCAATCATTGTGATTGGCATGTCTAGTCTTTAAAGTCTCCAATAAAGTGAATCCTCAACCATCCTTGAAAAATTGATCCACTCCCTAACTCTTCTACTAGTTATATTTTCTTAGTATTGAACCTAAAATGACCCTGCTGTAGTTCATGAAATTGTCTTTACTAATACAAAGATGGATTGATGTTCACAATGACATGTGTGTAATAGAGTGAAATTGATTTATTTACTGACTTGGTCTTGAATGTAACATTTTAAATGTAAGTTCTCTTATCCTGAGACCTTTGGCCATAACTAGAACAGAGTATAGAATATAACAACCTCTCTCTCTTCATTCACAGGGCTGGACAATTCTGAACATCAGGAACGCATGGATTCCCACCGTTCACTTACTGCTACTGCTGATCATTTCCAGACTCCATTTATTGTTATGATTGTGGTGCTTGCAGCTGCTGTTTTCACTCTTCTTGGGTTACTTCTGAACAGTAAACTCAGGAAAGAGGTTCCATACCAGTTGATGTGAGATGCTAAAGGCACCAGCGTCTGGAGGCCAGTGCTATCTCAGAGCATATACCTAATAATTCAGTTTCTAGCCTTTGCACTTATTATATTTTATATGGTGATTTGTGCTTCAAAAATGAAGTAGGAACCCCATTGCTGTAATGAGGCTACTCTCTGAGCTCTGGTAAATTCAGGCTAGTGCTGGGCCTGAGATTAAAACACCCAAATAACATGGAAAGTTAAGAAGTCCCAACTCCTCAGCCTGATGCCATTTCCAGCAATTGACTGAATCAACTCCCTCCTCTCAGTCTAGAATGAGACTCTGCAGCTCAGGACTATGTCTAGTCTATGCCATAGTTTTCATGGTATTCTGCAACAAAATTCAACAAAGTAACTCATGTAATAACTACAATATAAAAATATGTATGAAGGAAAAATGGTACGGAGAGTTGAGCATTAGCCTAAGATGTGAGCTATGGTGTCACCTCAAACAGCTTGTGTGGCTTGGATGAGTTAGTCTGGGCCTTAGTTCCTTATCTGTTAGATGGGGATAACAACACTTCACTTCCTCTTAGAGCTGTCGAGTTAAGATTGTGAGCTGCTCGGCTATTACCATGACAGGGGATTATAGAAGTACCTCAGATCGATAATACTGTGATTTGGTAACTTTATACATTACAAGAACACTCTGATTTGTGTTTTTTATGTTTCATGCATATCAGGCACATTCAGTCACTGCTGATCATCAAGATATTTGAATGTCAGTGCAAATTTTCTCCTTCATAGTCCTCCTTTCATGGCCAGTGTACAGCATCTAACACTTCAAATATTCTGACATGGAAATTATGGTGAAGAGATGGGATAAAATCTAATGTGGCAGCACCAAATGATCCAAGGTGGTTATGTAGAAGAAAGTATTTTCATTTAGTAATCAGCCATGCCTTTAAAGGAAATACAGAAAGCATACATCCACTTATAGCTGGAGCTGCAAAAACATCTTGTTTCAGATGATCCTGAGCATTGCTCTCTAAGATGTAGATGTAGTTTCTCTTTGAGACACATTTCATAGATTGTAGTAATCTGTAAAATGGGATGACTTCCAGTCTAAATGAATTTCACAGATGAATATGGCATTTGAAACCAGAAGTGGAAGTATGTACAAAGCAATATTTCTGTTGGTGTACTTTCAAATAAAATGTCTATGCATCTGAGCTCTGAATTAATGCTTCTGTCATAAAGATATATAAAGATGAATTTGTGCTTTTGTTTTTTTCCATTTCCAAAACAGGGAGGGTAAAATCAGTATGTACGCTTAAATAGCCTTTTATAAGGAAATGAGATATTTATGCCTTTATCCAGTATAAAATATCATGGAAACTCTGGGTTTAAGAAAACAATTATTACAATGTGTGTCTGATCTTTGACTCAGAAATTTTCTCTCTCCAAATTTATCTGTCATCTTTCCAAGTGTGAAAAACAAAACCTCAACATTGAGGCTGTGTCTAGACTGGCCAGTTTTTCTGGAAAATCAGCCACTTTTTCCGGAAAAACTTGCCAGCTGTCTACACTGGCCACTTGAATTTCCGCAAAAGCACTGACGATCTCATGTACGATTGTCAGTGTTCTTGCGGAAATACTATGCTGCTCCCGTTCGGGCAAAAGTCCTTTTGCGCAAAAGGGCCAGTATAGACAGCTCAGCTTTGTTTTCTGCAAAAAAGCCCTGATCGCAAAAATGGCGATTGGGGCTTTTTTGCGGAAAAGCGTGTCTAGATTGGCACGGACGCTTTTCTGCAAAAAGTGCTTTTGCGGAAAAGCGTCCGTGCCAATCTAGATGCTCTTTTCCGAAAATGCTTTTAACAGAAAACTTTTCCGTTAAAACCATTACCGGAAAATCATGACAGTCTAGACGTAGCCTGAGACTACAGGGGGTAGAGTAGCCTATTGCAGCTCCCTTATCCTGAGGCTCACCTTATAATACACCAACAGCTTATGCCCCCAATAGAATCATTCATGTGTAAAGGATCACTGGAGCATATTGGTACTCTGGCTGTGCCAATCTCACCCTTTCTGTGTCTCCAAAGGCAGGTTGCAATGACAATACCATAGCAGCTCGTTATACCAGCTCTACAACAGACTAGACCCACACCAAATGAATCATTAACTAGGGATAGCCAGCAACTTTCCAGCACTACAGTGTGATGAGAACTTTGGGGAGATTCTGATCCATTTTTTAAAAGTTATTTTCTGTAGAGTAGTTGGCCTGAAAACATGTAGGCTACGTATACACTGGCATGATTTTCCGGAAATGCTTTTAACGGAAAAGTTTTCCGTTAAAAAAGCACTTTTTGCAGAAAAGCGTCTGTGGCCAATCTAGACACGCTTTTCCGCAAAAAAGCCCCGATCGCCATTTTCGCGATTGGGGCTTTTTTGCAGAAAACAAATCTCTGCTGTCTACACTGGCCCTCTTGCGCAAAAGTTTTTCGGAAAAAGACTTTTGCCCAAATGGGAGCAGCATAGTATTTCCGCAAAAGCACTGACAATCTTACATGAGATCGTCAGTGCTTTTGCGGAAATTCAAGCGGCCAGTGTAGACAGCTGGCAAGTTTTTCTGCAAAAGCAGATGATTTTGTGGAAAACTTGCCAGTCTAGACACAGCCGTACTGTGTAGATCAAGGGTGGACAAAAAATGGCCTCTGGGCTGGATCTGACCCATCAGCCTTTTGGATCCAGCCTTCCGAACTAAATCTTAGACATTCTATTTCCAATCTGCCCCTCGGTGACATTGGGCAAATCACCCCACTTCCAGTGCTTCAGTTTTCCCATCTCTAAAATGGAGTTAATGATGCTTATGTCCTTTGTACAGCATTTTGAGACCTACAGAAGAAAAGTGCCATGTAACAGCTAAGTATTATTATAATATAAGCCACATCTTACATGTCCAGTTAAATCATCTTTTGGGTAGTATCATGAGTCATTATCAATTGAAGTGCTAGCTGTGGGCCCCATCCTCTCTGTAGCTGTGCCCTTTGTTTTGAAAATCCAGTGGAAGTTGAGTGAGCTCAACAACCCTCTGGATTGGCCCTTTGTTTGCACTTTGGTAATGAATATAGCTGTTTATACTGGCCACTAGGTAGTGAGCTGAGATCATCCACTGCAATAGTCTAGTTAGCTGCACTCCCAGGGTATCTAGACTTTTGTCAACAAAACTATACCTGGGTCTACACTACTGCCGAGTTCTGTCGACATAATATTGAAAGAACTTGGCAGTTTTGTTGACGGTGGTAAACCTCATTCTACAAGGAATAACGCCTTTTGTCGACAGAGTTCTGTCGACAGAAGACGATATTGCATCTACACTGTCCTTTGCATCTACACTCTCATGTCAACAAAGCTGCTTGCTTTGTCGACAGAACTGGATGTAGTCCAGACGCTCTTTGTCGACAGAAGCTTTGTCGACAGTATCTGTCAACAAAGCCTCTGTCAACAAAAGCCTGTAGTCTAGAAGTATCACCAATGTGTAGAAGAGAAGCATGATATTCATCCTAGCAGTCTAACAGCTGTCTTGTCCAGCAGTGTAGGTTCACGGAAATATGGACTATTGACAAATGAGCTAAAAGGCAAGTGTGAGAGGAAACTGGAAAAGTAATATAGTCAAGGTATGGGTTGTTGAGTACCCATATTGTTCCTAATGGTGTGGAAATGAATTTGAGTCTCAGCTCACTGAACCAGCAGGTATCAAGGAAAGGATGGAGTGTAGCTTCCATTGGGTGGGAAAGTGGGAATGGGATCCAGAGATCCATACTCATTACCAGGTTAGTATGAGTAACAACCACTAGCAAACGGCTGGTCAGGAATAAAATCATGTCCGCTTGTTTTCCAGCATGTATGCTAGTTACTGCAACCGTGTTGTTGCTCATGTTTGTTCCATCTAGAGGCTATGCAAAGTAGCAGTTAAAGCCCAGGAAGTGTTTTGCTCCAATGTGGACAGTTTTATGATGGTATTGTTGGAAAGGGGAAAATGTTTGAGTAGTGGGTCCTATGCTTTTGTTGGCGGGGACAAGGACATCGCCATTCTTGGGATGTGGCGGGCCCCACTTGTGGCTCAGGAAGGAAAATAGGGAAAGAGACTGAGCCCCAGCCCCTCTCAATTTCTGTGGGTTTCTGAATCTCTTTCACTTGAGTAGGATTATCCTTGGCCCTTGATATGGGGGAAGGGAGTCTCCCTTTTGCCAATTCTCTGGTCTTTTTCCTTCCTCACTCTTCCCTGTCTGCCTGAAGCAGGGAGGTTTAATTAGGCTCCTAACAGGCCCTAATTGGCTACAGGTTCTTCAGATGGCCTACGGGGATCCACACCTTTATTAGGCTGCTGTATTACAGTAGATTCCTGAGAAAACATGGCTATAGGTACTTCAATTAGCCCATAGTAGCTTTTCCTAATTTACAGGGAACCACTCATACATTAGCTTAGGGCAGTGGTCACCAACCAGTAGATTGGGATCTACCAGTAGATCTTGGAGCCTTTGACAGGTGATCCTGACTAGTTTGGCCAGGGAGCTATCAAGCACTGGCACTTCAGTTGCCCCTTCACCCACTGTCATGACGTTCCTGCCCTCTGCCTTGGAGCTGTCCCCCTGGGAGCTTCCTGCTTGCTGTGCAGAGTGTGGGAGGGAGAAGGGGGAGGTGCTGATGTCAGGGTGTCCTTCCTCCCTCCACTTCTGTACCCTATTTTCTCACAGAGAGAAGGGGATGGAGGGAGGTTGGCAATGCAAATCTCTGTCACGCTCACACCCTGTATGTGTGTGTGTCATTCTCTCACATACATACTCTCCTTCACTCATTTCCCAGCCCAACACACATGTAGAGGGTTGTTGTTACTTCTTTTACTGCTTGAAAATTGTGTTATGTTTGCTTTTTGACTGGTCTGTGCATTTCATAGTTTTGATTTCTCTCTTACGTGTAAATGTAATTCTTTGAGTAGTGAGTTCTAAAATGCCTAACCTGTTGTGGCTGGAGTAATTATCCCTGTGGTAATTGCTGCTACTGGAAGTGGCTGGCATGTCCCTGCAGCCACTGAGAAAGGCAGAACAAGGGGTCTCCACATGCTGTCCTTGCCTGCAGACACCACTCCTGTAGCTCCCATTGATCCATAACGGGCAACTGTGGCCAATAGATGTTGTGGGCTCAGTCCTGTAGAGGAGGGGCAGCATGTGGTGCCATGGAGCCATTGCTGTACATGCCAGCTACTTTCAGGAGAGGTGCAGGGCCAGGGCAGGAGTAAGCTGCCTTAACCCCACTACTTTACCACCTGGGAGCCATCTCAATTGAATAGTGTTCAGCCAGAGCCTGCATCCGGATCCCCTGTCCTAGCCCTGAACCTCCTCCTGCCCCCAACCTCCTGCCCCAGACGTGAGTTCCCCTGCACCCAAACTCCTTCCCAGAGCTTGCACACTGAAACCCTTCCTGGACCCCAATCCTCCAACCTGGGCTAAGCCTACAGCCCCTCCTACAAGGGCCTTGGAGAAGGGCTGGAGCAGGGGCAGGGCCTCAAAGAAGGGGCAGGAAGGAAGCGGGGCAAGGGTATTTGGGTTTGAGGTAGATCTTACATTGCATTTAAATTGAAAAAGTGATCTTGTGGTTAAAAAGGTTGGAGAGCACTGGCTTAGGGCTTATATATATCCCTGTTAGCACTCTCTTACTACTTCCTGGTTTTGCTGTATTACAATATTTAATGCTCAATATTGGAACTGAGTGTAGTTTATACTTGTTGCATAGCTGTACTTGGTCATTTAACTCACATGTTCCCTGAGTGAATGATGGTAAAAGCCCAATCATGAGAGTATTCCAAGGTGAGAATTAATATTGAGATCTCTGAATAGCTGGTCAAGCAACTTTGAAATTCTACAGTGTCACATAGCACTAGTGGTTGCTGCACAATAGTCTTTTCTCAAGAGCACAGTTTTACAGGATTTAACAATGATCACACCTGCTGGGTCCATGCTCATGCAAAATTAACCATCAACTGCCCGTCACTGCATATCAAATCCCTTCAACTGAAACTCAAACCAATCGCTACCCAACAAGTACCTTTCACCGTTGCTAAGAGTGACTTTTGGCTACAATATGACTGTTTGTTCAGAATTTTTTTTAAAAAAGTGTTTGTCCTCCTCTTGTGTTTGCTTTCCTTGTACCAGTGAAACTGGCTCTCTCAAATGTTCGGGCGAAAGAAAAAAAACTAGGCTAGTAGGTGACATAATGGTTATAGATGTTGATCATACATTGCTATGGTACCTTTTATCCGGAAGTATTTCCTAAATGCCTACTTCAACCTATATATGAAGTTCATCTACTACTGAAATGCAGTTATCTCTGATGAGAAATGAAGAAGTTTTCAACATAGAGAAATGATTCTCAACAGTTTGGGACAAGAAGTAGAAACTTTAGGAGGACTTTAATCAGTAAAAATATTTAAATTAATTTGGTTTGGCAAAGATGCAGGGTTCTAGATCCCCTAGTCTCTACATGGTATAGACTGGGGAGTAGTGGGGGGCATTGGATGGGTTATTTAGTGGTTACTGATAGTCAGAAATTCTATTTCGTGTCTTACCCAGAACATATCACAATAACCCGGATGATAATCTTGTGCTGGGGAATAATATGTGTCTGTTTGAGTGAAGAGTGCCAGCTACTGAATCACCCCTGGGTTTTCCTATTAGATGTCTATCCAAGAATTGACTCAATCTGACATTGCATAGCTTATGATGGATTGTATCTCCATAGTATCATAGCTTAAGGAACTATGGCTGTGCAGCTCTTACAGGTAGGTATTTTATTCTGGCCTTGTCTATCTATCACCTGAAAAGTAATGGACAAATGGAGAGGGTCAGTAAAATCCATTAGCAGCGCCTTTACTGCTTTGTGAGTTACCAGCAAGATGACTGGTTCTTCCTGCTGTGCTTAGCAAAATTTATGTATCATAACACAATCTATATCTTGATTAAGACCTAGCTTATTCTTTGGAAACTATGGCTTTCACTAGTATTCCTACCCAGTCTTGCCTATAAGTTCTTCAGTAACATCTTTCATAAATGTAGAGTGCATTTATACTGCACTGTTATTTCAAGATAACTAGTGTTATTTTGAAATAACAATGTGAGCATCTACACAGCCATTCTGTTATTTTGAAATTATTTTGAAATAATGGATGGCTTATTCTGAAATCTGTAAACTTCAGTCTACGAGGATTAACACCTATTCCGAAATAGCTATTTTGAAATAAGGTGTGTGTAGATGCTCCACTGCTGCTATTTCAAAATAGCTCCTCACCTGGGCCATTCTAAGTTATTCCTCCCCAGTGCCTTCTGGGGCTCTAAACTGAGATATCATGTCTACATTAGGGAAGCCTGCCTCAGACTAATTTTGAGGCTTCCTTGTAGTGTAGGGAACTATTCTGTAATAACTTATTTCAAAATAAGCATGCAGTGTAGACGTACCCTTAGTCTCTCACCTGGGTATGCATTGGGAGTACGAAGAACACTTACAGTGTGCCATGGGAGTCTATAAATACAATGCAGAGAAGACCATCAGGCTGTGGTGGACAAGGTGTGGGTTCTCTGCCTAGAACTTTAAATCGAGCTGCTTATGAGGAACCATTAAAAGTAACTAAATAGCAAGACTCTAAAACTGAGACACTCCTCAAAATGTGTTGGCAAGAAAATGTCTAATGAAGTTTCTTTTTAATGACTCACAAACAAAATTGAACTTTGAATGAAAAACCCATTTTTAAAGAAGATAAGAAATGTCAACATTAAAGAATCACTATGTTTGCCATAATCTTTAATGGTAATTAATGTTTTCCAGAATTCTTAATGGCAAGATTAAAAGTGATGAGATCTATATTTTTAATGATTTGTAATTAGTAAATGAGTATAGCTGAGTTAACTTTTAGGTCAATGCTTTGCAGGCATAAGTTATGGTTTGCCAATTCTTTTACATAGAATTACTAAACTTGAAAGCCAACAGAAAAAATACAAAAGTTGGCTAAATTAAGCTTATCCATTAATAGTGTTTGGGTTACTTAATATCCAAAAGGATGATGTGCTAAAAATGACTGGATATAGATTAGGTTATCTGCAATGTAGAATTCTACAAAAGAACAGCGTGAACATGGGCCTAAATTGAAGGAGCAGCAGATCACAACCCAAAGAACAGGTTTGAAAAATCAGACCAAGGAATCAGAGATGGTGACAACTATCATGGAGGGTGAAAGAACTTTCTGATGTCCCAGAATGTTATAATTTAGGCCATTTACTACACTTTTTCTATTATTATTATTATTATTATTTGTCTGGTATAAATATATATCCAGATGCTATAAGTGACATTAATTCTGTCTTGAATTTTATAAACAAAAGCAAAAATTAATTAACCCTAAATCTGGTGGCATTGTGATTCAGTTTCCAAACTTTTACACTGAACATGACCAATCCAACAAATAAGGCCACCAGCACCTGGGCCCCATCAAGATTATAGAATGGATAAACCCTGTGGTTCCGTCTGCTTGAATCCTTGAAATGCCTCACCATCTTTCACATTTCATTTTTAAAACCCTGCACTGAGAACCCATATTGAAACTGCTTCAACCATCCCCATCCCCACAGCATTCTGTGGCTAGGAGGACTTGGTCCATTAAATCCTTAATTCTCATCAAGATAGGTGAAGGCTGTACTACCCTCCTGATGGGGAAGACTACAGTCCAAACAAGTGCACTTGGGAACGGGTGAAAAACATCCACACCCTGGACTTAGTGTGAGTGTTCTACAGTAAGTACTCTGGGAAGCCCTCAAGAATGTGGTACTGTCAGGAATCAGGTCCTGCAGCAGAGCTAATGTGGAAACAATATCTGAGGTGGCTCAGTTCTCTGAGGGTATGTCTACACAGCAAAGTTATTTTGAAATAACAGCCATTATTTCAAAATAACTTTACTAGCATCTACACAGCGAAATTAATTCAAAATAGCGGAGCACTTATTTAGAATTTGGTAAACCTCATTCCATGAGGAATAACACCAAATTCAAAATAGCTATTTTGAAATAAGTGCTGTGTAGACACTTATTTGGAAACAGGGGGCCTCCAGCCTTCCCAGGGTACCCTGGTGGCCACTCCAGCCTCAACCAAGAACACTCCTCTCCCTTTCCCTTCCCTGGAGCCCTTAAGGGGGTTGACTTTGGCCACAGTGCCTGTGCCAGCTCCAAGCCTACCAGTCCAGAGTCAGCAGTCACTGCCCCGACCCAGTGGCCCCAAAACATGAGCCAGTAAGCCACTGGCAGCCAGCCCTTCACCACTCCCCAGGAGCAGTCTGCTAGCTCCCAGGAGCCTTACAGGGCTCGGAGAAGGTGGGCGTCTTCCTCGTCCAGAGTGGAGATCATGGACCTTATTCAGGTTTGGGAGGGATGCCCCAAACATCCATGATCTCTGCACTAGACTGAGGAACGCAGCCGTCTATGGCAGGATAGCTGCCAGCCTGGCCATCAAAGGCCACATGCGAACCCAGGAGCAGGTTTGCATGAAAATCAAGTTGTTCCGGCGAGACCCCCAACCCTGAGCCCTGAGCTTCCCCTCCCCTTTTTCCCCTTGCTTCCCCCTTCCAGCTCCCTCCTCCCAAGTTTCCCCCTCCCCTCTCCCACCCTCTCTCTTCCCCTCTCCCACCTCCTTTCCCCAGTCTCACCAAAGTGTCATTCCCCTCCCCCATTTTGTTAAATAAAGAGAGTTTGTGTTCATGAAAATACATGGATTTTATTTGACATCAGGAAGGGGGGTTAGGGAGAGGTAAGTGGAAGGACGTGAAGGAGAAATGAGGTACAAGCCCCCAGTGGGGCAGACCAGGGAGGCTCTCAGTGCTCCTCAGGGTGGAAGCTCTCCTGCAGGGCCTCCTGGATACTGACAGCCCCCTGATGGACCTCCCAGATGGCAGCCTGCAGGAAGTGCAGCCAGGCTCGCAACAACACATCCATGAGAAGCACCAGAGTGCCTGGGGCAGCTCTGGCTCCATGTTGCAGAGTGCTGTGGTGTCCTGAGTGAGGACAACCAGAGCACATAGAGACAAAATGCTTTGCTGTCCCTCATCGAGGTAGGCAAGCAAGCAGAGAAACCTGAGAACCAGCTGTCCACGGAGGGAGAGGGGGAGTCCTTTTTAGCACAGTTGAGCAGCTGGTCAAAGCATTTGCCCACCGCTGTGATAACACTTTTGTCCAGTTGTTTAGGCTCCTTCCTTGTTCCTTGCTTAGACCAAACCCTGACCCTGTTTGCCTCAATCCAGGTAAACCAAGTTTGACTCAACTTCTTGACCTCTTATTTTTGGTTACTGTCTCTTGCTCCAATCATTACTCATGCTCATCTTTGTCTGAGTCCCTCACAGAAAGAATGCAAGTCCTGTGGAAAGATAAATCTGAGAATATAAATTATTTCTACTATAATTTAATGACTTTTGAATTCTGTTTACAATAAAAGCGTGGAACTAAAATTATACTCTTTTAAGAATATTTCTGAATGTTTGATTTATTATTTACATAATAATTATTAATTATTATTTACTTAATAATGACAAGGACAGCATGCTTTGTGCTGTATGAGACACAGGGAAGTGTCATTTATTTTGCTCCTAAATTTGACAAGCTGGGCAATAGTGACTTGAGGTGTCTCTAATTACCTTTTACTAATTTGCTTGAGGGCTGTCAATTGCCAGGCAGATACAAATCAGGATTAATTTCAGAGTCAAGGAGTTCTCTCCACATTTGTCCAGTGGAGCTATGGGCAAGAAACAACTCAGTGCACTCTTCTGGCTGGAATGTAGAACTCTTACTGAAGAATTTTGATACTTATGGTGAAGTTGGGCTCACACCTAAGCTCTAGATCTAATCTCTCCAAAACGTGAGGTGATTGAAATCTAAAACTGAACTTTACACTCTCTTTAGGAACAGCCATAGTTGATGAAATCTGTGACGTAACTATGGTTCACTATCCTGTTTTCAGATGCTTTAAAGGAAGGTGCAAACAACCCTGAGGTTGGGAGTTACGGAAGTATGGGAGTTTGGAAACTTTCTGCCCCTATTAAGCTCCCTGCTTGCCTGTAATGGTTGGAAGTTGGCTTATGTGTCTCCTGATCAGGCAAGTTGAATTTTGCACAGGTAGCATTTGGAATCATAATTCAATGTCATAAATAGAACCTTTAAATGAGTTCTTTCCACACTATTTGTATTAAATGATTAGTTGCATCATTGCCATAGAAAAGGGTACCAATAGAAATTAGTAGATTAATGTGCAATTAAAAACCCTTTTAAAGTACATTATGAGACTGTTTGTCATATTTTACAGGCAACATTCCCTCATATCTTTTCCATCCATATGCAGAGTAATTTTTATGTGCACTGAGACATGTTTGAATGTGCACCACCAGTAGAAACAAAAAAAGCCTAGCTATAGATGATTTGCTAATCAGCAGGATGGCATTTGAATCTTTCCCAAGCAGCTGCACAAATGCACAGCTTAGAGGGATCACTGGTTATGGGCAATGTTTAACCTGATTTTGAAATTAGTAAACTGATAACCCAATTTCAAACAGAGATGTAGCAAATAATGTCAGATTCTCAGTGCTAGCATGCAACAAGCAAGCCTAGCCTGCTCGTATTTAGTTTATTATTTCACATCAGCTATGAAAGATTAATGAAAGAATATTTATTAAGTAATGCAAACTTCATTGCCCTGTGGGAGGTCTATTCTATGTGCTGTGCACAGTCCTCATTGGATTGCTATCGTAAGTGCTTTGCCCAAGGGTGAAGGTGACAGGTAATCAATAGATTGGTTGCATCAGCACAAGACTAAGGAGATTTATTTATTTTAGATTTATTGTAATCTGGGGGAAAAACATTCTTTCAGAACAGCAAGTTTAAGAATTCACTTTGGGCCAAATCAGTTGCTGGTAAAGTTCTTTTGAGATGAATTTGGGCCCATGAGCATGCCTTTAAACCATATCTCTGTATTAAATTTATTTTACCTCCTGCACATGGTTTCTCTGGAGCCCTTTGTCACTCAATTTTTAGCAGGTGGTTTCCTTCAGAGGTCCTTTAAATCCAAGAGTGACTCCCACCCTCCTGTGAAATGTTCCTGTTGCTTGACATTTTGCAGGCCTTTCATTATGACTCTGTTTTATTTTACTCCTTGGCCCACTCTTCCTTCAGTTGTCTCTTAAAGGTGAGGAAACCCCAGTCCTTCCTCCTTCCTCATTTGCAAGTTTCTCAGTGGTAAGAATACTGAGTAGGACAATCTGGATCTTTTCCTCAGGCTTGAGAACAGTTTCTCATGCCATTTATTCTACCAGTGCTAGCCCCGCTTCACCACCATTTTTCTCAAGGAAAACTATATTGTTGTTCACTAGCTCCATACATAGAAGCACCCACCAGACACTTTGTGTGGGAC
This sequence comes from Pelodiscus sinensis, assembly GCF_052426305.1. Classification (NCBI taxonomy): domain Eukaryota; kingdom Metazoa; phylum Chordata; order Testudines; family Trionychidae; genus Pelodiscus; species Pelodiscus sinensis. The sequence goes on along the minus strand of NC_143059.1, from coordinate 55,320,788 downwards.
TTGAGATAGTCCCTTTAAAAGGAGTCTATGTGCCCACATCAGGATTAAGTAAAGTTTACCAAGTTTCTGGCACAGGATCTTATGTGACATCCACCAAAGGGATAGTTTGAGAAATACTTTTCAGAGGCTACTAGAGCCTCACCTATATATATACACATACAAAATACTAGGGCGGATTTGTCATGCTTAAAACTGAACCATTTACAAATAATTTGAGTCCTACTGCACAGGAATTTACAAAGCATTTAATAAAGTTGCAGACACCATGAGAAGTGACAAGGTGTCCATAATATACTGGGTAGATTATGAAATCAAAGTACTCTGAGGTACAGTCCTGTTGGTCATCCCAGAGAAGAAGGGTTTGGAAGTACATGGTTTGGAAGTACATGGAGAAACCACAGCTAGAGGATTCTCTGCATCTTGGGGTCTTCAAAGTATTTGAAGGCTTCAATATCTGAGATATAGGTGAGAGGATTATTCTAGGAGGGGTGGGTGAGATTTTGTGGCCTGCACTGTGCAGGGGGTCAGACTAGATGATCATAATGGTCCCTTCTGACCTTAAAGTCTATGAGTCTATGAGTCCCCAAAAGTTTTTGCTGTTGTATTTGTGTTGAGTTTTGCCTTTATGAGAAACTGTCTTCATACGGGCTGTACTCTGTGCTTGCTGCAGATCTACCAGTGATTGTACTATTTAGCTGTGCTCTGTCATGCATTTTTGTGTTAGGCTGGATGTAACCTCCCATTTGCAGGCTTAGGGAATTCTCTCCTAAAACGCTGGAAGATAATTGGGAGCAAAAGAAACTTTCTGATGAACCATTCTAGTAGGAAAAGAGAAGACTTTAGAATAGGGCAACATAAGGGGAAAATATGCATATATCTGAATATGAAAGCTAACTTATCCAGATTGCTCATGGAAACAGTTGTTTAATTTCTCTAAGTCTTGGCACTCAAACATACTGAAAGGAAAGAAGACTATGGGTGGGATTTTCAGAAGTGCTTATGTAACTTGGGATTACGAGTCTCATTATTTTTATAGTCAATAGGTTCCTAAATCACATAGGTGCTTTTCAAATCCCACCCAATATACACAGGTTCTTTTCCAACACAGCCTCTTGCCTGAAACATACACATAAATGAGGTTTATGTGGCTTTTCGACAAAGGGGGGGAAGCTCACAGAAAAAGTTGCATCTAAACTACTTTCACTTTTAAAAGCTCTGCAAAATTTGCATAGCCTCTTTCGACTGTAGTCTAGATGAGCCCTTTGAGACTTGGAGCTGGAAAAGGAGCTGCTCGGTATTGTTGTTCTGAGTCACAAAAAGGAATTGCTACAGTATTCACTTCCTGATTTTCTTATCTAAATTAGACTTTAGTTCTCTTTTCTGCAGTGGTGTTACAAGTGAGTATAATCTCTCTATATAAAAAAACTTTTCCTGCAGGGTGACAGTGACATCATCACGTCATTCTGTATTACTCGCCCCCCAGCCTGAGCACAGTCCCCAGAACAGGAAGTGGAGGCCATGGCTCAGGGTTTTCTCAGCCCCTCCTTGGGGGGGCGCCCTGGGTGCTCCGCTGGCCCCCGGCTCCCTTAAAGGAGGGCCAGGGGGTAGCAGCAGAGGCTCTTCACTGCACTCCAGGGCTCGACACTCCGAGACACAGTAGGGAACTGGCACCTCTGCCTGCCTAGTACTTTAGCCTTGAACCTTGCTTGGCCCCTGGCTCAGCCCCAACCCTCCTCTGGCAGCCAGAGGGGGGAAAAGAGAACAGGGCTGTGACCGGGGTGGGACATGGGGAGGCTGAGAGGCTGGAGGGGTGTCCAGAAGTCAGGGCTGTGACTGGAGAGAAGGGCTGAGAGGCCGGAAGGGGAGGGTGAGAGGCCAGGGCTTGATGCTGCTAGGGTTTGGGGGGAGCAGGGGTGAGAGGTCAGGGCTAGCTGCATCTCTGGAGGCTGGGGGCAGTGGTGGGACTGGTGCGGCCCTGGGCAGTTATTTCAAGTAATTACATGCTTGTTTCTCCATAGATATACATTTGCAATAAAATAAGATAACTGAAGCTATATCTTCTACTGGTTGAAGCTCTCTAGTCTGGCACTTTCTGGTATGACAACATATGTAGTCGGGCATGATTGTATCATGAGTGTGGCCAAATTTCCCAAGGTCTCATAAAGTTTGATGACAGCCACTGGTCCTGGCTCTGTGCTCTGTGCTGTTATTTAGCTTGAATTTAGCACTTGAATATCTCGCAGGCCTAAGCAAACTGAGTGAACTGTATTTACATGCACATACTCAGAATCTCATTCTTTAAATGGAGAGTTTGCATGAGGTTAAGCACAGACTTTCTTCTTTTGCATGCACCCAATAATTACCAACATTACAATTAGTATTAACCCAATTTGTGACCCAAGTTGATTACAATGAGCAAAATACCATTGTAATAGCTGAATATCTAATATCTAAGCAAAGCAGGGGCAAACTGCATTTACCTGAACACACCCAGGATTTCTTTCCTATTCCAGCTGGCTGTAATGGAAGCATTGATTCAGACCCTGCTTACATGCATAATATCTTATACCTTTCCCACACTGTTACAAGTGCATGTTACTTCTCTGTGTGAATGTTTCCTAGTGATAATACCACAGGAATGACAGTTTGACAGATTACTTGAATCTTCTGTCAGTAAAATCTTAACCCTATCATCTAAACCTCAGGATGTCATGTAGAGCTTGCCTACTCTAGAAACCTGTACAACCCCCTCAAATAAGGATAATAATACTTAGCTTTTGTACAGCATCCTCTATCCGTGAATCTTCAAACTCCATACACAGGGGAGAAGGAGAGTCCAAGCCACAGAGCAGTGATTGTCTCTCATAGCAGGCTAGCTAGCAGCAGAGCCAGGAACAGAATACCAGGTTGTGATTGTCAAAGCTCATTAAGAAATTTAGCCACATTGAAATTTATGGCAGTTGTGTGGCTCAATCCACGAATTAGCCTTAAAAATCTCAGCTCAGGTTTCTTGACCTTCAAACATCCCAAATCCTACTCATTTGACAATGCAGCTCAAGTTTTTGCCCTAACCTCATTTGTAAAATAGACCTCATGTGACTTTCCAATACATGCACAGAGGGAGAAACCACAGGCCCTTAACAAAACTCAGAGCCCTGAAGCCAATTCCATGCTGTGAACACAACCCAAAGTCACAGTGATAGAAATGTAGCCGTGTTAGTCTGGTGTAGCTGAAACAAAATACAGGACTATATAGCACTTTAAAGACTAACAAGATGGTTTATTAGATGATGAGCTTTCGTGGGCCAGACTCACTTCCTCAGATCAAATAGTAGAAGAAAATAGTCACAACCATGTATACCAGAGGACGCAATTCAAAAAAAAAGTGAACACATATGAAAAGGACAAATCACATTTCAGAACAGAAGGGAGATGCCGGGGGAGGGGGGAAAGGAAGGTAAATGTCTGTGAGTTAATGATATTAGAGGTGGGGAAAGGTAGATGTCTGTGAGCTAATGGTATTAGAGGTGATAATTGGGGAAGCTATCTTTGTAATGGGTAAGGTAGTTGGGGTCTTTGGGGGGCTGAACAAGTGGGTCTGGCCCACGAAAGCTCATCATCTAATAAACCATCTTGTTAGTCTTTAAAGTGCTACATAGTCCTGTATTTTGTTTCAAAGTCACAGGACCTTCAGCAGGAATGGTATTGAACCCAATGGCCAGATTTTAAACATCACACTTCAGTCATTTTCAAATCTCTCTCAAAATCTCTATTTCTCAGTCTTGTGACAGCTGTGGATAAGACAGAACAACAGTGTGATGTCTCTCTCTTACTTTTCCTTTTCTTAATTCCATTTCACAACTCCAAGCTGTGTTTGTGGTAAAATAGCACTGTGGGTTAGGCAAGTGCTGGAATCTGTCCCCATGTCTTTCAACTAATGAAACAAATCTGCTTTCTTGTCTTCCTTCTCATAGTAATTACACTAAATTGGCCAAGTAATTCTGCCAGTGTGTTGAAAACATGGAACTTAATCACTTTATCAATGCACAGTAATTTAATTATTTCTTGCCTTATTTAACCTCCTGTCTTTCGACAAGCCACACTGGAAAACCTGCATTTTTACAAACAATGGTGCAAGGGTCTGAGAGGTGACATTAAAAAATAAATTAACAAATTCAGCTTGCTTATGCTAATGTGAATTTGATCTATTTTATAAGGATTAGTCTTTCCCTGACACCGTAGCAGTTCATTCATTGTTTCAGAAACAGAGATTCCCAACCTCAGTTCACCATGAGAAAACTGTTCATCTGAAAGATACTCTGTCTGGTTTGCAAAATCAATACACAGTATGTCCAAAATGAAAATAATTCCTAAAGATCATGGCTTTCTTTATATATATATAAAGACATCTGGCATAAAACTAAGACCATTGGGTTATATATATATATATATATATATATATATATATATATATATATATATATATATATATATATATAACCCAATGGTCTTAGTTTTATGCCAGATGTCTGAATGGAAGAAATTGGTCTTAGTTTTATGCCAGATGTCTGAATGGAAGAAATTGGAAAGAGACTGAATGAGAGACTCATAAAATGGGAGCTGTGGAAAACTGGGAAATATTTAAAATATTTTGATAAAAATTATATTCCTCCCTCCCCCCCCATGCATCTGTATGATATTATCCTGCCTGGATACATATAGCTAGACCAAAATGGGTTGTTAAAGAAACTGGTCTGCCCAGGTAAACCAATGGCCTAGATATGGATCGCCCCTTCAAACACAACAGCCAGGTTTATAGCTGTGAAGAGGGACTCCTCAGCCCCCACTCTGACATCAGGGTTTGTGGCCAAGGCTCAGAACCTGGAGATGAAGAGACACAACTCTATTAAAAGATTTGTCTTGCAGAGAGGAATGGAGAAAGTTGTCTCTAGTGCAAGGTTTGAGCACTGACATAGAAACTGGGAGTCTCAGAAGCAGTTCCCTGCTTTGCCATGGGCTTTGTGTGTGTCCTTGAGTAAGTCACTTGGCTTCTCTGTATCTGAGTTCTCTGTCGGTTAACTTCCCTACCTCACTGGGGTGTTGTGAGGGTCAGTATATAAAAGGTTGGGAAGGGCTTTATGATCTATGGCTGAAAAGTTCTATATAAACCCTGGAAGATTATTTCATTTGTTTTTATGCAGGCTGACAAGGAGACGCTGACTGAGAGTCAGGGGGTCTGCAGCAAGAAGGCTGTAACTTGTTTCTCAAGAGACTGGGAGACAACAAAGGCCACATCACACCTACCTAGGAGGAGAATGCCAAGAATAGGTATACGTGCGTATGCCTGTTATTTTAAATCCATTCCTTTGAGTGCTGGGTACCTTTTGGCCAAATTCCATCAAACTTTGTTTGGAAGAACCGGCTTCTGCATCACTGTTACCAGCCATAGGCTCCCAAATGAAAACTCTAGCTGGTGCCAAGTCCACTGGGACCAGTAGGTTTCATAGCTACAATCTGGAGACCAGTAGGAGGAGTGCTTGTCTGCAGGGCTCCACTCCTAAGAGGGTGGAGAGACAGGCCTATCACTAGAAAGGGATGCACTTTGGGGCTGGAAAGGGATCTCAGCAGGAGTGCTGATCCAGGGACTGTCTTAAGTGGCAGCTGACTGTGACAGTGGTAATTTACACTAAAAGGCTACAATGGTAAAAATATTGACAAAGGTAGAGCAAGAGTACAAGTGTTTTGTTCCTTTTAGGAAGGGGAGAAAAAAAGAAACGCAAATGACTTATAGAGAGAGAAACAGCTACATGTTCATGGACTGACAAAGATGATGATGTCTACCCAGAAAAAATAACCCAAAGCAGTAAGACAGAACCCATTTAAACCAACCTTTGCATGTGTGTTGCGAAGCTAAAAATATCAGTGTAGATGCTTGGGTTGGAGTCCAGGCTGTGAAACCTGGTCCGGGGGAGTCTTGGAGCTCAGGTTGCAGCCCAAGCTTGAATGTTTACACCAAGAGTTTTAGACCTGTATCTCAAGCCTGCGTCAATTGGGTGCTAAGAGTTGATGCAACAGGGTTTTTTGCTATGCAGCTGTACCCAAAGACATAGCTAGCTAAGCGGCTATACTCTGAGAACCAGAAAAGAAATATTCCAGGTGTGAGAGGATTTGACTAGAGCACCCCGTCAACTCCTCTCACTGCTCAAGCCCCTTCACCTCATAACCTATCCAAGAGTCCTAAGCTCTCCCTCCCTTTCCCCTGCTTTCAATCACACCCCTGTTACAAGAGTTCTCTATCTGTACACATGTCAGTAGTAAGATAAGGATACGTCGCATCTTTGGGCCAGTACAAGTTCTTATTTTGCTCTTATTCCTCTGAATAGCTCTTTACATGCACTTAACACCAACCACCAACAGACAACTCAGGGTATGTCTACACTAGCCCCCTAGTTCGAACTAGGAAGGCTAATGTAGGCATTCAAAGTTGCAAATCAAGCCTGGGATTTAAATATCCCGGGTTTTATTTGCATGTTCCCGTCTGGTCACCATTTTGAAATTCCACCAGAAGGAGTAACAGTTAATTCGAACTAAGGACTTAGTTCGAATTGCCGTTTCACTGCCGCATGTTGCCGCGGGCAGTTACTTCGGGCTAGTAGAATTTCAAAACGGCAACCAGACGGAAACATGCAAATAAAGCCCAGGATATTTAAATCCCGGGCTTCATTTGCAATTTTGAATGCCTACATTAGCCTCCCTAGTTTGAACTAGGGGGCTAGTGTAGACATACCCTCAGTTGCTCAGGCACAAACCCACAGCCACATACCCACCAACCTCTCCATACTCTAATCTAAGCAGGTACTTGGCATGGTCCATTAGCTGTTGAAAATGGCTATAAAATCTTCTACGATTCAGAATATTGCACCTGGCGTTTAATCTTTGGTGGGCAACCTGTTACTGCCACCCCCCAAGTCTCCCTCAAACACAGCCCTTTTCCAGGGAGGAAAGGAGCATGGGGACCGTCCAGAGAATGTCGGACATATAGAAGAACTAATGAGGATACTTGATACCTGAGTTAGTAAGGGAGGAGTCAGAGCTGTTTAACAAGGAGGAAGTGGGAATTAAATGGCGAGGAAGGGTATGTTGAGTAGGATCAGAGGAACTGGATGTCAGGGCCAGGCTTGAGAATGGGTGTACAGAGCAAAGAGAGAGAGCAGGAGATGATAAAAAAGACAAAAAAAGGTTGGGTATGTCTACACTAGCCCCCTAGTTCGAACTAGGGAGGCTAATGTAGGCATTCGAAGTTGCAAATGAAGCCCGGGATTTAAATATCCCGGGCTTTATTTGCATCTTCCCATGCAGGCTCCATTTTTAAATCTCCTTAGTCCGAACTAACTGCCCATGGCTACACGCGGCAGTCAAACATCAACTCGAACTAAGTCCTTAGTGTAACTGTGGAATAAGGTGTAACAGTTAACTTGAACTAAGGACTTAGTTCGAGTTGACCTTTGACTGCCGCGTGTAGCCGCGGGCAGTTAGTTCGGACTAAGGAGATTTAAAAATGGCGCCCAGACGGGACGATGCAAATAAAGCCAGGGATATTTAAATCCCGGGCTTCATTTGCAACTTCGAATGCCTATATTAGCCTCCCTAGTTCGAACTAGGGGGCTAGTGTAGACATACCCGTTATTACTAAGGTTGTATAAGCAATTCCTCTCCCCCTCCCCCCCAAAAGGCAGTGTGTAACAGGGCAGTCTGTTCCTCTAAGAGCCAAGTAAGCAAGTAACTCTCTTAGGGTATGTCTACACTACAGCGCTAATTCGAACTAACTTAGTTCAAATTAGTTAATTCAAACTAAGCTAATTCGAACTAACGGATCCAGACTAAAAAACTAGTTCGAATTAGCGTTTTGCTAATTTGAACTAGCATGTCCACATTAAGTGGACCCTGAACCGGGGTTAAGGATGGCCGGAAACAGTGCCAGCAGGGCATCAGATGAGGACTTAGAGTGTGGAGCTGCTGCCTCAGGCTAGCCGAGGGCTGTGCTTAAAGGGTCCCGACCCCCACCTCAGATAGACAGTTCTCAGGGGTTCCCTGCTTGCAAAGCAGTCCTGGCTTGGAGTGCCCTGAGTGCCCACACTAGGCACATCACAGCACTCGGCCATCAGACCAGCTGCACTTGCCGCAGGCTGCCATCTGGGAAGAGGAGGCAATTGGGGGGCTGCAGGAGAGCTTCCACCCCCAGAAGCCCACAGAGCCAGCCCAGTCCTCCCCATCGGGGGCTCGTACCCCATTCCTCCCTCACCTCCTTCCACTTACCCTTCCCTAGCCCCCCTTCCTGATGTACAAAATAAAGAAAACGTGTGGTCAAAAATAGAATCTCTCTTTATTGAACAAAACTCGGGGAGACTGGGAAAAGGAGGTTGGAGAGGGGAAGAGAGAGGGTGGAAGAGGGGAGGGCAACTACAATGATCAGAGGTTTGGAACAGGTCCCATATGAAGAGAGGCTAAAGAGACTGGGACTTTTCAGTTTAGAAAAGAGGAGACTGAGAGGGGATAGGATAGAGGTCTATAAAAGCATGAGTGGGGTGGAGAGGGTGCATCAAGAAAAGTTCTTCATTAGTTCCCATAATAGAAGGACTAGAGGACAACAAAGGAAAGGAATGGGTAGCAGGCTTCAAATTAGTAACAGAAAGTTGTTCTTCACAAAGCAAATAGTCAACCTGTGGAACTCCTTGCTGCAGGATGCTGTGAAGGCTAGAACTAGAACAGAGATTAAAGAGAAGTGAGATAAAGTGATGGAGGTTGTGTCTATGGAGTGGTATTAGCCACGGGGTAGGAGTGGTGTACCTGCCCAAAGTTTGTGGAAGGCTGGAGAGGGATGGCACGAGACAAATGGCTTGGTCACTGTCTTTGGTCCATCCCCTCCAGGGTCCCTAGGTTTGGCCGCTGTCGGCAGACAGGCTACTGGGCTAGATGGACCTTTGGTCTGACCCAGTACGGCCATTGTAAGCTCAGGGCTCAGGATCGGGTGTCTCAGTGGACCACCTTGATTTTCATGCACACCTGTTCCTGGGTGGCCAGGCTGGCAGCTCTCCTGCCCTAGACGGCCACTTTCCTGTGCCTAGTGCGGAGGTCGTGGATGAGGTCCACGATGTCCGCACTAGACCAGGCGGGTGCCCGCCTCTTGCGGTCCCGGGCAAGCTCCTGCCAGCCTGGTCCCGGGAAGAGGGGGAGGGCTGGGGGGCATCGGGTGGCTGGCTGAAGCCATGCCAGGTGCAGGGTCTGCTAGCTGGGTGCTGGCAGGCTTGCACCTGGCACGGGCATCGTAGCCAGCCCGTGCCCCTTTAAGGGGTCCGGGGCCGGGAGGGGGGCACTAGAGTTTCCCTGGTGTTGGCCAGAGTGGCCACCAGGGAAACCTGGGGAGGGCTAGCCTCCCACTAGTTCAAATTAAGGGTCTACACAGCCCTTAATTCAAACTAGTAAGTTCGAACTAGGCTTAGTCCTCGTAGAATGAGGTTTACCTAGTTCGAACTAAGCGCTCCGCTAGTTCGAATTAAGTTCGAACTAGCGGAGCACTAGTGTAGCGCCTATCAAAGTTAATTCAAACTAACGTCCGTTAGTTCGAATTAACTTTGTAGTGTAGACATACCCTTATTGACAAGAGCACAGCAGGTAGGAGCTGGGAATCATTTGACCCAGCTAGACAACATTTAGTGACTGGGTCTGAGCCAAGAGATATGAAGGAACATGCCAGCTCCATGAGGCTGCCAAGGACCAATGGAGAAGGGCTGAGTGTGTACTCTTTTGTAGCTGCAGCAGAAGGCTATGAAAAGAGAGCCTAAACTTTCAGGCACCTATAGGCTGAGGGGTGGTCCAACACATTAGGTGGTTCATGGCCCTTCAGAGGGCAGAGGGATGACTCAATCAGCTGAGAACAGGACCGTTACTTTTTCCATTTTCCCTTTTTTGTGTTGAAGGATAACTGAGCCTAGAGGAAAGGGCTACAAACAGGAGTGGGCATAGCTGATGGTTTGTGCCAGGCTGGAGATCAGGTTCACCAGCCTTTTCTTTTTGTTCATGAATTGACCACAAACACACCTGTAACTTTTACAAAATGTACAGATTACTTTGATAATTGTTGGGTAAGTATTTGAATGGTTTTATGCAATGGAGTTGCATACAAAAGTCAGATCAATGTTCTGGGACATTTTTTACCTGAGATCTTTTCTTACATGACTATTGTAATAGAATAAAGTAATAAATAAGTAACTGGTCCTATACATTGGACATCAGTTTGCTCGATCAAAAGATAAATCATCCCTATCATCATAATCAATAAATCAGTGGATTAGCCAACTGAAGTCCAGTTCCAGGTAGACCAGGTAGACCAAATTAGCTGGCACCAGGCTTCTTGGATCAACTGGTTGTAATTCCAAATACAGGAAAATGTTGGCATTATGACAGCCGATACTGTGCAAACTGACTTTAGGATGTTCCATCATCAGATGTAGTAAGATGAGGGTCTGAAGTGGAAACCCATGTAGTACAGGACTGGTGTGAAGCCTGAGGCATATGTGACGGACCGGGCCGTGTCTGGGCACAACTAAGGGCGTCCGCTCAGGGCGAGTTGCTCAAATCCGGGGCTCCTTACAGTCCCCCTGACTGGCGACCTCTCCAAACAGGCCACAAACCAGTCCCACAGAGCGCTTCAGCTGCCTGCCTGAAGCCTCCCGAGCAAAACCCCTCCGACACCCCAGCAATATCCGTGCCCCAGATGGCCCCGGGCCTATACACAGGTGGGGGGTCCTAGCACCCAATCCCACCTACCCCGAACAAGTTCTGTCCGGTTCCAAGAAACCAGCCACAGATCCCTGGTCAATTTACCCTCTGGACCTTACCACAAATCACGCTGGGCCAATCCTTTAGAATCTATATCTAAAGGTTTATTATTACAAGAAAGAAAAGCATGAGAGTAAGGTTATTAAAGTACAGTACGTTACATGCACCGAATCTCCCAGTTCTCGATGCAGGCTCTAGCAGAAATGTTGCAGCTGCTGGTTTAAAAGTTCTTATTGCACATCCTACGATCAGGATGGGTTCACAGGTCTTCCGGGCTCTTCAATCCCTGCAGTGCTGCCTCTGGGATGAAGTGCTGAGCTGAGAACAAAATGGCATCGACCACATGGCCTCTTTATACTCCTTCCTGGCCTCTTCTTGTATGCAGCAAGTCACCTGGTCAGAGGCCAATCTCTATGTTTCCTGCTGGCTGCCCTCAGGTGACACATCCCATTCTTTGGGTGTGTCCATAGCCTATTGAGAGTCATTGTTCCACAGGGCTTTGCTACTCAGCCTGTCCATAGCCATGCTTAACCACATTCACAGAAATATTCAGCTTCCACACAGATTACAGATTCCTACCTACACACATAGACATTAAACACTCACATAAATAGCGTACATAAAATCAACAAACAACAATCTCCCATTCAACACCCCACATGGCTCCCCCCACACCAATTTCTGGGGCCAACATCCCCACCTAGGGGTGCAGCAGCGATCTGGCTGCTTCCCTCCAATTCAGCAACGTGACAGCATAGCCAACAATGGTCACAACTTTATTAATAGAAAGAAAAGTTAAGCTGTGAGCAAGAGACAGGCCCCTGGTAACAGAATTTGGCATAAACAGGGCTGATAGTGTAAAACAATCATTAGTATTAGGTACAGATTTAAAACTGAAATTGGTATGAGGTACCAGCTATAAAACAGTAATTGTTTCTGAGCATAGGTAAAAGCACATTACAGAAGGGTTATAACAATATCTCATAAAAGAGGAACTTGGTCCCTACGCCCTCCTCACAGATAACAGGAACATACCGACCCAGGTTCAGAACTGGGTCTAAAATGACAGCATGATGGTTTCTAATCAAACCACTAGGTGCAGGGTGATGTTTGGTATCTAAATCACGTCAGAAGGTGAAAACCTGATACATCAGGAGTGATGTGTAACTTTTTTGTACCTGTATATAGGGTTGTGTCTTGGAGGGGCTGTCTTTGTCTGGCCTAGGGTACAATGGGGCCTCTCATTGACTGATCTGGTCTATTGTAGGGAGTACATATGCATAGAGATTTGGTAGAGTCTCCTGACAAATATTCCTGTACTTTGTTTGACAATAAACCTGGCTGGGCACCTTCAATCCTTATATGATTTTATCTTCTTTGGAGGCTTTCTCGGGCTATATCTACACTGCAGGCTTCTTGTGCAAGAAGCCTTTTGTGCAAGAGTTTTTGCGCAAAAACTTCTTGCACAAGAGCGCGTCCACACCTCAAAGCACATCACAAAAGCGATGTGCTTTTGCACAAGAGAGCATCCACATTGCACGGACACTCTTGTGCAAGAAAGCTTGGATGGCCATTCACAGAATGGCCATCAGAGCACCTGTGCTTTTTCCCATAGGGGTTTCTTGCGCAATAAATCCCTGCAGAATGTCCACACTTTCCTTTTTGTGCAAGAACTCTTGTGCAAAAAGGAGTTATGCCTTTTAGAAGGTTTACCTACAGTGGAAAAAGCTCTCTGTTCTGCCATTTTACTGTCAATTTACTTGCACAAAAGTGCGTTTGAGGTGTGGACGCTCTGCGGGTTTTTGTGCAAAAACTTTGCAGTGTAGACTTAGCCTCTGAGGCTGCTGTGTTGGATACTTAAGTAAAGTCAACACAACACCCAGGAGGAGCACACACGCACATGGTCGAACGGTTATAATTACTGACAGAGCAGGAGACCTTTCAGGACACTACACTGATGAACTACTATAGCGTCTTCTGAGCTGCCATTGTTTTCTTTCAATCAAGTGGTGGGTTTGAAGTCACCTAGTTCTGATGCATTTGTCTGCAGTGGTCTCTCATATGTTTGCAGTCTATTCACATAGACCAGGTGTGGCCAACCTGAGCCTGAGAAGGAGCCAGTTTACCAATGTACATTGCCAAAGAGCTACAGTAATTTGTCAGCAGTCCCCATCAGGTGCCTCCTCTCCCATCTCCAGCATCTTTTGCCCACCAGTCAATGCCTTCTCTTCCTTCCCGATGCCCCACTGATCACTGTCTCCTCTTCCTTCCCTGTGCCTCCTACAATACGCTTGGAGGAGGATGTGGAGCCAGGAGTTGAGCACTGGAAATTTGTCACCTCTCGCTGCAGCCCTGGAGTCGGTGCCTGAGCAAGGAGCCACATATTAACTTCTGAAGAGCCATCTGTGGCTCTAGATCAGTGTTTCCTAAACTTTTTAAGACCAAGGAACACCAAACAATATTTTTTTTATGAGGAACGCCAAGGATTTTTTTGTTGAGCAAAAAAAAAAAAAAAAAGAAGAAACAAGAAAAGGTATGGGGGGGGGGGGGCAGAAGAGTAAGGGGGTAAGTTATTGAGGGCCTTGGTGTTCCTCATAAAAAAAATGCCTCTGAATGCCTCGTGCTACACGGGTGTGCCACAGAACACAGTTTAAGAAACACTGCTCTAGAGCCTGACAGACTGCTTTCTGTTCTTCTGGTGGCATTAGCTTCCTGCTGTGCCAATCATCATTTCACACAAGTACAATATAGAAAGAGAAGGAAATAAAAGGGGGAACTCCCTACAGTGTCTGTCTTTGTAACTGCTGAAGGCCAGAGATCCTTGATCTTTCCCCATTTAAATCACTGGGAGCTTTTTCATTGGTTTGAACTGGGAGCAACATTATTCCCACAGTGACATGCTCAAGGTCATACAGGCCCAGGAAGTAGAATCCAAGAGCGCTGATTTCCAAGGCTATACTATAACTGGTAGACACACAGGGCAATTTCATACAGCTCTTCCCTGATGAGTAGTTAAGAGGCTAGGCCCTCATTATGAAGGTCATGAATAGCCTCCGAAACACTGTGACTAGAAAAAAATGGTAATAATAATCAACTGAATTTAATGCCAGGGAATGTTGACAGAACACAGATTTCAGGAGCGTGTTTTTTGTTTGTTAGCTTTTTCAGAACTTAGTGGCATTTCTTCTTCTGTATAGTGAAAGAAAGGACTTCATGGTTATTAGGAAAAGCCCATTAAAATCTATCCAGACATTACAAGACACTTGTAATGTCTGGATAGAAAGGGGAAAGCACTTGTAGTAAATACACGCACATGTTAATTTGCCATTTTTTTTCACTTTGCTGGTGAAAGTCTTGTGTGACAATGAAATTCTCCTACAAGTAATCCATGAGAAAGCAACTGGAAACATTTTGAAGTCTGAGCTGGAGAAAAGAGTTGGCAAAATTATGGACTGTGAATAAATTACCTGACCTGTTTAGCCTTTCTTCTGCTTGAACCATTTGTGAATGATTTTTTTATTAATACATTTGCTATTCCTAATAGTTTTAAAAATTTGAGGGAAGAAATATTGAGGTGTTTTTTCCTTTGCTAATCAGTGTGAGAGAGATTAGCAAACCATTCAATATTGGTTCTTTCTCTTTCTAAGATGTCTGAAACAGGGAAATTGTGAGTAGTGATTTATTCATGCGTGAATTTTCTTATTCATGTGAAAATATGGCAGTTTGGACACAGAAGAACCAGCACCCTATTTACTTGCACTTTTAATCTTAGCCTTGTCTGTGCCCTTTTATGTATTAAGTTCCTTGTGCTTAGTTTTCAAGGATTTAAACTATAGCTATGATTCTTTGCCTTTTGCACTTCCCCATTCCATTATAACAGTGCCAACCTTTACACTTCTTTTTGTTCCTGTAATGGACCCATCTTTGTGACGTCTTTTCTGTTCCTCTTGTATAGGACATCTTCCAAAACATGTTTACTAAGCCACCTCCCTTGCCCCATTATAGTCCCGCTGAAATATTTATTTCTGCCATCTTGTCTGCATGAACTATGGTAAACAAGAAAACACTGTGAGATTTTACTCTAACATTTGTACCCTCCTCTCTTTTTGCCCCTTCTGACTCTCGCCTGCTATGTTCTGTCGAATTCAGACTGTCAGACAGTATCCTAATGTGTTTCAGGAAGCACCTTCTATTTTTCTGAGTGCTGAAAAAAATAAGATATTTACAAAACATTGTTGAAGCTCAAATCCATTTAGGAGCAGCATGTAAAATGTGACAGAAACAGGAGCCATGATTTCCACCAAACATTTTTTATCATGTTCACTGAGGTAAAACAGAACACAGCATTAAAAAAGAGTTGTTGAGCACATTCTGTACATATAGAGCTAACTCTCTAGCTGATGTAAGTGGATCGCCATTGATTTCCACCGAACTGTGCTCATTTTACATCCAACTCAATCAGGCCAATGATTCCACATGATTTCCATGTTTATCAGCATGTGGCCCAGGGACCACCGTTGACCCTCAAAACCTGCCTCATAATCTGCACAATTGATTCTCAGTTTATCTAAACTATTGTGGTTGAGTTAGTGGAAGGCAACTGTAACTAAACTTGTATATCGTAGGAAGTGTTCCAAAAAGAAAGCGTTTGGTTAACCCCCTCTCCCACACACCGCCCCTCTGCATGGCTTGAATCGGGGGGCTAATTCTCCCCCTCCATCCCCTGAGGCATCACAGAAAGGCAGCCTAGCATCATTCGGACAGATGCCAACCCATTGGTGCTGTTTCCTAGCTGGTTAGGTTGCCCATTCATAGGAGGGGTCAGGGTGTGTGTAGAGAGGGAGGAAGGGGGATAGGGTGTTTGTGGGAATGGGCAGTGCGGTAAAGTGGTATGGTGGGGGTGAGGGGGATATAGGCATGGAGGCAGGGGGATGGGCAGTGTGGGAGTTAAGAGGAGGAGGGGTTAGGGAGGATGGGTAGGTGTAGGAATGGAGGCAGGGGGTGGGGGCAGGGATAGAAGGAGGGGGGTGGCCTGTGGGCCATGGAGCTCCCCTCCCCACTGCAGAGCACACGCTTCTCCACAAGCCGAATCCAGTGCGGAGCCTCAGGATTTCCTCCTTTCTCCACTCCCTCGCAGGAAGCTAGTGCTGGTGCCGTAATCTTGTGGAGGGTGGGGGTGTGGGCAGGTCGGAGGGATGGGCAGGAGGTGGTCCACGTGCTTGGCAGGTGGAGGCGGTGGTTCCCCACTAGGTTCCGGAGCATAAGGGCCCTGGAGCGCAGCAAGGAGCTGCTGGTTCCACCCCCCTACTGCTCCTGGCTCAGCCCTGGCCCTCCACCAATGGCTGGATGGGGGCCAGGAGATCAGAGCCATGACCGGGGAAAGGGTCAGAGGGGCTGGAGTCCAGAGGCTGGGGGGGAGCCAAGAGTCTGGGGATGGCACGGCCTCCAGCCCTTCCTTCCCTCACGGCTGGGGGTGGGGGCATGAGGGGCCAGTGGCCTGCCTACTCCCAGAGATGAGGGTTTGGTGAGCATAGTGAGGAGAGGGCACGGTCCTCTAGTATTTTGGTAATTTCAATTCAAATGCTACTTTTCAACACAGCATTTCAGATTTCAGTGAGCATGGAGGCCCCTTGTGAAACATATTCAAAACCACGCTTTTTCACTTGATTTTGTGTAAAATCCACAGATTTCTTCATGGCTTTCATGCAAACAAATCAATTGGTCCAGTTTAGCATCTTCCACTCAATATTTTTTTTATCACAAACTCAAGTCAAAGCTCAGTCCCAAAAGAGATCAGGTTGAGTTAGCTACAGGTTTTACTGCAAACATTATGCCTAGCTCAAACTGTGGGTAAGGAAGTTAAGCAAGTCAAGGAAGTATGGATTGGTAAATGAACTGTAAGGTGTATAGAAAACTGGCTAGACTGTCCAGCCAAATGGGTAGTGATCAACAGGTTAATGTCTGCTTGGTGGTCGGTTTCAAGCGGAGTGCCCCAAGAATCGGTTCTAGGGCTGGTTTTGTTCAACAGCTTTATTAATTACCTGCATGAGGGGTTGGATTGCTCCCTCAACAAGTTTGCAGAGGACACTAAGCTAGGATGAGAGGTAGATACGTTGGAGGGTAGAGATAGGGTCCAGAGTGACCTAGAAAAATTGGAGAATTGGCCCAAAAGAAATCTGATTAGGTCCAACAAGGATAAGTGCAGAGTTCTGCACTTGGGATAAAAGAATCCCAAGCACTGTTACAAGCTGGGGACAGAGTGGCTAAGCAGCAGTTCAGTAGAAAAGGACCTGGGGATAACAGTGAAAGAGAAGCTGGATATGAGTTAACAGTGTGCCCTTGTAGCCAAGATGGCTAATGGCATATTAGGGTGCATTAGGAGGAGCATTGCTGGCGGATCTTTAGAAGTGATTATTCCCCTTTATTCAGCACTGGTGAGGCCACATCTGGAGTACTGCATCAACTCCCCCATTACAGAAAGGATGTGGATGCATTGGAGAAAGTCCAGTGGAGGGCAAAGAAAATGATTAGGGGGCTGGAGTACACGTCCCATGAGGAAAGGCTGAGGGATTTGGGCTTATTTAGTCTGCAGAAGAGAAGAGTGAGGGGAGATTTGATAGCAGCCTTCAACTTCCTGAAGGGAGGTTCCAAAGAGGATGGAGAGAGTCTGTTCACAGTAGTGACGGATGGCAGAACAAGGAGCAATGGTCTTAAGTTACAGTGGGGGAGGTCTAAGTTGGATATTAGGAAAAACTATTTCACTAGGAGGGTGGTGAAGCACTGGAATGGGTTCCCTAGGGAGGCGGTGGAATCTTCATCCCTAGAGGTTTTTAAGTCCCACCTTGACAAAGCCCTGGCTAGGATGATTTAGTTGGGGTTAGTCCTGGTTTAGGCAGGGGGCTGGACTTGATGACCTTCTGAGATCTCTTCCAGCCCTATGATTCTATGATTCTATGCTGGTTTTCACAATCTCACGGTCATGGTTGGTGCCATTGGGCTTGTACCCTGTGATGATCCATTTTCTTTGGAAGGATGAGTAGTGAAGACAACTGCATTTGTGTCTGACATTGATTGGGGCAAACGTGTTTGTGACTATAGTTGAGAAAATGTTGGGGAGCCCAGCAGTTTCCAAAGTCTGCTTTGCCCCTAAAATCTAATCAGTAACGTGCCTAAGAAGCTCACACGCATAGAGTATGCTGTCACCAGACCTAGTAACAGACTTCACTGGGCCCTGGGCAATGTGTGTGGGGGGATGGGGGTGGGAGGAGGACCTTGGCTCCAGACCCCCTGGAAGGGGCAAGACAGAAGGGGTGGGGCTAGGGGCAGCAAGCCCTCATCACTACACAGACTTTCCAGTGATGATCTAAAGGCCTTGAGGCTTTAGCTGCCACTGCGGCTGCTGTAGTGATGACAGCGGCCTAGAGCCCAGGCACTGTTCAATTGCTGAGCTCCTGGATAATTGCTGTCTTTGCCCCTTTTCCCCCCACATCAGCAGCCCTGGCTGTCACTCATCAGACCCATCCAACTCACTACAGCCAAGATTCTGTTGTCATTGTATTTATCCAAAAAGCGTTGTACAGGGTATTATATAAAAACTAACGGCATGCTGAGTATTGATACAACTGAAAAAATTCATATGTTAATGTTCTATGTGAAGTTATAAATTCCCTCTGAATGACATAATTAAAACGGCTACGTCTACACTGGCCCCTTTTCCGGAAGGGGCATGTAAATTTCACCAGTCGTCGTAGGGAAATCCGCGGGGGATTTAAATATCCCCCGCGGCATTTAAATAAAAATGTCCGCCGCTTTTTTCCGGCTTTTAAAAAAGCCGGAAAAGAGCGTCTACACTGCCCCCGATCCTCCGGAAAAAGTGCCCTTTTCTGGAGGGTCTTATTCCTACTTTGAAGTAGGATCCGGAGGATCGGGGCCAGTGTAGACGCTCTTTTCCGGCTTTTTTAAAAGCCGGAAAAAAGCGGCGGACATTTTTATTTAAATGCCGCGGGGGATATTTAAATCCCCCGCGGATTTCCCTACGACGACTGGTGAAATTTACATGCCCCTTCCGGAAAAGGGGCCAGTGTAGACGTAGCCAACATGTTTAGGACCAGACAGTTTAGCTTAAGTGAAGGCACACATCTGGTCTGTCCTAAATACAAGAACGTGGGTTTTCCTCAATTTACATATTAGCAGTAAACAATGCCATGGAGCTAAGCCAGCCGTGGTTATCCTGATCCGGCACTTATGAGCCATTATTAACATGGCTCCTGCCCCAGAGAGCACAAGAGACTGAATCCCCTGGAAATCTTCCTGACTTGTCAGACAGATAGTCCCTTTGGGGATATGAGGATTTCTTTTATTCTTTACCTTAGCAGACAAAGAAACCAAGCAATCTGATCTCCGTGATGGATCCAGGCAGAAAATCTGGAAAGGAAATGTGAGTGAGAGAAACCAGCTTCAACCAGAAGTGTATAAGGTCAAGTTATGGTCTTTTAGAAGCATATTTTCACTTTTATTTCCCTGTAACAATCTCTACCTTTATCCTTTTTACTTGGTATCACTTAATCCTTGTTCTTTGCTGTCATTATAAATCATCTGTGCTATGTTAGTTGAGTAACTGTGTGCTTCCAGAAAGCTAAGCAGTTGAACTGGTTTACTGTCGTTATAGAGGCAGCGAATGTACTACTTTCTTTGCGAGTGTCCCGTGAGATCTGTACAGTAGGCTGATTTGGGGTTGATTTGGGGCTGGAAGGTACTAAGTTCAGCCTGTAAAGACTAACCAAGTTGGGCATAGCCAGTGTGAGGCTAGTGGACTGCTGGCAAGTTGCCGGAGTCAGAGCTCTGACCCAAAGCTGAATAGTAAGAAGACACCCAGGATTACAAGACGAAAAGTGAACAAACCCATTACTGGCTTGGGGGAACCCCAAAATGTCACTAGTCAATAAGACATTAATAAAATATTCTACAAATATTTGGTAGTACTTCATTTGTGATGCTGTGACTCAATCACACCACGAAAAATTCCCCACCATGAAAAATTCCCCACCACTTCCTACTGTCTTGAAGATTCTCCCCCTTCCAGCAAGAGCTGGAAAGAATAAAACACCTGGATCCACTCTAGAAACACCAAAAATAACTTTGGATTCATACATGAGTCAAACTCCTGTGGCAGAATTTCAGTCAAAAAGTCTCCTTCAGGAAATGCTAGTTGTTTTGTTCAAATATTATCTTTCAGCAAAGACCAGGAGGTTAAAAACAAAAGGAAAAAGAGAACAAATTAAACACATCTTCCTTTGTGATTGAAATAAAAAACACTTTCGGAATGCACTTTGCATTGATTGACAGTAGATGCAGAGCAGACCTCTGAACCCCACCCCTCTGTGCTCAGAGCCTATAAATTTTCATGCTCCATTCCTCAGGAGCTCTCACAAGATGGGTACCATGATGATCTTCACTTCGATGTTTCTGTTAACTTCTGGAACTCTGCAGGCTACTACAGGTAAAATGCCTCCAATTCTTGCAAAGCAAAAATGCGAAGAGAACTTTTGCTCATTTTCACTGGGTCCACATCTAGAATGCCCAATCATGCCAATGGGAGCTTTGTGAAAAGATTGAAGGTAGTGTCTGTGTACGGCCACGCTGGATAACACAGCTCCATTCTGTTGACAAAGAAGCTAGTTGATTGTAACTATTAGAGTAATTTAAATAAACTGCTTTATATGGTGATATTAATCTTGTTCCCAACACCCACTGTTTTGTGTTTAGTGGCCTGTATTAAAATTTAAATCAAGTCACTCAATATCCTGTCAATTAACAATTTAATGTCTCCAAATCTTGGTATTCAGGATATAAATTATGGAATGTGATTTCTCTTGTTAAAATACATATTTATTGTAAAGTACTTTCAGGTGCCCATTGAACCACCCAGCTAATATTTTATTAAAGATATTTTAACAAAATGTAAAAAGATAGAATTGTGAAATACCATAGTGTTCCTGGGGTAAATGAACTATTACACACAATTGTGCTGGCATCTTTCCCTTTGCGTGTGATTTTTTTCTCTCATTACCTTGTGGTGGGTTTGGTTAACCTGTTCAAAATGCTTGAACCGATGTATTCTAAACAATCCAGTAAAGCTGATGTTATGTAAGTTGGGGTTTTGTAACTGGAAATTGTGTGGGTAATTTTTGTAATTAGTACTTAAGCTGCATTATAATTACTTCTAGTTACATTAGACCATTGGTTTGTAATGAGATATGTAAAGACTGCTATAGTTTGTGTTCATCCTTTCAGAGTATTTATAAATCATCATGTTAAAACCGGTGAGTTAGGATATATGTATGAACCCTAACTATAACTTTAAAGCAGGGCAACTTCTTCAGAACAAATTTGAAGTCTGGTTCCTTTCCTAACATAAAATATCCTTCCTAATCTACCAGCCATGGAATCTGAGCTGCCCCTGTGCTCCCTACAACACAGGTGGCTAGTCTCCCATGAATTCGAAGGTCTTCACTTAGCCACCTTTCTCTATTCTTTTTTTATTTTTCTCTCACTCCCCATCCTTTATTTCCACCTCTGGCTTTCTACATCTTTCCTCCACCAGCATACCTCAGATTCCTGCTTCTTCTAGCTTCTTCTTCTCTCAACTCTCTTTTCGACTGCCAGATCCTTCCATCCCTGCTTTCCAGAGCCCAAGAGTGACTATTTGCACTGCTTTCTATGCATTATACCTTTGGCTTTTTCAGGCACCTCTGTATTTTTTGCATCTTTCATCCAGATAGCATTGAGTAGGTGTGTAGAATTAGATCCCTAACAGAAATCTTTAGTCAATGGCAAGAGAAGGAGACAGCAAACAGAGGTCCAACCATTAGTCCAGCAGTTAGGACACTAACCTGGACTGTGGTATGCCCTGGTTTAATTCTCCTTGCTGTCTGAACTGAAACAGGGATTTGGCTTTGTCTCCTATGTTGCAGGAGAGCGATATGGGTGTGGGACTCACTCATGCTCTTCTTTTGAAGCTGTTCCACTTTGTATCGAAAGTCAATAATTGGAACTTGAATTTGGGGGATCTGCTTTTCTGAGGGCATGCCCTACAATCAAGCTATTTGTAGAGCACTTTGAGTATGCAAGACACCATAAATGACCTCAGCATATTGCTATTATTATATGTATTTATTATACCTAGTTTTAAATTGTTTAGGCAGTTTTCTGAAGTTGCTAATGTGCAACCAAAGGCTGGATTTAGAGCTTGATTTGCTGTGCCTCTGCTCTCATATATTATTGGTGATATCTACTGCAAATTAACATTCACCTGCTGGATAACATAATAGAAGGATCCACTATCATTACCATAAATGTTTTCTCTAATTGTGTCTTTGTCTTACTGCAGAAACCACCTCTTTCCCCCTAGCGAGCACCTCTCTAAATGGTAAGTGCTGTCTCATCTTATTTTAATAAAATTTATCTTTTATTGTGGGATTCAGCACCCCATCGACCTGATCATAAGAAGAGTCATAGTAGGTCAGATCATCTAGCTCAGTAGTGGAGCCAGATGCAGTTCACCAGGGTTAGCCCCTGGCGGGCTGCCAGCACTTTATGTTCCAGCACCACCACGGGTATGGCCGCTTGTTGCTCCTATTCACTGCAGATTGCTGCTCCCGGTCAATGGGAGCTGTGGGAAGAGGTACAGACTGGGACACCACTTCTTGCAACTCCCATTGGCTGGGAGTGTCAAATGGCTGTACCTGTGGAGGCGCAGGTAAATAAAGTGATGGTGACCCACTCAGGACTAATCCTGGCAAGATGCATCTGGCTTATTGTCCATTCCTGATCTAGTCCCAAGTCATGTCTTCAAACAGCGGCCAGATGCTTCAGAAGAAATGAACAGAACAGATCCATCCACTGTCATTCAGCCCCAGCTTTTGGCGGCTGGTGATGTAGGGACACCCAAGGGTTGTGTCCCTGACATGATTTGGCAAAGAGCCATTGATGGACCTTTCCTCCATGAACTTCTCATTTTTTGAATGCAGTTAAACTTTTGATCTTCATTCACAACATTCTACAGGTTAATCCTGTATTGGACGAGGAAGGACGTCTTCTTTTGGTTTGTTTTAACCTTGCTGCTAATTAATTTCATCTGGTGAGCAGAACACTAGTTTTTGTGTTACGTGTTACATCACCATACTCACATTCTTCATATTATTCATGATTGTATAGAACTCTATCGTTTACCCTTTTAGTCATCTCTTTTCTAAGATAAGGAGTCCCAACCTTTTAAATCTGCCCTTACATAGAAGCTGTTCTTCAGCTCCTACCCATTTGTTGCCCATCTCTGTACTTTTTCTAGTTCTAATACATCTAAAATGTATATTTAGAGATGGCATGACCAGAATTGCAAGCAGTATTCATGATTTTTTTTTTTTTACTGCCACTTCACATTGAGCAAAGATTTTCACAGAACTGACTCCAAGATCCCTTTCATGAGTGGTAACAGATAGTTTAATTGCCACTTTTTTGTATACTCACTTGGGATTACTTATTCAAATGTGTTTTTCCAGGGTTGATCTAGAGGTGTGGTTTGGCCACATAATCGTCACAGCAGTAAATTGTTGTTTTTTACATGAATTGGATACACCCCAGTTGCCACAGAGTTATGAAAAGGAACAAAACCACATCTCATATGCTAATAATAATTGCCTTGCTTCTAATTTAGGGCTGGCCTTGAGACTAGTGAATTCAGCTAGCAGATGTGAAGGTCGTGTGGAAGTCTATTATAAAGGATCCTGGGGGACAGTGTGTGATGATTCCTGGGATCTCAGTGACGCAAATGTTGTGTGCGGGCAGCTTGGATGTGGACATGCTGTTGAAGCAAAGGGCAGTGCCTATTTCGGTCAAGGCTCAGGAAATATTGTCCTGGATGATGTAAACTGCAGAGGATGGGAAAACAGTCTATGGGACTGCCTTCATGCAGGATGGCTCATTCATAACTGTGGTCATATTGAGGATGCTGGTGTTATTTGTTCAGGTAAATATCCAGAGTTTGCAGGTTTCTTGCAGGTTTATGATTGGCATGGAATATGCTTTTAACCATGTCTATGATGTTTTTGAAAGTCACATTGCCAAGGTTTCAATATACAGTTTTTCAGACTGAATCTTTTACCTACTTACTTAAGGTTACCATACAGCTTCGTTTTGCTGTTTGGGGAAGGGGTGGGGTATTTAAAAATAAGCAATGTCTGAGGTTTTAGAAAGCAGACAAGCTGCATTTTAGAAGGAGCTCTGATTGGTCCACTTCCTGATTAGGTCCCTCCCCTGAATCTGCAGCTGATTAGTCCATTGCCCTGCAAGCCAGAGCTAACAGATCTTGCCCACTCAGACTCCAGCTCTCTCCTGTAGGGAGGTGGTGATTGACAGCTGGGCTTGTGGCCAGGCATCATCATGACAGAGAGTGACACTCCTGAGTTGCACCAACTTACCAGCTCCCTCAGCTACACTCCCTTCAGTTCCCCATCTCCTACCCCTAGTTCCCACCTGGCAGTGTCCTCTTTTTGGGAACCTGAAATATGGTAACCCCACACATAAGAACAGAAGAATGGAACAGAAGAATGGCCATCCTGGGTTGGAACAAAGGTCCATCTAGCCCAGTAACCTGTCTTCTGATAGTGGCCAATGCAAGGAGCTCCAGAAAGAGGCTGTGTCTAGACTACAAAGAAAAGTTGGGAAAAGATACACAAATCGTGAACCGCAATTTGTGTCTTTTTCCACTTTTCTTCTGAAAGAGGCTTATCCAACATTTGGCCCATCTACCATGGACCAAATGTTGGAAAAAAAGACTCTTTCAAAACATCCCTTCTTCCTCATAGAATGAGATTTACAGAGATGCCGAAAAAATGCGTCTGCTTTTCTGAAATTTTTTTTAGGAAAAGCAGATGCATTCCTTGGATGCGGCAGAGCGTTTCCGGGATACTGGAGATATCCCAGAAAATCTCTGCAGTCTAGACGTACCCAGAATGAATAGAATAGGGAATCATCAAGTTATCCATCTCCTCAAACATGGGCTCCATGCTTCACCCAGCCATTTCCTTGATGAATATGAAAAAAAAAAAACCAAAAAGCAAAACAAAATAAAATCCCATGGATGGCCAAGTAGTTATGGCATTTATTTAGGAGCACCTGTCAATATGGCTTAGTTTTCAGTTCTGTTAACCACACTTCCTGTGAAAGTTGGACTGGGGATGGAAATGCGATGGAGGAAATCTAGTTTTATGATTCATGATTCTGCCATGTCACTATGCCTCAGTTATACAAGTGAAATATGGATAATGAGACTAATGAAGTATTTAGATACGCAGAGATGAAAGACTTATTCAAGTGTTAGACAATCTTTTGCCATCAGGAAAGGTAAAGTTTGGGGGAATATTTTCATTGACCTCAGTGGTAGTCAAGCATATTTGACAATATTTTATAATTACTCCTTAAAAGATATTATAAACATAGTGTTTTTGAAGTGTTGCTCTACTTGTTTGAAAACATGGCATCCTTCTAGAATGTCATGCAGCTTCCAATGCAATTTGCACTTAAAATGCTATTAATATATCCACATTAAAAATGATTTTTGGTTTGCATCAGAAACCAAATATTTGAAATTTTCACAATAAAAAAAGCTGAGAAAATAATGTTTAAAATAATTCAAAATATTTTATTTGAAAAAAAGTAACATTTTGATTTAATTTCTACTAGTTTAACCATTTTTTCCAAAATAAGCGAATTTTGAAACTAAAAGTTATTTAATACAAAATATTTCTTTGACATTTTAATAAAAACATTACATAAGAACATAAGAATAGCCATACTGGGTCAGACCAAAGGTCCATCTAGCCCAGTAGCCTGTCTTCTGACAGTGGCCAGCGCCAGGTGCCCCAGAGGAGGTGGACTGAAGACAATGATCAAGCAATTTGTCTCGTGCCATCCTTCTCCAGCCTCTGACAAACAGAGGTCAGGGACACCATTTCTATCCCCTGGCTAGTAGCCTTTTATGGACCTAACCTCCAGGAAATTATCTAGCTTCTTTTTAAACTCTGTTATAGTCCAAGCCTTCACAGCCTCCTCTGGCAAGGAGTTCCACAGGTTGACTACACGCTGTGTGAAGAAGAACTTTCTTTTATTAGTTTTAAATCTGCTACCCATTAATTTCATTTGGTGTCCTCTAGTTCTTCTATTATGGGAACTAATAAATAACTTTTTTTTATTCGCCCTCTCCACAACACTCATGATTTTATATACCTCTATCATATCCCCCCTCGGTTTCCTCTTTTCTAAACTGAAAAGTCCCAGTCGCTTTAGCCTCTCTTCATATGGGACCCATTCCAAACCTCTAATTTATTTTAGTTGCCCTTTTCTGAACTCTTTCCACAGCCAAAATACCTTGTTTGAGATGAGGAGACCACATCTGTACACAGTATTCAAGATGTGGGTATACCATAGTTTTATACAGGGGCAGTAAGATATTCCGTGTCTTATTTTCTATCCCTTTCTTAATAATTCCTTACATCATATTTGCGTTTTTGACCGCTGCTGAACACTGTGTGGAAGTTTTCAGAGAACTATCCACGATAAGTCCAAGATCTCTTTCCTGATTTGTCGTAGTCAAATTAGCCCCCATCATACTGTCCTTATAGTTGGGGTTATTTTTTCCAATGTGCATTACTTTACGCTTATCCACATTACATTTCATTTGCCATTTTGTTACCCAATCACTCAGTTTGGTGAGATCTTTTTGAAGTTCTTCACAGTCTACTTCTGTCTTGACTATCTTAAACAGTTTAGTATCATGGTTATTCTAGTAATAATAATAATAAAAAGAATAACAGCAACATTATTCTTAGTGGGCTGATTGAAATTGTAATGTAATGGAACAATGAACTGAAACTGGCATAAATTTCATAATGTTTTGATATTGCTGAATCTATAATTTGTTGAAAAAATGTTGGCCCAAATTATTTTTGTCCAGTTCCAACATACTAATAACTGGAACTATAATTTCTCACATTTTACTCTAGAAGCTGCTGGATACACATCTCCATCAACCAGTAACTCATCACTAACATGTTATCCATCAAGACATAAAATTGTAATGATACAGGTTCACTACTGAAATGTGTCATAGACAAATGTATCAATGGTGGTGCCATTTATAGTTGAGGTTACCTAACACTTTCCATGATAAGACCCAAATTTTAGTTGTTATTACTTTGCCAAATTTCAACCATTAAGGCTCCAATCCTTTTGTGCCAGAAACTGATGTATTTTGGTAAGTTTCAACTGAAACATTTCAGCTGTTTCACAAATAAGTTTAAGGAAAACATGTTCTGTGCAGGTTAAACATTCTTCCACATGTCTGAATTGCTCCTTTGCCTCATGATTCAGTGTGGGGATTTGGAAAATGGCAAAAGGATGTTCATTTTACTATTCCTTTGAAAATTCACCATAGATGTTTAGTTACGCTTCTGTTATCTTTTTGCAGGAACATTGCAATCCACTCCATCATGGCCCCAATATATAACAACTGGTAGGTGCTAACTCATTCTGCTTTCACTAATATGTTTTTCTCTGATAGGGTTCTGCACTAAAAATGTTTGGAAACTCAAGTCTACGGTTTTATAGTAGAATTACCACATGAACTACAATGACAGAAAAGACAGGTAGCATAGCAATACAAATGACAAATTTCAAATGATCTACAGGCAATAAACATTTCTCAGTACATTTGTTGAACCGTATAGGTCCATTGCAAACTTCTGCTCTTGCATGTTTTACTTGCATAATACTCAGTTTTGGAGACCAAATATAATTTTTTTTAATTCATCCAACTGTCTCATTTCAATTCCCTCAATCCAAGCATCTAAAATAAATAATTCCCCAGGACACAGTCTATGAGTCTGTCCGCATTTAAGATAGGTCTCTCATACCTGTGGTTATTCTGAACGTGCGGTTGCCATGTTCCAGTAAGTGTGAAGAATTTGCAAGCGTATCACGAACGAATTCTTCCAGCTTTTTCACTGAGGAGTTCTGTTAACTCAATATTTTGGAGTGGGGATTTGGTAAAGGGGATGTTTATTTTGCCATCCCTGTGAAAATTCACCATAGAACTCTAGTTTTGCTTCTGTTCTCTTCCTTCAGGAAGACCAGGATACAACTCATTATGGCCTTGGTACACAACTACTGGTAAGTGCTAACTCATTCTGCTTTCATTAATATGTTTTTCTCTGGTAGG
Source organism: Pelodiscus sinensis (assembly GCF_052426305.1). Lineage (NCBI taxonomy): Eukaryota > Metazoa > Chordata > Testudines > Trionychidae > Pelodiscus > Pelodiscus sinensis. Next base: position 55,292,677 of record NC_143059.1, on the reverse strand, counting down.
GTTCTGCACTAAAAATGTTTGGAAACTCAAGCCTATGGTTTTATAGTAGAATTACTACATGAACTAAAATGACAGAAAAGACAGGTAGCATAGCAATTCAAATGACAAATTTCAAATGTTCTACAGGCAATAAACATTTCTCGGTACATTTGTTGAACTGTATAGGTCCATTGCACACTTCTGCTCTTGCATGTTTTACCCGCATAATACTCAGTTTTGGAGACCAAATATAATTTTCTTTAATTCATCCAACTGTCTCTCACTTCAGTTCCTTTAATCCAAACATCTAAATAAATCATTCCCCAGGACACAGTATATGGGACCGTCCTCATTTAGGATTGGTCTCTCATACCTGTGGTTATTCTGAACATGTGGTTGCCATCTGTTCCAGTAAGTGTGAAGAATTTACAAGTGTCTCACAAAAGAATTCTTCCAACTTTTTCACTGAGGAGTTCCGTTAACTCAATATTTTGGAGTGGGGATTTGGTAAATGGGATGTTTATTTTGCCATCCCTGTGAAAATTCACCATAGAGCTCTAGTTTTGCTTCTGTTCTCTTCCTTCAGGAAGACCAGGATACAACTCATTATGGCCTTGGTACACAACTACTGGTAAGTGCTAACTCATTCTGCTTTCACTAATATGTTTTTCTCTGGTAGGGTTCTTCACGAAAAATGTTTGGAAACTCAAGTTTATGGTTTTATAGTAGAATTACTACATGAACTAAAATGACAGAAAAGACAGATAGCATAGCAATGCAAATGACAAATTTCAAATGTTCTACAGGCAATAAACATTTCTCTGTACATTTGTTGAACTGTATAGGTCCATTGCACACTTCTGCTCTTGCATGTTTTACCTGCATAATACTCAGAGCTCTAGTTTTGGTTCTGTTCTCTTCCTGCAGGAAGACCAGGATACAACTCATTATGGCCTTGGTACATAACTACTGGTGAGTGCTAACTCCTTTGGGCTTTACTAATATGTTTTTCTCCTATGGGAGTCTGTTTTAGAGATATTTGGATTCTTAATTAGCTCATAGTTTTATAATGCCGTTGCCACAAGAACTGAAATGAGAGCAAGGAAAAATTGAAATAGCAATTTAAAGGACTAAATATCAAAACTGGTTCAGGCCATAAAGCTTTTTTGGTACGGTTGTTGAATTGCTCTCTTGTGTTCTGCCATCTTCTAATACCCTGTCATGATTCTGTGCTTACCCTGTGGAGAAAAGAGGAGAATGTGTATATCCATCCCCAATCTCAGTTTGCAGCTGTTGGCATATGGTAGGATTACAGTGCTAAATTACATGAATGCAGAGGTGAGGAATAGAACTGACTCCCAGGGCCCATGTCATTTCCATAACACTACGCTTTCTTCAGATTTTTGCTCCCTATACAGTACTTACTCATCTCTCAACAGGTTGTGGCTGAAAAACAAGAATTCCAGCTTGGATAATAATTCTGAGGTTTTAAAATTTGTTTTATTCTGCATAAGATCACCACCAACAAAAAAGAACACAAGACCTATATGTGTGTCCCCAACAATATAATATTTTTTTCTAATTCTTCTCCTTTTCATATGTGTTCCTTAGAGACAAATTTGATTATAGACCTTATAGCACATAAAGCTGTGCATTAAGTAAATATTGTGATGTTCCAAAATTGGCTGCAGATGCTATTTTCATTCAGGCTGTAATTTTTGTCCCTCATGTAAAATGTATTATAAAAAATTTACTTCCAATCTGAATTAAGAATCTAATGTCAACAGAGGAAAAAAGGCAAATTCTTTCTTCCCTGAACATTTTTCTTGGCCCATATTTTCTATCTTCAGCTATATCCATTTAGCGCCTAATCTTGAGAGGTGCTGAGCATTGAATGAGAATGAATGAACTCCACAGATCTTAGGAACAGATCCTGATCAGAGACCACCTTTTATAAAGACCAATGGAGTTATGAGAGGTTTTCCTTTAACTTTAGTAGGTTTTGTCTCTGGCTGATAAATCATATTATACATGTTGAACCTCCGAAATCCAGGATTCTCTGGTTCGATAGGACCATGGATGTTGCTAGATCTGAGATCCCTGGTTCCTGGGAGTGTGAATCCTGTCCCTTGGCCGCCTGGGTTGAGTGGGAAAGAAGCAGGGTCACGCAGCTGGGGAGCTCCATCCCCAGGGAGCCCCAGCCAGGCAGGGCAGCAGTGGGACCAGCAAGTCCCATTCCCAGCAGGGATCCCCGGTTGAATGTGGGAGAAACGGGGCCACAGCTGGGGATCTCCATCCTAGGGAGTCCTGGCTGGGCACAGCAGTGGGACCGGGGAGTGGCAAAAGCTGGGCAACTGGCAACCCCTGTCCCCAGGGATCCCCTGTCCTCTGGGGTAGAAGCGGGGCCATAGCAGCTGGGGAGCTCTATCCTGGAGATCCCCAGAAGGACTGAGCCTAAGTCCAAGCTCTGCTGACTGGAGCCTAGTGACAGTGGAACCAGAGCCGAGCCAACTGCAAGGAGAGGGAGTGTCCTGGAAGTCAGTGGTAGGGATGGGTCAGGTCATTTGGGATGGGTCAGGTCCCGAGGATGCATGACAAGGGAGGTCCAACCTGTACAAATATACACCTATATAAATGACTCGTATGTATTGTCTTTTCTTACATTTGATTCTGCAGCAAGATACACTTGTGGTGATGTCCTTCAGTATTCCTCTGGGACTTTTCATAGCCCATTCTATCCTGGAAATTATCCAAACAATGCAGATTGTGTGTGGGAATTGGAAGCCGAGAGTAATTACCGTGTAACACTTTCCTTTATAGATATGTCGTAAGTAAATCACTAATTTCCTGGGCAATTCATGGGTTCATAGTCATGGATTTTTCAAGTTGGTACCCTCTGCATTTGAAGGATGTTTTTCAACAGGATTATTTCTTCATGCAGCGCACAGTCAACCTGTGGAACTCCTTGCCAGAGGATGTTGTAAAGACCAGGACTTCAACATTGTTAAAAAAAAAGAACTAGATAAATTCTTGGAGGTTAGGTCCATCAATACTCATTAGCCTCTGTTTGTTACAGGCTGGAAATGGATGACAGGAGAAGGATCACTTGATAACTATCAACCTGTTCTGTTCACTCCCTCTGGGGCTTCTGTCATTGGTCACTGTCTGCAGACAGGCTATTGAGCTAGATGGATCTTTGGTCTGACCCAGTATGGCCGTACTTCTGTTCTTATGACTTAACTGTTTTAAGGGACCAGGAAACCTAAGATGAAAATTGCAATGAATGGAATGTTATTTGTTGTTATTTATTGAGTCAGAACAAAGTGGTTGGTACTGTGACAAGGACAGGCCAGAGGGCTGCTACGGGGAAGGGGGTGGGAGGGAGGAAAGGCAGTCCAAACAGGATAAAAGGCCTGCTTATTAGAGGTAGGTGGGTGGCTGCAGGACAGTTAGGATCAGCTGTCAGCAGGGGTGGCCTGTGAGCGTAGGCAGACTCGGCGGTCACCTAGGGTACACCAGCCCGGGGCACCCGATGATGACGTCACGGGGCACCTGGGCGCCTGATGATGACGTCACGGCCATTGACAGCAATGCAGGTGGGGGTGCCAATTGCTCCTTCCGCCTGGGGCGCCAGCTGCTGCAGCCAGCCTCGGACTGCTCCTGGCTGTCAGGGAGCTGGCCCAGGCAGACTGAGGCAAGCTGACTCCACTTCAGACCTGCCAAAGACCTGCTGGAGACCTACAAAAGGATCTCAAGTTAAAAGGTGGTAGTGGGGAGTGGGAGGAGAGAAAGAGAGGCAGAGGACAGAAGGGGAGTGGGAGTGGGAGTGAAATAGAGACATACTCATACAAAGTACCAACAGTTAAAGAGCTAGACAGCAGAGAAGGGAGTCCCAAAAGGAGTAGCTGGACTCCCTACCTGGAAATCAGCAGAAAACCCAACCCTTGGCAAAGGGGGAAGGCGGCCAGCCCAAACACTGGCCAGGGAAAGAGGGGCCTTTGCCACAGTACCATACAAGATGCAAATGATGGCAATCTTTGCCATTAACACTTTGCAGTCCAAAGGGTTTAATCTGAGATTTCTGAGCTGCTCTGTGATGAATATCTAAATAGGACTTTACAAAATAGTTTACAAAATGTTCATGTTTATTTCCCAGGATTCAAGGTGGTGGATGCCAATATGATTATATTGAGATATATGATGGAGCACTCTACACTTCTCCTTTATTGGGGAAAATTTGTTACAATTCGAATCTTACATATACATCATCCTCAAACTTGATGACAGTTCGCTTCCACAGTGACTCAAGTTTCACAAACAGAGGGTTTCATGCTGACTACTACACCATTCCAGCAGATCAGAATACTAGTAAGTTCATGTTTAATGCAGGATGTTTTGTTTTTCAGCAGACATGTCCACTTATTTATTTGTATTTGCTAAATAACCATTGATTAATGTTCAACCACCTCAGTAAAATACCATTCACTGTTATCTTTCACAGTGTGTGATTACTGGCCTTTTACTTTCAGACAGTTTGATTTTTTTTTAAAGATAAAACTTTGTTGTTATCAAATTATTTCGGACATTTTCTCTGATATTCAGCCTAAATTAACCTTTCCATCATCTCATCTTAATACTCTTACTTATGGCCCCTTGTACAACCTAATTACTCATTCTCTTTGGGTCTGATCCTAGTCCTGATGCAGGCAAAACTCTCATTGCAATCACCCTCCTTCATACAATATAAGTCAATGTCATTTGCTCTTCCCATTCATTAGCTATGATTTATTTGAGCTCACAGCCTGTTTAGCACCGTACTGATGCATGTTTAGTATTATAATTATTTACAGTTAAATTCATTCCCTCCAATTCCTTTTCCAGGTTTTGATGCTCTTCCCTGAATCCCCTGCAATTTGTCCACATCTTCAGAGGTGCCCATATGTGACCTTGAACACCTTTCATAGCCATTCAAAGCCTGATCCTTAAGTCCTCATTCAGCCAAAATTCCTATTCATTTCAATCTGCCTTATGCCCAGGAAGAGACTATACAGGATCCAATCCTCTATGAATGACTATCACTTTGACATTAACAGTTGTGAGTCCGCCTCTTATGAACAGTCTTCTCTCTCTCACCATACACAACGTGTAGATATCAGTATATTTAGAGGTTGAACATTTCATTACTATTTTATGCCTGAATGTGTTAATAATATGTACTTTATCCACCTCCCAGCTCTTCGGTGTCTGCCAGAATACATGCACATAGTTGTTAACAGAGCCTATCTCCAGTCGCAAGGCTACGTTTCAGATAATGTCAGCTTGATTGACCCTTCTTGTAAACCAAAGATTACAACAAGCTATATTACATTCAACATACCATACAGTGGCTGTGGCACAAGGCGAGAGGTATGAAGCTGAATATTTAATTAAGAGGGTGAAAAGGGGCTCTGGGTAAACTACGCCATTCATTTTGAAAAGGGTCATGAATGGAAACATGGGCTTTGGTTCACAGGAACTACAAGTGAGCCAATGGCTGCATGTTCAGATTAACTGACCACTCCCACCTATTCTTCCCCTGCCTGCAGGGAACACGGTACGGGGAATATTGTGGGCCAGGGAGATACGTGAAGAATCTCCACCCGTGTTCACAGACTTTTGTTGAGTATGAGCTGATGTTCTTGAATAGCCAAAACACTTTGCACTTACTTAGGCCCCAGTTTAGTAAGGCAGTTACACATGTCTAATTTAAAGCATTTACTTCAGTAGCACTACTCATGTGTGTTAAGTTAGTGTTCAGTACCTTACTAAATCAGGATCTTTGTGCATTTCATGTTCAGCCTTTGTACTAATGTGAACTAACGTGGCTGTATTTGAGTTGAAAGAAAATATTTGTCACATCTTAGTATAATCACCATAGCGTACAGCCAGTAATATTCTTTAAAAAGTGTAGTGAGTAGAAAGGACCAAAGTCACATTTGTTTTCAAAGTACTGCCAGTAGAAGCAATGCTTTTAAAATGTGTTATTCTTGGGTGCATCAAAAGCTTAGCAAACCTAATGGTAATTATGACCTCGGGCAAAAAAATGGCCATGCTAGCTAATTCTATATTTAATGTGTCAAACAGGGGAACAGCAATACTATCATGTATTCCAACTTGATCAAAGCAACCTCTTCCGGTTATGGAATCAAAAGGCAAAAAGATCTTTACTTGCACATCAACTGCAAAATGCTCCAAAACACTTGGAAGGAAATAATGTATAATGCTGAGGATTATAATGAGGTCAATGAAACACAGTACAGCAGATATAATGTGAACATTTCATTATATGAATCGCCATCCTTCTCACGGCCAGTGACTGACTTTCCATACTATGTTGACCTGAACCAGAACTTATTCTTTCAAGCTTCAATTAACAGTTCTGACCCAAATCTGGTGTTGTTTTTGGACACTTGTGTTGCATCACCTGATCCCAATGATTTTACAACAGCAACTTATGACATTATCAAGAGCGGGTAAGGACTTTTTCCACAATGGTTTACAATGGATCTATGCATGCAGTTCTGTATCTGTTTTATTTATGAAATAAATAGGGACATTGCGAGGTAATTTCAGTTCCCTATGCCAATAAAATGTTTGAAAACATTTTTAACCGATTCTGTCAAGAAATGAGAAATAACCATAGAAATGATGTTTAGACCCTGCAATCATGCAAGAGCAAATCCACTCAAGCATGTTATGTAGTAACTAGGGAGGTGAATTCAGTTGTGATGTAAGCACATTTTTATGGGCTTTTAATTTAAATAAATATTATTCAGCTTAAAATATTTTGACTTTTTCTGCACTGAATGATTTTATCATACTGTTTTTAAAAGATTTGGTCTTAATACTTAATTTTTATCTTATGCAGCTAAATTCATTTCTAAATTCAACCATCTCAACCAGTGTTCCCTCTAAGATGCGCAACAGCGCAGCTTCACTGGTGATTAATCAGCCCCACTTCGTCAGAGGCTCAGGGCTCCCTGCATGAAGGTGACCCACTGTGTTAGGCTGATTAATCACCTGTGAAGCTATGCTGCAGCACAGCTTAGAGGGAACACTGATCCCAACTATGTATAGGTGAGACAAATATTGGCATGAATATAACAGAAGCAAGTAAAAACTATGATTATTATATAGATAGTTCATACCATGAGATCATTATTATGAGACTAAGATCATTAATTTTTTTTCTGTGAAACATGTTGACAATCTGGCAGCTCTGCATCTTATTCTGAGATAGTAGCTGTGTGATACCAGGTACACTGAGTTCCATTCTATGGTGGTTACACTGAATCAGAATGCATTGGCATGGGATATTGGCAGTGATCAACACTGACAGGAAAATACAGATTCAAATCTTGTTCTGTGATGCACCTGTGCATAGGGTGATCATCTGTCACCTTATTCCCCACTCTGCATGCTGTGGGGGTGAACTTCATCCCTGCAGTGGGGCAGGGTGGGCAGGCTACCTCGGCTACTCAGAGCTACAGCCACTGGAGCCCTGAGTACTGGCAATTCCTCTCCTGCCCCCTGCAGGGCTGAAGCCCTGAATGCTGGTGGCTCCCCTCCCCCCTGGTGGGACTGCAGCCCAAGCACCAGCAGTACCCCCTTTGAGCTAAAGTCCCAAGCACTGGCAGGCCCTCCCCCCTTGGTGTCCCATATTCTGCATAGGGAAATATGGTCACCCTACCTATGCAATTGATGTATTAGCAATTGGGTTCACTGGAAACATTGACTTTCTTCCTTCTTCTATCCAAAGCAGAAATCAGAGGAGTGAGAGTCAGTTGGCTAAGATGGCACAGAATGGAAGAAGGATTTTATCATTATTATTGTTCATATCCAGTAGCTCTAGAAAACCCAAACAGGCACTAGGGGCCCCACCGTGTAACCATTTAGTAAAGAGACAGAGTCTGCCTTTCAAAACACAGCTAGTAGGGGAAAAAATGACAAGTTTTTGCCTGTTAAAAATCCAGCTGTTCATCACGGCTGAAATGTTTCATGGAGATGTATCAATTCTGAAAGAACTGTCATTTGGACATGTTTCTCAGCTAAGACAAAGAGTGAATCCCAGGTCAAGTGGTTAGGCTGTTCGGGTATGTCTACACTACAGCGCTATTTCGAATTAACCCTTAATTAGAAATAGTTAATTCGAATTAAGCTAATTCGAAATAACGCATCTAGACACAAAAACTATTTCGAAATAGTGTTTTGCTCTTTCGAAATAGCACATCCACACTGAGTGGACCCTGAACTGAAGTTAAGGCTGGCTGGAACCAGTGCCGGCAAGGCATCAGTTTAGGACTTAGTGTGGGGCTGCTGCCTGAGGCTAACTGAGCTCCATGCTTAAAGTGACCCTACTCCCACCCTGAACAGACAGTTCTCAGGGTTCCCCACTTGCTTGTCTACCTCAATGATGGACAGCAAAGCAGTCCTGTCTTGGAGTGCCCTGAGTGCCCGAACTCGGGACACCACAGCACTCGGCCACATGGAGCCAGAGCAGTCCCTGGGCATGCCGGTGCATTTCGTGGGGTCGTTGCTATCAGCCCAGCTGCACTTGCTGCAGGATGCCATCCGGGAGGTCCATCGAGGGGCTGTCAGGATCCAGGAGGCCCTGAGGGAGAGCATCCACCCCAAGGAGCCCTCAGAACCTCCCCGGTCCTCCCCACTGGTGGCTTGTGCCCCATTTCTCTCTCACATCCTTCCACTTACCCCTCCGTAGGCCCCCTTCAAATAAAAGACACGTATGTTCAAAAATAGAAATTGGGTTTATTGAACAAAACTGGGGGGGGGGGGATGAACCTCTGGGGAGACTGGGAAAAGGAGGGTTGGAGAGGGGAAGAGAGAGGGTGGGAGAAAGGAGGGGAAAACCTAGGAGGAGGGAACTAGAAGGGGGAAGCAAGGGAAGAAGAGGGAGGGGAAGCTCAGGGCTCAGGGTTGGGGGTCTTGCTGGACCAACCTGACCTTCATGCAAACCTGCTTCTGGGTTCATATGTGGCCCTTGGTGGCCAGACTGGCATAGACGACCGCCATCCTCCATCTAGTGTGGAGATCATGGACATTGGGGACCTTCCCCTCAAACCTGAATAAGGTCCATGATCTCCACCCTGGACCAGGAAAGCTCTCCTAGCTGAATTAGGGAAAGGAATATTGTATGTTTTGCTTTCAGACAAGTCACTGCCACTATTTTAAAATCTTTCATTTTCTACAATATTTTAAGTCTTTCATTTTCATCTTACTACAAATACATATTTTTCTCCGTTTCTGTTAATGCATTTTTAAGTTATTAAAAACTTTGCCTATATGGCATTCTTCACGTTGGCAATTTATTTTTGTGGTTCTGTAAGCATGAAGACTAATTTTATTTATTTATTTATTTATTTATTTATTTATTTTAGGTGTGTTAGAGATCCTACTTTTGGTACATACTTTTCACCCTCCAGCTCCATCATACGGTTCAAATTCAATGCCTTCACATTTATTAACCAACATCCATCAGTTTACCTGCAGTGTAAAATGGCGGTGTGCAGGGTATATGATTATTCTTCCCGATGCTATCAAGGCTGTGTACCTAGGTCCAAGAGGGATACAAGCTCTTATCAGGAACAAGAGGCTGTTGTTGGGCCAATTCTGCTTCGGAGACATGGCACTAGGAACACGAATTCTGGTAAATGGAAATAATCTTCTCTTGAGTTTAGTATAATGGTCTGTAAATAACTTTACATTTCACTTCACAAAATCTTTGTGTATCAGTTTACTTCCAATTTCTAGCACAGTAGCTTTCTTTTACTTGTTTATCAACAACTCAATTATAAACTAATAGCATCTACAATAGTTCCTTATTTGCAAAATTCAAATCCACCATTTTAATCTGCACATCTAAAAAATGCTACTCGAATTAGTTCTTCAGAAAGAAAGATGAGATGCAATCCATGTCCTTACTATAGATTCATTGATTTAATTATCCGCAAACTGTTAGGCTGTGTCTACACTGGGCCACTTATTCCGGAAAATCAGCCGCTTTTCCGGAATAAGCTGTGAGCTGTCTACACTGGCCCTTGAATTTCTGGAAAAGCAACGATGCTCTACTGTACAAAATCAGCCGCTATTCCGGAAAAACTATTCTGCTCCCACTCGGGCATAAGTCCTTATTCTGGAACACTGTTCCGGAAAAGGGCCAGTGTAGACAGCCCAGTAGTCTTTTCTGGAAAAAAGCCCAGATCACGAAAATGGCGATCGGGGCTCTTTTCCGGAAAAGCGCGTCTACATTGGCCACAGATGCTCTACCGGAAAAAGGGCTTTTCTGGAAAAGCAGCCTGCCAATGTAGACGCTCCTTCTCCGGAAAAACTGAAAACGGAATAGTATTCCATTTTAAGCATTTCTGGAAATTCACGCCAGTGTAGACACAGCCTTAAAGTATTGTGATTGGCGTGCCTAGGCTTGAACATCTCCAGTTAAGTGAACCCCTAACCTTTCTTGAAAACATTTTCTACTCCCTAACTCTTCTGATAATATTGAACCTAAAATGGCCCTGTTCATTAAATAATCTTTGCTAATACAAAGATGGATCGATGTTTACAATGTCATGCATGAAATAGAGTGAAACTGATTTACCTGACCTGATCTAGAATGATCTATGAATTGTATTTCCTGACCTGATCTAGAATGCAACATTTTTAATTCAAGTTCTCTTGTCCTGATATCTTTGGCAATGACTAGAACAGGGAACAAATTGTAACAGACTTTCTCTTGATTCACAGAGGTGGACTATTCTGGACATCAGGAATACACGGATTCTCATGGGGTTTTTATTGGAAGAGACTCCATACCAGATAATGTGAGATAGTAAAAGCACCAGTGTCTGGCAGCCAGTGCTATCTCAGGCCATGTACCTAATTATTCTGTTTCTAGACTTTGCACTCAATAACTTTTACATGACAATTTGTGCTTCACAGAAAAAGTATGAAAAACTTGCTTTAATAAGTTTACCCTCAGAGTCTACCCTCTGAGTTCTGATAAATTCAGGCTAGAGATGGGCCTGAGGTTATGACCCTACATTCAAGTAATATGGAAAGTTAGGAAAAGTTTGAATCGAGGTCCCAACTCCCCAACCAGCTGCCATTTCCAATAATGGACTGAATCCCTGTCTAATATCTGACTCACCAGCTCCCTCCTCTTAGCCTAGAACCAGACATTGCAGTTCAAGACTCACTCTAGTCTAGATAAACCAAAACTATTGTACCACTGTTTTCATGGTATTTTGCAGTGAGATTTGATAAAACAACTCACGTAATCCTTAGAAAACAACAAATGTGTGTGGAGGAAGAATGATCCAGAGGTTAGAGCACTAACTTGGGTGTGAGTAACAGTCACCACAAACTGCTTGTGGCCCTGGCTGAGTCATTGTGGACCTTAGTTCCCCATCTATAAAATGGGGATAACAGCACTTCCCTACCTCTCACGGGTGCTGTTCAGATATTACCATGAAGGGAGATTTATGAGTACCTAAGATCATTAGCTAGTACTGTGAGTTGGCAACTTTTTACATGAAAAGGGCACTCTGTTATGTGTTTTCTATATTTCATGAATACCTGGCACATTTCAGTCACTGCAGATCATCAACCTATTTAGATGTTAGAGCAAATTTTCCCCCGCATAATCCTCCTTTCAATTATATTCCAGGCCAGTGTACAATATCTAGCAGCTCCAATATTCTGACATGGAAATTATAATGAAAAGATGGGGATAAAATCTGCATGTGGCAGCACCAAATGATCCAAGGTGGTTATGTAGAAGAAATGTTTGTATTTAGTAATCAGCCATGCCCGTAACAGAACTACAGAAAGCATACTTCCAATTACATATGGCACTGCTAAACACCATTTCAGATGTTCTTAAGCATTGCTATTTAAGGTTTAGCTTTTCTTTGAGACAAATGTAATAGATTGTAATAATTTGTAAATTGGGATGATTTTCAGTCTAAATGATTTTCAGTCTAAATGAATTGCACAGCTCTTTGAAATCAGAAGTGGCAGTATATACAAAGCAATATTTCTTTTGGTGTACTTGAAAATAAAATGTCTATGCATCTGAGCTCTGAACTAGCACTTTGCATAATTCAGAATAGGATCTGTCATAAAGGAACTTTTCCAATCATCAATTTGTGCATCTGTTTTTTTTTTCCATTTCCAAAACAAGGAGGGTAAAATCAGTAAGTACAGTTAAATAGGTTTTTATATGAAAATGTGATATTTCTGTCTTTATCCAATGCAAAACATTATGGAGAATCTGGATATAAGAAGTCAGCTATTTCAATGTTTGACTCAGAAATTTTCTCTCTCTAAAAAAAAAAAATCCATTTTGAGATTGCTGTGGGGAGCAGCCCCCAACTGCAGCTCTCTGATCCCCTGAGTCTCATCATATAAGATACCAGTAGACTATTGCCTCGGAAGAGCCATCCATGGCTCAAGGATCACTGGAGCATATTGTTGCTCTGGCTGTGCCCATCACAGCTCCTCAATGTCACCAAAGGCAGGGTTGCATGGACAGTAGCAGAGCAGCTGGTAATATCAGTGCTACACCAGCTGAGCATATCCCGTGCATTTGCAATTCTGATTCCATGGGGCTCCAGCATCGTTTAAAGGGTCTCAGGCGCTGGCCACTGCCTCAGTAGCCATAGTGGCAGCTGGGAGCCCTGTCAGATCCTGGTGCAGATGCCTCGTTTGTATGCCCTGTCAGTGGGCCAAACCGGACATATATTTAGTCTAATACATGTAACCACTATCCCCTACAGCTATTATATTTCCAGTGTAAGACCCGAATAGAATCTGTTCCTAAATATCTGGTCAAGTATTGTATTTTAAAATATTTATGATTCCATGAAATCCAAGGGTTTTGCTGATGCCAGTTTTTGAAATTTCCAACCCTTCCCCTGAATCAATTGGTTTGAACTTCCCTTATGATGAACAGCACTTCGTAGTGATGGGGAAAGCGGTCTGAGAAAATGTTGTATATGAGATGGACTGTGTGCTACTAGTACTGGTAGGAGAAGAGACCCCTTAATCTGTAGGTAGGATTAACAGAAATAGAATGGAACAGTCTGCGAATCTCATGCTGCTCTACCCAGCTTTTGGGGGCAGTTCATGTAGATTTGACTAGCTCATGTACATTTGGGGGCTGGCTTTGTTCCTAGTTTCTAGCTAGTAACCTGCCTTCAAAGATTATTCCTGAAGGAATTCTGTGCTCAAACAGTAAAAATTCTGCACACAACATTTGTGTATTTTATCAGAAGAATACATCATTATGCCAGTTTCAATTATTCTGGGAAATTATTTTAAAATATCTGTCACCAAGACCAAAAATATTCTGATAATATTTTTGACAATAGATCCCTTTTTTGGCATATTAATACAGAGGGTTGAGTAATTCACTTGAATTACAATTGAGATGTATTTTCTGCACATGTCAGGAGCAATGCAAAGTATGGGGAGTGTCAGAGATAATGCAGAAGATGAGATGGGAAGGAGTATGGGAATGAATCTGGAGGGATGTTGGTATGGGTGGCAGGATATTTTTAATGGCACTGTTAGGGCTTTGGGAAGCCTTGCCCATGCAGACCCTGGCTGACCCCAAGCCTCTCCCATCCAGTTAGGCACATCTACCGTGACCCTAAACTCCCCAGCCCCCTGGGTCTCTCCTTCCCCATATGCCCATGCAGCCCCCTCCTCCATTCCCAGGCTCAAAACTGCTACCTGACTAGCTCCTGAGTCCAATCCCCAGCCTGTTCCTCGTAGTTGGTGACTCCCCAGAAGCCATGAGTGGCCCACTGTGTCCTAAACTGGCTTCGTGAACAGGATGATAAAATCCTACCCCTGTGGGAATTCTGCAGCATTGGGCATGCAGCTGGCTGTTCTGGCACCATAGCGGCCTCTGGTGGGCAAAAGCTGGAACCGCAGTATTTGTTGGGCAGAATGTATTTTATGAGGGAAAAATCAAAATTATTCAGGACAGATGAATTTTGCGCATCCACAGAGGCACAGATCTCCCAGCAGAAACAGAAGCTAAAATACATTACAGATTTCATATGAGCAATTGCATTAACTGCCACAGGGAAGTTATCTATTAACAGATGGTGCAGGGAGCATAGGAAATGGGAAAGGAAGTTATTCAGTAAACATGGTCTTCAGGAGGAAAAGTTTTGAGAACCCCCAAGGCTAAATAAAGGCAAATAACAGTACTTCCTGCTTCACAGGGGTGAGTGTAAGCACACTGAGGATTGTGAGTAGCTCCGATACTGGAGTTAAAGGGATTCATCTAATTACCATAACAGGCCAGACTCCACAGGCCTGTCCTGTGACCCATAAAAACAGTCTCATAAGCCTCTTGCTTGTTAACACCTCCCTGTGTGGTTTATTACTATTACTACAACTGACACAGTCCTGTGCTGCTGCTCTAATGTTCATTAGATGTCACCTGTCCTCACAAGCTAGATCTCACCCTTCTGGGATCCCTTTCTCCCTCTTCACTATCTTCCTGTGCTACTGCACTATCCCTGCAGATGATGGGACAATTAGTAATTCACATCCCCATCCTATAAGATAATTAAGTATTCCATTCCTCAATCAAGTCTTCTCATGGTTGGGGGTAGGGCGAGAGGGAAACTAATCAGAGCTTAAGTGACCAGACACCTGAGACAGATTTTGGTTCTTGATTCTGTCAAAGTATCCAATAAACATCATGGCTACGTCTACACTGGCAGATTCTTGCGCAAGAACTCTTTTGCGGAATTGTTCTTGTGAAAAAACTCTTCCACAAGAGCGCATCTACACTACCATGTGCTTTTGTGCAAGAGATGTGCTTTTGCGCAAGAGTATCCATGGCAGTGTAGACACTCTCTTGTGCATGAAAGCTCTGATGGTCATTTTAACCATAGGGGCTTCTTGCGCAAGAAATTCATTTTGCCTGTCTACACTGCCCTCTTCTGGAAGAGCTCTTGAACAAGAGGGCTTATTCCTCATGGGGAGAGGAATAACTCTTCCGGAAGAAGCCCAGTTTTACAACGCTATACTGTAAATTTACTTCTGGAAGAACACTTGTGCAGTGTAGACAGCCGGCAAGTTTTTGCGGAAGAACGGCTGTCTTACTAGACGTAGCCATACTTACTAGTGGCGCTTCTCTGTCTGTTACCACTTCCCTGTGAGAGAAAGTCTAAGGATGAAGCCTGACTATTGAACTCCCCCGAACACTTGTGTGGGCACAATCATGCTTTTCCCTTTTCTACTTCCTTTTCTAGAACATGCTAGTAATCTCTCTCTCTATATATAAAAGTTTTTCCTGTGGAACAAGAGAATGACTTCATAACGTCATCAGCGTCAACAGGCTCTTGGTTGTTCATGCCCCTCGCTGCTGCTGTTTTGGTCTCAAAAGGCGCAGTTGCTGCCAGCCTGGGAAGGGTCTTTCCCAAATGCAGGCATGCATTGTTTTTCTTTCCCTTGACACAGAACGGGGAGTAAATGATTTCTGGACAAATACACCCCTGTTAGCCACCCTCACATTGGCTCTCTGTCTTGAACACTGTTTGGGGACTGGCAAAGCCTCCTGGCACCCTGGCACCCTGGCCTGGGCAGATTCTGCCTCCCAAGACTCCTGCCTGCTCAGCTCTGGCCATAGCCTTTTGGGTAACTTGTCACGCAGCTCAAGGGGGCTGCTTCAGCAGGTGCGAGGCCTGCGGTGCAGCCCACTCATGCCAGGGACCGAGACAGGACCCAGCCAGGCCTGTCCTGCCCAACGCAGCCCATGTTGGAAATGCTGCATTGGTGCAAAGGGAACGCCACGCCACAGGACTCCTCCTGAGTGAGTGGCTCCAGCATGTGCTGGTGACCCAGGACCAGGCCCCTGGCTCAGGCATACTCTCCCAAGCCCACGCGAGCTAGACAGGCCTTGCCTTCCCCCCCCCCCCCCACACACACCTTTCCCTCTCCCCTAGCTGGAGGAACAGAAGCACTGTGATGCACTTCAAGGAGGCGAGTGAGGAGATTGGGGGTTCAGGGTCTCAGCAGGGAGGTGAGGAGTTTGGGGTGCAGAGTTTCATCAGGGCAATGAGTGAGGGGGTGAAGGGATGGGGTCTCAGCAGGGCAGTGAGTGAGGAGGGTGGGGGGTGGAGGTCTTGGCTGGGGGGGGGCAAGGCTGGAGTACTGCACAGGCTCCCAGCACAGACCCAGCCCCCTCACTCACCACCCTGTCGAGACCCTGCACCCTCAGCCCCCTCACTCACCGCGCTGCCGAGACCCTGCACCTTCATCCCCCTCATTCAGCCCCCTCACTCAATTGCCCCAAGCTGAAATGCCACACTCCCAGTCCCCTCACTCGCCACCCTCCTGAGACCCCACACCTCCATCCCTCTCACTCACCCCTTCCACTGAGATCCTGCAGCCTCAGCCCACTCCTGTCCCCTCCCCCTGGCCAGACACCTACCCCCAAGAGAGAGGGGAGTTGGTGAGTGTACTGAGCAGGGGACACTGACACCTCATGATTTCAATGTTTTTCTTTTGAGATCTGCTTTAAGTCAGTTTCCTTCACTGTCCTTTTTCTATGTTTCACCTTCAGCTTATCCTTCATTTTGATAAAATTATCTGTGTTCTGTAACCTAGTTCACCTCCCTTCCTGGCCCTGGCGTTGCTCATTTTCCTGATTTGATTGATTTTTCTACAGCATTGTTCATCTATCTTTGTATTTTGTTTGTGCTATTGATTGAAGAGGACCTATGGAAACTTTAGTCATGACAGAGCTGATTGGAGAACATTCCTTAAATAATTAATTTCACAAATTTCTTGATATATTAATTGTGAATTTTAGATTTTCTTTTCCTATTTACCTGTCCTGCTTGTAGTCATGGGTGCTACAAGGAATTTGGGCGCACTCTAGTGGATTTTGATGTAAACTATAAAATATAACTTTCAATAGTTTGCATTGAGACCGAAGTCCGATGTGCACGTCACCCCAATATGCCGAATTGATGGACTCTGACCTGTGTGGCAAATTGGTGTGGGATATAGCCCCTTGGTGAGGGACAGTTCGGGTGGGGTGATGTCTACTGTTTGCACCCCACCCTGTGGGTGTTTTCACAACATCTTGGAACCTCCTGCTTACAACACGCAATATGCTTGCCTAGCCACAGGCGATAAGCAATGGAATGTCCTTGGTCAGGTTCCTCCCTCAATGACTCCTCTTATTTGGGGACTTTGCCTCCTTTTGTGCAGTTTTGCTTCCTCAGCACACAGCCTTTTTTTTTTCCAGAGTGATCAATAAGTCCATAATCCACCGGAGCACTGACTCGGACCATAGTATGGCCTCTCTTCAGCTCACTTACTGTTAATTCACTCATACCAACCATTCACACTACCCATGATTTGTGACACTGTGATTTATTTCCAATAAAGTACTAACTGTGGGCCCCATCCTGACCGTGTCTTTTTCCCCCCCAAGGACCAATGGAAGTTGGGTGAGTTCAACAGCCCTTTGGATTGGCCCTTTGTTTGCAGTATTGTATTGAGCATAGCGATTTATATTGGTCCCTAGGGGGAGAGCTGAGATCATCCAATGCAATAACCTTGCTGCACTCCCCGGTCTGTTCTACACTACAAAGGAAGGTCGAAGTAAGACACACAACTCCAGATACATTACGTATCTGGAGTAGACCTATCTTAAAACCCTATCCACACAGCAGGAGATCCATAGGATTAACATTCCCATTGGCTTCCCTTACTCCTCACGAGGAGTAGGTGTACCAGCACCAATGGGGAACCCTTTGATTTTGATCTAGTGCATGGGTTCCCAAACTGGGGGCATGAAGAAATTCCAGGGAGGGTACAAGGCAACCCAGCCTTCCCCCCCCCCCCCCATCAAGTTTTGCTGCCCCAGTCAGTTCCTTTTTTCCCCCTCTTTTTTCTCAACAAGTTTTGCTACTAGTTTTTTTGGAGGGGGAGGCGTGAGGGTTTTTCAAAAGTTAAAAAGGGGGCATGATGCCGAAAATTTTGGGAACCACTGAGTACTACACCTGCTAAATCGAAGCCAGGAAGATTGACTGTGGCAACGTCTATCTTCTGTGTAGCTTACATGTGCCCCCCCACAATCTGTAGATATTTATTCATCTAAGCAGCATGACATTTATTCATCTAGGCAGTCTGACAGCTGTACAATGGTGTGGGTATAGGGGCACATGGACTATTGACAAATGAGTTAAAAGGCAATTGTGAGAGGAAACTAGAAAGATAATATAGTAAACGTAGGGATTGTTGAGTGGCCAGACGTCCATATTGTTCCTAATGGTGTGGAAATGAACTTGAGTCACAGCTCTCTGAGCAACCATGTATCAAGGAAAGGATGGCATGTGACTGTTGTATGGCGGGCATGTGAGAATGGGATCCAGGATCCACACTCACCACCAGCTTAGTATGAGTGACAACCACTGGCAAATAGCTGGTCAGGAATAAAATCATGTCTATTTGTTTTCCAGTATGTATGCTAGATACGTCAACTGTGTTGTTATGCATGTTTATTCTGTCTGGAGGTTATGCGAAATAGAAGTTAAAGCCCAGGATTATTTGTCTGCTTTGCCAACAGTTTATTTTGAATGTATAGTACTTGCTGTGGCGTTGTGTGTTCTTGTGTCATAGCTGTGTTCATTCAGCTAGCCTTTGTATGGGTATGTCTACACTACAAAGTTAATTCAAACTAACAGACGTTAGTTCGAATTAACTTTAATAGGCGCTACACATACAAACCACTAGTTCGAACTTAATTCGAACTAGCGGAGCACTTAATTCGAACTAGGTAAACCTCATTCTACGAGGACTAACTCCTAGTTCGAATTAAGTAGTTCGAATTAAGGGCTGTGTAGCCACTTAATTTGAACTAGTGGGAGGCTAGTTCTGGGCCACTCTGGGCACCACCAGGGAAACTTGTCTGCCCCCCTCCCGGCCCCGGAGCCCTTAAAGAGACACGGTCTGGCTACAGTGCCCGGGCCAGGTGCAAGCCTGCCAGCACCCAGCCAGCAGACCCTGCACCTGGCACAACACAAACCAGCCACCCGCTGCCATCCAGCCCTCCGCCTCTTCTCGGGACCAGGCTGGCGGCTCCCAGGAGCCTGCCCGGGGCCGCAAGAGGCGGGAGCCCACCTGGTCTAGTGCGGAGATCGTGGACCTCATCCACGACCTCTGCACTAGGCACAGGAAAGTGGCCATCTAGGGCAGGATAGCTGCCAGCCTGGCCACCCAGGAGCAGGTATGCATGAAAATCAAGGTGGTCCAGTGAGACCACCGACCCTGAGCCCTGAGCTTAGAACATAAAAACATAAGAACGGCTGTACTGGGTCAGACCAAAGGTCCATCTAGCCCAGTAGCTTGTCTGCCGACAGTGGCCCACACTAGGTACCCTGGAGGGGATGGACCAAAGACAATGACTAAGCCATTTGTCTCGTGCCATCCATCTCCAGCCTTCCACAAACAGAGGCCAGGTACACCATTTCTACCCCTTGGCTAATAGCACTCCATGGACCCAACCTCCATGATTTTATCTAACTTTTCTTTAAACTCTGTTATAGTTCTAGCCTTCACAGCCTCCTGCAGCAAGGAGTTCCACAGGTTGACTATTTGCTTTGTGAAGAAGAACTGTCTGTTATTAGTTTGAAGCCTGCTACCCATTCATTTCATTTGGTATCCTCTAGTCCTTCTATTATGGGAACTAATGAAGAACTTTTCTTTATGCACCCTCTCCACACCACTCATGCTTTTATAGACCTCTATCATATCCCCCCTCAGTCTCCTCTTTTCTAAGCTGAAAAGTCTCAGTCTCTTTAGCCTCTCTTCATATGGGACCTGTTCCAAACCCCTGATCATTTTAGTTGCCCTCCCCTCTCCCACCCTCTCTCTTCCCCTCTCCAACCTCCTTTTCCCAGTCTCCCCAAGTTTTGTTCAATAAAGATAGATTCTATTTTTGAACACACGTGTCCTTTATTTTGTACATCAGGAAGGAGGGCTAGGGAGGGGTAAGTGGAAGGAGGTGAGGGAGGAATGGGGCACGAGTCCCCAATGGGGAGACCTGTGGTGGCTCTGCGGGCTCCTCGGGGTGGAAGCTCTCCTGCAGCCCCCTGATTGACCTCCTCCTCCCCCAGATGGAAGCCTGCGGCAAGTGCAGCCGGGCTGATGGCCGAGTACTGTGATGTGCCGAGTGTGGGCATTCAGGGCACTCCAAGCCAGGACTGCTTTGCTGTCCCTCATCAAGTTAGACAAGCGAGCGGGGAACCCCTGAGAACTGTCTGTCCGGGGTGGGGGTCGGGTCCCTTTAAGAACAGCTCTCGGCTAGCCTGAGACAGCAGCTCCACGCTCTAAGTCCTAATCTGATGCCCTGCCGGCACTGCTTCCGGCCATCCTTAACCTCGGTTCAGGGTCCACTCAATGTGCACATGCTAGTTCAAATTAGAAAAATCCTAATTCGAACTAGTTTTTAGGTCTAGATGCACTAGTTTGAATTAGCTTAGTTCGAATTAACTAATTCGAATTGTTAGTTCGAATTAGTGCTGTAGTGTAGACATACCCTATCAGTGTATCTGTTCCCTGAGGGAATGATGGTACAAGTCCATTCGTAAGAACATTCCAAGGTAAGAGTTAAAAATCTGATCTCAGAACAATGGTCCAGGCAACTTTGAAATTCACTCTTCACAAATGTTTCCATCAAAGAAACTTGCTCACTCAAAAGTTCAAGGAAAGTAAACACAAGCGCAGAATAATGACTAAACAAAGATTCATGCTGTATCCAAACAGCTCTAAACAATGATGAATGACATTTGTTTGGCACAGATTGATCTGTGTTTTAGATATGAGAATGTGATTTGCAGTGAAGAACAGTTGCTGGTTAAGCAGGGCTGTGTGACAGTTTGTAAATTCTGTAGATCAGTGCTCTTAAGAAAAGAGCATTGTACATCAGCCAGAAGTGCCAAGTAAACCAGCTCTGTGAAACCCCATTGCAAAACACTTCTCTAATTAATGAATGGAAGTGGGTCAGTTCCCTTCATGTGAAACAAATATTTTCATATAGATTGAGAAAGAAACAGGTATGAAAGGGTAAGTTACCTGCTGAGAAATTTGGGAGAAAAGAACCTCTTCATGGGCCAGCTGCCTTTTGAATTGACATAGAAGACAACAGGCTGCAGGAGTGGACCACAGAGCCTATATTCATATTGATGAGATGTGGCTAGGGAAAGCAAGCTAATGAATTTGCTGTAATCTGTGGTTGCCGAGTCTTTCCTGTGGTATTTGTACTGTGAACAAATTAGCCTCAGAAAAGCTGTATCCTCACTAGCTGAAAGAGAAAGGCTGTCTTGTGCAGGCAGCAATTTGTGAAAGAATGATACACAGAGTGTAAAATAAAATATGTCATCAAATGTGTCAATAAACATGTTTTATTGATCTCCAGGAAAAGGGGCAATATGCTGTTATAAACTTGTAATATATATGTAGTGGAATGGTTAATGTAAGACTTACTTGTGCCTACACCAGCATTATTGCCACCTTTATGGGTAATGGATTTGTTTTGTTCTCACTGCTTTTAATGAGCTTTTGTTTTACTAATGCTATTGTATGGCTGCTGCAACATTTTTGCTTGTTTTTAAAATGCTTTGCGAGAAGTAGCACAACCGTTATTTTGAATGAACTTTAATAGCGTCTACACAGCCAAACCACTATTTCAAAATAAATTCGAAATAGGGAGCACTTATTTCGAATTTGGTAAACCTCATTCTATGAGGAATAACACCAAATTCGAAATAGCTAATTCGAAATAAGTGCTGTGTAGACACTTATTTTGAATTAGGGGGCCTCCAGCTCTTCTCAGTTTCCCCTGGTGGCCACTCTGGGCACAACCAGGAAAACTCTTCTCTCTCTCAGCCCCGGGGCCCTTAAAGGAGTAGAATCTGGCCACTGAGCACATGTAGGAGCCGGGCCTGCCAGCAACAGCAGACCCTCATTGGCCGCCGCACAATGGCAGACAGTGGCAGCCAGCCGTCCCCTGCCCAGTCCCCCAGCACCCAGGGGCCAGCCAGGGGCCATAGACGGCGCACGCCCACCTTGACTAGTGCGGAGATCATGGACCTCCTTGAGGTTTGGGGGGAGGCCCCCAATGTCCATGATCTCCGCACTAGGTGGAGGAATGAGGCCGTCTATGGCCACATAGTGGCCACCATGGCCCACAAGGGACACAGGTGCACCCAGGGGCAGGTGCGCCTGAAGGTTAAAGAGCTGTGGCAGGCATACGCCAAGGCCATCCCGGGTGGCGCCACAGAAGGGGCTGACACCTGCCCCTACTTCCCCGCCCTCAACCGAATCCTGGGGGGGGGGCTGGGCTGTCCGCGCCAACACAGGGGGCAGAGAGCTGGGAGCTGAGGGCCCTGACCTGGGCACAGCAGAGGGACCACCACCAGCTGTCCCGGCACTGGAGTTGGCAGGGTCGTCCGGGGAGGCCATAGCAGGTAAGTGCCAGCACTGTCCCCTACCCAGTGGGGAGGCAGAGAGGGAGACCAGGGACTGCATGTGTGGGCCATGCCTCCCACGGATCATGCAGCCACCTGTGCACGTGCGGGCACGTGCCATGCCACCCTTGGGCAGGTGGCTCCAGCTGCATGCCACACAGGGGCTGTGGCCCGCTAGCCACACATATGTGTGAAGAGACCCGACACGCTCCCAGCCTCATAGACTTTAATGTCAAAAGGGACCATTATGATCATCTAGTCTGACCCCCTACACAATGCAGGCCACAGAATTTCACCCACTCCTGGAATAATCCTCTCACCTATATCTCAGATACTGAAGTCCTCAAATGATGGTTTAAAGACCCCAAGATGCAGAGAATCCTCCAGCAAGTGATCCATGCCCCATGCTACAGAGGAAGGTAAAAAACCTTGGGGCGGGACACAGCAAGACAACCTCCCTTCACATGCCCCCTACAGCGGCAGGGAACATCTCTTTTCCCACTCCGGCCACACTATACACAGCACAGGGGCAGCTCCCACTCCCGGGCAGAGCCGGACATGCTGACCATGGCCTCTGTGCAAGCACATTGGCTCTGACAGTGCAGGGCACGGTCACCCTCAACACACAGGGAGGGCTGGGAGAACTGACCACTTCTCTTCTTTCTCTACAGCTGCACCAGCTGCTCGTGCAGGGCGCACCACCCTGCCTGGGACATGCTCTCGCACCTGCGGCCTCAGCAGGACCACCACCATGCAGCAGGGGTATAGAAAGCAGGCCCTGCGAGCCCAGACCCGGATCATGGAGCAGCGGGCGCAGGACAACCGGGAGTTCCAGTGGGAGCTGCTTGCCTAGGGTCGTGCCATCTGTCACTATCTGCAGGCCCTGGTGCAGAGCATGCTGCCCCGTGTTGGTCCTGCACCTGCTGCCCCCCCAGCTACTGTTCCTCCTCCCACTCCTGCCCCCTCTCCCACCTCTTCCTCCTCAACCTCCACACCCTCCTCCTCAATCTCCACACACCCCACCTCAACCTCCACACCCTCCTCCTCAATCTCCACACACCCCACCTCAACCTCCACACCCTCCTCCTCAATCTCCACACACCCCACCTCAACCTCCACACCCTCCTCCTCAATCTCCACACACCCCACCTCAACCTCCACACCCTCCTCCTCAATCTCCACACACCCCACCTCAACCTCCGCACCCTCCTCCCCATCTCCCCGGGGACGCCGAGGCCCCCTCCCCCATGGTGCTGAGAGACAGTTGGACCGGCGAGACCCCTACCCCTGAGCGCTGAGCTTCCCCTCCCCCTTCTTCCCCTTGATTCCCACTTCCAGCTCCCTCCTCCCAGTATTCCCCTCCCCTCTCCCACTCTCTCTCCTACCCTCTCCTGCCTCCTTTCTCCCATCTCCCCAGAGTTTCATTCCCCCTCCCCAGTTGTGTTAAATAAAGACAGTTTCTATTTTTGAAAATACGCGTATTTTATTTGACATCAGGAAGGGGGGGCTAGGGAAGGGTAAGTGGAAGGATGAGAGGGAGGAATGGGGCACAAGCCCCCAGTGGGGCAGACCGGGTAGACTGTTAGTGCTCCTCAGGGTGGAAGCTCTCCTGCAGGGCCCCCTGGATCCTGACAGCCCCTCAATGGTCCTCCCAGATGGCAGCCTGCAGACAGTGCAGCCAGGCTGCTGGCAACATGTCCACAAGATGCAGCAGAGTCCCCAGGGGCAGGTCTGGTTCCATGTTGCAGAGTGCCATGGTGTCCCGAGTGAGGGCAAGCAGAGCACTCTGAGACACAAATGCTTTGCTGTCCCACAGCGAGGTAGACCAGTGTAGCCCTTCTGCCAGGCCGAGTAAATAGCAGCAAGGGCCGGGTTCAGTATCTAGGGGTCTCCTCCCAACAAGGTAATACAACACCGGCTCGAGCCCCCACCCCGTGACCTGGGAAATCTTACATACACCTCTGGGTGCCTCAAAAGAGGCAATTCTTCCCCTCTCGCAAGCACAGAGCCTCAGTATAGTAGCAAACCTTTAATAACATGAGGTAACCGACATCAGCATTAAATTGGGAAACACCACAACTCGGATTTACAGACCAAACATGAGCAAAGGCCCTCCCCCCAGCCACAAATCCCCCCCAAAGTCCCAAAAGTCCAACACCCCAAAAGTCTCTGCCCCGGGTTCGTGAAGCCCCAGGGTTCAAAAGTTCACCCGGCAGGGTTTCACCATCCCAACATGGAGGGGCGGGGATCGATACACCTTACGTGGTCCGCTGGTGGCTCCGCCGATGGCTCCACCTCTCCGTGGGGTTCTGCCGCCGCCATGAGTCACTCCGCCACACTCCACCTGCCGTCCAGTGAGCCGCCTCCACTGTCTGGCTCCGCCAGCCATCTCGGTCCACCCCCTGGCTGCCAGCTGGTTGCTCCTGCCGCTGCTCCGCTGGCTGTCTGCTGCCTCTCCTACCGGCCGCAGGTCGTCCCCGTCAGCTGCTCTGCTGTCCGCCTGCACTCAGCAGTCGTCCCGGCAAACCGCTCTGCTGTCCACCTGTGCTTGCTGGATGTCCCTTGCAAGCTGCTCTGCTAGTAGCTCAGCACCAGGCTCCCCTCAGCAACAGTGATTTCAGCTCTTGTCCACAGCACAGCTCCAGGCTCCCCAAAGCAATTTCAGCTCTTGTCCACAGCACAGCACACAGTGATTTCAGCTCATAACAGAGGAGCCTTAGCGCTAGTGCTCCACTGGCCCACAGTGACGTTAACTCCACAGCTCACAACTAGACTCCTAATGGAATCCAAATTAACTCTGATATCCCACAGTGGAGGGGGTGCAATCAGTGTTGTTTAGGCCCTCAGACAGGGCCTCACTACCAAGTACAAAGACCTACCCCCAACCTCTCTCAATTTGACTGGGTTTGGAACCCATGCCCCTTGTCTAGCGAGTGCTACTTAGTTTATGGTGAATCCCTCAGTCATAAACAGTTCTACCATTCCATTGTCCTTGATTCGCCTAATCAGGGTAACAACACTTTTATCCCCCCTGCTTCAATAACAGAGAGACTGGGGATCCCACAGTAGCCAAAGTGACCATTTGGGCTGCTGTGAGCACATACTAGACAGGGTGGGTGTGTCTGTGCAAATTGGGCTCAGCCCCTGAAGTCTCTTTGCACCACTTGCCACAGTTCACCACCAGATGTCAGGATAGAGTTTACCCTGACCCCGCTTACATCAGCAAGCGGGGAACCCTGAGAACTGTCTGTCCGGGATGGGGGGTCAGGTCCCTTTAAGCACAGACCTCAAATAGCCTGAGGCAGCAGCCCCACACACTAAGTCCGACTCTGATGCCCTGTCGGCACTGGTGCCGGCCAGCCTTGCCTTCAATTCAGGGTCAACTCAATGTGGACGCGCTATTTTGAATTAGAAAAACACTATTTCAAATTAGTTTTTGTGTCTAGATGCGTTATTCGAATTAAGTTAATTTGAATTAGTGCTGTAGTGTAGGCATACCTACAGATGTAGGTGGGGTATAACTGAATCATAGGCTACGTCTAGACTACATGCTTTTGTCGCCAGAGGCATGTAGATTAGGCTACCAGGCATAGGAAAATGAAGCGGTGATTTAAATAATCGCCGCTTCATACATTTAAATGAATGAGAATGAGGTTTACCTGGGTGGTCGACAAATGCCTTTGATGTCGACACCCGCACGTCCAGACTACCGCGCTGAGCCGACAAACAGCTGATTGGCTCAGCGCGGCAGCCATGTAAATTTAAATGAAGCGGCGATTATTTAAATCGCCGCTTCATTTTCCTATGCCTGGTAGCCTAATCTATATGCCTCTGGCGACAGAGGCATGTAGTCTAGACGTAGCCATAGTGATCATTCTGCTTCTTCCTTTCTAGTTCATTTATTCAGGCGTCTACCACATTTCTACAGGCATTTCAGGAAGGGAACTTTGATTGACTTCAGGTGCTCAATGTCCTGGGCCCTGGATAGCTAAAAGATGTCACAAAGCTCCAGCTTGGAGACTGTGGTCACCAACTCAGTTCTTCAAGCACAACATTCATCGGGACAGGAGTCAGAGCTTTCTCAAGCATCAGTCCAAGACTGTGTGAAGAGCTCCCTAGGTTACATAAACCTCCAATTTGACCATGTTGCATAAGTAAAGCACTAGGCTAGAGTTTCCCACATCTGTCTAGTGGAGCTATGTGTTGGCAACCTTTCCGTGCACTCTTCTGGCTGGAATAAAGCTATTTACTGAAAACATTGTGTTGGACTTATTTACGTGTGGAACCCTCACCACATTATTTTAATACATAAGGCAAAGATGGGAAAAACCCAAACCTCTAAATCCAGTCTCTCACAAACTGTGAAGTGTTGGAAATCTAGAACTGAACTTTGCACCTGAATCCTCTCTCTTGGAACTGCCATACTGTATCCAAATATATAGTCCACTTATGGCTCACCATCCAGTGACCGGTACCAGACGCTTCATAGGAAGTTTCAAGAAACCCTGCACATGGGAGTTACAGATGTATAGGGTTTTGGAAACTTCCTTCCCTATGACGTTTCCCCTCTGCTATGAATTGTTCAAGGGTGTTTTATGTTCCACCAGATCAGGCAGATTAAATTTTTCATGTTGTCATATGGGACTAATAATTTGGTGCAATAAATGGACTCTTTTAATGAACTCTTACAACACAGCGTGTATTAAATGACAAATTGAGTGCATTGTTGTCCTAGAGCATGGGACTAGTAGAAATTAGTAGGTTAATATGCCAAAAAAAAAAATCATGAAGTACCTACTGGTTTGTTTGCTGTGTGTTTCAGGTAATGTCTAACCTGATTTTGAAAGTAGTACATTATTAACCAACTTCAAATAGAGATGTATTGTATAATGACGTCTGCCACAGCACTACTCTGAGACCCATGCTGTTCATGTTCAGTTTCTTATATTGTACCATCTATAAAATAAACAGCAGGTTCTTTAATTGGTGTGAATCTCATTGCCATGTGGGAGGTTCTATACAGGTTTGGGAGTTGCCATTGGATTGCTATTGTAAGGGTTTTGCCCTAGGAAGAATGTGATGGGGAGTGAAGAGATTGGCTGCATCAGAACAGAACTCAGGGGATATTTTTATTTTAGAGAGTTTAAATTGGGGTAGCTCCACTCCACCACCTTTTTCCCTTGAGGAGAACCCCATTTTTGTTCACTGGCTCTATAAATAAAGGCACCTACACTAATACTGTGTGGGGGACATGAGCTAACCCTTTCACATGGCATCTGTATGCACATACCAACATTAAGTAAAGCTTACAGAGATTCTAACATAGGGTCTTGTGCAACACCCACCGAAAGAAACTGGACATCTGGGATATGCTTTAGAAAGCCTCATAGATATTGCAGTGCTACAAAAACATCAGCTTTGTAATGCTTCAGATTATATTTAAATTAAAAATATATATTATATAATTATATAAGCAAAAACTTTGGGGAAAGTGGGTTCTTGCCAGCAATGAATCCTTCCTGACCCTCCTTTCTTGAAGTTGTTGCTGGTGCATTTGCAGCAGGACATGCCTTTGTGAGAAACTGTCTTTATGCTGTCTGTAATCTGTGCCTGCTGCAGAGTTATTAGTGATTGTACTACATACTTATGCTCTGTCCCATGAATTTTTGTGTTAGGATAGATGAGTTTGAGTTACAGTTTGCAAGGCTAGGAAACTCTCCCCAAAAGCATGGAAGATAATTGAGAGCTAAAGAGACTTTCTGATGAATGATTCCAGTGAAAAAAGAGAAGATTTTAGAATAAGGGGAATCTGAACATGAAAGCTAACTTCCCTAAACTGTACAGTAGTGGAATAAGGCTGTTTAATGACTCAAGTGATGGCAGCCAAAAATACTGAAAGGAAAGAAGACTGTGGATAGCATATTGAGAAGTGCCTCTGTAATTTGGGAGTACAACTTTCTGGTTAATAGAACATCGATTTCTAAATGACATGGATGCTTTTGAAATCCCACTCTATATACACAGGCTGTTCTTCAACAAGCAACTTAGTTGAAATATACAGACTGTGGGACTTGGATCATGGCTAGGTGCTCAGTATCGCAGCTCATATTCACTTTCTGACTTTATTAAATGCTGTGTCTAAAGTAGATCTGAGACCTCTTTACTGATGCTTCCTATAGTGATGTTACAAGAGAGTATATTTTAATCAACTTATTTCATGCTTTTCTTTCCATTTCTGTTCTTTTCAATAAAATCTGCTTTTAAGATAACGGCTGCTATACCTTCTAGATGGTTAATTTCAGATGACTGCTGAAGGGCTCCTTGGATAGAGAGAAACTGATCTCTGACAAATGCTGGTAACAAACAGTGTGAGAGCAAATAAAGCCCAAGGAGCTGAAGGATGCTCGACACCTCAGGACCCACATCTTGAATGAATCTTCCAAAATAAGGATCAAGGCTTCAGAAATGTGTTGCCACAGCCAAGTCATGAGGGACGTGGAAAAAAAAGAAAGAGGTCAGTGATACACGGAGTGAAAGATTTAGCCAGTGAAAAGGTGAGAGATTGTGCCAGTACAATAGCTTCAATCAATATTGAAGTTGAGCAACACACTGTAAATAGATTGATGCTGGTTTAAAGCAAATAAAGGAAGCATTTCTTCACACAATGCACAGTCAACCTTCAGAACTCTCTTTGCCAGGGCATGTTGTGAAAGCTAAGACTATAAGGGGTTCAAAAAAAACCTAAATAAATTCAGGGAGGATAGGCCCATCAATGGCTATTAGCCAGGGGGGCAGGGATGGTCCCCACTGGGATTTCAACAATTTCTGCCCCACTTGATCCACTTGATGATTGCTTATTCTGTTCATTCATTTTGGAGCACCTGACACTGGCCACTGTCAGAACACAGAATTATGGGCTAGATGGACCCTTGGTATGACCCAGTATGACCATTCTTATGTTCTTTTGCTCTTATGGCATGAAATCCCCATAAGGACTGGTAGATCAGCTAGTCCTTAACTATACAGTATCTTGTGTCTTTCCCACACTGCTGAAAATGTGTATTACTTCTTTGTGTGCATATTTCCTTACTACTGCTTACGTAAATCAACTGTTATTAAACTTCTAATTCCATTTTCTAAACCTCACAATCTAATTTTAGGTAGGACTTGCCTATTCTAGAAAGCTCTACAGGAATACTTTAAGGCATAGAATCCACCAAGGCATGGATTCAGCAATATATCTGTAAAGGGGTATTCTATCAATATAGCTATTCCCATAAAAAAGGAGTAATGATTATCCCTGAATTGTCACTTTGCAGGTGTAACTGTGCGTAACTGGAAATTTACCGGTAAAACTATTCTTGTAAAAATAATTGCTGTAACTGAAATAAAACTTTTATATGTAGACCAGACTTTAGAATGTGTAAATGTTTTTTGAGGGGGCCTAGGGCCTCCTATGAGGTACTGAATCATTGAAGGTGTGGGAATTGAAGACACACAACTAAGAGGTCATAGAATCATAGAATACTAGAACTAGAAGGGACCTCAAAAAGTCATCAAGTCCAGTCCCCAGCCCTCATGGCAGGACTTAGTACCGTCTAGACCAGTGTTTCTTAAACTATGTTCCGCAGAACACTGGTGTTCTGTGAACAACTTGCAGGTGTGCCGCGACCTCTTCTTTGTTTTTGTTACTTCTTTGCTTTTGACTTTTTTGTCTGACAACAATTTATTCTGAAGAAAATTTTCATAGGTGTTCTGCATAAAAAATATATTATTGTTTGGTGTTCCATGGTCTCAAAAAGTTTAAGAAACACTGGTCTAGACCATCCCTGATAGATATCTGTCTAGCCTGCTCTTGAATATCTCCAGAGATGGAAATTCCACAATCTCCATAGGCAACTTATTCCAGTGTTTAACCACCCTGACAGTAAAGAAGTTTTTCCTACTGTCCAACCTAAACCTCCCTTGCTGCAGTTTAAGCCCCTTGCTTCTTGTCATATCAAGATGCATGACTTCTTCCAGAATCATGATTCATATTCTTAAAATGTTTTCTTTTCCATGTATTTGAGATATTCTGGCATATCTTAACTTCTGAATGTTTGTCTTTGCAACTTTGACATTCCTTTCAAGCTACATTTTACTGTGATGTAGTAAATACTAGTGCATTTATTATAGTAACACTATAAACTAGTCTATAGTATATTTTATTTTGCAATATGTTTTAGTGGCTAGTGTCTTACACTAGGATGGTTTCAATTACACTCCTGCTGGGTTCAGAAAGGTCATAGAGGTTAAGGTCAAAAGGGCCCACCAGATAAGAACATGAGAACGTCTATACTGGGTCAGATCAAAAGTCCATCTAGCCCAGTATCCTGTCTGCCAACAGTGGCCAAAACTAGATACCCCAGAGTCTGACCACCTGTATATCACAGGCCCCCTCCACCAGTACTCCACATACTAAATTCAATTGGTCAAGCTGTAGCTTCTTGGATTTCAGAATTAATATCCACTGATTACAAAGATGGCTTAGTTAGTCCAAGCAATACCAGTGAGCATCTTACATATAATGCTGACACCCAGTATCAGAGTATCAGACATCCCACTGCCCTCCGCTAGCTGCTGTGATCAGTATGTACTAACTGTAGTCTTCTATTGGGCTTCACATAATAAATTAGCTTTTATATAGCACATTTTATCTATGGACCTCCTAGCTCTTTACAAAGGAGAGTAACTTTCTCCCTGCTTTACAGAAGGGGAATCCAAGCCACAGAGTAGTAACTGTCCTAAGTTCTCTCACAGCAGGCTAGCAGCAGAATCAGGAACAGAGCCCCAAGTTGCTATTTTCAGAGCTAAGAAATGTAGCCACACTGAAATTGATGGGAGTTGTGTCGATAAATCTGCTAGTTAGCCTTGAAACTCTCAACCCAGATCTCTTGATCCTCAAACAGTCCCAAATCCTACTCAGTAGACCAAAAGTCTCAAACTCCCAGGCCTTGAGCCATCTATGGGCAGGAGCAGTTGCTCAATCTGGCATCCTGAGAATGTATGTTCAGACCTTTCCCCCAAACCCAGCCCCTTCCAACCACTGCTCCACCATGGGACTCTGCAAGCACACTCATGCCACTTCCCCATGTCTCCTGCCACTGTGGGCTGTGCAGGGGACCCAACTGCTGCTGCCATCCGATACCAGGCCCCCACAGTAATCCCTGAGGCTAGGTCCCATGGGAGAGGATGGGGCAGTGGTGGCAATGGGCAGGGTGAGGGGGATGGGTTTGAACATGCACCCCAGGTTGCTATATCTCCTGGGCTGGATCGTGAATATGCTCCAACCCATAGATGACCTATAGGCCAAGAGTTTGAGACCCCTGTAGCAGACAATGAGGCTGGAGGCAGGCTAGGGGGTAGGATAATGACATCAGTCGGCAGTGCCAGTTGTCAGAAGCCTCACAGTGGCCGGAGGCATCAAGGCAGCAGTCAGGCATGTGCATTTGAAGACGTGGGTATTGTGGCTTAAGGGCAATGTCAGTTAACCAAGTTTTCTGGTTAACCAAGTGCCGGATAACAACTTTTACTGTGTATCTGCAAAGAGAGAAAAATGAGGCTCTGGGCAAACTCCAAAGCACTAGGCCTAATCCCCTGCAATGCACATTGCCCAAAGTCACAGCGACTTCAGTTGGCATGGGACTGGACCCAGTCTCCTGATTTTAAAAGCTACAATCATTTTCAAATCTCTCTTGAAATCTCTATACCTCAGTCTTTGACAAATGTAAATAAGATGCAACCTGATGTCTCTTTCTTATCTTTTTATACTGCATTCTAAATAGCAGTAACTTTTTCCAGAGTACTATTCAGCAGAGCTGTACACAACCTTTGCCATTTAGGGTACGTCTACACTGCAACACTATTTCGGGATACTGGGGTATCCCAAAATAGCTATTCCACATCTTCACAGCAAGCCCATTATTTCAGGCTCACTATTCTGATGTCCCTGTAAAGCTCAATCTATGAAGAGGAAGGGACATTTCGGACTAGTGCTTTAATTTGAAATTTGGCACTGTGTAGACAGCGCCAAATGAAGAAATAAGCTATTTTGAAATAGCATCGAAATAAGATACGCAATTTGGGTAGCTCAAATTGCGTATCTTATTTTGAGTTATGGTGCAGGGTAGATACACCCTCAGGTAAGTATACTGTGCAGATTAGAGCACACTTCATCTTTCCAGTTCCTGGTAAGAAGCTTCTGATAATGTTGGCTAAAAGGTTCTAGAGTCTCCATCTCCAAGGTCAGTATTTCTGCAGAATGCGAACTCATCATACTATCTCCCAAGAGGATTTTAAAAGTTTCCTGTTTGCAAAGCACTTTGAGAGCCTGGCATAGCATTTGTGGAATATGTTGTGAATAGCGCTATTATGCTGGAGGATATTCTATTTCAATACATGGAAAAATTTATCGCTCACACAGTATGAAGGTCTCAGAAACCCATACTAGCCCTGATACATGTGCCAAATAAACCAGGGATCCCTAAATATTAGTGATAGACTTGTTCTATTCAATCACTTCCCCTTGCTAGCTCAGGTTTGTTCCGTACAGTACTTTTCCCCATCTTTTGTCCAAATGAAAACATGTCTCAAGTAATGAGGCTTTCTCTACTTCCTTGGGAAACTATTCAGGGGAATGTTACTACAGAATTTGATCAAGCTAATTGCTGCCTGATTGTGTGCCTTCAGCTACCATGGATTAATGAAATAGAACATCATATAGTTAAGGGTTAATTTGGACAAACAGGGATTTTGGAGGCAAGGTCCAATACTAGCTGCAGAATAAGAGAGGGGATAAAGGAGTCAAGACATTATGAGACTGAAAGAAAAAAAATGGATGGAGACCTTGAGTTTGGGTACCTCTGAAATTGAAGTTTCTTATGGTAAAGATTGTTAAGATTATTTTGTTGATAAGTAGTTGAGAAGTAGTGACCAAATAGAGCAGTTCTCTGAAGCTATCCTGAGAGACCTTTTCCTGACACCATACTGACCACCTGGGAATTGATCAGCCATCGCTGATCTGCTGCTAATTACTCTCTGCCATGTCAGATTTTAGGTAGTTATTTGATATATTCTTAATCTGTTGTTCATATCTGTGTGTGCTTAAATCTAATAAATAAACATTTTCTGTGAGAGCACACTTACTTGTATCAATCTTCTATCAGCAGGAAGCACTATGTTCCTATGGATGTCTTTCTGATGCTATCTGGAGTGAAATAGTTAAATTACCCCTGCTTTGGGCTCTGAAAAAACCCAGACAACAGGTCGAAATGCATCCAGTTTTCCCCTTCCTTAATTGCATCTCTTTACTTTTAACTAGATGATCTGTGAACCTACTTGCTTGGGCAAACCCTGGAATCAGTCCCCACATTTTTCAACTAAAATGAAACAAATCTGCTTCCTTTTCTTCTCTCTCTTTCTTATTATATTAAATTGGCCAAGTAATTCTGCCAGTTTGTTGAAAATATGTAAATAAATCACTTTATCAATATACAGTAAAAAAAGCAGGATTTTTCTAGCAATGGGCTGAGGGTATGATGTGTGAAGGCTACAAGCAGATGAACTTCAAATATGTCACCTTGTTTATGTCAGGATCTGTTTATGTTTTACATCTCATGGTGCTGAAACTCAGGGTTTCATTTTATTGCTTTATAGCAAGGAGGGTGTAGTGAACTATCTCAGGAATGGATCAAACCTATTCTTATTTGGAAACTAGGCTGTGGTTCAATAAACTTCACATGTCTGATTTTGTTCTCTTTGTGTACTTTTTGGTAATAAATAATATAATACCCAGAGAAGCTTGGATTTGCACTGCTAGCAAGAGTCATGCAGCTCAGATGACTCTGGCCTGCAGATCAGTTCTCACACAGGCCTATGGGCTACAGCACATTGCAGCTATTTCTCTGCAGCAGTTCCTTTTAGCCACCAGTGGTTGGTGAGGATCAGGTTCTCTCTTGCTGCTCTTCCTATTGGATACAAGTGAGGAAGTCTGGGTACCTGAAAGGGACACACGATAAAGAATCCAATGCTGGCTCAAGGGTTTCCCCTTTTCCTTCAGCCCCTTCATCCAGATGTCCTAATCTTTCCCTCACTTTCCCTAGCTTTCAACCACACCCCTGTTACAGGAGTTCTCTAAATGTACGTCAGTCAGTATTAGACAAAGAGCTAATAGATACACAGCACTCAAAAATATGTGGCATGGTTCCTAGGGTTAATAGGACCAATAAAACATCTTGTCTTGCTCTTATTCCTCTGTGCAGCTCTTTACATTGCTCTTCATATCCACTGTCCCACCATCATTCTCCCCAGGTGCTCAGGCACCATCCCATAGTTGCATGTCTGTCAATCTTTCTATACCCTGAGCAGGCACTTGTCATTGTTCTACATTTCCGTTTCCTTTGAAAATGACTATAAAACCTTCTACGATTCAGAATGTTGCACGTGGCCTTTAATCTTCGGTGGGCAACCTACTACTGCAACCTCCCGAGTCACCCTCAATCTCAGCCATTTTTGGTGGAGGGAAAGGAGCATGGGACATTTTTAGAGACGGTCAGACAGCTAATTAGGACAGTAGTCACCTGAGTTAGCAAGGGAGGAGGCAGAGTTCTTTAGTATGGAAGGGGTAGAGGTTAAACGAAGAGGAAAAATTGTAATGGAGGATTTACTCTAAAGGATGTTGAATAATTTAAGGGCAGGACCAGATGTCATAGTCAGGACTGAAAATTGTGGATGGACAAAGCAGAGGGAGGAAGATAAAGGTAAAGATTAGAATAATGTAAACAGTTCTCTAAAAAATACAGTGTGTAGCAAACTGGTCTGCCTCTTTTAAGGCTCAAGGAACACAGGAAGAAGGTGATTCCATTATTGAGAGGGGGCAGCCATGAATCATTTGGCCCGGTTAAACAATGTTTAGCGATGAGGTCCAAGGATTCCAAGCTAGGACATAGCGGTGCCTGAGGCTAGAGGAGGGTAGAGAATGAACTCTAATGTGGCTACAGCAAAAGGCTGTGGGAAGACAAGTTAGCCTTGCAGACACCCCTAGGTTGAGGGATGGTCTAGCCCATTAACTATCAGAGGCCAGAGGGTCTCATAATATCAACTGAGAACAAGACTGTTTTTTTTTTGTTAATGTTCCATTTCCCTTTTTTGTGATGAAGGATAATCAGAGCTCTGGGGAAAGGGCTACAAACTGAAGTAGGTATGGTTGATTGTGCCAAGCTGGAGGTCAGATCCATCAACCTTAACGGTGAATTAAATTCATTTATTTTTGTTTATGAATTGTCCACAAACACACTTGTGACTTTTACAGATTACTTTGATAACTGTTGGGTAAGTTTATAAATGGTTTTATGTAACGAAGTTGCCTATGTTGAATAAATTATTTGCATAGAAGAGTCAGATAAATGACTTGAGATCTTTTTTTACATGACTATTTAATAGAATAATATAGTAAATAATTAACTGGTGCTATACACCAAACATCAGTTTGCTCGATAAACAGACAAATTATCCCTATCTTCATATTTAATAAATCATTGGTTCTGTATTAACCAATTAAAATCCAGCACCAGGCAGACTGAATTAACTGGTGCCTGGCTTCTTGGAGCAGCTGGGTTTAATTACAAATGCTGGAAAATGTTGCCACCAGATACTGTGCAATTGGATTTTAGGATGTTCCATGAGCAGATGTAGTACTGGCATCTTCTGAGCTGTCAGGGTGTATCTAGACTACAGAGTTTTGTCGACAAAAGTGGACTTTTGTCGACAAAACTATACCTGCGTCCACACTACCGCTGAGTTCTGTCGACATAACGTCGACAGAACTCAGCAGTTTTGTCGACGCTGGTAAACCTCATTTTACGAGGCATAATGCCTTCTGTCGACAGAGTTTCTGTCGACAGAAGGTGTTATTGCATGTAAACTGTCCTTTGCGTCCACACTACCATGTCGACAAAGCATCTTGATTTGTCAACAGAACTCAATGTAGTCTAGACGCTCTTTGTCGACAGAAGTTTTGTCGACAGTATCTGTCGACAAAACTTCTGTCGACAAAGAGCGTCTAGACTATATCCAGTTCTGTTGACAAAGCAAGCCGCTTTGTCGACATAACAGTGTGGACGCAAAGGAC
Organism: Pelodiscus sinensis; assembly: GCF_052426305.1. Classification (NCBI taxonomy): domain Eukaryota; kingdom Metazoa; phylum Chordata; order Testudines; family Trionychidae; genus Pelodiscus; species Pelodiscus sinensis. The sequence continues at coordinate 55,255,972 of NC_143059.1, read as the reverse complement.
AGTGTAGATGCAATAACACCTTCTATCGACAGAACTCTGTCAACAAAAGGCGTTATTCCTTGTAGAATGAGGTTTACATATGTCGACAAAACTGCTGAGTTTTGTCGATGTTATGTCGACATAACTCAAAGGCAGTGTGGACGCAGGTATAGTTTTGTCGACAAAAGTCCACTTTTGTCGACAAAACCCTGTAGTCTAGACACACCCATAGTGCTGATGTGCTGTCAGCAATGGTCTTCCATATGTCTTCATAGATTGTTTTCTGTTCTTCTGTGCCACTCACAATTTCACACACAATATAAAAAAGAGGAGGAAATAAAAGGAGGAAATCCTTACTGTGTCTATCTTTGTAACAGCTATAGGTTGGAGGCTCAGAGTCAGCCTGCTTCTAAGAGTATATGGCATGCTGGCCTTGATCCTTCCCCACTGAAATCACTGGGAGTTTCTCCATTGATTTGAACTGGGAGCAGTCTTGCAATCAGTGACATGCTCAAGGTCACACAGCAAAGTCAGGGCAGAGCCAGGAAGTAGAACCTCAGAATGGTGATTTCTAGGCCCATACAATATCAGGTGAACCATACTATTACTATTTCATAAAGGTGGGCCACAATAAGAAGTCAAGGGGCCGGTCCCTCATTATGAAGGTTATGCTTTGCCTCTTCAAACAGAGGTTTTCTTAAAGGTATAGTGGTTATCATCTGATTAATCTTCTGTACCCTTTTAGTGATGGTCATCACCTACAGCATCCAGGTTAAGCCCTTCCGATGCATCATTGATAATCTACAACCTATCCTGGAAAATGATCCTTCACGCTCACAGGTCTTGGGAGACAAGCCAATCCTTGCTTACAGATAGCTCCCTAACTTGAGGCAAATACTTTCCAGCAGCTGCACATCACACCTCAGAAACGCTCACCCAGGAACCTACCCCAGCAACAAACCCCGTTGCCAACTCTGTCCACATATCTATACAAGTGACAGCATCACAGGACCTAATCACAAAAGCCACCACATCAGAGGTTCATACAACTGCATATCCTCTAATGTGATCTATGCCATCAGGTGCCAGTAATGCCCCTCTGTCATGTACATTGACCAAGCTGAACAGTCTCTGCCACAAAGGACAAATGGACACAAATCAGACATCAGGAATGGTAACACGCATAAACCTGTAGGGGAACATTTTAACCTGCCTGGTTACTCAATCATGGATTTAAAGGTAGCCATTCTTATACAAAGGAATTTCACCAGTCAGTTAGAGTATGTCTACACTACCCTCCTAGTTCGAACTAGGAGGGTAATGTAGGCATACTGCACTTGCAAATGAAGCCCGGGATTTGAATTTCATTTGCATAAGCAGGGAGCCGTTCCACGAGGTGTACCGATAGTTTGGAATAGGAACCTAGTCCGAACTACCTAGTTCGAGCCCCGTGCAGCCAATCGAACAAGCGGGGATTTAAAAATGGCGGCTCCCCGCTTATGCAAATGAAGTCCGGGAAATTCAAATCCCGGGCTTCATTTGCAAGTGCGGTATGCCTACATTACCCCGCTAGTTCGAACTAGCGGGGTAGTGTAGACATACCCTTACAGAGAGAGAGAGAGTGGAATTGGTACTCATCTACAAATTTGATACTGTTTCCCTGGGCTCGAATAAAGACATTAATTGGATGGCAAATAATAAAGGCAGTCTCCCCTGTCTTTAATGCTGCATTTTTAAAATCAAAAGCTAAGTATGGGACACTTCCAGCCCACTTAATTAGCCTAATTGGGTACGTCTACACTACAGAGTTAGTTCAAACTAACTTAGTTCGAATTAGTTAATTCGAACTAAGCTAATTCGAACTAACGCGTCTAGAACTAAAAACTAGTTCGAATTAGCGTTTTCCTAATTCGAACTAGCAAGTCCACATTGAGTGGACCCTGAACAGGGCTTAAGGATGGCCGGAAGCAGTGCCGGCAGGGCATCAGAGGAGGACTTAGAGCGTGGAGATGCTGTCTCAGGATAGCCGAGGGCTGCGCTTAAAGGGACCCGACCCCCACCCCGAACAGACAGTTCTCAGGGATGCCCCGCTTGAAAACCAGTCCTGGCTTGGAGTGCCCACACTGGGCACATCACAGCACTCGGCCATCAGACCAGCTGCACTTGCCGCAGGCTGCCATCTGGAGAGAGGGGGCAATTGGGGGGCTGCAGGAGAGCTTCCACTCCCAGAAGCCCGCAGAGCCAGCCCAGTCCTCCCCATCGGGGGCTCGTACCCCATTCCTCCCTCACCTCCTTCCACTTACCTTTCCCTAGCCCCCCTTCCTGATGTACAAAATAAAGATAATGTTTCTTCCAACATTGACTCTGTCTTTATTGAACAAAACTGGGGGAGACTGGGAAAAGGAGGTGGGAGAGGGGAAGAGAAAGGCTGGGAGAGGGGAGGGCAACTAACATGATGAGGGGTTGGGAACAGGTCCCAGATGAAGAGAGGCTACAGAGACTGGGACTGTTCAGCTTAGAAAAGAGGAGATGGAGCGGGGACAGGATAGAGGTCTCTAAAAGCAGGGGTTGGGTGGAGAGGGTGCATACAGAAAAGTTCTTCATGAGTTCCCATAAAGAAGGACTAGAGGACACCAAAGGAAAGGAATGGGTAGCAAGCTTCAGACTAGTAAGAGAAAGTTGTTCTTCTTGACAAAGCAAAGAGTTAACCTGTGGAACTCCTTGCTGCAGGAGGCTGTGAAGGCTACAACTAGAACAGAGTTTAAAGGGAAGTGAGATCAAGTCATGGAGGTTGGGTCCATGGAGTAGTCTTAGCCAGGGGGTAGGAGTGGTGTCCCTGCCCAAAGTTTGTGGAAGGCTGGAGAGGGATGGCACGAGACCAATGGCTTGGTCACTGTCTTCGGTCCATCCCCTCCAGGGTCCTTAGGGTTGGCCGCTATTGGCAGACAGGCTACTGGGCTAGATGGACCTTCGGTCTGACCCAGGACGGCCATTGTAAGCTCAGGGCTCAGGGTCGGGGGTCTCAGTGGACCCCCTTGATTTTCATGCACACCTGCTCCTGGGTGGCCAGGCTGGCAGCTCTCCTGCCCTAGACGGCCACTTTCCTGTGCCTAGTGCAGAGATCGTGGACGAGGTCCACGATGTCTGCACTAGCCCAGGAAGGTTCCCGCCTCTTGCGGTCCCGGGCAAGCTCCCGGGAGCCGCCAGCCTGGTCCCGGGAAGAGGGGGTGGGCTGAGGGACATCGGGTGGGTGGCTCTGTGCCGTGCCAGGTGCAGGGTCTGCTGGCTGGGTGCTGGCAGGCTTGCACCTGGCACGGGCACCGTAGCCAGCCCGTGCCCCTTTAAGGGGTCCGGGTCCGGGGCCGGAGGGGGGCATAGAGTTTCCCTGGTGTTGGCCAGAGTGGCCACCAGGGAAACCTGGGGAGGACTAGCCTCCCACTAGTTCGAATTAAGGGGCTACACACCCCTTAATTCGAACTAGTAAGTTCGAACTAGGCTTAATCCTCGTAAAATGAGGTTTTCCTAGTTCGAACTAAGCGCTCCGCTAGTTTGATTTAAATTCGAACTAGCGGAGCGCTAGTGTAGCGCCTATGAATGTTAGTTCGAACTAACGTCCGTTAGTTCGAACTAACATTGTAGTGTAGACATACCCATTAGCACCAATCCTATAATTGATAGGTACCTTTTTTTTCTGTTATATATAACTTGTTTTCTGTTATTTCCACTCAAGTTCATCATCTGATGGCGTGGGTTTTACCCATGAAAGCTCATACTATATATTTTTGTTAGTCTCTGAGGGTATGTCTAAACTACAGAGGAAGATCAAAGCTGCCGCTGTCCATCTTCCAGGGTTCAAAGTAGCAATCTAGTTAAGACAGATAATTCGAAGTGAAAGGGGTACTCCGGTCGATGGCGGTAACCCTGTTTTCATGAGGAATAAGGGAAGTCAAAGGAAGAGTGCTCTCCCTTCAACTTCCTGCAGTGTAGACAGCGCCAAAAGCCAAGTTAAGCTTCGGTGACCTCAGCTACATAATTAACATAGCTGAAGTTATGTATCTTAATTTGGTTTTGTCCTGTAGTGTAAATATACCCTTAGTTGCCACAGGACTACTCATTGTTTCTAAAGTTACAGATTAACATGGCTACCCCCTGAGACGTTTATGAATGGATTTTTTATTAATTTATTTGCTATTCATAATAGTTTTAATAGAGGAAATGACATCTTCTGCATTGTTTTTGCTTCATTACTTTGTGTGTGATTCTGTTTTCTACCAAGATGCCTGAAGTTGGAAAATTATGAGTGGTGAATACCAAATACATTTGTTCCTGCTTAAGTGTCCTCATTCACCAGCAAATGCAGTTATTTGAACACAGAAGAACCAGCATCCTATTTACTTAATGAGTGACGCATAGCCTAGGCCTTCGGCTGTTCTTTATTACAGAACTTATCAGTTATACTGCTTGTGCTTTGCTTTCAAGATTTCATACTATATCTCTGACCTTTTTCTTTTTTCCTTTTTCCATTTCCCCATTCCATTGCAACAGTGCTATTATGCTCCTTTCCTGGGTCAGAGAAACCATCTTGAACAAAAACTATATCTGAGCAGACTAAGTTTTAGTCTATGTCTACACTGCACTTTTGTCGGTAAAATTTTGGTCATTCAGAGATATGAAAAAAACATACCACAGCTGACAAAAGTTTTATGGATGACAAGCCACTGTGCGAGCGGTTCTTTGTCCATGGCAGATGCTACCACACCAACAAAGCTACTGCCCCTCATTGGGGTAGTTTTATTTTGTCAGCATGAGAGCTCTCTCCTGCCAACAAAGAGGCTACACTGCATGCCTTACAGCAGCAAGTCTTTAGTTGTAAGCTGCACAGTATAGACGTAGCCTTAGTTTTTTGAAAGCATATTATCACTTTTATTTGCTTGACATCATTTCTAATTTCATCCCTTTTACTTGATATCACTTATCCATGTCCATCTGCTCACAAGCTTTTGCTATCAGCAGGACAGTGTAAGATAAGTAAAGTGTGCTTCTAGAAATCTAATCAGTTGGAATCTTTTATTGTCTGTGTAGGGGCAATGAACTTAATTCTTTCTCTGAGGGATCTGCAAGAGAGAAGCAGTAGGATGAGTTTGGGGATCAATTCAGGGCAATAAGTACAGCCTGCAAGGAGTAATCAAGTTGGGCAAAGCCAGTTAGTGCATTGGGTCAAAACCATGAACCAAAGCCACACAGCCACAAGACACCCAGCATTACAAGGTAGAAAGTGATAGAACCCAAAACTGGCTTGAGTGAGCCTTGAAACATCATAATGGCAAGATGTTAATAAAATATTCTACTAATACTTGACAGTAATTTATTTATGATGCCGTGACTCAGTCACGTTTCTTAACTATGAATTGGAGACAACTGGCTCTTCAAATGCCATTCCTTCTTGAAGGAAGGTAAATCTGAAGGGCCTGCGCAAGCCGACATCATCACCATATGCAGCCTCAACCCTTTCAGGCCACCAGGCAGTAACCAGGAAGAATAAAGCACCCAGATCATCCTAGAATTGTGAATGGTAACGTGAGTAAAAAGCATGTGAGGCAATTTATGCCAAAAGTTCTAGAAAAAGTGAGATGTGCTATTGTTCAAATTCTTTCTGAAGAAACCAGGAACTTATAAAATAAAATAAAACTGAGAACAAATGAAACACACCTCCCTTTGAGGCTAAAATGAAAACACTTTCTGTTGACTTAATGTTGAGGCAAAACAGAATATTGAGCCTCACCCATCCATAATCCCATAGTGAGACCCTATAAATTCTGGTGCAGCTTTTGTCAGGAATCCTGACGAGATGAGTACCACAATGTTCTTCACTTGGCTGTGTCTGTTAATTTCTGCAATTCTGCAGACAACTCCAGGTAAAAAAAAAAAAGACTATAGTCCTCGCAAAGCCATCCTTACAAAAATGTAACGACAAGTTCTGCTTGTTTTCACTGGGTCCACATCTAGAACTTCCAGTCATGGCAATGGGAGTTTTGTGCAAAGATTAAAGGTAGTGTCAGTATAGGGCCACGTTGGATGGCACAGCTTTGTTCTATTGAAAAATATGAGCCAAGGATGCTAGTTGACCGTAACTATTATTTGAACCATTTAAATGTGCTGCTTAGTATGATTAATTTAACCTTGCTCCCATGATGTAGGGTTTTGTGTTAAGGGCTTGTATTACAATTACAATCAATTCAATCAATATGTTGTAAGTTACTGATTTAAAGTTGCCAAATCTTTGTGTTCATGGTGTGAATGAAGGAGGAATGTGGTTTCTCTTGCTAAAATGTATATTTAAAGTGCTTCAGATATAATACTCCAGATGCACAATGAATCACCCAGTTTATATTTCATTAAATATATTTTAATTGTATAAGCAGATATGCCTAAAGTTATCATAGTGTACACAGGGTAGATGAAATATTACACACCCCCCAACTCTTGGTGTCCATGGACAAAAATCAGCCTCACTATACAATGAGACAGTTCAAAGGGATTAAGAGAACTTTTGTTTCAACTCCCCAGCTCAACTGTCCAGAGCAAGACAGGCACCAGATAACAAAACCCCACTAGCCTAGGACCTATTCCATGAGCACAGCCCTGTGTTTTTTCCTTCAGGGATGGTCCAAACAGCCTCTGAAGCAGGGTGGATTGATTTAAATAGCTTCGATTTAAATCTCTAATTTTAATCATGATTTAAACCAGCAAGCAGAAAACCTTGATTTAAATGAGCAATTAATCATTTAAATTATACTTTTAAAATATTTTTCTAAAGTATGGTTGAGTCTTATTGATTAGCAACCTTTAAAACATGTTGATTTAAAACTAAATATAACCTTTATGCCAAATTTGGTGCTTCTATTTACTAACCAAGAAAATACACTCAGTTCAGATACCAACTAAATAAATGCCCAAATAATTGTGTAACTTACATGTAATCAGATTCTTAATTTTTACATTTTTATTCTATTACAAAATGGTGTATAATAGGAACACTTAGGAGACAGGTTTTACCCCATTTATTATTTGCTAAGTGGTAGCTACTTTTTTTAAAAGATACGATTTGCATCTACTTCTGTCTGGACGGAAATTCTATTTAAAATAAACAAAACCAGCATTTAATTTTTGTATGAAATAAAACTACCTTAAATGTGAAGGATACATAACAAAAAAGTATCCAAACACATTTTGCATCTAAAATTAATTTATTAAACAAAGGAAATAGCCTTAGTGAATTTAACAGATCGATTCTAGTCATCATGTTCTTCAACATGTTAGAACGCTCTCATAACCTGTTTTTTTACTGAGAAGAGCAAAACAAGTTTTTCTGCTTCGTCAATTCTCAGTTTTGCAATGGTGAATGAACTAATCATTGAATTGAACTAGCTGAATAAACCAAACTGATAAAACATTCTCTCTTCACCTGCAGAAGAAGCTACTGCTGATGTAAACACTGGTTCCGGGTGTTTACACAGCAGCTTACACTAATGAACCAGCAGAATGTCTTTAAAAGTTGATGGGATACATGTTCTATTTAATTTTTAAATTTAATTCATAAGTTATTTAAATAGGTCATGATAAATGTAGGCCATAACCATTTTTAATTTAATTTTAAAGGTATATTATTTAAAACAAAGCCTATTTAAATGGGATCACAGTTCCAATTTTAATAAAGCTCTCCTGCCCCAGATAGGAAGGGACTTGGGGACCCGGGCACTGGGAACACCAGAGTTTCCCTTCCTCAGACAAAGAGCGAGGGAGAATCACCTGGGTCCCAGGCAAGGGTGAGGTTGTCAGGACACAGCACAAGGAGGCTGGGATCCTAGGCAGGCGTGTGCATATGAGGGGGGAAGGTTCAGGGCCCCAAGAGCAGGGGGAGGAGGGATTGTTTAAAGAGCCAGACAGGAGATGGAGATCCAAGTGAGCAGCAGGAAGGCAGAGTGGGCGGGGAGTAGAAGTCGAGATGGGGTCCCAGAAGGGTTGCAGTGGGCCAGGAGGTGGGGTGCAGGGTTGCTGGGCAGAGACTGAGCTGGGGGAGAAGATGAAAGGGGGGAGATAATGGGGAGGTCGTGGGACAGAGGGCAGGGGCACAAGGGGTGGGGACAGCCGGGCAAGGGGGTTTCACGGGCAGGGGAGTTGTGAGGGAGAGAACACGGGGAGGGGGTGGCTGGCTGGGGGGCCCATGGGTGGGAGGCGAGCGAGCGGGAGTTGCGGGGGGGCACACGGGATGGGGTGGCCAGCCGGGGCCCTGTGCTACCCTCCAGGAAGTGCCCCAGCAGGTTGCCCGCGCAGAGCTCCCAGTGCCCCGGGGCCAGGCACAGGCTCCAAGAAGCCAGGAGCGGGGCTCCCAGCTCGGGGCAGCCTCTATGGGGCTCCTCACCTGCTCCTCCTGTGGGCCAGAATGAGGCCCCTGAAAATGTGCCATCCCAAGCACATGCTTCCTTTGCTGGTGCCTAGAGCCGGCCCTGCCCACATCCAAAGTAAGTGTCCAAGCCATTGAGCTTAAGGGTATATGGGTATGTCTACAATAGCCCCCTAGTTTAAACTAGCAAGGCGATGAGGGTTACTAAAATTGCTAATGAAGCACGGGATTTAACTATCCCGCGCTTGATTAGCATAATCCAGTCTGGTCGCCATTTTGGAAACTGACTAGCCCGAAGTAACTGCCCGCGTCTACACGCGGCAGAGAAGTGGGATTCCAAGATAAACCCCTTAGTTCCAATTAACTGTCAAACCTCATTCCACGAGGATTATCTTAGATGCGGGCAGTTACTTCGGGCTAGTCAATTTCCAAAATGGCGACCGGACAGGATTATGCTAATTAAGCGCGGGATATTTAAATCCCGTGCTTCGTTAGCAATTTCAGTCACCCTCATTAGCCTCCCTACTTCGAACTAGGGGGCTAGTGCAGATGTACCCTTAGGGAGCAGCTACCACTTCCTCCTATTGTTTTGTGAATCTAATCTTTTATTTTCTCTGCTTTTATTTTAAAATGTTCCCAAAATCACTTCATTTGACCTAAAATAATGTTTTCATCGTTTTGATTTTTTTTGGCACTTTCAGTTTCAGGTCAACCCAAATGGATTTTTTAATTATTTTTTTTAAATTGCCAGAGAACTTAAAACTCCTTCTTTCACCCACTCCTAGGCTGTGTCTACACTGGCCACTTATTCTGGAAAATCAGCCGCTTTTCCAGAATAACTTGCCAGCTGTCTACACTGGCCCCTTGAATTTCCGGAAAAGCACTGACGATCTACTGAAAATCATCAGTGCTTTTCCGGAAAAACTATGCTGCTTCCGTTCGGGCAAAAGTCCTTTTCTGGAAAACTGTTCCGGAAAAGGGTCAGTGTAGACAGCACAGATTTATTTTCCGCAAAAAAGCCCTGATTGCGAAAATGACGATCGGGGCTTTTTTGCAGAAAAGCGCGTCAACATTGGCACGGACACTTTTCCGGAAAAAGTGCTTTTCCGGAAAAGCATCCTGCCAATGTAGACGTGTTTTTTCCAGAAATACTTATAACGGAAAACTGTTCCGTTTTAAGCATTTCCGGAAAAGGGTGCTAGTGTAGACGTAGCCCTAGTGTTAAGTCTTGTTACTGATGAAAGACATAGATTGACTGCAAGAAAAATAACTTCAGGTCACCTTTAGGTGACCAATAGCATTGTACATTGCTTCTAAATTTACAATTTCAGTGCTAAACAAATTACAAAATGGCTTGATATTGCTGAATCTACATTTTTTTCAGGAAAAAGTTTTGGCCTATTTTTTTAACCAGTTCTAGTTATAAGACACTATTAACTGATGCTAAAATTTCTCATGTGTCATCCTAGAAGCTTCTGGGTATACAACATTTATGTCAATGGGTAACATCATTTACATATTATCCATCATCACATAAATTTGAATATGCTGAAATGAACAGGTATATGATCACTACTGAAATGTATTAAAGCTAGAACTGTCAGTGTCATTTTAGTTGAGGTTGCCTAAAACTGTTTATGATAAGATCCAGTTTTCAGTTGCTTATAACTTTGTCACCAATTAGGCTCAAACCCATGCTGAATATTTGCCACAGATTCATGTATTTTGGGAAGTTTCCAATACATAAGTTCATCTGTTTTCAAAAACAACATCAGTTATTTTGTCCACATCAAAAATTGTTAACAGAGCAGCCCACATGCCTCCATGATTGAATGCAGGGAATCTGGAACTTGGCGAAGGGGAATATCTTTTGACCACCTGTGAAAATTCACCATAATCTCTAATTTTACTTCTTATCTTCCAGCACATGCAACAACATATGCCCCACCATGGCCCTGGTACACAACTACTGGTAAGTGTTAACTCATTCTGTTTCTCTAAGGCTATGTCTACATTATGAGTTTTCTCAGCAAAATATATGCTAATGAGGGAATCATTTGCATGAGTTGTGATCTCATTTGCATATTTTCTGCTGATCCGTTTTTGCGCTAGGGGTTTTTGCACAAAAGCAAGCAATGTGGACGTTTCCTTTTTATGCAAAAACCCCCTTTTCTGCAAGATCAGCCTCATGAAACGAGGTTTACCGGAGCGGTTGACAAAGGCTTCTTTTGTTGACTGCGCTGCGTCTAGACTACAGAGCTATGTCGGATCAGCTGATCGTCGGCACAGCGCGGCGGCCATTTTTATTTTAATGAAACAGGGATTATTTAAATTCCTGCTTCTTTGACTATGCCGGGTAAACTACTTTACATGGCTCCGTTGACGGAATGAAATTAATGGGTAGCAGGTTTAAAACTAATAAAAGAAAGTTCTTCTTCACACAGCGCATAGTCAACCTGTGGAACTCCTTGCCAGAGGAGGCTGTGAAGGCTAAGACTATAAGGGTATGTCTACACTATCCCCCTAGTTCGAACTAGGGGGCGCAATGTAGTCATACGGAGTTGCAAATGAAGCCCGGGATTTGAATTTCCCGGGCTTCATTTGCATAAAGCCAGCCGGCGCCATTTTTAAATGCCAGCTAGGTCGGACCCTGTGCCACGCAGCTACACGCGGCACAGACTAGCTAGTTCGGATAGGAAGCCTAATCCGAACTAGCTAGTCCATGCCGTGTGTAGCCGCGTGGCACGGGGTCCGACCTAGCTGGCATTTAAAAATGGTGCCGGCCGGCTTTATGCAAATGAAGCCTGGGAAATTCAAATCCCGGGCTTCATTTGCAACTCCGTATGACTACATTACCCCCCCTAGTTCAAACTAGGGGGGTAGTGTAGACATACCCTAACAGAGTTTAAAGAGAAGCTAGATAATTTCATGGAGGTTAGGTCCATAAAAGGCTATTAGCCAGGGGATAGAAATGGTGTCCCTGTCCTCTGTTTGTCAGAGGCTGGAGATGGATGACAGGAGACAAATTGCTTGATCATTCTCCACCCCCTCTGGGGCACTTGGTGCTGGCCACTGTCGGCAGACAGGCTACTAGGCTAGATGGACCTCTGGTCTGACCCAGTACGGCCATTCTTATGTTCTTATAGTCAGAGCATGAGGTGTGGAGAATAAATATAGTTCTCTTTTTTGCATCCCATTCTCTCACACTTCTGTTCCCTATCATTACCCACAGACAGTAAGGCACATTTGTGATTGTTCCAATTTTTGTTTGAGGGCCAGATTTTCAGAAGTGCTGTTCCTCCTGCACACATGATTGTTTTAGGCTCCTTTAACTTGATGGTTAAAAAGCAACTTTGTGAAAGGAGGCAAATGTCTCCAGATCAAAACCAGAAGCATTCATGAAACTTTGAGAAGTTAATGACTGATTTCTAAAAATGTTTAGGTTGAAATTTGTTCTTATTGACATCTGGACCATAGAATTCCATTGACTTCAGAAGAAGAGGCAGAAATAACAGCTTGATGCAGATTTGTACACAAAACCATGCTATTCTTTACCTCAGTGGTTCTCAAACTAGGGGCTGTGGATGCCTTGACTCTTATCACATTCTGAGGTGTAATTCAGACTGGGAGGGTGACGCGGGGCAGCTTCTCTTTCCCCCTCCCAGGTCTATTGTTTGTCCCGCGCTCTCTACTCTGGGCCCAACTCTGGGGCCTGATGGGCTGCACAACCAGAACTGGTCATATAGAAAGGCCCACTGGTCCTTTAAAGCTGGATCCACTGGCCCACTGGCCAGAGTCAATACACAATGTCACAGGTAGGGACTACACCCCTGGTAGGGGGACCCAAGTCCATCATACTCCACCTGATCCCGGTCCAGGGCCCTGTGAGTGGCAGGAGAACTCACCACTCCTTCTATGGGGAATCCATCCAAAACACACCAAGGACTCTGGGACGGGAGAGGCAGCTTCTGTCCCCACCCTGGGCCACTTCCTACCTGCTTCTGTGAGATAACGTCCCACCTGCTTGCCGGGTCCATTCCTTCCCTGGGAGCCACTTCTCCCTCATCGGCTGCAGGAGAGACGTCCCAACTGGCGCTCGGGTCGCTGCTGTCCGCCCTCTGGTTGGCTGGCTGCTGCTGGTCAGGAGCTCCCCATGGAGGTCCTTCCTCCCCAGCAGTCAGCCCAGACTGAGCCTCTCTCCAGACTTTTATACCTGGGCTGCAGTATGAGCATGCAGTATAACTTTACTTATAATATTGCTACACACATTCTACTGTGAAATTATGGACCAGCAGGTTATTAGATTTCACTATAAAGATTATTATAGTGGTATGTAGGGTGTGAACACAGTGGAGTATTTGGTCACAAACACATGAATATAATTTTGTGCTCTATGCAATAGAGACCTCTGCTGGAGCTGATTTAAGATTTTTCATTTTTTTCTACAAAGGTTAAAGAATGTAGTTTGTTTTGAAGAATGACTGTGCAATGATATTCCTACCTCAGAACATCTACTGCCTGTTCATTCAGTCAGATTTGCTGACCGGTCAATGACACAAATAAGTGCTTATTGCATTTTAATCCTGTTAACCCTTCATCATCAAAAAGTTTATGTACCAAATTCCTTAATACTGTATGTAAATTTGTGAAAAACCAGAGAAACCAATTGTATTGCACAGCTGTCATGAAACGCATAATTTATTTAGCAAAATACTTATTACCAATGATGATGAAGAAAGAGGAAAAAAAAGGGTTTAGAACTGTGGCCCACAGGTCTGGTAAGTCGGTCAATTACTGGTAAATTTGTTTCAGGCACGTTGGTTAGCATGGTGCATATATTCAGTGAATCTGGATAGATGAACTAATTTTTTAGGGTTCCCAATCTTTCTGTTATATGATCCATTTTTGTTTCACCTCAGGATTCAGCTCTGAGTACTGAGGCTTAGGTTTCAGCTTTGGCCCTTGGGTCCCAGCAAGACTAAGTCAGCCCTGGCAACCCCATTAAAATGCAGTCATGGATCAACTTTGGGGTCCTAACACACAGTTTGAGGCCCATTGAATTATACTGTCAGTTTAGTTGTATGATTTTATTAGCATTATCTTGAATTTGGCACAGTATTCAGAAACTAGATATGTCTCTGTTAAAGATGCTGTCCATTTAAGTATAGTTCTCCTTGTATTAATAGATCCTACTACAACTACATCATGGCTGTCTTCAACAGGTAATTCATAATTATCTTACTACTTTATTTGTATGTTGTAGTCATCTTAATTACCTCATTGTAATCCACACATTATTTTCCTATAAATGGTATCAGCTTCCTTGGCAGGAAAATAATCACTGTCTGGTGATGCATCTTACTACTTTTTGCAAGCTATCTTCAGGCTAAAGGCAATACATGTTTTGAATAGCATCTTTTTATTTCTTTCGGCAGCTAGTACTTCTAAATAAGAATAGAGTAGTACAGTGAGATACTTTAAGTCATTTTTATTTTAAAGGAAACACTTAGGACCCAATAATACAAACACATATGTATGAGCTTAAGTTGACAAATTTGACTGGTCCCAATGTCCTCAATGAAACTCTTTATGTCAGTAGAATTAACTATGGATTCAGGATTGGGGCAATCACCGGACCAAATAAAACACAGACTTAACAATCAACAAATACATGCAATTAAAGTCAGTTCTGGTGTGCTTTGCAGGTGAAAAAAATTAAAATCCAATATTTTTTCTCTGTGTCACTCAGCAAGAGAATGACTTTCCTAGATTTTTTTCTCCTTTTTTATATAAGCCTTATGTCAGTTAAAGCTCTACATTAAATAAAAATTATTACATTGCAAAGTTGGCTGTAGATGCTACTTTCATTCAGACTGTAATTTTTGCCTCCAGAGCACCAAGTGCTTCTTCAAAAGGTTATCAAAGGGAAAAAGGCAAACTCTTTCTTCCCTGCACATTTTCTTTGGCCTTTATTTTCTGTCTTCATCTGAATCCATGTAGTGCCTAATCTTGAGAGTTCTGAGCATTGAATGAGATTTTGAATGGATTCTATAGATCTCAGGGGGTATGTTTATACTACAAAGTTAATTCAAAATGACAGCAGTTATTAACTTTAATACCGTCTACACATACAGACCGCTATTTCGAAATAAATTCAAAATAGTGGTGCCCTTATTTCGAATTTGGTAAACCTCATTCTACGAGGAATAACACCAAATTCAAAATAACAATTTTGAATTAAGTGCTGTGTACACTTCGAAATAGGGGGGCTCCAGCCCTTTCCAGGGAGCCCTGGTGGCCGCTCTGGGCACAACCAGGAAAACTTACTCTCCTCTCCCCAGCCTCAGAGCCATTAAAGGGGTAGACCCTGGCCATAGTGCCTGTGCCAGCACCAAGCCTGCCAGCACAGAGCCAGCAGTGGCCACTGGGGCCCCGATCCAGTAGCCCCAAAACACGAGCCAGCAAGCCACTGGCAGCCAGCCCTCCTCTGCTCCCCAGGAGCAGTCTGCCAACTCCCAGGAGCCTGACAGGGGCTGGAGAAGGTGGGCACCTTCCTGGTCCAGGGTGGAGATCATGGACCTTATTCAGGTTTGGGGGGATGCCCCCAACTTCCATGATCTCAGCACTAGACTGAGGAACACGGCCGTCTATGGGAGGATAGCTGCCAGCCTGGCCACCAAAGGCCACATGCGAACCCAGGAGCAGGTTTGCATGGAAGTCAGGTTGGCCCGATGAGACCCCCAACACTGAGCCCTGAGCTTCCCCTCCCCCTTCTTCCGCTTGCTTCCCCCTTCCAGCTCCCTCCTCCCAGGTTTCCCCCACCCCTTTTCCACCCTCTCTCTTCCCCTCTCCCACCTCCTTTTCCCAGTCTCCCCAGAGGTCCATCCTCCCTCCCCAGTTTTGTTCAATAAACCCAGTTTCTATTTTTGAACATACGTGTCTTTTATTTGACATCAGGAAGGCGAGCTAGGGAGGGGTAAGCGGAAGGATGTGAAGGAGGAATGGGGCATGAGCCATTCCTCGTGGGGAGGACCGGGGAGGCTCCTCGGGCTCCTCGGGTTGGATGCTCTCTCTCAGGGCCTCCTGGATCCTAACAGCCCCCCGATAGACTCCCCGGATGGCAGCCTGCGGCAAGGGGAGCTGGGCTGATGGCAATGACTTCATGAGATGCACTGGCATGCCCAGGGGCAGCTCTGGCTCCATGCGGCCGAGTGCTGTGGTGTCCCGAGTGTGGGCACTCAGGGCACTCCAAGACAGGACTGCTTTGCTGTCCCTCAGCGAGGTAGACAAGCAAGCGGGGAACCTTGAGAACTGTCTGTCCGGGGTGGGAGTAGGGTCACTTTAAGCATGGAGCTCAGTTAGCCTCAGGCAGCAGCCCCACACACTAAGTCCTAAGTGTGAATGCACTATTTTGAAATAGCTTTTGTGTATAGTTGCATTATTTCGAATTAGCTTAATTCGAATTAACTATTTTGAATTAAGATAATTCGAAATAGCGCTGTAGTATAGACATACCCAGGTTCAGACCATTGAAGTTATGGGAGGCTTTCCCTTTAACTTCAGTAGACTTTGATTCTGACTGATTAGTCATATATGAATGTGTGCAGATAAGTACAGGTTGGATCTCTCTGGTCCAGCACCCTCAGAACCTAACCGGTCCGGAATGAGGAGATTTGCCAGACCAGGGGAAGTCCCTCCTCTCATGGCCTGAGCTTAACACTGCCCCACTGCTAAGGCTCCAGCCCAGCCCTGCTGCTGTCTGGCCCCACTGTTGCTGGGACCAGAGCTGTACAACTGGAGCCAGAGCTTCGTAGCTGGTACGCGTGGCTGGGCAGGAAGTCCACAGCTGCTGCTGCTAGCCCCCTGCTACTGCCCGGCCATTGAGACACGATCTCTCAGAGGCACACCCCCTCTCTACCAAAATGGGGCTCCTGGTTGTGTCACGGTCCCTTCCCCACCCCACCACTCTCCTGCCCCACAGCCAGACTCCCTGTACCTGGGATCTGCAGTCCAGGAACATCTGTGGTCCTGCCAGACCATGGATGTGTCCCGGTTAAGGGAGGTGCAACCTGTACCTATAAATAACTCATAAATATGTTTTTCTTAAATTTTATTCAGCAGAGAGATATACTTGTGGTGGTGTCCTTCAACATTCATCTGGGACATTGAGCAGCCCATTCTATCCTGGAAATTATCCAAACAATGCAGATTGTGTGTGGGAAATAGAAGCCATGAACAATTTCTGTATAACTCTCTTGTTTAGAGATATAGCGTAAGTAAAGCACTAATTTCTCAGGCAATTCATGGGTTCAAAATCATGGAATTTTGAAAATGATGCTTTCTCCATTTCAAGGACATTCCTCATCAGGTTTTAATAGTTGTAAATTTACCAGTAAATCTAAAATGAAGAGTGTATGAATATAGTATTATTTGTGGTTATTTGTTAGTCCTATAACATGCAAACTGAAAACAATCTCTGTCACAAACACCTTGCAGAATGAAGGTTGTAAATTGTGATTTAGTAATGACTAGTTAAATCAGAGTTCACAAAATAGATAACAAAATGTTCATGTTTATTCCCCAGGACAGAAGATGGTAACTGCCGGTATGATTATATTGAGATATATGATGGGCCACTCAATACATCCCCCTTAATAGCAAAAATTTGTTATGGCTCCTACCTCTCATATACATCATCCTCAAACTTGATGACAGTTCGATTTCACAGTGACTCGAGTGTCACAAACACAGGGTTTCAGGCTGAGTATTACACCATTCTAGCAGATCAGAATACTAGTAAGTTCATGTTCAATACAGAACTTTGCTTTTCAGCAGACAAGCCTATTTATTGATTTTATGTTGCTAAATAACCATTTATTAATGTTGTCGAAGCACTTCAGTAGAGCACACTCATTGTTATCTTTCATACTGTGTGATTATAGACCTATTACTTTCAGTTTTATATTTAAGCAAAATTAATGTTTGTTATTATAAAATTAATTATTTTATTATGTTTTCTCTGATATTCATCCTAAAGTTACTTTTTCTTCATATCAGCTCATTACTCATAGGCTGTGTCCAGACTCCATGCCTCCGTCGACGGAGGCATGTAGATTAGCCAGCTCGGAAGAGGGAAATGAAGCCGCGATTAAAATAATCGCGGCTTCATTTAAATTTAAATGGCTGCCCCGATCTGCCGATCAGCTGTTTGTCGGCAGATCGGGAGAGTCTGGACGCGATGCCCCGACAAAGAAGCCTTTCTTCATCGACACAGGTAAGCCTCGTGAAACCAGGTTTACCTGTGTCGATGAAGAAAGGCTTCTTTGTCGGGGCATCGCGTCCAGACTCTCCCGATCTGCCGACAAACAGCTGATCGGCAGATCGGGGCAGCCATTTAAATTTAAATGAAGCCGCGATTATTTTAATCGCGGCTTCATTTCCCTCTTCCGAGTTGGCTAATCTACATGCCTCCGTCGACGGAGGCATGGAGTCTGGACACAGCCTTACTTACCACCTCTTGTACAACCTAACTGCTCTTTCACTCTGGGTGTGATCCTACTCCTGATTCCGGCAAAATTTTCATTGCGAGCACTCCTCTTTAAATAACATCGTCAATTTCATGTCCTCTCCCTCCCTCCAACTCATTAGTTATTGTTTATCTGAGCTCAGTGGCTGTTGAGCATTTTATTGGAACATGCTTTATATTAGAATTATTTATACTTAGAATAAGTCCCTCCACTTCCTTTCCCAGTTTTTGAGGCTCTTTCCTGAGTTGTTTATAATTTGTCTGCCTCTTCAGCTGTAGAGGTGAACTTGAACCTCTTTCATAGGCATACAAAGCCTGATCCTTACGTCTTCATTCAGGCAAGACTCAAATTCTTTTTAATGTGCTTTCCCCCCAACTAAAGCCCATAGGATCTGTTTCCCAATGAATGACTCTCACTTGGATGCTCATTGGGATTAGGAATGTAAGCGACTAGTCGAGTTGTTGACTATCCAAGAAGCCTAGGCTTATCCGGTACCCAACTACTCCCATTTGCTCTTCCCTTGCTGCTTCTGTGTCAGAGGCAGAAAGGTGCGAGGTGCGAGGGAGCAGGGGCAGGTGTTGGGAGGGAGCCAGTTTAAAAGCCAGTTCACCCACAGTACTATCTCTGTGGTGCTGCCTGCCCCCCTGCCACCATCCTGCTGCCTAGAGGAAGCAAGCTCACTGTGAGCAGAGGCGTCTCCGCATTCTGCAGAATAGCCCCTTTCTGCGGAGGGTCCAAGTGGGGAGCTGTGACCTCTCCCATGGACAGGAGCTGCTGCTTGTGCCATGTCTTGGAGTTACCCTCACTGCGGCTTTGCATTCTAAATGTAGTAATAGCTGGGGGGCTCTTTCTGCATTTAAACTGCAGAGCCGCAGCAGGGGTAGCTCCTGGACCAGGACTGAGCACCTTCCCTTATCAACTAATTGTGTAGTCAATACAAATTGTATCAACTACATGATTACCCAAGTACCCACTTCTTAATATCCTTAATTTGGACGCTCATTCGGCCTCTGCACATGCAGCTCCAAACCCCATATGGTTCATATGGAATCATAGAACACTAGGACTGGAAGGGATCTCAAGAGGTCATCGAGTTCAGTCCCCTGCCTTCATGGCAGGACCAAGTATCATCTAGATCACCCCTGATAGATGTCTAAATATCTTAAATATCTTCAGAGACAGAGATTCCACAACTTCCTTAGGCAATTTATTCCAGTGTTTAACCACCCTGACAATTAGGAAGTTTTTCCTAATGTCCATCCTAAACTTCCCTTGCTGCAGTTTAAGCCCATTGCTTCTTGTCCTATCTTCAGATGCCAAGGAGAATAATTTGTCTCCCTCCTCCTTGTGACACCCTTTTAGACACCTGAAAACTGCTATTATGTCCCCTCTCAGTCTTCTCCTTTCCAAACTAAACAAGCCCAATTCTTCCAGTCTTCCTTCATAGGTCATGTTCTCTAGACCTTCAATCATTCTTGTTGCTCTTCTCTGGACCTTTTCCAGTTTCTCCACATCTTTCTTGAAATGGGGTGCCCAGATCTGGACACAATACTCCAGTTGAGACCTAATCAATGCAGAATAGAGCGGAAGAATGACTTCTCATGTCATATATGAGATCATATATACAAATACTTGATTCTGTAACCCTTGATCGTATTGAATAGCGCATAACTTGTTAGTTGCATTACCTGATCAGTATAATTTAAGATAGCAAAATCTCATCCATAAATTGCTGTTGACAACCACATCAAGTTCCTTTTGTCTTCACTACCGCCTGTGTTTTAAATTATTCTCTCCCATAATTACTGAAACACTTTATTTTATGTGCTCTATAATCACTTTGCTAATACTGTTCTAAATTCTATTCAAGCAAAATTCTAAGCAACATCAATGGGACTTTTACCTGATTCCAAAAAATGTTGTGCTCCAATAACTGTCCTCCTCCCCCTTCCCACCCCCCCGCATCCTCCTTCTGTTCTGCAATGTGATTTGTCCTTTTCATATTTGTTCATTTTTTTAAATTGTATCCTTTGGTATATATGGTTGTGACTACTTTCTTCCACTATTTGATCTGAGGAAGTGGGTCTGGCCCACGAAAGCTCATCATCTAATAAACCATCTTGTTAGTCTTTAAAGTGCTACATTGTCCTGCATTTTGTCATCATTGATGAGACTCTCTCTGATCACAGGAAGAGAAGTTATGATTTGCGGATTTTCATAGTAATAATAATCCACAACCAAAACCCACAGGCCCCTGATGCATAATTCAATTTTTAAGACATAAGGTAGTAAAATAATGTTGTTTGGCTTATGAGCCCCTGCTCTCTCCCAACATAAACACAGAATAACAGAATAGATAACAGCATATGTATAGATTGCAACATTTATTTATTACTGTATGCCTGAATGCACTAATAATGTATGTTTTATCCACCCACCAGCTCTTCTGTGTTTGCCAGAATACATGCATGCAGTTGTCAGCCGAGCCTATCTCCGCTCACATGGCTACAGTGCATGGGATGTCAGCTTGAATGATACTTCTTGTACACCAACAATTACACCAAGCCATGTTATATTCAACATACCGTACAATAGATGTGGCACAAGCCGAGAGGTATGAAATTGAATATTTAGCAACCTGTGTAAATAGGTCTGTGCAAACTGCAAAATTCATTTGGAAAGGGGTCATGAACAGAAACCTTTCCTGTGGTTCACAGGAGCTACAAGTGAACCAACAGCTGAAAGTTCGGATGCACTGACCACTCCCACCTATTCTTACCTGGCCTGCTGAGAACACCTCACTTATTGTAGATTGACCTTATGGGAAATATTGGGGGAAAGTAAAGATATGTGAACAACCTTAGCCTATGCTCCCAGACATTTTTTGAGCATGAGATGGTGCTTATAAATAGAATAATACATGGCACTTGCATAGGCCACAGTTCAACAAGGTACCAATTTAAAGCATTCACTTCTGTAGTGCTTTACATTAGAGTTGTATTTAAGTATCTTGCTGAATCAGGACCTTTGTGCATTACATGTTCAAAATTTTGCACAAATGTTAACTAACTTGGCTGTGGTTAGTTTAAAAAAAATATTTTTCATATCTCAGCGTAATTGCTAGAGCAGTGTTTCTCAAGTGGTCCACGGACCCACTCTGAGAAAGCTGTTAACGGGCTGCTCCAGTTTGTTTACTTACCAGCTCCACAGCCACAGAGCCTCATGTCTCCCATTGGCTCCAGTAAATTATTTCCAGCCAAGGGGAGCCGTGGGAAGCAGAGTAGCCTAGGCTGCTGCTTCCCATGGTTCCCCTTGGCTGTAAATGGTGAACCAGAGCCCATGGGAGCCATGAGGCTCTGTGGCTGTGGATCTGGTAGGTAAACAAACCAGAGTGAACCATTAGCAGCTTTCTCAGAGTGGGGTTCATGAACCACTTGGAGAAAAACTGCACTAGCACATACAGCCAGCAAAGTCTTTTAAAATGTGTGGTGAATAGAAATGATCAAAGTCACATGTTTTAAAATACTGCCAATGGAAACAATGCTTTTAAAATGCACAAGGGAGCCAACAGCCTATGTGCCCCCCCCCCTCAAGATAGTGGGGGAGGTGTCCAACTCTGCACTCCTGGAAAGGGTGGATCCCAGTGAAAGGGGGAGGGGCCAGGGAAGTCAGCACTCTGCACCACCCAGAGTATGGCGCCCCTGACTCCCTAACCCTCAGAGCCACACAGAGCATATAGCAGTAACTGTGGCAGCAGCCGGAAGCCCCAGGTCCCTTTGAATTGCTAGGCACAGGGACAACTGCCACATTTGTCACCCCCAACAGTGGGCCTGAAAATCCATGTTATTCTATGGGTGCTTGGTAACCATTATGGTCATTGTGACCTAGGCAAAAATGTGGCCACATTAGCTAATTCTGTATTTAATGTGCAAAACAGGGAAACAACGACACTATCATCTATTCCAACTTGATCAAAGCAATCTCTTCTGGCTACATAATCAAAAGGCAAAAAGATCTTTACTTGCACATCACCTGCAAAATGCTCCAGAATAAATGGATAGAAAAAATGTATGTTGCAGATGATATTACTGAAGTGAATGAATTGCAGTACAGCAGATACGATATGAACATTTCATTTTACGAATCATCGTCTTTCTTACGACCAGTGTATGCGTCTCCGTACTACGTTGACTTGAATCAGAATTTATTCCTTCAAGCTTCAATTCACAGTTCTGACCCAAATCTGGTGTTGTTTTTGGACACGTGTGTTGCATCACCTGATCCCAATGATTTTACAAGAATAACCTATACCATTGTCAGGAGCGGGTAAGAACAGTCTCAGAAATGGTTTACAGTGAATTTGTGCATGTAGTTCTGTATCTCTTTTGTTTATGGAATAACTAGAAGATTTACCTGGCATCGCTCAGGTCCTGAACTCAAATAAGCTTTTTTTTTGCATTGCTCTGGGGTGGGGACTGGGGATGAGGGGTTCTGTATGCTGGCTGCCCTGGGGGACAGGAGAGCCTGAGCCCTCTCTCATTGCAGCAGCTTGGGGCCAGGTGAGAAGTACCTCTCCACGGCCACTGGAAGTGCAGTGGACACAGCTGGTTGAGGAATGCATGTCCCCCTCACAGACACACCAAGAGTATGTCTACACTACCCTCCTATTTCGAAGTAGGAAGGTAATGTAGGCATACCGCAATTGCAAATGAAGCCCGGGATTTGAATTTCCCGGGCTTCATTTGCATAAACTGGGCGCCGCCATTTTTAAATCCCTGCTGGTTCGAACCCCGTGCCGCGCGGCTACACGCGGCACGAACTAGGTAGTTCGAACTAGGCTTCCTAGTTCGAACTACCGTTACTCCTCATTCCACGAGGAGCAACGGTAGTTCGAACTAGGAAGCCTAGTTCGAACTACCTAGTTCGTGCCGCGTGTAGCCGCGCGGCACGGGGTTCGAACCAGCAGGGATTTAAAAATGGCGGCGCCCAGTTTATGCAAATGAAGCCCGGGAAATTCAAATCCCGGGCTTCATTTGCAATTGCGGTATGCCTACATTACCCTCCTACTTCGAAATAGGAGGGTAGTGTAGACATACCCACACAGACAAACTCTCTCAAATATATAGTAGATAGCTAGCTATTGTCCCCCTACACACACACACACACACACACACACACACACACACACACACACACACACACAAACACACACACTCATCACCTGCTGGCCCAACAGGGTTATAGAGGTTCTGGACCCCATCTCTGGCCCACTGCTGTTCTCTGTGTCCATTCTATAGTATGATTGTTCTTCCTACCACACTCCTCCTTTTCTGTTTTATGAGAAACTGTCAAATTCAAGGTGTATCCAATTGTCCTAGCAGTGCCAAACCCTTACTTCACTTCAAGTTATGATAAGAGGAAACTGCATACCAAATTTGGTGGTCCTAGCTCTTATCATTTAGGAGGAATTATTGAACAAACAGATTCACATACAGATGGACAGACAGATGCAAATTTCCAAAATATATAGTAAGATTTGAACAGGGCCAATAGGACTTAGTTTCAGTTTCCCTTGTCCATATACTAAAAAACGTTTTTGGCAAATCCTGGCAAAAATGAGAAATCAATCGAAACAATAGAAATGATGGTTACACCATGCAACCCTGCATCAGTGATTCCATTCAAGGATGTAACGTAGCAACTAAAGAAATAAATTCAGTTTTGATAGAAACAGGAGTAACCTCAACCATCACTGATGTCAGTGGATTTCCACCTGCCAACCTCAAGATTTAATTCACTCCCAAAATACAGTTTGAACCTCTCTAGTCTGGCACCCTCAGGACCTGAGAACTGCTGAACCAGAAAATTTGCCAAACCACAGGAGGTCAATATTGTCTAGCAGTGTTACCAACACTTCCACTGCTTACTGGGCTCTTAGGATGTGTCTAGACTACAGGGTTTTTTCAAAAAAAGTGTACTTTTTTCTAAAAAACTTCCCCTTCTAGACTGCTGCCGCATTCTTTCGAAAGTAAATCAAAAGAATGTGGCAGTTTTTTCGACCACGGAAAACCTCATTTTACAAGGTAGAATGCCTTTTTTTGAAAGTGCAAACTGTGCTTTTTCAAAAGAGAGCATCCAGACTGCCTAGGTGCTCTCTTTCGAAAAAGCGACTTGCTTTTTCTAAAGTACTGGTTGTAGTCTAGATGCTCTTTTTTGAAAGAGGCTTGCAGTCTAGACGTAGCCTTAGAAGACAGTTAGGGGTAAATTAGAGCTAAATAACAGCATAGAACACTGACAGCCACAACTAGTGGCTGTAAACAAACTTTATGGACTATAGGAAATTTGATCACTACTATGGTAAGTAGACATCCAGCTAACTAAAATCATGCTGGACCATGGATGTTGCCGGGCCAGAGAGTGCCAGACTAAAGAGGTTCAACCTGTAGTTTGTCTATAGAATTAAACTGTGTATATTTAAAATATTCTGCTCAATTTTTTAAAAGAAAAAATCATTCTTTCGTGGCCTAGGGTTGTTGTTGGGTTTTTTTGTGTGTGGGTTTTTTTTTTGAATTTTTGTGTTGGGGTAGCATAGTGAAAATTTTATTTCAAATTACTTGTAAAGCAATGTATGATTCAAATCTGAAGTTTAATGTTTGATTTTCCTGCTTTTCTGCATTTTAGAAAATATTGTCAGTTTCCTTTCATAATTGTTCTCTTTTTTAATTTAATTTAATTTAATTTAATTTAATTTAATTTAATTTAATTTTAATGCCACTCAGACAACCCAAAATTGTTCACCAGGCTCAGTTTACAACATTTCTTGTGGAAAAGTCAGATAAAAAATGATAGAAAACAAATTAGATTCTTAGATGTGGCAAGAAAACAAAATCACTGATCACAGAATCATAGAACACTGGAACTGGAAGGGACCTCAAGAGGTCATCGAGCCCAATCCCCTGCCATCAAGGCAGGACCAGTACCGTCTAGAAGATCATCCCTGATAGATTTCATCTAGAATAGTAATGTCTATGTTTCTCTGCTTTACCTGCCAGAATTTCTCCATTGTTAAACTCTACACGTACAAGAACATACAAGTCTTTCTTGAGTAGGGTCCATTATCAATGAATATATGACTCATTCATGTATTGGTGCAATCCTAATTGCATATAAATAATAGGGAATAAGAGTGAAGTTTCAAAATAATTCAGCCAGGTAGCACTAGAGCTACAAGGCATACAGAAGTTAAGTTTAAAACAAGCTATATGATAGTATGTAATACCCCATCTGTTGCAGAAGATAAATATTAGATATTTAAAATGTTTCACAGAGGCATCAGTTTTGATTGAACTGTCAGTGAGGAGGGTTTATCAGGTGAGACAAAGAAAGAAACCCACACCAAGTCGTTAGGCTGCTTGCCTAGGCTATAGAAGGCCCATATTCAAGTCCTTGTTCCGAATTATGTGGAGCAGACACTTGACTCTGCATTTCCTGTGTGAGTTGGATCTCTCTCACATGTGTGGTTTTTTTTAATAAATTGAAATACTTCATTTTTCATCTGCATTGAAACAAAAGCAAATTTCAAAATTGTGTGTGAAATGGAATTGTTGGTTTCTGGTCAGTCTCATTTAAGGACTTAAATCTTAGTTTCATTGTTCTCTTAATAAAAACAATAAACACCTTTTGCTTCCGCTGCTCTATAGGGGTCCTGCAGGCTGGAGACATAAATGAGCAACTTTGGGCTCTCTTAATAGATTTGTTGCCTGGATACTTCTATGGGCCCTCTTAGCCAGTTGTGAGACCTGAGCCCTAATCCAGCAAAGACTTATGCACAAGCTTAATTCTAAGCATGCAAGTTCACAAAAACTACTCACGCGCTTAGAGTTAGACAGGCATGTAAACACCTGGTATATTTAGGGAAAATCAGTATTGTTCATTTTGCTCTCAGACTAGTCACTGCCACTATTTTAACCTCTTTCATTTTCTAGTCTTACTGTAATTATATATTTTCTCCCTTTTTTGGTCAATGCATTATTAATTTATTTTATTTTATTTTTTATCTTTGCACACAGGGCATGTTTGATGTCAGTGATCTATCTTTGTGTGTATGTATGAAGACTTACTGCATTTTATGTATTTATTTTAGGTGTCCTAGAGATGCTACCTACACTACATACTATTCACCCTCCAGCTCCATCATACGGTTCAAATTCAATGCCTTCACATTTATTAACCGACATCCATCCGTTTACCTGCAGTTTAAAATGGTGGTATGCAGGGTAGATGATGGTTATTCCCGATGCTACCGGGGCTGCATACCCAGGCACAAGAGAGATACAAGCTCTTACCAGGAAAAAGTGGATGTTATTGTTGGGCCCATTCAGCTTCGGAAAGATCGCATGGAGAACAGGAATGCTGGTAAATTGTGTAAACACTTCTCTAATGTTTAAGTGTGACTATGGTCATTGGAGGGGCCAGTTTGAGAATGCTCAGTGCGGGCAAACTGCAAAAAATAGTGCACACAATCTCCTAAACTGATGATTTATTCTTATAATTAGATTCACCAAACTAGTAACAAAACACTTTCCAAAAGATGAAAATACAGTTCCTTTTAAGCAATCCAGAATTTGGCTCCCATCCAGACAGCCAAGTCTATACAGTGAGGTTGACTTAAAACCTTATTCATCATAGAGTTCTACCAATCCCAAGAGATCAGACACTATTACCAACCGTGTCAATGAATATTTCAGATCTGACTCAAATAAAGGTTTACAGACCATTCTTATTAACTAAACTAAGATTTATTAATAAAGAAAAGAAAGATTTACTATAATCAAAGATCATTATACATGCAGATGTAAGTAAAGTTCTTAGGTCAGTTTCATAATAAAGATGATGAGGCTGCTGGTTTGTGAAAGTCTGTCTAGAGTCAGTTATATAGGCTTTTGTACAATAGGCAGTCTACATGTAGAGTTTGTTCAAATTCTTCTCTGAGAATTTTCACAGATAGTCCAGGTAGCTACCCATCAGGAAGAAAGATGAGATGCAGTCTGTCTCATTATAGCTCTATTGATTTAACTCTCCCCAAACTGTTCAAGTATTGTAGTTGGCATGTCATGGATTGATGTGTCTAGAATGTCCTGTATAAAATAGAATGAAATTGATTTATTTCTTGACCTGATCTAGAATGTAACTTTTTAATTCAAGTGGCCTTGTCATGATATCTTTGGCAATAACTAGAGCAGAGAACAAAATGAAACCAAAACTCTTTCTCTTATTTCACAGAGCTGGACTATTCCAAACATCAGGAAGATGTAGATTCACGTGGTTCAGTTCCTGCTATTGCTGGTCATTCCTAGGCACCATTTATTGTTACAGCTGTGGTGCTGTCAGCTGTTCTTTTCACTGTTCTTGCATTTCTTTTGAAAAATAAACTAGACCCCCAATTCTGTATGAGATAATGTGAGACAATAAAGACACCAGCATGTGGTAACCAATAATATCTCAGTTATAAATTAGCATTTGCCTAATGATTCAGTTTCTAGCATTTGCACTAAATAACTTCTACACGACAATTAATGCTTAAAAGAGGAAGTATGAAAACATTACTGTAATGAGGTTACACTCGGAGTTCTGGTAAATTCAGGTGAGAGATGGGCCTGCAGTTAAAAGCCCATGTCCAAATAACATGGAAAGGCAGGAGCAGTTTGAATCCAAATTTCAACTCTCCTACCTGATGCCATTTCCATTGTCTGAACCTCAGCCCTGTGTCTAGCCTACCAGCTTCCTCCCCTCAATCTAAAACCAAACTTTTCAGATCAGGACTATCTCTAGTCTAGATAGACCAAAAACTGGTTTCAATTCCTATGTCACCACAAATACCTTGTGTGATCATGAGTGAGCCACAGTCTGTCTGCGCTTCAGGTGTCCATCTATAAAATGAAGATAACTGCACTCCGCTACCTCACAGGGTTTGTGCAAGAAGAAATGCATCTATGACTGTGAGATGAGCAGGAAAAGGGGCCATACAAGTACCTAAAATAGACAAATATTGCTTTGTTTTGACAATTTGATACATAATAGCGAGCAATCTGATATTATTTTTTATGTTTACCTTTTATGCCTACGTAACATACTTCAGTCAATGTTAATCAACAAGCTATTTGAAAGTTTTCTCCTTCCCTTCCTTTCAAGACCGTGTTTCTAACATCTCATATTACATTGAGGAGTCTAATTTAATAGATTGTGTTAATTTATAGATGGGAAGATTTCCAGGCTAAATGATCCACTTATGCAAACACAGCAAATTAAAAGCATAAAAGGAAATATTTACATAGCAATATTTCTATTAGTATACTTGCAAATATAATCTGCATGCATTTCCAAATTACTGCTTTGTAATATGAAGAATCTTGTTTGTCATAAAGAAACTTTGGCAAGAATAAATGTGGTTTTCTATTTCCAAAACTGGTTTGGTACTGTCAATATGTGTATTTATTTAGGCTTTTTATAAGAAAATGAGATATGTCTGTACCTTTATCCAATATGTGATATTATAGAGAAACTGGTTTTAAGAAACCCGATATTTCAATGCAATAGGTCACTGACATTTGACTCAGAAATTCTCGTTCTTCAAATTTTCTAGTATCTTCCCAACGGGGGATGTGTGAGTGCTTGCAATCTGGATGCTTAGTTTACACACATACATGCACACATATAGTAAATGTCAAGATTCCAGTGGAGAACAGGGGTGACTGAAAGGAGCCAGTTGCAGCTGCTTGAGTACTAGGGCATAGCCAGAGCTGGGGAGATTTCTGACCCAATATTTTTTAAAGTTATTACTGTGTTGAGTAGTAGGCCTGAGAACATATGCCATGCAGACGGATTCTAGATGTGCTTTAAGTGTCCCATGCATTTGCAATTATTTTTCCTAGAGGCCAAGCACATGATCCCTCAGGGTACGTCTACACTACAACGTTAATTCGAACTAACTTAGTTCGAATTAGTTAATTCAAACTAAGCAAATTCGAACTAACGCGTCTAGAACTAAAAACTAGTTCGAATTAGCGTTTTGCTAATTCGAACTAGCGCGTCCACATTAAGTGGACCCTGAACCAGGCTTAAGGATGGCCGGAAGCAGTGCCGGCAGGGCATCAGAGGAAGACTTAGAGCGTGGAGATGCTGTCTCAGGCTAGCCGAGGGTTGTGCTTAAAGGGTCCCGATCCCCACCCCAGACAGACAGTTCTCAGGGTGCCCCGCTTGCAAAGCAGTCCTGGCTTGGAGTGCCCGGAGTACCCACACTGGGCACATCACACCACTCGGCCATCAGCCTGGCTGCACTTGCCGCAGGCTGCCATCTGTGTAGAGGGGGCAATTGGGGGGCTGCAGGAGAGCTTCCACACCCAGAAGTCCGCAGAGCCAGCCCAGTCCTCCCCATCGGGGGCTCGTACCCCATTCCTCCCTCACCTCCTTCCACTTATCCTTCCCTAGCCCCTTTTCTTGACGTACAAAATAAAGGACAATTGTGTTCAAAAATGGAATCTGTCTTTATTGAACAAAACTGGGGGAGACTGGGAAAAGGAGGTGGGAGAGGGAAAGAGAGAGGGGGGGAGAGGGGAGGGCAAGTACAATGATCAGGAATTGGGAACAGGTCCCATATGAAGAGAGGCTAAAGAGACTGGGACTTTTCAGCTTAGAAAAGAGGAGACGGAGGGGGGACAGGATAGAGGTCTCTAAAAGCAGGAGTTGGGTGGAGAGGGTGCATACAGAAAAGTTCTTCATTAGTTCCCATAAAGAAGGACTAGAGGACACCAAAGGAAAGGAATGGGTAGCAGGCTTCAAACTAGTAACAGAAAGTTGTTCTTCACAAAGCAAATAGTCAACCTGTGGAACTCCTTGCTGCAGGAGGCTGTGAAGGCTAGAACTAGAACAGAGTTTAAAGGGAAGTGAGATCAAGTCATGGAGGTTGGGTCCATGGAGTGCTATTAGCCAGGGGGGTAGGAGTGGTGTCCCTGCCCAAGGTTTGTGGAAGGCTGGAGAGGGATGGCACGAGACAAATGGCTTGGTCACTGAGGGTATGTCTACACTACCCTCCTAGTTCGAACTAGGAGGGTAATGTATGCATACCGCACTTGCTAATGAAGCCCGGGATTTGAATTTCCCGGGCTTCATTAGCATAAGCGGGGAGCCGCCATTTTTAAATCCCCGCTGCTTCGAACCCCGTGCAGCACGGCTACACGGGGCTCGAAGTAGGTAGTTCGGACTAGGGTGCCTATTCCGAACTACCGGTACACCTCGTTTCACGAGGAGTAACGGTAGTTCAGAATAGGAACCTAGTCCGAACTACCTAGTTCGAGCCCCGTGTAGCCGCGCTGCACGGGGTTCGAAGCAGTGGGGATTTAAAAATGGCGGCTCCCCGCTTATGCTAATGAAGCCCGGGAAATTCAAATCCCGGGCTTCATTAGCAAGTGCGGTATGCATACATTACCCCGCTAGTTCGAACTAGCGGGGTAGTGTAGACATACCCTGTCTTCGGTCCATCCCCTCCAAGGTCCCTAGGGTTGGCCGCTGTCGGCAGACAGGCTACTGGGCTAGATGGACCTTTGGTCTGACCCAGGACGGCCATTGTAAGCTCAGGGCTCAGGGTCGGGGGTCTCAGTGGACCCCCTTGATTTTCATGCACACTTGCTCCTGGGTGGCCAGGCTGGCAGCTCTCTTGCCCTAGCTGGCCACATTCCTGTGCCTAGTGCGGAGATCGTGGACGAGGTCCACGATCTCCACACTAGCCCAGGCGGGTGCCCGCCTCTTGCGGTCCCGGGCAAGCTCCCGGGAGCTGCCAGCCTGGTCCCGGGAAGAGGGGGAGGGCTGGGGGGCATCGGGTGGGTGGCTCGAGCCGTGCCAGGTGCAGGGTCTGCTGGCTGGGTGCTGGCAGGCTTGCACCTGGCACGGGCACTGTAGCCAGCCTGTGGCCCTTTAAAGGGGCCGGGGCCGGGAGGGGGGCAGACGAGTTTCCCTGGTGTTGGCCAGAGTGGCCACCAGGGAAACCTGGGGAGGGCTAGCCTCCCACTTGTTCGAATTAAGGGTCTACACAGCCCTGAATTTGAACTAGTAAGTTCGAACTAGGCTTAATCCTCATGGAATGAGGATTACCTAGTTCGAACTAAGCGCTCCGTTAGTTCGAATTAAGTTCGAACTAACGGAGCGCTAGTGTAGTGCCTATGAAAGTTAGTTCGAACTAACGTCCGTTAGTTCGAACTAACTTTGTAGTGTAGACATACCCTTACTTTCATTGAATCTGAGGAGCCATATGTATATTTTATTAGAGAAAGTCCAATACATGTCAGAATATAACCATTATATCCTTCAGTTAATATATTTTTCTAGGTGATTTTCTGTATATATGGAAAGGCATTATTTTAAAAATCCTGAACAGAATCTGTTCCTGAATATCTGGTTAATTATTATATAACATTTCAGATGATTTTTTCTATGAAACCCAAGGTTTCCCCAATGTCACCTTTTCAAATTCCCTCCCCCACACCTAAATTAACTGGTTTGAACTTCCTTTATCCTGAACTGCACTTCATAGGAAGTGGGTTTTGCTCACAAAAGCTCATGATATATATATTTATCTTTGTTAGTCTCTAAGGGTATGTCTAGACTACATGGCTCTGTCGACAGAACCATGTAGATGAGTTTACTAGACATAGGAAAATGAAGTGGCGATTTAAATAATTGCCACTTCATTTACATCAAAATGACCACCGCATTGTGCCGATCAGCTGTTTGGCGGTACAGCGGGGCAGTCTGGATGCTCCATGGTTGACAATGGAAGCCTTTGTTGACCGCACCAGTAGACCTCATTTCACGAGGCATAACAGAGTTGTCGACTGCGGAGTGTCCAGACTGCTCCAGCCCCCTAATAATTTTGGTTGCCCTCCTCTGGACCCTCTTCAATGTGTCCACATCCTTTCTGTAGTGGGGGTCCCAGAACTGGACACAATACTACAGAAGTGGCTTCGCCAGTGCTGAATAAAGGGGAATAATCACATTTAGCATGTTAACACTTCAGTGTGGTTTCTTAAGTGTGGCCCGTCCCTGAGCCTCTCCTCCTCTTTCCACCTCGCTCCTCCCCCTTCCAGGTTCTTTCCTCAGTCTCTCTCTAGTTTTTGTTACCCCAAGTTAAAAACACCTCAGTTTGTGGTTTGTGTCCTGTGCAGCAGCTCTGTCTACAGCATTTTTCATATGTCAGCAGTTTCTAAGGGAACGATCCAACCCTCCTGAAATCCCTTTTCTCTCAGCTCTGCAATGCCTTGCTGTACTATTTATCTGATTCTCTCAGCCGGTGGGACAATTAGCTCCTTAGTGTCCCCATTAGGTAATTAAGTATTCCATTCCTTATGCAAATGTTCTCTGAGGGAAACTAACTAGAGCTTAAGTTACTACAGTGCTGGGACAAATGTAGGCATTCTGCATCTTTCTATCTTAGATACATTTAAAGTATACATACACTTTTAGTGGTGCTTCTTTATCTGCTGCCGCTTCCTATCAGGAGAAGGTCTAAGGATGAAGTCTGACTATTGAACTAAAACAAATGAACTACACCAAACACTTAGCGCATGATTATGCTCTTAATTTTGCTACATCCTTGTCTAGAAAAAGTTGGTAATTATTTCATATTTTTTCTTTAGAGTTCACTCCTTTCTTCTGCATTTTAAATTTTTCATGCCTCACAGTCTCCTTGAACATGACTCTCTTTATCTCAGTCGGTCTTCTTTCCATTCATGCTTTGCCTTTGGTTTATCTTTCATTTGGATAAGATTATCTGTGTTCTATAACATTTCTAGTTCTCCTATGTTCCTGGTCCCTACAATGTTTGCCTTTTGCTTTCCTTGTTTGAATTAATTATTCCACAGTATTGTTTATGCATCAATGTATATTCTTTGCTCTGCTCCCAGCCCCGTCCCTGAGCCTCTCCTCCTCTTTCCACCTCCCTCCTCCCCCTTCCAGGTTCTTTCCTCAGTCCCTCCCAGTTGTTGTTACCCCAAATTAATAAAAAAATCACACCATAGTTCATTGTTCCAAACCAAAAAGTCTGCTCTCTTGTAGCTTCAGGGAAGGGAAAGGGAAGAAGAAGGGGGAGGAAGAGGGAAAGTGAGGGTGGGGAAGGAGAAAAGGCACACTGGGACACTGCAGAGGCTCCTTGTGGGAGGCCCAGGGGAGAGTCTTACAGGTGTCTTTACCTGAAACTTTCCCTCAGTGCCTCCCAGATGTGCACAGCCTCCTGATGGGCCTGCCAGATGGCAGCTGTGTGTGGCTACTGAAAAGCTCTGGCAACCCGCTCAGCCTCTACTACCCATCCTAGCAGGAATGTCTCCCCCTTAGTCTCACAAATATTGTGGTGGACACAGCATGCTGCTACCACTTGGCAGATGTTCTGCTTGCTCGGGTCCAGGCTGGTGAGGAAGCAGTGAAACCTTCCTTTGAGATGCCCAATGGCACCCTCAACCACAATGTAGACCCTGCTGAGTCTGGCGTTTAAGGGTTCTTTGGTGCGGTCCAGGCATCTGGTGTGGTGCTTCATAAGCCAAGGGAGCAGAGGGTAGAGTGTGTCCCACACGATACACATTGGCATGTCCACGTCCTGATCTTGATGGTGCAGTCGGGGAACAAAGTGCCAGCATGTATCTTCTGGTAGAGGCTGTAGTTTCTAAAGATGCAGGCATTGTGCACCTTCCCCAACCACCTAATATTAATGTCCATGAAGCAGCCACGGTGGTCCACAATGGCCTGCAGAACCATGGAAAAGTACCCTTTATGGTTGATGTAGTTAGATGCCTGGTGGTCAGGGGCCTGGATGGGGAAGTGGATACCGTCAATGCCCCCCCCCCCCTTGCAGTTGGGCAAGCCCATGACAGCAAAGCCAGTGACAATGGGGTTCACGTGCCCAGGAGAATGAGCCTACGCAGCTAGATGGTGTTGATGGCCTTCACCTCCTGGAGAAGGAGAAAAACAGAGAATCACAGGGTTGCCACAGCCCTCAGGAAGTCCCTGAGCCCAATCCCACTCCCCCCCCCCCCACACCAGGTCCAACCCAGACTAAGCCCATATCCCAGCACAGCTTTATGGAGCTGGGACTAGAAAACCTCCCAGGGTGGGAGTTTCCAACACTTCCTCTCCCCCTTCACTAAGGAACCCCATTCCAGGAGTCTACCACCCTCCCAATAACATATTAAGAGAGTCACACCTGCATGAGTACAGCCCCGATGGTCACTCTCCCCACGCCAACTGGTTCCCAGGGGAGAGGTAGCTGTCCAGCATGGCAAGCTTCCAAATAGTGACGGCGATCTTCTTCTGGAAGGGGATGGCAGGTCTCATATGGGTGTCCTGTTACTGGAGGGCAGGAGCAAGCCACTCACATGGTTCCAGGAAGGTGACTTCCACATGCGAAAATTCTGGAGCCACTGCTGGTCGGCCCACTGCTCTATGACAATCTGGTCCCACCAGTCAGAACTGGTGTCCAGGTGCCAGAAGTGGTGGTGCATGGTATGCAGGGAAGGGCAGGAGGAGGTGTGCTGCATAAGTAGCACATGGAAAGAGGGAGCTGCGGGTACTGATTCTGCAGAGCCACGAGGGCACCCTGTAAAAACTGCACCAGGAGGTGCAGCATGAGGTCCAGGAGCTAGAGACTGTTTTGCTGCATGTCTGGCTCTATGGCAGAAGTGCTGTGATATTCGCAAGGGCAACCAGAGCTCGCAGTGGAATCGGTTTGCTGTCCCTCGAGGAGGTAGACAAAGGAAAGGAGCTTGAGACATGACTTTACAGAGAGTATCCCTTTAAGCACAGGCCTTAGATAGCCTCAGCCAGCAGCTATGGGAAGTGGCTGCTGTCCTGATGCCCAGTCCAAAGTACTTTCAGGGTGTGTGTGTCTTAAATGCGATTGACGCTCCAATCAGTATGGATGCTCTATTTCAAAATAGATCACTTGATGTGCCCTTGCACGTCAGAGCCTAGGGGGTGCAGGCTAGTAGATTTTGTGTGCTCCAGCCCATGGGGGGCTCCCCAATACTGGGGGAGGGGGAGGGCCCAAGCCTCAGGGCCGGATCCAAGCAAGCTACCATCCCTGTTGTATAAAGAAGCAGAATGACCTCAGGTGGTTCTCCCTTTCTTGAGGGCTTTCCATCCTTCATCAGACTTGTATGTAGATAGGACTTCTATGTAAATTAAGCACAGTGGAATCAAAACAATGGGAGACAGGTAGATAGCTGCTTTCCCTTCTTTCAGGGAGAAAATTAATTTCGCTCCCAGAAACCTGCATCTTGTACTGTTCAGGTCTCTGTGCACAATGCAAGCTCATATAAAGGTTGTAATTTTATCAATGGAAAATTATATGTGCTAGTCCTGTTATCTCAAACACTTCAGTCTTTGCCAGAGGATGTTGTGAAGGCAGGACTTTAACAGGGTTCATAAAAGAGCTAGATCACATGAACTTGTCTTAAATGAATATTATTACAATTGTCAAGTCAAGCACTCAAAAATTAGGAAATACCATAGTTAAAGTTGCCTGGGGAACACAAATTCAGCATCTTTGTGCACATGCATTAAGATGTAGTCTTTAATTAGCTGACCATATGCTATTTCTCCACCCAGGAACTCTGCCTCATTCAATATTTTTGTATTGTCCTTGTTCAGCCTTATTTGATAGACACAATACAAACTATTCCTTTCCTTGGGGATCTTTCTACTGTGCGCTTTCTGTAGCCAGGGAGTATAACAGAAACAAAAATGAAGTTGCATGATTAAATGACGTAATTAATCCAATGTTGTAACTGGGCAACTGAGGCACAGAGAAGTGAAGGCCAAAGGTATCTTTTAGTGCTTAATCTACCCAGAGCTTGATCTTTCCAGAGTATGTGTTGATTGTATGTTCTCAAAGCAAAGCTTCCACTGATTATGCTGCAATTGTAGTATCTGCCTACTAACAGGTACTCTGAACAACCAGTGCAGCCTGGTGGGTCATGGTACATGTTAGTAGGCAGGTACTGTCTGGTCTCTGTGAAAGGGTGGTTTTTGAGACAGGGTGATCTGCGTCTATAAGGGCCGGGAGGTTGGGGAGCAGCCAGTCTTATTCTGAAGAGAAGCCTCACAGGTATGTGCTAAGATCCTCCAACCCAATTGAGCAGTGTCAAGTGATGGTCTGATATTAGCAGCACAGACAATATAGATTCCAAGTCATAAAGAACCATTGAGGACTGCACAAATCTAGTCTGAACTGCAAAAACACTTTCCAATAACAGCAGCAGAGGCCTGCAAGAGGCCCTGACAGCTGCACTGCTAGGGTAGGGGCCTCACAGTCTGTTTTTGGAAAAAAGACTATTACTTTGTTTTTTTAGGGGGATGGGGGAAGGAGGGAATGGGGTTGCACAACAACCAGCACCCTGAGGCAAGGGCTATGAACTGATCTGAGAGTAGCCGATTATTTTTCTTCAGGTTGGTGACTGAGTCTTCGAGCCTACACTTCTTCCCTAGAACCCACCTGCCCCTAGAAAATGAAGAGAAAAGAGAGCAGCATAAATATGACATGGAATTTCTCAAAGCTAGCTGTTTCTTGAGGAAATAACTGAAATAAATGATAAGAAATCAAAGCTGCGTTGAGGGCACCTACATTGTTATCATGGTTTACTGGAATAGGTCGGCACCAAAAGCTGTTTTTAAAGGTGACCCATGTATCACTTCCTTTTAACTAATTTGATAGAGAAAAGATCAGATTTCAAGGGCTGCCTCTATATATTTTCAAGCAATGTGTATCTTGAAATTCATTGCATTTCTCGCACCTCTAAACCCAGTCAAAATGTATGAATCTGTGACCTTCATTTGGATGTTGCTTTTATATGCAGGTATGGTCTAAAATGATCTGATTTCTCCCACATTTCTCCCTTACCTGTAAGAGGATGAAGGCAAGTTTTCAGAGAGAAAAAGTTGGCAGCCTCTGCTGCTGACAAATGTTATTGTCTAAATTCCTAGAACTCTTTTTGAGCCTGATTCTAACACCAGAATCACTTAATTAACTTCAGAGAAGTTGTTTTTGATAAGCACTGGTGTTCTTGTGAGGAAAATCAGGTTCTGCATTAGCGGTCTTTGCAACTAATGCCATAGTTGCTATTTAATACTTGTATAATGCTTTACTTTTTCAATGTGGTCTTATGAACAGATGTTACTTTATGTGCAGTGGTAATTGTTTCAGACCCAGGGTATTAGAGAGACAAGGTCAGTGAGGTAATACCTTTTGTTGGATTAACTCAGGGGTTCTCAAACTTTGTGATACCACGACCCCCCTCAAAGTTGCTTACAATCCCCCTCAGTTTGAGAAACACGGGATTAACTGAAGAAGATCTGTCTGAGAAACTACTCTCGTAGCCACAGAAGTCAAGCCAATAAAAACTATTACCTCATCCACCTCATGTCTCAGATGTTATCTAAATGTTTTGGACACAATTCATTTGTTGTGTAAAGAGTGATTGATGATTTTGGTGAAACAGAAGTATAATTTGTACAATGGTTGTATTCTTTGCTAATGTATCTGTTGTATAAACCCACGTAGTTAAAGTTGAGTGATAGAGCAGGCGGAGAAAGAGGAGATGGGTGTCCAGAATGAAGGAGATGTTTCCAATCCCTTCTGGCCATTGCAATCATGTAATGGTAGTGAAAAGTACCTCAATTTACTACAGTCTACCTAAAGTAGAACCACTCTTTTCATTTTCTTTCTCCTTCTCTCTTTTCAAATTTGATAGAGAATTTGACATGCTGAAAACTAATATATACAACAGATGTTGCTTACATCTATAGTCTTCTTTGCCTCATCTTTAACATCACAATTACTTGTTTTTTATACTGACTACCACAGAACTTATATCACTTTCCATTTTATATTGTATTGCTTTCTTTGATAACAGGTTGATAGTATCTAATGTGCTGCCTATTGCTACATTAAATCACAATACATACACTAGAGGTGCTGTGAATTTCCCAACAAAATGATCTAAGCAATTTTCTGAAGTAAATGGCAACTTGAGGCAGAAAAGGTGTAACTACCTACCCCGCTGAAGGCTTTTACCAAATTATAGGTTGCATAATTTGCCCAGGTTCCGTTATGGGTATTAATGCCTAAATTGTCTGTTTGAATTGCTAAATGAAACCAAATCGTTGGCTACTTCTATACTGTAGCCTTATTGCGGAAAAGCATATGCAAATACAGCACGGCGTAGAATATCGCCACGTTTCATTTGCATAAGTAATGAGCAGCCGTTTTTGTGTAAGAGGTTTTTGTCCAAAAACGAGCCGTGTAGA
Organism: Pelodiscus sinensis; assembly: GCF_052426305.1. NCBI lineage: Eukaryota > Metazoa > Chordata > Testudines > Trionychidae > Pelodiscus > Pelodiscus sinensis. Next base: position 55,217,719 of record NC_143059.1, on the reverse strand, counting down.
CGGCTCCTTTTTGCACAGAGACCTCCTCTTGCGCAAAAATGGCCACTCATTACTTATGCAAATGAAGTACGGTGATATTCCATACTGTGCTTCATTCGCATATGCTTTTCTGCAAAAAGGCTACAGTATAGACATAACCTTTGAGTCAAATGAGAGGGATGTCACACTGATATAAATCAAGATGTACTTAAAGAACTTAATGGGTTTTTTTTTCAGGGGGATAAGGCAAAATGCCACATTTATTGGTATTATATATATATATATATATATATATATATATATATATATATATATATCAACACTGTATCATATGCATATGATATAATTACACTCACGCACTCATGCACACACACAAACACACTGGGTCTTGCTGTTATCAACTAGCTGCTCCCTTTATCTTCACTGGCGAGGTGAGTTACAAGGTGAGGAGAGGAGCCGGGCTTCTGCCATCTGGATCGATGTTCCAGTGTTGACAAGACAAGACCCAGGGTCCCCTGCAAGACACCCTCTCATGCAAATCTACACACTTTAACTGTATCAGTTAGTCATTTTAGGCAAATTTATGAGCTCCAGTTGTATCAGTTAGTGATCTGTGGCACCTTCTTCTGGGTGTTGTCCTCAATGCTGCTACATTCATCTTCAAAGAGGGTTTTTGAATTTGCTTCAAAAGAAGGAGCTTGCTCCTGACTCCTAAGGCTATCAGTATGTCTGATCTTTTCTCAATGGCCCCCTTGAGAGGTCTTAGTGACTTTAGGTTTGGCTCCTATTCTTCCCTTTTCTAACTGTTGCAGCTGTTTATCCTCAGAGGTGCTTGCCTTCCACGCCACATTCATTCATACCTCATTCATTCAACAAGTCCACATTAAAGTCAAAAGGGAGAGATCCATTCTACTTCTAATACAAAGACATTTTCTTTACCTTCATTATTCCTAAGGACTATAATATTAAAAAAAGACTTACAAAGTTATATGTAAATGCTTAATAAAAGTTATATGAAAAGGGCTTAATACAAAGTCTCTATAAAACATTCTAATACGACTTATCTACAAAGAGGCACGTTGTTTTAAACTTTTTGCTCACATCTACAGAAGTGATTAACATGATCACATTGTAACATTTAACTTTTACTTACTTAGCAATTTATTCTGATTAGGCCAAATGATGATGTCCTTGTTTACTCAGTTTATATATTCAGTGGAAGTTGTGACAACAATTCAAGATTAACCTCTGAGTAAAAATCAAGTAAAACATTAAGATTTGGTCCTACAGCAGGTGCAGGCAATAGAGCTCTGGAAATCTTTTCAGGATCCACAGAGGGAAAGAAGTCAGGGCATGGCAAAATGAAATGAACCCAATGCACTTGTCTGTTTCAGAAGCTACACAGGGCACATGCAATTGCAGGCACTCTGTAGAGCATTGAGTCCACAAGAGAATAACCAGGATGGCAGCTGAATCTCAGCTGGGCTGCAGAGCCAGAGCTGTTCTCATTCAGAAGATGCATATGTGGGGTCAGCTCATACAAATTCTGTACTCCCTGAGAGGCAAGGGCTGGGAGCTGACCGTGCTCACGTGAGCAAGGGAGTCACCAAGATATCCCTAGAGAAATAGGTTTTCAGTGACACAGCGTAGGACTATCCATTTCAAGTGGCCAAAAGGGTTTTGGGGATGACGGTCCACATCTGTCAGATGGAGGTGATGTTGTATGCTTACAGCATGAGCAGGCATTCACTGGACAGGTGTTGTGATATCAGGCAGTGTGACTGGAAGGGAGTAACCAAGCTAGTTTCTGGCTGGTTTATAGTCAGTTATGAAAATAAAATGACCAGTTCCCAGAAGTAGAAGACCAGTGATTTTGATGGCTGGCATTGGACTCATACATCAGGGTCAGACTTTTAGCCTTTGAGGGCTGAGTTCATCACCCTGTTTCACTCTCTCCCTCCCTAGTGGTGGGGATGGTTCTAGGATTCAGAGAGAGATAAGGCCTGATGAGTATGCTGAGGACAGCCACCCAAAATCATAGGAAATATTATAAGGAACCTCATCACCCTGCCACCATTATGGATTGCATATAACCTTGTAATCTCTGCACTGGAACCAATTAAATGCTTGGAACTGAAAAGTATGAGTGATAAGTCAGTAGTACACTCTTCCCCACCAGTATGCTAAAGTTTATAGATGCAGTGGCCTGCCACTTAATTCCATGCATGTGTCTGTCCTCATTTTCACCCTGTCCTCATCAATAAACTCATAGGAAAAGAATCACAGTAAAGAGATTTGAAGTCAGCTTCCATTTTTCCCCACAATTAATTTGGAAGGCTGGGTTTGGCTTCCTTTTAATGTAAACCCTTATTTAATTACAGTAATCGCTCATTTTTTGGTAAAACTGCACATCATAGGAATCGACACACTCTAATAATGCTTTTGTTTAACAAAAGTGTCGGAAGTTTGCCTTTGTCTTTTGTGTTAACATACTTCCTTTACTTGTTATTCTTGTGTATGTTCTTAGTACTACTTATATTATTGTATAGATTGTGCATGTGAATGTGAAGGACACTGACTCAAAGCTCATTAGTATCTTGATTGTTGTCTTTTTTGCATGTATCAGCCTCTGGAGAGAACACTACGGAGTACTATATAAGTTGTAAGTCACGTATCCTTTTTGTCATAACAGAGACTCATTCTGCATAGTTCTCAGTGCAGTAGGGCGGGAAACAATGTTGAGATACCAAATAGAGTTCCCTTTATGGCCATCATGAAAAGTCAAAATCTCAAAAACTTTAGCAACAAAATAACCAAAATTACTGTCTAGATGTTCGGGCTCAGGAGAGAGTATGAGCTTGATGATGCTACCCCTGTCCCTGATGTTACCCCAGCTCCAGCCCAAATCCAAACTATACCACAAGTTTACATCTTTGCTGCCCAAGCCAGCTAACACAGGCGAGCCATAGGTGCTGAATTTCCGCCCTGACATAGACTCCATACACCCACATCAGCCAGTGTCACTTAGGGTAAGAGGTATGATTAAGGGCTAAAAGATTTTCCTTATATTGGGATTTTCTCGCTTTTTAAAGCATTTGCGTTGGCTACATATCTTACTTAATTACCACAATTAATTATCACAATTTTAATAAGATTCTTATACAAAATATATATTCCCAGGAAAAAAATTCCCAAAACTTAGTAAGTGTGGACATAGTTACACTTATTTGTTACCCTTGCCCTTCCCAATCCTTGACTGTTGTTATATCCACTTGCTGCTTTCTTAAAATGAGATTCTCACCAAGCTGAGACATTGTACTGTGTGTATGTATAGTGGCTTGCTCTACAGTGCCATCCTCCTGATCTGGGTGGCTCTGTGTTCTACAGCAGTGCTAACACTACAATTAATTATTAGTGTAATAAGTTTAAACTAGGATTTGGGGTTTGGATATGAGGATGAAACAGGCATCATATCTGAACCCTCACCTCTCAACGCGAAGGACAACAAATATAAGGCACTGATTTGGCCAATCAGAATTCTAGAACTTCAAAACAAGTCCATGGGTTCCTGTTTTCAAAAGCAGATTTTTTTAAAGAAATGAGTAAAAATGAATTGTATTTTTATTCAATAAAAACATGCTGGGTGCGTCTACACTGGGCCACTTATTCCGGAAAATCAGCCGCTTTTCCGGAATAAGCCGCGAGCTGTCTACACTGGCCCTTGAATTTCCGGAAAAGCAACGATGCTGTACTGTACAAAATCAGCCGCTATTCCGGAAACCGTACGATGCTCCCGCTCGGGCATAAGTCCATTTTCCGGAAAAGCTTTTCCGGAAAAGGGCCAGTGTAGACAGCTTTTCCGGAAAAGCTGAAAACGGAATGTATTCCGTTTTAAGCATTTCCGGAAATTCATGCCAGTGTAGACGTAGCCGCTATGTTTATCTTTTCCTACCTATTCACATAGTTTCTCCAGGTATTACATCTTAGGCCTGATTTACTAATGGCTACTTTCTGTGCCAGTTTGGCCCCATTGTTCTGTAGAAAGCATTCATCTTTATGGAAGTGCCATTGGTACCATCTTTGCCCACCGGAGAACAGCGCCAATAACATCCCTGTTGAAGTGTCGCTTGTAGAGATTGCCACAGTGATGTGCTGAATCCAGAGCACTTTATGGGCACTCCTATGACATAGAGCACCACCACATGTGTTGTTTACAGGGGGGCTAACAGAATTGCTGGGCTCCTGGAAAAGGGGTGTGTGTGAGTGTGTGTGTGTGTGGTGGGGAGGGAAGGAAAAGGGGGGAACTGGCTCCATGTTACCAGAAGGGATGGGACCTCAAGCAGAAGGGATCGGGCTTGGGCTAGCCTCCCTCAGACAGCCCTTCTGGGGTGCCCACAGTGTTCTGCCTAGAATTCGGGTGGCGATATGACTTGCCAGATACCAGACAGTTGCCTCCTTTGCCCTCTCGTCCCCCATCAGCAGGCCTGTATGTTTACTCTTTTCCAAGGTGATTCCCTCAAAAGATGGGTAGAGTGTGTGTGCTTCCTCACAGGTGGACTAGCCATTGCAGAGATCTTTTCAATTTTGTTCCAGTGGAATTTGTGCAAATCCTGAAAAGAATCAGAATGCAGATTATTATAGATCATGAATCAAATCACATTTTCTTGCTTCCTTTTTTAATGTGATGTAATTTGGTGACTGACACTCTGCAGCTGAAGTCACAGTTTTGCTCAAATCAATCAAAAATTATTATAGAAGAGAACAATTTTACTTGACTATTAATATCAACCTTTTTTCTTGCACAGCTACCACAGAAAATACAACATGGGCAGAACGTGCAACATATGGTAAGTCGCATATCCTTGGATTTTTAATAGAAGGATAAATTTTGAGTGCTCCAGGCAGCTACTGAGCTTCTACAGTGCTCCTTATAAACCCTCAAAAGGAGCAGGGAATGCTTAGGGTTCTGCCAATAGTATCTTTCTTCAATAATTTGAAAAATGACCAAGTCACCTCAGAACAAAAGGGAACCGACTCACTTTTTTCATTCAAACTTCAAATGGAATTTTGAGGAACAAAAGAGTTCAGTTAATGTAAGAACAAAAACACGTATAGATTGTATCTCTATATTTTTGGGGTGTTGAGTGAGTGTACAAGATGAAATACCAAAGTACTGAAAGAGAAATTGCATGCAGTATTTCAAGCCCAGACATACCAGGAAGGATTAGATTTTTGTTGCAGTTTTCATAATACATTGATCCAAATTGTAAACTGGGCAAATTGTTAAATGAAATTGACTTACTGAATTCAACAGATGGTGGAGTGTTCAGGTCTGGAATTTTCTTTTGGCCTTCCATGTGGAAGATAGATTAAGAATTGAAAACAAAATAGGAAGCAGTTTGGTTTTACATTCTTTCATTTTATGTTCTCTAATAGGATATCAGTGTGGTGGCTTCCTCTCAGATCCATCTGGGTCTTTTTCTAGTCCATATTACCCTGGAAACGGTCTCATCACACAGTGTGTCTGGGAAATACAAACAGACAATTATCAGATAGTACTAGTTTTCTCCTATGTTAGGTAAGTATGAAGGATTACCAGCATCCTAGCCTTCCAAAAACATTTATTTTATTTATGTATATTGGATCTTGGAGGTGCTGGAAACTTCCAAAACAGCAACTGCCTTGGATCCATTTTTGTTGCAATCAGAGATGGCATAGGCTGGAATGGGGTGCTGTGCTGTGGTTAGTCAAGAAAGAAATATTCTCCTGATTGTAGAGGCAAGTTTTTTTGAGTTGTAAAATCTTAGTCCTAGGATAAAAAGCCATCTCATGAAGAAATGGGCTGTCATGTATACCAACACCAGAGTGCTGCCCTCTGCCCCTTTTTTGGACCTGGACTCTTCAGGTACATCTACACAGTAGGGCTAAACTCAAAATAAGCTACGCAACTTGAGCTATGCTAATTGTGTAGCTCAACACAAAATAGCTTATTTCAAATTTTGGCATGTCTACACAGCATTTATTTCGAAATAGAGCACTCTTCCTCCTACTTCCCTTACTCCTCATACAATGAGGTTTACAAAAATTGGAGTAAGAAGCTCATTATTTTGAATTTATTTCAAAATAATGTGCTTGCTGTGTAGATGTACCCTTACAGTAGATGTTCTCAAGGAGTTTGGAGTCAGTTGGCAAGCTGCGTGTAGACCAGGGTGAGCAATTTTCGACAAACTTCTTGTTTACCGAAAAATGCAGTTTTGGTAGACCTGAACCTATTTGTGAATTCAGAACATATTCATTAAATAATTCCAGAGGAAAAGATTATTTTGCTTTGATTCACAAGCCATTCACACAACAGTTGAAGGTAGAGGTTTTCCAAATATTGTTTTTAGCCTGTGGCTACAGTACTTTCCTGGGATATTGGAGACCCAGTTTCAGTTCCCTCTGCTGCCTGATGTGCTTCAGGAATTCAAACTTAGGTTTTCCACCTTCCAGAAGAGTTCTCTAGCCATGAAGCTAAACTTAGAATACAAAGGGGCAGAGACAGCTGCTTCTGCTTTCTGAATCTAATGCTTCATTTCCTCTGCCCATATTTGAAAATAAAGTTTAAAATGCCCAGAAACTACACATTTGGTTCACCCGGAAACACATTTTTGTTGACTTTTCAGGTTTGTTCAAATTATTCAGAGTTTGTGGTTTCAGTCATGGTTGAAACAAGTTTTCTCCTGATTTGACAGTTCTGGAAAAACAGAAACAAACTTAGACATCAATTATTCATCCATTTCCAGCTGTGTGGTCAAATGTCCAGTGGTGAAAGAGACTCTTCACATTTTCTGCCCTTAAGAAGGTCCTGAGTTACTGAACGCTGGAATGAGTGGTGAACAAAGTAGAGTCAGAGTCTGAATGCAATGTGTAGATGCTGGAGAAGACAGGCTATTCCTCCCTTTCGAAGAGGACAGGAAGAGCAGTGGAGTCATTGAAGGGAAGAGTCTGCAGTGTCTACATTTTAGAACATAAGTCATTCTTCATGAGGCTGCCCCTTGTGGAACTGAGGAGGAAGAATTAATTTCTAAAGCAAATAAATTCCTTTGTGTATGATGTTGGGCACAGAATTCCTAGATTTTGAGAATAAAAGGATCTGTGAAATTCCTCACCTGATGTTATTGAAAGGACTAATGCATAACGCAGAGGTATAAAATAATGTGACTAGATTACCCAGCTTCTAAATGATACATTATTAACTTACTTCCACAGTTTGAACTGCTCTCAGGAATTTATTGAAATCTATGATGGACACCTGTATACATCACCTTTAATTGGGAAAATCTGTAATGGTTCAAATCTCAGCTACTCATCATCTTCAGACACTCTGACAGTTCTATTAAACAGAGCCTCTTATAATTCAGAATATGGATTTTCTGCTTTTTATTACCCTGTACTTCCAGGTAAGACTAAGATTTACATGTTTGCTATTAATTTATTAATTTAATATACCCAAAGTCCAGATTTTTTACGTATTTTGGATGTGTGTGATTAAAACTTGATTATTAAATAACTATTAGATTTGCTCTGCATTTAACTGGTGGGTAATCTTTTATGGTTATTTGGGGTCACAGTCCCTGGAGTTATCTAATAAATAAGGTATAGCCTGGCAAAAAAATCCTTGTTAAGACAGCTGATTGGTCAGCCCCTAACTGTGTTTTAGGAGCTACGATTGGCTGGAAACAACCCATAGAAAATTGAGTCAAGGAAAGAATCCTCTCCCTATCCTGTCACTGTCACATAAGTTGGCTTTGCTACTAGGCAAGTCTGTTAAGATCCTGAAGATTAAGAACATGACATAAAATCTTGTATTGAATTAAATTGCAATATATGCATCTTATATTAATTGTTTGTACTTTATTCACACATAATTTTAAAAAATGATAAACAAATCTATTCTGTAGGCTTTGATAGAATAGTATGGAATTCAACAGCAGGAATTTAAGAGAGCTGGAACAACCTATAGGAAGAACTGCATCATCTGTTTAATTCTGTATGTTTTCACAATCATTTCTGAAGACCCAGTTACATTTCTATAGTATCATGGGGAGGAGGGTCATAATTATAAAATTCTGTGGTGACTTATATGTAGGCCAAATGTTGGGGAGTAAATCAACTGAATGGGGATAGTATGACTTTCCTTTTCAGTTCTAGCTCTACTTTCTAGCTGTGTCAGAACCTATTTCTCCCCTGTGTCATCTTCTTAGTCAGATTACCTTAAAGTTAGCATTGTTGTCCATTTTTTCTCAATAAGTGTTTATTTTTTCTTATTGGCTCAACTCTAAAACCATACTTTGTTTATACACCACTGTATAGCAGAAGTTTCATAAAATGTTCTTAAGTATAGTATAGTTCATGCTAATACCAAAGATTGTATCAAATTTTACTGTTTACTTTTTACATTTAAGAGCTTTCTACTTCTCCATCAAGGACATCAGGTAAAATATTTTTCTTTTTACATATGTAAAATTATGTACTGTAACTATGCAATAATGTAGATGCTCCTGGCATTTCATGATTACCTCTTTGTTCATGCTTTTTCCTTTTTTGTAAATTGAGGGCAGCTTTCAGTTTTGCCTTAGAGATTTATCTTCTCCCTATCGTTATTTCCCTTTGAATATGTGTGCATGAAAAGGAGGCTATAGCTCAGTAAATCCACACCATATTTCTTTTTTTCTGGTGAGTGCAAGAGTGAATCTCAAATCAGTAATTTATTTCCAATTTCCTGCCATTTCTCATGCCTCCCAAGTCTCTATTTAGGAAATAATTATCCACACCCACCCTTTCATTTGGCCTCAGAAGCAGTCTTGGAAACAAGTAAGAAATTTTTGAATGAGAAAGAGGTGGAGAGAAAATGCTATGTTCTTGTGCTTTCATGCCCCTTGCATTCTGAGACTGAGGTTAATTTAAATACGATAGTACTCTGGCCTGGAACTACATCTGTATTTGGCTTGCAATCATAGTAAGACCATTAAGGGCTGTCTTGTAAAAGAGTGGCTACTTGTGGCTAGTGTTTGTGGGGGGTTATTTTACTTTTGTAATCACAGATGGAAATTCTAAATTTTTCCACTTATAATGAAGGAAAGAGCTGATATTATACCAAATTGCTAGGTTATATAAACTAGGGTGGGGAAGAGATAGAGCAGAGGTTGTATCTGGATTCAAATTAGCTGTGGTTTGGGCTTGGTCATCATGTTCATATACTATGGCAAAATAATAGTTTACAGTTTTACTTAACAAAGATGGTTGCTAATTTTGCTTCTTTCTCGTTTTGTCAACCCAGATCCTCCAAGTACTTTACCAACTCATGAAAATTGTAAGTCAGGTCCCTTACTGGCACTAGTGTCTTTTTTCTGAATTCTGTGTTAAGCATCCAAATTTTAATTGTGTGTCAGAATCTTTTGAGCCACCTCCAATTGCCTATCCCATCTCTCCAACAGACGAGACTCCTAGGTGAGATCTTCCTTTTCAGGGATGGTTTTACATGACTACTCTACTGACCTGCATTTTAACATCCCCTGTGGCATTCAGCTCTGCTTCTAGAAGGCGCCAGGTTACTTCCACTGTGTTAATTATAACAAGCTCTGGAGGCTGATGTGCCTCAGACTGAACTATGGGCTTAAGCTCATTAAATACAAAATGGAATCATCTGGGGCCAAGCAGTGAGACAAATGGACTGTACAAGAGATGCTTAAAAGGGGAAGAGAAACCAGTAGGGGAAATAACAACAACGTTGGGGAGAGGGTTACTATATGTGAAGGCTTAAGGAGGGTGCTAGAGGTCAGTGAGGAAGGAGTTATGAACATATTTGATGTCACTTTAATAAAGAGAAGTAGAGCCAGATTAGATACATTGTCTTAAACCAAACTTTCCTGAACCTTCTTGTGTATTTACCTTTTACTTTCTGTACTTTTAGCACGCAACCTTTGGTTGATATCTGCTCTGAGTGACTGAAATTATTGATGGGAAAACTTGCTTGTACAAAGTACATTCTCGTTTATATGGAGTTGTGGTGCATAATCAGATTTATTTTAAGTATTCCTGTGATCATGCAGAAACTGATGTTTGGGAGTGCAGAGTTGATGTATGGTCCAAAACCTTGTCCCTCCTTTTGGGTGTGTGGTGTAACTTGCATAGTGCTATGCTGCAAGCAAGCTGCCCTGAAGGAGGCAGCTAGGGATTTCCTGGATGCCATAATGCCTGGCTAACATGAAACCACCATAACACTTGTGGCTCTGATGCAGTAGATAGAAAAGAGGGTGTGATGGGGGACATTAGAGGAGACAAGCCAGAATCTTATTTGGTTCATTTTGTTAATTGGTTTTGAGAATCTTATTTGGTTCATTTGCTCCTTTGATAGCTGGTGCTGGAAATGCGAGAGAGACAACCTCTCTCTCTCTGGATACTGCCAAACAAAGTATTTATGTATATAGTGTTATGGAACTACGCTGGTGCTTAAAAAGCTTTCCAGTTCTGGGCCTCTGAGGACACGCCATATGTCTCATTTCTGACCTTGTCTCCTCTATAATGGCTCCTAGAGGGTTATTAAAACCTAATGGAAGTTTTTAGCAGCCTTTAGGCTTCTTCAAATATTGCCAGAGCATGTCTAGCCACCTTTTTCTCTTCCCCCTTCAGCTCCAGTGAAGCCTCTTCTGGATAAATAGATAAAATATTTTCACAGGTAATAAATCCAAAAGGAATTCTAAAATACACTGTATTTTGTTCCTCTTAGCAACAAATGGCTGGTGTGGTGGCTACTTTTTTACACCTTCTGGATCATTCTCTAGCCCATTCTTTGTCTGGAACTCTCCAGAGAATGTACAGTGTGTCTGGCATATAGAAGTAAAGAACAATTATTATATCCGACTCACCTTTACGCACCTCAAGTAAGTAAAATATTAAGTATTGAACAGCAGTTTTGACATCAGAGTATTTGATATGAAATGATGATTTTCCTTTTCCAGATTTGTTTGGTTTTTTAAAAAATATTTTGATCTTGCATAGAAAAGTCTTATAATCTTTCTGACCTCTTCAAGCTATTTCATTTTGAGTTATGACTTATGTTTCTTATGAATTTTGTATTATTTCATTTTAAAAGTCTCTGATCAAATACTTAGAAGGTCTGATCTGGCAATCTAGTAGTTGACCATTCTTACTGCCATGCAAATATCGTATTTGATCCATTTGCTCCTTTGATAGCTGGCAAGGGAAATGCTACAGAAGCAACTTCTCTCTCTCTCTGGATCCTATCTAGCAAAGCATTTAAGCACTCATTGTGTTATGGGACTACTCGGGCGCTTAAAAATTAAGCAAGTGCTTAAATAGCTTTCCAGTTCTGAGCCTTTGTCAGCAGGCCATATATCTCATTTCTGGAGCAAAACTGAAGGGGAACTGTTAGTCTACTTTCCCTGGCTGGACAGACTTCTATTTGGCATGAATATTTAATGTTGAAGAGAGCTGGAGGAGAGATCTTTGGGAGTCATCAAAGGGTTGGAATAGCTCGCATGGCAGGGGGAAGCACAGTTTTGTTTTCTATAAAAACAGAACTAGAAAAAAATCTTTTTTTCACATTAGCCAAGCACAGATTCACTGTTTTTACTATCTTTACCTCAGCTAATATGCTGTGTTCATTGTATCATCCTATAAATTGTGCAGGTGTATTTGGAAGAATACATAAATGTAAGGTACTATAGCACTTATATGACATGATTCTTGATTGAATTCAGACTTGATCTATGTGAAGGAGAGGTTTCATTCAGAAAATGTCAGCCCTATATAACAAAGCAACAGCTTGGCTGCATCTAGACTGTCCAGTTTTTCCGGAAAATCAGCCGCTTTTCCGGAAAAACTTGCCAGCTGTCTATACTGGCCGCTTGAATTTCTGCAAAAGCACTGATGATCTCATGTCAATTTTTGCGCAAAAGGGCCAGTGTAGACAGCTCAGATTTGTTTTCCGCAAAAAAGCCCTGATCACAAAAATGGCGATTGGGGCTTTTTGCGGAAAAGCGCTTCTAGATTGGCACAGACGCTTTTCCGCAAAAAGTGCTTTTGAGGAAAAGCGTCTGTGCCAATCTAGACGCTCTGTTCCGAAAATGCTTTTAACGTAAAACTTTTCCGTCAAAAGCATTTCCGGAAAATCATGCCAGTCTAGACATAGCCCTTGTGAACAAGCTTAATTGTCTACTGCTTATTGTTTACAGAACAGAGACTATAAAGAAGTCTTTGGGCTCTGTGGTTCTCAATCCAACAAACAATACAGTTAATTTTAAAGGCATATTTTTAAAAGAAAAAAGAATGCATACAAACCCCTTTGACTTATGTCAAACCTTCCTCTCCATATCTCACTGTGTTCGTTGCATATCATCCTGTGCAGAACCTTTCTGGAATATGCAACAGAGATCTCAGTGGCAGATCTGAGAGGCGAATTTGAATATAGATTTGCATTAGTTCACCAAATCATTTGCTAGCCCAAACTTTGATATTCACTTGTCTTAAAAACAAAGGTGTTAGGGTATGTCTACACTACCACCCTAGTTCGAACTAGGGTGGTAGTGTAGACATACCTTTAGTGTTCACACTATTATACATGAGTTTAGTTAGATTCCTTCTGAAGTAATGGGACTAAATTGGCTCTAACCCCATTTCACTCACCTTACAACCCGTTATTGTCTAACTGTGGTATTTACAGATTAACACATGATAATTTCATCTCCACAGTCTAGAAGATTCATATAATTGTGTTTATGACTTTGTTGAAGTCTATGATGGTCCTCAGAGTACATCTCCTCTACTTGGAAGGCTTTGTGGTGGTTCAAATTATACATTTACATCATCTTCAAATACAATGACTGTTCTGTTTTCAAGTAACTTTAGTTCGATAAGAAATGGATTCAATGCTTACTATGATTCATTTCCAGAAAATAACAATGCTACAGGTAAGCCCACTTTAAATGTACATATTAGTAGGGTAACAGTAAGGGCTTAATCAATCCAGTGAAATCAGTGGAAAGACTCCTATTTATTTAATGGGCATTGAGTCAGGCAAAATTTGATACCATGCAGTGTTGTTACAATGTTGGGTTCATCATGTTAGAGAGAGAAGGTAAGGTAATATTTTTATTGGACCAATTTCTCTGGTAGCTTCTGAGCGTACCCAGAGTTTTTAAATCAGAAACTAGTCAATTTTTAGTTATAGTAATGTTTGGATACATGTCAGAAAATTAATATTTACCTTTCCTTCTTTCTCATTATTTAGCAGTGTCATGTTCTGGACAATACATGCGTGCAGTCATTAACAGAACCTATCTTCAGTCTCTGGGCTACAATGCTTGGGATGTTTATCTGAACAATTCATCCTGTGAGCCACACGAGATCACAGAAAATTATGTTGCATTTAACATACCTTTTAATGGATGTGGTACAATAAGACAGGTGAGAGATGTGCTTTTCATTCATAAGTCACTTTAAGTAGCTTTAGACAAAAGATCTATCAAATCAATTACTTTAAAAGGCCAAAATTTAGATTCAGAATATTTTTTTGTAAAAAGTGTCCATCCTATGCTTGAGTCAATTAATATGTTTGTGGTGCATAAATTTGTCTACCTGCCTGACTGACAATTAGCAGCCCTGGCTTTAGAAAAAATGTCCTGAGGGAAAAAAATACAATTAACACAGAACACTGTCACTTCATATTTGTCATTGATGATTCAAGATGTTGGTAGCAGGCTGGAGAGCCTTTGACCTCTTGGTCACACTTGTGAATGTTGCTCAGGTCAGTGATATCTGGAAAAACTCCCTCAGGTAGAGTCATAGGGTGTGCCCTTGGCTACTTGGTTCATTGCACAGCCTGTTTTCATGCTCTTATTCATGCTATATATACAGGCTGTGTCTAGACTGCATCCCTTTTCCGTAAAAGGGATGCAAATTAGACACATCGCAATTGCAAATGAAGCGGAGATTTAAATCCCCCCACTTCATTTGCATAAACATGGCTGCCACTTTTTTCCGGCTCGGAGCTTTGCCAGAAAAAAGCGCCAGTCTAGACAGGGATCTTTCGGAAAATAAAGCCTTTTCCGAAAGATCCCTTATTCCTCTTAAAATAAGGACTTACTCCACCCCTGCAGTTTGGAGCCTGTTCTGATGCTCCAGCCATGCCCCACTGTGAGGATTGACTGCCAGCACTGGCTTCCTGCTGCTGGGAGGGGAGGAAGTCTTGTGGGTTGGATCCAGACTGTGGGGTAAGAAAGTGGCTCCATGTGCTGCTGCTTTGCCTCCTCCCAGCTGGGGGAATGGCAGCACAGAAAATTGCTTGCTTAGAGGCTTTCTCTGCTGCTTCCATTAGCTGGAATCCTAGCCAATGGAAGTAGGGGGTGGCACCTGGGAGTCAGGTAAAGGGGGTGGCACACAGAGTCAGGTTAGTGCTTCTCTCATGCCCAGACCTTGCACCCCATCACCTTTCCATGCCCCCTCTAGGCAATGCTCCCCACACTCCACTGCATTCATGCATGCTCCCTTCCTCCCAGACCCCCACTTTCATCCCACTCCTGTTCTCTACCTCTTGGCCAGAACTTGCCTCCTCACCCTCTCCTGCACCCATTTTGTCATCATGGCTAGTTGGCTGGTGGCCCACAGAAAGGTCTGTGTTAAGTGAGGGTTGGCTGTGGGCCAAAAAGTTTGAGAACCACTGTCCTATTAAATCAGAGAGAGGCTTGAACAAAAATCCCTATAATTTTGGTGCTGAAAATAAACCCACACTTTGTGAATAGGCTCTTTTTGTAATGGACTGAACAAAGCCCCTCTATCTGAACTACCATAGACTTTGGAGTGAATGAAATCCAGGTCCAGAACTGACTTTCAAATCATAGTACACACTCCCCACAGATACAGACCCAGGTTCAGGAAAGAGTCTAAAATGACAGCATGATGGATAGAGATGATCTAATCAAACCACAAGGTACAGGATGATGGGTGGTATCTAAGAAACGCCAGAAGGTGGTAACCTGACACAACAGCAGTAATGTGTAAGTTGTTAGTACCTGTATATAAAGTGGTGTCTTGGGGGGATAGTCTTTGGATGACCTGGGGGCAATAAAAATTCTCCATTGATTGAGTCATTTCATTGTTACGAATTGCATACACGTATTGGTTCAGTAGAGTCTACTGACAACTATTACTATACTTTGCTTAACAATAAACCTGGCCAGGCATCTTCAATCCTTATCTGATTTGTGGTCTTTCGGGCTCTTTGGGGTCTGCTGTGGAGACTAAGTGCACAAGTCAACACGACACACATCATTGAGCATACAAGCAAGCAGCCTTCTGGTAACCATCATCGATGGAGCCAGAGACCTGTGAGGACACCTCGGCAGTAAATCCTGACCCCTCCTAACTAACTTCACACACTATCAACTATCCTCTAATAATATAAATAGATAGAAAAAAAATCAATGAATTTACAAAAGGGTCCTCAGGGGACAGATTTTATGCTATCTCTGGGAGCCCTGCACCTTGTTTTAAATATGGCTCGGGCTCTTCTAGCAAAAAACTACATGTACTCCAGAGCATTAAACCCTTCTGGGAAGCATGAGGGTGATCAAAAGGGGTGGGATGCCAAACCACAAAATAAATATTAAGGAAAAAGTATAAATGCCCCATTTTCCTGTATCATAGGAGGAATTGAGCAAGGGAGAAGCATTGCTGCTTTAGCAAGAGAGTCCAATCAATGGACTAAAGTGTGCATTTTAATGAGAATTAAACTTTTCAGTGGGCTGTGATTATGTCAGAACCAAATTAAAGGTGTAGCATAAATTTGAAAATACTGTTGGAAAAATATATACATAATATATTACAAGTGACACCTAAAATTACGCAAAAGAGAATTACACATCTATTTTTTCAGCTTGTTTGCATTCTGCATTTGGCAGAATTTTGTGTATAATCAATATTCCCTTGCATAGTGGTCAGTTTCACCCTTTCTGAAAAGACTAGAAACAGGAATATAAAAGCGCAATTTGTTTCTAATATTTGAAGTAATTAGAAGTATATATATATACTATTTATATTATTTTCTTTGGAAAACTAATTTTAAAAAATAGATAGTTTTTAAGTTGCAAATTGACAGTGTCTTTTTTACATAAACAACTATTACAACTGTAACATTTTGACAAAATATATTCCTGAATCACATTTTATTCTCTCCTATTTTCACAGGTAAAAAATAACACTATCTCCTATTCTAATGTAATCAGCACTTCTCCTTCTGGTTACATTATCACAAGGGAAAATGACTTTCAGTTTCATGTGACCTGTGAAATGAACCAAGACACAACGGTAGAAATAACATATGCTGCCAAAGGTCACATTGACATAAGGGAAACCCAGCAAGGCAGTTATGATGTGAATATTTCATTTTATGAATCATCTAATTTTTCAAATCCAGTTAACAATTCCCCATATTATGTTGACCTAAACCAGGATTTATACCTGCAAGCCACTCTTTACAGTTCCGATTTAAATCTGGTGATATTTATGGACACATGCCTGGCTTCTCCATATTCTGATGACTTCACAGACCTAACTTATGATTTAATCAGGAATGGGTAAGAACTTTTAGTTATAATTAAAGTTATACATGCTTCTTTCTTTCTGCTTTGTATTGCTTACATTGCAGCAGTAAAGCAGAGACATTTACTCAGATTCCTGGGTGTGTTAGAGGAGCATTTCCTATTTGTTTTGTTTTTGTTGTTTTTTTGTTACAGATGTGTAAGAGATTCTACCTACAGCTCCTACTATTCACCAGTGGGATACATTGTTCGTTTCAAATTCAATGCCTTCAAGTTTCTCAACAGCCATGCTGCTGTTTACTTGCAGTGCAAGATAGTTGTATGTAGGGCATATGATTATTCTTCTCGATGCTACCAGGGATGTTTAGCAAGGCGCAAGAGGGATATAAATCCTTATCAGGAGAAAATAGATGTGGTTGTGGGACCAATCCAACATAAAAAAGATATCAATGAGGACAGAAAATCTGGTAATTTATTTGCATGGTTTTTTTTTCTTGATGTATCTGTTAAGCATAACTTTGCAATATTATTTAAATATCATTTTTTTGTATGTCAGTCTTTGATTGCTTCCTTATCACAAATTCTAAACAGGATTGTGCTAAGGGACAAGCCTTTTTCCTTGTGAATGCAATTTGAAGGCCACAAGGAGTTAATTATAAAAGTATTCTGAAATTTACTGCCACAAATTTTGCAAGCCAGTTATTCAGACACACACAAAATCTCCATCCTTTTGTCAATTTATGTCATAAAATGATTACTCACTGATGATGTGCCTTCTCTGAACAAATCTGAAAGCTATACTTTTTTCCTTCTTCAAATCGACCTACAAGATCCACTTCTGTTTTGACAATTAAAAAACCCTATAGCCAATTAATGCCGGCTAACCTTGCTAATATTTATTGATAAAGTTACATTCAAATTATTTAAAAACACCAAGTTGTGCTCATAGCTTACTCATTTAACTGCAGTTTGCATTGTTTTTACACTGATCTCTCATTCTCTTGTTTCTTCTCCTTGTTATTCACTTGTTACATCTTATTTCATACTAGAGTATTAGCTTTTGGGGTTGCAGGCCTTATCATCCTAGTTTTTTTATAGTGTATCGCATAACAAGAATCCAGTCCTAAATGGAACTTTAGGCATTATTGTAATGCAACTAACAACAGAGGTAATCATTATTATAAATATAAAAAGGACTGTGTAAAATAAATTGGTGGCATCAGTCTGGGTAATTAAAACACCATCAACACTCGTTAAAAACACCATCAAGAATTGGAACTTTTGTGATAGATATCACTGTGTAAATGAGCATAGATTAAGCTACCCTTTTATTCCTGAAGCACATTGATGGTCTTCCAGGTCATATTTGAGACACACTGACAAAGCAGTGTGAGATGTTGTCATTGCTGTCTTTTGTGTTGCACCTAAACATAAGATATTAAACTCCAGAGTTATCTATTAGGCATCTTTAACAAACTGTATTTGCTTATGCTATTTTACTATAACAGATGTTCAACAATTTGTATACTTTTCATTTGCTTTCAAAACTAAATTGATCAGTATGACACTTTTGGTCTGATTATTATGCTTCTTAATGGCAATGAATTTTTTACCTATAAATTGCAACAGTGTTTTTTATGCTCTATCACTCTAGCAGGTCCTGCATATTTTCTATACTAGCAAAAAGTGTAAGATTAAGTCAGATAAAGTCTCTCTGTCATTTACAGACTTGCACAACGGAGTTCTCCTGGAAAAAGATGATGTTCACAGCCCATTTGTTGTTGCCACTTTGCTCTTGTCAGGAATTGTTTTGGTTCTCATTGGGGCCCTTTTGAGAAGTAAACTGAGAAGAAGAACTGAGTATCAAGTGCTGTGAGAGAATACCCTCAGGCATCATACGCATGTGTTCATGCACGTGTTCAATATCAAACATCAGTACAATGATTTAATGGGTAACACAGTAAATTAAAAAAAGGAAAGAAGCTGGCTTTCAAATATACAGCACATGTTCTAATATGAACTTTACCTGATCACTAAACCTGATTTGTATGCACTAAACCTGATTAGTATGCACTTTAAATGAAGAGTCTCAAAAAGGACTGGAGGAAAATAAAGCTTCAGTTTTGTGTGTGCCAACAAAAGTGGATGTGCCCCAATTTCATCTGCAATGTCTTGCCTTTGGACACTGATATGTTCAAAGTGGGTAACTGTGCAACTTGTAGATGGGTACACAATTATTTGATTCTTGCAGCATTTGGTGATTTCCTGACATGTTTACTGCATTTGCACTTTGGCTAACGTGATCAGCCTGAACATATTTAGGAAGATTTTGACTAGCTCAGCTGCAGAGAAAGGACATCTGTGAAATTAATCTAGACATGGAGGGTGTTGAGCTCTTTGGATTTGGGTGGGACCTATCTCTGCATTTAATTAGTACAAGTAAGTGTATTTCCCTGGAAGCAACATGAAAATTCCTGTTCTTGTTAATTTAGTAAACAATTGATTATTAATATAATACATCTTCAAAGCCAACAGTTTAGTAAATAGATCGGGGGTGGGCAATAATTTTTTGTCAGAGGCAGAGGAGTGGGCGAAGCCTCCTCCCTCCCTACCAGGAGCACATGGAGTTTCTAAGTGCCACGTGCTCCTCACAGGGTGGGAGCAGGGCAGAGGAAACTTTGTGCACTCCTCCCCACCCCCAGGCCAATCAGGGCTTGGAGGAGGGGCAGAGTGTGAAGTCTCCTCCCACCTTGCCAGGAGCCATTCGCCCTAATTGGTAGGCCCTAATTGGCCTGGGGGCGGGGGAGTGGCAAGGCTTCCGCAGGCCGGATCAACCCACTTTCCCACCCCTGAAATGATGCATATTAAGTTTTTATTAAACCTAATTAAACATATTATCAGTGAGTATAATAAGTTAAAGTATCAATTTATTTAGGATATTATTACAAATGAAAATTGGTATGAGTCTGTTGTGTTTCTGATTAAGATGCAAAACTGACATAAAATAAAATGCTAAATCTCTGTCAACTGAGTTTATTTTTTACCTTAGATAGGGAAAGCAAAGCATTAGGTATAATTGCATCTTATTTCTTTTTTAGGACATATCTGCACACCACACCTAAGCCATCCACACACAAATCAGTCTGACTCGGGTCAGCAAGCAAGCAAGACCTAGAACTCTGTTAGAGGGATGAGACACAGTCCAAGTCTCATTTTGACTCTGGCACAAGCCCTGTCATTTTGCAGAGGGTACTGAGACCAAAGGGTCAAGCATGGATGCATTGCCACTGCTATGAGACCCAAGTCCAGCAATTGTAAACCTAGGTTTACAATGTAGTATGGATGCTCAAGTTCTGGCTTACTGTGCAGTGTTGATGTATACATATATTTCATTGTGAACTTAAAGCTAATTTTCTACCACTAATCCACACCTAGGGTGTGTCTAGAATACAGGGTTTTGTCGACAAAAGTGGACTTTTGTTGACAAAACTATACCTGCATCTACACTGCCACTGAGTTCTGTCGACATAACGTCGACAGAACTCAGCAGTTTTGTTGATGGCTATAAGCCTCATTCTGTGAGGAATAATGCCTTTTGTCAACAGAGTTCTGTCAACAGAAGGCATTACTGCATCTACACCGTCCTTTGCGTCTACACTGTCATGTCAACAAAGCGGCTTGCTTTGTCTGCGGAACGGGATGTAGTCTAGACGCTCTTTGTCGATAGAAGCTTTGTAAACAGTATGGCAATCTAGTATCTTATAAATGTAAAATAATAGGTAAAACATTCATAAAACCACTCCCACAAAAGCACTATTCTCTATTCCCTACCTTCAACTGTGGTCTGACACTTTTGTTGATCATGGTCTAATTTAGGACCTGACTTCCATAAGGCGACTCCTGATGTTTGTTATTTGAAGGGGTCTGACATTGTAAGCTTCCCTGGTATGGGACCGTGTCTGCTTACATGCATGGAAAATATGAGCACAATAAAAAAACAGCTAACTCCTGCAGCCTTTACTTGGTTAAAATCCATGTTGAAATCTATTCTATACTCAATCCAAGTGAATCAAGTTCAGAAATCTAACTTCTGATGCATGTGCCGGATTCCCGCTGATGTTAATTTGAGAACATTTTAAAAAGAATGGTCCCTTATGTGTAGGCAGATCAAGAAATTATATGGTACAACAAACATATTAAGATAAGTATCAATATACAGTTACTGTAAAATACACCTTTTGTCAAGAAGGGCTCTCATTGCAAATAACAGGTCTATTGAAACAGTTCCTCTGTTCTGATTTCATGAAGGCAATGAAAGATCAAATCCCACTGAATATCCTTAAGTAGTGATAAAACATGTAAACTCTGTAGAACATTTAATTGGATTAACCAGACATGCAGTCAAATTGGGTACCAACCACATCATGAGTTGGATTCTACTTTTAAATTATATCTATGAGAATCACTTACCATGTCTAAAATTATCTGTTTCTCTTTCACACACACATCCACAGGCAAATGAAAGCAAATTACATTTACTTTAGCAATGTACAATCTCTCCTGAAATATGAGCTACTTGAAATTTTTAAATTAAACTGTTACTAATTTAGATCTTTGATCCTTCCCAGGGCTGACCTTACCATGAGGCGAACTGAGGTGGCTGCCTCAGGTGCTAGACTGTGGGGGGGGGGGGCCCACTAGGACCCAGAGTGTAGAAAATTGTGTCTGCTGCTGGTACATATGTATTCTCTCTGCTCTAAATGAAGAGCATGGGGTAGGTAGCAGAGCTGTACCATGAGAGAAGTAGAACAGGAAGAAGGCAGAATTGAGACCTTTCAAAATTTTGGCCCAAGCGAGAGGGCATGGAGGCGTCATTTGAACTCCACTCCTCAGGTGCCAAAATGATCCTTCCTCAGTCCTTAAGGACACTGGGACTACGTCTACACTGGCCCCTTCTTCGGAATAGCCATGCTAATTTAGAACTTTGGAATAGGGAAATGCGCGGGGGGATTTAAATATCCCCTGTGGGATTTAAATAAACATGGCCGCCGCTTTTTTTCCGACTTGGGGAAAAGCCAAAAAAGAGCGTCCAGTCTGGCGCGATCCTCAGGAATAAAGCCCTATTCCAGAGGATCTCTTATTCCTACTTGAAAGGGCTTTATTCCGGAGGATCGCGCCAGTCTGGATGCTCTTTTCCGGCTTTTCCCCAAGCCGGAAAAAAAGCGGCGGCCATGTCTATTTAAATCCCACGGGGGATATTTAAATCCCCCGCACATTTCCCTATTTCAAAGTTCTAAATTAGCATGGCTATTCCGAAGAAGGGGCCAGTGTAGACACAGCCTGGGAGTATTGCTGCTTAGGATGGTAAGAGCAAGCCCTTCAATTATTAAACTTGTTCATACAATGAAACCAGTTTACCATACTAGTGCTGTTTACAAGGCATAAATTCTCAAGAGTTTTAAGTATCTTTCCTTCTGTTTGAGTTTATTCCTATTGTGTGAACAATAGAAATATCTTGCCTATGGGTTCGAGTTTAGAAATCAAGATTCACACTGACTGAATTGACAATATAGAGTCAAGCTACAGTAACTATTAATGGTAGATTCTTGTGAGTCGGTATAATTCAAACATGGAGACATTGTTTATTTTTTATTTTGTATTCTTCATTTATATTTTAGATAGCTCAATTATTATGTCTTATAAGGCTTCACTAGTGTATTCTGGAGGTTGACTATATATTTAGCAGAGGTGCAGGATATAATGTACAACCTCACCGGCTTCATTCAATGTGTAGTTATGGCTTATTGCTTTCAGGTATGAGAATGTTTATGCTAAGATACTGTACTCATTTACAATTTATTCTTGGTTCTAGGAGATTGTTTCATCAGCCAATTTTAAACTAGATAAACATAATAATACAAAGATGCCAAATCTGTAATATTATCCCTTTGTTTTTTCAAAGAAATGAAACTGTTACTGATTAAAGGAATGAACAGATGTCAGCCTCATAGTAGCAGTGCTTACCTTATGCTGGGGCTTGCTAGAGCTGAGCCCCATCACCTCTAGGCATGGCAGTTCATAGTCTCAATCCCTCATGGTGGGTGAGTCAGTTATGAAGGCTAAACAAATTGCTTGAGCCCCAGCCCCCCACCCCACATTACAAATTAAAAGCTGTGTGTTAATGGTTACTACAAAGATACCTGGTGATCAGTTTGTCATAATGATGTGAAATGATGCTGACGTTGTGTGCAGACAGCTGGGGTGTGAACAGGCCATTTTCAATAGTAAATGCCTATTTTGGTTAAGATACGGGGCTCCTGGATAAAATGCACAGGAAAGTGGCCGTCTAGGGCAGGAGAGCTGCCAGCCTGGCCACCCAGGAGCAGGTGTGCATGAGAATCAAGGTGGGGGTCATTGCATCCTCTGGAGGAGATGAATCCGGGATGGATCAAGGTGGTCCACTGAGACCCCGACCCTTGAGGGCGGGGGGCTGGACTCGATGACCTCTCGAGGTCCCTTCCAGTCCTATTATTCTATGATTCTATGATTCTATGATTCTATGACCTAGCTGGCCACTTTCCTGTGCCTAGTGCAGAGATCGTGGAAGAGGTCCACGATCTCCGCACTAGCCCAGGCGGGTGCCCGCCTCTTGCGGTCCCGGACAAGCTCCCAGGAGCCGCTAGCCTGGTCCCAGGAAGAGGGGAAGGGCTGGGGGGTATCGGGTGGGTGGCTCGATCTGTGCCAGGTGCAGGGTCTGCTGGCTGGGTGCTGGCAGGCTTGCACCTGGCACGGGCACCGTAGCCAGCCTGTGGCCCTTTAAGGGGTCCGCGGCAGGGAGGGGGGCAGACGAGTTTCCCTGGTGTTGGCCAGAGTGGCCACCAGGGAAACCTGGGGAGGGCTAGCCTCCCACTAGTTCGAATTAAGGGTCTACATAGCCCTTAATTCGAACTAGTAAATTCGAACTAGGCTTAATCCTCGTGGAATGAGGATTACCTAGTTTGAACTAAGCGCTCCGTTAGTTCGAATTAAATTCGAACTAATGGAGTGCTAGTGTAGCGCCTATGAAAGTTAGTTCGAACTAACGTACCGAATGTGCAAATGAAGCCCGGGATTTGAATTTCCCGGGCTTCATTTGCATAAGCCGGCCGGCGCCATTTTTAAATGCCGGCTTGTTCGAACCCCGTGCCGCGCGGCTAAACGTGGCACGGGCTAGATAGTTCGAACTAGCACACATGTGCCGCGAGCTCGCGGCTTTCGCGCTCTTTTTGTCGCGCGGTCCGGCCCCCCGCCAGTTCCTCTTCACCGCCTCAGGCTGCAGACGCTTGGAACCGTGTTCCTTACTTCATAAAACTAGACTGCTTCTAGTTCTCCTTTGTATATAAAATCCCCCCTTTTCCTCCCTCTCCCTTCTCTTTCTCCAGAAAAAAAAAAGTAAAGAGAGGAAGGACAAAGAAAGAACTATCAGGAGTAATAACAAAAACCGCTTACCGCCCGCCTCTCAGCTGTTCTCCTGTCAACTCCACTGTATATAGTTTCGTTCACCTAAAAAAACAAAACAAATAAAGAAGAGAGACTGTAAAGATAAAAGGAACAAAGATAGCAGGGCAGAGTCATTACCAGACTATCAGCTTTCAACAACTACCTACTGTTTAAAAAAAAAAAAAAAAAGAAAAGAAGCAGCAGGCTACCGGCAAAATGTCAGGGTTTGTGTGTGTGTTTAAAAAATGTGGCTCCTGCCAGGAGGCAATGCCAGCCTCGGACGGCCATACAGAGTGTATCTGTTGCCTGGGGGAGTCTCACATCCCCCAAAAGTGTAACCATTGTTCAAGGCTCACATCCAGGGCCAGGAAAGATAGGGAGACGCGCCTTCGTATGCTCCTCTTCGACACAGCACTGCAACTGCAGCAAGCTGACTCTGATCAGCAGCCACACAAACGCCAGGCTTCCTCCCCCACTACGGGACTTCAAAAGAAACCGAGACTGTCCCCAGCGAGATCCCTGCCAGGTGCAGGGAGAACCAGGCAGAGACACCTGGGACGTCTGGCATTGTAAAGCCACGTCTCCCTGCCTCGGCGGCTTCAAAACCTAAGTGGCCACGGGAGTCTTTCCAAACGCCAGCTCCCCAACCAGCATCAGTTCAGCCGCTTCTTCTTACTCCGGCACCAAGCGCTGAGCTGGCGCCGAGAGCAGCCTCGGACCCGACCACGACACCGGCCCCGACACCGGCCCCGGCATCACCTCCGAGTCACTGCGCGGTGCCGAATTACACGGTGCCGACCTGTTCCGCTGTTGGCGCGGTGCCGATTGCTCCTGCCCTTCCACACCATGAGCAGAGCAATTCAGCGGCTAGCACTTCAGCGCATGCCACAACTCAGCCACCCCGGAGCCCTGCTGCTCTCCGTTCTCCACGCCGCCGCAGCTGCTCCTGCTCTCGCTTCCTCTCCCCAGCACCGTCCTCTCCTCTGCCGGCACTCCGATCCCCACGCTGGTCTTCTCACCGGTACGGGTCTCCTCGTGCCTTTTCAAGGCTGCCTTCCCCATTTCTGGCTGCTGCATCTCCTCATCGCAGGCACCCCTACAGACATCTCTCTGTCTCTCCTGCCTCCTCCAGGGCATCACACCTCCACTCCTGTTTGCCCTGCTCCCCGTACCATTATCGGTATTGCAGCCGCTCTAGCTTCCATGATGACTGTTCACCGCGGCATGGCACATACCATTGCAACGACTGTGACTCTCGATAGTCTCATAGCAGGTCTTCTTGCCGACCACGATCTGCCTTTGACTACGCTTCACGCAGGCGCTCTCCAATCCCGGCCCCCCTTACTCCTCCGCACCATGCACCATCACCATCTCACCACTCATCAGAGCCGGAACATACTCCCTTCATACTCCATACCTTGGGGTCTTCCATCCCGGATTCATCTCCTCCAGAGGATGCAATGACCCCCAGCGACAGCTCTCCACCAGACGACCTCCGTCAGTTTCAAGAATTATTTAAGCGAGTAGCTATCACACAAGAGATTCCGCTGCAAGAGTTCAAAGATAAGCAACACAAGCTTTTCAGGAATCTCCAACCGCGGCATAGCTCACGCCTGGCCATCCCTCTGGACGAAGGCATCCTGGAACTGGCTGACAAAGTGTGGCATGCACCAGTGTCGGCTCTCCCCACCAACAAAAGAGCCGACAAGAAATATTTCGTGCCACCAAAGGGCATGGAATTCCTCTTTGCCCATCCACAGGCTAACTCCTTAGTAGTCGACGCAGCTCAGCAGAGATCTAGAGCCCCTCAAACACCAAGGCCCCGATAGGGACGTAAAGAGACTTGACCTCCTGGGCAGGAAGGTATACACTTCAGCGACTTTACTCCTCAGAATCACTAATTACTCGGCGCATCTCTCCAATCATACCTCCCCTCATGGATCATCTCCCCGATTCAAAAAAATCAGTTCTGAGATCAGTGATCCAAGAGGGCTACACATAAGCGAGAACGTCCCTCCAAATAGCCATGAACGTTGCCAATACTGCTGCTCACTCCGCTGCTACTGCCATTGTTATACGCAGAGCTTCTTTCCTTCAGGCGGCAGGAGTTCCAAAGGAACTACAGACCAAAGTCGAGGACTTACCCTTCGACAAGGGGAAGCTCTTTGCAGAGACCACGGACTCAATTTTACACTCCTCTAAAGACTCTCCAACAACCTTGCAAACTCTGGTCGAGGGCGAGCAGACAGTCACAGGCAGCACCGCGAATCGTCCAACCCAGCTATTCTACCACCGTCTAAGGCCCTTTCTATATCAATAGGCAAAAATCACCACAGATAAATGGGTCCTCGAGATTGTTCAGTTTGGCTATCCTATCCCCTTCATAGCCATCCATGGACTGCTGCTGACATTTTAAACTTTAAGAACATTTTGCCTCCTTTCCGGGAGGACCCCCAAGGATTCCGTGAGGAATTGTGGAGGCTTATTAACATTTACAACCCCACTCATCGAGACATAGACTGGCTTTTAAGAGGTAACCTGCCCCCACATGATTATGCAGCTTTAACTCGGCAGGCTCGGTTGGCACCCCCACATCATGTGGGTGCTCGATGGCCAGATGATCCTCTCCCCGGCCCCCCCACTGATGATAATGGACAAAATACTTTGAACAATGATTTGGAGGAACCTTAAAAGCCTTGCTGAAATATCTGATAATCATTATTGTCATATTTGTGATAATATATGTGCTCATTAACTGTTGCATTACCAGCAATAACAAATCCCAAAGATCTGCTCACAACCAAACCAGAGAGGTATTGAGGATGGATAATTTGGGAGATGGGGATGGGCTAAGCATCCTAGCAGAAGAAGAATACCTAAGAATGTCCAGGATAAACTTTGAGTAATACTCCAATAGGAGTATTAAAGGGGGGAATTGTGGAGAAAATCAAATAACTCCAATTGTGTCTAAGGGGGGACACTGGAGGAAATCAAAACTCTCTAAAAGAAAACTGCTGTTAGGGTTAAAAGTTTTCCAGACCTCTCTCCCTGTATCAGAGTGGAATCATCTAAACTCTAATCAAAGACCCTTACAAATGCCTATCTCAAATTCATGGATACTCCTAGTCTGTCACAAATTATCATGTATACTCTTATCTTTGTCACAGTTTGCCTTGTAAGACTACTCACTCCACATTCTCATGTGCCTTTGTTTTGTAAAACTTACTTCTAGCACTCCTGGTGTGAACAGAAGTCTCAGAGTACTTCTGCTGAGACTTTGATATGTTAAGGAAAACAATCAACAACTGAACTGTCTAAGCATTCTGTATAAAGGATCCAAAAACCTGGAACTGAGGGCTGACTGCTATTGTTCTCTGGTAGCTGTCAGACTGCATGCATGCATAATAAAGTTTTCCCTTCTAGATTTCTCTCCTGCCTCACTGATTTGACTTCCAGCCTCGGACCCTTTTGGGGGCTCTGTACCCAAGGGGAACGAGATTTCCCCCTCACAAGCCTGCCAGCACCCAGCCAGCAGACCCTGCACATGGCACGACTCGAGCCAGCCACCGGATGCCCCCCAGCTCTCCCCTTCTTCCCGGGACAAGGCTGGCGGCTCCCGGGAGCTTGCCCGGGACCGCAAGAGGCGGGCACCCGCTTGGTCTAGTGTGGACATCGTGGACCTCGTCCACAACCTCCGCACTAGGCACAGGAAAGTGGCCGTCTAGGGCAGGAGAGCTGCCAGCCTGGCCACCCAGGAGCAGGTGTGCATGAAAATCAAGGGGGTCCACAGAGACCCCGGACCCTAAGCCCTGAGCTTACAATGGCCGTACTGGGTCAGACCAAAGGTCCATCTAGCCCAGTAGCCTGTCTGCCAACAGCGGCCAACACTAGGGACCCTGGAGGGGATGGACCGAAGACAGTGACCAAGCCATTTGTCTCGTGCCATCCCTCTCCAGCCTTCCACAAACTTTGGGCAGGGACACCACTCCTACCCCCTGGCTAATACCACTCCATGGACCCAACCTCCATGACTTCATCTCACTTCTCTTTAAACTCTGTTCTAGTTCTAGCCTTCACAGCCTCCTGCAGCAAGGAGTTCCACAGGTTGACTCTTTGCTTTGTGAAGAACAACTTTCTGTTACTAGTTTGAAGCCTGCTACCCATTCCTTTTCTTTGGTGTCCTCTAGTCCTTCTTTATGGGAACTAATGAAGAACTTTTCTGTATGCACCGTCTCCACCCAACTCCTGCTTTTAGAGACCTCTATCCTGTCCCCCCTCCGTCTCCTCTTTTCTAAGCTGAAAAGTCCCAGTATATTTAGCCTCTCTTCATATGGGACCTGTTCCCAACCCCTGATCATTGTAGTTGCCCTCTCCTCTCCCAGCCTCTCTCTTCCCCTCTCCCACCTCCTTTTCCCAGTCTCCCCCAGTTTTGTTCAATAAAGACAGAGTCAATGTTGGAAGAAACGTTATCTTTATTTTGTACATCAGGAAGGGGGGCTAGGGAAGGGTAAGTGGAAGGAGGTGAGGGAGGAATGGGGCACGAGCCCCCGATGGAGAGGACTGGGCTGGCTCTGCGGGCTTCTGGGGGTGGAAGCTCTCCTGCAGCCCCCCAATTAACCCCTCTCCCCAGATGGCAGCCTGCGGCAAGTGCAGCCGGGCTGATGGCCGAGTGCTGTGATGTGTCCAGTGTGGGCACTCCGGGCACTCCAAGCCAGGACTGGTTTTCAAGCGGGGCACTCCTGAGAACTGTCTGTCCGGGGTGGGGGTCGGGTCCCTTTAAGCGCAGCCCTCGGCTACCCTGAGACAGCATCTCCACGCTCTAAGTCCTCCTCTGATGCCCTGCCGGCACTGCTTCCGGCCATCCTTAAGCCCTGTTCAGGGTCCACTCAATGTGGACATGCTAGTTCAAATTAGCAAAACGCTAATTCGAACTAGTTTTTAGTTCTAGACGCGTTAGTTCGAATTAGCTTAGTTCGAATTAACTAATTCGAACTAAGTTAGTTCGAACTAACTCTGTAGTGTAGACATACCCGCAGTTACTCCAATATAATTTCATGTACATTCCCTTCCCTAGAGCTTGCCCATATGTTTTAAAAGCAGAGGAGACCCAGAGCCCTTATCTAATAAGTATTTTTAAATTTTAAAATATTCATATTGATTAGGATTATTTCTGTCCCAGGTAACAGGAAGATCATAGATTCCTTTGTTTATCTCTTCACATAACACAAGAATCAGGTTTAAATCCTGGGTCACAAGAACATAGAACATAAGAACGGCCATACTGGGTCAGACCAAAGGTCCATCTAACCCAGTGTCCTATCTTCTGACAGTGGCCAATGCCAGATGCCCTAGGAGTGAACAGGACAGGGAATCATCAAGCAATCTCTCTCCCATCACCTATTCCCAGCCTCTGACAGCTGGCTAATAGTCATTGATGGACCTAACCTCCATGGTTACGTCTAGACTGGCATGATTTTCTGAAAATGCTTTTAATGGAAAAGTTTTCCGTTAAAAGCATTTTCGGAAAAGCGCGTCTAGATTGGCACGGACGCTTTTCTGCAAAAGCACTTTTTGAAGAAAAGCGTCCGTGGCCAATCTAGACGCGCTTTTGCACAAAAAAGCCCCGATCGCCATTTTCGTGATTGGGGCTTTTTTGCGCAAAACAAATCTCAGCTGTCTACACTGGCCCTTCTGCACAAAAGTTTTGAGCAAAAGAGACTTTTGCCTGAATGGGATCAGCATAGTATTTCCTCAAAAAGCATTCATTTCTTACAGTAGGAAGTCAGTGCTTTTGCGGAAATTCAAGCGGCCAGTGTAGACAGCTGGCAAGTTTTTCCGGAAAAGCGGCTGATTTTCCGGAAAAACTGGCCAGTCTAGACACAGCCCATGAGTTTATCTAGTTCTTTTTTGAACCCTGTTAAAGTCCTAGTCTTCACAACCGCCTCTGGAAAGAAAAACGTCTTTTTGTTTGTTTTAAACCTGTTACCTGCTACCTATTAATTTAATTTGTTGATCCCCTATTTCTTATTTTATGGGAACAAGTAAATAACTTTTCCTTATTCATTTTTTCCACACCAGTCATGATTTTAGAAACTTGTATGATATCCCCACTTAGTCTCCTCTTTTCTAAGCTGAAAAATCCCAGTCTTGTTAATCTCTATTCATATGGGACCCCGTTCTAAACTCCTAATTATTTTTGTTGCCCTTTTCTGAATCTTTTCCAGTGCCAATATATCTTTTTTGAGATGAGACAACTGCATCTGTACACAGTATTTAAGATGTGGGCATACCATGATTTTATACAGAGACGATAACATGTCTCTGTCTTATTCTCTATCCCTTTTTTTTCAAATCCAAAGCCAGAATGAGACTGTTTAGCCCTAACCATGGGGCTAAAGAACCAGGGGTTGGGGTGTATCACCATCATAATATCCTCCTCTTGGATTTTGTGAACCTAACCTTTCATTTCTTTTACATTTATTAAAAACACCCAAAATAAAGTTTTATATGAATGAATTTTGTTCAGCCTGCTACAAAACTTTTCTGAATTTCAATTTGACAAAAATTCCAGAAAATTCTATTTCAGTTTTCTCCAAACTGAATTTTTTCTTCACAATTAGCAGCAAACTGAAGGGTCACTTATCCATACATCAGAGTATCTGGAGAAACTATAATATACAAATGAGTTGCAAAGGACAGTGAAATTTCT
Organism: Pelodiscus sinensis; assembly: GCF_052426305.1. Lineage (NCBI taxonomy): Eukaryota > Metazoa > Chordata > Testudines > Trionychidae > Pelodiscus > Pelodiscus sinensis. The sequence continues at coordinate 55,186,951 of NC_143059.1, read as the reverse complement.
GTAGAACTCTCTCACATAGTCTATTCTGTGTGTATAACCCTTGATGCATACCCACTTATTTGTTTGCCAAGGCTGAATCTGTAACATTGATTTAATTGTTATTATTATTTAATTATATTGCCACCAATTTATCAGTAGATCGAAACCCCAGTTTTGCTAGAAATTGTACAAACTTAGTTCTTGAAGAAAATGTAACAAAGGGGATTGTTATGTAGTCTGTGTGTCTTGTTTGAGGCTAGGTCAGAGTTTGATCGGAACGATAAGAAAAAAACTTCACAAAGCTGTACTGTAGGACTGTGCAGCAGACAATTTGGGCAACTTCAAATAGTATCATGAATTTGTGTTACATCCACAGTATGATAATCGTATCTTCAAGTGAACACTTAACATGTTACTAATTCCTTAAATAGGTTCAGGGTTAAAAGGGAGTGGAAAGCAGCTGGATCGCCACTGCAGTTTTCCAGCAATAAAAGAGGACAAATGGCCTGTTGAGGATTATGATCAATTAGTGTACTTTTGAAGAGCCTCAAGATTGTTCAGGTCTACCCTGGACATGGCATAGAACCAACCCTACTGCTCATGGGATCAGGGAGCAGTAACTTCTTCCTGATCATTATGACAAACTGCTTTGTTAGTACATCAAGACTCCAATAAAAAAGAATTAATCAAAAGGCAGGCCGATTCCTGCAACAATAGACTTATTGTCTGCAGTGTGGCCCTTTGGCATTTGGAAAGCTAAGAAGTTATTGTGTTGACATCCTTCCTTGATATCATAACATCTGGGAGCCATCACTTCCTGGAACAATTACATCGAAGTATGGCATTATGCATGGCCACACAAATATTTGGTTTGTGTCTGGAATCAGTCCCATTCTTTTCTGGAGAGATAGCGATCTGTGGATGTCTTGGTCTATAGACACTGTGAAATAAAAATATCCTCTAAATTGCTTCCTTGACATTGATTTGGATGTTCAAGAAGCATGATCAAATTTCATGGGCACACCCCCTCCTGTATAGACTAGAGTTCATATAAATTCTGAAACTTCATTTGTTTAGGTTAGCAGAAAACCAAGTGACAAATGGAGCCTCAGATGATTTTCACCTGGATGCTGCTATTCAGTGCCACTATCCTGCATCACCCAGGTACTGTATCTAAAACTTATCAGATGGCTTTTTTCATTTTTGCATACAAATATTAAAGACTGGATTTCATTACAGAAAAATATAACTTGTTGGAAATTGGTGGCAGCTGAACATAATAACAGTAAAAACATTAGTGAAATTGCTAAATGGCTTAGTACAATGAAACTTCTATTTCAGTTTATCTCTTAGTTCCATGACCAATGTCAAAACCTTAGAGTTTATATTCTAAATTGGAAATGGAAAGCAGTAATGATTGTGATTGTTTTCTGTGTTACAAACTTCTGCATTTCAGGAACCTCAATTTGCAAATATTCCTTCTACAATATTCTGGTTTTCCATTTCAATTAAGTTACTTAGTACAGTTAAGGTTCTAAAATGTGGATAGAGACAACAAAAAGCAGTGTCAGAGGCAAAAAAAAAAAAAAAAAAAAACCCAAACCCAGCAGCATATAAATTTAAAATACTGAGTCTATGTGCAGCAAAGAATGAAGTGTTTAAAGATTAGCCCCAGCTCAACATCTCAAAATTTTTCATGTACATTTGTTATCTTTAATGAGAAAATTTGAACTCAAAGGACCAGCATGTACATCACTGAAAAAAATTTAAAAATAACTACCAGTAATAATCTTACAGCTCTTTAGAGACTAACAACATTTGTAGATGGAATCATGAGCTTTGGTATAAAGAAGTGCGTTGTGCCCATGAAAGATACAAATGTTGTCAGTCTTTAAGGTGCTGCAGGACTATTTGTTATTTTTTAAGTTTTCTTTTCAGTTACAGACTAACGTGGCTATCCCTCTGATAACAGTCTCTTTATCAATTAGGAGAAAAAAATAGGTGAATGTACATAGTTTAGGTTGAAAAAGATGGTTACATTTAATTATGTCTGAAACAAGAGAGATGCTCATCATTCAAGAGGATTAAGAGGACTACAGGTGGTAAAATCCCAGCACAGCAGAAACTTAATAATCTTTGTTTTTATTCTCATTGTGGTTTGACCTTACTGCACAAGGCTCTGATGCGATTTAATCAGATTAGGTCTTTAAAGCCTCTCTTTGCATATCAATTGATCTTAGGGTATGTCTACACTACCACCCTAGTTCGAACGAGGGTGGTTAATGTAGGTGACCGGAGTTGCAAATGAAGCCCAGGATTTGAATTTCCTGGGCTTCATTTGCATGTTGCCAGGCGCCGCCATTTTTAATTGTCCGCTAGTTCGGACTCCGTACCCTCGGCTACACACGGCACGAACTAGGTAGTTCGGATTAGGCTTCCTATTCCAAACTACCTGTACTCCTCGTGGAATGAGGACATTTAAAAATGGTGGCACCTGGCAACATGCAAATGAAGCCCGGGAAATTCAAATCCCGGGCTTCATTTGCAACTCCGGTTGCCTACATTAACCACCCTAGTTCGAACTAGGGTGGTAGTGTAGACCTACCCTTAGAGTGGGAAAATTGTGCAAAATTTTTTAGACCAAATCCTTCACACCCAAGACTTCAAAATCATTGAGTCTACTTACCTGAACAAAGTTTTACAGGACTGAATCTCTAATAAGCAATGTTGCTTTTAAAAACCACACAATAGAATCTCAGCGTTAAAAACACCTTGAGAATGGAGATTGTCTGAAATTCTGAAATGTTTGTAACTCTGAACAAAACATTATTATTGTTCTTTCAAAACTTTACAATTAAATATTGACTTAATGCAGCTTTGAAACTTTACTCTGTAAAAGAAAAATGCTGCTTTTAACTGTCTTATTTAAATAAAACAAGCACAGAGATAGTTTCCTTACTATTTTTTAAACTTTTCCCTTTTTTCATTAGTTTATGTTTAACACAGCACTGTATTGTATTTGCTTATTTTTTTTGTCCCTTGCTGCTGCCTGACTGTACTTCTGTTTCCAAATGTGGTGTGTGGTGGACTGGCCAGTTCATAACTCTGGCTAGTAACTGTTGTTCATAACCCTAACGTTCTACTTTATATAGAAAATATTACAAAGGGAGGGGCCTGATTCTGTGATGCTCTGGAAAACCTCAATTCCTATTGCAGTCAATGGAAACCAAGGGCCTGCCCTAAAGCCAGTGGAAAGACTTCCTTGACTTCAATGGCTTTAGATCAGCCCCTGATAGGGTTACCACCTTGATCTCAGATCAGGGAGGGGGGTGAGGACCAGCCAGGAGGGGAGTGGGGCTGGCCGGGAGGAGGTCGCGGGGAGTGGGGCTGGCTGGGGGAGATCAGGGGGTTGGGGGAGGAACTGGCCAGCAGGAAGCAGGCTTGGCTGGGAGGGGGTCGGGGGGAGCGGGGCTGGCCGGGGGATGGAGCGTGGGGGGAACTGGCTGGTGGGGAGCGGGCTGGCCCAGGCGCACACAGATCCTCGGGTGCTGCCCGTCCCGTGCATGGTCCCAGAAGGGCACATGGGTAAGTCCAGCCCTGGGGATTCCATCCCACCCTGCCCCACCCCCACCCTCTCTATTGTGTAGTTGCGTTCTGCCTGGCTGGTAGACATGCTCACGTACTGATACTCATGATAATAATAAAACTTACTTAATTAGAAAATACCAGACATTTATATGTCCAGTATTTTCTCAATTTGTTTCCTGGACAGAAAGCTCAAATACCTGACTGTCGAGTTCAAAACCGGACACCTGGCATCCCTAGCCCCTGAGGGGGCACAGCCCCTCACATTATCACACTTGGGCCCACCAAGAAGCAGGGGGGGAGAATGTGGGCAGCTGCCCCACTGATTTAAAAGAGCCCAGGGCTCCCGGCCACTGCTGCTGCTACTATGGCAGCACCCAGAGCCCCAGACTCTTTAAATTGCCACCCGAACCTTGGGTAGGACACTCAAGACAGCCCTAAGCATCTGTTGAGGGAGGCTAGCCCAGTGTCCTGTACCTTTCACCCCATACTCCACCCCTTCTGGCAGTGCAGAGATGCCTCCCCCCATTTGCCCAAGGACCAAGAATCCTGTCAGCTGCCCTGATCGCACCCTTGTTGAAGACCAAAACACAATTTTCAAAAGTGATTTGGGATCCTCCATCATTTTCAAAACTTACTTAGGAGCCCCAAATCCCACCCCATTTGGGTATGTCCACACATCCCATGGGACCAAGCCCTTAGCCTGGGTCAATACAGCTGGGCTAATGTGGTTTGCACTAATGTTCTAAATATAGCTCTGGAGAAAGCATTTGGAAATTGTGGTTGGGGTGGAGCTCAAACTTCGAAGTGCATGGAGGGTACAACTTCGGAGCCTGAGTAACAACTACCATATGCTTCATGCTCAGCTATATTTAGTGTGTTAGCATAAGCCATGCCAGTCCAATTCTGTCAGCCCTTGCTGAGGGCCTTGTTTCCTCAGGCTGTTAGACATGCCCTTAAGGGCCAGATTTTCTAATGCATTTGGGGGCCTAAAGAGCAGCTAACAAGATTTTCAAAAGTGTGTAAGTAGGTGAGATGTCTAACTCCGAATAGAGTTTGTCACCTGCTCTACATCTGAACTTTGTGACTACTCCCTTATTTAAAGGTTTTCTACAGGTTTGTTTTATACTCTCTGGGGGTATGTCTACACTACAAAGTTAATTCGAACTAACAGCCATTAGTTCGAATTAACTTTCATAGGTGCTACACATGCAAACTGCTAGTTCAAACTTAATTCGAACTAGCGGTGCGCTTAATTCAAACTAGGTAAACCTCATTCTATGAGGACTAATACCTAGTTTGAATTAAGTAGTTCGAAATAAGGGCCACTTAATTTGAACTAGTGGGAGGCTAGCTCTTCCCAGCTTGCCCTGGTGGCCACTCTGGGCACAACCAGGGAAATTCTTCTGCCCTCCTCCCGGCGCAGGCACCCTTAAAGGAGCACGGTCTGGCTACAGTGCCTGTGCCAGGTGCAAGCCTGCCAGCACCCAGCCAGCAGACCCTGCACCTGGCACGGCACGAGCCAACCTGGCACGGCACGAGCCAGCCACCCGCTGCTACCCAACCCTCCCCCTCTTCCCAGGACCAGGCTGACGGCTCCCAGGAGCCTGCATGAGGCAGCAAGAGGCGGGCGCCTGCCTCATCTAGTGCGGAGATCATGGACCTCATCGAGGTTTGGGGGGAGGCCTCCAAAGTCCATGACCTCCACATTAGGCACAGGAAAGTGACCGTCTAGGGCAGGATAGCTGCCAGCCTGGCCACCAAAGGCCACATGCAAACCCAGGATCAGGTTTGCATGAAATTCAAGGTGGTCCAGTGAGACCACCGACCCTGAGCCCTGAGCTTAGAACATAAGAACAGCCGTACTGGGCCAGTCCAAAGGTTCATTTAGCCCAGTAGCCTGTCTGCCGACAAGGCCAACACCAGCTACCCCAGAGGGGATGGACTCAAGACAAAGACCAAGCCATTTGTCTCGGGCCATCCATCTCCAGCCTTCCACAAACAGAGGCCAGGGACACCGTTCCTATCCCCTGGGTAATAGCACTCCATGGACCCAACTTCCATGAATTTATCTAACTTCTCTTTAAACTCTGTTATAGTTCTAGCCTTCACAGACTCCTGTGGCAAGGAGTTCCACAGGTTGACTATTTGCTTTGTGAAGAAGAACTTTCTGTTATTAGTTTGAAGCCTGCTACCCATTCATTTCATTTGGTGTCCTCCAGTCCTTCTATTATGGGAACTAATGAAGAACTTTTCTTTATGCACCCTCTCCACACCACTAATGATGTTATAGATCTCTATCATATCCCCCCTCCGTCTCCTCTTTTCTAAGCTGAAAAGTCCCAGTCTTTTTAGCCTCTCTTCATATGGGACCTGTTCCAAGCCCCTAATCATTTTAGTTGCCCTATTCTGAACCCTTTCTAAGGCCAAAATATCTCTTTTGAGGTGAGGAGACCACATCTGTACACAGTACTGAAGATATGGCACACCATAGTTTTATACTTCCCCTCCTCCTTCCCCTGGCTTCTCCCTTCCAGCTCCCTCCTCCCAGATTTCCCCCTTCCCTCTCCCACCCTCTCTCTTCCCCTCTCCCTCCTCCTTTTCCCAGTCTCCCCAGAGATTAATCCTGCCCCCCCTCCTCCTTTTTGTTAAATAAAGAGAGTTTCTATTTTTGAACACACATGTCCTTTATTTTTTACATCAGGAAGGGGGGGCGAAGGAGGGGTAAGTGAAAAGAAGTGAGGGAGCAATGGGGTACAAGCCTCCAATGGGGAGGACTAGGGTGGCTGTGTGGGCTCCTCCGGGTGGAAACTACAGAGCTGAAATTCATATGCAAACTTGACACTATCAGACTGGGTCTGAATAGGGAACACTGAATAGCGGCTAGCTGACTGCAAAATGTGGTTTTCCCCCTTTTGGTATTTTCATCTTTTAATCAATTGTTGAGAGTGGGACACATCTACCCTGACCAAATTGGCCTCATTAGCACTCGTCCTCTGTATAGTCCTCCCTCATCTTTCCACATGGCTGTGTCTAGACTGGCCAGTTTTTCCGCAAAAGCAGCTGATTTTGCGGAAAAACTTGCCAGGTGTCTACACTGGCCGCTTGAATTTCCGCAAGAACACTGAAGATCTCATGTAAGATTGTCAGTGTTCTTGCAGAAATACTATGCTGCTCCCATTCGGGCAAAAGCCCTATTGTGCAAATCATTTGCACAAGAGGGCCAGTGTAGACAGCACAGTACTGTTTTGCACAAAAAAGCTCCGATGGCTAAATGTCAATCGGAGCTTTTTTGCACAAAAGCGCATCTAGATTGGCACGGACACTTTTCCGCAAAAAGTACTTTTGCGGAAAAGCGTCCGTGCCAATCTAGGCGCTCTTTTCTGAAAATGCTTTTAACAGAAAACTTTTCCGTTAAAAGCATTTCCGGAAAATCATGCCAGTCTAGACATAGCCCAGGTATATATATTCCTGCCAAACTGTACTTTCCTCTTCGTGCATCCAATGAAGTGTTCTTCAGTCCATGAAAGCTTATGCCCAAATAAATGGATTCATCTTTAAGGAGCCATGGAACAACTCATTCCTTTTTTTTTTTAAACAAACTAACATGGCCACCCCTCTGAAACTTTCACTGGTTCTGCACTCCCCCCATATATCACTAGGACCTCTGGAGATATCACCCATAGTCCTTTGTGCTACAGTAAGCTGAGCCACTCTATCATTCTTTCCCCGGAAGTTGTAAGAGAATTTGTCTGCCCTTCTCAGCACATGGGAAGGCATTGGAGGAATATGAGGTGTGGCAAGGTCCTCACCCAGGCCCCTCATCCTGGGATCCCTTCTTGGTCCACAAATCAACCTGAGACCCTTTATGGTGCAGTCACCTATGCCTTTTACTGTCCATGCCAATTTCCCACCACCTTCTAGCCACAAAACTTTTTTTTTTGTTCACAACAAAAACTCAGCTAGACTCTCCTTCTGGCTGGGGAAGCACTCTTTAGCTCCTCCCCCTCTGGCTACCTTATCTAGGCCGCTGGCTAATGAGGCCCACAGCTGTTTCCCATTAGTCCCTTAGGCATGGGCCTGGCTTCTATTGCCATTTTCAGCCAGGCTGTTGTGGCAGAGCTCTGGTTTAGCCAGCAGTCTGTCGTGCAGGTCTCCGATTTAGTCTGTACCCTCACTGCTAGCAAAGCAGGTTACAAGCCCACATTAAAGCAAATTCCAGGTTCTAGCTCGTACCTACAGCCATATATGCTAGTCCAGTTTGAAAGTACCACTAAATTTGGATCAGAAGGGCAACACTAAATTAAAAGCCTGGGCCAATTCTGCAGTGAAAACCTCAAAAGGTGGCAGGACAGCAGATAGTCTTCCATCTTAGTTCTCAACAGCACCCTTTCTTTCTTCATCTGCTACACTCTCTCAAAAGCTCTTTTCAGGTCCTTCATTAATTATGACTTCAGAATGCCACTACCAAATATCATTGTAGCTGACAAACTCTCCTATGGATGAAAAAGCTATCCTGTTAAATATCAGTATTTTATCATAATCAGTTCATAGATGACGACAAAGATTACATGTTAGGAATCAAAAGCAATTTTGCTATCACACCTAAAGAAATGCATATCAATTACTAATTTCCTCCCACCAAATACTTATATCTGCCCTCCCAGTTTCCCTCTTCAGTATGTTTCTAAAAATTGCTTAGCATGTATACAGCCAGCCGTCCAATGGTGGCTTAAATAATTTATTTGAATTCAGAGGAAATACCTCACTCATCTAGAACGTAGAGATAATTTCTACATGCCACTCTCCCCAGAGAATCCAGTGCTTCTGGTGGGAAGTGGAAGGAATGTTGCCAGTGTACGTTGCACCCCAGTAATCCCCAGCTAGTGTCTGTTACCTAGAATACCATTGACAGAGCAGGCCCAACCCAGTGGGTTTGGGGCTTGGCAAAAAAATTCAGGAACTATTACTGACTTAGAGTATGTCTACACTACAAAGTTAATTCAAACTAACAGCCATTAGTTCGAATTAACTATGATAGGTGCTACACATACAAACCTCTAGTTCGAACTTAATTCGAACCAGCGGAGCTCTTAATTCGAACTAGGTAAACCTCATTCTACAAGGACTAACGCCTAGTTCGAATTAAGTAGTTCGAATTAAGGTCTGTGTAGCCACTTAATTCGAATTAGTGGGAGGCTAGCCCTCCCCAGCTTGCCCTGGTGGCCACTCTGGGCACAACCAGGGAAACTTGTCTGCCCCCCTCCCGGCCCCGGAGCCCTTAAAGGGGCACGGTCTGGCTACGGTGCCCATGCCAGGTGCAAGCCTGCCAGCATAAAGCCAGCAGACCCAGCACCTGGCACAGCACGAGCCAGCCACCCGCTGCCACCCAGCCCTCCGCCTCTTCCCAGGACCAGGCTGGCGGCTCCCGGGAGCCTGCCCGGGGCCACAGTAGGTGGGCGCCCTCCTGGTCTAGTGCGGAGATCAGGGACCTCATCGAGGTTTGGGGGGAAGCCTCCAACGTCCACGACCTCCGCACCAGGCACAGGAAAGTGGCCATCTAGGGCAGAATAGCTGCCAGTCTGGCCACCCAGGAGCAGGTTTGCATGAAAATCAAGGTGGTCCAGTGAGACAACCGACCCTGAGCCCTGAGCTTAGAACATAAAAACATAAGAATGGCCGTACTGGGTCAGAACAAAGGTCCATCTAGCCCAGTAGCCTGTCTGCCGACAGCGGCCCACACTAGGTACCCTGGAGGGGATGGATCGAAGGCAATGACCAAGCCATTTGTCTCGGGCCATCCATCTCCAGCCTTCCACAAACAGAGGCCAGGGACACCATTTCTACCCCCGGCTAATACCACTCCAGGGACCCAACCTCCATGACTTTATCTCACTTCTCTTTAAACTCTGTTCTAGTTCTAGCCTTCACAGCCTCCTGCAGCAAGGAGTTCCACAGGCTGACTCTTTGCTTTGTGAAGAAGAACTTTCTGTTATTAGTTTGAAGCCTGCTACCCATTCATTTCATTTGGTGTCCTCTTGTCCTTCTATTATGGGAACTATTGAAGAACTTTTCTTTATGCACCCTCTTCACACCACTTATGCTTTTATAGACCTCTATCATATCCCCCTCAGTCTCCTCTTTTCTAAGCTGAAAAGTCCCAGTCTCTTTAGCCTCTCTTTATATGGGACCTGTTCCAAACCCCTGATCATTTTAGTTGCCCTCCCCTCTCCCACCCTCTCTCTTCCCCTCTCCCACTTCCTTTTCCCAGTCTCCCCGAGTTTTGTTCAATAAAGAGAGTATCTATTTTTGAACACACGTGTCCTTTATTTTGTACATCAGGAAGGGGGGCTAGGGAGGTGAGGGAGGAATGGGGTACGAGCCCCCGATGGGGAGGACTGGGGTGGCTCTACAGGCTCCACGGGATGGAAGCTCTCCTGCAGCCACCTGATTGTCCCGCCCCCCGAATGTGAGCCTGAGGCAAGTGCAGCCGGGCTGATGGCCGAGTGCTGTGATGTGCCGAGTGTGGGCATTCAGGGCACTCCAAGCCAGGACTGCTTTGCTGTCCCTCATCGAGTTAGACTAGCGAGCAGGGAACCCCTGAGAACTGTCTGTCTGGGGTGGGGGTCGGGTCCCTTTAAGCACAGCCCTCAGCTAGCCTGAGACAGCAGCTCCACGCTCTTTCAAGTCCTAATCTGATGCCCTGCTGGCACTGCTTCTGGCCATCCTTAACTTTCGTTCAGGGTCCACTCAATGTGGACATGCTAGTTTGAATTAGCAAAATGCTAATTTGAACTAGTTTTTAGATCTAGATGCACTAGTTCAAATTAGCTTAGTTCGAATTAACTAATTCGAATTAAGTTAGTTCGAATTAGTGCTGTATTGTAGACATACCCTTACTGATTAATCTTTTCTCAACTCCTCTCAGCAGAATCTGCTCATAGTACAGAATCTGACCATCAATGTGCTTTCTCTTATTGTTAAAAAAAAACCACCCTTCATCCAAGTAACAGATTCCAGTGGCTATTACAGAACCTTATTTTCTCTTCTGTCTCCTGTCAACCTTTTCAGATCACATAACCTCAGCCACGGATATTTCCATATCACTGAGACTGGCGAACGGACAGGACAGGTGCTCCGGTCGCGTTGAAGTCTACTACAGTGGAAGCTGGGGTACAGTCTGTGATGATGCCTGGGACATAGCAGATGCACAGGTTGTGTGCAGACAGCTCGGATGTGGCCAGGCCACTGAGGCCCCCATGAATGCCCGCTTTGGTGAAGGCTCCGGAAATATTCTTCTGGATGACGTGCAGTGCAGAGGGAATGAATCCTCTCTGTGGCAGTGCTCACACCAGGGGTGGGGAAGACACAACTGTGTCCATCGTGAGGATGCCAGTGTCATCTGCTCAGGTACTGAGATTTCTGTTATTTTCACATCAATTGTATTTTTGAGAAGTAATATTCACACCCAGTTGCATGGGAACAGTTTTGAGACTGGGGGTGCTAACACCACCCTCTTTACTCCTGTCCTCCCTCTTCCCCTCTGCCCCCCCAGCCAATGCTGGGAGCAAGCTGCAATGTGTGGGGCCAGCAGCTGGGACCCAAGGCACAGGGCTGGCAGCAGAGTCCCCAGTTTGTGTGGCAAAAGCATATCTCACCAGCGCACAGATTCCAGACCCAGCAGGAGAGCCCCTGGAGCATGGGGTAGCAGCTGAGTCGCATGGTGTAGGGCTGGCAGCAGAGCCCGTGGTGCTTGGAGAGGCAGCTCGGTCCCTGGGTTCTAGGCTGGGAGCCTGTAGGTGCTGTAGCACCTTGTACACTGCTAGTTCCTACATCTATATCCAGATTGCCAAGTAGGAAGCTCACCATAAAAAACTGATCGTGAGGCAGCTCAAAAGTGTGTGTGTGTGTTCGCTGCAGTCCTGTTGTCATGTATCTATATGAAGGTCAGGTGGCTCAGTGATCCATACAAAGGCCTGTGAGGATTGCATGCTTCAATAAGATCCCATGAAATCAACGGCATTTGTTATGTGATGCTTTATTTTCTGCAAGTGGGAGTGGGGAAATCCTACTCCTGCATCAAGAACTTGACCTCTGTGATATAAAGAGAACCCTGCAAAGGTTTCCTCCCCCCACCTCCCAGAAACTGACCTAATGGGTTTTCCAAGAGCAAAGAATAATAAGAAATATACTACACACTCATCTCACAAATATCCAATTTCCTTTTCCCAATTGCTGTCCCAGACGTACTTAACTTTGGCATTAACAGAACCCTTGGGTGATTGGCTGGTTATGTGTACCCCTCTGTGCTGTTCCACAGAGGATGAGTCTGTTACACCCCCTGCTTGAGAGTCTTGGGTCTTAAAATCGAGCTGCAGCTGCTCATGTGTTTTAGCTCTGGAGGCTGTATCTCAGTTCATGGTGTACTGGCCAGGAGGATGCTGTCAGATGTAGGCTTGTTCAGAATTTGAATTGCTGCGGCATCTGATGCTTGGGATGACCTTTCTTTGACCAGAGAAAGTATGTAACCTGCTGGTGAATGTGTGTTAGAGGACTTCTTCTGTGCCCAATCCACAGAGGACACGAGTCTGCTACATTAGCTCTCACACGTTCTCCATCTAGAATTATAGATCTGAATATATGTTCTTCTTCGTTCACTCTCCTTTAGTAATTATGTTCTAGTTTGTGACTGCCTCTTGTCTTTCATTATTTGATTTGTAATTCATAAAATGCATTCAAATGTCCATTTAATAAAAACAGCATTTTACTCATCTTTTATCATTTTTAAAGACCCTCATTATCTCTTTGCATTGCCAGCTCCACCATCTACCACATAGGGGCACTTGTCAGTTAGTGAGTCTTTTCTCAACCTTGCTTTAAATAATGTGCTCTTTATTATGTTGTCCCTGCTGAGTTAAAGAGCTGAGGTGCCCATCATTTCAAAGTGCAAGTACTGAGCTCCTGGCTCCTATATACACCCCAAATTGCCATGAAATGGCAGAAACCGGCAGAGGTAAATGTAATTTTTCCTGGAGTCACTTCTTTTTCTGATTTTACTAGATAAGTCACCTTGTAGTGGTGCTTCCCTATCATACTTTTCTAATTCACTTTCCAGAGTCCTTAGCATCACTGACAGCGTTAACAGATGTGCCTGTCACTGGGAAGTGTTCTGTTGGGATAGCTCCAGAAGCTGAATAAACAGGCAAAAGGCAGGGACTCAAAGCAGTGATTTCCAGTGAGACTTATCAAAGACCAGTGAGCAGCTTGCTTTGTGTATGACTCCTGGTTGTTGTGGGGGACTGGTATCGCTACACCAACACTTCCAAAACATGCAACATTGCCGGGGAGTGAATCAGATTGAAATGACAGTGTACAAATATAAAACAATGAAATCCCTGGGGGTATGTCTACACTACCCTCCTAGTTCAAACTAGGAGGGTAATGTAGGCATACCGCACTTGCAAATGAAGCCCGGGATTTGAATTTCCCAGGCTTCATTTGCATAAGCGGGGCGCCGCCATTTTTAAAATCCCGCTTGTTCGAACCCCGTGCAGCGCGGCTACACGGGGCACGAACTAGGTAGTTCGAACTAGGCTTCCTAGTTCGAACTACCGTTACTCCTCATTCCACGAGAGGTAACGGTAGTTCGAACTAGGAAGCCTAGTTCGAACTACCTAGTTCGTGCCCCTGTAGCCGCGCTGCACGGGGTTCGAACGAGCGGGGTTTTAAAAATGGCGGCGCCCCGCTTATGCAAATGAAGCCTGGGAAATTCAAATCCCGGGCTTCATTTGCAAGTGCGGTATGCCTACATTACCCCGCTAGTTCGAACTAGTGGGGTAGTGTAGACATACCCTGGTTCTGTTGCGATTAGTTAGCTAAAATATCCCAGTGCCAGGCTTTAGATACTTGTCCCTCATCGTCACAGACAAACAGTACAACACATTGTGCTTTGCTTCCAATATCAAAGTTAGAGCCAAACTATGATTGCTGCTCAAGTATGGGTTTTATTTTCTCTTGTGACTTTTATCAGCCCTTGTACATTCCAAATCATCAGGAGAACAGAGATTTAGTAACACATTTTCTTTATAATAATGTGTTTGTTTAAATGTTTCACGACATATCTGACAATGGGGGATGAGTCTGTCACCATTAACCATGCAGAGTCAAACTTACATAGGGGAATGCTCCAACAAGGATGTTGGGATGCCATAGACACACATGTAGCCCCATTGAGACCACCCAGTTGAGGCAAGGCTTATAATTATAGCATGAGTAAGTGCAACTTAACTTGAGTAAGGTTGGACAGTCAGGCCAGGTATGATCAAATGCTTGTGAATTGATACACATTGCTTCTGATTAACAAATTAATTGCATAGTCCTCATTTGGTATCAGTAGTACTTGTAAACTGTGCACTTGTGCAGCCACTCAGGAAAGATTCAAATGTTGCCCAGCTGATTAGTAGAGCACCCACAGTTAGGTTTTCTTTCTAGTGGTGATGCACATCCACACATGCTTCGGTGCACATAAAAATTGATTCTTCACATGAATGGAAAGATTACAGGGAATATTGCTTGGTATTTCCATGGGGGAGGAGGGGAAGGAGTGTAGTACTATGATTGCAAAAACTATATGTGCAAATAATATACTATCTTAGTAAAAGAAAAACATCAGTTTTGCAAATTTCATAAAACCACAGTGGCCAACTTCATAACGAGTAAACATCTCTAGAGTTCAATAGCTGGGTGAAAATTATTTTCTGTCTGTTTTTCAAAGGTTCGTCACTGAGACTGGCGAACGGACAGGACAGTTGCTCCGGTCGTGTCGAAGTCTATTACAGTGGAAGCTGGGGAACAGTCTGTGATGATGCTTGGGACATAGCAGATGCACAGGTTGTGTGCAGACAGCTCGAGTGTGGCCAGGCCACTGAGGCCCCCATGAATGCCCGCTTTGGTGAAGGCTCCGGAAGTATTCTCCTGGATAATGTGCAGTGCAGAGGGGACGAATCCTCTCTGGACCAGTGCTCGCACCAGGGGTGGGGCAGACATAACTGTGTTCACCGTGAGGACGCCAGTGTCATCTGTTCAGGTATTCCCATTGCTATTGTTTTCATGTATTCATGACGAATAACATCCAAACCACCAAATGGGAAGTAGTATTAGTAGTAGCCGTCCTTCAGTCTCGAGACCATGGTTGTGCACTCCTGAGAGGAAAAGAAGTTACTCAGCTGGTTTTATGGCAGCTGCAAACATTACCTTAGAGACCCACTCCAGAGAGGCAATCTTGCTGCATCTCACATTTAATGGTGATGTTTCAACCCTCTGGGCTTTGTCTTCAGTGGGCTCTTTTTTCCTCTGCTAAACTGGCCTGCTTCATATAATGCTTCATAACTCTGGAGACCTTTGCTAAGCTGTTATTTGTAGTAGTGTTGTTGTGGGGGGATAGGGAAGGTAATGCCACCAGCTTTACCTTTGCTCCTTTGCCTTTCCCTGACAGCACTCCTGGGAATGGTAGCTATGCAAACCCTTCATGAAGGTTTTTTCGTTTGTAAGTCTTAGACAGCTTGTCTTGCAGTTTTTGTTTCAGCAGTGCAAATGTCCTGAGAGCAATGGCGTTGGCCCTCAACCCCACATTCACATCTACAGTGCCAGCTCTGTGGGTCACACTTTGGGCAGCCTTATGCCCAAACCACTGAAGCTGGTGTAAATCCATAGTTTGTGCACCCTTATGTAAAATCACTAAAACTGGTGTCAATCCGGATTTGCACCTATGTCAGCAGAATTTGACCTAAAGGGTCTGATTCTAGTTCCATTTTACACCATTGTAATTCCACTGATAGCATTGTAGTGATATCTGTTTGAAAGGAAATCAGAATTGGGGACCTATAATCAGCTAGATCACCTACACAAATAAGGCAGAGCATTCAGTTACCAATATACTGATGCAATTGCAAAGATATTTGTAACAAGAGTACAATTATACAATCCTTACAGCTATGTCATTGGGAAGCTTTTGAATCTCCATGCTTTACAGCAAGGACTTGAGAGTTGACAGAATGGCTACTCTGGAGTCAGGGCAGTGGTTCTTCAGCCACCTCTGGAAAAATTTGCCCAAATCTCACTAAATTATGAGCTCACTAAATTATGAGCTTCTGAAGGGAATTATAAACTTCTGAGGCTTCTCCTATAGGAGACTTCCTAAGCCATGAAAGAGAGATGTGAATCAGTTCCTCTATCTTTAAAACACTTTGAGACACTCAGGCTCTCTCTCTCTCTCTTTTTTTTTTTTTTTTTTTTTTTTCTTTGCTAGGTCCCCTCGGTACCTTGGAAATGCCTATTGTGGCCTTTAACCCTTTTCTCAGCCTTGTTACCATTTTTCTTTTATTACATGATCCTTTTTTACACATCTGTTTTAAAGATAACATATAACTTCACAGAACAATATTCTGCCTTCAGTTCCAGGCACCCAGGAGTCATAACATTATGAGATGGGAAAGACTTCTTTTAGGTAGTAGGTGTTTGATCCAACTCCAGCTTTGTGACTTCAAAGGGATTTGGACTGGTCCCTTATGAACAGTATATTTGCTAAGATTTTGCTCTGTTTTGTTTGAAATTTCCTGACTCATTAGGTCCCTAGCACTGCATTGGACACTAATTCCACAGTTTTTCAGACCTCACTCTTAGACATGTTTTTCATGTTGTTTAGCCATTTAGCCAGAATGTACCCTTTCTTAAAATTTCATTCACTTCTGCTAATGAAAGTAACACGTGCCACTATAAATCATTCCTCTTCTTTTTTGGTGTTTGCACCATTCAGATATTTGTAGGCTGCCTTATTCCTACAGGTATCTGTGACTTAGTCAAGCTGTGGAACTTAGGGTATGTCTACACTACAGAGTTAGTTCGAACTAACGGATGTTAGTTCGAACTAACTTTCATAGGCGCTACACTAGCGCTCCGCTAGTTTGAACTTAATTCAAACTAGCGGAGCGCTTAGTTCGAACTATGTAATCCTCATTTTACGAGGATTAAGCCTAGTTCGAACTAGCTAGTTCGAATTAAGGGGTGTGTAGCCCCTTAATTCGAACTAGTGGGAGGCTAGCCCTCCCCAGCTTTCCCTGGTGGCCACTCTGGCCAACACCAGGGAAACTCTATTGCCCCCCTCCCGGCCCCAGACCCCTTAAAGGGGCACGGGCTGGCTACGGTGCCCGTGCCAGGTGCAAGCCTGCCAGCACCCAGCCAGCAGACCCTGCACCTGGCACGGCTCAAGCCAGCCACCCGACGCCCCCCAGCCCTCCTCCTCTTCCCAGGACCAGGCTGGCGGCTCCTGGGAGCTTGCCCGGGACCACAAGAGGCGGGAATCCGCCTGGGCTAGTGCGGAGATCGTGCACTTCGTCCACGATCTCCGCACTAGGCACAGGAAAGTGGCCGTCTAGGGCAGGAGAGCTGCCAGCATGGCCACCCAGGAGCAGATGTGCATGAAAATCAAGGGGGTCCACTGAGACCCCCGACCCTGAGCCCTGAGCTTACAATGGCTGTCCTGGGTCAGACCAAAGGTCCATCTAGCCCAGTAGCCTGTCTGCCAACAGCGGCCGACCCTAGGGACCTTGGAGGGGATGGACCGAAGACAGTGACCAAGCCATTTGCCTCGTGCCATCCCTCTCCAGCCTTCCACAAACCTTGGGCAGGGACACCACTCCTACCCCCTGGCTAATAGCACTCCATGGACCCAACCTCCATGACTTGATCTCATGTCCCTTTAAACTCTGTTCTAGTTCTAGCCTTCACAGCCTCCTGCAGCAAGGAGTTCCACAGGTTGACTCTTTGCTTTGTGAAGAACAACTTTCTCTTACTAGTTTGAAGCCTGCTACCCATTCCTTTCCTTTGGTGTCCTCTAGTCCTTCTTTATGGTAACTAATGAAGAACTTTTCTGTATGCACCGTCTCCACCCAACTCCTGCTTTTAGAGACCTCTATCCTGTCCCCCCTCCGTCTCCTCTTTTCTAAGCTGAAAAGTCCCAATCTCTTTAGCCTCTCTTCATATGGGACCTGTTCCCAACCCCTCATCATTGTAGTTGCCCTGCCCTCTCCCAGCCTCTCTCTTCCCCTCCCCCACCTCCTTTTCCCAGTCTCCCCCAGTTTTGTTCAATAAAGACAGATTCCATTTTTGAACACAATTGTCCTTTATTTGGTACATCAAGAAAAGGGGCTAGGGAAGGGTAAGTGGAAGGAGGTGAGGGAGGAATGGGGTACGAGTCCCCGATGGGGAGTACTGGGCTGACTCTGCAGCCTTCTGGGGGTGGAAGCTCTCCTGCAGCCCCCCAATTGCCCCCTCTCCCCATATGGCAGCCTGCGGCAAGTGCAGCCGGGCTGATGGCCAAGTGCTGTGATGTGCCCAGTGTGGGTACTCCGGGCACTCCAAGCCAGGACTGGTTTGCAAGTGGGGCACCCCTGAGAACTGTCTGTGCGGGGTGGGGGTCGGGTCCCTTTAAGCGCAGCCCTCGGCTAGCCTGAGACAGCATCTCCACGCTCTAAGTCCTCCTCTGATGCCCTGCCGGCACTGCTTCCGGCCATCCTTAAGCCCGGTTCAGGGTCCACTTAATGTGGACATGCGAGTTCGAATTAGCAAAATACTAATTTGAACTAGTTTTTAGTTCTAGACGCGTTAGTTCGAATTAACTAATTCGAATTAAGTTAGTTCGAATTAGTGCTGTAGTGTAGACATACCCTTACAGTGTGATCCTCTGTGATCCTACAGTCAAGCCCTTTCTGTCTCCTTTCAATATATTTAGTTTCTCTTCTCAGAACATGAACGTTTCTCAGCAAGGTACCGAGGACTGAATGTGGTCATAAGAGATGATTGTGAAAGGGAAGAAAGAAACTGCTCTATTCCTATTCCCAAATCTAGTGGGCACATGGCACCCCAAAGAGGGGGCACAGATAAAACAAGGACCATCACTCAGTATCCTCGGCGGTTAACCTGTAGAGATGGCTGAATGAATAGAGGAGAAAATACTGCACCCAGACATGAGGGAGTGTAGTAGGGTGAAGAATCCCACCTGAGCACTGGAGGAACTTCTGGAATGTATGACACTGAATACGAGCTAATTGTGTTAACATTAATAGTATTGTTTCCTGTGCTTTTCCAAGGTACATCACTGAGACTGGTGAACGGGCAGGACAGGTGCTCCGGTCGCGTTGAAGTCTATTACAGTGGAAGCTGGGGAACAGTCTGTGATGATGCCTGGGACATAGCAGATGCACAGGTTGTGTGCAGACAGCTTGGATGTGGCCAGGCTACTGAGGCCCCCATGAATGCCCGCTTTGGTGAAGGCTCCGGAAATATTCTCCTGGATGACGTGCAGTGCAGAGGGAATGAATCCTCTCTGTGGCAGTGCTCACACCAGGGGTGGGGAAGACATAACTGTAACCACCGTGAGGATGCCAGTGTCATCTGCTCAGGTACTCCCATTGCTATTGTTATCACATCTGTTATATTTCTGAGAATCACATCAGTGTAGCCAAGTGAGAAGGTCATAAAAACAGTCCTGGGGCAGCTACGGGCAAGAATGTGTGTGTGTGTGTGTGTATGTCTCTGTATGTCTTCATTGAAGGCATGTTGCCATATAGCCATAGAATCATTCAAGATTAAAGCTGGTAGAGACCTCAGAAGGTTATCTAGTCCAACACCTGCTCAAAGCAGGTCCAACCCCAACAAAATCACTCCAGCCAGAGCTTTGTTAAGGCTGCCCTTAAAACCTCTGTGCAGATATTCCACCATCTGACAAGATCACCTATGCCAGTGCTTCACCACTCTCTTAGTGAAATAGTTTTTCCAACTATCCAACCTAAAAATCCTCCAATGAAATTTGAGATAATTGGTTCTTTTGTTATCTACCACTCCTAAGAATAGACATATGAAGGTTAGGTGGCCCAGTGACTCATAGAAAGGCCTGTGGGAATTGTGTGTACTTCTATAAGATTCCATGAAAATAATAGCATTAAGGATAAATCCCTTAGGGTATGTTTACACTACAGCGCTAATTCGAACTAAGTTAGTTCGAATTAGTTAATTCGAACTAAGCTAATTCGAACTAACGCATCCAGACTAAAAAACTAGTTTGAATTAGCGTTTTGCTAATTCAAACTAGCATGTCCACACAGAGTGGACCCTGAACCGGGGTTAAGGATGGCCGGAAGCAATGCCGGCAGGGCATCAGATGAGGACTTAGAGCGTGGAGCTGCTGTCTCAGGCTAGCCGAGGGCTGCGCTTAAAGGGACCCGAGCCCACCCCGGACAGACAATTCTTAGGGGTGCCCCGCTTGCAAAGCAGTCCTGGCTTGGATTGCCCGGAGTACCCACACTGGGCACATCACAGCACTCAGCCATCAGACCGGCTGCACTTGCCACAGGCTGCCATCTGGGGAGAGGGGGCAATTGGGGGGCTGCAGGAGAGCTTCCACCCCCAGAAGCCCACAGAGCCACCCCAGTCCTCCCCATCGGGGGCTTGTGCCCCATTCCTCCCTCACCTCCTTCCACTTACCCTTCCCTAGCCCCCCTTCCTGATGTACAAAATAAAGGACAATTGTGTTCAAAAATAGAATCTCTCTTTATTGAACAAAACTGGGGGAGACTGGGAAAAGGAGGTGGGAGAGGGGAAGAGAGAGGCTGGGAAAGGGGAGGGCAACTACAATGATGAGGGGTTTGGAACAGGTCCCATATGAAAAGAGGCTAAAGAGATTGGGACTTTTCAGTTTAGAAAAGAGGAGACGGAGGGGGGACAGGATAGAGGTCTATAAAAGCATGAGTGGGGTAGAAAGGGTGCATGAAGAAAAGTTCTTCATTAGTTCTGATAATAGAAGTACTAGAGGACACCAAAGGAAAGGAATGGGTAGCAGGCTTCAAACTAGTAAGAGAAAGTTGTTCTTCACAAAGCAAAGAGTCAACCTGTGGAACTCCTTGCTGCAGGAGGCTGTGAAGGCTAGAATTAGAACAGAGTTTAAAGAGAAGTGAGATAAAGTCATGGAGGTTGGGTCCATGGAGTGCTATTAGCCAGGGGGTAGGAGTGGTGTCCCTGCCCAAAGTTTGTGGAAGGGTGGAGAGGGATGGCACGAGACAAATGGCTTGGTCACTGTCTTCGGTCCATCCCCTCCAGGGTCCCTAGGGTTGGCCACTGTTGGCAGACAGGCTACTGGGCCAGATGGACCTTTGGTCTGACCCAGGACGGCCATTGTAAGCTCAGGGCTCAGGGTCGGGAGTCTCAGTGGACCACCTTGGTTTTCATGCACATCTGCTCCTGGGTGGCCATGCTGGCAGCTCTCCTGCCCTAGACGGCCACTTTCCTGTGCCTAGTGCGGAGGTCGTGGACGAGGTCCACGATGTCCGCACTAGACCAGGCAGGTACCTGCCTCTTGCAGTCCTGGGCAAGCTCCCAGGAGCCGCCAGCCTGGTCCCGGGAAGAGGGGGAGGGCTGGGGGGCATCGGGTGGCTGGCTCGAGCCGTGCCAGGTGCAGGGTCTGCTGGCTGGGTGCTGGCAGGGTTGCACCTGGCATGGGCATCGTAGCCAGCCCGTGCCCCTTTAAGGCGTCCGGGGCCGGGAGGGGGGCAGTAGAGTTTCCCTGGTGTTGGCCAGAGTGGCCCCAAGGGAAAGCTGGGGAGGGCTAGCCTCCCACTACTTCGAATTAAGGGGCTACACACCCCTTAATTCGAACTAGTAAGTTTGAACTAGGCTGAGTCCTCGTAGAATGAGGTTTACCTAGTTCGAACTAAGCGCTCCGCTAGTTCGGATTAATTTCGAACTAGCGGAGCGCTTGTGTAGCACCTATCAAAGTTAATTCGAACTAACGTCCGTTAGTTCGAATTAAGTTTGTAGTGTAGACATACCCTTATTTTCTGTAAGCAGGAGTGGGAAATTCTACCCCTGTTTTTAGAACTTGACCTATGTGATTGAAAGAGAACTATGTAATGGTTTCCTCTCACCATGAAAATGATCCAATCTGTTTTCCCAGAGCAAAGAGCAAGAAGACACATATTACAAGCTCTTCTTGTATATATCCAATTTCCTTTCCACGGTTGCCTGGCTCAGATTTACCTAACTCTGCTATTAACATAACCCTTGGATCAGTGGTTGTATTTTCCCTTTGTGCTGATCCACAGAGGACATGAGTGTTTTAGAGATTCTTGGATCTTAAAATCAAGCTGCTGCAGCTCATGCTTTGATGATGGTACAAGTATCAGCAGCTCAGGAACTCGATTTCTATTCTTGTATTTTAGGTGAATTATCTTCAAACCTCTTAGTAGGAAACTCATCCCTATAGGAGATGTAAGGAGTAACTTCAAGGAAGGAAGTGCATGACAATGTGACTTCAATGTTTCTAGGGTACCATGTTAAAAATAGTTCATACAGAGGCCCTGAGCACCAGTAATCGCTCATTCCATAAAACCATATTTGGTCTGCAAATTTGAAGTTGAACATTTGGTTCTACTTTATGAGGGAATTAAATGGTAATGAACACAAGAAAACTACTGTGGTACTTTACCTCTTGTTGGCCCCCATCACATTAATTTCCCGACAGCAGCATGTGATCTAGCTCCTGGAAATAGCACATCTCAGCTGCAGTTTTACTGTTTGTACTGTTTTGAATAGCTAAAGTATGCTGTAATCTCTCTTTTGAAAAGTATTTAATTTTTGTTTTATTTTTTTACCAGCTTCTTCACCTACCACACAAGTGCCCACTACTGCATGTAAGTTTGTATTCCAGTTTACAAGGCATTGCACAGCACATGTATTGGATTCCTGTCTCTACTATATCATGGAAATACACCTGCATTGCCATGGAAATAACAGATATCTGCAGAAGGAAAGCCATTTTTTTCTTATGAAGGTTCCATGCTCACTTGACAATCAAAAATTATTCCGTAGTTGGCTACTTTTTCCCGTCCTCTGAAACCCTTGACACACTACAGGGAGACATTCACTGATGTGCCACTACATTAAGTAATTAATGCTGAAAAGTCCTCCTTTGGATCAGCTGACCCAGTGCAACCTTTGCTTTGTATCAAACATTCTGAGCCCAGGTTTGAAAGGAGACCTAAATCATTTTCAAATGTCCTATTCCCACCATTATGTGAACACCCATGTGCATGTCACTGGGTTTTGTCATATTAGGTGATCGCAGAGGCACAAGCACAATGTTTGCATGGAGCCCATCTAATGCTGTCTACATTATTAAGACACTTCAAAGTGTCTTAATAATTCCTGACAACTAAATTGTGAGTTAATAAAAATCTTCCCTGTTCCTTCCCTGTCACACTGAAAGCTCTCTGAGCGTGGCTGAATTGTTGGACCAGATACAGCCCTATGGGCACACTATCATGATTAGGCACTTTTCTTGGCCCATAGAGAGGAATCCACCACAGAGAGTTTATCAGCAAATCACACTGGCAGCCAGGGTGCGTCCTCACTTGGGCTGTCACTTATCTCCCAGTGTCCAATTTTCAGGCTATATCTGCTGGGTTTGATTTCCTTACAGAGGGAGGTTTGCAAGAATTTGCCCACATCCCTTACAGATTTACCATGACGCAGGAAGTGCAAAGAACATGTTTCATGTTGGATGTAGATGTAAAGTCCTGAGTGGTTAGCACTCCAACCTATATTCAATAACCAATATTCCTCCTTCAGTTCCTGGCACCCGGCAATCATGCAAGATGAGATGGGGAAGACTTCTTTTAAGTAGTAGGTGGTCAATCCAACTCCATTTGAAGACAACCAGGGACTTCAAAGGGAGTTGAACTGTACCCATATGAGCAGTATTATTCCTTATATTTTATTATCTTGATCTAAATTTCCAAAGTGATGGGGTTTCCAGCAATTTATTTGGCAGACGAATTTGACAGTTTTTCAAACCTTATTATCAGATATTTTATGTGCTGCTTAGCCAGAACATACTCTTTCTTAATTTCATTGAATTCCGCTAAGGAAAGAATTGTTTGTCGCTTTATATCATTCCATTTTTGCCTAGGTGTTTGTATCATTCAGTTATTTGTAGACTGCCTTTTTCCCACAGGGAGGTGTGACTTAGTCAAGCTATGAAACTTACAAAGAGATCTTTTAATTCTCACCAATCAAACACTTTCTCTTTCTTTCATCATATTTGCTTTCCCTTCGCAGAACATTGACTTGTGTCCTCAAGGTAGCCGTGATTGAATAGGGTCATATAAGAGTATAGTTCAAGGGAGCAAAGGGACTGCTCTATTCCTATTCACAAATCCACTGGGCACATATCACTTCAAACGGATGGCCCAAGCAAAGTTAGGACCATGGCTCTACATGTGCACACATTGGCCTGCAGAGAGAATGTTGTAGGACGCACAAGCTCACTGAGCACTGGAGGGTCTTCTAGAATGCATGACATTGTATAAGAGCTAAATGTGTTAACATTAGTAATATTGTTTCCTGCACTTTTCCAAGATACATCACTGAGACTGGCGAACGGACAGGACAGGTGCTCCGGTCGCATTGAAGTCTATTACAATGGAAGCTGGGGAACAGTCTGTGATGATGCCTGGGACATAGCAGATGCACAGGTTGTGTGCAGACAGCTCAGATGTGGCCAGGCCACTGCGGCCCCCACGAGTGCCCGCTTTGGTGAAGGCTCCGGAAATATTCTCCTGGATGACGTGCAGTGCAGAGGGAATGAATCCTCTCTGTGGCAGTGCTCACACCGGGGGTGGGGAAGACATAACTGTATCCACCGTGAGGATGCCAGTGTCATCTGCTCAGGTACTCCCATTGCTATTGTTATCACATCCGTTATTTTTCTGAGAAACACATCAATATAGCCAAGTGGAAGGTCTCCATTAAAAATCGTCCTGGTGTATCTACAGCCAAGGGTTTGTTTGTCTATGTGTTTCTGTATCTATGTCTGTCTCTCTATCTTCACTGAAGTTATGTTTCCTTGTAGCCATAGAATCATAGAAGAATAGTGTTTGACAGAGACCTCAGGAGGTCACCCAGTCCCACTCTTGCTCAAACTAGGACCAACCCCAACTAAATCATCGCATCCAGAGCTTTATCGAGCCAGGCCTTAGATCCTCTAATATGGAGATTCCACCATCTCCATAGGTCACCCGTGCCAGTGCTTCACCATCAGCACCACAGAGAAATTGAATTTAATTTTGACTTTTTTTGCTTTTTTTTTTTTTTTTTACCAGCTTCTTCAGCTACCACACAGGTGCCCACTACTACATGTAAGTTTTTTAATTCCTGTTTACAAGTCATTTCACGGGGCATGTATGGGATTCCTGTCTCCACTGTGACTATTAAAACACACCTATATTCTCATGGAAAAGGCAGATATCTGGGGAAGAAAAGTCTTTTTCTTCTTATGAAGAAGGTTCCATACTATCTTGACAATCAAAAATTATTCCATAGTTGGCCCCTTTTTTCGTACTATGAAGCTCTTGTCTACATTACAGGGGGATATGCACTGATGTTCCTTTACGTTAAACAACTAATGCTGAAAAGTCCTGGTTTCGATCAGCTGTGCCAGTGCAACATGTGCTCTGTAAAAACTGTCCCAGCTCAGGGTTGAAAGGAGGCCTAAATCATTTTCAAGTGTCCTATTCCCACCCTTATGGGAAAAGCCATGTGCATGTGTGACGGGGCGCCGAAACCCTGCACTGAGCCCAGGGGCGTGTGTGCCCTATTGAAACTGCCATGGAGCGCCTACCGGCCATGCGCCGGATGCTCCCAAGCCGCAGCGCAGCTGAGGAAACTCTGCGGTGGACGCTGGGAGGAGGAGGGGCGGATCAGCTGGCCGGTCAGCGCAGGGGGCAGGACGTACATTGGCGTCCCGGTGCAGCGGGAGCTTCAAAACCCTCCGGGCAGCAGAGGGAGGGGAAGGCAGGCGAGGAGGAGCGGACCCACCAGTAAGGGGGGTAGTCACCCAGGACCACATCCCCGTTGAGACCGGAGGCTACCGGTAAGGTTCAGAGGAGAGGAGAAAGGAAGTAGCCAGGGCAGGGCGGTGAATGAAGCCCGTGAGCTGGCACAGTTAGGGAAGCAACCCCGTAAGCCGGACTGGGACTGCAGAGCAGTCTGAGTGCTTAGGGCTCTGAGCTGTGGCCCATGAGTGAAGGCAGACCCGGGCCCCCCTTTCTCCTCCTTCTCACATGGGGAACCAAGTGACTGTAGTACCCAGCAAAAAGGAGCTAAGCAACCTGACCTCAGAGGGCCGAATGTCCCGACACTGGGTAAAGGGTGGGAAAGAACGGGAACGTCGGACCCACAGCCCCTTTCTCGGGGGGACACGGTTACAGCATGTCACTGGGATTTGTCATGTTAGGTAATAGCAGAGGCACAAGCACAGAGCTTGCATGGAACCCATCCAACGCTGTGTACGGTGGGTTTTATTAATTCCTGACAACTAAATTGTGAGTTCATAAAGATCTTCCCTGTTCCTTCCCTGTCACAATGAAATCACTCTCAGCTTGGCTGAATTGATGGACCAGATAGCACCCTATCATGAAAAGGGACCTTTCTGGGCTCATAGAGGTGGGGTTGCCAGAAATAGATTATCAGCACATCACATTGGCAGCCTGGGTCCGCCCTCACTTGAGCTCTCACTTTAACTGCCACTTTCTAATTTTGAGGCTATATTCGCTGGATTTGATTTCCTCACAGAGGGAGATTGGCATGACTTTGCCTACCTCCCTGGAAGATTTACCATGACTGCAGGATGTGAAAAGAACATATTTCATGTTGGATGTGAATAGCACTCCAACCTATATTCAATATCCAATATTCTGCCTCCAGTTTCTGGCAGTCAGCAATTATGCAATATGCGATAGGAAAGATTTCTTTTACGTAGTAGGTGGACAATCCAACTCTACTTGAAGAAAACCCAGGGACTTGAAAGGGAGCTCTAGAAATCTTTTATTCCATGGCATCGTATTTGCCCTACAAGAGTTGGATTTCAACATTTGGTTCTTCCGCACAGTAGAAATACAATGGTAAAGAACATAGGGGAATCAGTGTTACTGTGCCCCTTGTTGTCCCCCATCACACTGATTTCCTTACAGAAGCATTTGAACTAGCTCCAGGGAATAGCACATCTCAGGTGTACTTTTTCTATCATTTTTCTTTAAAAATAACTCAAAGTTTGCTGAAGTCTCTCTTTTGTACAGTATTTAATTTTGAGTTTGTATTTTTTTACCAGCCTCTTCAACTACCACACAGGTGCCCACTATTTCAAGTAAGTTTTTTTATTCCGGTTTACAAGGCATTTCACGGGGCTTCTATTGGAATCCTGTCTCTACTGCTTTATTGGCACATACCTGCATTTCCATGGAAAGAGCAGAT
This sequence comes from Pelodiscus sinensis, assembly GCF_052426305.1. Taxonomy (NCBI): domain Eukaryota; kingdom Metazoa; phylum Chordata; order Testudines; family Trionychidae; genus Pelodiscus; species Pelodiscus sinensis. The sequence continues at coordinate 55,160,029 of NC_143059.1, read as the reverse complement.
ATCTGCAAAAGGAAAACCGTTTTCTTCTTATGAAGATGGTTCCATACTTTTCTGATCATCAAAAATTATTCCATCACTGGCTCCCTATTCCATCCTCTGAAGTCCTTGTCTACACTACAGGGGGACATGCACTGATGTGCCACTGTGTACGCAACTAATGCCGAAAAGTCCGTGTTTAGGTCAGGTAGGGCAATGCAATATGTGCTTTGTACAATGTGTGTCAATTCAGCCCAGGGTTGCAAAGAGGCCTAAATCATTTTCAAGTGTCCTGTTCCCACCATTATGGGAACAGCCATGTGCATGTCACTGGGATTTGTCATGTTAGGTAATGGCAGAGGCACACGCACAGGAGCGTGCATGGACCCATCTGATGCTGTCTAGGGTTGAGTTTAATAATTCCTAACAACCAAATTGTGAGTCATAAAGATCTTCCCTGTTCCTTCCCTGTCACACTGAAAGCACTCTGAGCGTGGCTGAATTGTTGGACCAGATACAGCCCTATGGGCACAGGATCATGAGTAGGCACCTTTCTTGGCCTATGGGGAGGAATCCACCACAGAGAGTTTATCGGCACATCAAACAGGCAGCCTGGGTGTGCCCTCACTTGGGCTGTCACTTCATCTGCCACTTTCCTATTTTGAGGCTACATCCCCAGGATTTGATCAAGGGAGGTTGGCATGACTTTGCCCACATCCCTCCCAGATCTACTATGATGACAGGAAGTGCAAAGAACATGTTTCATGTTGGATGTGGCTGCAAAATCTTGAGTGGCTAGCACTCCAACCTATATTCAATATCCAATATTCTGCCTCAAGTTCCTGGCACTCAGCAATCATGCAATATGCAAAAGGAAAGATTTCTTTTAGGTAGTAGGTGGTCAATCCAACTCCAGTTGAAGACAACCAGGGACTTCAAAGGGAGTTGGACTGGGCCCATAGGAGCAGTATTATTCCTTATATTTTGTTCTGTCTTGTTCAAAATGTTCCAAGCAATGAGATTCCCACCACTTCCTTTGGGAGACTATTTCCACAGCTTTTCAAACCTTATATTCAGATATTTTTTATACTGCTTAGCCAGAACATACCCTTTTTTAATGTCATTGAATTCTGGCAAGGAAAGTATTGTGTGCCGCTTGAAATCATTCCATTTCTTCCTTTGTGTTTGTATCATTCCGTTGTTTGTAGTCTGCCTTATTGTCACAGGGAGGTGTGATTCAGTTAAGCTATGAAACTTCCAAAGTGATCTTTGCATCATCACCAGTCAAGCCCTTTCTGTCTCTTCCATCACAGTTGGTTTCCCTCTCAGAACGTTGACATGTGTCCGCAAGGTACCCGAGATTGAATAGGGTCATATAAGAGTATAGTGCAAGAGAGCAAAGGGACTGCTCTATTCCTATTCTCAAGTCCAGTGGGCACATATCAACACAAACGGATGGCCCAAGGAAAGTTAGGACCAGGGCTCTGCCTCTGCACACATTGGTCTGCAGAGAGGGCTGGCTTTATAGAGGGGAAAATACTACACCCACACATGAGGAAATGTTGCAGGGCGCGCAAGCTCACCTGAGCGCTAGAGGGACTTCTGGAATGCATGATTTGGAATACGAGCTAATTGTGTTGACTTTAATAATATCGTTTCCTGCACTTTTCCAAGGTACATCACTGAGACTGGCGAACGGACAGGACAGTTGCTCCGGTCGCGTTGAAGTCTATTACAATGGAAGCTGGGGAACAGTCTGTGATGATGCCTGGGACATAGCAGATGCACAGGTTGTGTGCAGACAGCTCGGATGTGGCCAGGCCACTGCGGCCCCCACGAGTGCCCGCTTTGGTGAAGGCTCTGGAAATATTCTCCTGGATGACGTGCAGTGCAGAGGGAATGAATCCTCTCTGTGGCAGTGCTCACACCGGGGGTGGGGAAGACATAACTGTAACCACCGTGAGGATGCCAGTGTCATCTGCTCAGGTACTCCCATTGCTATTGTTATCACATCCGTTATTTTTCTGAGGAATCACATCAATATAGCCAAGTGAGAAGGTCATAAAAATGGTCCTGGGGCAGCTACGGGCAAGAGCTTGTGTGCGTATGTGTATCTGTCTCTGTGTCCGTCAGTCTGTGTGTCTTCACTGAAATTATGTTTCCTTGTAGCCATAGAATCATAGAAGAAATGTGTTTGACAGAGACCTCCGGAGGTCGCCCAGTTCTATTCCTGCGCAAAGTAGGACCAGCCCCAACTAAATCATCCCATCCAGAGCTTTGCCAAGCCAGGCCTTAGATCCCCTAAAGTTGGAGACCTCACCATCTTCATAGGTCACCCATGGCAGTGCTTGACCACCTTCACAGAGAAATAGATTTTCCTCATACACCACATGATCCTCCCCCACTGCAGCAGGGGACCATGGCTTCTTGTTTTTCATTGTCCCCCACTGAGAATAGTTATATGAAAGTCAAAAGGCCCAGTGATCTCTACAAGGGCCTGTAGGGATGGTGTTTGCCTCTATAAGATCCCATGAAAATAACAGGATTAATGATGAATCCTTCTACTTTCTTTAATTGGGAGAGGGAAAGTCTTACTCCTGCTTCAAGAACTTGACCTCTGTGATGTAATGAGAACCAGGCAGAGGTTTCCTCTCACCACAAAAGTGATCCAATCTGTTTCCCCAGAGCAGAGAGCAAGAAGACACGTAGTACAAGCTCATCTCGTAGATATCCAATTTCCATTTCACAATTGCCTGGCCCAGATTTACCAAAATCTGCCATTAACAGAACTCTTGGATCAGTGGTTGTATTTTCCCCTCTGCTGATTCCCAGAGGATATGAGGGTATGTCTACGCTAGCCCCCTAGTTCGAACTAGGGAGGCTGATGTAGGCATTTCAAATTGGAAATCAAGCCTGGGATTTAAATATCTCACGCTTGATTTGCATCTCCCCGGCCGGTCGCTATTTTTCAAATTTTCAAGTCCAGACTAACTGCCCGCGTCTACATGCGGCAGGGACCCGGTAGTTCGAATTAAAGCCCCGAGTTTGAACTACCTGTTAAACCTCATTCCAGGAGGACTAACAAGTAGTTCGAACTAGGGCTTTAATTTGAACTAACGGGTCTCTGCCGCGTATAGACGCGGGCAGATAGTCCGGACTTGTAAATTTCAAAAAATGGCGACCGGCCGGGAAGATGCAAATCAAGCTCGGGATATTTAGTATGAACTAGGGGGCTAGTGTAGACAGACTCTGAGCATTTTAGAGATTCTTGGATCTTAAAATCAAGCTGCAGCAGCTCATGCTTTCATGAGGACACCAGTATCATCAGCTTATGAACTGGATTTCTATTCTTTTTTCACATTAATTATGTTTTATGTGAATTATCTTCAAACCTCCTAGTAGAAAAGTCATGGCTATTGGGGTTGTTTATGGTAACATCAAAGAAATAATTGATGGCAATATGACTTCAGTATATCCAAGATACTATGTTACTCGCTAGTCCAAACAGAGGCCTGTGAGCTCTATAAATATTTTATTCCATGACATCGTATTTGCCCTACAAGAGTTGGATTTCAACATTTGGTCCTTCCGCACAGTAGAAATTCAATGGTAAAGAACATAGGGGAATCAGTGTTACTCTGCCCCTTGTTGGCCCCCATCACACTGATTTCCTTACAGAAGCATTTGAACTAGCTCCAGGGAATAGCACATCTCAAGTGTACTTTTTCTATCATTTTTCTTTAAAAATAACTCAAAGTTTGCTGAAGTCTCTCTTTTGTACAGTATTTAATTTTGAGTTTGTATTTTTTTACCAGCCTCTCCAACTACCACACAGGTGCCCACTATTTCAAGTAAGTTTTTTTATTCCAGTTTACCAGGCATTTCACGGGGCTTCTATTGGAATTCTGTCTCTACTGCTTTATTGGCACATACCTGCATTTCCATGGAAAGAGCAGATATCTGCAAAAGGAAAACCGTTTTCTTCTTATGAAGATGGTTCCATACTTTTCTGATCATCAAAAATTATTCCATCACTGGCTCCCTATTCCATCCTCTGAAGTCCTTGTCTACACTACAGGGGGACATGCACTGATGTGCCACTGTGTACGCAACTAATGCCGAAAAGTCCGTGTTTAGGTCAGGTGGGGCAATGCAATATGTGCTTTGTACAATGTGTGTCAATTCAGCCCAGGGTTGCAAAGAGGCCTAAATCATTTTCAAGTGTCCTGTTCCCACCATTATGGGAACAGCCATGTGCATGTCACTGGGATTTGTCATGTTAGGTAATGGCAGAGGCACACGCACAGGAGCGTGCATGGACCCATCTGATGCTGTCTAGGGTTGAGTTTAATAATTCCTAACAACCAAATTGTGAGTCATAAAGATCTTCCCTGTTCCTTCCCTGTCACACTGAAAGCACTCTGAGCGTGGCTGAATTGTTGGACCAGATACAGCCCTATGGGCACAGGATCATGAGTAGGCACCTTTCTTGGCCTATGGGGAGGAATCCACCACAGAGAGTTTATCGGCACATCAAACAGGCAGCCTGGGTGTGCCCTCACTTGGGCTGTCACTTCATCTGCCACTTTCCTATTTTGAGGCTACATCCCCAGGATTTGATCAAGGGAGGTTGGCATGACTTTGCCCACATCCCTCCCAGATCTACTATGATGACAGGAAGTGCAAAGAACATGTTTCATGTTGGATGTGGCTGCAAAATCTTGAGTGGCTAGCACTCCAACCTATATTCAATATCCAATATTCTGCCTCAAGTTCCTGGCACTCAGCAATCATGCAATATGCAAAAGGAAAGATTTCTTTTAGGTAGTAGGTGGTCAATCCAACTCCAGTTGAAGACAACCAGGGACTTCAAAGGGAGTTGGACTGGGCCCATAGGAGCAGTATTATTCCTTATATTTTGTTCTGTCTTGTTCAAAATGTTCCAAGCAATGAGATTCCCACCACTTCCTTTGGGAGACTATTTCCACAGCTTTTCAAACCTTATATTCAGATATTTTTTATACTGCTTAGCCAGAACATACCCTTTTTTAATGTCATTGAATTCTGGCAAGGAAAGTATTGTGTGCCGCTTGAAATCATTCCATTTCTTCCTTTGTGTTTGTATCATTCCGTTGTTTGTAGACTGCCTTATTGTCACAGGGAGGTGTGACTCAGTCAAGCTATGAAACTTCCAAAGTGATCTTTGCATCATCACCAGTCAAGCCCTTTCTGTCTCTTCCATCACAGTTGGTTTCCCTTCTCAGAACGTTGACATGTGTCCGCAAGGTACCCGAGATTGAATAGGGTCATATAAGAGTATAGTGCAAGAGAGCAAAGGGACTGCTCTATTCCTATTCTCAAGTCCAGTGGGCACATATCAACGCAAACGGATGGCCCAAGGAAAGTTAGGACCAGGGCTCTGCCTCTCCACACATTGGTCTGCAGAGAGGGCTGGCTGGATAGAGAGGGAAATACTACACCCACACATGAGGAAATGTAGCAGGGCGCGCAAGCTCACCTGAGCGCTAGAGGGACTTCTGGAATGCATGATTTGGAATACGAGCTAATTGTGTTGACTTTAATAATATCGTTTCCTGCACTTTTCCAAGGTACATCACTGAGACTGGCGAACGGACAGGACAGTTGCTCCGGTCGCGTTGAAGTCTATTACAATGGAAGCTGGGGAACAGTCTGTGATGATGCCTGGGACATAGCAGATGCACAGGTTGTGTGCAGACAGCTCGGATGTGGCCAGGCCACTGCGGCCCCCACGAGTGCCCGCTTTGGTGAAGGCTCTGGAAATATTCTCCTGGATGACGTGCAGTGCAGAGGGAATGAATCCTCTCTGTGGCAGTGCTCACACCGGGGGTGGGGAAGACATAACTGTAACCACCGTGAGGATGCCAGTGTCATCTGCTCAGGTACTCCCATTGCTATTGTTATCACATCCGTTATTTTTCTGAGGAATCACATCAATATAGCCAAGTGAGAAGGTCATAAAAACGGTCCTGGGGCAGCTACGGGCAAGAGCTTGTGTGCGTATGTGTATCTGTCTCTGTGTCCGTCAGTCTGTGTGTCTTCACTGAAATTATGTTTCCTTGTAGCCATAGAATCATAGAAGAAATGTGTTTGACAGAGACCTCCGGAGGTCGCCCAGTTCTATTCCTGCGCAAAGTAGGACCAGCCCCAACTAAATCATCCCATCCAGAGCTTTGCCAAGCCAGGCCTTAGATCCCCTAAAGTTGGAGACCTCACCATCTCCATAGGTCACCCATGGCAGTGCTTGACCACCTTCACAGAGAAATAGATTTTCCTCATACACCACATGATCCTCCCCCACTGCAGCAGGGGACCATGGCTTCTTGTTTTTCATTGTCCCCCACTGAGAATAGTTATATGAAAGTCAAAAGGCCCAGTGATCTCTACAAGGGCCTGTAGGGATGGTGTTTGCCTCTATAAGATCCCATGAAAATAACAGGATTAATGATGAATCCTTCTACTTTCTTTAATTGGGAGAGGGAAAGTCTTACTCCTGCTTCAAGAACTTGACCTCTGTGATGTAATGAGAACCAGGCAGAGGTTTCCTCTCACCACAAAAGTGATCCAATCTGTTTCCCCAGAGCAGAGAGCAAGAAGACACGTAGTACAAGCTCATCTCGTAGATATCCAATTTCCATTTCACAATTGCCTGGCCCAGATTTACCAAAATCTGCCATTAACAGAACTCTTGGATCAGTGGTTGTATTTTCCCCTCTGCTGATTCCCAGAGGATATGAGGGTATGTCTACGCTAGCCCCCTAGTTCGAACTAGGGAGGCTGATGTAGGCATTTCAAATTGGAAATCAAGCCTGGGATTTAAATATCTCACGCTTGATTTGCATCTCCCCGGCCGGTCGCTATTTTTCAAATTTTCAAGTCCAGACTAACTGCCCGCGTCTACATGCGGCAGGGACCCGGTAGTTCGAATTAAAGCCCCGAGTTTGAACTACCTGTTAAACCTCATTCCAGGAGGACTAACAAGTAGTTCGAACTAGGGCTTTAATTTGAACTAACGGGTCTCTGCCGCGTATAGACGCGGGCAGATAGTCCGGACTTGTAAATTTCAAAAAATGGCGACCGGCCGGGAAGATGCAAATCAAGCTCGGGATATTTAGTATGAACTAGGGGGCTAGTGTAGACAGACTCTGAGCATTTTAGAGATTCTTGGATCTTAAAATCAAGCTGCAGCAGCTCATGCTTTCATGAGGACACCAGTATCATCAGCTTATGAACTGGATTTCTATTCTTTTTTCACATTAATTATGTTTTATGTGAATTATCTTCAAACCTCCTAGTAGAAAAGTCATGGCTATTGGGGTTGTTTATGGTAACATCAAAGAAATAATTGATGGCAATATGACTTCAGTATATCCAAGATACTATGTTACTCGCTAGTCCAAACAGAGGCCTGTGAGCTCTATAAATATTTTATTCCATGACATCGTATTTGCCCTACAAGAGTTGGATTTCAACATTTGGTCCTTCCGCACAGTAGAAATTCAATGGTAAAGAACATAGGGGAATCAGTGTTACTCTGCCCCTTGTTGGCCCCCATCACACTGATTTCCTTACAGAAGCATTTGAACTAGCTCCAGGGAATAGCACATCTCAAGTGTACTTTTTCTATCATTTTTCTTTAAAAATAACTCAAAGTTTGCTGAAGTCTCTCTTTTGTACAGTATTTAATTTTGAGTTTGTATTTTTTTACCAGCCTCTCCAACTACCACACAGGTGCCCACTATTTCAAGTAAGTTTTTTTATTCCAGTTTACCAGGCATTTCACAGGACTTCTATTGGAATCCTGTCTCTACTGCTTTATTGGCACATACCTGCATTTCCATGGAAAGAGCAGATATCTGCAAAAGGAAAACCGTTTTCTTCTTATGAAGATGGTTCCATACTTTTCTGATCATCAAAAATTATTCCATCACTGGCTCCCTATTCCATCCTCTGAAGTCCTTGTCTACACTACACGGGGACATGCACTGATGTGCCACTGTGTACGCAACTAATGCCGAAAAGTCCGTGTTTAGGTCAGGTGGGGCAATGCAATATGTGCTTTGTACAATGTGTGTCAATTCAGCCCAGGGTTGCAAAGAGGCCTAAATCATTTTCAAGTGTCCTGTTCCCACCATTATGGGAACAGCCATGTGCATGTCACTGGGATTTGTCATGTTAGGTAATGGCAGAGGCACACGCACAGGAGCGTGCATGGACCCATCTAGGGTTGAGTTTAATAATTCCTAACAACCAAATTGTGAGTCATAAAGATCTTCCCTGTTCCTTCCCTGTCACACTGAAAGCACTCTGAGCGTGGCTGAATTGTTGGACCAGATACAGCCCTATGGGCACAGGATCATGAGTAGGCACCTTTCTTGGCCTATGGGGAGGAATCCACCACAGAGAGTTTATCGGCACATCAAACAGGCAGCCTGGGTGTGCCCTCACTTGGGCTGTCACTTCATCTGCCACTTTCCTATTTTGAGGCTACATCCCCAGGATTTGATCAAGGGAGGTTGGCATGACTTTGCCCACATCCCTCCCAGATCTACTATGATGACAGGAAGTGCAAAGAACATGTTTCATGTTGGATGTGGCTGCAAAATCTTGAGTGGCTAGCACTCCAACCTATATTCAATATCCAATATTCTGCCTCAAGTTCCTGGCACTCAGCAATCATGCAATATGCAAAAGGAAAGATTTCTTTTAGGTAGTAGGTGGTCAATCCAACTCCAGTTGAAGACAACCAGGGACTTCAAAGGGAGTTGGACTGGGCCCATAGGAGCAGTATTATTCCTTATATTTTGTTCTGTCTTGTTCAAAATGTTCCAAGCAATGAGATTCCCACCACTTCCTTTGGGAGACTATTTCCACAGCTTTTCAAACCTTATATTCAGATATTTTTTATACTGCTTAGCCAGAACATACCCTTTTTTAATGTCATTGAATTCTGGCAAGGAAAGTATTGTGTGCCGCTTGAAATCATTCCATTTCTTCCTTTGTGTTTGTATCATTCCGTTGTTTGTAGACTGCCTTATTGTCACAGGGAGGTGTGACTCAGTCAAGCTATGAAACTTCCAAAGTGATCTTTGCATCATCACCAGTCAAGCCCTTTCTGTCTCTTCCATCACAGTTGGTTTCCCTTCTCAGAACGTTGACATGTGTCCGCAAGGTACCCGAGATTGAATAGGGTCATATAAGAGTATAGTGCAAGAGAGCAAAGGGACTGCTCTATTCCTATTCTCAAGTCCAGTGGGCACATATCAACGCAAACGGATGGCCCAAGGAAAGTTAGGACCAGGGCTCTGCCTCTCCACACATTGGTCTGCAGAGAGGGCTGGCTGGATAGAGAGGGAAATACTACACCCACACATGAGGAAATGTAGCAGGGCGCGCAAGCTCACCTGAGCGCTAGAGGGACTTCTGGAATGCATGATTTGGAATACGAGCTAATTGTGTTGACTTTAATAATATCGTTTCCTGCACTTTTCCAAGGTACATCACTGAGACTGGCGAACGGACAGGACAGTTGCTCCGGTCGCGTTGAAGTCTATTACAATGGAAGCTGGGGAACAGTCTGTGATGATGCCTGGGACATAGCAGATGCACAGGTTGTGTGCAGACAGCTCGGATGTGGCCAGGCCACTGCGGCCCCCACGAGTGCCCGCTTTGGTGAAGGCTCTGGAAATATTCTCCTGGATGACGTGCAGTGCAGAGGGAATGAATCCTCTCTGTGGCAGTGCTCACACCGGGGGTGGGGAAGACATAACTGTAACCACCGTGAGGATGCCAGTGTCATCTGCTCAGGTACTCCCATTGCTATTGTTATCACATCCGTTATTTTTCTGAGGAATCACATCAATATAGCCAAGTGAGAAGGTCATAAAAACGGTCCTGGGGCAGCTACGGGCAAGAGCTTGTGTGCGTATGTGTATCTGTCTCTGTGTCCGTCAGTCTGTGTGTCTTCACTGAAATTATGTTTCCTTGTAGCCATAGAATCATAGAAGAAATGTGTTTGACAGAGACCTCCGGAGGTCGCCCAGTTCTATTCCTGCGCAAAGTAGGACCAGCCCCAACTAAATCATCCCATCCAGAGCTTTGCCAAGCCAGGCCTTAGATCCCCTAAAGTTGGAGACCTCACCATCTCCATAGGTCACCCATGGCAGTGCTTGACCACCTTCACAGAGAAATAGATTTTCCTCATACACCACATGATCCTCCCCCACTGCAGCAGGGGACCATGGCTTCTTGTTTTTCATTGTCCCCCACTGAGAATAGTTATATGAAAGTCAAAAGGCCCAGTGATCTCTACAAGGGCCTGTAGGGATGGTGTTTGCCTCTATAAGATCCCATGAAAATAACAGGATTAATGATGAATCCTTCTACTTTCTTTAATTGGGAGAGGGAAAGTCTTACCCCTGCTTCAAGAACTTGACCTCTGTGATGTAATGAGAACCAGGCAGAGGTTTCCTCTCACCACAAAAGTGATCCAATCTGTTTCCCCAGAGCAAAGAGCAAGAAGACACGTAGTACAAGCTCATCTCGTAGATATCCAATTTCCATTTCACAATTGCCTGGCCCAGATTTACCAAAATCTGCCATTAACAGAACTCTTGGATCAGTGGTTGTATTTTCCCCTCTGCTGATTCCCAGAGGATATGAGGGTATGTCTACGCTAGCCCCCTAGTTCGAACTAGGGAGGCTGATGTAGGCATTTCAAGTTGGAAATCAAGCCTGGGATTTAAATATCTCACGCTTGATTTGCATCTTCCCGGCCGGTCGCTATTTTTCAAATTTTCAAGTCCAGACTAACTGCCCGCGTCTACATGCGGCAGGGACCCGGTAGTTCGAATTAAAGCCCCGAGTTTGAACTACCTGTTAAACCTCATTCCAGGAGGACTAACAGGTAGTTCGAACTAGGGCTTTAATTTGAACTAATGGGTCTCTGCCGCGTGTAGACGCGGGCAGATAGTCCGGACTTGTAAATTTCAAAAAATGGCGACCGGCCGGGAAGATGCAAATCAAGCTCGGGATATTTAGTATGAACTAGGGGGCTAGTGTAGACAGACTCTGAGCATTTTAGAGATTCTTGGATCTTAAAATCAAGCTGCAGCAGCTCGTGCTTTGATGAGGACACCAGTATCATCAGCTTATGAACTGGATTTCTATTCTTTTTTCACATTAATTATGTTTTATGTGAATTATCTTCAAACCTCCTAGTAGAAAAGTCATGGCTATTGGGGCTGTTTATGGTAACATCAAAGAAATAATTGATGGCAATATGACTTCAGTATATCCAAGATACTATGTTACTCGCTAGTCCAAACAGAGGCCTGTGAGCTCTATAAATATTTTATTCCATGACATCGTATTTGCCCTACAAGAGTTGGATTTCAACATTTGGTCCTTCCGCACAGTAGAAATTCAATGGTAAAGAACATAGGGGAATCAGTGTTACTCTGCCCCTTGTTGGCCCCCATCACACTGATTTCCTTACAGAAGCATTTGAACTAGCTCCAGGGAATAGCACATCTCAAGTGTACTTTTTCTATCATTTTTCTTTAAAAATAACTCAAAGTTTGCTGAAGTCTCTCTTTTGTACAGTATTTAATTTTGAGTTTGTATTTTTTTACCAGCCTCTCCAACTACCACACAGGTGCCCACTATTTCAAGTAAGTTTTTTTATTCCAGTTTACCAGGCATTTCACAGGACTTCTATTGGAATCCTGTCTCTACTGCTTTATTGGCACATACCTGCATTTCCATGGAAAGAGCAGATATCTGCAAAAGGAAAACCGTTTTCTTCTTATGAAGATGGTTCCATACTTTTCTGATCATCAAAAATTATTCCATCACTGGCTCCCTATTCCATCCTCTGAAGTCCTTGTCTACACTACACGGGGACATGCACTGATGTGCCACTGTGTACGCAACTAATGCCGAAAAGTCCGTGTTTAGGTCAGGTGGGGCAATGCAATATGTGCTTTGTACAATGTGTGTCAATTCAGCCCAGGGTTGCAAAGAGGCCTAAATCATTTTCAAGTGTCCTGTTCCCACCATTATGGGAACAGCCATGTGCATGTCACTGGGATTTGTCATGTTAGGTAATGGCAGAGGCACACGCACAGGAGCGTGCATGGACCCATCTAGGGTTGAGTTTAATAATTCCTAACAACCAAATTGTGAGTCATAAAGATCTTCCCTGTTCCTTCCCTGTCACACTGAAAGCACTCTGAGCGTGGCTGAATTGTTGGACCAGATACAGCCCTATGGGCACAGGATCATGAGTAGGCACCTTTCTTGGCCTATGGGGAGGAATCCACCACAGAGAGTTTATCGGCACATCAAACAGGCAGCCTGGGTGTGCCCTCACTTGGGCTGTCACTTCATCTGCCACTTTCCTATTTTGAGGCTACATCCCCAGGATTTGATCAAGGGAGGTTGGCATGACTTTGCCCACATCCCTCCCAGATCTACTATGATGACAGGAAGTGCAAAGAACATGTTTCATGTTGGATGTGGCTGCAAAATCTTGAGTGGCTAGCACTCCAACCTATATTCAATATCCAATATTCTGCCTCAAGTTCCTGGCACTCAGCAATCATGCAATATGCAAAAGGAAAGATTTCTTTTAGGTAGTAGGTGGTCAATCCAACTCCAGTTGAAGACAACCAGGGACTTCAAAGGGAGTTGGACTGGGCCCATAGGAGCAGTATTATTCCTTATATTTTGTTCTGTCTTGTTCAAAATGTTCCAAGCAATGAGATTCCCACCACTTCCTTTGGGAGACTATTTCCACAGCTTTTCAAACCTTATATTCAGATATTTTTTATACTGCTTAGCCAGAACATACCCTTTTTTAATGTCATTGAATTCTGGCAAGGAAAGTATTGTGTGCCGCTTGAAATCATTCCATTTCTTCCTTTGTGTTTGTATCATTCCGTTGTTTGTAGACTGCCTTATTGTCACAGGGAGGTGTGACTCAGTCAAGCTATGAAACTTCCAAAGTGATCTTTGCATCATCACCAGTCAAGCCCTTTCTGTCTCTTCCATCACAGTTGGTTTCCCTCTCAGAACGTTGACATGTGTCCGCAAGGTACCCGAGATTGAATAGGGTCATATAAGAGTATAGTGCAAGAGAGCAAAGGGACTGCTCTATTCCTATTCTCAAGTCCAGTGGGCACATATCAACGCAAACGGATGGCCCAAGGAAAGTTAGGACCAGGGCTCTGCCTCTCCACACATTGGTCTGCAGAGAGGGCTGGCTGGATAGAGAGGGAAATACTACACCCACACATGAGGAAATGTAGCAGGGTGCGCAAGCTCACCTGAGCGCTAGAGGGACTTCTGGAATGCATGATTTGGAATACGAGCTAATTGTGTTGACTTTAATAATATCGTTTCCTGCACTTTTCCAAGGTACATCACTGAGACTGGCGAACGGACAGGACAGTTGCTCCGGTCGCGTTGAAGTCTATTACAATGGAAGCTGGGGAACAGTCTGTGATGATGCCTGGGACATAGCAGATGCACAGGTTGTGTGCAGACAGCTCGGATGTGGCCAGGCCACTGCGGCCCCCACGAGTGCCCGCTTTGGTGAAGGCTCTGGAAATATTCTCCTGGATGACGTGCAGTGCAGAGGGAATGAATCCTCTCTGTGGCAGTGCTCACACCGGGGGTGGGGAAGACATAACTGTAACCACCGTGAGGATGCCAGTGTCATCTGCTCAGGTACTCCCATTGCTATTGTTATCACATCCGTTATTTTTCTGAGGAATCACATCAATATAGCCAAGTGAGAAGGTCATAAAAACGGTCCTGGGGCAGCTACGGGCAAGAGCTTGTGTGCGTATGTGTATCTGTCTCTGTGTCCGTCAGTCTGTGTGTCTTCACTGAAATTATGTTTCCTTGTAGCCATAGAATCATAGAAGAAATGTGTTTGACAGAGACCTCCGGAGGTCGCCCAGTTCTATTCCTGCGCAAAGTAGGACCAGCCCCAACTAAATCATCCCATCCAGAGCTTTGCCAAGCCAGGCCTTAGATCCCCTAAAGTTGGAGACCTCACCATCTCCATAGGTCACCCATGGCAGTGCTTGACCACCTTCACAGAGAAATAGATTTTCCTCATACACCACATGATCCTCCCCCACTGCAGCAGGGGACCATGGCTTCTTGTTTTTCATTGTCCCCCACTGAGAATAGTTATATGAAAGTCAAAAGGCCCAGTGATCTCTACAAGGGCCTGTAGGGATGGTGTTTGCCTCTATAAGATCCCATGAAAATAACAGGATTAATGATGAATCCTTCTACTTTCTTTAATTGGGAGAGGGAAAGTCTTACTCCTGCTTCAAGAACTTGACCTCTGTGATGTAATGAGAACCAGGCAGAGGTTTCCTCTCACCACAAAAGTGATCCAATCTGTTTCCCCAGAGCAGAGAGCAAGAAGACACGTAGTACAAGCTCATCTCGTAGATATCCAATTTCCATTTCACAATTGCCTGGCCCAGATTTACCAAAATCTGCCATTAACAGAACTCTTGGATCAGTGGTTGTATTTTCCCCTCTGCTGATTCCCAGAGGATATGAGGGTATGTCTACGCTAGCCCCCTAGTTCGAACTAGGGAGGCTGATGTAGGCATTTCAAATTGGAAATCAAGCCTGGGATTTAAATATCTCACGCTTGATTTGCATCTCCCCGGCCGGTCGCTATTTTTCAAATTTTCAAGTCCAGACTAACTGCCCGCGTCTACATGCGGCAGGGACCCGGTAGTTCGAATTAAAGCCCCGAGTTTGAACTACCTGTTAAACCTCATTCCAGGAGGACTAACAAGTAGTTCGAACTAGGGCTTTAATTTGAACTAACGGGTCTCTGCCGCGTATAGACGCGGGCAGATAGTCCGGACTTGTAAATTTCAAAAAATGGCGACCGGCCGGGAAGATGCAAATCAAGCTCGGGATATTTAGTATGAACTAGGGGGCTAGTGTAGACAGACTCTGAGCATTTTAGAGATTCTTGGATCTTAAAATCAAGCTGCAGCAGCTCATGCTTTCATGAGGACACCAGTATCATCAGCTTATGAACTGGATTTCTATTCTTTTTTCACATTAATTATGTTTTATGTGAATTATCTTCAAACCTCCTAGTAGAAAAGTCATGGCTATTGGGGTTGTTTATGGTAACATCAAAGAAATAATTGATGGCAATATGACTTCAGTATATCCAAGATACTATGTTACTCGCTAGTCCAAACAGAGGCCTGTGAGCTCTATAAATATTTTATTCCATGACATCGTATTTGCCCTACAAGAGTTGGATTTCAACATTTGGTCCTTCCGCACAGTAGAAATTCAATGGTAAAGAACATAGGGGAATCAGTGTTACTCTGCCCCTTGTTGGCCCCCATCACACTGATTTCCTTACAGAAGCATTTGAACTAGCTCCAGGGAATAGCACATCTCAAGTGTACTTTTTCTATCATTTTTCTTTAAAAATAACTCAAAGTTTGCTGAAGTCTCTCTTTTGTACAGTATTTAATTTTGAGTTTCTATTTTTTTACCAGCCTCTCCACCTACCACACAGGTGCCCACTATTACAAGTAAGTTTTTTATTGCAGTTTACAAGGCATTTCACGGGGCTTCTATTGGAATCCTGTCTCTACTGCTTTATTGGCACATACCTGCATTTCCATGGAAAGAGCAGATATCTGCAAAAGGAAAACCGTTTTCTTCTTATGAAGATGGTTCCATACTTTTCTGATCATCAAAAATTATTCCATCACTGGCTCCCTATTCCATCCTCTGAAGTCCTTGTCTACACTACAGGGGGACATGCACTGATGTGCCACTGTGTACGCAACTAATGCCGAAAAGTCCGTGTTTAGGTCAGGTGGGCCAGTGCAATATGTGCTTTGTACAATGTGTGTCAACTCAGCCCAGGGTTGCAAAGAGGCCTAAATCATTTTCAAGTGTCCTGTTCCCACCATTATGGGAACAGCCATGTGCATGTCACTGGGATTTGTCATGTTAGGTAATGGCAGAGGCACACGCACAGGAGCGTGCATGGACCCATCTAGGGTTGAGTTTAATAATTCCTAACAACCAAATTGTGAGTCATAAAGATCTTCCCTGTTCCTTCCCTGTCACACTGAAAGCACTCTGAGCGTGGCTGAATTGTTGGACCAGATACAGCCCTATGGGCACAGGATCATGAGTAGGCACCTTTCTTGGCCTATGGGGAGGAATCCACCACAGAGAGTTTATCGGCACATCAAACAGGCAGCCTGGGTGTGCCCTCACTTGGGCTGTCACTTCATCTGCCACTTTCCTATTTTGAGGCTACATCCCCAGGATTTGATCAAGGGAGGTTGGCATGACTTTGCCCACATCCCTCCCAGATCTACTATGATGACAGGAAGTGCAAAGAACATGTTTCATGTTGGATGTGGCTGCAAAATCTTGAGTGGCTAGCACTCCAACCTATATTCAATATCCAATATTCTGCCTCAAGTTCCTGGCACTCAGCAATCATGCAATATGCAAAAGGAAAGATTTCTTTTAGGTAGTAGGTGGTCAATCCAACTCCAGTTGAAGACAACCAGGGACTTCAAAGGGAGTTGGACTGGGCCCATAGGAGCAGTATTATTCCTTATATTTTGTTCTGTCTTGTTCAAAATGTTCCAAGCAATGAGATTCCCACCACTTCCTTTGGGAGACTATTTCCACAGCTTTTCAAACCTTATATTCAGATATTTTTTATACTGCTTAGCCAGAACATACCCTTTTTTAATGTCATTGAATTCTGGCAAGGAAAGTATTGTGTGCCGCTTGAAATCATTCCATTTCTTCCTTTGTGTTTGTATCATTCCGTTGTTTGTAGACTGCCTTATTGTCACAGGGAGGTGTGACTCAGTCAAGCTATGAAACTTCCAAAGTGATCTTTGCATCATCACCAGTCAAGCCCTTTCTGTCTCTTCCATCACAGTTGGTTTCCCTCTCAGAACGTTGACATGTGTCCGCAAGGTACCCGAGATTGAATAGGGTCATATAAGAGTATAGTGCAAGAGAGCAAAGGGACTGCTCTATTCCTATTCTCAAGTCCAGTGGGCACATATCAACGCAAACGGATGGCCCAAGGAAAGTTAGGACCAGGGCTCTGCCTCTCCACACATTGGTCTGCAGAGAGGGCTGGCTGGATAGAGAGGGAAATACTACACCCACACATGAGGAAATGTAGCAGGGCGCGCAAGCTCACCTGAGCGCTAGAGGGACTTCTGGAATGCATGATTTGGAATACGAGCTAATTGTGTTGACTTTAATAATATCGTTTCCTGCACTTTTCCAAGGTACATCACTGAGACTGGCGAACGGACAGGACAGTTGCTCCGGTCGCGTTGAAGTCTATTACAATGGAAGCTGGGGAACAGTCTGTGATGATGCCTGGGACATAGCAGATGCACAGGTTGTGTGCAGACAGCTCGGATGTGGCCAGGCCACTGCGGCCCCCACGAGTGCCCGCTTTGGTGAAGGCTCTGGAAATATTCTCCTGGATGACGTGCAGTGCAGAGGGAATGAATCCTCTCTGTGGCAGTGCTCACACCGGGGGTGGGGAAGACATAACTGTAACCACCGTGAGGATGCCAGTGTCATCTGCTCAGGTACTCCCATTGCTATTGTTATCACATCCGTTATTTTTCTGAGGAATCACATCAATATAGCCAAGTGAGAAGGTCATAAAAACGGTCCTGGGGCAGCTACGGGCAAGAGCTTGTGTGCGTATGTGTATCTGTCTCTGTGTCCGTCAGTCTGTGTGTCTTCACTGAAATTATGTTTCCTTGTAGCCATAGAATCATAGAAGAAATGTGTTTGACAGAGACCTCCGGAGGTCGCCCAGTTCTATTCCTGCGCAAAGTAGGACCAGCCCCAACTAAATCATCCCATCCAGAGCTTTGCCAAGCCAGGCCTTAGATCCCCTAAAGTTGGAGACCTCACCATCTCCATAGGTCACCCATGGCAGTGCTTGACCACCTTCACAGAGAAATAGATTTTCCTCATACACCACATGATCCTCCCCCACTGCAGCAGGGGACCATGGCTTCTTGTTTTTCATTGTCCCCCACTGAGAATAGTTATATGAAAGTCAAAAGGCCCAGTGATCTCTACAAGGGCCTGTAGGGATGGTGTTTGCCTCTATAAGATCCCATGAAAATAACAGGATTAATGATGAATCCTTCTACTTTCTTTAATTGGGAGAGGGAAAGTCTTACTCCTGCTTCAAGAACTTGACCTCTGTGATGTAATGAGAACCAGGCAGAGGTTTCCTCTCACCACAAAAGTGATCCAATCTGTTTCCCCAGAGCAGAGAGCAAGAAGACACGTAGTACAAGCTCATCTCGTAGATATCCAATTTCCATTTCACAATTGCCTGGCCCAGATTTACCAAAATCTGCCATTAACAGAACTCTTGGATCAGTGGTTGTATTTTCCCCTCTGCTGATTCCCAGAGGATATGAGGGTATGTCTACGCTAGCCCCCTAGTTCGAACTAGGGAGGCTGATGTAGGCATTTCAAATTGGAAATCAAGCCTGGGATTTAAATATCTCACGCTTGATTTGCATCTCCCCGGCCGGTCGCTATTTTTCAAATTTTCAAGTCCAGACTAACTGCCCGCGTCTACATGCGGCAGGGACCCGGTAGTTCGAATTAAAGCCCCGAGTTTGAACTACCTGTTAAACCTCATTCCAGGAGGACTAACAAGTAGTTCGAACTAGGGCTTTAATTTGAACTAACGGGTCTCTGCCGCGTATAGACGCGGGCAGATAGTCCGGACTTGTAAATTTCAAAAAATGGCGACCGGCCGGGAAGATGCAAATCAAGCTCGGGATATTTAGTATGAACTAGGGGGCTAGTGTAGACAGACTCTGAGCATTTTAGAGATTCTTGGATCTTAAAATCAAGCTGCAGCAGCTCATGCTTTCATGAGGACACCAGTATCATCAGCTTATGAACTGGATTTCTATTCTTTTTTCACATTAATTATGTTTTATGTGAATTATCTTCAAACCTCCTAGTAGAAAAGTCATGGCTATTGGGGTTGTTTATGGTAACATCAAAGAAATAATTGATGGCAATATGACTTCAGTATATCCAAGATACTATGTTACTCGCTAGTCCAAACAGAGGCCTGTGAGCTCTATAAATATTTTATTCCATGACATCGTATTTGCCCTACAAGAGTTGGATTTCAACATTTGGTCCTTCCGCACAGTAGAAATTCAATGGTAAAGAACATAGGGGAATCAGTGTTACTCTGCCCCTTGTTGGCCCCCATCACACTGATTTCCTTACAGAAGCATTTGAACTAGCTCCAGGGAATAGCACATCTCAAGTGTACTTTTTCTATCATTTTTCTTTAAAAATAACTCAAAGTTTGCTGAAGTCTCTCTTTTGTACAGTATTTAATTTTGAGTTTCTATTTTTTTACCAGCCTCTCCACCTACCACACAGGTGCCCACTATTACAAGTAAGTTTTTTATTGCAGTTTACAAGGCATTTCACGGGGCTTCTATTGGAATCCTGTCTCTACTGCTTTATTGGCACATACCTGCATTTCCATGGAAAGAGCAGATATCTGCAAAAGGAAAACCGTTTTCTTCTTATGAAGATGGTTCCATACTTTTCTGATCATCAAAAATTATTCCATCACTGGCTCCCTATTCCATCCTCTGAAGTCCTTGTCTACACTACAGGGGGACATGCACTGATGTGCCACTGTGTACGCAACTAATGCCGAAAAGTCCGTGTTTAGGTCAGGTGGGCCAGTGCAATATGTGCTTTGTACAATGTGTGTCAACTCAGCCCAGGGTTGCAAAGAGGCCTAAATCATTTTCAAGTGTCCTGTTCCCACCATTATGGGAACAGCCATGTGCATGTCACTGGGATTTGTCATGTTAGGTAATGGCAGAGGCACACGCACAGGAGCGTGCATGGACCCATCTAGGGTTGAGTTTAATAATTCCTAACAACCAAATTGTGAGTCATAAAGATCTTCCCTGTTCCTTCCCTGTCACACTGAAAGCACTCTGAGCGTGGCTGAATTGTTGGACCAGATACAGCCCTATGGGCACAGGATCATGAGTAGGCACCTTTCTTGGCCTATGGGGAGGAATCCACCACAGAGAGTTTATCGGCACATCAAACAGGCAGCCTGGGTGTGCCCTCACTTGGGCTGTCACTTCATCTGCCACTTTCCTATTTTGAGGCTACATCCCCAGGATTTGATCAAGGGAGGTTGGCATGACTTTGCCCACATCCCTCCCAGATCTACTATGATGACAGGAAGTGCAAAGAACATGTTTCATGTTGGATGTGGCTGCAAAATCTTGAGTGGCTAGCACTCCAACCTATATTCAATATCCAATATTCTGCCTCAAGTTCCTGGCACTCAGCAATCATGCAATATGCAAAAGGAAAGATTTCTTTTAGGTAGTAGGTGGTCAATCCAACTCCAGTTGAAGACAACCAGGGACTTCAAAGGGAGTTGGACTGGGCCCATAGGAGCAGTATTATTCCTTATATTTTGTTCTGTCTTGTTCAAAATGTTCCAAGCAATGAGATTCCCACCACTTCCTTTGGGAGACTATTTCCACAGCTTTTCAAACCTTATATTCAGATATTTTTTATACTGCTTAGCCAGAACATACCCTTTTTTAATGTCATTGAATTCTGGCAAGGAAAGTATTGTGTGCCGCTTGAAATCATTCCATTTCTTCCTTTGTGTTTGTATCATTCCGTTGTTTGTAGACTGCCTTATTGTCACAGGGAGGTGTGACTCAGTCAAGCTATGAAACTTCCAAAGTGATCTTTGCATCATCACCAGTCAAGCCCTTTCTGTCTCTTCCATCACAGTTGGTTTCCCTCTCAGAACGTTGACATGTGTCCGCAAGGTACCCGAGATTGAATAGGGTCATATAAGAGTATAGTGCAAGAGAGCAAAGGGACTGCTCTATTCCTATTCTCAAGTCCAGTGGGCACATATCAACGCAAACGGATGGCCCAAGGAAAGTTAGGACCAGGGCTCTGCCTCTCCACACATTGGTCTGCAGAGAGGGCTGGCTGGATAGAGAGGGAAATACTACACCCACACATGAGGAAATGTAGCAGGGCGCGCAAGCTCACCTGAGCGCTAGAGGGACTTCTGGAATGCATGATTTGGAATACGAGCTAATTGTGTTGACTTTAATAATATCGTTTCCTGCACTTTTCCAAGGTACATCACTGAGACTGGCGAACGGACAGGACAGTTGCTCCGGTCGCGTTGAAGTCTATTACAATGGAAGCTGGGGAACAGTCTGTGATGATGCCTGGGACATAGCAGATGCACAGGTTGTGTGCAGACAGCTCGGATGTGGCCAGGCCACTGCGGCCCCCACGAGTGCCCGCTTTGGTGAAGGCTCTGGAAATATTCTCCTGGATGACGTGCAGTGCAGAGGGAATGAATCCTCTCTGTGGCAGTGCTCACACCGGGGGTGGGGAAGACATAACTGTAACCACCGTGAGGATGCCAGTGTCATCTGCTCAGGTACTCCCATTGCTATTGTTATCACATCCGTTATTTTTCTGAGGAATCACATCAATATAGCCAAGTGAGAAGGTCATAAAAACGGTCCTGGGGCAGCTACGGGCAAGAGCTTGTGTGCGTATGTGTATCTGTCTCTGTGTCCGTCAGTCTGTGTGTCTTCACTGAAATTATGTTTCCTTGTAGCCATAGAATCATAGAAGAAATGTGTTTGACAGAGACCTCCGGAGGTCGCCCAGTTCTATTCCTGCGCAAAGTAGGACCAGCCCCAACTAAATAATCCCATCCAGAGCTTTGCCAAGCCAGGCCTTAGATCCCCTAAAGTTGGAGACCTCACCATCTCCATAGGTCACCCATGGCAGTGCTTGACCACCTTCACAGAGAAATAGATTTTCCTCATACACCACATGATCCTCCCCCACTGCAGCAGGGGACCATGGCTTCTTGTTTTTCATTGTCCCCCACTGAGAATAGTTATATGAAAGTCAAAAGGCCCAGTGATCTCTACAAGGGCCTGTAGGGATGGTGTTTGCCTCTATAAGATCCCATGAAAATAACAGGATTAATGATGAATCCTTCTACTTTCTTTAATTGGGAGAGGGAAAGTCTTACTCCTGCTTCAAGAACTTGACCTCTGTGATGTAATGAGAACCAGGCAGAGGTTTCCTCTCACCACAAAAGTGATCCAATCTGTTTCCCCAGAGCAGAGAGCAAGAAGACACGTAGTACAAGCTCATCTCGTAGATATCCAATTTCCATTTCACAATTGCCTGGCCCAGATTTACCAAAATCTGCCATTAACAGAACTCTTGGATCAGTGGTTGTATTTTCCCCTCTGCTGATTCCCAGAGGATATGAGGGTATGTCTACGCTAGCCCCCTAGTTCGAACTAGGGAGGCTGATGTAGGCATTTCAAATTGGAAATCAAGCCTGGGATTTAAATATCTCACGCTTGATTTGCATCTCCCCGGCCGGTCGCTATTTTTCAAATTTTCAAGTCCAGACTAACTGCCCGCGTCTACATGCGGCAGGGACCCGGTAGTTCGAATTAAAGCCCCGAGTTTGAACTACCTGTTAAACCTCATTCCAGGAGGACTAACAAGTAGTTCGAACTAGGGCTTTAATTTGAACTAACGGGTCTCTGCCGCGTATAGACGCGGGCAGATAGTCCGGACTTGTAAATTTCAAAAAATGGCGACCGGCCGGGAAGATGCAAATCAAGCTCGGGATATTTAGTATGAACTAGGGGGCTAGTGTAGACAGACTCTGAGCATTTTAGAGATTCTTGGATCTTAAAATCAAGCTGCAGCAGCTCATGCTTTCATGAGGACACCAGTATCATCAGCTTATGAACTGGATTTCTATTCTTTTTTCACATTAATTATGTTTTATGTGAATTATCTTCAAACCTCCTAGTAGAAAAGTCATGGCTATTGGGGTTGTTTATGGTAACATCAAAGAAATAATTGATGGCAATATGACTTCAGTATATCCAAGATACTATGTTACTCGCTAGTCCAAACAGAGGCCTGTGAGCTCTATAAATATTTTATTCCATGACATCGTATTTGCCCTACAAGAGTTGGATTTCAACATTTGGTCCTTCCGCACAGTAGAAATTCAATGGTAAAGAACATAGGGGAATCAGTGTTACTCTGCCCCTTGTTGGCCCCCATCACACTGATTTCCTTACAGAAGTATTTGAACTAGCTCCAGGGAATAGCACATCTCAAGTGTACTTTTTCTATCATTTTTCTTTAAAAATAACTCAAAGTTTGCTGAAGTCTCTCTTTTGTACAGTATTTAATTTTGAGTTTCTATTTTTTTACCAGCCTCTCCACCTACCACACAGGTGCCCACTATTACAAGTAAGTTTTTTATTGCAGTTTACAAGGCATTTCACGGGGCTTCTATTGGAATCCTGTCTCTACTGCTTTATTGGCACATACCTGCATTTCCATGGAAAGAGCAGATATCTGCAAAAGGAAAACCGTTTTCTTCTTATGAAGATGGTTCCATACTTTTCTGATCATCAAAAATTATTCCATCACTGGCTCCCTATTCCATCCTCTGAAGTCCTTGTCTACACTACAGGGGGACATGCACTGATGTGCCACTGTGTACGCAACTAATGCCGAAAAGTCCGTGTTTAGGTCAGGTGGGCCAGTGCAATATGTGCTTTGTACAATGTGTGTCAACTCAGCCCAGGGTTGCAAAGAGGCCTAAATCATTTTCAAGTGTCCTGTTCCCACCATTATGGGAACAGCCATGTGCATGTCACTGGGATTTGTCATGTTAGGTAATGGCAGAGGCACACGCACAGGAGCGTGCATGGACCCATCTAGGGTTGAGTTTAATAATTCCTAACAACCAAATTGTGAGTCATAAAGATCTTCCCTGTTCCTTCCCTGTCACACTGAAAGCACTCTGAGCGTGGCTGAATTGTTGGACCAGATACAGCCCTATGGGCACAGGATCATGAGTAGGCACCTTTCTGGGCCCATGGAGTGGAGGTCGCCACAAAGAGGAAACTCATCGCTACAGAGGATGTAAGGGGTAACCTCAAGGAAAGAAGCGCATGACAATGTGACTTCAATGTTCCTATGGTACCATGTTGATAACAGTAAATACAGAGGCCCTGAACACCAGTAATCTCTTATTTCATAAAAATATATTTGATCTGCAGAACATGGTCATGAATATTTGATTCTTCTATATGGGGGAATTAAATGGTAATTAACACAAGAGGAACCTTGTGGTACTTTGCCCCTTGTTTGCCCCCATCACATTCATTTTTACCACAGCAGCCAGTGATCTAGCTCCCGTCAACAGCACATCTCGGATGCAGTTTAAGTGTTTGTTTGTGGATTTTTTTTTACAATAACTCAAAGTTTGCTGAAATCTGTCTTTTGTATAATATTTAATTTTGGCTTTTGTTTTCTTTATTTTTTACCAGCTTCTTCACCTACGACACAGGTGCCAACTGTCCCATGTAAGTTTTATTCCTGTATAAAAGACATTTCACAGGGCATGTATGGGATTTCTTTCTCTACTGCTTTTTTGAAACATACCTGCGTTCCCATGGAAATAGCAGATATCTGCAGAAGGAAAGCCATTTTCTTCTTATGAGGGTTTCTTACTATTTTGACAATGCAAAATTATTCCATAGTTGATTATTTTTTCCTTCCTCTTAAGCCCTTGTTTATACTATATCGGGATATGCACTGATGTGCCACTGCATGAACAACTAATGCTGAAAAGTCCTCGTTTAAATCTTCTCTGTTCCTTTCCTGCTGGACTGAAATCACTCTCAGCTTGGCTGAATTGCTGGACCAGGTACACTGCTATGAGCACAGTAGCATCAGGAGGCACCTTTCTGGGTCCATGCAAGGGAGGCTGCCACAGGGTATGTCTACACAGGGACACTATTTCAAAATAACCAGAGCTATTCCAAAATAACTTTGTCCATGTCCACACAGAAGGCAGTTATTTCAAAATAATGTCAAAATGCTGTCAAGTGAGAGGACTTCTTACTCCAACTCCTGGAATCCTCATTGTACGAGGAATAAGGTTAATCAGAGGAAGAGTGCTCTATTTCAAAATAAGTGCTGTGTATATGCTCCCTATTTCAAAATAAGCTATTTCAAAATAAGATATACAATGGACGTAGCTCAATTTGAGTAGCTTATTTTGAGTTAAACCCTGCGGTGTAGACACACAGAGTAAATCTCAGCTCCCTGTGGCAATAATGGAGTCCACAAATATATTAAATGATACAAACACCCAGGAAGAAGAGGAATGATTTAAAGTGGCACACAATACTTTCATTACCAGAATTCAAAGAAATTAAGAAAGGGCACGTTCTGGCTAAACAGCATGAAAAAATACCTGACAGTAAAGTCTGAAAAACTGTGAAATTAGTCTCCAAACAAAGTGGAGGGGACCTCATCACTTGGGAAATATAGAACAAGACTGAATAAAAATATTAGTAAACACATTGCCTGAAGGGATGTAGTCCAACTTCCTTTGAAGTCACTGGTTGTCTTCAAGTGGAGTTAGATTGAACGCCTACTACCTAAAAATTCTTTCCCATCTCTTAGTGCTATGGTTCCTAAGATCCTGGAATAGAAGGCAGAATATTGGATATTGAACAGTCAAGACTTTATATCCACACCATGACTTTCTTTACTTTATTATAAATTAATCAATCACAATTAACATTTTGTGCAACATGAATTATGTTCTTTGTACTGCATGAAGTCATGATACATCTATGTGGTGTGTTCAATAACTGGTACAAACCCGTGTGCAAGGAACGCAGACACAGCTGGTGCAGCTGCAAAATTAGAAAGGGGCAGCTGAAGTGACGGCCAATGAAAAGGTGCACCCTGGCAGCCCGTGTGATGTGCTGATTTACTCTGTGTGGCTATGTCTACACTATCGGGTGATTTTGAAATAACTCCTGGAATAATTATTTTGAAATAAGCTTATTCCTCTTCACAAGCAGGTGTTGTTATTTTAAAACAATAAGCCAATTATTTTGAAATAACAGGCTTGCTAGTGTGGATGCTCACTTTGTTATTTTGAAATAAGAGGAGTTATTTCAAAATGACTCCCCAGTGTAGGCATGCCCTGATTACGTAGCATCATATTTGCTCTGCTAGGTTTGGAGTTGAAAATTCGGTTCTTCTGTACAAGGGAACTAAAGGGTAAGGAATGAAGAGGAATCCTGTTGTACTTTGCCCCTTGTTGGCCCCCATCACATTGATATCCCCACAGCAGCACGTGATATAGCTCGAGGCAATAGCACATCTCAGATGTACTTTTACTGGGTTTTTCTTTTGCAACAACTCAAAGTTTACTGCAATATCTCTTTTGTACTGTAGTTAATTTGGGGGTTTGTTTTTTTAATTTTTTACCAGCTTCTTCACCTACCACACAAGTACCCATTACTACACATAAGTGTGTATTTCATTTTACAAGCATTTAACAGAGCATGTATTGGATTCCCGTCTCCCTGCTTTACTAAAACATATCTGCAGTCCCATGGAGAGGGCAGATATGTGCAGAAAGAAAGCTATTTTCTTCTTATGAGGATTACTTACTATTTTGACAATAGAAAATTATTCCACATTTGGCTCCTTTTTTTTATCCTCTTAAGCCCTTGTTTACACTCCTGGAGGATATGCACTGATGTGCCTCTACATAAGCAACTAATCCTGAAAAGTCCTTTAGATCTGCTGCATCAATTCAATACATGCTTGTACCAACCAGTCTCAGCCCAAGTTTGATGGGAGGCCTAAATTTTCAAGTGACCTGTTCCCATCACTATGTCAACAGCCATGTGCATGTCACAGGGATTTGTCATGTTAGCGGATGGCAGAGGCACAGCATAGAGAGCTTGCATGGAACCCATCAGACACTGTCTAGAGTCAAGTTTTATTAATTCCTGAAAACTGAATTGTGAGTTCATAAAGATCTTCCCTGTTCCTTCCCTGCCAGATGAAATCAGTCCTAGCTTGGCCAAATAGCTGGACCAGATAGACTCCTATGGGCATAGTGTCATGAATGGGCACCTTTCTGGGCCCATGGAGTGGAGGCTGCCACACAGAGTAAATCAGCACATCACACAGGCAGCCTGGATGTGCTGTCACTTCAGCTGCCACTTTCCAATTTTGTGGCTGCATCAATAGGTTTGAGTTCCTTGCAGCTCTACAGATCAAGGCAGTGTGAAAGTAATCAATACAGAAAATCATTAGGCTTCTTATGAAGCTACAAAAGCAGATCTCTGGGCCCCCAAGAAGTCAAAGAATAAAAAAGAGGCAGGAAAACCAGTGGTTGATCTTCTTTCTGAGAGAGTCTGGGAGGTCAAAGCTCTCCAGCTGTTTTCTAGTCAGAAATCTCTTCTGCCATGGGCCAGGGAGCTCTGACTTATAATCCTGATGCAATTAGAAAGGCTGCTCTTTTTTTAGGACCCACACATCCCAAGGCCCGGCAAACCCTACAGGTGTGTTGTATTGAAGGTGATTGTGATCAGAAGAGCTCCTTATTTCTTTCTGGTGGTGGGTAGGGATCAGATTAGAACAGATGCCCTGTTGCAACAAAGGATTGAAACAAAACCTTCATTTTTTTCTGAAAAGGAGAGTGGGAAAATCCTGCTTCTATTAGGAAAGAAAAAGTTAATTGACCTGCATAAGAGGAAGGAGATCCCAGTGGTTGTTTCCTCTCTCCAGCTCCGCATCTTATTGGTTTCCATATAGAGCAGACATCAACTGTCCCATTGTAATAGCTCACCACATATGTCATTTTACTGTGTTTTTTTCCCATCAGCTCATAACATTGGAGAGTGTGTGTTGCATAAAACATTTAATTTTCTTTTTCTTTCTGTAGGACTAGTTTCCTCACCCACCACACAAGAGCCCAGTACTACAAGTAAGCAAGAAAATATTCCTTTTTCCTCACCTATTTGAAAACAGAACTGCAATTTCACAGTGTGTTTACTTGATGCTTGTCCCCAGTGGTTTACATAAACATACCTACATTCCATAGTAAATCCATAGTGCTTTACTCTGGTTTCCTTGCTAATCTGATGCTGTCTGTACACTGCAGAGGTTTTTGTAATTATTCATTTAGCAGCAGTGGTACAGGTACCTACTCCGGATGAGCTACCTATCTTCCAGTATTGTGCCACTGGAGACTCTGTGATGCCTTAACCAGATTGGCTTTTCCAGTGTCTGTCTTAGTTTAGATGTAGTGTCTTGCATGTAGAATAGTAATGGCTACATCTCTATTACTGTCTCAGTTTAGAACAGCCTGGGTGTTAGCCCTAGCTAAGTCCTAGTAATGTTTGTTGCTTGGTATATGTTCTCTTGCTCTCTCTCTCTCTTTCTCTTTCAAAGTTGTTTTGAAAGAAGTGCCACAGGTTGCACAGGGTGTGTGCAGACAGCTTGAGAGTTCCACTGAGGCTCCCATGAGTGCCTGCTTTGGTGAAGGCTCCGGAAATATTCTCCTGGATGACGTGCAGTGCAGAGGGGATGAATCCGTTCTGTGGCAGTGCTCACACCAGGGGTGGGGCAGACATACCTGTGTCCACCATGAGGATGCCAGCCAGTGTCATCTGCTCAGGAATACACCACACACCAGCTGCCAGACAGATTGACCACCATCCCAGGGAGTGAAAACAGCATAAAATCCTCATAAATTTGTTAGTCTTTAAAGTGCCACTGGACTCGTTGCTTTAGCATAAATCGTGTTGTACAAAATGGCAAATAACACCATTTCCCAAACTACTGTGATACTTTACATTATTATTAATTAATCTAAGTCATTGTTTGGATGTGGGTGTGAAGTCCTGACTGGCTAACCGCCTTTCCTCTGATGTGAATAATCTTTATCCAGTTTGCACAATATCATGTCATGGTCTCAGAGGGTCCCGTATCTGCAAAAACAACAGAGTCCTGTGGCACTTAGATACCCATGAACATTCATGCCCAAATAAATCAGTTAGTCTTTAAGATGATTCAGGACTGCTCATTAACATTGTGACAGTTACTAAAGTGGACTTTTATTTTCTGTTATGTATCTGGAGATGTCCTGCAGAGTACACCGCATCCAAAACAACAGCAATTTATTACTTAGGGTTCAGTATGTTTATCAGAAAGTTTCAAATCTTATTTCACGGTGAGGAGCTGTTACTGCAGCCCTTAACCATGCTGAAAAATACTTAATTCTATGATGGTCCCACTAAAGGTAATTAGATCCATTTCACATCCCAACAATCCCTCTGAAGTCTACTCACCTAAGTGAGTTTTGCTCAATATGGCGGCAGCGGTTCAGTGTGCCCCAATGTGGATAAGTGATGAATTGGCATAACACTGCATGAGTTTATCACATTCCAATGAATTTCAGTATCTGTATGTTTGGGTTAGTATTAATGCTGGAGTACCATGTTAGTTTATTTTATTTGAAAATAGTTTAATAATTGAAATGGGGAAAAAAAAACCTTTAATTTTTCTGCAAGAGAGAATGGCAAATCCTGCTCCCGAAGGAAAAGTATAAATTCATCTGCAGAAGAGGAAGGGGATAATTCTGGTACTTTCTTTTCTTCAGTTCCCCATCCCAGTGGCTTCCTCCCAGCACCAATCAGCTGTCCCATTGCAATATCTCATTATTTTATTTTATTTTTCTAGCGGCTCATAACGTTAGAGTGTGTTGAAAAAAGTATTTATTTTTTCTTTCTTTTTCTTTCTATAGTACCAATTCTCCCACGTACCACTCAAGAGACTACTACTACAAGTAAGTTTCTTTGCAATGTGTGATCCATGTTTACATTCCAATTTGAAAAGCAACTTTAAATTCAAAGTAAATTTCCTGATACTCATTTCCCATTTGTATACATAGTCACATGTATTGTCATAGATAATAGCCGTTGACAAAAGGGCCATTATGAATAGCCCTTGACAAAGCCCTGGCTGGGTTGATTTAATTGGGATTGGCCCTGCCTTGGGCAGGGGGCTGGACTTGATGGCTTTCTAAGGTCTCTTCCAGCTTTATTGTATAGCAGATATCTGCTGAAACAATTGTAACATCTCCCAATCTGGCTTTAATTTCTGTTTCTTAAGTAGAAAATTATTCTTGGGACAGATAACTTTCCATTTGCTAGTCCCACCACAAATAATGACATGAACACACCTTTGTATGTCACTGTGTACAGATTCCACGTATCTTTCTTTTCCACTTACCAGTGAACTATGTCATATCCCTGAGTGTAGTGAGGTATACAACATTTTATTGTTTTTCATTTGCATCATATTTTATATGAATAACTATTATGGCTTTAAAATCAGCAAAAGATGAGTAATGTGATGCTTCATTTTAAGGACAAAGAAGCCATTAAAACTAAATGGTATAGAATAGTATTTCATACAATAATTTATAAAGTAGCTTCTAATTTCATAATGTTGTTAACAGAGAATTAATAGTTAATTAGGTCAACATGCAGCCTTGCCTGGCACCAGATACTGATTTAAAAGTTGCCAACATCTGATTCCCCAAACATATATGGGCAGCAGTTCCATTATGCAGCTCATTAATCAAGCCCAGCAAAGTGCTTATGCCCTTTAACCCCTTGCATAGTATATTGTGGTCAACTGAATCAAACAGCTTTAAGATTGACATACACTATGTGCAGGGGCTTCTTGAACTCACAGTATATTTCTGACAAGAAGCGGTGGGTCAAATGGCAAATAACATGGACCAGTTCCTCATAAAACCTGACTATCAGGGGTCATACTTCTGATGCAGCAGGAGCTCCATACATGCCAGCAAAACAGGTGCAAGCACCTTCCCTGGCACAGAGAACAAGATAATCAGCCTGGAGTCCTTACATTCACTGCATGGTTATAGAGTGAGATCACAATGCCATGCTTCAAGTCTGTTGGCAGGGCTCCAGTTCTCTACTCCACATGAAAGATGGTCAGAAGTGATTCGGCTATAGGGTCATAACACATTTTAGTAGCTCGGGGGGATGCCATTAGAGCAGGACGTGAGTCCGTTTTTCAGTTTGCAAATAGCACACTTCACCTCATCCAACATTGGTGTGTCAGTACCAGAGTCAGCATCCAAAACCATAGAGGCCACCAAATCATTCATCTCTGAAAAAGCGGCAGCTGGAGGTGGATTAAGGGCACTGTGATAATGTTCCACCCAGTGTGAGAGGATGTCATCTAATTTACATGGACAGCTTTGGCTGTCATTCAGGATGCTATTTGTAGTGGCAGCCTCTTGACTGCTGAGGCTGCAGATTGCACTATCCCATGGCTAAGCCAAATTCTATTACTAGCTGCATCTATTGATTTCTTTCCTCATCTGTCTGACAGCTGATGTGACTGACAGAATACTGGAAAGAGATTACTCCTTTTCACCCACTTTTTCGCCAGAGAGCACGGAGGCAATATCTACCACCGAATCACTAACTATAGCTAATAAAGGTAGGAAAAATCAGCATGAACATGATCTAAGAAAAGTGCTAGAACAAGTTAAAAACCAGACAGGTATGCAAGTAATTTTGCACCTAATAGGGCATCCTGTTACCAAAATTGTACATGCATATTAAGTTGTTTCTTATTAAAATTGTCCTGATTGACTTCTGGCTGGATGCTGTTATGTCTAAGTGTGGTCAATTATCTTGTTACAGAAGTGAACGTACAAATTAGATTGTACACAAAGTAGTTCCACATTTATATAGAGCTATGGGTGCAACTAAGTTTGTCTTCCTTTAGTGAGAAGATGACAGCAAGATAGTAAAAGAAGTTTTCAAACTGATATGCTCTAGAACACTAGAATTCAAACCAATGAAAAAAGGAAAGATTCCAGGTGTCCAATGTATCAAACCTAATGTAATTTTAAATACTCACAAAACTATTTCTGAAATATCTAGTGATCAAATTTTATTTTCAAAATTATTCACTGAAAATTTAAATACATTTTATTTTAAACATGAGACTCTCTCTCTCTCCTGATCCATTCCTCCCACTCTTACAACCAGTGTGGACGTTAATGAGGTACACATTCAGCATTGAGAAAGCAGGATTCACTAAACATTTTCTACTGTATCAGGACCAACATATGTCCAGCATGCTGGTTCACAGAACAATAGTGCCATCCAGTTGCAAGGAGATCCTAGGTGGAAGTGGATAACTGGTAGTTGGGATGAATGTAACTGTGAAAAAAGAGGCCTTAGGGAGAAGCTGAAATAAGGGGAACTGTACTCAAAATAGAAAAGATATAGGTAAAGAGAGGCAGAAGTTGAAATCAGAAATGATGTGTAAAATGGATGTGCATATGAAATGAGCCAAACCAAAAACCAATAGAATATTGGACTATAGGAGTGCCTGTATGCAAAATTAGTTAATGAGTTTGGAAAAGGCTGGATGTGGAAATGGACGTCTTCTCTCTGAAACTTACTGTTTCCATTGTTGTGCTTAACAATGTAAGCAAAGTTGGATTTTGGTAGGGATGACCATATTATATTTTGCCTACATGAGTGTCTCTGCTGGTAAACATATGATTCTCCATGCTTCCTTCCCTGCAGAACTTTGACTTTGCTTTACTTGCTTTATTTTAACTTTAAAACTAACTTCCACTTATGCTCCTTAAGAAGCCAGCCTGAATTTACAATTTTAATTACAAAGATTCTCTAATTTTTCTAATAAGATTTTATTATTAACTTTACAATAGAGTTTTAATCCCCATCTCCAGAAGCAGAAGCTACTTTGCTAACTTGTTTTTTCACAAAACATGAAATCTAAATTTTTAATCAACACCCAGGTTCTAAGTTCTATTACTAGTTTTTTTTATTCATTTCTTTCCTCATCTTTCTGACAGCCGCTACCGATTACATAGCACCAGAAACAGATTCCTCCTTTTTATCCACCTCTACGCCAGAGAGCAGTTGGGAAATATCTACCCCCGAAGCACGGACTACACCTGATGAAGGTAAGGGACAATCAGAGTATGAATATAATCTAAAAAAAAAAGAACTAGAATAAATTATACACTTAAATAAATAGGTAAGACCCTATGCCATTCAGTTGTGCTTTTAAAAAGGCTCAACCATGAGCAATAAAGAAAAAATTAAGATAATATGTTTGGTAAGGTTTGCGTCAAAAATAAAAGATAGATATAGGAGATCAGTGCCCACAAAAATCATGTGCAATAGTTACACTTTGAGGAAACCTTTTATACCAGCTTGTCAAATCATTTCAGGCCTCAATTCTTTAGGAAATAGGAGTCATTAGCCTACATTTTCCCGGTATTTCAAATCATCAGGACATTAGGGCCCTTTTTTGTGCGTGTACGCAGATAATTTAGCACCTAACTGGGCATCCTGTTACCAAAATTATATGTGCATATTATGTTGTTTCTGATTAAAATTTTCCCAATGTATTTCTGGGAGGATGTTATGTGTATGGTTGTTTTTCCTCATACAAAAGTGCATACATCAATTAGATGGTATGCAAAATCGTTCCATATTTATATGGAGCTATGAACTCCAGATGTTTTCAGATGCAACTTCAGTTTGTCCTCCTTTTGTGAAAAGAATACAGCAAGGAGGTAAAACAAGTCTTCAAACCTACATATTCTAGAATACTAGAATTCAAAGCGATGAAAGAAGGGAAGATTCCTTTTGTCCGATGTATCAAAAATGAATGGCATTTTGAATCTTCGCAAGACTATTTCTGAAAAAACTTCTGGTCAACATTTATTTTCAAAAACTATTCACTGAAATATTTCAACAGATTTCATTCTAAACATGAAATACTCCCTCTTGGTCCATTCCTCCCACCCTCATATCAGTGTGGAGGTCAATGAGCTATACATGCAAAAGTGAGACCGCAGTACTCACTTAGCATCTCCTACCATATTAAGACTAACAGCTATCAGGTATGCTGGTCCTCATTATCATCAACAGATATTAGATACATGCCCCTTGCTGGACCCTCTGGTAAAATGTTTAAGGATTCCTGGCTTATATTTTACAATAGCTGTAAATATATTTATGCGGGAGTTTTGTCCAGCCTAGTTTATTAAAATTCCCGCAAGCTATGGTATTTCTGCCACTTCCTGTGTGACTATAGTATGTCTATTAGTACGAGACAGTCAGATGTAAATCAGATGCTTACTGTTATACAGTCCCACCAATATCATCCAATAACTTCATTTTGTCACAGCATTCCATTATTTCACTTACAGGCTCTTCATGAACAGGTTGTAAAACTCATGTCAGCTGGTGACATTTTGTAATGTTAGGCGAGGCCATGTAGCATAAAACTACAAAATTCACTTTCACTTTTACACCTTCAGAGCACAGTCCTGAATTAACTTTGTTAATGATGAAAATCCCCCCAATTTATTCTAATAATAATTTATTATTATCTTTAAAACAAAATTTGGATCCACATCTCCACAAGCATAAAACTATTGTGTTAACTACATTTCCCACAAAACGTGAAATCTTAATATTTTAACCAATACCCCATTTCCAAGGACTATTACTAGTTCTTTCTACTAATTTTTTTCCTCATCTTGCTGATGGCAGGTGCATATTACACAACACTGGGATCAGGTTATTCCACTTTAATGCCAGAGACTACTGGGACAGCATCTACCCCTGAATCACTGACTATAGCCCATAAAAGTAATTTTGCAGCTAATTGAGGAGCCTGTTACCAAAATTGTGTGTCATGTTATGTTGTTTCTGATTACAATTCTCCTGATGAACTTCTGGCTGGATGTTGCTATGTATATAGTGGTCATTTTTTTCTGGTAGAAAAGTGAGTAAGGAAATAGACAACATACATAAAATAGTTCCACATTTATATAGAGCTATGGATCATTTCAGGTTTCATATGCAACCCCAGTTTGTCCTTCTTTACTGAAAGAAAAACAGAGCCAGGATGAAAAAAGAAGTTTTTTATACTTACATACTTTGCAATGCAAAAAGAGAGAAAGAAGAGTCCTATGTATCAAAACTAATGGAATTTTTAATCCTCAGAAAAATCTAGTGACCAATATTATTCACAGAAATATTTCAATAAATTTCATTTTGAACATGAGAAACTCCCTCTAACCTTGTAGATAGAATGAATCTAACTTAGTGAAGAATGAGTCCCTGTGGGAAAGCATAAATAGGATAAACTGTACTCTGACTGTATATATAATATCTAAATCTTTTAAGCAATAAACTGGTTCTAAGTGCTCCTACCAGATGAGTCTATTAATTCCTTTCCTTAACTTTCTGACAGCCCCTTCAGATTACACAACATTGGAAACAGATAACTCCTCTTCAGCCATTTTCACACCAGAGAGCACTAGGGCTATATCTACCCCAGAACCACTGACTACAGCTAAGAAAGGTAAGGGAAATTAGAGTGAACGTGGTGTAAGCAAAATGCTAGAATAAATTATATGGTTAAATAAATAGGCAGGACTAGGCACCATACAGTTGAGCTTTATAAAATAGTTCAGCCATGACCAAAAATGCAACATTTTGCAAATTATTCTCTTCGGCTTTGTCTACACTACAAGGTTTTTGCGGCAGAGTATGCTAATGACGGAGCGATGTCTTTAGCATGAGGAGCAAGGGTTTTTTGCGCAAAAAGAAGCAGTGTAGCCACATCCATTTTGCACAAAAAACCCCTTTTGCTCAAGATCCGTATGCCAGGCATAAATGGGACTTTTTCATATTTCTATGTCCTGTGTTTTAGAAGCACACACCTGCCTTCCTCGCTTTGCCGGGCACCCTTTGCAAACACTTCACCCTAATGTGCTGCCTTTCTTCACATGTGAAAAATCTTCATCCAATTTACACAGTATAGCACATATCTGGCCAATTCAGGGTACCCTGCATCCAAAATAACAGCATTGTTAGTTGAGTTCAATATTATTATCAGAATCTTTGAACTCATATTTGACAGTGAGGGGATGTCTCTCCAGCGTTTACCCAGACTGAAAAAGACTTATCCTTTAGTGATCTCATTAAAGATAAGCAGATCCCTTCCTTGTACAAATACTCTCTCCTGAGAGAATCACACTGAAGACTACTCCCCTAAGTGAGTGCTGCTCAACATGAGAAAGGGTTTACTTTATATTTCCATCAGCTGATAAAATGTATTGGAGTATATGTGGCATAAAGTGTCTTTCATTGTGTTTCTGTAGCACCAACTCCTCCTCCTACCACACAAGAGCCCAGGACTACAAGTAAGACAGACAATATTATTCCTGTTTCCTTGCCTATCTGAAGCCAAAACTATAATTTCACAATGTGTTTACTTGATTCTTGTCTCCAGTGATTTACATAAACATACCTACATTATATAGTATATCTAGAGTGTTCCACTCTGGTTTACTTCTTAATTTGACATTCCCCTTTTCAAATTCCAATAAGGTCTAGTCCACACTAGAAAGATTTTTGTAGCTATTCATTTATCAACACTGGTACAAATCCCTACTCTGGATGTGCTACACGCATTCAAGTACAGGTTGGCATTCTTGGGTCTTGATCGATTCCAAACGAGAGAATTTGCCAAACCATAGAAGGTCAATATTGTCTAGCAGCATTACCAATACTTCCACTGCTTATTGGGCTATTAGAGGACATTTTGTGGTAAAACAGAGCTAACTAACAGCACAGAATACTGAAAGTCAGGACTGGTGACTGTAATCAAACTTTATAGGACCACAGGAAAATTGGCTACACCCATGAAAAGTGGACATCCAACTAACAGAAATCATTCTGAATGATGGATCTTTCTGGACCAGAAAGTTCTGGTCTAGAGTTCATCTTATATCATTGAACACTTGTGATATGTCCAGATTTGACTTTTCAGATTTTTCAGATGATATATTTCCTTTATCCAGTGACCCATACAGTTCATTTCAATGTCCATTTAATAGAGATGCTATTTTAATTTTGTCTTCTTTTTGCATTGCCTCTAATTTTATGTTTTTTTTTCCTTTTTCACAGATGTGTAAGAGACAATACCTACAGGAAATACTATTCATCAAACAAAAAAACTGTTCAGTTCCAATTTAAAGCCTTTCAATTTTTTAATGGATCCTCTACAGTGTACCTCCAGTGCAAATTGGTGGTGTGCAAGGTGAATGATTATTCTTCCCGATGCTACCAGGGCTGTGTAACTAGGAGCAAGAGAGAGACAAGTTCTGACGAGGAAAATGTGACAATTGTTGGGTCAATTAAGCTCAATTAAAAGAATTCCAGTAACTAAGATGGGCATATTGTCAGTTTAACATGATGTTACTTCAATTATTTTTAACATCAAAAGGATTGGTTCATTGCATGCTTTCCCGCTGAGGAACACTAGTAGCATTTTTACCAGTGTAGCAAACTCCTACGTCTACACTGGCATGATTTTTCCGAAAATGCTTTTAACGGAAAAGTTTTCCGTTAAAAGAATTTTCGGAAAAGCACGTCTAGATTGGCAGGATGCTTTTCCGCAAAAGCACTTTTTGCAGAAAAGCGTCCGTGGCCAATCTAGACGCGGTTTTCCGCAAAAAAGCCCTGATCGCCATTTTTGCGATTGGGGCTTTTTTGTGGAAAACAGTACTGTGCTGTTTACACTGGCCCTCTTGCGCAAATGATTTGTGCAAGAGGGCTTTTGCCCGAACGGGAGCAGCACAGTATTTCCGTAAGAACACTGACGATCTTACATGAGATCATCAGCGTTCTTGCGGAAATTCAAACGGCCAGTGTAGACAGCTGGCAAGTTTTTCCACAAAATCAGATGATTTTGCAGAAAAACTTGCCAGTCTAGACACAGCCCTAATGAATAGAGTACTTGCTTAGTGATGGCATACATATGAATATATCCTTCATCAGTCTTTACAATTCCCTAATTTCAAATCTATTGCATTTAGTTCCCAGACAAATAAGACTATACTTCTCTTCAATAATATTTGTTATAACAATATAGGTGAATTAGGTGATTGATTGATTTTCTGACCAAGGCTTAGGCTATGTGTACACAGCAGTGTTATTTTGGAATAGTGTCATTTATTCTGAAATAATGTAGTGTGCATCTACAAAGCAAGCCCATTATTTCTAAATAAATTCGAAATAACAGGCTTCTTACTCTGACTTCTGCAAACCTCATTGTATGAGGAGTAAGGGAAGTCGGGGGAAGAGTGTTCTACTTTGAAATAGTGTAGCTCAAGGGCTACGTCTACACTGGCCCCTTTTCCGGAAGGGGCATGTAAATTTCACCAGTCGTCGTAGGGAAATCCGCGGGGGATTTAAATATCCCCCGCAGCACTTAAATAAAAATGTCCGCCGCTTTTTTCCGGCTTTTAAAAAAGCCGGAAAAGAGCGTCTAGACTGGCCCCGATCCTCCGGAAAAAGTGCCCTTTTCCGGAGGGTCTTATTCCTACTTCAAAGTTTTCCGGAGAGTCTTATTCCTACTTCAAATAAGACCCTCCGGAAAAGGGCACTTTTTCTGGAGGATCGGGGCCAGTCTAGACGCTCTTTTCCGGCTTTTTTAAAAGCCGGAAAAGAGCGGCGGACATTTTTATTTAAATGCCGCGGGGGATATTTAAATACCCCGCGGATTTCCCTACGACGACTGGTGAAATTTACATGCCCCTTCCGGAAAAGGGGCCAGTGTAGACGTAGCCAAGTTGTGTAGCTTATTTTGAGTTTAGCCCTGCTGTGTAGACATGCCCTTTAGTGACAACAGGATCTACTTCTTTCCAAATTCTTTTTTTTTTTTACATAATGTTACTACTGAATTGTGTGAGAGTTTATAATGTATAATAATTTTAAATCTATAATTATGTAGAACACTGCACTAGATATTTATCTCAACTCAGAATGGTTCACAATGAAGTTAGGGAAAGAGTTGAGATACAGGATCAGTCTAGTATCACTTTGCTCTCAATAGTAATTGTTTTAGTCCTTGCTGGACTTTTTTGAAAATCAAAGTGAGCAGAGTGCATACAAACGAGGTCAGACCTAGAGGACTGCAACGCATACATATGACACCAATATGATTCAAGCATCTACACTTAAATATATAAATAACAGCAAAATAATGCCACAGATATATTATATGTTTACGTAATCAGTTTCATTTGTTGCTGCTGAGTAGAAATTCAGCTATTTGTAAATGTGAATTCTCTCCATTATAAGCAACTGGTTTATCTTTTTTCTGCCCTAGTAACTTCCATGATGTTAGAATTAAGTATTTATAGTTTCCCATTCAGTAGCATGGAGGTGATTTTGAAGCTAAGCATATAGAATTGTCTTCTTTGGAAAGACAGTGCCTCATGCAAAAAAAGCCTGACTATAAAGGAGAAATATTTTGCACAAAGCCAATTGCAGAGTTGCTTAAACAGTAAAATGGTTATATGAAGGGAGACTGGCTAAAATTACAATGATGCACACAAATTTGCATAAGTGTACTGTGGAGAGCCTCTTACGGGTCGAGTGTCTACTGTAACTGTATTCCAGTTAATCAAATTAGTTACCTGAGATTTTCTTTGGCATGAGAATGGTATTCACAACTCTGTATGTGATTTCAATCTTAATAGATTATGTTTAGTAAATAAGTAAACCATGTTTTACATATGAAAATTAACTCATATTCAGATTAATATCTTGATGTGCAATAGGATAGGATGCAATAAAGTGGCTTTTTCCAACAACTTTTTGTCTTGAATTTTGTACTTGCAAAAATAAAAATTGAAACATATATTTACTCTTACTGAAGACAGAATAAGTGCATTATGACGTGCCAAACCTATGGAGGGGAACACATTAAAATAGCTTTAACATAGACATTATATGGCATATTTTATGGAGAACATAGGTCAGACTGCCTCTAATTTAAGGCTGTGTCTACATTCGTGCTATTCTTGCGCAAGAAATTCATGTTACACTGGCCGCAAGTTCTTGCGCAAAAACACTGATATTCTAATGTATAAAATCAGTGCTTCTTGCGCAAGAACTATGATGCTCCCGCTCAGGAATAAGCCCTCTTGTGCAAGAAGCCAGTGTAGTCAGGCAACATGAATTTCTTGTGCAAGAAAGCCCTATGGTTAAAATGGCCATTAGAGCTGTCTTGTGCAAGAGAGTATCTATACTGGCACGGATGCTCTTGCGCAAAAGCACATTTCTTGCGCAAAGGCACATGCCCGTGTAGACGCTCTCTTCTGGAAGAGTTTTTGCCAAGAACTCTTCCACAAAAGAGTTCCTTCGCAAAATCATGCCAATGCAGATGTAGCCTAAGAGATTAGGAGCTTCATGTTCTCTTCTTGAACTAAATTGATATGAAAAGTCAAATGCAGTGGGATTATTATTTTGTATACTGTATTCTTAGACAGTTTGTGTGTCTGTGAATCTGTTCAAGAACTCCTCCTAAATGGTAAGAGCTAGGACTACCAAATTTAGTATACATCGTCCTCTTATAACAGAAAACAAGGTCAGGGTTTGATTGTGCCAGGAAAATGGGATATACCTGGAATGGGATTGTTTTCCATAACAAAAAAAGGAGCTGACAGAAGGAACAGATATACCATAGAGT
Source organism: Pelodiscus sinensis (assembly GCF_052426305.1). Classification (NCBI taxonomy): domain Eukaryota; kingdom Metazoa; phylum Chordata; order Testudines; family Trionychidae; genus Pelodiscus; species Pelodiscus sinensis. The sequence goes on along the minus strand of NC_143059.1, from coordinate 55,119,343 downwards.
GACCAGAGACGAGCACTTGGGACAGCCTACTTAAGTGCTCCTATCCTTGGTCACAGCACCAGACTTGGGGGGGGGGGGGGGAGAGAGGGGGAAGAAGATCGCCCTAAATTGCAGACTGGGGGCAGGTAAAAGGAGTCTGACGCCCCACCTCCAATGAGAAGCTGCAAGCCAGGTCCAGGCAGCGTAACCCCCTCCCCCCCAATTCTCCAGACAATCTGGAGGCCAGGGCCAGCAAGCACAGCCCCCAGCCCTCCCCCCTCTGAGGAGCACCACCAGGGCTGATGTCAAGCTGCAGAGTCCAGGCCCCCACCCTGAAGAACAATGCCAGGGGATGAATCATATAGCCATCCTCAGGCACAATGCTGGCTCTGTGAGCATTCTTCACAGAAGTGGCCAGGAGGAGAATGGAGGAAAGAGAATAATCTTTTTCCTCAAAGGAAAGGTACTTTTCTTTATCTGTGAAACTAGATGGTTGTAGAACATTTGGAGGCTCTGCCAAAGCAGCAGACACAGGAAGAGGACTTTAATTCATCTTTCTACGTCCTCGATCCTGGAGTAACCAATAGTGTAAGGTCTTTTCCTCTAGTTGAGGTTTGCCATAATGCGGATCCTGTTACATGAACATCTCTATGTAAAGGGGAGCCTCTTACTTGCCCCGTTACAGCAGTTTCTGCTGCAACTGCAAACTGATATTCTGACTACATCCAACGCAGCCATTCCATGCTTGTTTTGTAATATTTCTAGAGAAGGTTTGGGTGTGTCCAGACTGGCAAGATTTTGCGCAAATATTTAACACAAGTTTTTCCGTTAAAAGTATTTGCGCAAGAGAGCATCGATACTGGCATGTACCTTTGCACAAGAGATTTGCTTTTGCGCAAAAGCAGCAGTGCCCAGCATAGACTCTCTCTTGCGCAAGAAAGCTCTAATGGCCATTTTAGCCATCAGGCTTTCTTGCACAAGAAATTAATTTGGCTGTCTACACTGGCCCTCTTGCACAAGAACACTTGCGCAAGAGGGCTTATCCCTGAGTGGGAGCGTTAGAGTATTTGCGCAAGACCCACTGATTTTGTGCAGACCAAAGTCCGTGTTCTTGCACAAATACTCACCGCCAGTGTAGACCCTTTGTGATTTAGCTTATTGATAAGTCAATTCAGTTGATGTGCAATGCTTCAGATGCAGCAGATTATTTTCAACTGGTATCTTGGAGGTAAAAGGCTCTTTCTTCTTATCTTTTAATCAAAAACCTAAACAAAACAGAAGTTGAATTCTGCTCTATTGTTAGCCCACTATTAGATTATATAAAATAACTTAAATTGTTTTGTCTCAAATAGAAAACCTACAATTCACTTTCAGTGTACTTATTTCATAGCTCAGAGAGAGGTTGGCAAAATGTAGGGCCAGGGCCTTTTTTTGAAATATTAAATAAGCCACAAGAATATAAAAGAGTTCTTTACTTATGAAAAATATTGATATTTCTGAAGATGTTTTATAGCACTAATATTTAATTTACAGTACTAGACAGAAATATAGTAACAAATGCAAACTGGGTTTTTTTATAATTATTTTCATAAATATTAAGCTTTGGAAAGACATCAAAATAAATACTCGTCCCAGAAAGTATTTCTACTGGGGCTCTCTTTCAAATATTGTCTATCTCTCTCCATTTGAAAGTCCTTCTCCATAAGGGTAGTGTTCTTGGGATATTTTGTTCAATTTGGAGTTTTGAACCATGTCCATTAACATAACAACTTTAGTATCTATGTGTTCCTGAAGTTTTTGCATACTTAGATCAATATAATCCATTAGCTTCTTCTCCATCAGTTCCATATTTTTGGATAGGATCTTTTCCAAGTAAGAGCAAATAGGCTGCTGTTCCATTCTGCAAGAAATGTATATATAGTCACTTATTTTTAATATAGTTTCAGTAATCATGCTGGCTAACTGCAATAAAGATCCCAGAGCCTCAAAGAAGGGCACTAGAGTTCTGAAATGGATTTAAATTCTAATGTAAAAATTGTACCTCTATTGAGTATGCATTATAAAAAAATCCAATATCTTCACCCTCACTACACAGAAGGTCTAATTTTGTCCAAACATGCATCATGCAACAAACATTAATCAGTTGTATTTCGTGAAATGGCAAGATTTGCCCTATTGTAATTAGTGTGTCCATTTATCTTTATATGTAAAATGTGCAATAGATAAGGATACTAATTTTTACTTCTCTTTGCAAATTTGTGCTTAATGTAATATTAATCCAATATTTAAAATGGTAGTTATTTAACAAGAGATTAGCACACTACTCTGTACTAGGAGTGTGAAAATGTAACTGTGTACACAGTTTAACTAATGAGCCCAGGCTCATTAGTTAAACCTGCACAGTTACACATCTTCCCTCCCACACCCATCATAGGCTGCTACTTCCGTATCAGAGGTAGCAGTGGGGGGAGAGGAAGGAGGCAGGAGCCAATATGCTCAAGGAGTTGGCTTGCTGCGCGCAACAGCTTTGCCTGCACCTCTCTCCTCCCCGCTGCCTCCGATATCCCCTGCATGTAACCACTGAAAATTTCAATAGTTAGAAGAATACTTAGATACATTTTAACACCCTACTCTACTAATTTCACTTTTGCTTCCATATCCGCATAACAAACAAAACTAGGGAATTAAGAACATAAGAACGGCCGTACTGGGTCAGACCAAAGGTCCTTCTAGCCCAGTATCCTGTCTGCCAACAGTGGCCAGCACCAGGTGCCCCAGAGAGGGTGGACCAAAGACACGATCAAGCGATTTGTCATCTGCCATCTCTCTCCAGCCTCTGACAAACAGAGGCCAAGGACACCATTTTATCCCCTGGCTAATAGCCTTTTATGGACCTAACCTCCATGAAATTATCAGAAGAATAATGTCTGGGGTTTGTGCTATATCCATGTTACGTTTAAGTTATAGTGTTTATGGGAAGTACAATGTGAGTACTTAGTGAAAAATTTTTTGCAAGTGGAAGCCAATTTTTTTTGCGAAGTTACAGAAGCATCGCCAGTTACAAGTTTCAACTTGTTCTGCCATTCGGGTTTTGGTTTTTTTTTTTTTAAAAAAAAAACCTAGGTTTTCTACATATTGAAATGCAAGAGCTATATTTCTCCCACCCCCTTTTAAATATTTCAAATGTTTCCATGATATTCACCATACCCAAACCAGGAAATTGGAAAGAAAAAAACCCCAAAGAGCTAACTCACTTCCCACATGAAACCAATGCAAGGCCATGTTTCTATCAAGATGCAACAGAGGGAAAGCTAGAGTACTGCTATTTTCATTGCTACTAATGACACAATGGGCAGCATGGTTAAGAAAATTATCTTTGGTCTGCTGATATCTTTTTCCAGTTAGTAGCCTTCGCACATGCAGGCACTGGAGCTTTTTACTAGGAGATTCCAAATTATGGAAGACAGCAGGGAGGTTAAGACAGCAAAACACATATTCCTGCAAGTTTTACCATATTCCTTATCTTTGGACTTATGAATCTGGTAATATGGGAGAGAAAAGGGTAGCAGAGATTGATGGGTAAATATACTAGTGACAATAGAAGTGGAAGAGAAAAATATAGGAGAGGAAAGAGTACATAATGTAGGAAAAGCAAGAATGATAAAGGGGAAGAAAAAAAAAGACACCTATAGTACTGCAGAAAAAGGTACATCATGATCTGCCATTGTAAAGAAGCCAGGAATACTATGATGGTACTAAAAGGATAGCCTATGTAATCTATTTAACAGCATTTTGAAATGTAACATTTTTATTCCTTTAAATTGCAAGGATAGGGTTTTATGGTGGATGGCTATGGAGTGTTGTCAAGGCAGGAATGTTTTATTTAACTATTACAAACAGGCACATTCCACAGGCTAGGAGAAGTCAGGTAAGTGTTTGAAGCCCAGCTTACCCAACAGCTTGAGAAAGACATTCTTTAGTTATTGTACTCTTCTCAAAATGCTTATTCCCATCATCTACCCGAAGATGGTTCACTTGACCACATAAGTTTTGAAGAAAGGGAAGCAGCAGTCCAGAACTGCACATATTTGGATTTCCACTTGCTTGCTCTTGTATTAACGATGATACCATAGCTTTATAATCATTTCCAGGAAGAGGAGTGCTTTGTTGCATAGTTTTAAATCTTTCAAGATCAAGAATATTCTCCGTACCAGGTATCCGTGGGTTCATATCAGTATGTGTTTTTAAATCTTCACAAACTGTTTCAGTTGACAGAGAACTTTTAGGAGGAAAGGGTACATTGGATTCATTGTGGAATCCATCTATTATAGGATTGTTTCCAAAGATAGATTCCTTCTTCCCAAAGATACACTGAAGTTTATCTCCAAGAGGAAAACTGTTCTAATAGAAATAAGAAAAAGTACATATTGATTTTTTTCAATAAATCTACAATAGTAACAAACATGCCCCTTACCACCACCGCCCCCCCGTGCACAAGCATTCTAAGATAAATATAGCATTCAATTCCATTCTCACCTATATAAAGCTTGCTCAGAATGAATATGATATAAAAGCTTTATCACAATGAAAAAAAAGTTATATGTTGATACTGTAGAAACAGACACTTTCCCAGTAAAGAAGCCACGTGAAAGGTGATTCATATTTGCAACATGAAGGAGTTGAAGTAGCCAGATTTTTTTTCGACAACTTGAGTTATTGAAGCAGCAATTGACTAAGTTAGGGCTCCAATACTAAAAGGTACTCCGTGTGAGTAGGTGCGGGGGTGTGTACATATAATTTGCAGGACTGGCGGCTAAATCCAGTAATAATGCTATCGGTAGGGAACAAGTTTTATTGCAAGGTTATTTTTAAAAGCAAAGAAAAATCGCAACACACCCACACAGCACAATTCTCAATACAAAATAGTGACAACTCAGTTGTCGCAAACAAAAACCCTAAAATATCTTTATAATAGTAGTCTACCATCTCAAATGCCAAGATCACTTATTTGATTTAAGCAAGAAGATTGTCACCTTTTTCTTTAGGGGTGCAGATGTGAGTTATCCACATTTGGTTAGTTTCAACCTCGAATTCCTCTACAGGTGGCTGATCCTTAAAAGTCATTGATATTTCAATTGGCACAGAATGTGCCTGCATAGATATTAAACATTATTTCCCACAGGAAATACATTACTCCTCAAACTCAGTGATCTGCACTGATTAACCTGAAGTGGGCAGATCATACCTTTTAAAATCGTCATATTATAGCAACTGCCTGTAGCTACAGATTTCAATCTAACCCCCTAGTTTAAATGAAGAAGAAGGGTCTCCCGGCATAGTGTTGGGGGTTTTTGGGTAGGGGGGATGGGAGGGTAGAAGGCTTCAACTCTGAAACTCACTTGTTCCCATGTTGGTCTGGTTAGTTTTAGTCACCTTGGCTGTGTCTAAACTACATCCCTTTTCTCGAAAAAGGGATGTTAGACACTTTGAAATTGCAAATGAAGCCGGGATTTAAAATTTCCTGCATTTCGTTTGCATAATGGCAGCCGGGCTTTTCGAAAGAGAAAAATGGCCGTTTAGATTGATTCCTATCGAAAATAAATCCCTTTTTTGAAAGATCTTTTCCCCCTGGAAAAGGGATGTAGTGTAGACACAGCCCTTCAGAGCACACTGAAATGCTCATCTATATTCCTAAGCTTATCACAGTGGTGACTGAATGAGGTTTGAAATATTAAGAAGTGTGGGAAGGTCTTTTTGTTCAAATGAGTTTGGAATATATGGGTAACACTGATACAGAACACAAAGTTTTAGATTATTATATTTTATGTAATATAAAAAGGAACAACTTGCCTTCTGCTGAAGTCGAACCATATTCATGAGTTGCTGAGCACCTGGAGATAACTTTGACCCCATGGATTCCACCATAGTTTGAACTCTATCTAGATCAACACTTGATCCTAGTGATGGAAGATCTGAGGCAGATTTTGTAGAAACTGATTTTACTTGTACTACAATTTTAGTTATGAGTACCCTTTGTCTTTCACCAATCGAAACCAGCTATTACAAAGCAAAGAAAAATAAGATTTTAGAACAAAATACTAGTTTGGAAATTAAAACAGACCCACTTAGTAGGCTTCATACTGAAATTATTCTGAATAATACTCATATTGAAAGACTGAACCAGATTAAACAAGCTCTTATCTTGCCAACACTTAAGCACATGCTTAAGCTTTATGCATGTGGGTAGTCCAAATGATTACAATGAGACTACTCACATACGTAGAGTTACAAATGTGCATGTTTGTAGCATCAACACCTAAAATTCTCATTGTGCACAAATTGTTAAACCTTTAGAATACCTCTAATTAAAAAGTGAGTTAAGAGCATTTTCCCTCCCTCTTGCACAAACTTTAACAACAACATTTTAAGACAAGAGAACCTTGGTTCAAAATCCTCCTACTTTTTAAAGAGAATATTCACACCACATCTCAGGTTAGCAAAAACTTAGCTATCATCTTCTGACTGTCAGACAGTAATGCAAAATAACCCATTGGTCAATTTAAAACAATTTTTTGGAATTTCCTACCTTAATTCTGCAAGAAGTGGTGGAGTACTCCAATTTAAGATATTTTTTGTATAAAGTAATCTTATCATTTCTGTTAGAAAAATAAAATAAATGAGCTGTGACGTCTATGGTAAATGCTAGCTACAGGAACACAAAAATAATAGCTATTACGCTGATAATGGGGGAGGAAGAAGTTGAATGCATTAGCTTTCAATGGAATATGTTGGGTTTGAACATTAAAATTCAGTTCAGATTTAATCATATGATATACATACACACAAGTACACATTGTTCCTTTTTTCCCCCCACACATGGTACCAATAGGATTTTCTTCTAGTTTTGGCTTAACTGACTAGCTGGTTCTTAAGTTAGCAAAAACATAGCTGGCCAAATGTTTATGTACTGCAATCAAAGTTTACCCCCTTTTATTTTTTCCCCTCCAAACTCCATAGGCAAATTCTTGTAGATTACGTAATAAGAATATTGACATTTGTTTTCATTCCTCTTTGCAGTCATATACAAAAGAACTTTAAAAAGGTGTTCCTAGATGATTTTTAGAGATTACTGCTGAGTTAAATAATTTAACTCACTGATAACAGTAGCTGACAGCCTTAATTATAATATGACTCAACAATGACAGGCAGGGCTCACCTGAGGAGTGAGAAGTGCAGTTTCTATGCCCACTCAATCCTTGGACTCTGCTGAGACTGTTAAGGTAGCACAAACTGTACTGGTAGTTTTTGTGATGTGGATATCTGACCACTAAAAACCTCAAACTGAGACGAATACCGAACAGATAATAGGTTTTGGCCTTTAAGATTCCGAGACTACATTTAAATCAAGTCTAAGAGCAATATAACTCATCACCAGCCCCCACTCCAACCAGATAGTTTCCTTTTCAAGTGGTTTTAATAAAGCAAAATGAAGACCCTTACCTCTCATTCTGAATGGTGCAGACATTCTGTCCCCTACCAGTTCCATAATATTCTTCTCCTACATATACTTCCATGTTTCTTGCCCCACTTAAAATTCCAACATAGACTATTTCCTCCGATCCATGAGGATCACACTGCAGATACAGTAAGCAGGGAGTTTCAGTTTCATCATTTAAAGGTCTCTCCAAAACCACAGAGTTCTCACTAGAAATAGAAGAAATTATGTTTAAGTAACTTAATTACATTCTATTTAACCTGGGCTTTCCAGCTAACACTCGTTTGTTTTTAATTTAGAACTCTTCTTGCTGACTCACAGAAAAATAATTAAAAAAACCAAACCAAATCCTCCCTGATGTGGCCCCTGACAGAGGAGAAAGACTCTCCCCACATTCCCCTGCACACCACAGCCTACCAGGCCTACCCTAGTAGACGTGTGGGCCAGCACCTTGGTGGGGCGGGGTTGCGGGAGGGAAGGCTAGCGTGTCTGTCTTAGAGGCCAGAACCAGTCAAGTCAGGGGCCAAATCCGGCCCAGGCCTGAGGTTCCACCCCCGATGTAAAGTGACTCAGTTTTTAAGAGCAGTTACATAATCTATATCTTTGTAACTGCAGTATTTACCACTTTACTTTCAAAGCCCTATCCTTGATGAAGAACACGCAACACGTACAGACTCTGTGTTATGTTTACAGTGCACATTTCACAAACTTCAAACTTGCTGTGGACCTAGTTTGCAGTGAAAAATCAAAGGCTGTGCCACAGCTAAAGAAAGTTTTGCTCACTTAATACTGTTGTCAATGTCGGGGGACGGAGGGGGGAAGAGACCAGTACACGTGTGCTATCAATATATTTAGTTATACACAGGGACAGGCCGACCTTGAAATCCACTCCTCAGTGCCCCTGATGCTCCAGTTCACACAGGCCATGCTCCGATTACCATGTAATCCGGTCTCGTTATGTCTCTTTCCATTAAAGGAGACAGCTCACTCAAACAGCAGCAGAGGCATTTGCCTCTTGCGCTGAGGGAAGGGCTGCAGCCCCCGCGAGGGGCCAAACTACACCTGCGGGGACACAGCGACCCCTCACTGCGCGCACAGGTGTCTGCCTCCCGCCTCAGCAGCGCCCCGCAGCCAGGGGGCAGGAGTCAGAAACCGGCCCAGCCGGGGCCCACCGCACCCAAGACGAGGCTACTGGGGACTCCGCGGGGAGGAGGGGTTCAGACTCGCGCCCTCGCCCGGGATCGAGCCTCCTTTCCTCGCAGGCTGTGAGTCCCGCGGCGTTTCCGGGCGCCCCTTACCCGCTTTCGGGCGGCGACAGCGCCTCACCGCCGCTGGCTCCCTCGGGAAGGAGGCAGAGGATGTCCTCCAGGGCCTCGGGAGATGAGGCGGACGCGCACTCCCAGGAGCAGCCGGCTGCCACGCGAGAGCAGCGGACGGGGCCATTGGCGGCGCGGAGACCATCGTCAGCGGCCACAGCGCCCGCCAGGCTCCCGCTCGCCATCGCAACCGCCCCGCTGGCTGCCAACCGTCCCCTGCGGGCCGCCGGGCAGAACGGCTTTCCACAGAGAACATGCTCCCGGCCGGGCACCGTTCCGGCCGGAACGCCCGCCTTTCAACGGTCATGAGGCGTGCGCGCCCGGCCGTTGATTGGCTCGGAACCCTCCAGTTCTTCCCCATCGAAAGCGTCCAGCCCAGGGGCGCAGGCGCACTTTCCCCCTGCTCCCGATTGGCTGGTAGGAGTAGAGCGGCGCGTGCTCAGAGCGGCCGTAGAACTCGCTTCCGCACCTGGCTGGTGCGCGCGAGTGAGTGGCGGTGGGGTGTGAAGCGCCCTGGGGGAAGTAGCTGCGGGTAGCGAGTGGCTGGCAGCTGCACCCTCCTGGGCAGAGTATCCTCTAATTTCCCCCCCCCCTCCCCGTGGGGAAAAGAATTCTGACATGTGCACCAATAGGGAGACGGTGCGTGGCTCCTCACTTCCCTATTGGTGCACATAACAAAAGTCATGTGGCTGGGGCGGAGCTCAGGGATTGGATTGGGGGAAGGGGCTCAACTGGGGCAGAGGGTTTTGGGGGGCGGCGCGAAAGGGCTTCAGTTGGGTGGGTGTGGGCTAGTAGATAGTCAGGGAACGAGGAGCTCAGGTTTGGGGCAAAGGGTTGGGGGTGACTCCAGCTGGAAGAGGGGGTTGGCTTTGGGGTGATGCTGGGGATGAGGGGGTTGGGTGCAGGCTGTCTCGGGGATGCGATGGAAAGGGAGGACTCTGCTTTCTGGCTCTGCAGCAACACCTGGACTGGGGTGGGAGAAGTGTCTCTCCTAGGGCCTCAGCCTGACAGAGGAGTTCCTATCCCTCCTGACTGGAATAGATTGGTGCTGAGTGTTTGCATGGCTATGCAGTTCAGAAGGACTTTAAATACAGGGTTTGGGATTACTAGGTCAGAAGAGCTGTTGGGTGGAAACCTTACAACCCTGAGCTCCATTCTGTGAAAGTCCCCATAATACTAACAACATGGCCTCAGCCCAGGTTTTCTTTGGGGGGAGGCTATATGCTCCCTCACTGGGCATAGGCACAGACCTTGGGAAGAGGGAGGACATAATGATTGTAATGCTTAAGCCTTGCACCTTGAAAGATTTTTGTACATACCTTGCATATCTCTGCAGTTCTGTTTGCCTTCACTCAAAAAAGGTATATTGGCATTAGAAAAGGTACAGAGAAGGGCCACAAAAGTAATTAAGGGTATGGAACAGTTTACATAGGTGGAAAGATTAAAAAGATTGGGATTATAGTCTGTCTCCAACTAACAAACCGATTACGGACCAAGGGTTTGGGCCTGGGACAGAAGGGGCAGGGCTGGGGACTGTCAGCTTGCAGGGGCATGGCCAAACAGGAATATGGATTAGCTTCACACAGAATCGATTAGGGATAGTTGCTTTTATTAATCTCACTACGTCACTACTATAACAGGGTTAATGCTGCCCTATGGTTACACAGCTACTACAAAGTGACACATCAATAAGCACAGGCAGAGCAATGCATAAGCGAGCAACAGGCACTTAGAAATGCTTACTCCCCTTCAGTCTGTGGGAAGTCCTGTTCCTTGTCACCTCGCACCAGGCCACAGTGGACATAGCTCCAGCTGAGGGAATCCAGGGACCCTCCAAGGTCTAGGTCCCTGGTGAGACTCACTGGGCACAGGATTCCCTACACTAGTTACACTACAGTTGTTTACTGGGTGTGCACGTACTGGCTCAATGCCACTCTTAATATTCTCATAAGCTGAGCCTGAGGTCAAACTTGTTTACCACTTAGTAGTTTCCCCACTCAAGGCATGGGTTAAAGATGAGGGCCATCTGCTGTTTGCGCTTAGAGGGTCCCAGGCTATGTACTTCAAGGATGGAAACTTCCACCCCCGCCTGCTGAGCTGCAGGCCCAACGTGACTTTTTATGTGATAGGGACTAGCCTCCTTGCCGGGGCAGCAGGCTTTTAATTAAAAACACAGCAAAGGGCTCCCAGCTCATGCCACTACCACATTTCTTGGCAGACATCTGGGTTGCTGCGGCTATTTAAAGGGTTTGCAGCTCTGACCTCTGCCGGGATAGCACCATGACTGTAAACCATTTACAGTGAGCCATTTAAATAGGATTTTGCTGCCTGCGCCACCCCCTGGAAATTCAGTGGCACGGGCACCAGGATATAAATAGAAAGCAGCCAGGTGATCAGATCAAAGTGTTAGGTGGGCCAGATCTGGCCCCCGGGCTACATCTTGCCCAGCCCTGTCCTAGCCTCTGCCAGAAGCTAGAAATAGGTGATGAGATAGATCGGGGCAAAAACCACTCAGCCAGCCAGGTCCAGCCTGCCTAGGGCTTTGATCTGACCCATGCAGCTGTTCCAGGTCCTGTGCGAGCCCTTTCAACTGCTTCTATTTAAAGGGCTTGTGTGGTTCCGGTTCCCAGGCAAAAAGCTCTGGAGCTGTGAGCCCTTTTAACTTTCTATTTAAAGGGCTAGCCCAAACTCTTTAAATAGAAGCAGTTAAAAGGATTCACAGCTCCTGCTCTGCTGCTAGCATGTTCTCTGGAAGCCACATGTAAACCCTTTTAACTGTTTCTATTTAAAGGGCTCGTGCCTTCCTCATGGCTCCCAGTCAACGCTAGCAGCGCCCGAGCTTGGAGCCCTTTTAACTGTTTCTATTTAAAAGGCTTGCACCTCCCGGGTGGCTATGTTGCCTGGCAGCTACTCAGCAGGTGCAAGACCTTTAAATAGAAGCAACTGAAAGGGCTTGCAGCTCCAGCCCCACACTAGCCCATTGCCTGGGATTCAGGGATGCGTGAGCCCTTTCAACTGCTTCTATTTAAAGGGCTTGTGCCTTCCCGGTGGCTGTCAGGCAACAACCCCAGGGAAGACACAAGCTCTTTAAATAGAAGAAAAGGCTCTCGCGTCTCTGGCTACCGAGATGCCTGGGAAGCACAAGCCCTTTCAACTCCTGCTATTTAAAGGCTCTGCCCCTTCCATCCAAGGCTCTGCCCCTTCCAGGGTGGCCTGAGACCACTTCAAAATTTTTTGAAGTGTCCTCTCCTTCCCCGCTCAAAAATTATTGCCCACCCCTGGGATAGATCATCTTATGATTACCTGTTCTATTCATTCCCATTGAAGCACTTGGCTTTGATCTCTATCAGAAGACATGATACTAAGCAAGACAGACATTTGACTTGACCTAGTATGGCCAGTTTTATGCACTTTTTCCCTGGTTCTCTGTTGTTTCACCACTGGTGGCTGGATTACATGGGCCCTGTTGGTAACATGCTATGGTGGGAGAACCTAGGGCTCATGAATCATCCTGAAAAGTCAGACTAGAAGTAGATAAATGAGTATGAGATATCTGTGCTTATGGTTATCTCTGTGACAGATTGGTTAGGCTCCTGTTAGTGTGTGAGGTCAACAAGAGCAAACTAATGGGCTTTTATAAAAATCAGACAAAGGAATGAGGTGCTCTCTTTTCCCTTAGAAAAATTAGTGGCTACTTCCTCATAACATCTATGTGAAGTAGATAAGTAAAAATACCAAAAAGTTATGGGCTTCATCCTGCACTGCTGAAGTTGAAGGGAATTATGCAGTTTATTTAATTTTAGAGCAGCATCAGAGCTTGAATACATAATGCAATACACCTTTTCTGATAAAGTTGCTGGCTGGCTGGGTTCCATCATGTAAACAGTCTTCACATTTATTTTAGAATTTGTTACTGAACAATTTATTTCAATGGATATTTATAGTGATTGATTATGATCTGTTTCATCTAACTGAAAATTCATCGTGTCTCAAGTGAACTCTTGTGTGAGAGTAAAGGAAAAAAAGAAAAGTATAAGAAGATTATCAAATCTTGATTATAAAAACAAGGGTATAATTCTTCAGTATGAATAGTGAGATGTGAAAAGCACTGCATTTGGGAAGATTTTGATGTTGCTAATAGAAGAACCAGGGGTCACCTAGTGAAATGAAGAGACAGCAGGTTTAAAACAAGGAAGTGCTAATTCACACAAAACACAGTCAACGTTGGGATGCAGTGCTATAGGATGCTATGAAGGACAAACGTATAAATAGATTAAAAAGAATTAAGTAAGTTCACGGAGGATAGTGATTATTAACCAAAATGGTCAGGGACACAGCCCTATGCTCTGAGTGGCCTAAGCCTGGGAGTCAAGGGCAGGATTGATCGCTCAATAATTGCCTGTTCTGCTGTTTCCATCCAAAGCATCTGGCATTGGTCACTGTTGGAAGAGAGGATACTAGGTTATATGGAGCATTAGTCTGACCCACCATGGCCTTTCATATGTCCTTATATATATTTCTTTATCTTTAGGATCCTTCCTCATATAGGGACTATTCTATCTTCAGCTGAAGTCAGTATTAAAACCTCCCTCTACTTCAGGAGCCTAGCATCAAATCTTTGCTCTCTAAGGCTGTGTCTACACAGCAGCATTATTTTGGAAAAACTGACGTTATTCCGAAATAACAAAGAACAAGTCTACACTACAAGCACATCTACACTTTATTTTAAAATAATGTTGAGCCGGAGGTCTTCTTACTCTGACTCCTGTAACCTTCATTTCATGAAGACTAAAGGAAGTTGAAGGAAGAGTGTTCTTCCTTTGACTTCCTGCTGTGTAGACAGCGCCAAAAGCCGAATTAAGCTATTTCAACTTTAGCTACACAATTGGCGTAGCTGAAGTTGTGTTGCTTAGTTCAACAGTAGCCCTGCTGTGTAGACATGCCCTGAGGCTCTGATTGTGTCATTATGTAATTTGACAAAGCAAATTATTGTTGCTACTGCTGTTATATAATTGCAATGAATTTTATACAAACAATAGGTATCCTGCAGGCTAAATGACCCAGAGTCAATCTGTAGAGACATATTTGAAAAGTGTGTAAATGGTAATTAGGTCCATCCCCTGGTAATTAGGCTAGAACTTTGAAGTGTAATATATATTCTTTGAGAATTGAGGTGATACTAATTGTATATATGTACTTATATCTTGTTATCTGTTAGCCATATAAACAGATTGTTCCTGTCTGTCCCTACAGTTATTGGTTCAGAGATCAAAAGGAAATATTAACATTTAAGTGAACTGTAAGCATAATAATATCTCTGAATTCATCATCTTTTTTTGAAATGTACAGCAAATGGTGGAAAACTGGCAAATGCCTTATGTTAATTCTCACAGCTATCATGGGTGATACTTAGGAAACAGGTCTATTTAAAAATCTCAATAATTACCTATTGTTTTTCTGAGCTGTCAAAGAAGACCAAGAACTATAAGAACGTCTGGGATCCAGATTTCTTATGATCTCAGATCTGCTTGAAGCTTAAGCCCTAAATTCTGAGATCTCCAGTCCTATCCTGGATTCACCATGAACATGGTCATTGGATTTATAACCTATGAACTATTTCTGAAATAACTCTTTGCAACTACAGGTTTCACCACCCTAAACTGGGACTCTCCAGGAAAGGAGGGCCAACAGCTAAGAGCCCCATGCATGGCAGGGCTGGTAGTAGTGGGGCCAGGTCCTCAGCAGCCTGGTGGCACTGCTGCCCCACAGCAGGGACAGAGCTGCAGCAGCTGTTAAGGCTGTTCCCCTCTCTAGCACTTCAAGCATAAAAGGTGGGAGCTTGTAAGAGACTTTAAAATACCCTGCCACTAAAGGCATCTGCTGAAGAAACATAGATATTGGTAAAGAGAAAAAAATCTCTAAAACCCCTAATAAGAACAAATTCATAAATCACAAATGCAATAGGTGTCTTCCTGGTTTGTATGAAGTCCTTGTTTACATGGGTATTCAGAGAATGTGTCTGTGCTCTATCAGTATATGGAAAAAATGAATTTCAGAATTCCTAGAAAAATTGCATAACAAAAGTACCACTTTATCTCAGTAAAGAAAGGAAAGAAGACTGTTCTGCATAATTTTCCAAAATGATTTGTACAATTCATCTAAATTGAAATAAAAACTTTTTCTTTTTTTTTTTACTTAGGACTAAAATGTGCATATAAAAAGTCATCAAGATCATTTTGCTTTTGGGAACGTTAAAGGTTGACTCAAAATATGATTTATGATGCCAAAGTTTATTGTTAACTATAGCATCATTGTAATTACATTCTGTTGCATTTCTGGTCAATGTTTGTGATACCTGTTTATTCAAAGATACAATATTTTCATATTTTTCTGAAATAAATATCTTACAGTAAAAAATAAAGAACAATTACAAACTGAACCCAAGTAATCTGCATTTGTCTTATAATCTTATTATAAGATGCATTTTTTAAGGTGGTTCATATGAACTCTATAACTTAGCTTATATGGTGCTTTGTTTTCCTGTGAACGTTCGAAAGTAAATTGTTGCTGGTCTCTGAATTCTGGACTTTGGTCTCAAAGTTTCGTCTTGTCATCCTTACGAAGGGAATCACAGCTGGCCTTCTCCAATCAGCGTTTACAATCATGTTATACTGGGTTTGTTGTAAGTTGTCCAACCAGTTTTTGTCAAATGCAATGTGAGAAATTTGACTTCCCTCTTCTTTGGGAGTGTTTGCTGACATACCTGAAGTACTTTTTCAATGCTATTTATTGTTTGCCTTGACAACAAAAGGTTCTTGTTTTTCTAGTTCCTTCATTTAGGGGAAACTGCTGGTAAAAACGCCATCCTCAGTAACACTGTGTTTCTGAACATCTTAGTAGTTGTGTTTTCTCAGATAAACTTAACTATGTTAAAATGCAACTTACTTTGGTTTGGTTTCGGGCTAATATTTATTGGAAAGCAAGTTCATACAGCAGGTGAGCTTCAGTTTTAATTTTTAGTCAGAAAGATGTTACAAGTTATGTTTGTACACAAAAGTCATCATCCAGAACTCTATTCAAGCAAGATTCTTATACAAGTCCCGGAAAAATCTATTGACTGCAGGATGAAGTCTATGTAGTATGTATTTGTGTGTGTGCATGTGTAACATGTAAGTATGGTATGTTCTTTTTCTATGCCTTTGGTCAGCATGTATAACAAGCAGTCTTGCTTGTTTTTATCATCTGAACAGACTGGAATTCTGAGTATAATTATATTAATAAGCTTAATAATGCACAGGTATTTCAAGTAGATGGGTTTATGTTCCTTGATTTCACTTCATTGTTCTATGGTAGTGCTTAGAAGCCAACACCCCATCATGCTATGCTCTGTACAAAGTATTGATTGTGACAGTTGGAATAACTGTAGCCCTTGTCTGTGATGAATTTCAGGTCTTCTGTGATGTGAGAGAATTTCCCTGAAAATAATTGTATATTTCTGTTGGATTTCCCATTTTATACTTTCTTATTTTCATTTAAAATTTATGGAACATTCATTATACACCTGTATATTTGTGACTCAATTACATTAAT
This sequence comes from Pelodiscus sinensis, assembly GCF_052426305.1. NCBI lineage: Eukaryota > Metazoa > Chordata > Testudines > Trionychidae > Pelodiscus > Pelodiscus sinensis. The sequence goes on along the minus strand of NC_143059.1, from coordinate 55,102,963 downwards.
ATGTGTACTTCCACTCCCCTTCTAGTATCAAGATACAGGCAGTCCCTGGGTTACATGGATCCGACTTACATCGGATCCCTACTTACAAACGGGGTGAAGCAACCCCGCACTAGCTGCTTCTCCCCAGCAGACCAGGGAGACACGAAGCTAGCGCCCCCCCCCCCCCCCCAGCAGACCAGGGAGACGCGGAGCGGCTTTTCTCAGCAGACACCTCAGCTTGAGAATAAAGGACTGAGGGAAGTGAGGTGTGGGAGAATAAAACTGAGCTCTGGAGAAATGTTTGGCTAGAGTTTCCCCTACAATATGTACCAGTTCCGATTTACGTACAGATTCAACTTAAGAACAAACCTACAGTCCCTATCTTGTACGTAACCCGGGGACTGCCTGTATAAATTAGTAGAAATTGTTTTAAAAATTAATTTGGTGATGTACTGTATCTCTGATCATGCAGCATTATAGAGATATGTGGATCAATAAATTATATATGCTTCCATTCCAATGCTACACTTTTACGTAAAACAGACTGAGAGAAAATTCAATTTTTATAGACAATGGGAATGCTCATGGGTTAATGAAGGGAAGATTTTATTCAATATGTTGCTGCACTAATTTGAATCTCTAAACCCTTATTCAGTGTCCTCTGTAGGTTCTGGAAAGCCATCTGTGCCTCATTTTTCTCATCTTTAAAAGTGAATAAAATACCTATCTACCTCATATGAGGGAGAAGGGGCTTGTGCAGGTTAGTTAATATTTATCAATATTTTGAATATGGAAAGCAACATACAAGGAACAAGTAAGCGCTAAGTACTAATATTTTAGATGGCTATTTTTATAAATTAAATTACAAAATCTAACTATTGAAACAATAAATCCTCCCAGCGTCACAAACTCCAAACATGTTTGTTTGCGGAAGCCATGTTATTTTAATTGTAGAGTCCTTAGTAATATTGTACTACATTCAGTTCTTAAAAGCCTTAGAGAATTTAGTAGGAAGAAACCCTCTACAGAAATTGTGCTGGAGAACCCTCCATCACCTCTGTGAAGAGAACATTATGAATTTTGGTGTCTCTTTGGATTGCTTCCATGGAATTTTCTCTGTCATGGGTGATCTTGCCATATATTTGAAATGAAATTCTCTTGGCTTATTATCTAGACCACAGTTCAACTGGGGAAAGGCTGTTTGCTTTGTTAAAATTAATGTATAATTTACTCTCCATTGGCCTGTCTAGAGTCAACTGGAGACTTTCTGTTGACTTCAGCAAGGTTAAAACCAAACTCAAGTGGGTAGTCAAACTGGAAGGAAAGGTCCTTGAATAAAGATCACCATTTGAATCTGGTATTTATGTTAATGTAAATCTGTATTGCCAAGATCAGAATCTAAACAGATTTTTTATCTCCAGCTTCCTGGTTAATAGCTATTCTACTGAAGTAATTCTGAAATAATGCAGAAAGTATGTTGGAATAGTGAGCAGTGATGACTAACAAACAAACAAAAAGTCATTGCTGGATTAGAGGTGAAAGACAAAGTGAGGAAATAGGATTGTAAAAGTAGTGAGAGGGAGGAGTTTTGGGACCTTGAAGACAAAGACAAGAAATTAAAGTTTAATTCAGTGCAGAAAGAGAAACCTGGAGAAAGTAGGGTTGAACCAAGGGGAATGTAGGTTTGATAGTTGGATAGAAAGATAATTTCGGACTGATTTAAATCCAAAATAAAAACACTGAGATAACACAAAAACTTCAAAGGAGTAGCCAAGTTAGTCTGTAATAAGAAAAACTTAAGAAACATCAAATAGTCTAGTAGCACCTTAAACACTAACAAAACATGTAGATGGTATCATGAGCTTTTGTGGACGCAGCTCACTTCTTCAGATAACACAGGTTTTTTCAGCTTTATTTCTAAAATTGTCATCCCATAAGAACATAAGAATGGCCATACTGGGTCAGACCAAAGGTCCATCTAGCCCAGTAGCCTGTCTGCCGACAGTGGCCAGCACTAGGTGCCCCGGAGGGGGTGGACCGAAGACAATGATCAAGCGATTTGTCTCGTGCCATCCATCTCCAGTCTCTGACAAACAGAGGCCAGGGACACCATTCCTACCCCCTGGCTAATAGCCTTTTATGGACCTAACCTTCATGAATTTATCTAGCTTCTCTTTAAACTCTGTTATAGTTCTAGCCTTCACAGCCTCTTCTGGCAAGGAGTTCCACATTTGTTATGTTAAAGAGATTATGATATAGACTTTTCTGGGCAGGTGGTATGTTGAAGTGTGCAGTTAATAAGTGTTTGAAAAAATAAAAGGGTGCACATGCAAAGCTCTTATCTTTCCCATGATTCTTCTTGCTCTTGAGGTTGCATCTCCACAGCAGCATTATTTCAGAATAACAGATATTATTCTGAAATAACAGTGCGAGTGTCCATACAGCAATTCCATTATTTCAATATAAATTCAAAATAATGAATGGCTTATTCCAATTTCTGTAAGCCTCATTCTATGAGGAATAACACCTATTCTGAAATAGTTATTTCAGAATACCAGAAGTGTGGATACTCCACTGCTGCTATTTTGAAATAGCTCCTCCCCAGGGCTATTCAAAGTAATTACTCCCCAATGCCTCCTGAGCTTCTAAATTGAGGTAGCACGTCCACATTAGGGAAGCCTGCCTCGGAGTAATTTTGAGGCTTCCCTGTAGTGTTGACATGCTATTTCAAAATAAGCTATTTTGCAGTATTTCTCTGGAATAGCTTATTTCGAAATAAGCGGGCAGTGTAGACGTAGCCTGGGTGGCCTGAGGCTATTTTAAGTTTAACTCTATGAAAATAGATAAATCCCGAATCCTGCAAAGATTTGCTTATGTGCTTAGCTTTATACATGTGAATAATCTCTTTAAATTCAAGGCAACTTACATACATAATACAATTAAATCATACCCAAAGTTTTCCAGTTTGTGGTCTAAATTGACAGCTTACCTCCTCCCCCTCTCCCAGTTGTGCCTTATTTTGCTTTTTTTCCATTAGATGTTAAATAGTTAGGAAGCCATTGAAATACAGAGGTTTTTTGTATTTCAATGGCTTCCTAGCTATTAAACAACTTATTAACTTTCACTTTGCTAATACATACCCATAATTTACAAATCAAGTTTTCTTAGCAAAGGTTTAATAGCAGAGGGCTGAAGTCTAGTATAATCAAAATGTTTATGAAATATACTATAGAATAATAACAATCATTCTTAGCACTTAGATAATGCTCTTCATCTGCATATTCCCAAGTGGTTTTATGAATTATTATACTAAAAATTAATACTGAACTACACTTGTCAAATAAAAAATGTATACATTTGAATATGTTAACTTTTTTCTATGTATTGTGTATTAATTCTCAAAATGAGTTAATTCACAATTGGAGTTGAGTGAATTTCCATTCTACTTCCAGGTAACAATTAGACTCTGGATTCTAAAATGGGATGAGGGGGAATCATTATTTTAAAATAATTGTACACTACCTTCCCACATTTTCTCCTATCTTACCACTATCAAATTATTTTCAGTAGTAATATTTTACACCTATTTGGTGCCATTTTGGCCAGATTTTGCCAAGCAACTTTACAAATTATATGTACGGTACTCAGTAAAAGTAACACTGCATTGCTACTATTTCTTGGGTGGGGTATGGCATCCAGGCAAACATGTAGCATTGTATGTATCCCAAGGCATAAGGAGAGTACTATAAAATATGGATTTCATACATGGATAAGTTAATTATTAATTTTATGTATGTCAGCATCCAGGCATAATTTTCTGCCTAGGTCTGAAAAATAAAATAATCTCTAGTAGAGTTAATACAGATTGTGTTTTTGTAAGCAGTGCATGATAGATGTACTAGAATGGTTCACAAATTGACAACCACTAGCAGCTAGCTAGTTAACAATTGATACCAGGTAGTGGAAAAAGGAGTTCACTTAATGCTATATATGTTTTAAATACTCTTCGAAATAATAAAGCAAAAAAAAAGGCCTTTAAGTGAGTATACAATCAAATGTACTTTTAGATGAAATAAGAAAAATTATTAACAAGATTGCCAATCTGTTAAGAAAAAGTATATCACCATTATTCATAATTCAGATGGTACAAAGATTGAGATGTTGAAATTTCAAGTGAAAGTATTAAGGCATACTCGAAAAAGAAGTGTTGTAAGGATTAGCTTCATGACCAGAGTTGCTAGCCACTTCAGTAACCTCAGGAACCTGTTAATAGATAAAATACAGTATATAAATTCAGCTTAAAAAACGCAGGCAAAAGTGAGTTTAACTGCTTTATTGAAAGGAAAAAGACAACAGTAGGGAAAAAAACCTATGCAGACAGAAACCAGTGGAATCTGGCAACCCTATGCATGGGCAATAGTAAATAAAATGTCTCGTAGGCCACACATAGAACCCTGATTGGCCACATGCGGCCTGCAGGGCATAGGTTGCTCACCACTGTCTTAGTCCAAGCCCTACAAACCCAAATCTGCAGACCTGGGCCAGCTGGGGGAAAAGGGGTGAGGAGGGCAGTTTAATTGCAATGTTGACATGCCTTTATTGGCTTTAGATGCAGTTATGGGCACTCAGCACTTCTGCAAATTAGCTCCTAGAAGCCTCAAACTGCATACCCAGAAAATGAAAAACATCCTGGTCGCCTGTGAAAATTTTCTTTACTTGACTTGCCCAGCATAGCATAGGAATATAGCCATGGCAGGAATAGAAACCAGTTTACTATGGCAGTGTTTCTCAACCTTTTTTTTATAAAATACCCCTTTTTAAAAAAAAGTTATAAGTATCCCCTTTAAAAAAATTAAATTAGAAGTACCCCTAGTACCTACAGTTTTCAGACACACACAATTTTTTTCTACCATTGCAACACATTTGTTTAAACAACTTAATCATAGCTGGGCAGGCAATGAAATTTTGGGGTATAAAAAGTACAAAAATAATAAAGCGCTGTACAACTTACAACAAAAAATCAGTTTTCTCCAAATTTCAGTTGTGTCGAAGTACCCCCCAGACTTCTCTCAAGTACTCCTAAGGGTACTCGTACCACTGGTTGAGAAACACTGTACTATGGCATTCAACTGCCTTAACGATGAGCCTATTCTTTCTCTTCCTGCAGGTAGCTGCCCCTGATTAAACTGATTTTCTATGGTGACCATTGTGAGCAAAGTTTGTGTATTATATACACTTTCTATTTCTTTAGAGATTTTAAATGTTATTTTTAGGTGCAGCCTCTCAGACATCTAGGCTTTCAACATTTGAAATTATTACTCCTCGACATTTGACAGGCAGAGAGAGACGTCATACGTATTTACATGAGGTTTGTTTTTCTATCCAAACTTATTTTTCTGAATTGTAACTGTTAATATTGCACTACAGCATATCTAAGGAATATAACATACAGTGTAGAATTGTAAGTAATCTCTTCTAATACTTGTCAACAGGATCCATATTTGTGATTGTATTTACTGTACTCTAAGAATTGGCTTCAGAACAGGCATGAGAAGGTGTTCTCAGTTCACATCACACAAACCTCTAGTTCAGTTGCTACCTTTGTCGGCAATCTTAGCAGAGACAAAAATTTGAGTGACTATCCAGAAAATTGCCAGATGTTTTCTTTGGGTCAAATGAGACAGTATACAGAAGTTTGAACTGACACTGTCCATGCTATGACTGTTCTTTGACTAACCAGAGGACTTCAGTCACCCTAATTTTTATTCTGTACCATAAATAAAGGCCAAAATACCTGTATTGCACAACTAGTCCTATTAATTCCTTGAAGATAATTGAATAAGGGGTGATGAACTTGACACTAAATTCCCTAGAAAGAAAAAAAATATTAAGGGACGTCTGAGATAATTTTTGCCACCAAGTTAGAGTATGGTAATTGCCAAGAAAATACTGGATAATGGATCAGTGTATTCATCTTTTGATGAACTGACCTGTGGAATCTATTTAAACATTGTTTGTTAGACTGTGATGATTTGCATAAGGCGTTATATTATAGTTGGGCCTCGGAGACTCTGTTTTTGCTCTACACAATGAATAATTTTCCTGCTCTTTTTGTAATAAAATATTTAAATGAACCATCTAAGGTGTAAGATAAATTACATTGATATGCATGAACTGTATTGACATTACAAGTAATAACCAGATATTAAACATTAATTAATTATTTTTAAAGACTGTTTTTAATTTAAGAAGGATAAATAGTCATGTGAGAAGAATACAGATGCTGATTTTACAAAAGAAGAGATGATTTTCCACATTTGTCTCGTTTGGATGATCCCGTACATTTTTTACAGCATAATTATTAAAATGCAGCTGTTTGGATTGTGATTTTCAAAAGTGCTGGGTGGCAGCCTAAATTTACTCCGATTGGAGTCAACAGCACCACTCCAATTGTCTTCTATTACAATAGAGTTAGGCCAATGCTGAGTGCTTTTTAAAAACCCACCATTAATAACCTATCCATTTGAATTTTTATTGGGAAATCACAAAAATAATCATTCCATATTCCACTCGTTATGATAAGACAGTCCATTTTTTAAGCACAGCTTATTCTCCACTTATCCCATAAAATTATTTTCAAAAGTCCCATGGTAAGTTTTATGCCAAAAGCTTTAGTAGTATGTCTAGTGTCCATTTGAAATGAGATGAAAGTTATTGTTTTTCTAAGTGTATTGGAGGAGATGTTGTAATGAAAGATGCAACAGTTCATCCCATCACCAACCTGGCTTAATAATTGAATCACAGAGGCCCTGCTTCATCAGTCCAGACAAGCTTTGCTCAGCATAAAGTGTAGGCTGTAAGCTACCTTTGCACTCCTTGGATTCTGGGTTCAGTCAGGAGCTAGTTTGGTTTTTGATACAGGTAAATATGCTTGGTTGCCCAAGACTAGCTAGAGTGCAGCTCTGTGTTCACACTAATGCTACATCCCTTGGGGGGCTGGGGAGTGACAGACTGCAGTTATGCTGGCTCAGTGCTAACATAACAGAAGTTGGCTATTTTTTGGGCCAGCTTTAATTATTCCATTATTTCACCCTGATAAATTATTTAGGGGCATTTGCTTCTGAAGGCATAAAACCCTAGACTGTTAGTCTGGATTTACCACTGCTGATGGTTATTTTCCGATCTCATATTAGCATAAGTTTATATTGTCACATTTTCATAAAAGACTCTATTAGGAGAGTAAAAAGTCTCAGATGGGTAGTCGTGTTAGTCTGTAACTTAGAAAAACAAAGAGCAGTCCTGTGGCACCTTAGAGACTAACAAATATACCTTAGGCCAGTGTTTCTCCACCAGTGGTAGGAGTGCCCTTAGGAGTACTCGAGAGAAGTCTGGGGGGTACTTCGACACAACTGAAATTTGGAGAAAACTGAATTTTTGTTGTAAGTTTTACAGCACTTTATTACTTTTGTACTTTTTATACCCAAAAATGTCATCGCCTGCCTGGCTATGATTAAGTTGTTTAAACAAATGTGTTGCAATGGTATAAAAAAATTGTGTGTGTCTGAAAACTGTAAGTACTAATTTAATTTTTTTTAAAGGGGGTGCTTTAAAAAAAAAGGTTGAGAAACACTGCCTTAGGATATGTCTACACAGCAGTGTTATTTCGGAATAACTGATATTATTCCAAAATAACATAGTCCGCATCTACACTACAAGCATTTATTTCAACATAATATCAAAATAATGTCAAGCTAGAGGACTTCTTACTCCAATTCCTGTAACCCTCATTGTACGAGGAGTATGGGAAGAGTGCTCTCTCTCAGACTTCCTGCTGTGTACAAGCACCAAAAGCCGAAATAAGCTATTTTGACTTAAGCTACACAATTAATGTAGCTCAAGCTGCATAGCTTATTTCGACTTTAGCCCTGCTGTGTAGATGTACTCTTAGGCTGTGTCCAGACTCAGGGTTTTTTTCAAAAAAACTTCACCTGCATCTAGACTGCAGCCGCGTTCTTTCGAAATTAAATCAAAAGAACGCGGCTTTTCTTTTGACGGCGGTAAACATCATTTCACGAGGAAGAACGCCTTTTTTCAAAAGTGCTTTTTCGAAAAATGGCATTCTTGAAAGCAAACAGGGCTTTTTAGAACGAGAGCATCCAGACTCACTTGCTGCTTTCTTTCGAAAAAGCGGCTTTTTTTTTCCGAAAGTTCCGCGTGCAGTTTAGACGCTCTTTTTCGAAAGAGGCTTTTTCGAAAGTATCTTTCGAAAAAGCCTCTTTCGAAAGAGGCTTGCAGTCTAGACATAGCCTTAGAGACTAACAAAAATATATTGGTTACCTTTTAAGGGTACATCTACATAGCACCCTTAGCTCAAAATAAACTATGCAATTTACACTACGCAAATTGCGTAGCTTATTCCAAGTGTATTTCTAAATAGCTTATTTCATAATTTGGCGCTGTTTACACAGTGCCAAATTTCAAAATAACTTGCTTTTCCAAAATGCCCCTTAGCCCTCATGGAAAGAGGGTTATTGGTATATCAGAATTAGCTGCCCGTTATTCCAAAATCTATTTTGAATTAACAGGCTGCTACAATAGACACGGAATAATTATTTTGGGATACTTCTGGTAACCCAAAATAGCTCCGCAGTGTAGATGTACCCTAAAATGCCAGCCTAAAGGACTGCTTGTTGTTCTAGTAGCAGAGTATTTTTTCATTCTGCAGGTTGTTTGCTTTTCTGTTGTGAATTTTCTATGAAATTTTCTAGCCACACATAATGTAATATGTCAATAAAAATAAAGTTAAGGTGGGTTTACTATCTTTTGTTGGATCAACTCATAGTATCTTTTTACATTTCCCAGACCTGAAAAACAGCTCTTTAGAAGTTTGTCTCACTCATCAACAGAAGTTGGTCCAATAAAAAAATATTACTTCATGCACCTTGTCTCTGAAATATCTTGAGACCAACACAGTTACACAGCTCTGCATATAATAAAAATAATGCAGGGAGTGCCACTATCACTGTGGAATATACAAAGCATCAGATTTTAAGAATTCCTTGCTTTGTATATTTGGTGTATACCTAAAACATTGAAAAAAGTAGTAGTAGTGCCCTTTTAGGTTAGAGAAAATATGACTTCATGTTCAGGTATGGGACTGCGTAATCAAGGGATATTTTCTTTTGTTTTGTTTCCAGGAACATTCAGATGATTATCGCACTTATTCAGTTCAAACTGCAAGTGGAACATACATCCTAAAATTAAAGAAAAATAAGTAGGCTATGCAATATTCTAAGATACGTTTTAATTTTGGGTTGTACTTAGTAGAGACCACACCGAAATGTTACTATGTAATGAAAAAAAGGTGGTTATAAATATTCTATAAAGGAGCTGGCTTGAAAACAGATAAAAGAAAATGTTACTGTATTTAATTTTTAAAAAATTCGGATGAAATTTTCACTTAGCACCGCTGTAATATAAGAAACAGCACACCAAAATGCATATTGTTAATGAAGATTTATTACAGGAAAAAAACCTCACTGAAAAATAAATCAGCGCAAAATTAGATTTCTGCTACCTATTTTTGTTAATTGATGTGGAATAATTCATCTGATTTTGTTTGTATCCATCTCCAAAAGTGTATACTGTAGTCCAGCCACTTGTCCAAAAACTGAAATAATGCATCAAGCTAAAAAACAATACGTATGTGGACTCTTGTAAAAATATTTTAAAAGTAAATTACTCAAAATGATTATGCTGATTTTTTTCTAAAAAAACATTTCACACTGTGTCCTTCTACAGTATTTAATAGCAATTTTAGCATCAAAGTGCTACTCTCAGAATGTATTGCTGAATATACTACTTGATGTATATATTGTCAGAGACCCTTGAAACAACAGCAATTTATTTCTGTTTTCAGAAAGATTATTAGTGAAGATTTTGTACTATATACATATAGCAAAAATGGGAAATTGGAGGCTACCCATTCAAAAATCAAGGTACTGTGCTTATCAATTTTTATGTCAAACTGTTTCATTAGCACAAGGGAGCCAAATTTAATGACACCAAATGCTGTCATAGGATGCATATCGATTTAAATACATTTTTATACAATAAAACTTATACACAACCATTAATGCTGGTTGCATGTATATCTTTCCTGATATAGGCATAAACAGTCACTTGTGTTCACAACAATGAATTAAGGCTCTCATAAACCAATTAGAGAATAATAGAAGGTTGTGTTCTTGAGCACTCCTCCTTTAACACAATATTTGTATGCCATTATTATTGATAAGTATAAAATAAGCAAGGTTGCCTTGCTGTAATCTTAACTCTAAGTATGATTAACTTGTTGCTATTTATGATGACAGTGTCTGCTGTAACCCCTGCTTTCAGAAATATGTGTAAAAAGGATGCTCTGGAAACTTAATGTAAAGATTGAAACTAGGTTATTTGACTATACAGCCATTGTATAAAATACTTTTTTGGATCAAGATGCAAATATCAAAGTTACCCAGTTTTGAAGCCTTGTTTCAGAAAAACACTTAAGCTCATGCTTAAGTTTTGTTTCCTGCTCAGGAAAGCACCTACATAGGTAATCAACTTAAATCATGAGCTTTCAGTGGAACTTAAGTGTATACTTAAATATGCTTCCTGAACAGGATGTTTTTTCCCATGCAGGCTTTTAAAAAAAGGGCTTACGTGACAAAGAACAGGATGGACAGCATAGTCCTATTGGGTTTGTCAGAGTCTGGGAATGGGTTGAATTGGGAGTTTCCTCTCACTTGTAAAGGAGGGGACATTTTTTGCCAATTATTTTACCAATGAAAGGCCAAAATCTGCTGTGCTTAGTCATAGTAGTAATCCTATGAAAGCAAATGGAGACAACTTGTAGAGTTCTGAGTAAAGCTGTTAAAATCTGGCTCTAATAAATAAAATAATAGGCAAATGAATAGTCTGGGTCTTTCACTTGAATAAAAATTACTATAAGTAATTAATGATGTGGTTTAATTGTGTTTCAGACATACTGTTATTATCATGGAGTTGTTGAAGGAGTTGCTGATTCTATGCTTGCTCTTAGTACATGTGAAGGCCTTAGGTATTATTTTTTGCTTTTCACTTTTCAATGTACCATTGACTGATTACCAAAAAAAATTGTTGTTCAGAATCTCCATTTTTTCTGCATAAGAATAAATGAATGAATCCAAGAGTGGTCAAGTGTAACCCTACACAATTTCGTAATGCTGTTTTTCAGGGACTAGGGTGCGGATTTCCAAAATGCTGAGCATTGACTTAATTTCCCTCCCATTGATTTCTATGGTGAGTGGTTGTAGAGTTAGGGTAATACCAAATACTTCTGAAAATTCCACCTTGATGTTCTAATGTGCAATACTGCACCTTGTGCTAAGCACCTTGATGGGTTTAGATCAGTGTTTTCTCTGAATATTTTGACATCAAGTAGCAAAATGAAAAACAAACAGTTATTGTATCCTAAGGCTAAGGGGTGTTAAGTGTTGGGTGTGTTGCTTTTTTAGGTATTAGATTAATTAATTGCACTGAAAAGCACTGATTGTCCGTGTGAGACTATTGTATATACTGAGCACAGAGTAATGTTATCAGACCCATCAAAAGAGATAATGTTCATTAAACCAGTTTTAAAATTAAATTGCTAGCCCACCAGTGAATGTCAAGCCTCTAACCATCTAAACTCAGTTTTATGCACTTTGGACCTGACTCTTCTCTGGCTTAACAGAGGTATAAAGTCCAGCAGTTCCACTGAAGTCAGCGGAGTAATACCAGTGAAAAATAAGCCTGATAGGAATCAGGCCCCTAATCTTTTGCTGTTGTCTTCTCAGTCTGAGGCTTTTTAAAAATTAGCATTTTCGATTGTTAACTTTCAATGGCGCAAAGACAAGAGTCATTAAAGAGCACCATGATGCAGGCACTCTTGTTATCTGATATCAGTGGCAGTACAGCTTCACAGGTGATTAATCAGCCCTGCCCAGTCAGTCAGCTCTGTGCACCTGAGCCTCTGACTGGGTGGTGCTAATTAATCACTTGTGAAGCTGTGCTGCCCCACAGCTTAGAGGGAACACTGGTTTAGATAAAGCACAGCAAGTTGGGACATGTAGCCACCATAGGTAGAGCTACATCTCCCTATTGGCTGCAACCTGTTCCATCACACAAACAAAACAGATACAAATTCCTAGTCCAGTTCTCACTTGGTAAAGTTTCAGTATTGTGAAGTCAATCTCTCAGTAATGGTAAAAATTGCACAGAATAAAAGCATAGTTTACTTAAATTGTAAATTTTTGGGGTCAGGGACTGTTTTTTCATTATACTGTGTATGGTATAGGGCTGAGTACTTTGATGCCCTGCTTAAAGTCCCAGGTACTACCACAGTACAAAGAATAAATAAATACATGCTGTGCATGGCTATCTAATATTTCTATATAGCATAAGAGTGCCACACACTATAATCATGCTACAAATAATTGCAGTGATGTTAATAAATTTGCCTTTAAAAGTAATCTTCCAAAACCCTCTGAGTAGCTCTGTTATAGTAAGTTAAAATAGTGTTTGTATGGTATACAGACAGCTGGTGAGTTGATAGAATGAGACTCCACTTGACATAGTGTGTGCAAATAGTCAAAATATAAAGGAGAATGTTTGTATGTTTGTGCTCTAATAACTTGGACACTATAAGACCTACCGCAACCAAACTTTCCATGGGATAACCTTTCCTCCAGGAGAAGTTTTTAAGGTACTTTTGGACATGATCGGGCCCGATCTCAACCTGTAAAAATAAAAAATAACCCACCGTGTTGCACTGCAGGAGCAGCCCTGCCCACCCTAGGTCACGTGCCTGCCACCTGCGGCCCCAAAGCGCCATCCAGGACTCGCCCCACCCCCCCACACACAATGGCTCGGGCATCTACCCTGCCCCCTGCGGCTATGGTTACCAGGTAGTCTTTAAAAAAAAACACACACACACAAGGCCACACTTGATTGGGGAGGAGGGGAGAAACGGCCAGGAGGGGAGCGGGGCTGGCCGGCAGGAAGAGGGGGGCCAGAAGCAGGGCTGGTCAGGGGAGATTGGGAGAGGGGCAGCCGGTGGGAAGCAGAGCAGGTGGGGGCGGCGGTCAGGGACAGTGGGGCTGGCTGGGGGAGATCGGGGGAAGGGCAGCCGTCAGGCAGCAGAGCTTGTGGAGGCGGGGCGGGGACAGTGGGGCTGGCCAGGGAAGATGATGGGGTGGCCAGTGGGAATGGGGCTGGTCGGGGGAAGGAGAACCAGCCAGCAGGAAGTAGGGCTGGCGGGGGAAGCCAGTCGGCCGGCAGGGAGCAGGACCAAGTAACACCGAGTAACTCCAGCTAGTATAGATATAAGTGTTCCCTGGATTTCATGGCTTCCTTGAGCTTTGCTCCCCCTGGTGTGGCTTGCATTTTCCTAGGGACTCTGGGAGCGACTTGGGCTTGGGTTCTTTTGTGGTGGGATATAAGTGATAGAGCTCACACAACATCACCCACTTCGCTTGCACCACCAAAATAAGATATCAGTCAAAGTAAATTGTATAGTTCTGTGACCCTCTCTGTCTCCTTTCTTAAATGAGAAATGAAAAGTCTTAACAATGTTGACCTATACATTATTACTGGGCATCTGAGTTAACACAATACTCAAATTAATGCAACAGAGAGATTGCTGCAGGCTGTCGACTCACATAAACATCTCTGCATTGATTACACTCAGTTCACATTTTTGAGGTTTTCTTTGCAACCATAACAGATAGGGACTCATAAATAAAAGCTAAGATTCTGGACAACAATTTAGCAGCTTCAGAGTGGTACTGTTACAGTATATGAATACATATTGGCTATAGTCTTACCCTGGATACAAACTTTGACATGTAATAGAATAGTTACTGTATTTAGCCACGATAGGTCTAACATTAGTCCAGAGGCAGTTCTATTGTCTCTGTGAAGACATACAGCTACAACTTCCTCCTTCCAGCTACAAATGGACTTTCTACAGCAGAGTTAGAGTAGTTCAACTCCATAGGTAGAGCCTGCAAGGATACAAAACTTGTAGCCACATCCACATCTCTATCTGCAAAAATGAGCTGTGGAGATCTGCATTGGCATTTGCAGATGTGGATACCTGTGGATATGAAGTGGAGATCCATGGGTTTACAGGGCTCTATCCACAAGGATGGGGAGGGCAGAGGTTGGATGTAATACATTGTGTATTGGATATGTGCTGCACAGAACCCTTATTCTGTGCATGACTCCTTCATGGCAACTTACAGGAATTAGGACATTAGTGGGCAGAAGAGGAATGAAGGACTTGTCTAGCACAGATCTTTCTACATAGGCTAGGTTAGTAAATATTGGGTAAAAGCTACTGTCTGGACTAGAATAGTTTCTTTAGTGCCATTCCATAGCCATCCTGCAGTTTTGTTAATTGAGTAATTCTCAGCCTTTCCTGATACTTAACTGTAGGAGCAAGTTCCCTTTTGCCTATTATGAACGTTGTTTATATTTTTTTAAAAAATAAGGTAATAATGTACATTTCTTAGTAGTGACATGTTCAATTGTAGGTTGCTCATCTATGTTATACCTTTACAAGCGAGGGAAAATTCTACTGGATTTTTTTCCCTACCTTTATTATTGTAGGGGAATCCTTCACATTGATGGCAAACGATATGGAATGGAACCAGTTAACATGTCAGCTACATTTGAGCACCTGTTTTATCCATTAGAACATGTTAAGCAAGATCCCTTTCTGTGTGGTGTGCTGAATGATAACCTGCAGCATGGGAAGAATGTGACGAATTCTTTCAGATACATGAATGTTTCACACAGTACTTTCAGCAGGGAAAGTTTTTTTAGGGTAAATATGTTTGTATTTTCTCTTAAGAAATGTTTAGATCCTTGGATCCAATACAGTTCCTTTGGGGGTGCTTCAGTGGCCAGAAGAGGCCATAAAACCATCTTAGCTGATTTCCTGGGGTATAGACTTGTGTTGAAGCATTCAAGATGCTGTACCCCATCAGCTCTTTGTTTACCCTTATTTCAGAGCCCCATGGCTAGAACTCTGGTGGGCTTTGAAAATCCTCATATAGAGGACTGGCAACATGGAAACTTGCAGTTAAATGCAACTTAAAGCAGCCCCGAAGCTGATCAAGCTGTATGATAGGGTAAAGCATCAGGACTGAAGGGTAGTGGATATAAAGATGCCATAAAGCCTCCATCCCTGAGAACCTACCTGCCACTGAAGTATTGAGCTCATAGACTCATAGACTTTAAGGTCAGAAGGGACCATTATGATCATCTAGTCTGACCCCCTGCACAGTGCAGGCCACAGAATCTCGCCCACCCCTGTAGGCGAGCTGTAGGTCTTTAAGCGGACATGTAAAGCTCAGAAAGCAAACCAACTTGAAGCCAAATCCAGCTACCATGTTGTCAAGTCTTGTAAATAGATGCATTTACATGGTAACAAATAACCATCAAAATCTTAACTTAATTATCATTAAAATATTAACTTATTGTATTTTCTAACTGGCAGAAAAAACGAGCCGTGCTGCCACAGACAAGCTACGTGGAACTATTTATGGTTGTTGATAACTCCAGGGTAATGTGTTTCTCTAATCTTAAACACATTTTATTGAATTATTTAATTTTTTCTCTGATGTCCTAATATTTAATTTTACAGTATTTACAGAAGAATTCTGATCCTGCAGCTGTGCAAAAGGAAATAATTGAGCTGATTAATTATGTTGATGGGGTAGGTCATTTCAGTCATATGGATATTCAGTAGCCTCTTCTTTATCTTATTGCACAGAAGAAATACACATTGTAATGTACAGCTAGTGTATTCTGTGTTTGTATTCCAACTGAAAAATATAGTCAATACATAGACATATAATTAATATCTGGACAAGACTCTTAGAAGCACAATACAGAACTCACAGCCCAGAAAAGAGGGGGGAAGGTGATTATAAGCCAACTTTGCATCTGCTGATTCTTAGGTTGCTCTAGGGGCATAACTTAGACAGCCCTCCCGATGCTGCCTAAGGGCTGCAGGGATACCTGTAATCTTTGGCAACTCTGACAGACTTTGCCTCAAAATACTTGTACACTATTTCTGAATTATTGAAAATTCCTGGACATATTCATAAGAAAAAAATATTTCATCTGCATTAGAGGACCTAATCCTCCTCTCCAATATGGTAACTGGAATGCTACACAAGGTACATACTGCTTCTCTATTCTATACAGGAATAATCAGTGTAGGCAAGAAGTATTGATATCTAACTAAAGGCTTGATTTAGCTCTCACCGAAGTGAAGGGGGATCTTTCCACTGCATAGAGTCCATCCTCTGCTGGCCAAAGTTTACCCTCATAATCCCCAGCTGCTATCAGAAAATGTAACCTCTTTGCTGCCTGTGAAATTTCCCATTCTGTTGCTGTAAGCAATTTCCATAAGTCCCAGACAATCTACCAGAGAGACAAAATGATTCCTAGGACCCAGGGCCCTATCAGTGGCGGGTGGCTCCCACTACTGGCTAGGCAGGGGTTCCTTCCCACAACGCTCCGAGCCTTCCGGGGCCTCTCCGGCTCCCTGCCCTGGGTCACTTCCTACCCCCTTCCCCTGGTCGGCAGTGGTCCCACCTGTTGGCATTAGCCGATGTCTGTAGCAGCACCTTCCAACTCGGTGTCTGGGGTCGCCGTGACGGGTCCGATGCCTGGGTCCCAGGTGGCTGGCTGGTGGCTCCGACGTTGGGGCCGAGCCCTGCTTGGGCCCTGCGGCGGCGGGCCCTGCGGCGGCAGGCCTGATGACTCCCTCTCTGGCTGATGGGCCGGCAGCTCTGGGGGTTGGGCCCTAGCTCCTGCCCTGTTGGCTGTCTGCCCCAACTGAATAGGACTGCAGTCCTTTATACCTGGGGCCTCCTGGGAGCATGCCCGGTAGGGCTGCGTGGGCGCGCCCCTCCCTGCCCCCTGAGTCGGGTGGTTTCTTGGGGCTGGAGTGAGGCGCTGGGCCGCCCCATCACAATGGAATAAACTTTTCCACCCCACCATTGTTCTGGACAACATAATATTGAACTGATCATAATTATGTAATTTTTTCAGAATTCAACTGAATTGGGTTCACATATATGTAATCATCATCATGTATTTTCAGATGTATGGTGCATTGAACATTCAGATTGTTTTGATTGGGCTAGAAATCTGGTCAGATAAAAACCACATAAATGTAATGGATGGTTCAGCTGGAGAAGTACTAAATAGATTTGTTTCTTGGAGAGAGAAAAATCTTCTTAAGCGATCAAGAAATGATGTTAGCCACCTTATAATGTAAGTTTTAGTTTATTAGTAAAACTTGCCTCTGACTGTAAATCAAATTTGTTACATTGCTTATGTATGCAAATGAGAATAAATAATAGAAATTGGATTACTGCAAATTTAAACTTTGGCTCTAATTGTAGATGAACAAGGAATCATTTGTGTGATCAAATCTTTATTCTTAATTGTATTCTCTCAAAAAAAATAACACAGCACATATATAATTTTCAAGAATTATGTCACACACTTTGGTGTAGGCATATTGATCAGAGAGCCATATCTTGATCCTTTGGGAAAGTGGGAAATTTCCTATTGACATCAATGAGACCAAAATTTGACTCGTTATAATATTTGGTTAAGAGCCAGGAATATTTTTTCACTAGAAATCAGTGAGCTTTCAACCCCATTCTCAAAACAGTGCACATTTTCTGTTGTTCTGTTACAGAGGGAGACATGCCTTTAGTGGGGTAGTTGGAATGGCTTTTGTAAGTACAATCTGCTCTCAAGTCCAGGGAGGGTCAATCAGCACTGTAAGTATAGTACTTTGTCTCAATTATTTATGTACAGCTCTAGTCAGTAAAACATCCCTTGACACCTCAATGGCCTATTCAACCATGTCACAAAGGGCTAAGATTTATGTTGGGGTATGGTTGGTATTGTTAGGCTTCTTATAGAAAGACAGAAATTTTTGAGGATAACATTATAATTCCTTTTGCCACATCATTCTCCTTCATGCACAAGTCCACTTAATTGAGATACATCTCAAGCTATATTTTAGCCATATTTTTTAATTTATTTAGGCCAAGATTGAGTAGCAAAACATATCCCCATAATACTAAATCCATTAACTCAAAATGGAAGCTTTTCATATATTCTGCATGGGAATGTTAGCACTCTTCACACTCGTATGTCCAGTACACACTTGCCCAAATTCTTAGATGCACAAGAATTCTATTCAAGTTACTTTGAGGAAAGTGGGGTAAAAGTGACTTTAAGATGCCTTTGCCTTCCCTTAATCCTGTGGGAGGGCTAATATTACCTTACTTAGGATGTGGAGGTTTGTCCAGAGCCATATTCTGCTAGCCTTCCTTATACTGAATAGTATTTTGTGAGGAACCCTACTGAAATCAATGGAGCTACTCATGGAATGAAGTACTACTCAGCAGGAGAAAGAATGGCAAAATCTTGATCTTAAACTAATATAAAGATAAAGAATTACACTGATTTGCTGTTAGTTCTCTCTCATGATTTTGTTTACATAAATCAGTAGGTAGGACCATTGCTTTGGGTATTTTTTGTGATTTCTTTATTTTCCTGTTTTATTTTCATATTCATTTCAACATTGCTTCTCTTTATTAGCTTAATGATAACAATGTGCTACGTCATGCCACAGTAGTAGCACATGAGTTGGGTCATAATCTTGGTATGAAACATGATGATGGAAGATGCCCCATATCGTACATTATGTACAGCACAGATAAGTAAGAGCTTCAAATAGTATTACCTTGTTTTTAATATTGCATATTTGCATTAGATCAATTCAGTAGGGTAAAATTCCTGTTAACCTCAAACAACCTTAGTAAGCCTCATACAAGCTTTGTATGAGGAACTTAAGTAAAGAGCATTAAAAGTTAATGGGACTTAGTTAACTGATAGGATTGCCAAATGTCCGATATTCAACCGGACAGTCAGGTTTTTGGGCCCTCTGTCCGGTAAAAAAAAATCAGAAAATACCAGACATGTGTAATGTCCAGTATTTTCTGGTTTTCCGGCATGGTGCCCTATGGAAGCCTGGCAGTGGAGGGGGGGAGTGGCTGGCAGGTGGGGCATGATCAGTGCTGGGAGCCTCTGGTTGCATCTGACATAGGAGTGACACCTTGGGGAGGAGGAGAAGCCCTGTCCGTGCTCCTGAACGCTGTTCAAGCATGTTGTGGAGCTGTAGCAGGACTTGTTCGGACTTCGCCAGGACTGTGCACGGGACAGGCAGCGCCCTGGGATCTGCATGTGCCCGAGTCAGTCCCACTCCCTGCCGGCTGATTCTTCCCTCCCCCCTCCCCCGGCCAGCCCCGCTCCCCCCTACCTCTCCCGGCCAGCCCTGCTTCCTGCCAGCCAGTTCTCCTCCTCCCGATCTCCCCCAGCCAGTCCCGCTCCTCCCAATCTCCCCCGGCCAGCCCCACTGCCCCAACCCCCCTCTCCACCAACCCTGCTTCCCATCCCCCCGCCTTCTCCCAGCCGGCCCTTCCCCCCCGCCCCGATCAAGTGTGTCCAGTATTTTTTCTGAAGCTACCTGGTAACCCTAATGACTGATGTTAATGTGCTATTTCCACTAGGCTGCTAACACAGTGGAAATAGCACATAGCGTGGATTTGGTCCAAACTTACCCTTTTGTTAGGCTTACATTTATGATTAATTTAAATAAAACATACATCTCAACCTACATTGATTTATTAGGTTCACAGTTCCAAGAATTAGTTTTGAGGTTAATAGGATTTCTGTGAGCTGACATCAGAATGACTCAGCAAAAATAACTGCATGTTTATGCAGGATTTCAATTCTGATTTCATGGTGTCTCCGCAGAAAAGCTCTATTCAGGACCAAGGAATCATGTGTATATCAACTAATTGCAATATTATGCTTTCTAGTGGATCCAAGAATTTCAGCACCTGTAGTGCAGATGATTTTGAGAATCTCATTTTGAGTGGTGGAGGAAACTGTCTTAAAAATGCTCCAAAACCAAGTGATGTTTTCACAGAACCTTTCTGTGGAAATAATGTCGTGGATAAGAATGAAGAATGTGATTGTGGAAAACCACAGGTATTGTACTTCATCCAGGCTTTAATCTCAACCTATTTTGTACAAAGAAGTTCCATTAATATGTGAGGGATATTTTTCTTTGCAGTTGTACTTTTTATTTGAAATCTTATAAATACAAATAAGAATGAGTGACAAGCCTAAAATCAAATTTTCATTAAGGATTACAACCACTTCTGCTTGAAGTCAGTGGATGTAGCCCTTAATGAAAACATGATTGACTTCATGGGAATATGGCTCAGAAAGTGAGGGTTAGGGAACTTCAGGCCTGGGGGCCGGATGCAGCCCCAGGCTTGCCTGGATCCAGCTCCTGTGGCTCTGGGATCCCCACACACACCTTGGGGAGCTTGTGCTGGCACTCCAGTCCCCTGCCACCCACTCACATGGCTGGAGCACACAAAATCTACCAGCCTGTGCCCCCCTGGGTTCTGGTGTGCAAGGGGAATGGGAGGAGTGTCTTTCTCCTTCTCAGTTGGGGGCTTCTCACTTTGCTTCTCACTTGTGTGTGGCCCTGAATGATTTCTGTGCACCCTGGGCAGCCCTCGACCCAAAAGAGGTTCCCCACCCCTGCTCTAAGTAAAAGGACTGGCTATTGTACAACTATTGTTTCAGGTGCATGCAGGGCTAGCCCGAGCCATTTTTGCGCCCCAGGCCAGGGTACACGGCGCTTCCCCAGGGTGCACGGCGCAGCCCGGCCCGGCCCGGCCCAGCCACTGCTGCTGGCATGCAGCCCGGGACTGGCCGCGCCTGGCTGTGCAGGGCCCCGCAGCCGTGGGGGGAAGGGCGCTGTTGGCCGGCGCCGCGGGGATGGGGGGCCGGCGCTGCGGGAGCCGGGCGCGCTGCACCTGATGGCAGCTAAAAGGGATGCTGTGCACCCCTTACAGCTGCCATCAGGCGCCCCCCCATTGGTTGGCGCCCTGGGCAGCTGCCCGGCTCGCCCACCCCTTAGTCCGGCCCTGGGTGCATGTCTACTCTACAAAAATGTAGGTAATTTAGTTGTACACATAAGAATCTTCATCAAGTACAGTTTTTCCACCTTACCCTTTAAATTTGAACCACAATCAAATATTTCCAGCCGAAGGGCATTAGATATCACTCTATCTTTGGAACTTTCATTTTCAGTTTCTTAATGACCTTCTCTCAAACAACTGACTGTCTTGAATTGCTGTTAAAGGAAATTGGTTCCATAGGTGCCAACCCGGTGGGTACTCCTGAGATGAAGCATTCACAGGAAAAAAAATAGTAGCTGATCAGCTCCTTCCACCCACCAGTTAACAGTTGTTCAGTGTCAGGCAGAAAGGGCTTGGGGGAGATGGCAGAGTGAGGGTGTGGCACAGCCTGGGGAGGGGGTGGAGCAAGGACAAAAGATATGGGGCAGGGCAGAGCAGGAATGGAAAGAGGCTGGGCCTTGGGGGAAAGGGTGGAGAGGGGTGGAACCTGAGGCCTAGTGGGGGTCAAGCACCCCAAGGAAATAAGGAAGCCAGTGCCTGTGATTAATCATAGTTTTAATTGCACTGCTAAACAGTAGAATACGAGTTGAAAATTATTAATTCATTGTGGGTGTTTTGCTCCATTTTCAATTATCTCACAAAATATAAATGTATAGTGTTCACTTTATATAATTTGATTACAAGTGTTTGAATTGTAAAAATGCTAAACAAAATAAACAGTATTTTTCAATTTACTTCTTGCAAGTACTATAGTGTGATCTCTTTATCGTGAAAGTGCAATTTAAAAATATAGATTGTTACATAACTGCATTCAAAACCAAAACAACATAAAACTTCAGAGCCTACAAGTCCACTCAGTTCCATTGCTTGTTTGCCAAATTGCTAAGAGAACCAAGCTTGTTTACATTTGAGGGGAGACAATGCTGTCTGCTTCTTATTTATAACGTCACTGAAAGTGAGAGCAAGGCATTTGCCTGGTACTTTTATAGCAGGCATTGTGATGTATTTAAGTGCCAGATATGCTAAACATTTGTATGCCCCTTTATGCTTCAGCCACCATTTCAGAGGAAATGCTTCCATGCTGATGATGTTTGTTAAAAAAAATAAAGTTGTAATTAAATTTGTGGCTCAGCTCCTGCTGTGAGTTTTATGCACATTTTGCCATATATTTCATATCATAACACTCTCAGATGATGTTCATTTTAAAAACTCTTTCAGTAAAGATTTGACAATAAGCAAAGAATGTACCAATGTGAAATGTATAAAGATAGCTAAAGCACACAACCCAAGTTTTAAGAATCTGAAGTTCCTTCTAAAATCTGAAGGACAAGGTGTGGAACATGTTTTTAGAAGTGCTAAAAGAGCAACAATCTGATGTGGAAACTACAGAAGCTGAACCAGCAAAAAAGAAAATCAGCCTTCTGCTGGTGGTATCTGACTCAGATGAAAATGAACACATGTTGGTCTGCACTGCTTTGGATCGTTATTGAGCAGAATCTGTTAGCAGCATGGATACATGCCCTCTGGACTAGTGGTTGAAGCATGAAGGGACATATGAATATTTAGCACATCTAGCACATAAATATTTTGCAATATTGGCTACAACTAGGGATGTGAATGGCTAACCAGTAGTCACAGTCCCACAGGCTGGGGGCTGCCCCATCAAACCTGGAGTGGTTGCTTGTCCAGGCTCCCACTTAGTCAGTTAACCAGTTAAACCTAATTTTAACTGGTTAAATAATGAAACGGAATTTTACATCCCTAATGAAAATTCCTGTTTTCACTTTCAGGTGACATTGTAAACAAAAGCAGGCAGTATTATTTCCTGTGCCTGTAAAAAAACTTGTTTGTCTGAGTGGACATGAAGTAGGACTAAATGGACTTTTAGCCTGTAAAGTTATATATTGTTTTATTTTTGAATGCAGTTTTTTGGTATATAATTCTACATTTGTAAATTCAACTTTCATAATAAAGAGACTGCACTACAGTACTTGTAGTAGGTGAACTGAAAAATATTCATGTTTTTACAATGCAAATATTTGTAATAGAATAAATTTAAAGTGAGCACTGTACACTTTGTATTGTGTTGTAATTAAAATCAATAGATTTGAAAATGTAGAAAATGTATTAAACATCAAAAATATTTAAATATATAGTATCTTACTTTAACAATGAAATTATGTGAATGTGATTTTTTTTATTGCATGATTATTGGCAATTATTTTTAATTGCTTGACAGCCTTATTTAGAATATATGCTAGCAAATACCAGAGGTGAGGAAAAACCCATGTTTAATGGCAGTTTTTTTCCTAGTACTATCCCCCTTCCAAAAAAATATAGTATATTATACTATTAACTTGGAAAATAAAGTATTGTGAGTGCTACAAACTGTTAATACAAACCTGAGGGTTTCTGCTTCTTTAGGGCCCTGTTCTATTTAGAAAAAAGCAGTTGTTGCTTTATTCCTCTAATCCCTATGCAAATAAGTAATCAAAAAGAAAGTTTCTCTTTTCTAATAGGACAAAGAACTCAAAACTTCAGACTCTGAAAGAGACCCACTATATTTTGTTTCTGGTCAGAATTTAGTCTGTCTGGCTATGTCTACACTACAGAGAAGATTGAAGCTGCTGCTGTCGATCTTCCAGGGTTCGAATTAGCCAAAAGTCTTAAGGTACTTCAACTTCAGCTACGTAATTAATGTAGCTGAAATGGCATATCTTAATTTGACCTTATCCTGTAATGTAGACATATCCTGTGTCCTTCGGAAACCCCTGACTATAGATAAAAATAAAAATACTGTGTCCCTAAATCATGCCTTTGCTATAGGAGTGTACTAATCCTTGCTGTGATGCTGCAACCTGCAAACTGAAGTCCGGATCACAGTGTGCTAAAGGGCTGTGCTGTGAAAATTGCAAGGTAGGCTGGAAGAGCCCTTTTTTGTTAATTTATGTTCTTAACTTAGCAGAATTAGTACTAATTAGTAGTTAATTTTTTTAATTTTTAGAATTGGCTCTCTCCCAGGCTACGTCTAGACTGGCCCCTTCTTCGGAAGAGGCATGCTAATTTCTAACTTTGGAATAGGGAAATCTGCGGGGATTTAAATATCCCCCGCGGGATTTAAATAAACATGGCCGCCGCTTTTTTTCCGGCTTGGGGAAAAGCCGGAAAAGAGCGTCCAGACTGGCGCGATCCTCCGCAATATTCCTAAGAGATCCTCCGGAATAGGGCTTTATTCCGGAGGATCGTGCCAGTCTGGACGCTCTTTTCCAGCTTTTCCCCAAGCCGGAAAAAAAGCGGCGACCATGTTTATTTAAATCCCGCGGGGGATATTTAAATCCCCCGCAGATTTCCCTATTCCAAAGTTAGAAATTAGCATGCCTCTTCCGAAGAAGGGGTCAGTCTAGACGTAGCCCCAGTGTCTTTAGACATCTGTACATACATTACCAAAGCTGCACTCAGGAGCAGAGACTAAAGTAGGGATAGTGGGTGAACAGCAAATCTTGGTTTGAGGATTCATGGCCTCATGTGTGCTCCTCAGTTTCCAAATGCAAGTATTGTCTCTAGCCTGACTTCTGCTACTAGGCTGAAGTAATTAGATGTCATGTAGCAGTGCTCTTGTTATCATAGGATCAAGTTTCTATGCATTGCCTGTCAGGCCCACCGATGAGGGGGAAAAAGGGGACAACTGCTGAAGGACAGCACTGAGGGATGGGTGGGGGATGCTGCCATCCAAGTGGTGCTGAGAACTGGATGCCCTTGGCCTTGCCCCTTCTGCCTGAGGCGATGCCCTTTCTTGGAGTAGAGAGCCATCCCGCCCCACCCCTTGCCCAGGGGCCCCTTGAGGCTGTTGGCTCCCTCGTCCCCTGCCTACTCATCTCTTTGTATCTGGTGCTTAAAAATGCCACACTATGACTTAGTTCTGTGCAGGATCAAGCTCATCAATGGTATCAACATGGCATATAAAACTCATAGCAATGGCATACATGCTCTATATTAAGAAAGGGATAGAAAATAAGACACAGAATATCTTACTGTGCATAGTATAAAACTATGGTACACCCACATCTAGAGTACTGTGTACAGATGTGGTCTCCTCACCTCAAAAAAGATATTTTGGTCTTGGAAAAGGTTCAGAAAAGGGAAACTAAAATGATCAGGGGTTTGGAACAGGTCCCATATGAAGAGAGTCTAAAGCGACTGGGACTTTTCAGTTTGGAAAAGAGGAGACTGAGGGGGAATATGATAGAGGTATATTAAATCATGAGTCGTGTGGAGAGGGTGAATAAAGAAAACTTATTCATTAGTTCCCATAATATAAGGATTAGAGGACACCAAATTAAATTAATGGGTAGCAGGTTCAAAACTAATAAGTGAAAGTTCTTCTTCACACAGCACATAGTCAACCTGTGGAACTCCTTGCCGGAGGAGGCTGTGAAGGCTAGAATTATAACAGAGTTTAAAGAGAAGCTAGATAAATTCATGGAGGTTAGGTCCATAAAAGGCTATTAGCCAGGGGATAGAAATGGTGTCCCTGGCCTCTGTTTGTCAGAGGCTGGAGATGGATGGCACGAGACAAATTGCTTGATCATTGTCTTCATTCCCCCCCCCTCCGGGGCACCTGGCATTGGCCACTGTGGCAGACAGGCTACTGGGCTAGATGGACCTTTGGTCTGACCCAGTACGGCCGTTCTTATGTTCTTGTATATTGATATGAAGAGCTATTTCATCTTCCTCAAATTTACAAGCATATATTCTTTACCAACCTATTACATAATCATTATGTGCCTGAAGGAACAGAATCTGGACACCGTATGTGAAGCAAGCAGGAGAGTTCATTACACACACAGCACTGTCGGAGTGTCACATTGCTTGTTAGAACTCAGTGAACACTGCCAAACAATAGGTTACAACTAATTATATAGGATGCTCAATGGGCAGATCAAAGTGAAGGAGGGGGCGGTTAAGATCCTGGACCCCTGTATAGGTGCTAATTGTGAGGCAAAATAAGAGTAATAATATAAAGTTACATAGTGTTTCCAATAAAATAAATATTTAAACAAAGCAGACATCAATTACCAACTATGTGTTAAGTGGTGATATGTCTGTCTGCTTCAAGAAGGTGTCTCTGCAGGGATGTGGTCCATCTGGGGATTAGAGCAGAGACATTAGGAGTATTTGACAATGGCACATTTGTTCCTAGCACCATTGAATGTGTCTTCTCCTGTCTCCTATCCTGGGCTAGGTGTGTGTGTGGGGGGGTGGTAACCACATGTACTGTGTTTGTGTGCCAGTCCCAGACTCCAAATTTACAATAGGGGTTCTTAACAGAATATCATAGCCTACCTTAGAAATTTTCATCCTACAGTGCCTTTGTATTAAATGTGTACTGTTGCAAAATAAAACAGTAATTTTCTATTCCATTTCTAGTTTAAAGTGGCGGGAATGGAATGTAGACCAAAAATGAATTTCTGTGATCTACCTGAATACTGCAATGGGACAAATCCATACTGCCCAGATGATGTATATTTCATGAATGGCTTCCCATGTAATGACATGAAAGAATATTGCTACGGTGGGGTTTGCCAGAATTTTGATTCACAATGTGAATCCATCTACGGAAAAGGTACTTTTAAAATGTTTGAGTATCTGTGAAGCAGAATTCATATTAATAGGGAAAACCTCCTTTGTTGTGCATTGTACCTAGGATTTAAATAGCCATTGTGGAATATTCTTTTTTATTTAATATATTAGTTGTTAAACATTTGATATTATTTTATAGGGGCAAGAAAAGCACCTGATATTTGTTTTCAAGTAGCCAACATGAAGGGAGATAGATTTGGAAACTGTGGAATGTCAGGTGGTGTGTACAATAAATGTCCCACTGAGTAAGTGACCAGCAGGTATACATTTAATATAATCTTTCCTCCTGTTATTTATTCATATAAACAGTACCATAATGTAGAATATATTTTTATATAAATAATGCTTACATGCTTCACTTCTTTGGCCTACCTTAGTTATCAAAATTCCTTACTTAAATCTTCCTTTTTATTAGTCTGTTTTAAGTTGTTGATTAAACAATTTATTAAAAACAATATTAGCAGTGTGTATGAAACTCAACTTTACTTAAGTGATCTTTTGAAGAAACTGAACCAGATTCTTACCTCTGAACTAGCCCTTTTGTGCTTTTGAGGCAATGTAAAGGAGATACAATCTGGCCAATACTTGATCAGCTGACAGGTGTCTTGCGGGATAGGAGCTCTTCAATGGCAGAAAGCTGACCCACCTAGTTCCTGTATCACCCATCCTCCCAGCATGGCATAGAGGGTGGGAGGGAATGTCAGAGGCTGTACTTCACTTCTCAGATTGTATATAGTCCTTAGATCAGTTCATGGTCCTCTAGTTTACATGGAAGTTGGGGGAAGATCAGGCCCTAGAATCAGGTAGCTATAAACAGCACATCTTGGCACAGGAGAAAGTCTGACCCATCATCAGTCGTATTTATAAATAAATGACCTACATTGTACCCTTCCTTGTAAAAAATAAAAAAGTATCATAGGAAAGCCAAAGGTATGCATTAAACAGCATTATATAGTTTACTAGAAGCTCTACCTGGTATTGCTCAAGTCCTTAACTCAGTTATTTTTTGTTTTTCTTCATTTAAATCATTGCTCTGGAGTGGCACTGGGGAAGAGGGGTTCATTATACAGACTGCCCAAGAGAGAGAGAACTACTG
Source organism: Pelodiscus sinensis (assembly GCF_052426305.1). Classification (NCBI taxonomy): domain Eukaryota; kingdom Metazoa; phylum Chordata; order Testudines; family Trionychidae; genus Pelodiscus; species Pelodiscus sinensis. The sequence goes on along the minus strand of NC_143059.1, from coordinate 55,075,144 downwards.
CAGCCCTCTCTCACTGCAGCAGTTTGGGCCTAGGCAAGAAGCGCCTCTCCATGGCTGTTGCAGCTCCGGCAGGCACAGCCAGGAAAGGGGTGCATGTCTCCCAGCTGGTGTAAGTTCTGGTTTGTCTACCTCTTGTGCTCCCCAGCAAGAGTGAGGAATGCAGCACACTGTGCACTTTCTCCTCACTCCCTGATGAAGGGGGACAGCCCGCAATGTTCCAATGTGAATTGGGAGAGAAGGGAGCTTCAGCCTCCTCACTCTCCCAAAAGAGCTTTGGGGAGTGGGTGGCTCTTGGCTGGGGCAGTCCCAGGGCAGGGAGTGGTGCCCCAAACCATCCTCTTTCATCTGTCGGGTGATTCTATCTCTTTTCTGTATGGTTTTATGAGAAGCAATCCCATTCCAGGCACATTCCATTTTCTTGGCATAACCAAACCCTTACCTTGCATTTAGTTATGATAAGAAGAAGCTGTATACAGGCAACCCCCACTTATAACCTAATTGGTTCCTGAAGAACCGTCGTAAGTCAAACCCTTATTTTCCATAGGTGCAATGTTATAAATGGTGGTTCCGTTCCTGGAAACCCATTTCATACCCTAAAAAATACCAAAATTGACTATGGAAATGAAGAAAAAATGACCTAAATAGTTCAAATAATGCACAAAAATAACTAAAAAGTGAAGACTGATGTGGCAGAGATGCGCACAGTTCAAGCAGCAGCTACAAACTGACGAGTTTGATTGACCTTGTGTATTTCCTGTTTTGAGATGATGAGTGGAGTCTGCGTCATACGCTGTCGTAAATGCAAGCTGTGGACGTAAATTGGGATTTTTTAAGAGCTATCTCGCATGAAAAAATGGTCATAAATGTGGGGGTCATAAGTTGGGAGATCATAAGTTGGGGGTCACCTATACTGAATTTGGTGGTCCTAGTATAACACCAATAGGCAGAACTGAACTTGGGACCTCCCTCTGGTGCTTAGTGCATGAGCCTCTACAGCAGGGGTGAACAAGATTACCTTTTGCAGGCCGGATCTGGCCACGCCACTGGATCTGGCCATGGACCCCTTGTTGGGACTCTCAGTTAGGGTACATCTACACTTGTTCCCTATCTCAAGATAGGGATGCAAATGTAGCTGACCGAAATTGCTAATGAAGTGGGGATTTAAATATCCTGCGCTTCATTAGCATAATCTCACCCATGCACTATTTTGATCGCCAGCTGATTTGAACCAGTAAGTGCCCTCCAGGCCGCGTTAGTTCGAATCAAATCCCTTTATGAGGGGGTAACGTTAGTTCTAACCAAGGGATTTGATTCAAACTAACATGGCCCAGAGCGCACTTCCTGGTTCGAATCAGATAGCAATCAGAACAGCGCGCTGGTGAGATTATGCTAACGAAGCACGGGATATTTAAATCCCTGCTTCATTAGCAATTTTAGTCGGCTACATTTGCATCATTATCTTGAGATAGGGAGCGAATGTAGATGTACCCTTACACAGCAGACATTGTTTTAAGTATAAGGCTGCTCCGTGTGAGTCTCTGCTTGGAAGGGAAGGAGAAGTTTTGTGCAATCTCCCGCTACCAGCCCAATCCTCAGCTCCTATTGGCCAGAAAAATGACCAATAGGAAATGAACCCAGCCAATCTCTCAGCTCCTATTGGCTGGAAACAACCAGCCAATGGGAGCTGAGAGATTAGCCTGGGGTATGGGAGTAGCGCAAGCCTCTTCCCTCTCCTGGAGCTGAGAACCACATGGAGGGAACAGCCTGCAGTATTAAGTGATCTGGGGCTTCAGCAGGAAGGGAGCACAGCCTGCCTTTTGGATGCTGCAGGGCTGTTGGCCGGTAGATGCTTAGATAAGCACCTCCCAGGCAAAGTATTCCAACTTCCTCCCCCAGGTCACCATCCAAACCCTCTACAAACCCCCTCTGCACCCCATTCGCCTGCCCCAGGTCACTACCCAAACCCTGTGCAGTCTGCATCCCATTTTCCCCTTCTCCTAGGTCACAGTTCCCTCCCAGACTTTGCACGCCTCATAGGATCCCTCACCCAATCCAGAATACTCTTCTGCATTCCCATGCTCCCTCCCTGACTCTACATCTCAAACCCCAACCCAGGTTACAACCCCCTCCTTTACCCAAACTCCCTCTCAGACATCACACTCCAGCATCCCCAGTCCCTTATCCCATGCACCCTTCTGCACCCAACCTGCACCCTAGACCCTGCACCTCCTTCACAGAAAAGTGCAGCCCTAGATCACTTCCCAAAAACTTGGAGTGGCCCCCCACCAAAAATTATTGCCCACCCCTGCTCTACAGCTTGAGCTAAAAGCCAGGTGACTCTCAGCTAAGGCTGTAGAGGTAACTTATTATTTCTTTCTCTACATGGTCTAAGTGCCATTACATGGGACTGTGAACCACATCCAGAAGGTTACACTAGCTCTTCCCATTTAGGGGGAGTTCTTGAACAAACGGACAGACACAAAAACAGACAAAATCTCTCAAATATAGAGTAGATAACTTGGTGTGTGACTGACTGCAGAACAGGCCTTTTTAATCCCCAGTGTCCTTAGATCACTAGTGAAATCGGTTGAATTTCCAGGCATCTGTGGAGAGTTTCTCCAGTCTCTGTTGTGATATGGATCCCTCAGAAATTGTGCTGTGATGGACTCTCTTTCTGTACTTGTGCTAATACCCTTCATGGTCCTAAGAGAGTGCTGACACAAATCATTTTACCATACCATCTGTAAAGTCTCGCTACATCAGGTGTGGGCAATAATTTTTGCGGGGGGGGGGCACTTAATGAATTTTGGTACATGGCCACGAGCCGGATCCACCCCCAGATGGGACAGGGCCTGAGGCAGAAGGGGTGGCACTGGGAACTAGCCTCCCCCCAGAGTTGTCTGGGGCCAGAGGCTTTGAATTAAAAACACAGCTCACGGCTCTGGCCCCTGCTGTGGTAGCACTGCAATTGGGAGCCAGGAACTCTTTAAGTAGGATCTTGCTGTCTGAGCCACTGCCTGGAAATTCGGTGGCACAGGCAACAGAATATAAATAGAAAGTGGCCAGAGGCAGTCTGCGGGCTGGATCAAAGTTTAGGCAGGCCAGTCCCAGCCCCCAGGCCGCATCTTGCCCAACTCTGCTCTACCTACTATCTGCAAATAAATCACATTTAAATAACATAAATAATTATGGGAGTGTGCTTCTAGTAAGGTATTGCAAAAGGATCAATTCTTGACCCTGTGCTATTTAACATTTTTATTAATGATGTGGAAGAAAACAAAAAATCAGCCCTGACAGAAAAATTGGCAGAGACGACAGGTCACCGATTCAAAGTGATCTGGATCACAGCCAGAGGAGGCTGTGAAGGTTAGGACTATAACAGAGTTTGAAGAGAAGCTAGATAAATTCATGGAGGTTAGGTCCATAAACGGCTATTAGCCAGGGGATAGAAATGGTGTCCCTGGTCTCTATTTGTCAGAGGCTGGAGAAGGATGGCAGGAGACAGATTGTTTGATCATTGTCTTCGGTCCACCCCATCTGGGGCACCTGGTGCTGGCCACTGTCGGCAGACAGGCTACTGGGCTAGATGGACCTTTGGTCTGACCCAGTATGGCCGTTCTTATGTGATGAACACAAATAAATAATACATTTAAATGTAAACATATAGATCAAGGAACAAAGAATGTAGGCCATACTTACATGAGGAGGGAAGTAGTAACTCTGAAAAAGATTTGAGACTCACTGCTCTGTCCTCAGCAGGGAGCTGCTGCTTTTGCTGAGGGAGAAGTGTCCATCCCCAAGCCAGGCAGCTCTGTGCATGAGTCCTGTGCCTCTGGCCAGGCAGGGCTCATTAAGCAGCTACAGGGCTGCAGCTTAGAGGAAACACTGATTCTGAGAAGAACCACAAGATCAAAGGATTGGAAAACTTGCCTTATAATGATAGAGCCCCAGAGTCCAGTCTATTTAGTTTAACAACAAGAAGGTTGAGGAGTGACTTGATTTCAGTCCACAAGTATGTACGTGGGAAAATGGGCTCATCCATCTAACAGAGAAAGGTGTAATCCAGCCAGTGGATTGTAAACTGAAATTAAACAAATTCAGTCTGGAAATAAAGTGTAAAATTTAAATGGTGATAGTAATTAACCATTTAAATAAGGGTTGTGGTGGATTCTCTATCTCTGACAATTTTTAAATCAAGATTGGATGTTTTACTAAAAGGTGTGGTCTAGGAATTATTTTGGGGAAGGTCTCTGGCCTGTGCTATATAGAGATTAGGTGATCACAGTGGTGCCTTCTGGCTTTGGAATATATGCATCTATGAATTATTAAGGTTGCAAAGTGAAGAACTCAGAAGGTAGGAAATTCCAGAATTAAAGCACTTGTATAACCTTAATTCACCCCTTTGTGTGTAGACATTATGAGAAAGTCTTTAATTATAAAATCAGATACTATATTTCCACAGGCTCATTGCCTCATTGAGGAGCAATTGGGGTTCAGTATTTGTTCTCCTTATTTTGTTATGTGTAACTTGATACCTTATTTATTACACACTGTGCAGACCCTGCTTTGAAGATATACATATTAATATCCTCAAGGGATTTTCTGTCGCTCGGTATAGAACTGAGCATATGGGAATTATAATTTGTTTTGACTTGGCCAGATTTAGGCAGACGTTCACAAGGAAGGCAAAGAGCAAATTTCTCTTCAAAAGGTCACTCCTCTGCCAAACTTCAAATTCCTGCTTCAAAACTTGGGGCTGCTGAAACTATTTAAATAAAAGTTTGCCAGAATTTTTTTAACACAGACAAAATAATGTATTTTTCCCAGCCTCGCTTATGGAAATGGTTTAACCATTTTGTAAGAAATTTTCCAAAAATGTCAACCTGAAGGAATACTCAGTGTGAAAATGGTTAAAGTTTGGCAGAGTTATAAGCAAATGAAAACAGGTTCTTATAATGTTAAGTGTCAGGCAACCTTCATAGGGAGTGCTACCAATCCCACTTATAGCAGGGGCATCAGTGTTTATATATCTATAGACAAACACATATATTATGGTGATATCCATAATATAAATTTCAGAGTCATGTGCTAAGATACATTTATCAGACACCATTTATCCTTTTCATCAACAGGTCTCTGTCCACTAATCCAACTCCATTGGGATAATTTCTTATATCTCAGGCTTTTGAGCAGCTTCTGTTGATGCCATTTCTTTTTAAACAACCTGCAAGAGAAATTTTTCCTCTTTTTCCTCCAGTGTGTATCCCTCGTGAACATGCACACACACACACCAACACATAATTACACTGTCCCAAAGGCTCAGAAAAGGCAGTCTTCAACATATGTAAAATATGATGCACATATACACACAAACAGAAAGAGAGAAGGGAAAACTTTCTTAGAATATGAGATTTCTAGCAAGAGAAAATTATTGGTTTATAGTGTAAACTATGGAAATTTCTCAATAAATAATGTTTTTATTGAGTCTATTTTCTCCCTGTCACTTTTTTATTTGTATTTTATTCATTTATTACAGACATAGTCTATGTGGCAAACTTCAGTGTACTCCTGTCAGTCTTGAAAATCTTCCGGCTTCTAGTGGTGTTAGCACTCAAGATGGTGTTTTATGTGTGACTTCTGACTTTAACCTAGGGTCAGATATCCCTGATCCTGCTCAAGTTTATAAGGGAACAGCCTGTGGAAAAGGAAAGGTAAGGTAGATCACAGTAGCTATTGCAGAATGTATGACATACTGAAACGATCTCTTTTTAATACATCTTACTGCAAAGCCCTTAGCTTTTCAAAAGCATTAAAAATGTATTAATTTTCCTCATAACCACGTGTGTTCATGGCTCTAAAATACTTCTCTTTTAAAGAGTGTATGTGCGTATCTATAAATAATACTAGTTGTTCATTTATATATACATACACATAAAGAAGTATTATTAGCTCTGTACCATATAGCTCTGTACCGTATAGCCAGCTGCTGTGTTTAACAAAGCTTTAAAAAATAGTAATTCATATGTATGTTCTAGTGCATGAAAATGTGTGATAAATTAAACTGTAGAGTTCTGAAGAATCAAGTATTTTAACCCAGCCTTGTTTCTCACCACTTCAATTTTGCAGTATTGCTGGTTTTATATATATTATTTTATGTTTATAAAAATTTTAGGTTAGGTGAAGAACTCTATAAAATACATTTTTAATATTTTTCAGGCCTGTATAGACTTTAAATGTGTTAATGCAAGTGAGCTTGGTTACAACTGTGATGTAATGCAGAAGTGCAATGGCCGTGCTGTAAGTATATTATTTTTATTACATTAGGCTTCTGGAGATTATTGATAGGCACAATAAATCTGAATGAATAAAATAAATAACGAAACATATTCTTTGTTTTTTCGAATGTGTACTAAAAGTCACATCCATTTTTATCTATAGTTCATGTTACCAATGCCCTGTAAAACTTTCATCACAAGTGTGGATACTACATTTAATATGAAATAGGCAAAGTAGATCCCATTACATTACTAAATTAGCTGTACAATTTTGAAAACAATGTAATTCTCTGCAGAGGAAAATATAATGAATGAATCATGTTATATTTCTGTGTGAAAAATCAGAACAGGATCTAGACATAGTAAAACCCAGAAGCTCTCCTTAAGCAATGGTCTATGTAAGACAAATGAGAAAAGGGACTTGTAGAGGCTTTGCAGCAACAGGAGCCAGCAATATCACTCACAATGTAAGGCCATGCCAGCAGAGGGGAAAAATGGTTGTGCCAAGATCTTTCCTTCAGCTATACACCACAATCTGTTTTCACACACACTTCTTCATGTGCAGCTCTAAATACGATTTGTTCCTTTGATAATTCTGATTTGTTCTAACTGGATGTACATATTTAGGCTGCAATTCTTCAAAGGGATCCATTAGCACAGCCCTTTGCAACCATATGGCATCTCAGGCCAGGTCTACACTATGGGAGAAATTCAAACTAAGATATGCAACTCCAGCTATGAGAATAGCGTAGCAGGAGTCAACATACCTTCGGTTGAATTTCTGTGGTGTCCTCACTGCAGGAAGTCAATGGGAAAGACTCTTCCATTGGCTTCCTTTTCTCCTTGCAACCTAGTGGACTACTGGGGTCAACAGGGACGCCATCAGCAGTCGATTCAGTGGGTCCTTACTAGACCCGCTAAATTGAACACCAGGAGCTCGATCTTGAGAGTATCAGTCTTGAGGTATATGAAGACAAGCCTTCATTAACATCAATGGGATTTGCTGTGAGAGTCATTGTACTCGCTGGGAATAACTCTCAGGAAGTTCAGCTTCTTACTACAATCCTCACTCTGGAGTTGACCATAAATGTTGACCATAAATGTTGTAATATTCCAAACCTTTCTAGGCCTGAAAGTTGTAGGCAGTGGTTTCCAAATAAAATATTTGCATATGTGTGGTTAAAAAGGAGTCTAGATATTGTGCTTATGGTAGCTGCATTCGTTTCTAAAAGAGGGAAATTACCATAGACACAATATCTTAATACATTTTATAAGTCTTTCCTTTAAATGATCTGTGGTGCCATGAGTGATAATTGTAAATAAATTCGTTTTGAATTTGAACCTGGTGTCCCTTCAAGCATGGGATTTGGACCCTGTTCCAAAGCCAGTTGAAGTCCATGGGAGTCTTTTTATTGATTGCAATGCACTTTGGATCAGGCCTTTTGGCCTCTCATTTCCCATCTCTCAGCTAGAGTATGAAGAATTAAATAATCATAGAATACTAGGACTGGAAGGAACCTTGAGAGGTCATCGAGTCCAGTCCCCTGCCCTCATGGCAGGTCGAAATACTGTCTAGACCATCCCTGATAGACATTTATCTACCCTACTCTTAAATATCTCCAGAGATGGAGATTCCACAACCTCCCTGGGCAATTTATTCCAGTGTTTGACTATCCTGACAGTTAGGAACTTTTTCCTAATGTCCAACCTAAACCTCCCTTGCTGCAGTTTAAGCCCATTGCTTCTTGTTCAATCGTCAGAGGCCAAGATGAACAAGTTTTCTCCCTCCTCCTTATGACACCCTTTCAGATACTCGAAAACTGCTATCATGTCCCCCCTCAATTTTCTCTTTTCTAAACTAAACAAACCCAATTCTTTCAGACTTCCTTCATAGGTCATGTTCTCTAGACCTTTAATCATTCTTGTTGCTCTTGAAATGCAGTGCCCAGAACTGGACACAATACTCCCACTGAGGCCTAACTAGCGCAGAGTAGAGTGGAAGAATGACTTCTCGTGTCTTGCTCACAATTATTTATTTATTTATTTATTTATTCATAAATAATATAAATGCAAAAGTGACATATCAGTGCTAAGAAACTTTTATTTAATTGTGGTATCTTATGTGGCTACAGGTGTGTAACAACAATGGAAATTGTCACTGCAATCCTGGCTGGGCTCCTCCTTTCTGTGATAAATCAGGCTATGGTGGCAGTATTGACAGTGGTCCAACTCATATAGGTAGGATACTGAAGCTTTCTCAGTTTGACTGCAATGTCTGACAAAATAAACTATTACTTACTTCTGTTTCCTTTTTATTTTTATTATAAAGACCCCAGAGGATGGACAAAATCCTCTGGTGGCTTAGCTCCACTGATTTACAGGGAATTATATTCCATGTAGTTAGAGCTGTGTCAGTACCAGGATATCCAGCAATCTGTATTAACATTTATATTAACATTTGTGTCAGCTTATAATGCAAAATGAATCTGATATTTTTTCTTAACAAATATATACAAATTGTTTTGAAATCATTATTTGGAAAAGATGAACAACCTACTTTTGACTTGTAAGTATGCTGAAGAAAATATGTTGAGTCAGAGAAATAATGAAAATTAGGAATTTGCAAGCAAATTTTTTTTAAAAAGGTGAAATTGTGTTTGTCAATTTCAGAGATCTTGAAAAAAATACAGATTATGGGAAAGAGAAAAGCTAACATGCTGCTTTCATCTCTTTAAAAAAGGGCAAGCAATCTTAGAATCAGAGAACCATAGAGCTGGAAGAGACCTCAGAAGGCCATCAAGTCCAGCCCTCTGCCCAAGGCAGGACCAATCCCAATTAAATCAACCCAGCCAGGGCTTTGTCAAGCCGAGACTTAAATACCTCTAGGGATGGAGACTCCACTACTTCCCTAGGTAACCCATTCCAGTGCTTCACCACCCTCCTAGTGAAATAGTTTTTCCTAATATCCAACCTGGACCTCTCCCACCACAACTTGAGACCATTGTTCCTTGTTTTTCCATCCGTCACTACTGTGAACAGCCTCTCTCCATCCTCTTTGGAACCTCCCTTAAGGAAGTTGAAGGCTTCTATCAGATTCCCCCCTCACTCTTCACTTCTGCAGACTAAATAGACCCAATCCCCTCAGCCTCTCCTCATAGGTCAGATGCTCCAGCCCCGTGATCATTTTGGTCGCCCTCCGCTAGACCCTCTCCAATGTATCCACATCTTTCCTGTAATTGGGGACCCAGAACTGGACACAGTACTCCAGATATGGCCTCAACAGAGCCGAATAAAGAGGAACAATCACATCTCTAGATCTACTGGCAATGCTCCTCTTAATGCAACCTAATATGCCATTAGCCTTCTTGGTTACAAGGACACACTGTTGACTCATATCCAGCTTCTCATCCATTGTAATCCCCAGGTCCTTTTCTGCAGAATTGCTACTTAGCCAATCTCTAATATTGCAGAACTGCTACTTAGCCAATTTCTGATCTTGAGTCCAAATACTTGTCTGATCTTTACTATTAGTTACATTGACTTCACTAAATCTACTAATATGTATATATATTGTTTAGAATATGCTTTGTGATTACTTAGAGGGTTAGAATTCTCACCAATGTTGATATAGCAGCAAATATTTGCATAATGAAATTAAACAAGATGATGAGCTCATGCTGTTTGCATTTCTTTTCCTTAGATACATCACTTCGAGATGGCTTGCTTGTATTTTTTCTGTTTGTGCTTCCAGTGCTGATTGCAATTGTGATGATAGTTCTCAAGAGAGATGCAATAAAGAGAAGGTTTTGCCGGAAAAGCAGAAGACGATACAGGTGTGAAAAATGTATTTTCATCACAACCAATGTCATGCTTGTCGTAGTGGGGTATTTCATCACTTGATATATCATGTTCTAATGCAATGCAGAACAAGTCTTAATGTCACAAGTGTTATAAAGCAGACCCTTATAGGGGCTTTGTCCGTACTAGGCTCTACCACTTCTACCACCAGTGGAATTGCACTGGTATGAGCAACAGTAGGAAATATTTGTCAAAATGTCCCATCTAATCACATCCTAAAGCAAGAGTGGGCAATAAGCTGGAAGCAATTAGCCAGGGTTGTCCCTGGCAGGACACCAGTGCAGTGGGCACAGCAGGGCAGTGTAGATGCGCCACGGTCAACAAGGGAAGCCTTTGTCGACCGCTCCGATATGCCTTGTGAAACCGGGCATACCGGACCCATCGACAAAGGCTTCCCTTGTTGACCGCAGCGCGTCTAGATTGCCCTGCTGTGCCGATCAGCTGATCGTCGGCACAGCGCAGCGGCCATTTTTATGTAAATGAAGCGGCAATTATTTAAATCGCTGCTTCATTTTGCTATGTCTAGTAAACTCATCTACATGGCTCCATCGACGGAGCCATATAGTCTAAACATACCCTTAGGGGTAAATTAGAACTAAATAACAGCACAGAACACTGAGCGCCAGGACTGGTGTCTGTAAAACAAACTTTATGGGGCCATGGGAAACCTGGCCACACCCATGACAAGTGGACATCCAGTTAACTAAAATCAAGCTGGACCACACATGTTGCCGGACCAGAGAGTGCCAGACTAAAGAGGTTCAACCTGTATCTCCAAAATAAAGATTAAAAAGAGAAGAAACAGCAGATCAGAAGTTGCCCTAAATAATGCTCATATAGTTCCACACATTTGGCCTCCTGGTGCATATGTGTTTTTCTCAGGTTACAAGTTTGTGGCTATGCAGGAAACTTTCTGTTTTATTTAAACTGTCCAGATGCATACAGTAAGAGATAGTTCCTGCCTTGAAGATCTTATAGTCCAAATAGACAATTCAGATATAGAGTGGCAGGGAAAATAGAAACACAGAGAAGTAAATGACTTGTTCAAGATCACACACTGACAGAACTAGAGAAAGAATCTTGGGCTCCAAACCCCTGATCAGTGTCCTAGCCACTGGACTACATTACTTCTTCAATGTAATTAATCTAGATTTATACTAACTTTTCTGATTACGTGAATTTTATTTTAGGAATAATAATACACAGCAACCAAGGCAAAATAATGGACCAAACCAGAATAATGCTATAAATAATCAGGTAAGATGACGTTTTCAACAAAGAGAAGCTAGACAACACTCAACTGCTCTTAGTAGAGATCAGAGGTGCTTCCTTCCTTTAGGAACTGAATGTTGGTCTGCAGAGATCATTGCTAGCCCAAATAATGTTGGACCTAAATTGTATTCCACAGAGAGCAATTGCCAATCTAGCCCATCAGTCCATTTTTGGCACACAAAAAACAACCCTATGTGTTAAAAGAATATAAAGAATATGCATAGAAAATAGAAAAAGCTCTGAAACTGTCATGAATTTTAAAATTAAGGAATAAAGCAAATGGTAGACATGTGACCTTGCTAAAGAACCTCTTTAAAAATAAACTAAATTAAGAGGAAAGTATGTTTGGAACATACAAAGCTTTGTTTTCTCCTTCCCATCTCCTTGGCACCCTATTCATTTAAAACAAATCAGCTGGTATCATTTTGAAATATTTGTGTTGTTTTATAGTCATGATTGTGAGAACTTGCCCCTAATGTATTTTAAGTTTTGTCTCTGCTGTACTTCTTCCCCATACCTCTTTCTATTCTTTTCTTTATTCCTGCTTTTTTTGGTCTTTCCCTCATTCTAATTTCTCTTCCTTTTTTCTGTTTAGTGCTCTGTCCATAATAAATTGTTTATGGATCTTTGCTAATATTAACTTATTGATTCTCATAACACTCCAGTGCACTATGTAAGTAAGGGTTCATTTACACAGCAGGGCTTAACTCGAAAAAAGTTATACAAATTAAGCTACGTCAATTGCATAGCTTATTTCAAAATAGCTTATTTCGAAATTGGGAGTGGCTACACAGCACTTATTTCAAAATACAGCACTCTTCCTCCAACTTCCCTTACTCCTCGTACAACGATGGTTACAGGATTTGGAGTAAGAAGTCTTCCAGCTTGACAGTATTTTGACATTATTTCAAAATAACTGCCTGCTGTGTAGACGTGGACTAAGTTATTTTGAAATAACCCTAGTTATTTCAAAATAATGTTGCTGTGTAGACATACCCTAATGTAATCTCATTTTACAAATAGAGAAACTGAGTCATGGAGACCGTTTAGTAACTTGCCCAGCATTACTCAGGAAATCTGGGACAAATATCAGAATAAAACCTAGATTCCCTGGCTCCCAGTCCTGTGGTCAGACTACAGGCCCCCTACTCCTTATGCTTCTCACACAAACCTTCACCTTTCATCTCTTCCCTATCTTGCTTTTCATTTCCCAGACTTCCTTTCTGCCCTTTTTTGCTAAGTGCTTTGGGAATGAACAGATAACCTCATCCCAACATTGTTCCTGTAGAATAGCATGAAAATTGTAGATTGCTGCTTTCTAATGTCAGTTGTTACATAGTCAGTCATAAAGTTATAGTTCATTAAGAAGAAAATGAGTTTTGGAGCTGAAGAAGAGTAGATCTGGCTCCTATTCCCAGCAATGCCACAATCTTGGTGTGAAACCCTGGGCCTGTTTTCACTATTGTATAATAGCGATTATAGTGCTTTCCTACGTGAGATTTGATAAATTATTTGCAAAGTGCTTTGAGATCCTTAGGTACTTCTATATTTATTTATTTAAAATAATTTTACCCCGCCTCTCTATTCGAAATATTTGAAGTGGGTTACAAAATTTTTAAAAACACAATACAAATATATATAAAAATTTAAAAATTACGAGACCCCAAAAGAACATAAAACCTGCTAAAAGTGTCTCGAGGGGAGGAACACATGCATACAGACTCAAACACAAATAAAAGCACATGTAAAAAGGGTAGCTTTAGCCTGATGCCAAAACATTGCTAACATTGGCGCCATGCAAATATCCCGAGGAAAAGAATTCCACAGCTTGGGAGCAAGGGCTGAGAAGTCCCTGTTCCACATAGATGTTAATCTTATCTCTGTAAGTGGGGAAACACTAAGCAGAGCCTCCACAGCTGACCTCAGTCCCAGGGCAGGTTCATAGGGGAGAAGATGGTCCTTCAGATACCCCGGACCCAACTCATTTAGGGCTTTATAGCTCATAACCAAGACTTTAAATTGTGCCCGAAAACATACTGGAAGCCAGTGCAGCTGCTGGAGCACTGGCATAATGTGCTCCGTATAACACGTATTAGTTAAAACTCGAACAGCTGCATTCTGGACCAGCTGAAGTTTCCGAAGGCTCTTTAGAGACAGTACTTTAAAAGTACTATTAAATCCTATGCTCTTAAAACTGAAAATGATTTGGCATATTTTTGAGATAGTTTGTCAAAAAATGGTATTGACAAGTGTTTTGCTATTTCTGACAAATATGTATAGTGTTCACAGTTAAAGATTTACAATAGTGTAATTTGTAAATTGTATTTATTTATTAATAATGAATGATTAACCACATGGTTTTTTCCCCCAAAGATATGTCTAGTGTTATTGGGGGTTATTTCTATCTTCTTTTTACTTCACATTTGTTGCTCTCTTTTTCAGCCAGCAACAAAAAATTCTGGGATTTTTACAATATCACATTTTCCTGCTCCAAGGTTTGTAATTTTTAATTTTTACTCTATTTTTTAAATGTGTGTTCATTGCATTATTATCACAAACAAAGGGCACAAAGTGGCTAAGAGGTGGCACCCTTCTAGCTGTCTTGAATAGTGCCTTTTATACAATGTTTTGTACATTGTAAAATAGAATCATAGGATTGGAAGGAAACTTGAAAGGGTATCAGTTCCAGTCCCTGCACTCTGGCAAGCACCCTCTAGTCTAGACCATCCCTGGAAGGTGTTTGTCTATCCTGCTCTTAAAAATCTCCAGAGATGGAGATTCTACAACCTACCTAGACAATTGTTTCAGTAGTTAATCCCCCTGACAGTTAGGAAGCTTTTCCTGTCCAACCTAAACCTCCCTTGCTGTAATTTAAGCCCAGGGCTTCTTGTCTTATCCTTGTCCCATTAGAGGTTAAGGAGAATAATTTTTCTCCCTCCTTCTTCTAACAACATTTTAGGTACTTGAAAACTGTTATCAAGTCCCTCCTAGTCCTCTCTTTTCCAAACTAAACAAACCCAGTTCTTTCAGTCTTCCCTCATAGGCCATGTACTCTAGACCTGTAATCATTTTTGTTGCTTTTCTATGGACTTTTTCCAATTTGTCCACATCTTGCCTGAAAACTGGCGCCCAGAACTAGACATAGTATTCCAGCTGAGGGCTAATCAGCACAGAGTAGAGCAAAATAGTTCAGAATAACTAATTCCCATTTCTTACCTATAACACTCCTAGGCTGTGTCTACACTGGGCCACTTATTCCGGAAAAACAGCCGCTTTTCCGGAATAAGCTGCGAGCTGTCTACACTGGCCATTGAATTTCTGGAAAAGCAACGATGCTTTACTGTACAAAATCAGCCGCTATTCCGGAAAAACTATTCTGCTCCCGCTCGGGGATAAGTCCTTATTCCGGAACACTGTTCCGGAAAAGGGCCAGTGTAGACAGCCCAGTAGTCTTTTCCGGAAAAAAGCCCCGATCGCAAAAATGGCGATCGGGGCTCTTTTCCAGAAAAGCGCATCTACATTGGCCACAGACGCTTTTCCGGAAAAAGGGCTTTTCTGGAAAAGCAGCCTGCCAATGTAGACGCTCTTTTTCCGGAAAAACTGAAAACGGAATAGTATTCCGTTTTAAGCAGTTCCGGAAATTCATGCCAGTGTAGTAGACACAGCCCTAATGCATCCCAGAGTGAGGTTGTGCTTTTTTTTTTGGAATGGTATCATACCATTGATTCACGTTTAGTTTGTGGTCCACTATGACCCCCAGATCTCTTTCAATAATACTCCTTCCTGTGGAGTCATTTCCTATTTTATATGTGTGCAATAGATTAATTGTTCCTTCCTAAGTGGGGTACTTTTCATTTGTCCTTATTGAATTTCATCCTATTTACCGCAAAGCATTTCTCCAGTTTGTCCAGATAATTTTGAATTATAATCCTATCCATAAAAGTACTTAAAATCCCTCACAACTTGGTATCATCCAAAATAGACAATATTTACAGTGTTTATGTATTTGTAGGAAACATAAGAACAGCCATACTGGGTGGGATCAAAGGTCCATCTGGCCCAGTATCCTGTCTGCCAACAGTGGCCAATGACAAATTCCCCAGAGGGAATGAACAGAATAGGAATCATTAAATGATCCATCCCTTGTTGCCCATTCCCAGCTTCTGCTAGGGACACCATTCCTGCCCATCCTGGCTAATAGCCATTGATGGATCAATCCTCCATAATTGTATCTAGCTCTTTTTTAAACCCTGTTAAAGTCCTAGCCTTCACAACATCCTCTGACAAGGAGTGCCATAGGTTGACTATTTTGAAAGTTTTCAAAAATCTTTTGTCATCATTCTAAAATCACACAGGGTGGCTACGTCTACACTGGCCCCTTTTCCAGAAGAGGCATGCTAATTTAGAACTTTGGAATAGGGAAATCCGCGGGGGATTTAAATATCCCCCGCGGGATTTAAATAAACATGGCCGCCGCTTTTTTTCCGGCTTGGGGAAAAGCCGGAAAAAAGCGTCTAGACTGACGCGATCCTCCGGAATAAAGCCCTTTTCCGGAGAATCTCTTATTCTTGCAAGTAGGAATAAGAGATCCTCCGGAATAGGGCTTTATTCCAGAGGATCGCGCCAGTCTAGATGCTTTTTTCCGGCTTTTCCCCAAGCCGGAAAAAAAGCGGCGGCCATGTTTATTTAAATCCCGCGGGGGATATTTAAATCCCCCGCGGATTTCCCTATTCCAAAGTTAGAAATTAGCATGCCTCTTCCGAAGAAGGGGCCAGTGTAGACGTAGCCGGTATGTCTACACTACATCGCTATTTCGAATTATCTTAATTCGAAATAGTTAATTCAAATTAAGCTAATTTGAATTAACACATCTACACATAAAATCTATTTTGAAATAGCGTTTTGCTATTTCGAAATAGCGCGACCACACTGAGTGGACCCTGAACCGAGGTTAAGGCTGGCTAGAACCAGTGCTGGCAGGGCATCAGGTTAGGACTTAGTGTGTGGGGCTGCTGCCTGAGGCTAACTGAGCTCCATGCTTAAAGGGACCCTACCCCCACTCTGGACAGACAGTTCTCAGGGTTCCCGGCTTGTCTACCTCAATGAGGGACAGCAAAGCAGTCCTGTCTTGAATGCCCTGAGTGCCCGCACTCGGGACACCAAAGCACTTGGCCACATGGAGTCAGAGCTGCCCCTGGACATGCCGGTGCGTCTCATGGGGTCGTTGCCATCAGCCCGGCTGCACTTGCTGCAGGCTGCCATACGGGGAGTCCATTGGGGGGCTGTCAGGATCCAGGAGGCCCTGCGGGAGAGCGTCCACCCCGAGGAGCCCTCAGAGCCACACCGGCCCTCCTCACCGGGGGCTAGTTCCCCATTCCTCCCTCACATCCTTCCACTTATCCCTCTCTAGCCCCCTTCCTGATGTCAAATAAAAGACACGTATGTTCAAAAATAGAAACTGGGTTTATTGAACAAAACTGGGGGGGAGGGTGAACCTCTGGGGAGACTGGGAAAAGGAGGTGAGAGAGGGGAGGGGCAAACCTGGGAGGAGGGAGCTGGAAGGGGGAAGCAAGGGGAAGAAGAGGGAGGGGAAGCTCAGGGCCCTGGGTTGGGGGGCCTTGCCGGACTAACTTGATTTTCATGCAAACCTGCTCCTGGGTTCGCATGTGGCTTTTGGTGGCCAGGCTGGCAGCTATCCTGCCATAGACGGACGCATTCCTCTGTGTAGTGAGGAGATCATAGACACTGGAGGCATCCCCCCCCAAACCTGAATAAGGTCCATGATCTGCACCCTGGACCAGGAAGGAACCCGTCTTCTCCAGCCCATCAGGCTCCTGCAAGCTGGCAGACTGCTCCTGGGGAGCAGTGGAGGGCTGGCTGCCAGTGGCTTGCTGGCTCATGTTTTGGGGCCACTGGGTCTGGGGCCCCGGCGGCCACTGCTGGCTCTGGGCTGGCAGGCTTGGAGCTGGCACAGGCACTGTGGCCAGGGTCTACCCCTTTAATGGCTCTGGGGCTGAGGGAGCGGAAAGTAAGTTTTCCTGGTTGTACCCAGAGTGGCCACCAGGGCTCCCTGGGAAGGGCTGGAGGCCCCCTATTTCGAATTAAATGTCTACACATCACTTAATTCTAAATAGCTATTTCGAATTTGGTGTTACTCCTTGTAGAATGAGGTTTACCAAATTCGAATTAAGGGCTCTGTTATTTCAAATTAAATTTGAAATAGCGGTTTGCATGTATAGACGTTATTAAAGTTAATTCCAAATAACGACTGTTTTCCGGAAAAGCGTCTGAGCCCAATGTAGACAAGCTTTTCCGGAAAAGAGCCCCGATCACCATTTTTGCGATCGGGGCTTTTTTCCGGAAAAGACTACTGGGCTGTCTACACTGGCCCTTTTCCAGAACAGTGTTCCGTAATAAGGATTTATGCCTGAGCAGGAGCAGAATAGTTTTTCTGGAATAGCGGCTGATTTTGTACAGTAGAGCATCGTTGCTTTTCCGGAAATTCAAGGGCCAGTGTAGACAGCTCGCAGCTTATTCCGGAAAAGCGGCTGATTTTCCGGAATAAGTGGCTCAGTGTAGACACAGCCTAAAACTATATTATACTGTTCCACTACAAGGTGGCACTGCGTGTGAAATATATTATTTAAACAAATCTCAGACATACAAATCTCAGCTTCAGAGCATTAAAGGATCTAGTGATGAACACATCTAGTATGTATAAACAATTTGTTATCAGTCCATATCTAGTGCAGAAACATGACACTTTCTGCATAGCACAATACAGAGACTAGAAAGCTTAGAAAATCCCCTGACTTCAAAGATCCTCACAGGGAAAAGGGGATATGTAAGGGCATGATGCAGAGGTTATTCAAGCCGTTGGGGTGGCTCCTGTACTTTTCTGTGGCCTGGAGAAAAAGTGGGGAGGATTGCTCCCCACTGTGCATCTGGTCAGTGCCCAGCCCAGCTACCTGGGCCACCCTACTAGTATTTCCATCATCCTACTTCTCTAAGTGGATTTAAATGACTGACTCATCACATTGTGCATTCTTTTGCAATTTGACTAGCTACAGAACACTTTTATTACTGACCCTTATTCCTTAATGCCTTGGGATATGTCATCAAAGAACGGTCATCCAGAGTTTTCTGCAATTGTGGGAATTGTTTGCTAGACACTAAATGCATGTTTGCTAGACACTAAATGCATGTGGATATACAAATTCCATTGAAAGTTTAAATGCCTTACAAACCAAACTAGATACTGCAAACTGATCATTATCGTAGTTGTCTGATACAGATCTTATGAAAAATGAAATATGCAGTCACCTCAGCATTCAAACTAGCAGTGCAAAAAAACAAAAACAAAAAAACCCCAGAGTTCTTGAGAAAAAAATAGAAACTTTTAAAAAAAGTATTTGAGATAATAGTGGGGTGATACTAAAGCAGGACTGTTCAAAAATCTCTCACAACAGTTCTTCCATCTTTGCTTATCACTATATGGCTACGTCTACACTGGCCCCTTTTCCGGAAGGGGCATGTAAATTTCAGCAGTCGTCGTAGGGAAATCCGCGGGGGATTTAAATATCCCCCGCGGCATTTAAATAAAAATGTCCGCCGCTTTTTTCCGGCTTTTAAAAAAGCCGGAAAAGAGCGTCTAGACTGGCCCCGATCCTCCGGAAAAAGTGCCCTTTTCCGGAGGCTCTTATTCTTACTTAATAAGAGCCTCCGGAAAAGGGCACTTTTTCCGGAGGATCGGGGCCAGTCTAGACGCTCTTTTCCGGCTTTTTTAAAAGCTGGAAAAAAGCGGCGGACATTTTTATTTAAATGCCGCGGGGGATATTTAAATCCCCCGCGGATTTCCCTACGACGACTGCTGAAATTTACATGCCCCTTCCGGAAAAGGGGCCAGTGTAGACGTAGCCTATTAGTACCTGCTTTGATGAGAAATGCTTTTATGGGTTTCTAAAGTAGAGACTTATGAATTAGTATAGCACCTTCCACGTTGTATTATTAGTCACAAATGCTGACACTGTACATGGCTGCATCACTGTGGAGAAAAAGATACAGGTTGGACCTCCCTGATCTGGCACCCTGTGGGAACACTGAGCAGAGCCTCCCAAATGAAGGAATTTGCCAGTTTAGGGAAAGTCCTCTGCCACCTGCCTCCCAGCCTACTGCCTCTTCCTGTGGCTGGGTCTGCTCCAGCCCCACTGCCACTAGGCTACAGCTCTGCTGCTGATGGGCTCCAGTGCAATGGGCTGGCTAGAGCTCTCTGGATACTGAGATCCCCAGCCACCGTAACACTGCTGTTGCCACACCCCACTGCAGCTCCCTAGGAACGGGGCTCCCCAGTTGCTGGCTGCCCTGTTGCTGCTGCACTCCTTGGGGACAAGGCTTCCTTGGCCTGGGCTCCCTGGGACAGGGTCCCCAGCCACCGTTGGACCCACTGGTGGGCTCCCCACCTACACTCCTGGTTGCCTCACACTCTCCAGAGCTGGGGCTCTCTGTTCCAGCATTTGTGGTCATTCCGGACCATGGATGTTGCCAGACCAGAAAGTCCTAGATTTAGGAAGTTTAACCTGTACCATCACATTTTCTGAAATTTCCAGGAGAAAGTTGGTTCTGAAATTACACACAATTCCAGAAAAGCAAATGTTAATAACTGTAGAGCTGTCTTACACAAAAGTTAATAAAAGGTTTGGCTCCATATCTGATCTCAAGATACTTCAGTTTTTTATGATTCAGTTACAGCAGACAAAGTATACTTAATACTACAGAACCCAAGAAACAAACAAAGACCTGAGGGCTGAAGTATTTATCTGTGCCTTTGTTGCCACCTCTGATCTTTTGTCAGTCTTTTCTATTTAGACTGTGAGCTTTTGGGGGCCAACTTATTCGCGAGTGCACAATAAGTACAATGGGGCTGTGATCTCAGAAAGCCTGTAAGTGCTACTATAATTACTAACACTCAAAATATTTTAAAATGGGAGATTCAATACCATTCTAACAAGCACATAAGAAATAACATGGATAAGTAGATTTTCTTGAACTGATGATCATTGTCAGTTCCTGAAATATGGTATCAAACATGCCCTAACAGTATTTTTCACTCTTTAGGCAGGCAATACAAAATCAGTTTCCTGCAGCTCCTTCAAGATCTCACCAGCGACCACCTGTCCCACCCAGACCTGTTGTCTGAAAACAATCCTCCTCACAAATTCAGACAAATACGTTGAGTAAACTGAAAAAAAAACCTGGCAAGGTAAATCAATGAAGTCTATTAGAATTGGGTTTTTTTTTTTCTGTTATCTGAAGGTCTCAATCTTGTAGTACTAAGAGTCAGAACTACCTCTGAAACACAATAGACTGCGTCATCAGAAAAGGCCTGATATTGAGGGGTGATGAGCACCTGCCACACAACTTCAAAGGAAATCGATATGTAAAAATAATCATCTCTTCCTCAACCTAGACTTCTTTGAAGCACAAGACAATCTAGCAGCCAGGGAGAGGGGAGTTTAAGATGAATTTAATTAACCTTTTCACCTGCCTAACCTTAGGCTTCTCTGGGGCTCAGGAGACCTGTCTTAAGTTATGATAGCCTCACCAGGCATGTAGAATCTCTGCAGTACCACTGTATTGGAGCACTACTTCCATCACTCTCCTATACTTGTTTGTGTGAGAAGATCCTTGGGAGGCAGCATTACAGCTGTTTTCCCTGTGCCTGCAACTTTTTAGGGCTTCTTTATGCCCCTTCATCTCTTTTACACAATGTACAGTGGCTTATGCAGTGGTGGGGACTTATTAGCAATATTACATATACATCCAACTGTTCCAAATAAACAAAAGAATTCTGATGAAGAGAATATAATGAAGGAATCTATTTACAGAATAAATCTGGGTATAAATAATTAATCTAGCCTCAATACTAACTTTTACTTTATTATACATATCCTTGTTTACTATCTTATTTATAACACATCAGGAAAAAAACCCTAGCTGCTTAACTACATATTAAATGTTTACTTGTAATTACAATTTGAGATTTCAAGGAATATCTTCAGCTCTAAAATTAACAGAATATAGTCTTGTAGTTCTAAATGTGACATTACCTGTAAGGAGTATTGATTTAAAAGAAAAGAATGAAAATTGCACAGTTTGGCAAAATGGACAACTAACTGGAATGAGTGTTGGGAAAATCTATTATATATTCAGAGTGAACATGCTGTGGAAAAAGAGAAAATGTTTACACTGATTCAAAATGATGTGAATAATAAGATAAAATTAATCGAAGGATAACTTTAGGCTCAGTATCTGAAAGATTTTCCAGTTGTGGGTCACATCCTTCCCTCGTGAAGCTATAAGAACTGAGTTTGTTCTGTTATTCTCAGAAGAACTTGCTGGTGGGGAAAATAAAGCACATTTTTCTGATCCTTGCCCCTCCCAATACTGGTCTCACTGCTACCTGATCTGTCTTCTGTGTTCACTCACCCCTCCACAGGAAAGGGAACACTACAGCAAAAACACTTTCCCATAAGGAGCATAAACAAACATCCTAAAATCAATTAAATTATGGAATAGTACCCCAAAGGAAGAAGAAACCCCTATATTGTCTTTTTACAATTGAACCAAATGAAGAAATAGAAAATATACTGTAGAAAAATAAAATCCTCAGCACTGACAAGATAGTCTAGTCTCTTCTATTTGTAATTTCTCAGTATGTGGAAAACAAGTGTTACTCTTAGTTATATTAAATATATACCTATTATTAACCTATTGTTTTTTTAATAATGGTACTAAGTACTGGCAGCATTTTAGCACAAGTTGTTAATGTTCGCATATTTTATAGTACTTTTATATTTGAATGTAAAAAATATAAAAATTGTACTCTAGCAACATATACATCAGGAATAAGTAAAGCATTTGCGCTAGTACTTCTGATATGGAAAAGTGTTTACTGAAAACCAATTTTGCATTTTATGTCAAACTAAATCAGGACACAAAATATCAGTTCATACCCATACTGGTTGTAATAAGCAGTCATGTTTTATTATAGAAATACTGTTCAGTGTTTCAAGGAGTGTTTTGTTATTCTCCCCTTGTAAAGGGAATTGACTTGAGCAATTCCATAGGCAGAATGTATTTCTTGGAATTTCTGTAATTTATACTAAACAAATAAAAAAGTATCCTACTATCTATGTACATGAATAAGAGTGCATGAAATAAAATGGAAGCAAACAATAATCCTTTATCAAAAAACTGCAAATATATTTTTCAAGTCACTGTGGTACTGACCAGTGTTCCTTGTAAACTGTAACCACTCAGGAGAGATTCCAATGCTTCAAAGTTGATTAGCAGAATTCCCACAGCTAGTTTTTGTTTGTTTGTTTCTGATGAGGGTGCACGTTCACACATGCTTCCATGCACATAAAAATATATTCTGCACATGGATGGAAAAAACTAGAGGTGTATTGACAAGAATTTTTCTTTATAGCATTGTATTCTAAGTGTTCAATATTGTAAATCAATACTTTTGAAACATGTAACATTAAAAATATTTACATAACATGTAGGTGTAGTTTATTACAATGGATAAGAATATGCAGATTATAGCAACTTCTGGAAAATGAATCAATAGAAAATAAGAAAATGTCTGAAGACATGCAGGCTACGTCTACACTGGCCCCTTTTCCGGAAGGGGCATGTAAATTTCATGAGTCGTCGTAGGGAAATGCGCGGGGGATTTAAATATCCCCCGCGGCATTTAAATAAAAATGTCCGCCGCTTTTTTCCGGCTTTTAAAAAAGCCGGAAAAGAGCGTCTAGACTGGCCCCGATCCTCCGGAAAAAGTGCCCTTTTCCAGAGGCTCTTATTCTTACTTTGAAGTAGGAATAAGACCCTCCGGAAAAGGGCACTTTTTCCGGAGGATCGGGGCCAGTCTAGACGCTCTTTTCCGGCTTTTTTAAAAGCCGGAAAAAAGCGGCGGACATTTTTATTTAAATGCCGCGGGGGATATTTAAATCCCCCGCGCATTTCCCTACGACGACTAGTGAAATTTACATGCCCCTTCCGGAAAAGGGGCCAGTGTAGACGTAGCCGCAGTGTTTCAAAGAATTTCTCTTTTTTAACTTAAGTGGTTAAGAAAAAGATGCAATATGGGAACCCCTACTGCCATCTCCTGTGCTAATTCACAAATGAAATAAATGACTTTGAGTGGAGGGGCAACTGAAGTGCCAGTGCTTGATAGCTTCCTAGCCAAACCAGTCAGGATCATCTGTTAGAGGCAACAAGATCTACAGGCAGATCCTGATCTACTGGTTGGTGACCTCTGCTGCAAAGGGTATTTTGCAGATATAGTAACATTCTATGCATCTGTTCATTGTGGAGGCAACTTGGTGAGCCAATCAGACTCAGCACACGGGGGTCTCATCGGCTCTGCAGACATTACGTGGTTTTAATCGAGGGCCCAGATCCTGCAAACTGACCAAAGGCAGCACCCTATCCCCACTTCCCTGGGTGGCGCTCCGGTGCTTGTGTGGGGCAGCACAGCTAAGCCGGCAGGTTGGAGTCCTGGCCAGCTGAGGCAAACCCTGCTCTTCGCAAGGGGGCCCGGAAAATTGGTGTTTCTAAGGCGCGGAGCTGTGCCAGGTACCCGGCAGGGCCCGGACTTTTACCGCCAGCTGCGCAAACCTAAGGCCACCGAGAGATACAAAAGGCGCCTCCAACGCGCGCCAGGCAGCCCGGGGGCTCCTCCCAGGGCTGTGACCGCGGTCGCAAAGGGACCGGAGCGCGCGGCGCTCTCTGGGCTGGAACACGGAAGCGAGATGCGCTTCCCGCCCCTCCCACATGGGAAACTGGCGCCACTGCGCACACGTACGATTGCTAGCGCGCATGCGTGTATTGCAAGGCCCAGCGTGTTCAGGCGCTAACGACAGCAGCACGCGCAAAGGGCGGGGCGTCGCGTCCGCTGTGTACGGGTGCCCGCGGGCGCCTTCCTCCGGATTTTCGTCTCCCGACGCGGAGGCGCTCGCTGTCAGTGGCGCCGCCCCGATGGCGGCTACCGGGATCCGGCGGCTAGGAGTGTGCGTCTTGTGCGGGTTACCGGCGGCGGGCAAGTCCACTCTGGCGCGGGCGCTGAGGGACCGCCTACAGCGGCGCGAGGACCCAGGCTGGGACTGTGCCCTCCTGACCTACGATGACCTCATGCCGCTTGAGGCTTTCAACCAACCAGAGACAGAAGCGGGGCAGGTAGCGCAACACCCATTGGTCAGTACAGATTGATCTTGCTATTGGCTAGCGTAGGTTGACGTTTCCTCGCCCTTCATTGGCCGGCGCTGCTTTGCCGTTCCAATTTCGTCACTTCCCTGGCAACGGGAACTTGATCGCCCCGCCCTTTCTTGAGCTCGTGATTCAGTTGGGCCTGTGCTGCGCTCCATCTCCGCGCATGACAGCTGGGTCCCGAGCACTGTCCTCCCTCCCCTCTCCCCCTCCTCCCCCGCAGCTGTTTTCCAGGCACTGCCCCCTGTGCTATTCCTAGGGCTGGGATATTGGCAACCCATGAGCGCCACCTTGTGGGCATGTCCCTTCTTTCCCACGGGGCCGCTTGCTCCTCCTGATACCTCCGAGCTGAACGTGGATAAATCACTCACCAGTCCGCTGTGTCTGGGCCCGTCCTGGGCTGACTGACCACAGCGCAGGCTCACGGCTGAGCCTGGGAATTTCTTCCCCAATTTCTTACGGGGTTGGTGCCGCTGGGGAAGTGGACCCACGTGCACAGCTTCCTTCTCCCACCTAAGGTTAGATCCCAAGAGGCGCTGAGTATCTGTCCTTTATATTAAAGTCAGAGGACACTCTGAGCAGCCTGAAGCCTCCTCTCATCTCCTCCTGCAGCTCTTCCCCTTTTGACCCATTTCTTGCATTTCCGTTCTGTTTTGCCTTTCTTTCCGCATTTCCTTGCAGAGTACACCCTGCCATATCCCAATTGCTGTAGGTGAGGGGGTTAAGCAAATGCTTTAGACAGAGAGGGACCACAGTTGTTCCTGCCCCGCAGTTCTCATTTTAGCTAAGTGTTTATTTCATAAGCACAAGCGCAAAGAGTTTGAAGTAATGTCAAAATTCTACTCTAATCTCACTCTAGAGTCTAAGTATTAAGGTATGAGCTAGTTTTAAATCGGCTGCCATATTTGAGTGAATTAAAGTCTGAAACTAAAGGCCTTCTTTCCCTTAAAATACATGAGGATGCTACTTACGATTAGTATTGGTCCCAAGTTGTCTGGCTGAATAGTTTGTATCCAAACTGAAATAGACATAACACCTGACATTACATGTTTTTCAAGCACAAATACATTGTGGCTACCTCTACACTGCAGGCTTCTTGCACAAGAGTCCTTGTGTGGACGCTCTCTTGTGCAAGAAAGCTCTGATGGCCATTTTAGCCATAAGGCTTTCTTGCGCAAAAAATTAATGTTACCTGTCTACACTGCCTTCATGTGGAAGAGCTCTTGCACAAGAGGGATTATTCCTGGTGGGGAGAGGAATAACTCTTCCAGAAGAAGCTCTGTTTTCCGACACTGTACTGTAAATTTACTTGTGCAAGAACACACCTGAAATGTAGACGTTCTGCAACTATTTGCACAAGAACGGCTGTTCTTGCGCAAAAAGCCTGCAGTGTAGACATAACTTTCTAGCTGTCTATACTGGCCGCTTGAATTCGCACAGGAGAACTGACTTTGTAATGTACAAAATCAGTGCTTCTTGCGCAAATATTTTCATGTTCCCGCTCAGGGATAAGCCCTCTTGCGCAAGGATACTTGTACAAGAGGGCCAGTGTAGACAGGCACCTTAATTTTTTGCGTAAGAAAGCCCAATGGCTAAAATGGCCATCGGAGCTTTCTTGCGCAAAAGTGCGTCTAGATTGGCATGGATGCTTTTGCGCAAAAGCACTTTTTGCACAAAAGCATCCTTGCCAATCTAGACACCCTTTTGCGGAAATACTTTTAACGTTTTCCGTTAAAAGTATTTCCGCAAAATCATGCCAGTCTAGACGCAGCCAGCCTCTCGGTGTGATCATCCTTTGGGCACTGATTCAATATAGCAGTTAAGCACATGCTTAAATTGCTATTAAGAAAATGTGTGTTAGCATATGCCTGATGTTAAGCATGTACTTAAGTGCTGTGCTGAGGTGATGACCATGAGGGGGAAAAGGAGTGGGCTTATATGGAAATGGAAAGCTATGCTGTCGGTAATAGACAGCAGAAAGAAAGCAGACACAAGGTCATAAGAAAGAACTGGAGGGAACACGTAGGGTGGGAGTTTGTATTTGTTAAATTAAATATTTTAAAATAAAATGTGAAATACTCTGTTTTCTTCATAGCTTTCTCGCTGGAAATTGTACCGACACGAACTGTTGGTGTACCTCGAACACTTTTTGCAAGCTCTTATTAATGGAGATCATTTGTATGCTCCACTAAACAGAACTGAAGCAACATGGAAAAGATTTGTTTCCTGTTTCAAAGAACAAGGCTTAATCTCTTCAGAAATACATGATGCCAAATCTTGTCATTACTTAATAAATGCAACTGCTTCCAGACCACTGTATTTAGTTTTGGATGACAACTTTTATTATCAAAGCATGAGATACGAAGTATACCAGCTAGCTCGGAAATGTAATTTTTTTTTTGTCCTTTACATGCATCAATTTAATATTTTATAGCAAAATAGTTATTCTGCTGTGTCAGTGAACTTTAATTGCTTAGCCCATTTTTTATGTTTAATAGTTAAATACATTCTAAGTGACTAAAATATTTAAATATAAAGCACAGAATGTGACTAGCTTCTGTGACTGCAACTTTTAGTTTATATAAAGTTTCTCAATTTCTCACATTGTTCAAAAAAGTATTAATTTTGTGGTTTAAAATTACTACTTTCTTCAAACCCAACATTTTGTGAAATCCTTTTAGATTCATTGAGCTTCTGCCAGTTATTTTTAGACTGTCCACTTGAGTCATGTTTACAGAGGAATTGTCTGAGAAGTCAGCCATTACCTGATGAGACCATATGTCTAATGGCAAGAAAAATAGAAGTACCAAATCCAGAGAAAAACACATGGGAACAAAATAGCCTGATCCTGAAAAGTGTTGAATGCACTTCAGAAGATAGGTATGTTGTTATTTTGAAGTTCTCCTTTATATACTTTGCTTTCATAGAGGCAAAGAGCAATTTTCCTGCACCACATATTGCAGTATGTTGTACACACTCTGTGGAGCTATTTTTTTAAACCCAGAGAATTAACACAAATGCATATTGCATACAGAGAATATTTTAGAACTTTGGAGCTTGAGCCAATAGTGGTTCCAGAGGCTTAAGGGGATGCTTGTCCTTATTTTTGCACATGCATGCAAAAATGCTTCTGCACAGTCTTCCTAAACCAACTGTTTGTTTGTGTTTTGTATTCATGGAAAACCAGCTTTCTAAAGAAGATACTAAGACCCGTTTGCAATCTTAACTGAAAACAACTGTTGAGGTGGGGGGTTGTGCCATGATATTGTATGTTGATTTTACAAAATGAGATAAGAGTTTTGTGACATTGTTTTTAGTTTGCAGGTGATTAATTTGTTGGCTACTGCTTTGGAAAATCCAGAGAAACAAGCTGAAGACAACACCGAACAAAAGGTAGTACTAATTGTCTTTAAACAAATGTCCTTCTGCAGATTATATAAAAAGAATTAATTGTGCATTGTTAGTTGTACTCTGTTTGCCGTGGTGTCTAAACATGAGAAATTCCGTCCATCATTCTTGCTTGCAAAAGCACAGAAGAAAAAAAAGACTACAGGCAGTCCCCGGGTTACGTACAAGATAGGGACTGTAGGTTTGTTCTTAAGTTGAATCTGTATGTAAGTCGGAACTGGCGTCCAGATTCAGCCGCTGCTGAAACTAATCAGTTTCAACAGTGGCTGAATCTGGACGCCAGTTCTGACTTACATACAGATTCAACTTAAGAACCCCAGGCATCCCCAAGTCAGCTGCTGCTGAAACTGATCAGCGGCTGATTCCAGGAAGCCCGGGGCAGGGGCTTCCTGTAGTCAGCCACTGGTCATTTTCAGCAGCTGCTGACTAGGGGACACCTGGGGCAGAGCAGCTGGGGTGCTGCTGGGTTGGTCCAGTGGCACCCAGAGCGGCGCTACGGGACCAACCGGCAGCGCCCCAGCTGCTGTACCACAGGCGTCCGGAGCAAAGCCGCGGAGCACGGGGGCAGCGGGACAGCCCAGACGCGCCGTGGCTATCCTGCTGCCCTCGGGCTCCGTGGCTTTGCTCTGCTTTGCTCCCCGTCCCCCTGGTCTACAGACCAGGGGGACGGGGAGCAAAGCGGCGGAACACGCGGGCAGCGGGACAGCCCAGACGCGCCGTGGCTATCCTGCTGCCCTCGGGCTCCGCAGCTTTGCTCTGCTCTGCTCCCCGTCCCCCAGGTCTGCAGACCAGGGGGAGGGGGAGCAGAGTAGAGCAGAGCGGTGGAACGCGCGGCCAGCTGACAGCCCAGATGCGTCTGGGCTGTCAGCTGGCCGCGTGCTCCGCTCTGCTTCCCCCCCCCCCCCATGGTTTGCAGACCAGGGGGAGGGGGAGCAGAGCGGAGCAGAGCAGAGCGGCAGAACGCGCGGCCAGCTGACAGCTCAGACGCATCTGGGCTGTCAGCTGGCCGCGTGCTCCGCTCTGCTCCCCCCCCCTGCAGATCAGGGGGAGGGGGAGCAGAGCGGAGCACAGAAGAGCGGCGGAACGCGCGGCCAGCTGACAGCCCAGACGCGTCTGGGCTGTCAGCTGGCTGCGCGTTCCGCCGCTCTGCTCTGCTCCGGTCTGCTCCCCCTCCCCCTGGTCTGCAGGGGAGGGGAGCGGAGCGGAGCGCGCGGCCAGCTGACAGCCCAGACGCGTCTGGGCTGTCAGCTGGCCGCGCGTTCCGCCGCCGCTTTGCTTCCTCTCCCTGGTCTGCTCGAGACCAGGGAGAGGAAGTGCCCCGTTCGTAACTGCGGATCCGACATAAGTCGGATCCGCGTAACTCGGGGACTGCCTGTATGTATGTAATGAGGTTTTTTTCTGCATGAAATATAGTGATTGTGCTACAAAGTCTTAGGTCATTAAGACTGTTTTAGCAAGGTTTGAGTGTTCTACAATAGTTACGATAATGCCTCCCAGAACTGACTGACCACATTGAGAAGAAAATAGTATGCAGCCTCCCCTTAAAGTGGTGGTAGAGATTGCTTTTCCCTGGTACCACGGAGACACTCCGAGGCAATACCATGTTGCAGCTCGATGCTATCCCAAGATAAAGCTGTGGCTAAATGCCAGTCTGCCCTGTAATAATGCATTCCTCAGAATCAGTATATTTACATGCAGTAGAACAGGGACACACAGAAGCAGGTGAAATTATAAAGCAACTAAACATTCTTGATTCATTTCTACTATTAAATATAACTTTCTCTTGATCTTGAATAGGAAACAGACAGAGCCATTTGTGCAGCTAGTATTCTTCACCAAGCTGACCAGGCTTTCAGACGAATTGTTTCTCAGATAATGAAGGATGTGAAAGGTATGCATCACATATTTAATTGTCATTCTCCACCAGCATATTGCTTGATTGGTAACTAATATAAGGCTGAAACTATAAAATCCTGGTACACTTAGTAAAAGATCAGACCCTAGAATCCTGCAGCTACATTAATCTAAAACTTTACTCTTATGAGAAGTCCCACTGAAGTTAATTGTTTGTAGGATCTGGGCCTAGAACTTTGAAACATTCAAACTTTATTTTAAGATAAAACTATAGTTTTATTCTTCTTTTAGATAAACATATATGCCCAAGTGAGATGAAGATTCTGGCAGAAGAACTTAATAAGCTTAAAGCAGAGTTTTTGGAAGATTTACGACAAAGGAATCTTCAAAGTAATGAATTTGTTACAAATACCATCACTTCATTCCAACAAGCAACAGACAACATAGTGAAGAAAGTTTTCCTTTTAAATGAGCACACTGTATTTTCAGCTTAAGGAATGCCAGAAACAGCTTATTCAGCAGGATGGCTAAAACTAAGGAAGTCACAGCTGCAATGTGTGGAGATTTATGTTAATTTATCATTTTATGTCTGTCACAGTGTTATCAAACAAACAAATACCCTCAGGTATTCCATCTTTAAGACCAGTCCAACAATAGCGAGAAATGAGTTTTGAAGATTAAAGAGATTTTGTAGCTATAGTTCCAATTTGTGTGTCTAAACATCTTTGATTCAAATCTTTGAACTCCTTTCCTGACTTTTCTGTCCATAGTGTTCTTCATTTTTGCTTCTGTATTTCCTTGATTACCAATGTATCCATTCCTGTGTTCTTTCCCCATCTCATATTAGCTCACTAGCTTTTTTTTCCAATGTCACTTGTCCTTTTTCAGTAGAACAAATAATAGAAGCAAAGAATTCTCAAATTTCCCAATTTCTTGCTCTTCCAAAGTATTTATATCTAGGCAGTAATGAAGTAAATAGGTAGAAAAGCTCTGGTCTCAAATGTTGCTTGCTCTTGGTGCCTAACCCTCCCCCCAACACACACATTATTAGAATAATCATTCCTTTTGGGGCAGTCAAGTAGTCACATGTCATCCTGCATAACAATAGAGTGAGTCATTGCATCTGTGCGAAATTATAATTTGCCTTATGTAATAGTCAGTACAGACAGTACCTGGTTAATGTCTGCATGATGTTATTTAATATGTAAAATGCTAGGTATAAAGAGAGAGTATTAGGGTATCTTTGTACCCTGCAACTTTTCCATAGCAGTTGTTTGCTATAGTAATGTAGATAGAAAGGCACAGCAGCTGCAAAAGTTCTCTCAGCAGCATGTGGTCAATGTGGCTATGTCTAGACTGCACTGTTAAATCGGAAAAAGATACGCTACTTGTAGTACACAAATTGTATATCTTTTTCCAATTTACTTTCAAAAGAGGCTCTTTCGAAATTTGGCGCATCTACATGGCCATCCCTTATTCCTCATAAAATGAGGTTTACAGGGATGGTGAAAGAGTGTGTCTGCTTTTTTGAAAATTTTTCTGAAAAAGCGGACATGTTCCTTGGACTGGAGGTATTCCAAAAAAGCAATGCAGTCTAGATGGAGCCTGAGTTTCTCATTTTCATGATCTCTACTCTACAATATTTGGCAATAGAGATCATCAAACCTGCAGCAATAGTTACTCCCCAGACTCATTCAAAGTAATTACTCCCCAGTGCTTCCTGCTGTGACTGGCAGGTGGAAACTGTTGGCTTCTAATTAAAGTTAGAATTGTAGAAGCCTCTGTTGATTGGCTGAGCCTTGGTAGAGGGAGGGACTTTCAGGCAGTCCAGGGCTTTATAAAGCAGTGAGCAAGCTACCAGGGAGCTTGTGAACAGATGAGTGCTAACAGGGAGTTTAGAGAGGGAGTTTGGAAGGGGACAGGGAAGGGGGCGAGGGTTTCTTGCCTTTCTTTTAAATCCTTTCTCCAGGACAGCAGGTATGGATGGTGATAGGTCTGCTGTTGTTACCTGCACAGTGTGTGCCAGGTTTGTCTTCCTCCTGGAAGAAAGAACGGATTTCATCTGCACTAAGTGCAAGCTGGTCGCCATTTTGGAAGAAAAAGTTAGAGGACTGAAGGCCCAAGTGTCAACCCTATGCTCGATCAGAGAGGATGAAGACTTCCTCGATAGAAGGCAGCATTTAAGCCTGCAAGCACGGCACGTGGAAGAACCAGAGAGGGCAGTACGGAACCAGGGGGAGAACTGGTAGCATGTAACTTCTAGAAGGGAAAAAAGGCCAGCACGGGAATCCCCCAATGCTATAGAGGTAAGTAATTGCTTTCAGGCTCTCTCCACAGGCTCTGCAGTGGTGAATGCTTTGGAAGGGACCTCACAAGGAAGAAACTGGAAGGGAACACCATCTACTGGAAGGCATGGGATGCATAGTTCTAGGGATGGGGGTTCCACGACCACCACCCCCAAAAAAAGACGATGGGTGGTGGTGGTTGGGATCTCCTTCCTAAGAGGGACTGAGCCATCCATCTGCCATCCAGACCTGGAATCTCGAGAGGTGTGCTGCTTACTGGGAGCTCGAATTCAGGATGTGACTGAGAGGCTTACAAAACTGATCAAACCTTCATATCGCTATCCCTTCCTGCTT
This sequence comes from Pelodiscus sinensis, assembly GCF_052426305.1. NCBI lineage: Eukaryota > Metazoa > Chordata > Testudines > Trionychidae > Pelodiscus > Pelodiscus sinensis. The sequence continues at coordinate 55,042,566 of NC_143059.1, read as the reverse complement.
CTCCACGTGGAAGCTAACAGTACAGCCGAGAATGACCTTGAGCGGGTTACTGCGGATTATGTAGCTCTGGGAAGAAGTATCAAAGAATTCGGAGCGCAAATGGTGTTCTCGTCCATCCTCCCTGTTGAAGGGAAAGCACTGGGCAGGGATCATTGAATTGAGGAAGTAAATGCATAGCTGCACAGGTGGTGTCGCAGAGAGGGCTTTGGTTTCTTCGACCATGGGACTCTGTTCAGGGTACAAGGATTGTTAGGAAGAGATGGGATCCACCTAACCAAGAGAGGAAGGAGCATCTTCGCGGGCAGGCTTGCAAACCTAGTGAGGAGGGCTTTAAACTAGGTTAGTTGGGGGATGGTGACCAAAACCCTGAGGGAAGTGGAAAATTCAGATACCGGAAAGAAATGCAAAGAGGAACGAGCAAGAAAGAAGGACCCCTGATTCAAATGGAGAAGATAGGGTGATCAACTGGTTATCTGAGGTGTTTGTACACCAATGTGAGAAGCCTGGGCAATAAATAGGAAGAACTGGAGGCTCTGGCCCAGTCCAAGAAATATGATTTAATTGGGATAACAGAGACTTGGTGGGATGACTCGCATGACTGGAGCACTGTCATGGAAGGGTATAGACTGTTCAGGAAGAACAGGCAGGGGGAGTTGCACTATATTTAAGAGACCACTATGATTGCACAGAACTCCAGTATATAGAGGGAGAAAAACATGTTGAGAGTCTATGAATTAAGTTTAGAGGTGCAAACAACAGCAGTGATGTTGTGGTTGGTGTCTACTACAGGCCACCGAATCAGGTGGATGAGGTAGATGAGGCTTTCTTCGAACAACTGAGAGAGGCTTCCAGATTGCAGGCCCTGGTTCTCGTGGTGGACTTTAATCACCCTGACATCTGTTGGAGAACCAATACGGCAGTACTCAGGCAATCCAGGAAGTTTTTGGAGAATGTTGGGGATAACTTCTTGGTACAAGTGCTGAAGGATCCAACCAGGGGCCGTGCGCAGCTTGACCTTCTGCTCACAAACAGGGAGGAACTAATAGGGGAAGTAGAGGTGAGTGACAACCTCAGAAGCAGTGATCATGAGATGGTAGATTTCAGGATCCTGATCAAAGGAAGAAAGGAGAATAGTAAAATACACACCTTGGATTTCAGAAAAGCAGATTTTGACTCCCTCAGAGACCGGATGGACAGAATCCTCTGGGATGCTAACATGAAGGGGAAAGGACTCCAGGACAGCTGGCAATATTTTAAAGAAGCCTTATTGAAGGCACAGGAAGAAACCATCCCAATGCATAGCAAGAGAGGTAAACATGATAGGAGACCAGATTGGCTTACAGGGGAAATCCTTGGTGAACTTAAGCACAAAAAGGAAGCTTACAAAAAGTGGAAACTTGAACAAATGACCAGGGAGGAATTTAAATGTATAGCTTGAGAATGCCAGGGGGGTATCAGGAAGGCGAAAGCGCAATTGGAATTGCGACTGGCAAAGGACGTGAAGGATAACAAGAAAGGTTTCTACAGGCATGTTAACAAGAAGAAGGTGATCAGAGAGGGTGTAGGGCTCCTACTGGATGAAGAAGGTAACCTAGTGACAGATGATGTGGGGAAAGCTGAAGTACTCAGTGCTTTCTTTGCCTCTGTCTTCACGGACAAGGTCGGCTCCCGGACTAATGGGCTAAGTGACGCAAGATGGGATGAAGATGGACAGACGTTGGTGGGTAAAGAACAGGTTAGGAACTATTTAGAAAAACTAAATGTACACAAATCCATGGGTCCGGACTTAATGCATTCAAGGGTACTGAGGGAGTTGGCAAATGTCATTGAGGAGCCTTTGGCCATTATCTTTGAAAAGTCGTGGAGATTGGGAAAGATCCCGGATGATTGGAAAAAGGCAAATGTAGTGCCAATCTTCAAAAAAAGGGAAGAAGGACGATCCAGTGAACTATAAGCTGGTCAATCTTACCTCGGTTCCTGGAAAAATCATGGAAGGGATCCTTAAGGAATCCATTTTGAGGCACTTGGAAGAGGGGAAAGTGATCCAGAATAGTCAGCATGGATTCACAAAGGGCAAGTCGTGCCTGACCAATCTTATTAGCTTCTATGATGAGGAAACTGGCTCTGTGGACATGGGAAAATCAGTGGATGTGATATACCTTGACTTTAGCAAGGCTTTTGATACGGTCTCCCACAATATTCTTGCCAGCAAGTTAAGGGAATGTGGGTTGGATAAATGGACGGTAAAATGGGTAGAAAGATGGCTAGAAGGCCGGGCCCCGTGGGTAGTGATCAACAGATCGATGTCAGGATGGCGGTCGGTTTCTAGCAGAGTGCCCCAAGGTTCGATTCTAGGACCGGTTTTGTTCAGTATCTTTATTGACCCGGATGAGGGGATGGATTGAACCCTCAGCAAGTTTGCAGATGACACTAAGGTAGGGGGAGATGTAGATATGCTTGAGGACAGAAATAGGTTCCAGAGTGACTTAGACAAATTGGAGGATTGGGCCATAAGAGTCCTGCACTTGGGACAGAAGAATCCCAAGCATTGTTACAGGCTGGGGACCAACCAGCTAAGTAGTAGTTCTGCAGAAAAGGACCTGGGGATTACAGTGGATGAGAAGTTGGATATGAGTCAACAGTGTGGCCTTGTAACCAAGAAGGCTAATGGCATATTAGGTTGCATTAAGAGGAGCATTGCCAGCAGATCCAGAGATGTGATTATTCCCCTTTATTTGGCTCTGGTGAGGCCATATCTGGAGTATTGTGTCCAGTTCGGGGCCCCCCACTACAAAAAAGATGTGGATGCACTGGAGAGGGTCCAGCGGAGGGCAACCAAAATTATTAGGAGGTTGGAGCATATGACCTATGAGGAGAGGCTGAGGGAGTTGGGTCTGTTTTTGTCTGCAGAAGAGAAGAGTGAGGGGAGATATGATAGCAGCTTTCAACTTCCTTAAGGGAGGTTCCAAAGAGGATGGAGAAAGGCTGTTCTCTGTAGTGACGGATGGCAGAACAAGGAGCAATGGTCTCAAGTTGTGGTGGGAGAGGTCCAGGTTGGATATTAGAAAAAACTATTTCACTAGGAGGATGGTGAAGCACTGGAATGGGTTACCTAGGGAAGTAGTGGAGTCTCCATCCCTAGAGGTGTTTTAAGTCTCAGCTTGATAAAGTCCTGGCTGGGTTGATTTAATTGGGATTGGTCCTAGAGCAGGGGGCTGGACTTGATGATCTTCTGAGGTCTCTTCCAGCTCTATGGTTCTGTGATTCTATGATTCCTGGGGCTCTAAGTTGAGGTAGCGTAGCCATATTGAGGAGCCTGACTAGGACTAATTTCAAGGCTTCCCTGTAACACGCTATTTCAAAATAGTTATTTTGGGAGTTATTATTTTGAAATAATTTCCTAGTGTAGACTTTCCTTTAGTGTTATATGTGCTTATCCTATGAAAGGGTAATTTTCTAGGGTGAGGCCCGTAAAGCTGAACTTCAGCTAAAGCACCAGGAAGGAGCACCTATATCAGCAAATAGCTAAAAAGCTGGCAGCTCTACACAATTTCCAGACAGGTGGTCAGTGCAGTGAGCATATTAAGAGGGCAAAGAGCAAGTACTAGAAGACATGGGGCAAGAACCTTGCCTTGGGCAACTTGTGAATGGCCCAACAGAACGCCCATTTTATGATGACTTGGACTGGTATGGCTCCAACTCTGTTTTATGACCAGCTGGCATGGTGCCCGATGGGAGCCAGTAGCAGAGTCCCAGTGAAGAGGATGAAGTGACTTTATAAATTAAAGTGATTGCAGATTGTTGGGATAGTGAGGGATAAGGAAATTGTCCCATGGAATGATAGGATTCTGCTGGTTGACTCCTGGGATCAGTGTCAAATGAGACTGAATGCACTTTGCAATATAGACACAGTTAGAAAGGCCTAAAAAGTGATGGAGGACAGTTTCACTATAGGAAGCAATAGTTAAAAGATGACTTCTCAGATTATTTTCAGAGGGATAACCATGTTAGTCTGTTTCAGCAAAAACAATGAGGAGTCCTGTGGCACCTTAAAGACTAACAGATTTATTAGGGCATAATCTTTCATGAAGTGCACCTCATGCATGATGTTGACAAAGTGAGCTACAGCCCATGAAAGCTTATGCCCTAATAAATTGACTTGAGTAGTTAGCCAGTAACTCAGGTCCTTTGGGTTATTTCTATTAGGAGGAGAAATTGACAATGGAGTCAGTTGTTTGTTTGATGCAATCCCATTTAATTACAATTATACATAAAATCCTTGTTTCCCTGAATGCAGTAGGAATCAAACAGTATTTTCTTTGTTCAGTGCCAAGCCACTTTCCAGACAGCACTCTATTCAGAAACTCTCTCAGGATGCATCTACGCAGCACCCATAGCTCAAAATAAGCTATGCAATTTGCACAGCTTATTTCAAGTGTATTTTGAAATAACTTATTTAATAATTTGGCACTGCCTACACAGGTTTACCAGGATGAAATAAGCTGCCTGTTAATTTCAAAATATATTTCAAAATAACGGGCTGCTTCAATAGATGCGGAATAGCTATTTCAGGATTCTTCTGGTATCTCAAAATGGCTCTGCAATGTAGATGTACTGTCAGAGTCATGCTACAAGTGTTTTTTGGGGGGGCTCTTCTACTGCCTTCTCTCTTACACACCTACTTACACACACACACACCTGCAGCAAATAATATCCATCTCCCTGCATTTACATTCACACCCAGAGGACAGCCCCCTGAGACCACATCACAATTCCTACTCCAACCTTGCAGGTCGCTTGTGTTTTGGGCAGTGGGTTCTAGTGTTTCAACTGTTGGTTCCATAAAGGAACTTAATTACTTTCTACATTTATCATGAATGAAAAGCAGATGTTACACCCAATGGCTTCAGTGAGCTTTTACCTAACAGTCAGCATAACAGTAATAGATGTTTACTACAGTTGAGTCTCAGCGAGGCTCAGTACTAGTTCATTCCTCCTTTACTGGTAAGGAATCAATGAAAGTGAACAAGCATATTAAAGAATCATTCTGGATCCTTTTATAGTGGTTAGCATGCAGGCCCATTGACAAGGGAAGCAAATGGGGCAGTTGCCCCAGAGCCTAGCCATTCAAAAGGACAGGAGCGGCAGCAGTTTTAGCCCAGACCCTTTACATCACTGCTGGAGCACTGTGTGGCAGGCTCCGGGAAGCTCTTAGGCCTAGCTGGGAAGCTCTTAGGCCTAGCTGGGAAGCTCTTAGGCCTAGCTGGTGACACTGTGGGCTGTCTCAGCCTTGCCCCTTCTGGGAGCATGGAATTGTCCTCTCCGACCTTGCCCTGGGGACCTAACAACTCTGTTGACCTGTTAGCACATACAGTATGCAATGTTGAGTCTTACTAGCATATGCTAAGGAAAACACCTTTCTCCTAAATCCTTTTTGCCCCACAATGAAAGCATAGTGCCAGTATTTAAGTAGGCATACAGTATAATTACAAAGTAGCCTTGCACTGATCCTGCTTAAAATCTATACCAGCTCCATGGAAATTTGTATAGCACAGTATTTATTCACCATAGAACAAATCCTAACCCAGGACTTTAAAAACTATGAAAAAATATTTTACAGTAGCAGCTAAAAGCAAACCCCACCATGACTGCTGTCAGCATTTAATTCAAACAATCAAAAAGCTACAATGGAACTATATGTGAATTTTGGTAGCCAGCAGATACAATCCCACCCTGAAATATCTTGGTAGGACATGAGACTGAAGCCTCATATACTACCAGCACATGAAAAATATCAATAAAATAAAGATGTGTGTAAATCTCATCCAGAACCTGGCAGGAATGACCTGGACAGCAGATACAAAAATTCTGTGGACCTCTTTACCAGTACTTGTTTACTCGACAAGATATTGGTCACATGTCTAGATGCACATCTCCCAAACATCACTCATTGATTCTCAACTTAACACTGCTATGTGGCTAGTTATGGCACAATAAAATCAATACATAACTGTGGCTTCCCATGATACTCTTACTTTGTTGCAGCATCAGAATTATTCAATTCAATGGAACAAAGATCTTTCAAGATATGAGGACCTAAATCATATACCAAGATTGCCAGTGAACCCTATTAAACCTTTTGACTTGCAGGCTTGAGGTTTTCAGTGATAAGCAAGGTGGAAGGTAACATCCTGAACAAAACATCTCCTCAGGGACCCAACTAAAGAACGTAGTGGCTTTTCCCTTCCATAGAAAATGTGGGAGGTCCACTTTGAATCCCATCTGTACATCACATGGCAGGTGCACATACCTCCTCTATAAAGCATACTGAGACCCAATCCAGTTTGTGACTGCGGAAACAGATTTGAAACTATGGAACACCTTGTGTCAACCAAATAGTGTTCCAAGTAATCATGTCCTGGTCATATCTCTGACACCCATTCTGCAAAACCTGAAGCAATCAATTTGATTATCATCATAGACTTGACATATAACATTGTTGGTGTTAAGCTATACAAAAGAAATAGCTTTTTCCCCAGCAAAAACAGGTTGCCAGTTCTAACTAGAACATATACATTGGTTGGAATATTGCGAGCCATGGAAAGATTTATTTCTGGGTTACAATTTTCCTATATAAAAATCAAAAACACAACTAGGGCTGAGTAGCTTAGTTCTATGCAGTTCTTATTTAAAATAAGCACTATTGCAACAGCTACGATTAAGGCGGTATACAAACTTACATTATAATGCCCTGTTATTATCTGCCTGTAATGTTGTTCTTTAGTTTGCTTTAGAGTTAAAACATTCCATGCTTTGAGTGCAAAAGCTCCTCAGAAAAGATGAAATACATTCATTCAGTAGCTTTTTAGTGACCTAAGCAAATAATGTTAAAGCTACCTATGTTTTTTTCTTAAATTGAGGCTTTTTGCACATGCATTAGTTCAATGCTAAAATGCTAAGTTATTAAATGTCAACATTTTAGGAATAATCTAGAAAATAGGAATAATCAAGTACATTTCAAATATGAAGATGAGTAAGGCTACAGTTTGGTCACAGACATCAAGGTGGTCACAGAACCTGAATTTTAATTCACCCCCAAACCTACAAGTGTTGTGCCCTAATGCCACACTACCATTTGGGATTGGTATGGAGCCGGAGAGGGAGGAGCAGGAGACAAATTTGTGCTGTGTTGAAATGCAAATCTTATTTGGTTCCTCAGCCCCTTCCATCTCCATCAGCATAGGTGTGTATAGCTCAATTAGAGTGGTGCTGCGAACCCACGTGCTAGATAACAATGCCCAGAGCAGAGAGCCAAGCCTAACCCCAGGAGACAAGAGCCATGGCTGCAGGGTGAGCTCATTCACCAACACTGTACACGTCCGCACTCCTCTGCTTTCACTGACAAAGATTTTGCAGCAGCGAAAATGGTTATTAAAAATTTCCATGAGAAAATTGTAGCCCAACTTATGAGCCATTAAAAAGGGGATCTGGACAGATAATGTGCACGGTAAATTACTAAGCACTGGTCTTCCTGGGATGTGAAAAATCCACACAAGACCTAGCTATGTCAATCTAATCCCTGCTGAAGGCAGTGCTAGGTCAATTCTTCCACCAAACTAGCTCTGACCTCTTGGGCTATGTCTAGACTGCAGGCTTTTTGCACAAGAAGCTTTTTGCGGAAGAGATCTTCTGCAAAAAATTCTTGCGCAAAAGTGTGTCCACACTACAAAAGCAATGTACTTTTGCGCAAAAAGAGCGTCCACGCTACATGGGAACTCTAGTACAAGAAAGCTCTGATTGCCATTAACAGAATGGCCATCAGAGCACCTGTGCTTTTTCCGATAGGCTCTTTTTGTGCAAGAAACCCCTGTTGAGTGTCCACATGCACCTTTTTGTGCAAGAACTCTTGCGCAAAAAGGAGTTATTCCTCGTAGAAAGAGGTATACCTACACTGCAAAAAGCCCTCTGTTCTGTCATTCTACTGTAAATTGTACAAAAACGTGCTTGAGGTATGGACACTCCACCGGTTTTTGCACAAAAGCCTTGGAGTGCTGGATTGCCTATGCTGATGGGAGAATCCCTCCTGTCAGCATAGGTAATGTCTACTACATGGAAGCACTACAACGGTGTAGCTGAAGCAGCAGTATAAGTGAAGGCACTGTACGTTTTCTTTCAAAGTTATACAGCTCTGTAGAGCTAGTTAATACCAAATGTATAACTAGAGAGTGATTGCATGTAAAATAGATGTGAGCCACATTCTCTAAAATACAAAGCAAAATGCAAACCAAACTATAGCATACAATTTTAAGGAAGCCATGTAATATAAATGTTGAGGCACTGTTTAGAAGTATTTTTTTGCTTAGTCATCCGACTGTTAAAGGAAATGTTTGTCAGTCACAGTGAATGCGTCTCTGGCACCACTGCAAATGGTGAAATTTGCAAATATGGCTCCTGGCCCCCATGGTGAGCTCCCAATGGCTCCTGAACTCACCCCAGAGATACGAGCTGTGGGGGAATCACCACCAGGGCTGGGAGCCGCAGAGAACTCACTCCCAGCTCCCACCTCCCACTCCCCAGGCTGGGACAGGAAACTCCTGCAAATACACGGCGCCGCAAATAGCAATTCTGCAAATCACATGGGTATCCTGTAAAACATTAACCTTGATATGCTATGTCAGAGTTGTTTGAAGTGTTGTTTTAGTTGTATTGAGCCCAAGATATGACAAAGTGAATAAGGTAATATATTTTGGGACCAACTTCTGTTGGTAGAGAAGACAAACTTTTGTGCTTTAGAGCTCTTCAGGTCTGGAAAGATAACCAGAGCAGAGCATCACGTTTAAAAATTGTTGTAATGAGTCATAAAACCAGCAAGTATCCTTTTTGAGGACAGGTCTATATTTAAACACCTACACCCTTGAGGTGCTTTAGTAAAGCTTGTCCTTAGGGTGTAGTTAATCCACCTCTGCCAGTGGGGGGCTAACATAACACTGGCTACATTAAGGGGTATGGATTTTTCATATTCTGCAGTAACATGTAAGTTTATAGTGGCCTGAATGAAGATTCTCAGTAGCATTAGCTTTTACATTTCTTGAGTTGTTTATACTTACATTACATTGAATTCGTTAAGCTTTTAGTAAGGCTTAATGATTTAAATTTACTGGTAAGTAAACATGCCAGGACTCCTTAAATACTCATTTGATAGCATCATTTCACTATATGCAAATTATCCAAACATTGGCCTATCCAATTCATTTCCCCCCACCTAGTTACAACATATTGAAGCAGGTGATCTTTTGAATTAAATAATAGAAACAAGTTCAGCACACGTTAACTCTTTTTAAAATAATTTACCATGCAGGAAGAGTACCACACTTTTTCAATGGATAGGTTAGGAAATAGAATTATGTGCCATCTTGAAGCTTCCTCTTTTTCTTCTTCATTCCCAGACCACCTTAGAAGTTCTGATTAAAAGACTGAATACTGCGCACATTAGAACTTAGTACTATGGGAGTCAGCAAGAACCACTCATTTGTAGCAACAAAAGGTGATTCTTCCCTCCTTGCCTGTTGCCAGTCCTGATCTAATTCACTATTATCATGCTGTCATCATTTTTGTTCAAGAAATGAGTAACATTAATATTGGAGATGATAAGGAATGGAAAGAACTCCTTTGGCCCTTCTGGTACAGGATTACTTTTCTGTATGTTTTCCAGTCCATGCAGGGTTTGTGTATGCCCTAAACAACAAAGACTGCTCCACTTCCTTTGCTGAGGCTACACTATATCTATTCAACTAGTATTGTTCTTTGTTACTCCTAAGTATGTCTTTGCCCTCTTCAGATACTTATGTTTCCCCACTCATTCCATTTACAGTAGTAGTATAGCTAAGCTACACCTCTGTTCTTTTACATTTTTATGTCCGTCTGACACTTCTTCCATCTCTTTAATCATTTGTGTTTTACTTGAATTTACACTAGTTTCCCTCCCCCTCCCCCCGGTGTTGAGGTACCATAAACTGAATACATTTTTAGTTCTGATGAATACTGCTGTTGGAAACGGCAATTGGCTACGTTAGTTCTGCTCTGCCTTACACTCTCTTGCAATCTAGTTGCAAGAATCACTCAGCTTCATTAAGTCTACTCTTTTCAATCCTAAAACAGTGCTTAGTGCATATTAATGTATGTTCCTGGAGCAGATTTTGACATTACACTAATGAATTCAGTAGTTATTTGATAGTAGCTATAGAGAACACAAAGCTTCCCATTTCTATTGGATCCAAAGACCACTGGAATCTTTCCATTAAGTTCAGTGAACTTTGTAGTGTACACAGGCAACTAGTCTTCACTGCAGTGGATGAAACTGCTTGCAAGAGTAAATACTGCTCATGAGTAGCAGTTAAGGCCCTACATAGTTTTCAAAAGGATTAATAAATTAAACATCATTAGAAAGGGGTTTTTATTCATATCTTACAAAACAAAGCTCCACAACATGAACTAAACTAGATATAGTAATTTCAGAATTAAACTTTGTTTTCTAAAAACAGTATCACTACACGATAAAACTTGCTTTACAACTAACTCAAGTCTCATCTTTTGCATACAAAATATGCTTTTTACATTGAAATACACATTAACAAAGCAGGAACTAGAAGCTGGAATTATCATATGCTAAGATTTCTCAGTGAAAAATGCCTCAGCAGGGAAATACTCCCACTCTCCCACCCCTCACCCTGCAACAGAACATCTGTTGACTATGTATTTTCACAGAAACTTAAACTGATGGGAAACTTTCTACTGAAATTCCCTTTAAGGAAAAAAAAATCCATAACAAAAGCATGTCCAACATAGCTCAAATTCTGCTATGAAATAACATCAGAATATGCCTTTTTCTTGCACTGAGAGCTGTAGGTTATATTACAAATAAAATGTTTTTTAAAAGCCATCCAAAGCTAAACATTGCATTTGGAAAAATCAAATATTATTCTGTTAGTTGCTTCACAGTTGGTTTATTTTAAATATTAACTGAGACCATTAATCTCCTACCCACATCTTCAATCCAATATCTGAAGGATCACTGAACAGAAAATCCTCAGACGTCTGTATTAAGAGTATGATAAATAGTGCATGTTTAAAATTGTACAACAGTTTTATAAAATATTTCATAACAATAAAAAGTAACAAAGTTAATGTTTTCCAAATATAGAGCTTAACCTGTGGAAAAGCTTCAACTCATATCCTGAACTTTCCTTGTTAATACAAATTAAAAAGCTAAACAGCTTCTTATAAAATGATATACAGATTTGTTTTTAAAGTTAGTGCAGATAAGCACATTTAGAATTCTCTATGAAAGTTTTACTAATCTAGGGCCTGATCCTACAAATCCTTTGTGACTTGTATTTCTTATTGACTTTTGTAAGAATAAAGCTTATTTGTGAGAATAAAGTTTGCAGGATCACATCCATAAGCAGCTTTGCAATATTAATTGTGCTCTTTTATTTTACATTCTAGTAAATATTAGACTATGTACAATTTAGTACAAAATTATGAAAAACTACCATTTTAATAAAACCAAAATGAACCTTCCAAACATACTTAGTAGTTTGAAGGAAATAAGTGTTATCAAATCACTGTTTGGCACAACAGAAAACACAGCAATATGCTTTCTAAGTAACGTACAGTCCCAATTCTAAAACTGAGTGTGCCTGGAGCACCAATGAAGTTAGTGGGGTCCACCCCACAGACTCTAGTGTAAGATCAGGGTTTGAATGCCAAATTCTGCAGAGTATGGAGCTACTTGTATGAGACAAGCAACATTTGGTTATAATTGTTACATGTTTTTAAGAGTTAATGTTTCAATTCTCTACTCCTCTCTTTTATAATTTCCTTGGGTACTTTGCTGAAGTGAATACAATTTATTAACATCCAATAGCATCAAAATATGCCATGTAGGGTCCACAAGTTTTCAAATTTTCATACTACTGTTTAGTAGTCCCCACTATTTATTGTCATGTGAATCATTTCCCAGCTTCCAATGAAGGCTCCCTTTGCAATTGAGTTAGGCAGGCATCCTCTTATTTCTAGTCACTTCTGTAGGTGCCCTGGTACATCTTTGTAGTGCATGGACCAGGTTGGGAACAATTTTGCTAGAGTTCCAAGGCATGGTTTTTACATACATGTTGATTCAAGTACTGAATGGTTTTAGGGGATACTAATGCAAGCTCTAGACCTAAGCATCAAAACAAGAATAGTGATATGAAGGATAAAAACTCTAAAATTTTTGTAGAATTTGGAATTACAGGCTTTGCCATGGACTTAAAAGGGAATAGTCTCACACAGCAAATGTCTGTATATTTTCAATCAGCAAGCAGTTGCAATATGCAACTTCTACTACCCAATATTAAAACTAATGTATGATGTGTCACAATTCCAAATGAGAATAGCTGGTTTAATCCTAAACATGTAGATTTAATGGCTTCCCCAAAGTCCCAAAAAACTTTAGAAAAAAAACTATGTTATCTGGTATAGCACAGTATCAAATGTTTTCCTTTGGGGCTAATCAGACAATTAGTTTTTCTAATAGTCTAACAGTAATAATTGCATTTTGTTTTATGTACAATACTCATGCCTCAGCTGATGTTAGATTGAAACAAAGTACACGGATATTTGTCCAATAAAATTATGACCTATTCAGAATGTATTTTTTCCCAAACTCTATTGTTTGTAAAAAAAAATTGCAGTTTATAGAACCTGTACAAAAGCAACAGCTTCTCCTCAACTAGATTAGTTCATTCAGCATTTAGTGCAATCTTCAAAATGAAAACAGATATTCAAGTGTATGATTCCAGATATCTAGGTCTCTGTTTATGCACAAACATTTTATAACTATAGATTTGTTCTCTTTGTGAAGTGTAATTTTAAAAAGCAATTCTAAAAAAAATTAGTAAATTTTGATTATGTTAAAATGTATAGTAGTTAAGCAATTGTATTCTCCAAATATTCTTAAGTTTATTTATGCAAAAACTTAAGTGTTTTATAAAAAAGTCAACTGAAGTCAATGGATTTTGGATCAAACTCATAGCCAGGAAGTTCACCTCTGATATTAACTAGTGATTTATTGTAAAGACCACTTCTGAATTGGCAGGGGGTGAATTATATGGCCTATTAGCCTTTTTCTGTTTTTAACTTCTGCAATCATAAACACTACACTCAATCAGCCACAATGAAATAACATACCTACACAAATCATTGGCTATTATAAGGATGAAAAATAGTCTTATACTAGACAAATGTAGAGCCATGCACTCAAGTCCCAAACTTCTAATTAAATAATAGTGAAAAATTCCCAGTATCACAACTCTTCTGGCAAAGCCTGGTCTCCAAGGCCCTGATCCAAAGCCCACCAAAATAAACAAGTCTTTCAGTTGACTTCAACAGATTTTGGATCTTGCTCCAGAACAACAGAAATTTCTGGACAGATCCCTACATCTGCCATTCAGATGTCCCCAGGGGAAAATCCCCCAAAATCCCCATTTTAAAGTCTTGCCCTATTGTGCACAAAACATGGACTCTTTATCTTGGATGTCCATGTTCACAAGGATAGTATATTTAAAAAAACAAAAACAAAAAACTTGTCTTATGACAAATAGTACAAAATGAAATAAAGTCAAAGTGCATTGCAAAATACAGTGAAAGTTATTCACTCTTCTGAAATGTGATAAATTCAGGTGTTTAAATATCTAGTGCTTTCATGGAACTTTGCAAGGATGTTTTATTCAGATTCTTATTAAAGTGCCCATTCCATTAGTAGGTGCTTTTACAATGATCAAGATTTACTATATAAAAAATAAAAGTTAACCCATACAGGGGACGGCATGTACATCTTCAGAAACAATATTAATCACAGATTCACACTGTAGTCTCCAATATTCCTATGCCTGTCTTCCCGCACAAACAATGCGGGGGTGGTGGAGAGAGGTGGTCTTTTAAGCAGGTCCAGAAGGGTAACAAACTCAGACTCTGGTAGACCAGTGGCACATTATTCCATGTCAGTTGTAATGTGTATACACCAGCATGTGTAACTTCCAAACATATAGGCAACCTAGCAAGACAGTTAATTAAAATATGACTTTTTTTCCCACTTGAGTTATTTTATTTTTATATATATATATATATATATATATATATATATATATATATATATATATATATATAAAATAACTCAAGTAGGAATGTCTTGACCATTTTGAAAATGAAAACAGTCCTCAAGCAAAACTGCCTACTTTCTATTTCTTATTGGGGGGGGGGGGGGGGAGGGTGTGTGTGTGTGTGTGCGTGCGTGTACCTTCTAGTTTTCTTCCCATCTATAATCTATTTCTTACAAAAACAAAACAGAGCAAAAATAGAGCAGTTTAAAGGCCTAACACAAAATAATTCAGAATTTACTAAAAATCTGATATCTTGGTCAGATGAAACTGACACATTTTATATTCAAATTGTATGTATGCACAAAAGTTTATTCTTTACTGACAGCAATTATTTTATCCATTCTCGTCAGCAGTTACTTTATAAGTAGAAATATGGTTTCCATATTAACATACATTTCATATTATCATCAACTTTTAGCATATTTTAGATACCAAGATCTCTTTTGTTGTTTAATACCTAATCGGATGATTGCAACCTACGTTTAAATGACACAATCTGGATTGGTATTTGTAGAATGTATTTTTCCTGGATTTTAAGTGCAAGAAATTTAAATGTAACAAACATAAAACATATTATTGCAGGCCAATCCTCAGAGTGACAAAACTTCCTTCTCCATGAGTAAAACATCCCTGGCATATTTTATGGACAGGAACATGGAAAGAATTTTGCTTCCACTGTCAATTTATTAATTAGATTTTTTTTTTAGTTGGGGATGAGCACGATATCCTTCAGCAAATATGAAATACATTAAAAAAAACTAAATGAAAACACATTTTCAGTCAATGTTGGTTATGTTGACCTCTTGCAAAATGGCAAGCAAAATCATACTTATTTTTACATTTACACCCACATATGTTGCACTGAAAAGGATTTTCAAACCCATGACATCCCATGTGAATAGTATAAAGGATATTGTCTGCAAAATACATGTCACAGTGCTGGCAGTGATGCAGAAGCTGAGGATCCTGAACTGGAAGGGTTGGAGCCGGAGTACTTGGCTGACTGTTACTTATGCTAGGAGTACTAGTATGGCCACTGCGATCACTGCTTGGACCTGCCACTGGACTGTAGTTCCTTTGACTGTGTGGCGGCCGAGAATCCGGGCTAGTAGGAGATGAACTTTGAGGAATATTTGTTGACACAGATGAAACTACTGCTGGTGCAGTAGGCTGCTGTATCATAAAAGGCTTTTCATCTTGGCATGGTACAACATCAGGAGATGCTGGGTTTTGGTTTTCAGGTGGTAAGCTAGACAACTGTCCTGCTAATGTTGATAGCTGATTTAATGGATTGTCTACCATAAGGTCGTGTGGCTCTCGTGGCAGACCACTAGTCTGTGTTGTTTTTGTCATGGTATCATATGCTTCAGTTTGAATATTTGGGATTTCATGGGTGAAATCATTAAGATAGTCTGGTTTCTGAACTACCATGGAAGGTGGACTCAAATTAATTAGTGATCTTCTGCTGTAGCCCAGATTGCTGGTCTTCTTCTGCAAAACCCCCCACATTTTCTTGCTACTTAGGGAAGACCTAGTACCTTTTATAGGTACCATTTTATGCTTGCGTCTACGATGATGAGACAGGTTACTTCTGTCACTGCAGCGGAAGGAACACAATTCACATTTGTATGGTTTTTCACCAGTATGTGATCGCATGTGCGCTTCTAAATGACGTTCATAGGCTGATGCAAATGGACATAGATGGCATCTGTGTGGCTTTTCACCTGAAAGAGAGAAAGAGAGAGAATTCAAGAGCAACAATTTAACAGACCATGGAAGGGATAGAGCATTTCACTTTGTAAATTAACAGTTCAAATCCAGTCCAACCTACTGCTAATGGAAAGTTGCTAGGTATAAATGAAATGAGTTTAGAGGTCCCATCCTGTTCTCAGTGGGCAAGTGTGAACATTAGAAAAGCAACCACTCTCACTATAACTGGCACTAACTGAGACCTTTGTTGGAATGTTGTCAAGGTAGGAATGGTATTCAGTCTGAATAATACTCACATATCTACAGGTGTTTTGTCCAAAATGGGTTTCAGGCATGTAGGTAAGATGGCACAGCAAAGCTTGCAGTAGGGAAATTAAAATGCATTTATTTAGGTAAACATGTAACCACTGAAATTTTCAGCAGTTATGCATTTACACGCAGGGGGAAGGTGGCCACCTGCCTCTCACCCCCTCTTCCCTATGCTGTTGCCTTTGTATCAAAGAGGCAGCAATGTGGGGTAGGGGTAAGGAGGCGGGTGAGGCACCTCACTGGGAACCAGCTTAAAAGCCAGCACCCCACAAACACCAGCTCCCACCTGCTCCCCTCCTCCCATGCTGCTTCCTCTGATACAGGCACCAGCTTAAAAGCCGGCTCCCCTGCGCATACCAGCTCTCACAGAGACACCTGTCCCCTCACCCCGCACACTGCAGCCTTTGTATCAAACACCCAGATGTTTTTCAAATTTTAGTTAAAGATGAGTAGCTATATTTAGAAAAATATAGGCCTAGAAGGGCAAGTGAATTCTCACAAAGAACAATGAGGAATCCTGTGACACCTTAAAGACTAACAGATTTATTTAAGATTTTAGTGCTTTGTGTTCTGGGAATTAAAACTCCAGATTTATGCTCATAAAGAGGTTAAATGCCTTGTTGATGTACTGATACTGTTAACTTCATAACTGGAATTATAGAACAGCTTCCAGACAGACGGCGTTCCATTAATTCTTCTACAAAAGGGTATAGCCAACTCCAGGAGTGGAATTTGACCTCTCTCTCCTTGGCACTGGAAAACATAGTATTAACATTCTCTCCAAAGAAATTTTCACCATCACACAGCAGGTTCCAAGTAGACTTTCAAAAGGAGTTACATGTCTGTAGGCATCTATCATTGATCTCACATTCATACAAGACTGTAGGAAGCATGCATCTGCTGTTCTGCTGTCAAAGCCTCACAGATGAGGATATTTATGTTCACGATTCTCCCAAGGAATATTTACTGCAGTTGGTTTTCTGCCAGAGCTCAAATCAGTATTTGCTCAAGCAAGCCAGATCCATCCTGACAAAGAAAAATTGGAAAACTTTCCAGTGACAGGCACCTTACTGCTTAATATCACATTTTGGGACAATTATCTGTTATTCTCTCCCTTAACCAGATTTGCTTATACCACCAGCTTCAAAAGAGAAGCAGAAGGAAAAGTAGTTGCAGCCCCTGATGTAAGGTACTTCTGTGAGATCATTTCAGAGGTTGGCACGTGTCTGCCAATTGGGCTTTGATATCTTTGTAATGATCATACAATTCATACCAAGGTTACACAATCATATAAAGACTGGAGGGAACAGCAAGAACTGGAATGCCACACACAGGTAATTTAACAGCTTTAAAATAAGAGAGTTATGGGATGTTCCCCCATGAAACCGAAATATAGTAGAGTGCCATGCCCTTCCACTGTATCTTATACTTTTTAGAGAACAGTTTTCAGCTTGCGAACTGATCTTTCACATTAAAAAATGCCTTCGTTATAATTTTAGACAGAGTGCTTTTCTTGTGTAATTGGCCTACTGGCAGATATTACAATATTATCTCCTAGTAGTAAAATAGAATACAATTTAATGTACTAACGCGAATGCAGTATTTTCTCAGTTTTTTGTTTATAATTAGTTTGTGATTGAGACTCTCACAAAAAAAGAGCTTTTCTGTAAGACCCAAAATCCTGCTAACAATTACACGAATGCAAAAACTTTACCACCAGAACTAGTTCAATTGAAATCAACGCAGTAACTCATAACAGTAAAGTTAAGCACAGAAGTACTTGTAGGATTGGAGCCTAAACAAGTACTATTAAAATACAATACCTCATTTTTTAAACAATGAAAGAAAAAGTATTTAAAAAATACCACAGACTTAACTTTTCTCAATTGTATGCAGTCATCACTATTACACTGTTTGAAGATACATACCTACACATCTGCAAAGCCTATGAGTAAGTTAGTTCCATATACATTGAGCATAGTATACAGAAGTACTGAAATACTGCCCCACAGCAAAGTACTGTAGAATCCTTCATACCTGTGTGAATTCTGATATGCTCTATAAGCCGTGCTGTTCCTTTGCTGGCATAGTTGCAATATCGACACTTCAGCTTTCCATCAAATGTCCTTTCAAACCCATCCACTAACATTCCTGAGTTTTCATCCAGTGAAACTTCAACAGAAGGATGATCTAGTCCATTCTGATCACCATCTGCCCCAGCTATAAACAGTAAATGCAGTAGAGATTCTGACTGAGAATCACTGGGTTGTTGCATTTTGTCAGCGTGAGACTAATCCAAACCTGTTAGCTCCTTACTTCCTTACATTGCCCCCCCCACCCACAAATAAACTAATAAGAAATACGTTTTGTGAAAGATATATTTAAAGACTTCCCCCAGAAGGTTCTACAGATTTACAGACTAGTTAAGTAGCCTTCAGAATAATCATGTTGAAATGCAAACATCACCACAACCATTCCCCGCCAAAATTAGAATACTTGACAGCATTGAAGACAGCCTACCTCCCTGAAGGGTATCTGCTTCTTTGTCCCCACTGACAGATCCAGAAATCATATTAACATGGTGTGTTTGTTGAGTAAGATATTCCTGGAAATCTTTTACGAAGTCCAGAGGCTCTGGTTTCTTTTCACCCATATTCACGCTCTGAGTTTACAATAACTTGTGCCTAGAAAAAAAATATCAGTATCAGAGCACATTTCACTGAATTTGAAAAAGAATTCACATTTACAGAAATCATTTTAAATCAAGGATTACATCTCTATAGTCTTG
Organism: Pelodiscus sinensis; assembly: GCF_052426305.1. Lineage (NCBI taxonomy): Eukaryota > Metazoa > Chordata > Testudines > Trionychidae > Pelodiscus > Pelodiscus sinensis. The sequence continues at coordinate 55,023,558 of NC_143059.1, read as the reverse complement.
TTCAATAAAAGCATATGGTCAAAGTAGAACGAACATGTATAGATAATCATAACATTGTTAATCTTTACCCCAGATCAATGCTATTTAGTTCTCAGCAACTTTATTATATAAATACTATTTGACTTATTACATTCTTTTATTAAATTTAAAATTTTAGTTGACTAGGCAGACATGAGAACAAAATTCAATCTAATCTTACCATTCAGTTCAGAAATATTTATTATATCATTTGTACAAAGCAGGGCTGTCAACACGCATTAATACCTGCAATTAACGCGTTAATCACAGGCATTTCCACGGCACTGCCCCTTTGAAATGCCAATAGGGGATCAGTTGGGGACTCCAGCCAATCCCAGGCTCCTGCAGCGTTGTCGATGCCCCTTAGAAATGCCACAGCAGTGGCATTTTCAAGGGGCAGTGCTGCATGGAGCTGAGTTTATCTGGGGACTCCAGCTGATCCCGGGCTCCCATGGTGCTGTCCCTTTGAAACGCTGTGGCGGCCTTTCAAAGGGGCAACCCAACACAGAGCCTGGGATCAGCTGGAGTCCCCAGATAAACCCAGCTCCATGAAGCACTGCCCCTTGGAAACCCCATTGCTGCTGCATTTCAAAGGGGCATCGACAGCGCTGCACTGCATGGGCTCCGTGTAGCGCTGCCCGTTTGAAATGCTGCTGCTGCGTTTCAAAGGGGCAGCTGAACTGAGCCTGGGGTCAGCTGAGGATTCTAGCTGATCCTGGGCTTCCACAGCGCTGCCCCTTTGAAACACCGCTGCAGCATTTCAAAGGGGCAGCACACGCGATTAATCGAGATTTAAATTTAATGTGCAATTAATCACTTGACAGCCCTAGTACAAAGGATTCGATTAAAAGAAAACATTTTTTGAAATGCCAGTTTTTAAATGCTGAGATATCAAATCTAAGGCTATGTCTAGACTACATCCCTCTTTCGAAAGAGGGATGTAAGTTAGGCAGATCGAAAGTGCAAATGAAGCGGGGATTTAAATATCCCATGCTATATTTGCATAATTGCGTCATAGTGTTCTTTCAAAAACGGGTATTTCTAAAGTGAAACTGCAGTCTAGATGCAGTTTCAGGAAAAACCCTTTTCTTGAGGAGTATGGGATCTTTTGAAAAAGGGCTTTTTTTTTTCCCTGAAAGAACCGGGTCTAGACTGCAGTTTCACTTTCGAAATACCCCTTTTCAAAAGAATGCTGTGATGCGATTATGCAAATGAAGTGTGGGATATTTAAATCTCCACTTCATTTGCACTTTCGATCTGCCTAATTTACATCCCTCCTTCAAAAGAGGGATGTAGTCTAGATATGCCCTTAGTGTACAAGGAAATCTACTATATATTTTAGAGAGTTTGTCTGTTTGATCTAGAACTCCTAAATGGTAAAAGCTAGGACCACCAAATTTGGTATGCAGTTTTCTCTTATCGTAACGTAAAGCGACTTAAGGGTATAGTTGTGCCAGAAAAACAAGATCTGCCTGGAATGGGATTGTTTCTCATAAAATCAAACAGAAATGAGACAATCACCAAATCAAGTACAGTCTTCAAATCTGACATAACTCAGCAAATGTTGAAAGAGACTAAACCAAGATGAGCCAAAAAAATTGGATGAACCTGGAACAGGATTTCTTCTCAATACATTTTACAGAAAAGAGATTAAACAGATATTTGGAGCAGCGCTCTGTCTTGGCACAGCTGAATCAATGCTTACTGGTTAAAAACTAGAAAACAAACTTATTGGAATCCAAATTGACTAGCCTTTGTTAAAAGCAAATGATAGGAGTTTATAGGGATGAAGAAAAAATACACTTGATGGAATTCCCATTTTAAAAGATTTACTAAAAATAACACTATTTTTGAAAAATATAATTATTTCAATAAACCATATAAGATTTCCTTTTATTAAAAAAAATGTACTGAATTAAGGACCTAAGCAAAGCCATTTAAATCTGCTAGTTTATTATAAAGAAAAGACTTTGTGACTAACAGACTTATAATGTTCTGTATCTTTGAATTATGTTCAGAAGCATGATTGCTCACAGACTTAAAGTTAGGCACATGGATAGTTATGATTAATGAAATAATGAATCATCACTATGCATCATGACACATTCAAGACTGTCAAGAACGTTAATTACCATCTACTAAGGCAAATTATATTTTGATTCATTCATGTTTTAAATCAGCAGTTGAGGGGAACCGATTTCAGAAGCTGAGAAACCTTTCAAGTGTCAAATTAGGTGTTCAACACATTTTTTATGCATATTTTGTTAGTGTTCTAAAATTGTGTAAGTTATAGAGGGAACTCATTCATTAAAAAATCAAATTACAAAACATAACATTTAATCTTAAATCAGTAAGATTTCAAAGTGGCATTGATATTACAGTACCATCACTTTCTCAAAGTTTCAAATAACTTATATACCATGTTTATGGAGACAAGAGTATTTTACTTTTATTTATATTTATATTTATACACACACACACACACACACACACACACAGAGGGCTCGACAATCTATGCAATCTACTCGCCTGTGGTGAGTAGATTACATCCAGGAAGAGCCAGGTTCGGGCGATCTGCACATGTACACAACGCAGAACGCCGGACAACATGGCTGGCGAGCGCGGCTCAGCGAGCCCTGTGTGTGTGTGTGTGTGTGTGTGTGTGTGTGTGTGTGTGTATACACACACACACACACACACACACACACACACACGGCTCGACAAATAATACAATCTACTCACCTGTGGCGAGTAGATTGTAACCCGGAAGAGCTGGGTTCGGGGGATCTGCGCGTGAGCAGAACGCAGATCACCAGACAGCGCGGCTGGCGAGCGGGGCTTGCCGCGGTTCAGCGAGCCCTGTGTGTGTACACACACACACACACACACACACACACACACACTCACTCATGCTACTTACCAACAACATGAATTGAATAAAATGACTCTACCAATCTACACATCTGTAAATTGGACATAAAAATTCTACTTACCTTAGTGGTTTTGTGAGACTAAAGAGAACTGATGATTTTACTGCCTTAACTAAAAACATTCATTTAATGTATATTAAAGTCTATATGTAAAAATACTTGAAAAGTATTGCTTGTGATACAGAGGCAGCAGCAGGAGGAGGGGGCTCCCCATGTCCCCCACCCTCATTATACATTTACTTGAATAAATACAATTTAACATCCCTAGTAGGAAATAGAGCTGGATGACACATATCACAACAGGAAAATCAGAGCTGCAGCCAGAGACAGGAACATAGCAGGAGATTTCTCCAGCTATTTTAAGCTACATTCTTTAGTTTTCCCTTGTGTTTCTGAGTTTTAAAAGTCTACATGAATTGTACCTGAATTGCAGTTGCCTGCTAAGTAGCAAACATACTCCAACCTGAACTCCCAATAGATCAGATAGAAAGCAAGGGAGCACTGCTGCCTCACTTTTCCTGAAAAAAAAAAAATAATAAAAAAATTAGCCTGTCCAACTTGTTTTCTGATTTCTTAATCAAATCTTTTTTGGCTTCCTGCTGAACTTTCAGAAGAGGGCCCCATTGCAACAAATAAAATTCATAGGAATAGTTTAATTGTTTTGTTACATGGACTACATTTCCAGAAGGACATCTTTCATGGACCTCCTCGACGCATCCCTCAAGCTATATAGAGGTTACAAATATTTCCTTCTGATGGCAACTAGTAGTGATCCGCAGAACAAGTTTTAGGGGAATCACTTTTTGCTGTCGGACAGGAAACTGAAAAAACACATTCTGCAATAGTATTGATTAACAGTGATGGGAAGAAGGCTTGCAAGGGCAGTGCTGCATAATTCTCAAATACAGCCACAGAATTTGAGTTTAATATTTTGCCAAGAACAGAGGAATTCATGATCTTTCAATAAAAAAAAATTCACCGTTACATCATTTGTCACTTTCTCTTTTCCAATATCACCACTATCAGACTTTCCTAGAACTTTGGCTTGAAATAAGTTTAAGGTGGAAGATAAAATTCAAGTCTGAAAAAAGGCAGTTTCAGATATTTCAATTCCTGCAAGTTATTACAGCAATCATTAACATATATATTTTCAGTTAGCAAATCTTTTCATTTTACAGAAGTGACCAGAGTTTCATTAAATGATCTGCAAGTGTCCAGTACCAAATTCAAAGTCACTACTAGTCACTCACATAGTGCTTTGCATTTTCCAAGTGCTTCACTAACACTAGTTGACTGTAACAAAGTTGCTTAAACTACGAGGACCAATTCAACACATACCACTAGCTACTGGAATGCTGGTTTCCTGCAGATTGTCTTTTGAGAGATTTCGGTGTGAATCTTTCTTTCACAAGGATGCTTTGTGTTAAACAATATAGTATTAGTGCAGCATGTTACTGTCCTGTTAATCCCACTTATTATACATCAGTTAAATAACTTGCTACTGATCTAGTAATAGCATATTAGCTGGAAATTTTTTAGTGACAAGTCCCTGAAATGGGGAGGGTCTCATATCAATTTACTATAGTGATATCCAGCCCCTGTGGTCCTTGAGGGCAACTGTGTTAAGAAAATTTCTATTAAAATACAAATTGAAAAATCTGTTCTAGAAGTGCTTCTTAGAGAACGTAAAGTGCTTGAACAAAACCCACTTCAGAAATATAATAGTAGGCTCCACACCTCCCCAACTAAATCTCAGATTTCTTATGAGAGGTGAGAGCACTGTTAAGTTGCTGTGCTTTCCCTGCTACAACTGCTCACAGCTTCCCCACTACGCAGAATCGCAGAAGAGAATCTGCTCACGTTATCTCATTCTCTGTTTACCTGCCAAGCTGAGGGAGTCTCTGGGAGATCTTAACCTACAGAAATGCCCAGCAAAGAATGTCTCCTCATCCTCAACTGAGCAGTCAGAGAAGCAAAAGAGAAGTTGAAAACAAACCACCAACTATAGCTCCCTGATACTTTGTCAAAGTTCAGTTTAGAGCTTTGGGGTTGTTCTTACCTTACACAAGCTGTAACTGGACCCTTTGGGACCATAAGCCAGTTGAGGATTGCCAGCATGTAACATGATTCAGCTGCTTTCCCTACACAACTTGACCTCAGCACCAGTAGCATTAGGATGGAAGCACACAAACTAGCTAGGTATATGTGAATGGTGCCTTCCTCAGAAAATCTACCTCAAAAAAGTGAGTTTGGTCCTGTGACGGGGCAGACAAGCCCCGCACTCTGGCGGACAGCTGGGGAGAGCAGTGCTGGCTGGGACGCGCAGATGAGGGCGTTCGGGGTTGCCTGGGCGATGGGGCAGGCGAGCCCCATGCTCTGGCGGACAGCCGGGGAGAGCTGCACCAGCCGGGACACGCTGGCGCAGGCATCCCGGGCTGCTTGGGCGAGGGGGCGGATGAGCCCCGTATGCCGGCAGACAGCTGTGAGGGACTGGGTCAGCAGGAGGGCGCAGGCGTGGGCCTTTTGGGCAGCCTCAGAAGCCCGCGAGGGGAAGAATGGTGGAAGGGGGAGGAGTCAGGCACCGCCTGGGATGCCAGACGGCCATGTCAGCGGTGCGCCATGACCTTTATAAATGGCGGACCCCGTACCCAGGGGAAAGCAGAGAGTCTTAGTGGCGACGGCTCCCAAGAGTGCGGGGGAGCCGACCGTGAAGGCTCAGGGGTAGGACCGGAGCAACAGGGCTTTGGAACCGGCAGCGGGGAAGACGCCCCAGCAGACCATGACCCCCGACGACCCCGGAACTGCGAGCCTGAGCCAGGATCAGGAAGACTTGCAGGGGAGTGGGGCGAATAGACCGAGGACCCATCATGGGGGTAAGAGGAACCGTCGACAGGGTAGGAAGTGGCTTGGAGTAGGGCGTTAGGCCCACGGGTCAGTGTGCTACAGGTGGTCACCCCGCCAACCAATAGGGAGAGAAGAGCGTCATAATCACTCCCCAGGGCTCCGGGCTGGGACCCGGTGGAGAGGGTGGGCCCGGGTCCCCCTACCCCAACGTAATCCCCAAGAGGCAAAAGTCCCTCTTTTCGGGTGCGGCTATACGTGAAGGGAGGGGAAATTGTATAACGGGTACAAATGAAACCGCGAGAACTCCAAACGAAAGGGGGAGGGCTACAGAAAAGAGGGGCACTCCCCCCCGGACACAAGGGGGGAGGGTCTCCTACAGGTCCCTTAACTTTTTTGCGGTATGTTCAGGCAGAAAGTGTTAGACATCAGTGCTATACCAAGGGCTTAATTCAGAACTAATGAGCTTCAGAAGCAGTTATATTCAGTTCTGATTTGGAAGAACAGTCAACAAGATGTACTTTTGGTGGTTAGAGAGAATAGAGGAGAGGACCCTGAAAACATCAGAGGAGTGAAATAGGAATTCTAACTTAACAATTCAAATTAATTCCACCTAGTCTTTTCCACTCCAATATTGATGAAATACAGAAGAAGAAATCTACTCCAGAAGTATATATCCCATAGAGAGATCATTTTAATAAAATATGTAAATCTCTACAAGTATATAGTGACAAACAAATCAAGACATTTCTAGTACTCAAGACTGAATAACAACTATGCTTTCTAGCAACTGCCACATTAATACCATCAGAAGGTAAAAACCACAACAAAACAAAGTTGATAGGCAAAAAAAAAAAACAAAAAAAACCCCCACCAGATTCCCTTGGTTTGCAAACAAATGAAAGGGATTTCCCTACTTGACATCTTTGTTTATTTGTTAAATGTGATTTCTCCATTTTTCCTTTACCCACTTGTTCAACACAAGAAAGCATTCCAATGGGTTATTTATTTTCTTATTTATCAAAATTGTGTCTAAATAATTCTTAGAATAGGGATTAAACCAGGCTTTCTCTGTTATTTTTGGAATCTAATACAGTGGCTGAAATTCAGCCCTGAAATAAGTGGTGTTGTTGTGACAAGTAGGCCTACCAATTTACCCAAAATATGAGCTCAACGGTAAAAATGTATACATTCATAAAATGTTACAGTAATCTGTTACAATAAATGTTGATGATAAACATATGAATGGAAGACAGAATTATTGAATTAGTCTAAATAAAAAAGCCAAACTGATATGATTTAATCTCTGTGTTAAATTATACTTGCTAAAAACAGGAAACGTGGAGTCAGAAGTTTATAAGCCAAAATTGATATGCGGACTATTAGGACTAATTGATGGGTAAAATAACAGAGGGGCTATTCCACCCTCATTCCCTTTTTGGGTCCTTAAAAAAAAAGTATTTGTGGGAAAAATATGAAAGAACAAAAAAAAAGATACAGGGAGAGAACAGAGAGGCTAGTGGAGCAGGTGTGACTCATGGTTGCCAACCACCAGTTTCCTGGAACCCTGGGCCTTAATCATTCTGATCTTGATAAGTGGCCAGAGAGAGGGGCCCAGATGACATCACCACCCCTACCATCTCCAGCTGAATCCCCAACATCACCTGGGATCATAGTTATTACCATCGTTGATGTCATGTGACTATTGGACATGAGAGCTTTTCCTTCTAAGACTGGACTTGTACAGCTGTAGCAACAATACTCTCTCAAACCCATCTCAACTAACTTCTCTTTTCCCAAAAAAGACATTTAACAACATTTTTTATACTAATAACAAACATCTTTTGTTGACACTGTCAAACAACATGGAGTGTTTCCATTTAAAAAACACTCTCCTACAAGGAAAAGAATCAAATGTTACAATGAAACCCTTATTTAATACTTTGCATTTCAAATGTGCCTTTCATTCTTTTTGGTATATTTAATCTTTTAAAAGATTTTTACGGGTGTGTTTACCATATTGCTAAGCAGGCCGAGATCTCAGTACACCAATCCCCAGGCCTTAACAGTTGATGACTGGTGTTATGTCAACATCTTTAACTCATTTATTCCATCTAAATTAATGCAAATGTGCCACTCTGTTGGCTTCCAAGTTATAGTGCCCTTTTATGGCCAAGTTGAATATGGTCCACTATTTTCTCTTCTGACCACTGTAAGTTAATTTTAAGCACATCTTTACGCATCAATTTTGCCTACCCTCTTTCAGATGTCACCAGCTTCCTCTAGGTTTAAGTTAACTTGTGTTCCATTTGGTGGTGGCTCCTGCAGTAAAACAAAGATACCAGGTCATGCATTAAAAATGTGATGGTGGGGGAAGTAGTGTAGATTCCAGAGGCCAAGTCTCATCAAGTTATAACTTTAAAGCATGTCAAACATAGGGATTAAATCAGTGGTGCACAAACTCTGTGTGCGCGTGTGCACACGCATTAAGAAATGTTCACCCTTAAAAATACAAATAAAAGCGCAGTCAGGCTTATTTTCAACCATTTAGTTTTCATAACTACAGTAGGCCTATCATTCCTTTTAAAATTAAAGAGAATCAAAATTAATTTTAACCTCATTTAATGATTAATAATTGACATGAAAACAAAGCAATAGCTGAGAACCCGGGACCTCTCCAAGTGAGTCAGATGCTATAATACTAAACCAAATGAATGAATAGTCTCATCTCTGTTTCTTTCCTCCACCTTCTGGAAGAGTGTGACAAAGTAATGAAGGAGGGGTGTGACAAACTCTGTGAATGGTGGGGGTGGGCTGCAACTGGAAAGTTTGTGCATGAGTAGACTAAACTCATTCAATAATTCATATTAAAAATCTGAGTTTTGGGATGGTTCAACAGGAAAATATTGAACCAAAGAGTCTGAAGTGATACTCTCTGCTTCAAGGGCAAAAAGTTGATTTGTGTGGTAATTTATACAGTGACATTTCAGACTGAAAAACTCTCACAGATGAATAAATACTGAAGAGTGGAACTGGGGAAAGGTAGAAGACATGATTTAGTGGTCTGACCATCATGTTTAAATTAACTTCATTCCTTGTTACCATAGTTATGATTCTCAGGATCCTTTTATACCGATGTACATAAATTTCCACAGGATCTGAGAACTAATTCAAACCTCACCATATTCTGTTTCACATGCAAGTAACACTGCTTTGACCTTGCTTAAATTAACAAACAGCATACTGTGCTTTTAAAAATGCACATATTTTTCCCCTAAGGAAAAGATAGGAAAAAAAAAACAATCAACAAATATTACTCATATCACATACTAACATTGCTCATTATGTGGCTATGAATACCTCAACAAAATTAATTAAATTATATATTTTAGTGAGTAATTTGTGAATGACACCTTAAACTACTTTTATAAAATCCTATTCATGTGAGGAATATAATGTTTTAAAATGCACCATCAATCACTGTAGAACAGTGTTCTCAAACTGCACTCCGCAGAGCCCCAGGGCTCCGCGAGACATCTCCAGGGGCTCCGCAAGGTTGACAAACTGGAAACAGACAACATACAATCAGTGGACCGTTGGGGTGCCGCATACATTTTTATACACGTAATGGGGTCCGGAGCCCAAAAAGTTTGAGAACTGCTGCTGTAGAAAATGAAGGGATAGTAGATTTTGTACTTTAATGGTAAATTTTCATGATAATTATACCAAGATGTATAAAGTAATCTTAAATTCAGCCTCCTACAATTGTGTCAGAGATTTACATAACACATTCTGTAAGCTAAAGGGTTTGTTTATTCACTGCTTTTGGGTAAATGTTTTTCTTTGCTTTGCTTCAACATTGTGTAGAGTGCTGGACACTGGTTGATTTCCTGAATACCCCATTCAACCTAAAGCTAACTGCTTTTCAGTATGTTTCATACATATATTTCAAAAAGTACTGCAGAATGTTTTAATGTGAAAGCCTTATATTACTGAAAAGTCTTCTACAGTTATCCTGAAGAAAAAAAATCATGCAGATACACAGCTGAGCCTTCTGGTTTGCTCCTACACTTCAGATATCATGGCTCTGAAATAACGGACACACAAACAAGCAGTTGGAACCTTTGACAGCAAACAAACCTACATGTGAAGCTACACATTTTCCATCAAGGAAGTCTAGAAGAGCATTTAAGTCTTTCTAACACTATTTCAGCTTGCTGTGAAGCCACTTGGCTGGTATCTCAGAATGAAGGGATTCTTTCCTAAAGAGCAGAACCAAACACCTCTGAACTCCCATAACTGTTATTTGACATATTCTATTACTTTCTTTTCTGAGAAGCATGTGGGTGGGCAGAAGAATCAGGATCTAAAGCAATCACACATCGTGCTCAAGTTTTTAAACACAGTTTCATGACCAGAAAGTTAATGCCTCACAAAAAATAACGACCACCTTTTCAAAGATTTCCCATGTGGTACTCTTCTAAATTTAAAATACAAATGAGTCTTCATACAAAGGCCAAGAACCAGATTCTCCATCTTCCAGTCAGAGCACTGTTTCCCACCCCAATTGCCTAGCAGGAGCCCACAGAGGGGGAAAGCTACACTACCACTGCAGAACTCAGTTAAGCAAACTTTAATCCTCCCAATTTAAGAAAAAGAAGATTTCTAGCAGACTCATACCCATTTTCAGGGAGGATGTGCTAGGAACTCCATGCCAGTGAGCGCATTTTCCCAAGCCTGTTCTCACACCTCCCTCCCCGATTCAATATCCCTCACAGCCAGACTCGTTTGTGTCCGTTTCAGTTTTGTTAAAAAATAAAACACCACGGTTTGGAACCGCGCCAGGGGCATCTGTCGGCCAGCAGCTCTTGCTATCGGTCTCCTGTGCGGGGCGGGGCGAGAGAAAGGAACAGCCACCCCATTCCGAGGGAAGGGAGAAAACCCCCGTTGACACTCCCTCCTCAACGCTGGGAGCGGAGAGCAAAGAGAGCGGCACCCCCATCGCGCTGGGGCCAGGCGGACACCCCACCCGCTCACCCAGAGACACAGCGCAGAGAGCAGGGCAAGTGCCCCACTCCCCTGGGGGGAGAAGGGAAAACCTGCTGCCCCGCTCCCCCGTGTCCAGCTCTGCAGGGCGGGAACTGTCACTGCCTCCCCCTCAGCCTCTTACTCCCCGGTAACAGACCCCCCCGCCCCCAGCCCTGAGTGAAGGAGACAAGGGGGCTAGTCACAGGCGACAGCAGCTCCTTGGGGATATGCGCACAGGGCGGCTCTCTCACCCCCGCCCCCAGAGCCCGGCTCCTCAGCTGCGGGTCGGGAGCAACACTCACCTCCCCTGCACCCCACAGCTCCTAACACCCACCGAAGCCGCCATGTTTGTTGTGTCTCCCGTAGTAGTAGCCCCGCCCGCCCGGCTCCCCAAGCCTCGCGAGAGTAGCACGCTTGCCTCGCCGCGCAGGCGCAATTGGACCGTGGTGGGTTCGGGTGCGTTGCTCCCAGCGCGAGCTTAGGGGCTTCCTCGCGTGCGCCCCGAGCCGAGGGGAGTCGGCGGCCGCAGCAGCGAGCATGGCGGCAGCGGCGCTGTGGCGGAGCTGCGTGAAGGTGAATCGTGGGCCTTGAAGGGGTTGGGCTGCCTCTGGCCCGCTCTGCCCAGGTGCCAGGCGCCCCCTTCCCCAAGGAGAGATTCGGGTGCGGGGTCGGGACCGTCCCCCCTCGCCGCCCTGCCCGGACCCCGTCACACCCGCCTCCCCCCCGTTCCCGACTCTCGCAAGCCTGTCACGCCCCGCGCGCCTGTCAAACCCCCGCGCGCCTGTCAAACCCCCGCGCGCCTCTCACACCCGCCTCGCAAGCCCGCACACACCCCCGCGCGCCTCTCACACCCGCCTCGCAAGCCCGCACACACCCCCGCGCGCCTCACACCCGCCTCGCAAGCCCGCACACACCCCCGCGCGCCTGTCACACCCGCCTCGCAAGCCCGCACACACCCCCGCGCGCCTGTCACACCCGCCTCGCAAGCCTGTCACACACCCCCGCGCGCCAGTCACACCCGCCTCGCAAGCCCGCACACACCCCCGTGCGCCAGTCACACCCGCCTCGCAAGCCCGCACACACCCCCGTGCGCCTGTCACACCCGCCTCGCAAGCCCGCACACACCCCTCGCGCCCTCCCGCTCCGAGACTCACACCCGCCCCCCCTTCTGCAGCCTGGTTCTGAGCCTCGGCTAACTAAACAACACGTGTGAAAAATCAGGACAGGGAGCGTGGGGGGTAATAGGCGCCTATATAAGACAAATCCCCAAATATCGGGACTATCCCTATAAAAATTGGGACTTCTGGTCACCCTGTCCTAGCCTATCTGCAAACACCCCCTCCCCCCCTCCCAGCTATTTTTAGAAGATTAAAAATTCAAAAATACCCTATTTTGAGGGGAAAAAACTTTGGGAGCACCTATTGTTGTGTGAACTTGTTAAACCAGGTATCTTCCACTCAGACCCCTGTAGGTCTCCAAGCTGCATCTAAATCCTGCTGATTCATTCAGTATAACATCACTATAATTTGTCTTTTGCTACATCTCCACAGAACTAAAACTCTTATTTAAAGTAGGGTTGTTGATTAATTGTAGCTAATTCTCACAATTCAAAAAACTTATTGCGATTTAATCACACAGTTAAACAATAGACTACTAATTGAAATGTATTAAATATTTTGGATGTTTTTCTACATTTTAAAATATATTGATTTTAGTTACACAGGATACAAAGTGTATGCTGCTCGCTTTATATTTTTTATTACAAATGTTTGACTGTAAAAATGATTAAAGAAATATTTTTCAATTCATCTGGTACAAGTATTGTCATGCAGTCTCTTTATGGTGAAAGTGCAATTTACAAATGTAAAGTTGTTTTGTTCCATAACTGCACTCAAAACAATTTAAAACTTTAAAGCAGTGAAGGACAACCTAAGTTAGTGAGTGGGCCGTATGAGTGGACCTCCTTCGTGTCAGTGGGCCACAAGATAGTCGTAACCAAGGTGGTCTCGCAGGATGGGGTACAGGCAGACCCCGACTTACGCAGATCCGACTTATGTCGGATCCGCACTTACGAACGGGGCTTTTCTCGCCCCGGAGCTCACGGGCAGTGGGTCGCCACCTGTGTCCTCCCGGTCTCCCTGGTCTGCTGGGGGGGTCCAGCAAGGCCGCTGGACCCCCCCAGCAGACCAGGGACACCCGAGCAAAGCTGCCGCCTGGGCGGCTTTGCTCGTTTGCCCGGGAGCAAAGCCGCCCAGGCAGCGGGACCCCCACCGCCTGGGCGGCTTTGCTCCTGTCCCCCTGGTCTGCTGGGGGGGTCCAGCAAAGCCGCTGGACCCCCCCAGCAGACCAGACATACCCGAGCAAAGCCGCCCAGGCAGCGGGACCCCCGCCACCTGGGCGGCTTTGCTCCTGTCCCCCTGGTCTGCTGGGGGGGTCCAGCAAAGCCGCTGGACCCCCCCAGCAGACCAGACACACCCGAGCAAAGCCGCCCAGGCAGCGGGACCCCCGCCACTGGACCCCCCCAGCAGACCAGGGGGACAGGAGCAAAGCCGCTTTGCTCGTTTGCCCGGGAGCAAAGCCGCCCAGGCAGCGGGACCCCCACCGCTGGACCCCCCCAGCAGACCAGGGGGACAGGAGCAAAGCCGCTTTGCTCGTTTGCCCGGGAGCAAAGCCGCCCAGGCGGCGGCTTTTTTCGGGGGTCCCTGGTCTGCTGGGGGGGAGGGGGCGCAGCTAGTGCACGCCCCCCCCCCCCCAGCAGACCACGCTTTTGTTGCGGGATGCCTCGGGTAGAGCAGCTGGGGTGCTGCCAGGTTGGTCCTGTGGGAACCTACCGGGCAGTGCCCCAGCTGTTCTGTCCCAGGCTCCAGATTCAGCAGCTGTTGAAACTGATCAGGCTGATTCCAGGAAGCTGGGGGCAGAGCAACTCTGCCTCTGGCTTCCTGTAGTCAGTCCCTGGTCAGTTTCAGTGGCAGCAGCTGAATCTGGAGCCAGTTCGGACTTACATACAAATTCAACTTAAGAACAAACCTATAGTCCCTATCTTGTACGTAACCCGGGGACTGCCTGTAGTTTTGCTGACTGTGCTTGTATACCTAGAATTTGTAGAGTATGCCAGTTGAATAGTAGTACTTTGCAGAGGGAATGCATGGCTCTCACAGTCAGTGTTGTGTCCAGTTTCCATGCATCTCACTTCACGTGCCCTTGCCTTACATATGTGCCTCTTTAGTAATACTGGTAGGAAAAAAAACTACAATGGTCAACTACAGTGGTCAACAAAATGTCTCTCAGACCACACATAGAATCCTGACAGGCTGTAGGTTGCCCAGCACTGCTTTAGAGCCTAAAAGTCCATTCAGCATACTTCATATTCAGCCACTCACTACAAAAAAATTAGTTTACATTTACAAGAGATAATGCTGCCTGCTCCTTATTTACAGTATCACCAGAAAGTGAGGACAGGCATTCACATGAGACTTTTGTAGCAAAGTTAGAACCGGCATTACGAAGTATTTACATGCCAGATATGCTAAACATTTGTATGCCCCTTCGTATTTTGGAGACCATTCCAGAGGACATGGTTCCATGCTGATGATGCTCATTAAAAAAAGCGTGTTAATTAAATTGTGACTGCACTGCATTGGGGAGAATTGTATATCTCTGGCTCTGTTTTACCCATATTTTGCCGTGTAATTCATATTATACTGGTTGGACCTCCCTGATCTGGCACCCCCAGGACCTGACTGAATCTCAGAGGGATTTTGCCAGACATGGGGAGGTCATTTTGGGCCCTCCTGCTTCCAGCCCCACCACCTGCCCTGCTGCCCCACCAGGCTTCTTAGCTCTCCTGGGCAGCCCAGCTTAGTTATGCATGTGGCTCCTTCCTCCCCCAGAAAGCTGAGCCACTCACTGGCTCCTGGCCCCCTCCCTGCTCTCCGCAGCCCAGCTGAGCCATACACCAGGCTTCTCACTTTTCTACACACACACAGCTCTGGGCTCTCCCTCTGCCTTTTAATTGCTTGACAGTCCTAATTTAAACTATTATCCTCTTTACTTCAGTAATCGCACTGACTGTGACAATTGCAGTTTTGCCCTGCTCATATCTGTTCACAATGTTATTGCAAAGATCATTTTCTTAGCTTGTCACCCACTCTTTCCAACCTTCTGCTGTCTGCGCCTTCTCTAGCTAGTGTTCTAAAATAAAATTAGTGGACGTTTCTGATATATGCTGATTGGGTAGATTTAAGTTTCTCTATTTTGAACAAATACTTTGAAGATTTAACTTTTTTTGTTTTGTCTTCATTATTTCATGTGTATTTAATAGCTACAGCTTCATTAATGGTTAAAGAGTTTAACTTTCAATTCTGCTACTAAAGTGAGGCTGGAATAAATGTAGTATGCTGTCATTAATCTAGTTTTCTATAAGAATGTTGATAAGTGAAGAAATATTTATATGCTATGGGCATCCTCCAACATTCTCCTTGGCCTCTGAGGATAGGACAAGAAGCAATGGGCTTAAACTGTAGCAAGCGAGGTTTAGACTGGACATTAGGAAAAGCTTCCTAACTGTCAGGGTGGTTATACACTGAAATAAATTGCCTAGGGAGGTTGTGGAATCTCCATCTCTAGAGATATTTAAGAGCAAGTTAGATAGATGTCTGTCAGGGATAGTCTAGATGGTACTGGGTCCTGCTGTAAGGGCAGGGGACTGGTCTCAATGACCTCTCGAGGTCTCTTCCAGTTCTAGTGTTATATGATTCTTGAGATTTTAATAACTCCATCAAAATTTGAAGCTGAAATCTGTTGTCCGAAAGAAAACTGTTGCAGCTACTTTTTTAAACAATTTGAATGCTAGAGAATTATTAGTTCTCTAAATAACCTTAACTAATATATGTTGAAATTATCACCCATCCTCTACTTACTCATCAGCAATTTATTTGAATCCATTTACAGTGCTGTCAAAATAATATATCTTATGCGCACTTTTAAAATATGGAAAACAGTCCTTCCACTACCATATTGTAAATCTGAACCTGCAAACTATCTCATAACCATGATATAGGCTGTATGCACAGCCCATTCTTTGCTTCAGCTACATGTTAACATTTTCCTGTCTGTTAATGTCAAATTTTACCACCGTGCATTCCACAAACTAGAAATGTAAGCAAATAGTCGAGTAACTGAGGCAGCCAGGAGAGAGGCGGGGGGGGGGGGGGGGGAGCAAGACCGGTGTCAGAGGCAGCAGCTCGAGGGGGAGGGAGCAAAAGGAGGCTGCTGTGAAGAAGCCGTAGTCCACAGTGGCTGCAGGCAGAGGCTGCTCCAGCAGTAGCCCCTTTCTGGGGGTGGTGCCAGCTCCCCCCAGATGGTTGCTAAGGCTGCAGAACACTATTTAAATGGTCCTGGTTCCTGGTTGTGGCACTACCCTGGCAAGAGCTGGAGCTGCAAGACCTTTAAATAGCCACAGCAACCCCAAGTGGCCACCAGCCAATGTGGTAGCAGTGGGGCCAGGATCTGCACACCCTTTAAATAGCAGCAATTAAAAGGGCTCACAGCTCCTGGCTCTGCTGCTACCACATTGCCTCGCAGGCGCCCAGAGTTGCTGTGGATATTTAAAGGTCTCCAGGTTGCGTAGCCACAGCAACCTCTAGGCAGCTTGTTAGGCAACGCAGTAGTGGTGTGGCTGGGAGCTGCGAGCCCTTTGCTTTGTTTGTACTTCAAAGCCTCTGATCCTTGACAACTCTGGGGGGAGACTAGTCCCCAGCTCTGCCCCGTATGCCCCAGGCTCCACCTCTTCTGGGAGAAGGAGGGGATGGAGCTGGCTCATGACCATGTACCAAAATTCATGAAAGGTCCCCTCTGTTAAAATTATTGCCCACTCCTGGTCTTTATTGTGAATTTTCTAATTTCAGCTCTTTGCTGTATCACTTTTTGACATTTAAAAATAAACAGCTGATTAAGGCTTTTTGCCAACTGGCAGTCTGTTGCTTATAATTTTCATTATACCAACTCTGGAATTTAAACTTGTTAATTGAAACATGTTTTAATATCATTGCATCTTTTCTGGTGTATTTGCTCATTCTTAAATTTATAACATGTTAAGTTACTGTTTATTTTGACAAGTTCCTCTATGATAACATAGCTATGCCATAACTTCTGAAATTATTTTAGCCACATGTTTAATAATCTAATACACATTGTAGTCAAATTATGTGGACACTGGGATTGCAGAACACTTGAGAACAAAAATAAAAATCATAATACATTCAAGCTTTAATAAAGAGCATTTGTCCAGCTGTCCATGTAGTTGCCAGCATTCTTAGTTGATTGGTCTCAAGGCAAAAAGACACTCAGAATAATAATTAAGACTATTATTATAAGAAAACTTTTTAGTATTTAATATAGTTATGGGTTGAATGGAGACAAATCTTTTAAAATGTTCAGCTATTAATGTGAACATTCTAGCAGGCTTCTAATATTAGCAATACTAACAACAGATTCTAGCTGATTGATGCAATTCTCAAAGCTATTCATATTTTACAAACAATATTTTTTATCTTTACCAAAATAACAATCTCATACTTACCAATGGGTAAAAAACTGACGGGAAGAAAGTAGTTTGTAGGATTGATAGACACAGGTTGAAAGGAAATTGAATTGATTGAGCTCCTTTGCTCCCAGTGCTAAAAAACTTGAAATTAATAAAGTTGAAAATAATACATTATATATAATTGTATTTCCTTTCAGTTATTGAATAGAAAATAAAAAGTGTGAAAAATCTGTATTCTTGTTTATAAATACTTGAGCATTTATTTTTGTATATCAAAATTTATTTTTATAACTTTATTATTTGTCAACAGCTAAAAAGAAACACGCCAGCATACTTGGCTTCTTGGAAGGCTCCTCCTGCTGTTTTTAAATCATCCAAATCAGAAGCTATGGCAAACTTAGCCAATGAGAGAGTAGTGTGTGCTCCACTTGACATGCTTTCAGAAGAAGAGATGATGATGAAAGAAATGGGTAACTTGCCATTCAAGTTCTTAAAATTGAGTAGTCTATTACTAGATGTCACAAAAAGTTCAGCATTAAATATTTGTAAAATATTGCTTTTTATTCATAGCTACATTTTGAGACCAGTGTGTTTATTAAAGTTTATGTGAAAACTTGATTTCAAATTCTGTTTAGGTCAGAAGTGACTCAGGTGACTAGCCTGGTCTTTGCTGCAATATCTGCTCTACTATTTTTAGCCTGCTAGTTCTAACAAAGCTACTGTGAGTCTATCTACCCATGCTGGAAATCACATCTACTTAGTTGTAGTTGGGCCTCTCTAAGGGCAGAGTTCTAAAGAGTGTACTGGGCACAGTGCAGGAGTAAAAATCAATATAGAGTGGACCAAGGTATTTTTCACTCTGTAAATAATGTTGGTTTTAGGCTTTAACACCTGACCTTGCTTTTGAATGTAGTATTGTAAGGAAAGGTGATACTCTTCATATTTGACAATTTGGATCCTATCAGAGTCTGAGTCACTAAATTCATTCTCAGATTTCATGGCTTGTTTATTATTATCATGGGACAAGATACCTGTTATGTGTGGTGTTAGTGTTTTGGGGCATCACATTCAGAAAGCGGAGTTAAAGTTACATTTTAGGAATTATTTTTACCTTGACTCTGTATTTCACCATTTTCAGAAGATTGAATATAGTGAACTCAGTGTCCTGGAAGGTCATGAGGCATCTTTGGGCCAACTTAACTTTGCTTTAAGTTTTTGGGCAGTGAGGTTTGGGGGATTGTTTGTTTTTGGGAGGTTTCTAAAATAATTTCTCACTGCCCTCTTTTTCCAAAGTGTACTTTTCTCTCTCCACTGGCTCCTTGGTAAATATTTTTTTTCCACAGGAAGCCCTGGAGGCTTATTTGTTCGTTAACTGTCCATGATGTTCTCATCCCCCATCTCTCTGCGTGTCCAGAACAACTTGATTCTCCCTTGACAGCACTCCTTCCTATGCAGTGACAGGGCTAAGCAGTTGCCCCACAGTTTGAGGACTTGGCAGAGCATACAGAACAGTTCAGAGATCACTAAGGAGTCATTGGGGTTTGTTTTAAAAGGGGGACAGAAGTGAGAGCAGTAGTTGGTAGGGGTTTGAGGGCAGAGCAAAAGCCTCACCCAAGTTGTGGTATGGATATCTATTCTCTAGGAATTGGCTCAAAGTACAGGTTGGACCTCGCTTGGGACCTGTCTGGTCCTGAATCAGGGAGCCTGCTGGACTTAGGGACATCAATACTGGCACCTCTGCTATCAGCTGCTGGGCCCTCGGCATGCAGATGCCATCCCCCAGATGCCTGGTCCTGGCTCCTGCAACGGAGGTCTAAACCCAGCCACCAGTCCCCAGCCCTGGGGCTCCACTCCTAGCTGCCGGCCTGGCTCTTTGGTCTGGTAACATCTGTGGTCCTGTGGTGCTTTTTTTCTCTTGTGAGTGCTTCTACTCCGAAGCACACGTAGGGGTCTCTGATAATGCAAGACCAGAGAGTTCCAGATTAGAGAGGTTCAGCCAGTAGTTGTAACTGGGCCACAGCTTGAACAGATAAGTAAATACAAGAACTAGATTAAGCAAAAGAAATCTTTTTCCAATTCATCATTTACAGGCATCTTGTTAAATCAGAATGATACATGCCAGCAAGGTATCTAGCCACATTCACTGAGAGCATTTTTAAGTCTGTAAACTCTTTTAAAAAAACTAATATAAATACCAAACAAACTCAGAGGGAGAGCTCTTATATCTCAGTGAGTTTCTGATCTTTCTTCTAGTCAGCAAAGTGCTCTCATGTTTCTTAGAAATTTAAAAAGCGTCTGATCTGAAATAGGTAGTTCCCAGTTACATCAGCTCCGGGACTTGGATCTTTTAAACCTCTTGCTGGGAATTAACTACACATCCAAAACACCAATATTCCTCTCTGGAGCACTTAATCTTCCTTTCTGGATGCTATTGGAGTAGGGTATTGCATATCTGTGGGATCTCCCTGCACTGAATGATATATACACCTTGCTAAAAAAAACTAAATCGCTGGCTCAGATATTAGTTAAATAATTGGCTAGAATACTTATGTCTATTCTTTTTCTTCATTATAGTGAAAAAATTTGCTCAAGAACGGATTGCACCTTTGGTAAAAACAATGGATGCAAATGCAAAAATGGATGAATCTGTACAGCAAGGACTATTTGAACAAGGGGTCTGCATACTTTATTATTTTAATTCAAGAGTTACATTATGAAATGTTATGGCCAGTTGTGCAACTTCTTTTGTTTTAGATTAAGTAGTTTGAATGGACGTTAGCCTTTTTTCAATCCTAAATTACTGTTTAGTAGGAAATTACAGTTAGAAAAGTTTAAATGTTGCATTTAATTCTGAAATTATAATTCTGACAAACAAAACCAGAGTCGTCATGATGATAAATCACATATGTGTTGATAGCTCTCTTTTGTTTTTTGTATGAATACCACTGTCTTGACCCCTATGCAGCAAATATCACCCAGCTAAATTATTTTAGGTATAACAAAGGGATCTGAAGAAATTTTATATTCTCTGACTTGAACAAAAGTATTTGAATTGCTTACTACCTGTACATAATTTTTCCAGTAGTGAAAATATTTGAAAATCTTGTCAGCCTAAGTTACTGTCTGTGATAATCTCCCCACAATGGTTGTACAGTATATACATTCTCTCTATTTTAGCTCATGGGTATTGAGCTTGGACCAGAGTATGGAGGAACTGGATCTTCAGTTTTTTCTGTCATAGTGGTGGTAGAGGAATTGGCCAAGGTTGACCCAGCTGTAGCTCTTCTGTGTGAACTCCAGAACACAATAACTAATAAAATGTTTACTACATATGGAACAGAAGAACAAAAGAGAACTTATTTGCCCAGACTAACTAAAGATTTGGTGAGTTAAATATGTTCTTTACTAAATTAAATAACATTTTATATGATTTCATAATGTTACTGTGTATTAGGGAATGAAATGATACATGACATTCTGAAGCAATATTTTCATATGACAACATTGGAATGCTATTTGAGAACTGAAATCTGTGTACATGGAGTGACACAGATATGTCCACTTCATCTGGAGAAGGGGGACAGGTGAAGGAGAAAAATGAAAAGCACATTGTTCAGTAATTTGAGGCTGATTCTGCAGATCTTTTGCACACAACTCCCATGGACTTGAATAGGAGTTACATACATGTAAACAGTAGAGACTTGCATGTTCAGTTGTTTCTCCTGCACCAAACTTTTCCAGGAGCTTTTCTCTATCTTCATTAGCCTGCCTATCTGTCTTGCAGAAATGTGTACTGTTTCTTGTTGTGAACTTAACAATTAACAAGATTTTAAGAAAAGAGACCGTGTTTGTCACTTGTATATTGGCAGGGAACTAAGAATGATTATTATGTATGTTAGCATCAGCAGAGGAAAAAATTTTTTATATGGAATCTTCATTAATACTCCTAAATATACTTTTTTTAATAGGTCTCCTAAGTCGAATGGGATAGAAATACTGACTTGCTATGGAGAAAAACTTAAAAACAGGGGCCTTTAGGGATATGTATCCATGTAATCATTTAGTATTACACTGTAATATGCAGGAAGTAATACTGCAGTGCTGTAGAACTGTAGGAACGCAGATGAGTGTCTCTGACAATGAAGTGAGTTGTGGTGCATAACCCATGCTGTTGCTGCAACTCAGGAGTAGCAAAATTAAATCTGAATACAGCTCATGTAACATTGAGTTGGGGCAACACATCAAGGTCAGCTTGACAGATACCCATAACAAGTATCTGTACCCATAACAAGTTGTTTTTTTTTACTTTTTTGTTAAGGAGGATTAAGATCTTTAAGCCGTTTTATTGTCACAAAAATAACTTCTAACAGACACCCTTGGAAATCCTTCGCTGATAGCTAATTAATTACTGTAATTACTTTTATTCCATAGAGACTTTTATCTAAGAATCAGTACTATATCCATATTAATCCTCACAAAACTTTTTGATAGGAAGGAAGGATATTAGGTCCATAGTACTGGTTGGCTAACTGAAACAGAGTGGTTACATTGTAAGTAAGTTTGGGAAAGCAGCCATAACTTGGTTCTTTCTCACTCTAACCTCTAAACAGCCCTGTCTTCATGTTTATAAACCTAACTGATACTACCCAGGATATGTAGTTTAAGAATGGTTGAAGTATTTAATAACTTTATATTTATTTTCCTTTAAAGTTTTATATTAATGTTGTATGCAGTGCACATATTTTAAATAAAATCTGTAATGTAGTTTGCTCTTCAATTGATAGATAGGCAGTTTCTGCCTTTCAGAGGCTGGATCTGGCAGTGATGCATTTTCTTTGAAGACTCGTGCTGAAAAGAAAGGAGACTACTACATTATCAATGGCTCAAAGATGTGGATAAGCTTTGCAGAACTGGCAGGAGTGTTTTTTGTGATGGCAAATGTAAATCCTTCTTTGGTAAGTTGCTATGGGAGAGTTTCCTGGAGCTATTGATAATATCATGCTAATGTAATGTGTATGTTTTTGGCATCTTGCTCCCACTAAAAATGGATTTTTTAAAATTAATAATATTATCCCTGAATGATCTATATGGTAAAAATTAAGAACCTGGTGAGTATTTTAATACATTTCTTCACATCCCTGTGCATATAAAAACAATAATTTTCCAAATTAGTGACCTAACAAATATTAGCATATCCTTTGTCATCAAAGAATACGTATTCTGGATCTTGATGGCACTTCTGTAATCTAATCATTTAATGGTATGTTATAGGCAGGATACTGCAATTAAAAGTGAAATAGAACTAGGCCTACATGCATGGAAAGGAAAAGTTAGTACAGTATTAAACCATGCCCATGTGACAAAGGACATTAAAAAAGAAGTATGACGTTTGTGTTTGTTTTTTTCATTTATCAGGTTAGGTATAAGAACAGTAGAGCCAAAAAAAATCCTGAACAGCATAGTTTAAAATGTAAAAATATTTCCACTGATTAACTAAAAATGATGTACTGGTGAAAACTGAGCAGCTGCAAAATTAATTATTAGAAAAAGTATTTTGCTTGATTATTAGATTATTTATTTTGCAGTGTCCCATTAAAAAAAAGCCTAATTTGAAGATACTTATAATACATTATTACTTAAGTTGACATTTCAACTGATCAAAAGAGTTTTTAAATTCCATCTATGAAGAGCTGACTTTTTAGTTGAAAATCATGCAATTTCCAGTCCAGGACTGTCTGTCTGTCTTTGTTTCCTAAATGTCTTCATTCATAAATAGGTAGATAAATTAAGAAGTTCAGCATAGCTAATAATATGGACATTTTTAACTTTCTACATTGAACACTGACATTTAGAAGAAGGTTCTTAATTCAAGGAAACAATGTATTTCTATGTCAACAAACAGACAATTTCAAACTATAAAGTGAAGTTCAAGTTGATGAATAAGTTAAGTCTTGTGTGAACACTAAATATAATTTCAGCTAAATATGGAATCTGTTCATCTTCCTGCCATTGTGTGCTGCTGCCATTTATGTAAATTGGAATTACATATGTGCTATATGAGAGCAGACCGGTATAGGATTATACACTGAAATATCACGTAGCTTGTACTTTATACAAAGCTTATAAATATTGCAGCCAGAAACTATGTTAAAATATTGAGGTTGCAAAGTGAAGTAGCCAAAAATTAGGCAATTTCATAATTAAGGTTGATCATGAAGTCCATATATATTGCCTCAGACCTTACCTACTGCACACTATCAAAACTTTATTCTGAATACAAAATTTGAAGAACGTGGTTACTTATTAACTTAGAATTCATGTTAATATTAAACTAGATTCTCCTCTGTAGTTAGTCCTAGGGGAAGTGTGCAAAAAAATCTACACGATATTTTAAAATTCTGCATATTTTTGATGTCAAAATAACACAGTATAATCTCATCAGTTTCAATTATTTTGGTACTTTATTTCAAAATATCTGTCAGCAATGTCTGTGATAACACAAAGTAAAAACCTAAACTTTCTTTTACTAGATTCCTTATTAGGCAAATTTATACAGAACTTTGAGTAATTTATTTCAATTGCAATAAGAAATGTATTTTCTGCATCCCTCAGAAGCAGTGCAAATGCTTGGGGGGAGTCAATGTTAATGGAGAAACTGAGGGAGAGGGAAGGAGCCTGGGAGTGATTGTGGAGGGTTGTTGGATATGAATGGGAGAAGTATGGAATAGATTTTTTGGGGTAGGCTAGGAAGTCGGGGAGCTTCCCCATGCAGACCCTAAGGCTATGTCTGCACTACCAAGTTATTTCGAAATAAGTTTATTTCTCTTCACAAGCAGGAGTTAATATTTCAAAATAACAAGTCCATTGTTTCAAAGTAGCAGGTTTAGTAGTGTGGACGCTCACCTTGTTATTTTGAAATAAGAGGACTTATTTGAAAATTACTCTCCCGTGTTAGACATGCCCTTAGTGACCCCAGTCTCTCCAATTTAGTCAGGCACGTTTGCCCCCATTCTCAGGTGGCCCTGCAACCCTTCCCATTCAGTTTAATGCTGTCACTCCACTAGCTCCTGAATCCCTGGCCTGCTCTGTCCTTCTGAATCCCAATTCATGACCCCTCCCCCCCAGCAGCCCTTGTCCCCCACTCAGATCCTTTGTCTCCAAACCTGGCTCTTCAGGCAGGATGCTGATGTATGCAGCAGGTTGCTATTGCCAGTCAGTCACCACTTTATGTTCTGGCTACACATTGGCCTCTGGTAGGCGAAAGGAGGGACTTCAACAGTTCTTGAGCAGAATGTATTTTCTGCCCAGAAAAAAAATTCTGTGCATGGTATGAATTCTGCATGTACACAATGGCACAAATTTTCCCCAGGAGTAAGACTCTATTTTATAGCATGAAGGAAAAAATTATATGTGGAAATGGGCAAGAAAACATTTCCTAATACCATATACGTAGAATCATAGAATACTAGGACTGGAAGGGACCTCGAGAGGTCATCGAGTACAGTCCCCTGCCCTCTTTGGCAGGAGCAAATACTGTCTAGACCATCCCTGATAGACATTTATCTAACCTACTCTTAAATATCTCCACAGATGGAGATTCCACAACCTCCCTGGGCAATTTATTCCAGTGTTTGACTACCCTGACAGTTAGGAACTTTTTCCTAATGCCCAACCTAAACCTCCCTTGCTGCAGTTTAAGCCCACTGCTTCTTGTTCTATCCTCAGAGGCCAAGGTGAACAAGTTTTCTCCCTCCTCCTTATAACACCCTTTTAGATTCCTGAAAACTTCTATCATGTCCCCCCTCAATCTTCTCTTTTCTAAACTAAACAAACCCAATTCTTTCAGCCTTCCTTCATAGCTCATGTTCTCTAGACCTTTAATCATTCTTGTTGCTCTTCTCTGGACCTTCTCCAATTTTTCCACATCCTTCTTGAAATGCGGTGCCCAGAACGGACACAATACTCCAACTGAGGCCTAACTAGCGCAGAGTAGAGCGGAAAAATGACTTCTCGTGTCTTGCTCACAACACACCTGTTAATGCATCCCAGAATCACATTTGCTTTTTTTGCAACAGCATCACACTGCTGACTCATACACAGCTTGTGGTCCACTATAACCCCTCAATCACTTTCTGCCATACTCCTTCTAGACAGTCGCTTCCCATTGTGTATGTGTGAAGTACATCCCCATCTTTCATACACATAATAGTTGCCTGCAGCCTCGCCACATGAATGCCATGCTATTAAGGCTTATAAAGGTGTTAAATTCCCTGTTCCCCTCTGATATCAATGGAAATTCAAAGAATCAGGTGTATGGGACTCTGCTGAAATTGGCTTGTGATTGCTGGAAAAGGGGTGAAATGCAGGAAACAACCACTCTGGAAGCATGGTTTCCTGGCAAAGGCCACAGCTTTCCATGCAGAAGATGGTGCGATGCTTCAGAGAGCAATGCTAACTCTTACACTTTACAGAGCAGAAGTGGGCAGTTTTAGTAGGAAAGCCAGTGGGAGCGCAGCACAAAAACAGGATTTACTGTCAAGGGTAAAGTGAGCTCAAAAGAGTACTGAAGAGGAACTTGAGTTGCACAAGGACTGCAGGATTGGGTCAGAATTTCCAATTGCTTTACATTCTATATAGGTATTACAGACTCTATCCCTTCCCCCTCTTTTGAGGCTCTCATTCCTCACCATGTGGATGTTATGGCCAAGACAGTCACTCAGACGCTTCTAAAAATGCTCTTTTTCTATGTTACTTTATCCACAAAAATGAATGACTTGGCCTTTGCTAAATTATTGTAATTACAAAAGATATAGCTGGGGAAAATAAAACAGATGATGGTTCCACATTTTATATATTAATATAGTATTTAACGTGTTTATATTGCAATATAGAAATCAAATATTCAATGCCCATTTGGGTTTATCACAAAAGCCAGTTTTTTGTTTTTTATTTATTGCTTAGGGTTACAAGGGAATTACATGCTTCATAGTAGATCGTGACACAGAGGGCCTACATGTAGGGAAAAAGGAAGATAAACTGGGAATCAGAGCATCTTCTACATGTCCAGTAATATTTGAAAATGTTAAGGTACTTTAAATTTTCATAGAAATTTAGTAATGTTGTTAAGTGTAACCTGCATACATCTTGAGTATGATACAGGATTAGGAAAGAAGACTTGGTAACACCTTGATTTTCAAACACTGAATTTGGAGGGGGCAGGTATGGCTGCCCAGCATTTTGCTAATCAGGATTTAAGGGACTTGGATTATTCATGTAGCACCTCACGTGAAATTTTCATTAATGGTCCATTTCTGAATAATTTTCTCTGTCATTCTGTGTGCTGGGGAGCGTTCTGCAAAAGTATTATGGGAATTAGGTGCCCATTTTACATTGCTTCATTCAATTATGAGGCATGTTAAATAAAACATATATACTGATTCAACTGTGTGCAGTACTAGCAGTTATAGAACAGAAAAGGAATAATTGAGTGGTTTTATTCTTCAGGTTCCTGAGACCAACATCCTGGGACAGCTTGGGCAAGGCTATAAGTATGCAATTGAACTGCTAAATGTAGGCAGAATAGGTATTGCTGCACAGGTGGGTATCATTGTTTAATATTTAATGCAATAATTCTGTAGTTTGAATTTGGGGAAATTAAATGAAAAGCATCTGTGTTGCCACTAGATGTCACTCTGCCTTTATGTAAGATAAAATAATGTTTGGTAGAGGACCCTATATTATACTGATTATTGTACATAGGAATGCTTTTAATAATGCAGAATTCTGGTTCCATTGTAGTAGTATATTTTGAGATCAAACAGCAGTTAATTTCTAATGATTACTTAATTAATTTTCAAATATCTAAAATGTCATCATCATTTGAGAGACAATGAGGAGATAATATCTTTTGTAGGCCAGCTTCTGTTGTTGAGAGAAGCAATCTTTCGAGCTGCACAGAACTCTTCTTCAGGTCTGGGAAAGATTCTCTGCGTCACAACTAAATACAAGATCAAACATAGTTTAGCAAAAGTAGTTAGCACATATTCTAAAGCAGTGGGGGGCCCTGGGCAGGTTTTAGGGATCCACCAAGCATGGCTTGCTAGCGCATTAGACTTGCTAGCGCCCCGGACAGAAAGCCAGAGCCCCACCATACTGTACTGTAGCCTAGGGCCCTAACCCCTATTACTCAGGGCAGAAGTTTGAGCAACTTAATTTCATGATACTGCCTCTGGCTACTCTTTAATGCTGGCCCAGGCTTTTATATGTTGAAAAATAGATGTGGCTAGGGATGTATGTATCCCTTTACAATGTTAATCGGTTAAACAATATAATTTTAATCATTTAATTGGTTAATCAGGGTCTGGATAGTCCACAGGGAGAGGGGGAAAGTTCTTTGCAGTAAAATATTTTTCATGAGTATTAATCTTCTATCCAGATCTAAAAATCCTTGTTCAGACCAGTTTGCCAGACTCAGTTTTTAAAAGTGTGTTTTTAATACATTTTAATTTTTCCCAAAAATTGGTAAATGGGGTCATGATGTGTGTCAGGCTCAGACACAACTGGCCCTAGAGTTCAATATGTCACTTTCACCAAGTACAAGTATATTCTGTTTTTGATGCTTGTGTAATTACCATTAGCATTACCAGAAGGCTGTGTAGTTCTAGAAATACAGTGCTGGAAGAGATCTCAAGAGGTCTTATTCTCTCCAGACTGAGGCATAACAAAGGTATACCTATGTCATACACAACAGGTGTTTGCATAAACAGTTCTTAAAAACCTAAGTGACTAATTCCACAAACTCTTGATAATCTAGTCTCATACTTAGCTACCTTTTCCCCCTAGGCTACGTCTACATTGGCCCCTTTTCCGGAAGGGGCATGGTAATTTTTGAAATCGCAATAGGGAAATGCGCGGGGGATTTAAATATCCCCGGCGGCATTTAAATAAAAATGTCCGCCGCTTTTTTCCGGCTTTTAGAAAAGCCGGAAAAGAGCGTCTACACTGGCCCCGATCCTCCGGAAAAAGCGCCCTTTTCCGGAGGATCTTATTCCTACTTCAAAGTACTTCTAAAAGCCGGAAAAAAGCGGCGGACATTTTTATTTAAATGTCGCCGGGGATATTTAAATCCCCCGCGCATTTCCCTATTGCGATTTCAAAAATTACCATGCCCCTTCCGGAAAAGGGGCCAATGTAGACGAGCCCTATATGTCTAACAAATCAGACACCACCACTGTACCAGTTCTATAGCTAAATTACTCTAATTCTGTCAATCTGGCACCTTCATAACAGAAAAATAATTTGATAATAATTGAGTTGCTGAAGATTAAGATGACTACTTGTTCCGCCTTCAGTGGACATGGAGAACAATCACCATCCTGTTAATAGCTTTTATTAACATGCTAGAGGGCTGTGCCCCCTGCTCACTGTGCTTGCCAATTCCCTTCTCGCGGGAGGTAGGCAACCCCGGCTTCTCTCTCCCCACAGTCACTGGGGAGGGCTGGGCTGCAGCTGCACCAGCCCTGATCATTTCTCCCTTCTCCCACCCCTCGGCCCCATCAGCTCAGCTCCCTTCCTTCCTGCCAACCTGAGTCCCTTCTCCCTCCCGCACCATGCCAGCCTAGGCCACCATTCTCCCTCCTCCCCCCGCCACACCAGCCTAGGGCTCTTCTCCCTCCAATCTCTCCCCAGCCCCCTACGAGCCAGGATTCTTTCTGCCTCTCCTCTCCCTCTCCCCTCCCCCTCGCAGCCTGGGCCCTTTCTCTTCCCCATCCTCCCAACCCTAACCCTTTCCCTGTCCTGGTCACAGTGAAAGCCAGGCCCAGCTGTGATCCCAGTGGCCAGAGAGGAGCAAGGGTGCCTGCCCATCCTGCCTGGGATGCAGTGAGGCACAGGTAGTACCGTGTGCACGCTTCTCTCCAGAGCACTGCAGCCTCCTGAGGTAGGGGAAGCAGCAGTGTGTGGGACGCTGTCCCAAACTCTCCCCATGTGGTCCCACCTGCACTGCTCACTGCCCCAGTCCTGCCCACAGAGCCCAGGGCCACCTGCTGGGAGTAGAAGGGAAGGAGCAGACAGGTCAATGTGGCAGCTCCCACAGGTGGCTCTGGGATGCTCTGGCAGCTGCATTAAGTGCAGCCGCTGGGCAGAGGTTGAGTCTCTGTGGCAGCAGCTGGACTCTGGTCAGTCAGAGTATGTCTACACTAGCTCGTTAGTTCGAGCTAGGTAGGCAAATGAGGGCAACCGGAGTTGCAAATGAAGCCCGGGATTTAAATATCCCGGGCTTCATTTGCATCTTCCCGGGCGCTGTCATTTTAAAATCCCCCTTAGTCTGAAATCTGTGCCCGCGGCTACATGCGGCACAGAGTAGGTAGTTTGAATTAGGATCTCTAATTCGAACTACTGGTACACCTCGTTAGAGATCCTATTTCGAACTACCTACTCTGTGCTGCGTGTTGCCGCGGGCACGAAGTTCGGACTAAGGGGGATTTAAAAATGGTGGTGCCCAGGAAGATGCAAATGAAGCCCGGGATATTTAAATCCCGGGCTTCATTTGCAGCTCCGGTTGCCCTCATTTGCCTACCTAGCTCGAACTAGCAAGCTAGTGTAGACGTACCCAGGCTGCTGTCCTGAGCACTGCACCCTCCCCCTCCCGTGCACTGCCCCTGGGCTGTTATGGCTGTGATGCGGGGTCTGCTGGCTACTGTGCCATGTTTCTTGGCATTGAAAACCCTGTGGGCTGGAGGTGGAGGAAGGGGAATGGGGGCTTGGTTTAAAATAGCAATTCCAAATGGTGAGGGGAAGCAGCAAATTCAGGCTCGAGTTGGGAGGGGAGCGGGGAGAAAGGGAGGAGGCTGGTGGGTTGCAAAGTGATGTGATGATGTCACTTTGTCGTCCTGCAGGAAAAGCTTTTTTTAATATATAGAGAGATTTGAAAACTGAGGTCCCTATATGCAGTTGTCTTTTTCTCAAGATTAAAGACCTTTTTTTTTTTTTTAAACCTTTCCTCATAGGTCAGCATTTCTAAATCATTTATCATTTAGATTTCTCTCCTTTGGACTTTCTCGTTTATCCACATTCTTCTTGCAATGTTGTGCCCCAAACTGGACACAATAATACCCCTGAGGCCTCTCCAGTGCTCAGTGGTGCAGAAAATTTTCCTTCCACATCTTATGTAAAACGCTCCAATTAATACACCCCAGAATATTAGTGCGCTGCTTTTTTTTTTTTTTTTTTTTTTTTTTTTTTTTTTTTTTTGCAACTTCACACTGTTGGCTCATATTCAGTTTGTTATATGAGCAGGTGTTAAATAATGACTCATAACTGAATGTCATAGTGAAGTTATTAGGAAGTAGGAGTTTAAATCCGTTCATCTAACATCTTAGATGTGAGATATCAGAGGTCCAGGGGATTTGTTTTGCAATACGTTCAATTTCTAGGTCACTAATTTTCATCCAGTCCAGCTAGATTGATAGTAATTCAAAGTTTTTATTTCTGATGGCTTTTTAGTGA
Source organism: Pelodiscus sinensis (assembly GCF_052426305.1). Classification (NCBI taxonomy): domain Eukaryota; kingdom Metazoa; phylum Chordata; order Testudines; family Trionychidae; genus Pelodiscus; species Pelodiscus sinensis. Next base: position 54,992,691 of record NC_143059.1, on the reverse strand, counting down.
TCTATATGAATTGTTACCGTTACTTCAGGTGCAAGTAAGCACATGTCCACATCACAACTGGCTGCTGACTTGGTATCTTCAGTAGAGCTGCCAAAGGTTGAATAGTTATCAGATCTCCTAACTGTCCTCTAAAACTGGGCTCTCCAGAACATTATGGGGATGCTTGAGCTTCATCACTGTACCACTTCTATAGCTAAATTACTCTAATTTTGTATTTGTATTTTGTTTGATTTTGTAATCTGGCACCTTCATAACAGCAAAATAATTTGATAGTAATTCAGTTTCTGTAGGTAGTAGGGATATAAGAGTTTAACAGGTTAACCAATAAGTTTACACTTATTGGCACTAGTTAAACTCTTCATAGGGCTGCTTGCAGCCCTGCAATGGTGGGGCTACAGGAACCCTGGCAGTCCCATAGGACCGGGAGCTGCAGCAACCCCACAGTTGTGTAACTGATTAAAAATATCTATGGGTTGCACCATTAATATTTTTTCTCATTTTTAATATCCCTAGTACATGTATATATTTAGCCAGGCTATGTCTACACTACGAGTTTTCTCCGCAAAAAATATGCAAATGAGTCACTCATTAGCATATTTTTTGCCGAGAAAGCTCGCAGTGTAGATGTGGCTCCACTGTTTGGTATACAGTAATTTTCCTGTCCAAAGCAATTAGGACTTTTCACAGAATTGCATACTGAAGTTAGAAAAGACTAGTTGGGTCATCATCTATAACACCTCTGATTTTTACAGAAAAGTTCACTACAATTTTTTACTAAATTCTTGCCTTGTTATACAGGGCTTCGCTATGCATCCACCTGATTATACAATAGGCTTATTCTTTACCTAGACTCTTTATCACGAGTCACCTGGACAAGTATTGTAATACTAGTAAAACCTCAGTTAAGATTCCAATTAGAATTGTTTTATTATACTTTATATTTACATCATCATCTTTGGTTTCATTATTCCTGATGCTATATACAGCATTTCTTTTTACAGAGAAAAACTAAGCTCATCTTCTTGAATGCCAAAAAACTAAAAAGGCACACCATCTGCCCAGAAAAAGAATTACTGTAATTATTACCTCCGTTGGGTACATTAAATGTACAAATTGTTTACTCAGTGTAATCTTTGTTTCTCTGTTCATTCACAGATGTTGGGATTGGCACAGGGATGTTTTGACCACACTGTTCCATATACAAAGGAGAGAGTACAGTTTGGGAAAAGCATATTTGATTTTCAGGTATTTGTCAGTGTATATATTAAAAGCTGTCTTCTTAAAGGAGTAGTAATCATAATAAAATGTGTCAGGAATAAATAATCTAACTGAATAGCTATAGTGCCCTAGTGTTGTTTAATGTCTCCCCTTCTCAATGTCTGGGAATGGCAATTGAAAAGAAATTCAGATAAGCTTTAATTTGTTATATACAGACTGCAAATCTGTATCTGTTATTTCAATCATTAGTTAAAATCTAAACACACAAGTATGAAATAAACAATGTATGTATACACCTAATCTGGTACACTTTTGATCCATACAATAAATTGTATTTGTCTTAATTTTCACTCCATTTTTTCATGAAGTAGGGGATGATGCTCTCTGGAGACCCTGGAAACATTAAACAGATAAGGAGAAACTGAAGGAAGTTTAATAATTTGACTCTTGCTTTATATAAAGACACTTAGTTCATTGGTAATATCTATTTCACACACATTCCATTATGCCACAGAGGGTGGCACCACTGTAATTGATTTTGTAGATTTTTTACAAATCCAATGACACTTACCTGTATGTCATTAACTTCCCCTGGAATGAAATTCATTATGTTGTGCTCCCAGACTACTGACAAACTTTATGATCATCAAAAGGGGGTCTTTTTCTGCAGACTGCAGCCTTCTATAAATTTTAGGGACAGGGTTATGCATGGGTGGGATATAGAGTGGATGAGAGGTTTTTATCCACCAGAAAAATTAAAAAACTTAAACATTTCCATGCTCGTTATATTCTCTTCTGCCCCACTCCACACAGCATCCTCTCTTTCTATCATAGAGTTTTCCATTCCAAGATCAGGCAATATAACTTCATACTACTTGGTAGGCCACTCCTCCTCCCACACTCTAAAAAAGTCTCCTACCTTTTTTCAGTTAGGCTATGTCTAGACTGCAAGCCTCTTTCGAAAGATACTTTCGAAAGAGCCTCTTTCGAAAGAGAGCGTCTAGACTGTACGCGGAACTTTCGAAAGAGCAAGCCGCTTTTTCGAAAGAAAGCACCCAGTGAGTCTGGATGCTCTCTTTCGAAGAAGCCCTATTTACATTCAAGAACGCCTTCTTTCGAAAGAAGGCGTTCTTCCTCGTGAAATGAGGTTTACCGCCATCGAAAGAAAAGCCGCGTTCTTTCAATTTAATTTCGAAAGAATGCGGCTGCAGTCTAGACGCAGGTGAAGTTTTATCGAAAAAAGGCTACTTTTTTCGAAAAAACCCCTGAGTCTGGACACAGCCTTAGTGATTGGAGTCAATGGCAGGTCTGTTTATATCCAAGTATTTTAAAATTCTAAACCTTGCATTGTATAAATATTGTATTTTAAGCTATACATACATGAAAACACCTTTGTGCAAATGTGGCCTATACTGTAGCCACAGGTAGCTAAAGAGGAGGGAAAGGAAAATAAGAAAAAGATTAAATATTGCCTCTTGCTATTTGAAGAGTAATGCAACATAGGTGCCTAGTGGTTTTCACCCAGAGTATAACATACAGAGAGTCAGGCCATGAGCTTTAAATTTTTGAAAAGCAATATACATTTTGCTGCATATTGAAGTTAGGCAGCTGGATAATACTTTTAAAAATATTAAATGTGTTATAAGTTTTATCTAATGTCAGGCCAACTTGTTACAGGGAATGCAACATCAGATAGCTCAAGTGGCCACCCAGCTGGAAGCAGCAAGATTGCTGACTTACAATGCAGCCCGACTTGTAGAAGCAGGAAAGCCATTCGTAAAAGAGTCAAGCATGGCCAAGTATTATGCTGCAGAGGTAAACAAAATGTACTTTATTGGTTACTCAGTTCATTTGCTGTTAGTTTTAACCTCATGTATTTGCTAAATTTGTTTTTAATAACTTGTTTTCTTTGTAAATGGAACATAGTTCTTTTGTTTCCAGTTCACAGTTTTCGGATGGGATGAAAGTAGGTCAGCTGAGAGAGAAACAGTATAACCCCCTTAAATCTAATATATAAAGGAGAATGTTTGTATGTTTGTGCTCTAATAACTTGGACACTATAAGAGCTACCGCATCCAAACTTTCCATGGGATAACCATTCCTCCAGGAGAAGGTTTTAAGGTACTGTGGGAGGGAAGAGATGAGAGACCGACGCCTCTCCCCGGGGCTACACAGAGCTTGGCAGTGTGGGGAGAAGTGGCTTCCCCGCCATTGCTGGAAGCATATGGAGGCCCCTCTTCAATACTGTGATTGGCTCAGGGCCCGGTGGCTGACCAATGGGCGGGCAGGTTGCTGCTGGGGCTCGCTCTAGGTGGAGGAGGCGGAGCTGGTGTTACCGCTCAGCTGCCACTTTGAAAAAATGTCTGGAAGGAGGTGCATTGGGGATCTGGAGATGAGAGCTGTGGGGAGGGAATGAATGGGGGGGACTGTTCCAGGAGGACTGAACTGTTGGGGGCTAGTGGGGGGTAGGGCAGGATTGGGGGGGACTGGATCGTTGGGGGGCAGGCTGGTCCAGGGGGGCTGGACCGTTGGGAGTGAGTGGGGGGAGAGCAGGATTGTAGGGGGATGAAGGAAGTGGGGCTGGACAATCCTGCAGGGAGTGAGTGCGAAATGAAGCCCATGGCAGGGGAGGGGGTCTCCTTTGAGGGGCTCTGGCCCAAGAGGCAACACTGGATGATGCTGGGTGGGTGAGAAATTAATCTAAGGCCGGGGGAGGGGGATCCCTCAAATCTGGGCACTGGTCCTGGGTTTGATACTGGATGATCCCGGGGAAGGTGAGAGATGCAGTTCATGGGAGGGGCAGCTGGTCAAGGGGGTGGTGCTGGACGAGGGACTATAGAGGTGCCAGCAGGCTCAGGAAGTTGACTCATAGTTTCATCAGAAAAGATGGGAGAAGAATTTGAGGTGTCACCTTGAAATCTCTCAGATTCAGTAGGGCCAGCCCCATTGATTGAGCCATCCCTGTACTCAGGTCTTGGATGAGAATTTGCAGACCCAGCGTGCCTATCAGCTACTTCCCTAACAAAAAAAATTAGCTTCTACAAGGATAATTAGCAAAAATACCATCTAATAGGAAGTAAAACATAGCACTATTGAAGAGGGGTCTCCATATGCTTCCAAGCAATGGTGGGGAAACAAGCCATGGTGATTTGAAGGCTCTCCCTTCCACTGTGCTTTTAATGGCTCCAAGACTCATGACATGGGAAGAAAAGAGACATAGTTTCTATTGTGACTTTTGGCAAACTCAGATACAAGTCATATAGCTCTGATTCTCAACATTGCAATGACTCTTTTTGGGGTCAGAGATTTTGCTTTATGCAGCAGTAGAAAAGCATGGGGGTCTGCCATAATGGCCAGATGTCAGGCACTGGCAACTGCGGTGTGGCTGGAGGCTGTCAGGACCAGCTTCTGTTTTTCTAAATTTTGTTCCTCCGGTTTCCTAGGCAACGCCGGGTAAGTCCAGCTAGTAACATATAGAAGTATCTCAAAGAGCAGAATTAAAGAAAGGAAGTGTAGTATTAATTTCCACTCAGTAAAATATCAAATCATAGAATCATAGGACTGGAAGGGACCTCGAGAGGTCATCGAGTCCAGCCCCCTGCCCTCAAGGCAGGACCAAGCTCCGTCTACACCATCCCTAACAGATGTCTATCTAACCTGTTCTTAAATATCTCCAGAGAGGGAGATTCCACCACCTCCCTTGGCAATTTATTCCAATATTTGACCACCCTGACAGTTAGGAATTTTTTCCTAATGTCCAATCTAAACCTCCCTTGCTGCACTTTAAGCCCATTACTCCTTGTCCTGTCCTCAGAAACCAAGAGGAACAAATTTTCTCCTTCCTCCTTGTGACACCCTTTTAGATATTTGAAAACCGCTATCATGTCCCCCCTTAATCTTCTTTTTTCCAAACTAAACAAGCCCAGTTCATGAAGCCTGGCTTCATAGGTCATGTTCTCTAGACCTTTAATCATTCTTGTCGCTCTTCTCTGTACCCTTTCCAATTTCTCCACATCTTTCTTGAAATGTGGCACCCAGAACTGGACACAGTACTCCAGCTGAGGCCTAACTAGTGCAGAGTAGAGCGGCAGAATGACTTCACGAGTTTTGCTTACAACACACCTGTTGATACAACCTAGAATCATATTTGCTTTTTTTGCAACAGCATCCCACTGTTGACTCATATTCAACTTGTGGTCCACTATGACCCCTAGATCCCTTTCCGCCATGCTCCTTCCTAGACAGTCGCTTCCCATCTTGTATGTGTGAAACTGATTGTTCCTTCCTAAGTGGAGCACTTTGCATTTCTCTTTATTAAACCTCATCCTGTTTACCTCTGACCATTTCTCTAACTTGCTAAGGTCATTTTGAATTATGTCCCTATCCTCCAAAGAAGTTGCAACCCCACCCAGTTTGGTATCATCTGCAAACTTAATAAGCGTACTCTCTATCCCAATATCTACATCATTGATGAAGATATTGAACAGTACGGGTCCCAAAACAGACCCTTGCGGAACTCCACTTGTTATCCCTTTCCAGCAGGATTTAGCACCGTTAACAACAACTCTCTGACTACGGTTATCCAGCCAATTATGCACCCACCTTATCGTGGCCCTATCTAAGTTATATTTGCCTAGTTTATCAATAAAAATATCATGCGAGATCGTATCAAATGCCTTACTAAAGTCTAGGTATATGACATCCACCGCTTCTCCCTTATCCACAAGGCTCGTTATCCTATCAAAGAAACCTATCAGATTAGTTTGGCATGACTTGTTCTTCACAAAACCATGCTGGCTATTCCCTATCACTTTATTACCTTCCAAGTGTTTGCATATGATTTCCTTAATTACCTGCTCCATTATCTTCCCTGGGACAGACGTTAAACTGACCGGTCTGTAGTTTCCTGGGTTGTTCTTATTCCCCTTTTTATAGATGGGCACAATATTTGCCCTTTTCCAGTCTTCTGGAATCTCCCGTCTTCCCTGATTTTTCAAAGATCATAGCTAAAGGCTCAGATACCTCCTCTATCAGCTCCTTGAGTATCCTGGGATGCATTTCATCAGGACCTGGTGACTTGCTGACATCTAACTTTCCTAAGTGATTTTTAACTTGTTCTTTGTGTATCCTATCTTCTAAACTTACCCTCTCTCTGCTTGTATTCACTACGTTAGGCACACCTCCAGACTTCTCGGTGAAGACCGAAACAAAGAAGTCATTGAGCATCTCCGCCATTTCCAAGTTTCCTGTTACTGCTTCTCCCTCCTCACTGAGCAGTGGGCCTACCCTGTCCTTGGTCTTCCTCTTGCTTCTAATGTATTTATAAAAGGTCTTCTTGTTTCCCTTTATGCCTGTAGCTAGTTTGATCTCATTTTGTGCCTTTGCCTTTCTAATCTTGCCCCTGCATTCCCGTGTTGCTTGCCTATATTCATCCTTTGTTATTTGTCCTAGTTTCCATTTTTTATAGGACTCCTTTTTTATTTTGAGATCATGCAAGATCTCCTTGTTAAGCCAAGCTGGTCTTTTGCCATATTTTCTATCTTTCCTACACAGCGGAATTGTTTGCTTTTGGACCCTTAACAGCGTCCCTTTGAAATACTTCCAACTCTCCTCAGTTGTTTTTCCCTTCAGTCTTGCTTCCCATGGGACCTTACCTACAAGTTCTCTGAGCTTATCAAAATCTGCCTTCCTGAAATCCATTACCTCAATTGTGCTGGTCTCCCTTCTACCTTTCCTTAAGATCATGAACTCTATTATTTCATGATCACTGTCCCCCATACTGTCTTCCACTTTCAAGTTCTCAACTAGTTCCTCCCTATTTGTTAAAATCAAATCCAGAACAGCTTCTCCTCTGGTAGCTTTTTCAACTTTCTGAAACAGAAAGTTGTCTCCAATGCAGTCCAGAAACTTATTGGATAGCCTGTGCCCCGCTGTGTTAGTTTCCCAACATATGTCTGGATAGTTGAAGTCCCCCATCACCACCAAATCTTGGACTTTGGATAGTTTTGTTAATTGTTTAAAAAAGGCCTCATCCACCTCTTCCACCTGGCTAGGTGGCCTGTAGTAGACTCCTAGCATGACATCACCCTCATTTTTTACCCCTTTTAGCTTAACCCAGAGACTCTCTACACAGCTATCTCCTACGTTCATCTCCACTTCAGTCCAAGTGTGTACATTTTTAATATACAAGGCAACCCCTCTTCCCTTTTTTCCCTGTCTGTCCTTCCTGAGCAAGCCGTACCCTTCCATACCAACATTCCAATCGTGAGTCCCATCCCACCAGGTTTCTGTAATACCAATGATATCATAGTTGTATTTATTTGTTAGCAATTCCAGTTCTTCCTGCTTATTACCCATACTTCTCGCATTTGTATATAGGCATCTAAGATACTGATTTGATCTTGCCTCCCTGTTGTGCCCTGACCCTCCTTTCTCCTTGCCATTATAGGCCGTAGTCCCCCCCATTTCCAACCCATCTCCCAGTCCCGCACATGCAGCACTTACCTGTGGGCTTTGCTCACCTGTCCCCGTCGAACCTAGTTTAAAGCCCTCCTCACAAGGTTAGCCAGTCTGTGTCCAAACAAGGCCTTCCCGCTCCTGGAAAGGTGAACTCCATTTCTGCCAAGCAGTCCTTCCTGGAAGAGCACCCCATGGTCAAGGAATACTAGCATTCACCCTCAAGGAGATACCCTGAAATATTCAATTTCAGACGTCACTGCTATGGCAAATTGGGGGAAAATAATCTGTGGTCAGGAATGCCTCCTCCAGTCATAATGATATTTCAGCATATAAGATCCAAAAATGTCTATGAACATGGAATTGCTTCCTTTTCACTTGCCATGATAGTCAAAACAACAATTAAAATCTATTTCTAGGTAGGGAGGGAACTGTTACAAATAGGTATTCTGATTTCATGTCATTAGGTGGGTGAAGTAGAAATGAACCTTAAATTGGCGTGCAAACAACATTCTTATACAGTTTATACAAGATAGGTGGCTAAAATTAGATGGAACAAATGTTGTTGACATCTTGGCAAAGGTGTGTCCTGGGATGATAATTGTGAATCTGATTTTCCTTAGGTTGCAGCACTGACAACTAGTAAATGTATTGAATGGATGGGTGGAGTCGGATTCACAAAAGATTACCCAATTGAAAAATACTACCGAGACTGTAAAATTGGTAAGCAGATATTTCTTATGACTATATAATATAGACTTGGGTTTGGTGGTGTTTCACGGTGGGTTCAATTACCTGGATACCAATTTGTCAGAAAAAATTTCCTTTCAGCAGACAAACACTGAAATATGACAATGATAAAGGTCATAAATAGGTATCTCAGTCAATCTATCATATTTAATTCAGTGTAAAAAGAGTGTGTGTACAACTTTAGTGTGAATGTTACTGTTCAATCAAAATTTCAGTTCAAATGAATCAAAGGAACTTACAGAAAATTGAAGTCGTGTGAGGGAGAAAATTGGGTTTAAAAGTGTCCAACTGATTTAGGAATCCAAGTCTCACTTCCGCTTGCGCTTCTAAGTCCCATACTAAGGCTCTGTACATTTCAAAGCAGAAACGCCCTCCTGGAGCCCAGAATCAGCGGGACATCCTACTGACCCCAGGCTGCACGCAGAGTTCCAACTTTGAAATGCACAAGAGCCACTGCTGGGACTCTTGTACATTTCAAAGGAGGAATGCGGAAGTGCCTATCTACTAGTCAAGTAGTCTATGGAAATTCCATCGAATACTTGACTAGTAAATTAATCGATATTTAACATCCTTAGTTTATACTCAAACATCTCTAATGCAGATACCAATTTTATATCCTCACAGAGCTCTATTTGTAATCTTAGAGCTCTAATTGAATCTTTAATTCAAGGGTTGAAGTTACTGTTCACGTGCTTAGTACAGTTGTATTTCCTTTGCTTTGTTTCAGGTGCAATATATGAAGGAACTTCAAATATCCAGTTGAGTACAATTGCAAAATGCATAGCTCAAGAATACTGAAAACAACAAGGATGTCATGACTGTTTAGACTGAAAATTAGAATCAGCACATCTCATGGATGAAATCATAGGTTAAATGTTTATTCCAAATTGTGAATTTAGAAAAACAAAAACAAATCATGGAATTTTATCCTTAATACCCTTCTAAAACAGTGCAATAATTCAAGTGATTAGATGGTTTCTGCTAACACAAGGAAACAAGCAATGCGAGATAAATCCTCAATCTGTTCTAGCGGCCCAAAAGGGCACAAAACCATGTTAGGAAGCAGGTAGTTCCCCCAGAGCAGACATATAATTGGCTGGTGTAAAGTCAGCTGTGCACCATTTGGTGTGGTGAGAATGAGCAGAGCTGGAAATTTCAGCAGTCCTTGATTAACAGAAACTTTCAGGAAGTCCTGGTAGCTCTGCAAAAGGTCAATGACATAAGCTATTTGATACTCTTTATACTTTTAATATTTATAGTAGTTTCCATGTTTAAATCATGTTACAAACATTAAGCTTCACAGGCTCCCTGTGAAGGATATGGCCCTTAGATGGAGAAACTCAGTGATGGAAATTAAAGGTATTCTGCAAAAGAGAAAAGTATGCATCTTTATATATAAAAGGTGAAAGACTGAATCTTTTTTGTCTGCTTCTTTTTTACATTAGATATTGCTTGCACTGAATGAGTCAGTGCTTGGAGAACCAGAAAACTAAGAACAAATGACTAAAAGCTTAGCAACTAAAAGAGGAGGAATGTTTAATCACAGCTTTTAATTCTATTTTAGCCATTTAATTCCACCAACTATAAAATATTTTTTAAAAGGATGTTTTGTTAGATTCCGAGCTACAGCTTCTTCAATTAAAGTATGAGTTTTCATGATCTGCATAGTCTGAGAGTCTTGAGATACTTTACTAATTCTACATTTTTTATATCAGTAAAACAAGCAGATTCCTGAATGAACACAAAACAAAAAGCACAGTGTCATTTTTAAACTTATTGGTAAGTGTCACCGTTGTGATTTGCCCAAGGTCACCAGTGGAATCACAGTAGAGATTAGTATTTGGGGCTTCATCTTTGCTAAACTTGTGATTCAACCCTGCACCATTTCTCCCTTTATGGTGATTGAATCTTCAGCTTTAATGTGACTACTTCAAAGTAGAGTGACTTTTCCATTGAATGTTTGTATTAGGGTGACAGTTGTCCCTTTACTGAAACAAACAAGAAGTTTCAAGATTCATTTGATCAATGGTTTGGTGACTTTCAAGAGAAAAAAAATCAAGTTGTTTGCAAATATGCTTCCAGCTAAACTAAAAGAAACTGAGGGTAAAGACCAGCCAGAATTTATTTTAGGACATTTTTTCTCTGGAACAGTTAGTTCACGTTATCCACTTGAGTTGGTCTAGATCAAATGAAAGCAGCCACACTATGAAACACTTGAGCTACACAGATTGATGGCTTAGCAGCTGATGAATTGTGTAAGATGCAACCTGCGCTCCCCTGCTGGACAGCTAGTTGAAGTTTAAAGCACCACTGAATTTGAGCTAGAGATTTGTATTCTGACAAGATTACTTCAGGCTAACACCGTGGAGAAGGTGCCTAAGTGCCATGATCCAAATTTGGTGAGGATAAGCATGGGCCTACTATGGGTTGTTTAAGAAGGCTACTGTTTGTATGGACTCGCTGGAATTATCACACTGGGAAAGATCTGCTTAAGGTGATTTGGGAAAATCAAAATATTGCAATGTGCCTAATAGCATCAAATCTGTTCTGTAATCCAGGGGTTCTCAAGCTCCATTACACAATGACCCCCTTCTGACAACAAAAATTACTTAATGACTCCAAGAGGGTAGACTGAGGCCTGAGCCTTCCTAAGTCCCTTGGCCCTGGCTGTGTGGGGCAATGGAGGGCAGGTGGGACCCAACCCCAAGCTTCCCACTCTAGACAGTGGGAGCCAAAGCTGAAGCTCAAGGGTTTCAGTCTCAGGCAAGGGGCCTATGATCTGAGCACTCAGGCTTTGGCTTCAGCTTTGGGCAGTGGGGCTTTGGGCTTTAGCCCCAGGCAACAGCAAGTCTAAGCCAGCCCTGGCAACCCAATCCAACCCATAGTTTTAGATTCGCTAGTGTAATCCACGCAGTCCTCTTGAAAATACAGCTCACCATCGGGTAGCTGATTTCAGAGAATTAATGCCAATAGTTCCATTAACACTGACACACACAACATGCTTGTCTGAAGTGCTGTATGAAGATACATAAGTAAGTACAGAGCACTTTCCAAGATAATACACATTTATGTTGTGTCTTAACTACAAAGACCTATACAAATAAGTGTGCAAGTTTATTATAGCTACTGAATTTCTGGCAAGATGTTGTCACAGGCCAGACACGCCTGTCCCCCTTAGGGGATGGGCATTGGGCTTCTGAGGTCTCAAGTGGTGCTCAATCCCATGTGCATATGAACCCAGGCACTACATTGGAGTCTACACTGGTGTAGCAATATAATCTAACTCAAGATTAATTAACAGATATCCAACATCACACAGTCTATTTCTTGGGGAGACTAATGGTTAGGACAATGGCACATAATTTTTTGCAGCAGCACAAGTTGTAATGGCATCTGTGATGGGGTGTACCTATCCTGCACTGGGGCTGCAAGGGTAAACCCTGTCCACCTGGCTGTGGAGGCCCTGCCCCCACAACCCTGCTAGGCAAACTTCAGCTGGAGGCCAAGTATAAAAGCCTGTGGAGCAGCTCGGTCTGGGCTGACTGCCAGTGAAGAAGGAGGTGTTGCTGGAACTCCTGAGATGAAACTGCAGATGGACCAAGACACAGAGGCCAGTCAGCGGGGAACTGCAGAAGAAACCCCCAGTCTAGCGGGAAGACCTGGGGAAGACTGTACTGGAAAAACTGGTAGGATGTAGCCCAAGGCAGGGAGTTGTACCTTGGAAGCTCAGTGTGTTTTGGTAGGATTCCCTGCTGAGCTAGTGATGGTCCATTCCACTGCTGATAGGGCCTTGGTATGGGACCTGCTGGAGAGGGTGGGCCCGGGTCTTCTCCCATCTCTGGGCCACACACACACACACAATTCCTCTCTGACGCCCCAGCCCTATACCTTCTGCCTGAGGCCCTGCCCCTTCTGGGAGATCTGGAACTTGCCCGTGACCATGTACCAAAATTTGGACCCACTGAAAAAATTATGTCCAGGGATGAGTTACAGGTTTGGGGGAGGAGAGTGGAAGCACAGCAAGAGAACATTGGGATGAAATTAAGAATTGGAAAAATTGGTTTGACATGATGGAAAATTTGACAAGTAAATTGTATTAGATTGTGGAATAATCTAATTAAAGTTAAAAACCCATGATTTGAATAATATTACACTGAAATAAATAAAGTGCTTGAGAATGTACTGCAGTAATTGTTTATTGAAAAGGTGTGGATTTCTTGATATCCTGAGTTGTGAGTTAAAATAGAAGTACAACACTTAATTTTTATTTTTCCTATGTATGCATTTTCTAGAAAATTGTTTATACAGTTTTTTTTTTGTATTTTCATATTGTTTAGCGTTAGGATACTGACTTTTATAGTTTTTTTCTAGTGCCAGGGAAGATAATGGAGCAAGTAATTAAGGAAGTCATCTTCAAACATCTGGAAGAAAATAAGGTGATGGGTAACAGCTAGCACGGATTTGTAAAGAATAAATCATGTCAAACCAATCTGATAGCTTTCTTTGATAGGATAACTAGTCTTGAGAATAAGTGAGAAGCGGTGGATGTGGTATACTTAGATTTTAATAAGGCATTTGACACGGTCTCGCATGATCATCTTATCAATAAACTAGGGAAATACAACCTAGATAGGGTTACTATAAGGTGGTTGGATAACTGTCTGGATAACCATTTTCAGAGAGTAGTTATTAACAGTTCACAATCATGTTGGAAGGACATAACAAGTGGGGTTCTGCTGGAGTCTGGTTTTGCAGCCGGTTCTGTTCAATATCTTTATCAATAGATGATTGCATAGACAGTATGATTATTAAGTTTGCAGATGATACCAAGCTAGGAGGGGTTGCAAGTGCTTTGGAGGATAGGGTCAAAATTCAAAATGATCTGGACAAACTAGAGAAAAGGTCTGAGGTAAACAGAATGAATTTAATAAGGACAATTGCAAAGTAATTCACTTAGGAAGGAACAATCAGTTTCACATATACAGAATGGGAAGTGATTGTCTAGGAAGCAGTACTGCTGAATGGGATTTAGGGGTCATAGTGGATGACAAGTTAAACATGAGTCAACAGTGTGACACTGTTGCAAAAAAAAGCAAGCATGATTCTGGGATGCATTAATAGGAGTGTTGTGAGCAAGACACAAGAAGTCATTCTTCCACTCTACTCTGTGCTGATTAGGCCTCAGCTGGAGTATTGTGTCCAGTTCTAAGCACCACATTTCAAGAAAGATGTGGAGAAATTGGAGACGGTCCAGAGAAGAGCAACAAAAATTATTAAAGGCCTAGAAAACATGAGCTATGAGGGAAGACTGAAAGAACTGTTCTTGTTTAGTTTAGAAAAGAGAAGACAAAGGGGACGTATCTAAAAGGGTATTATGAGGAAGAGGGAGAAAAATTGTTCTCTTTGGCCTCTGAGGATAGGACAAGAAGCAATAGGCTTAAATTGTAGCAAGAGATATTTAGGTTGGACATCAGGAAAAACTTCCTGCCTGTCCGGATGATTAAACACTATAAAAAAATGCCTCTGGGGGTTGTGGAATCTCCATTACTGGAGATATTTAAGAGCAGGTTAGACAGATACCTGTTGGAGATGATCTAGATAGTTCATGGTCCTGCCATAAGGGCAAGGGCCTGGACTCGATGACCTCTTAAGGTCCCTTCTAGTTCTAGTGTTCTATGATTCTAGTTACAGTGTAAAATACACATGAAATTTCCATATTGCAGTCCTTTGATTAAAGTCAATTGACATCAAACCTATCACATCATGATGACCCAGATATGGAATATTTTGTTTTTCAGCAGCTAACTATGGCTATTTGATGCTGTTGAAACGTTTCTTCAGTTTTTATGTATTTACTCAAATCCAGAGACATATTTACCATATTAATCTGATATTCTTTTCATAAAAAAGTTTAATTGAATAACCAGCACATACCCAAAAGTTTTCTAAAAACAATGAGTAGTCCTGTGATACCTTAGAGACTAACAAAAATATATAGTATCATGAGCTTTTATAGGTAAACCCCACTTCAAATAGTAGAAACCAAGTTACATATGACAAAAAAAGTACCTGTCAATTGTGGAAAAGTTCTCGGATTTTATCCCATTTTTTTCAATTGTCTGAAGTAGATGCACATGAAGTATCAGTAAAATCAAGAACTGAAGGGGACAAGTGTGTATTTTGTAAGATGCTTATTAGAAGTCTTAAGTGTTCTAAAATTTAAGTATTCTGTAACATTCTCCCTATCTATCATGTTAAGTACAGTACCTGGAAAGCCTTTTACAGAAACTATGTTGTAGTACTTCTCTCGTAGGATTAATTTCCTATTATGGATTTAGTAAAATGAGTTGCATGGCAGAGGTCCATGAATATACTGAGTTTGGCTAAGTTATCATGAAATGTTAATGTTTACAACTGTGTACGTTGGGATGAAAGATTTACAGAAGGTAAATGACTAACCACAGATCTTGTTTCCACTATTGTAAAAGCTATTCTGTTCATCAGATATTCAGGTTATCCTCAGATGAACATAATGCTAACACTAATATTTGATTCAAAGATTACATACATATTTATGGATATTAATGGTTTAGTTTTTCACAAGTTTATGCCTTAATCCTATTTAAATAAGTCCTAGTCACTTTTTTTTTTTTTTTGCAGTGAACTAGCCATTGAAGGTGAACTGGCCAGTTGTAAAGGGTGGTTAGTGAGCTACAGGTTAGATTTATGACTTACAGTAAACTTCCGATAATATGGCACCTTTAGGACCCAGGGGGTGCCGGATTATCAGATATGCTGGACTATCGGAAGGGGTCTAGGATGGTATGGGGGGATGCCACCCCAGACTCCTAATAGCACCCCCTTCCGATAGTCCGGCTCTGCCCCAGGCATCCCCAAATTCAGCCGCAGCTGGTCAGTTTCAGCAGCAGCTGAATCGGGGCGCCTGCGGCAGAGCAGCTGGGGTGCTGCTGAGTTGGTCCGGTAGTGCCGCCCCTTGGCGCTGTGAGACCAACCTGGCAGCACCCCAGTTGCTCCTGGGGATGCCTGGGGCAGAGCAGCTGGGGTGCTGCCGGGTTGGTCCCGCAGCGCCAAGGAGCGGCGCTACCGGACCAACCCGGCAGCACCCCAGCTGCTCTGCCCCCGGCGTCCCCAAGTCAGCCGCCTCTGAAACTGACCAGCGACTGACTCCGGGAAGCCCGGGGCAGAGCTGCTCTGCCCCTGGCTTCCCCATTCAGCCGCTGGTCAGTTTCAGCAGCGGCTGAATCGGGGAAGCCGGGGGCAGAGCAGCTCCAATGGTCCGGCTGCCTGGAGCACTTGATGGTGACGGACCATCAGGAGTGCCGGACCATCAGATGCCGGACCAATGGAGTTTTACTGTATTACCACAGATGCTTTATTAAGATCATGATTTTTAGCAAAGGTATGAAACATGACTACAACAACAGGACACACAATGATGTGTACATTTTGAAGATTGGTCCCAACCTAACATCAAGTTTCAGTCTAATATAGGAGAAACAAATTGGAATATCTATTTTAATATAAATGTGCCAGTTCTAAAATTATATATTATAAAAATGCTTATATGTCTAACTCGGAACTTTGCTATTTGGTAATAGAGGCTGCTTTAAAACCTTGGTATTATATTAGTCTTAGGAATGAGAAGCAGCTTTTCCCTAAGCTAACCACTACTCTGACCATGTATATTAACTCTGTAATAACAAATATGTCACTAATACTAGACAAATTACCACTGGGTCAATGCAACCCAGTGGCAATATTCAGAATAAAAGATTCAGGGGCAGAGGAACCTGTTATGTTACCTTATCCACACAGTTTAATATATAGCAGATATTGTACAAAATTGCCACCAATCTAAAGACTCAACTTGTATTGTTAAAATATAAGAGTTTAGACCATCGCACATACAATAATTCATTATTACTTGGTGAGTTTTAAAAAATTAAATATAAAATAAAAGTTTTGAATTTAAAATCTTTAGATGAATAAGTAGCAGACTACTTGGGTTTCTCTGAAACTGGCCCTCCTGTGAGTGCTATACTAGCTAACAGGTATCATCTCAAAGTAGCTTGAGAAAATACTGGAAAAATAAGGATGTGCTAAGCAAATCATTCCTCAATAGCCAATGAATCAGTTTTTTCAGAAAGTTTAGGTACCTGTAGTGGGGTGATCTGTGCCCCTCCCCCCCATGGCCAGGGTTGCTTCTACGTGCCCTGCTAACAATTCCTCCTCTCTTCAGAGCTCTCTTATTACATTCACACTAAACTAAGTTTCTCAGTTTTCTCTGGACAAGCTTTTTTATTCCTTTTACATTTTCCCAATATAGGAAGCCAAAAGTGAAAACAACATAGCAGTTACTATGGTGGTCCTGAGATCTGTCCTCAAAGTAACTTTGCCACAGCTAGCTCTCCTACCTTGAACTGTCTCCATACCATACTTTCCTGACCTGACCTGACCCAGTGCAGCCCAGCACTGTCTCTTCCTTGCAGCTTCCTGTTGCTATTATAGTGGAACCACTTGATCCAAGGTGGGTATAGCTCCTTTGTGATCAGCGTTGGCTAGCCCTAGGCACTTCAGTTCTGACAGATAAGCCACCCTGTTACAGGAACCAAATACAGATCCAATTATCAAGATCTTAGCAACTCCCAGTGAGACCCAGAAAGATTCACTTTCCCACTGAAAGCAAGGGCAGTTGCTATGTGCTTAGCACTTGGACATCTGGCCAAGGATATCTAAAAGGGACTTGATGGATCACACCGAAGAAAGAACAATTATTGGTTATCCATAGTGCTACGAGACACAGAAAAGGTGATAAAACTCATCCACAGGAAAACCAGTAATATGACAATGAAAATCTGTGTTAGCAAATAAGCAGGGTCATCTGCCCAGGAAATCAGGATTTATGGGCAGAAATTTGAATGCCATGCTTTCCACCTGATAAAACTGAGAATCTGTTAACGTTAATTGTTTTGGAATGTTATATTGGCTTCTGATGACAAGCCAGTGTGTCATCTTATATCAATTCTTTTTTACTATTACAAATAAGAACCCTAAGCCCTTTCAACTCTATTAATGGGGTAGAGGGAACATTCTCTGTTATAAAATCAGTCAAAATTAAACCTAGCCAAACAAGTGTCAACTGCTTTTGATACTGTGGGCCATGAATAGATGTGAACATGTGCAGACTTTAATAGAATTTCACTTGGTTGGCTCCATTCTGTTTTCTCTGAGATGACCACAAGGTTTAGAATGGATGACTTCTCTGCCCCAAGTGCTGTCTAGGAGTGAAAGGGTATTGCAGCAGTCTCTCTCTCCTTGTACAGAGTATCTGTGAGTCTACAAAGGATGCTGCCATAATTAAGAAATTTCTTCTGGTTTTTGACAGCAATTACGCATCTATACTAGAGCTGAAAAGTGGGTACTAATTTTTCTCATGTAGACAAAGCCTAAAGAAGCTATTATTGACATCTGGTTGCAGCATGCCTAATCCATGATTCATGTGTCGCCCAACCCCTTTGGTATCAGAGGGATCACTGTGTTAGTCTGTATCCACAAAAACAATGAGGAGTCCTCTGGCACCTTAAACACTTCAAATTTATTTGAACATAAGCTTTCATGGGCAAAGACCCAGTTTGGCAGTCTGCCCACAAAAGCTTATGCCCAAATAAATCTGTTAGGAATTAGCTTACTGTAGCCAGACAGTAACCCCCCTGTAACATCCATTTTTGCTTGCCTGGAGCATACAGGGCACAGAGAGCAGTAAAAGCCTTGAACAGAGGAGGCCTGGATATGGAGGCTGCTATGACCATGAATGGCTGTAAACAGAGTTATGCCAATTTGCTGACCAAGAGGATGCCGAGGAGTGCCCTTGACTGAAACCCATATTGATACGAACACACAGCCGTCCATGGGGAAGAGGAATCTCTCGCCCAGTAAAAAATGTCCAGTACTTACAATTTAGTTATCTCTCTTGCAAGTGTAAATTAACTTGAAACTTGCTTGTAAGAACTGGCGTCACAAAAACAGACCAGTACAATTGGGCATCTTAGATAAGAAAGAGGATACGGGCCCTTTTGGGTATAAAGATGGGTCCAGCAGCACATTTACTCTGAGTGTCAATCTACCATCTATTTGCTGATCAGGTTAGGTGTTTGACTTCCCGAGATTACATGGGGACGCCCACCTCATATTCGTCTTTCCTAGGAATTGAGGGACCGACCCTGACCTGACACGCTGGGTCCGAGAGGCACAGAAGGAGGTAAAAATTGTACCTGGATGTGGTCCTTTGACTTAAGTGTACACACAGACTTAGAGCTCTTTAAAGATTAAGCTGTCACTTGGTACCATTATTTCTATTTTCTATCTTTATTTTCTTTGTAACAATTTTTAAGATCTATATTTGCTAGCAGTTAAGAAATAGAGCAATAGCCATTGTAACCATATGCTTTATAAGCCTTTTTAATAAACCTGTAACTGTTTAAGTTTTAACCTGACTCCTTCAGTTGCTGTAGCAGAACCAAGCACAATTTAAAAGAACTTCAGTCGGTCATAAGGGACAGGTATAGGAAGAGCTTCGGCGTTTGGATCGTGTCACTCCCAAGTGACAGATCCGTTGGGGCATCTCTCAGTCTTCCCTAGACTGCCCACTGCAAAGGGATCCTGTATCCTAGCAGCTGAAATCTGAGATGTAATAAGCTCTTCCTATAAACTCGGGGCATCTGTCAGCCTGTTGGCTGCCCTCCGCGACGGGACCCCGGTCCTAGCGGTAAAGTCACAGACGTTAAACCTTTTCTCGGTAACACATACACACTGCCCTGACCATCGGCTGACACTTAGTACTGGAGCACTTCCTTCCAGCCGGTGTTTTACCTGCTATTACCTGTTTGTGTTTTAATGGCTATACCATTTTATGGTAGGAACTGTATCTTTCCCAGACTGCGGTGCCCTTCTCTCAGGGCATTGGACTCTGGGGTCCTACCCCTCAGGGATCCCCCACCTCCTATATCCACCTTGCCTCAGTGACCCACTGGCAATCGTCATCTAGCCCCTTGCCTCAGGGGCAAACTACAATCTGAAATGGCCACTCATCTCAGACAAGGGGGTGTGGACCTGCTGCCTTCACCTGCCCTGCAGTCCTAGTAACTCTCAGTCCCCTGGTGGGTCTCAGCCTGGAACTACTCAGGCAGGGACTTCCCTGGTTCACCCTGCCTTTCCTCAACACTGCTCTGTCCATGGTGCCTACACTCACAGGCAGCTAGGTCCTCCTCACTCCAGAAATGGAGTGAGAGTGTCTTCAGTGTGACACGCCATGTCTTTTATACAGCCCTTCTGGGTTTTGATTGGCTGAATCTAGCTCACCTCTGACTGGCTCCTGGAACAGCCATCTCTTTTTTCACAGGAGCAGGATAACCACCCTGCTACATTTTCCATCAAAAATTATTGTCCACACCTGGAATATACCGACACATAATAGATGTTTTACAAGATAAACATTTGGGATGGAAATAAAATTCATGCATCCTGAGAACACAGTAAACAATCTTTGGTTTAAAAATCATGGGCCTGTACTAAATGAGCTAACAGAGTCTCGGTTACTTATAAGAGTTGAGCAAATGATTTCCAAAGAACAATTTATTGGATCAATTTATCATTTCTTCTCTTGGAATATCCATAGCAATTTCACAATTTCCTTAAATTTATTTGCAGGTGAACTTAGATGACTTTTGTGATACTTCTGTCCTCTTCCTGCCTCTTTGGAACCTTTAACAATTTGCTCCATGTGTTCAATCCTCAGTATTCTGAAGAGGTATGCTATTCCCTCTCTCTCTGTCTTCAGTGTGATAAACCTAAGCCCCTCTGGCATGCATAGACACAGTCTGCCTTTTGAAATGCACTTTCTGCAAATAGCCATGCACATATATTCCCTTAAACATTTCTGCTGGTAAAACTTGCTTGGATATTTGTGGAAAGCAAGTACAAAAGAGGCATGAACATGGCCAACGTAGCCAAAGAAAATTAATTTGAAAAGTCAACTAGTTCCTATCTAATTAATTAGTTACAGTTCACAAAGTTCTACTTTACAGTAACATTTTTATTCCCATTTCAAGCTAGCCACTAGAGGGCAAGCCATTCCCAGCCTAAGCACATCTGATTCTGTGCAGAAGTACACAGAGAAGCCTAGAACCTAAATCGTTCTCAGAAGAAATCACACAAATCCTAATTTTTAAAATGTCAGGAAACCTTTCTTTTGCCAATGTATAAACAAATGAATTTCATGTCTGAGTTGGCATTTAAGTTTCACAATCATTTATTTTTCACAGATGATTAGAGTGACTTTTCAACCTGCATTGTTCAGTCAGCATGTGTTTACTACTTTACTGTGGATCTACAGTCACAGTAAGATATTCTCCTTTTTTCCCTTTTTGGGAGTAAGGTGACATTGAGGGAAGGGAAAGGATTTGCTCTAGACAGCTAAGTACATTCCCCCATAGTGAATTTTTTACATCTTGACAATTAAAAAAAATTTTTTTTTTAAATTTTCAGTTCTATTTTCAGCATCATTTTGTTGGATTATGATCGTAGGATAGGCCTACAAAATGTACCAACTAGTGGAAAACCCATATGTGCATTATTGAAAGTTCAACACTTAAGGATTAGGTTCTTAAATGCTGGATCCAGATATTAAAGTATTATAGACATTAATGACAATCCACCTACACTTAACTTCACATTTAACAGTGACGAAAGCTAAATATTTTATTTGCCACCATTGACGAATGTCAATAAAATTTCAATATTTTCTTTTTTTAAAAGAGCTATTTTATGGTTTACAAATCAGTTTGCTTGCAAATGTTTGTCATTTAATATAACTATTAATAGGGTATAATCTAACATAGAGTACCTGAAGAGACTCTTTTCAGAGCTCCTGAACTTATCTTTCAAGAACTAAATTTCCCATGTCTAGTTATATATTAAAGAAATCTGTTTATAATTAATTAAATGTGTGCTCTACTTCAATAATTTATTTAAATAAATTACATTATAATAAAGTATAAGTAGATAACTTAAGGAGTAACTTTTTTAATAAGGTATTGGTCTTTGTCTCATCTAAACAGGATGATTTATGGCTGTTTGCAGTTTTGGATAATACAAAACAATTAATTAATATGTGAAAAGAACAATGATTTAATCCTAGAGAGCATTGGAGCTTTTAAAGCCCTGAATCATATGTTGAGCTCGTTTAAAACTTGCATAAGAAATTAATGTAGAATAAAGCCCTTTAATTTGAAAAGTGCATCTATAGTGGCTGTCCCTAGGATATCTTCTGGATCATTATTCAGAAAGGTTAAGGAGGACTTTATTTTTTTATATTCAGTATGTATTTTCCAGTTACAGCTCAACATGGTGCATTTCAACTTATAAAGAGAGAGAGAGAGAGAATTTTAAAAGAAATGGGGAGCTTTTTATTCACCTTCCACTTAATTTCCTTGCTGCCATGCCAGTCCTAGCTTAATGAATGTAATTGCTACCTTTGATGAAAATACTATTATCAAGATCACACATTACATTGGAAAACAGTTTTTCTTTAAACACACTACTGCAGTCTCTAATTATGCATGTAACAAGTGGCTCCTGAACAAAAGAGCATGTTGTCTACAATTGCTAGGAATTGGAGCAAGGCAAATTTGAACAAAGGACAGATTAGATTTGCTCCATGCTCCACAAAACCCATTCCCCTGATTAATTTCCTGCAAAAACTAAAACAATTCTCTCTTAAAAGAAACTAACCCTCATCTCCAGAATGATCCATATGCCATTTGTGTCAATCTATATGATAATGGCTACAGATTTAAATTATTAACTATTAGATGTAGTAAAATAGGAAAGCTCTTTTATAAACTTATCTTTTCATATGTAAATAAGTAGCACACGCTCTTAAGGAATAATGAACAAAAAAATCTGACTTTTCTGTAGAAATCAGGAGACAGAAAAAGCACCCTGCTATCTGAAAGTCTGAATTGTGCATAAACAATCCAATTATTTTGTCAGTTTATTTTAAAATATATATTCTCCACATAAACATCTGTGTGTGATGATCATGCTTCTTAACATAATGTTCTTCTAACTTCTCAGGGATGGCATGGTTTTATGACTGCTTCTAAAGAAGAACATTTCCAAAATTAATTCAATTAAATATTTCACACAAAAAATAGTTCCGTTAATAGATACAACCCAGTCAAAACCAGAATTTATTCCATGAAACAGATATTGAAAGCCAGTAAAGTCATGTGTTGGAACAAGCATATGTTCATCAATAAAATACTGAGTGTATTAACTGAATTATTTCATTAAACTATTAAATTGCATGCTTTATAATATAACATTTGTTTGTATGACCATATCACCTAGGAGCCCTATTATGAACCAGGATGCTCTTGTGCTAGACCCTGTACAAACACAAAACAGAAAGCCCCCAACTCAAAAAGATTATTATTTATTCCTACTGCTGTAGCACTTTATGGGATATGACCCTATTGTGCTAGGTGCTGTACAGACACAGAACAAACAGATAGTCCCTCCCCCACAAGTTATTACAATGTATATATGAAAACAGACAGATAATATTTTCCAGTATTCTTCAGATAAAATCATCAGGCAGAGTTTGCATAGTGTCAAAAAACAAGTTCCGTGACTAACCCAATCCCATGCATCCTTACTCGTGTGAATAGTCCCTATGATGGTCCCACAGTCAGTAGGACTACTCACTTGAGTAAAAACTAGTCTTCTGAGAATTGGCTTGCCAGCTCAACCCCATATGTTGCAGTCAGAGGACTGATGGGCTGTATCTGTTTACTACTGCCCTCTATGGGATAGAATCAGAACTAGTCAGGTCTGTGCTGAAAAGGCTCCCTTTCACTGTTAACAGCTGAAAGACATTTTGTTTTGGTTCAAGTGGTAATGGCTTGTGCTTTAAGAAGACGACAATTTGAATTATGTCCTCGCTGTCACTATACAAGTCCTAAGTGGCCATGGCATACAGCAATAGTAACATCTGTGAAGTTCTCAAATAGCCATAGATTTGTTACAAGGTTAAAGGATGAAAAGAAACAAGGCTGTAAGCTTCTGTTATGTGGCTCAAGAGCTGAGACTCACCCAGCAGTGAAACGAGAAGTGTCAAACCGTTGCTCTGCAATATATTACACATTATTTTTTAATTATACAGAGGTCTCAGAGAGCAAAATACAGTTTAATGGGATTATTTTATACAAAATAACATTTAAGATTTTTTAAATTCACAGCTAAGAAAATAATCAGAAAAATTATTAATTTTTGTTCTACTCTCCTTCATTGCACTTACACATCCCGCCCTTCTGATCTGTAGTATGGTTTCGTGAACTATCTAATGTATGTCAACAATACTCTGTATGCTGTCCTGTAACATCTAGTTTAGTTCAAATCTGTAACCCTATACCTGAGAAAATCTGATCTATCTCTTACACTAGAAGATCATATTATGCAATGTAAGTTAGCAAAATGTTACGGATAAGATTGGCACAAGAGAAAAGATTCTAAACAGTATTACTTACAATGAACAGTAATACATTTTCCATTCATAAATCTAGGATTTTTTATGAGAGTTATATTTACAACCGTAAATAGCTGCAACCAAAATTTTGTTTTTCATAATCTCCATTACAGTAAAATACTTCCTGCAGGCATCCAAATAAAGAGACATTCCTAGCTCTTTTCCCTCTGTGGGTCTGATTCTGCAAGGTATTAAGTTCTTCAATTCCTATTTCAGTCATTGGGAGTTAAAGGGTACTTAGTATCTTGCAGGATCCAATTCTATATGCATGTATGAAAAATAGGCTTCTAAAGCTTCATCCACACTGGGGATTTCAGCTACTGGTATAGCTGCTCTGGAGCCACCCTGGCAAAAAAACACTATAATTTGTGGGTTGCCTCAGTATAATTTACTACTGCTTTAAATAACACTGTGCTTCATGAAGATTTTAAATAATGGTAAATTTGATGGGAAATGTGAACGTTTCAAATTGTCAGTGTAATAAGATGAGGCTCTGCAAAGTAATCTCTAAGAGCAAACCATCTTTTTTTCTCCTACTTCTTTAAGAAGTAGAGGAGACTTTTCCTCTGGGGTATACAGGCAGTCCCCGAGTTACGCGGATCCGACTTACGTTGGATCCGCAGTTACGAACGGGGCCCTCCCTCTCCCTGGTCTCCAGCAGACCAGGGAGAGGAAGCAAAGGGGCGGAACACGCGGGCAGCGGACAGCCCAGACACATCTGGGCTGTCCGCTGCCCGCGTGTTCCGCCGCTTTGCTCCCCGTCCCCCTTGTCATGGCTCCTTCCCCACTCTGGCATGATAAATGCAGAGGTGGGGGCCAGCAAGTGTACCCCAAAGCCTTATCTACCAGGCTTTGGTATAAAACTTCCCCCCAAGATCTCAAAAACCTAGATCTTGGGAATAAAACTTCCGCTGCCACCACCCAAATGTGATAAAGAAATCAGGGGAAAGATCATTTGGGAAATCTTACCCCTAAAATAAAAATCAAGGCACACAATTAACCACTGCCAGGTTAATAAAAAGAAAAGAAAGAACTTTTATTATTACAACAATATTCCTGTTGCAACCATAATGACTAGATAGGGAGTTAACAAAATATACTCATGGAGAAACTCCATGGGCCTAAAACTTAGTTACAAAGAAAAGCCAAAACATCTTTTACACAGTGCCAGATCTCAGATCCCATACCCAATCCTTAAAACAATAAAACCTAACGAGACTACCTAAACTTTACCCTACTTACAGAAAATGAAGAATGGTGTCTTGGAGAGAGAGAGAGAGACATGCTTGTCCCTCTCTGTAACTGCAGAGAACTCTCAGAGAGACAAAAGGGAGAAAAGAAAAAAACCCAAATTCCTTTGTCCCAGTTTGAAAAGTCCCACCTACATTCCTATTGGTCACTCCACCTGGCTAGGTGTAGTTAACCCCTTAATCCCCAGGCTGCTGGCTAACCCTCATAATCATGACACCCCTGGTCTGCAGATGGCTGTGGCTCAGATGGCTCCCTAGCACTAGAACACTCCCACATAAGCATCTTTGTATCTCTCACAATTTAAAGTCAGATCTTTCAAACCTTCAGCTCTTCCTGTGGTATCTAGGTTGCCCGTCAACTTCCTTTAGCAGATACTGACTCTTGTCTCTGCAGACCAGGGGGACGGGGAGCAAAGCAGAGCAAAGCCGTGGAGCACGCGGGCAGCTGACAGCCCAGACGCATCTGGGCTGTCCGCTGCCCGCGTGTTCCGCCGCTTTGCTCCCCGTCCCCCTGGTCTGCAGATCAGGGGGATGGGGAGCAAAGCAGAGCAAAGCCACGGAGCCCGAGGGCAGCAGGACAGCCACGGCGCGTCTGGGCTGTCCCGCTGCCCCCGTGCTCCGCGGCTTTGCTCCGGACGCCTGTGGTACAGCAGCTTGGGTGCTGCTGGGTTGGTCCAGTAACACCGAGGAGCGGCGGCGCTACTGGACCAACCCAGCAGCACCCCAGCTGCTCTGCCCCAGGTGTCCCCAAGTCAGCCGCTGCTGAAACTGACCAGTGGCTGACTACAGGAAGCCCCTGCCCCGGGCTTCCTGGAATCAGCCGCTGATCAGTTTCAGCAGCAGCAGACTTGGGGATGCCTGGGGTTCTTAAGTTGAATCTGTATGTAAGTCAGAACTGGCGTCCAGATTCAGCCGCTGTTGAAACTGATCAGTTTCAGCAGCGGCTGAATCTGGACGCCAGTTCCAACTTACATACAGATTCAACTTAAGAACAAACCTACAGTCCCTATCTTGTACGTAACCCGGGGACTGCCTGTATTGTGTTGCCCACCATTCTAAACTACCTGTGCCTCAGTTGGCTCCCTAGCACTAGAACACTCCCACATAAGCATCTTTGTATCTCTCACAATTTAAAGTCAGATCTTTCAAACCTTCAGCTCTTCCTGTGGTATCTAGGTTGCCCGTCAACTTCCTTTAGCAGACACTGACTCTTGTCTCTTCAGGCTCCTAGGATCCCTCACTCGGCCACCCCTTGCAGCTATTTTGCTTCAGGATCTGTACTCTATAGTAGCTTTCTTTAGATTTCCCATTGTTTTCTTCATCTCCTGTTTCAGTTCTTCACCCTCTTTGCTGGTTCATCCCTCAATGATTGCCCCACTTATTTAGTTTCCTGGCCTCCCCCAATCTATCCTTGTCCATCTGATCAGTTCCTTCCAAATGTAAGCCATGAAAAAAGCCATGGGGTCTTTCTTTCACATGACTCCTTGAGGAGGAAGCAAAATAGAGAAAGAGACTGTTTCCTGGAACCAATCCTTTAATAAAGTCTCAGGGCATCTGCCCACCAGACCTTACATGGGCCAGGCGTCTGATCTGACTCATCTCTCTGAACAACCTTGTCATATCCCTCAGAATCTTTTGAAATCAAGGGAGGCATTAAGCAGCCAACAGCTTCACTGTGTTGTAAACTGGCAGAATGAATTCTTAGGAGTAAGTACATTGATGATGGGAAATTGCAGTGCAGAGATGCAGTATTTTTGATGAGCCAGATAACTAAATGATCAAAGCAAGGGGAAAAAAAGAAGACAATGAGCTAAATAGCATTTATCTAATCAAGAAGTTTTGTAACGTTCCTCTGCCTTTTCCATTGCTGCTTACGCAAGCAGTGCATTCAGACCAATGGATTTTCAAGCTAATTGCCCATCTTATTCCAAATCATTTTCTTCAATTTAAGCTTTTTATAGTTGAATATTGACCTGCTTCTTCACAACCATTTCTTTGATTAATTCAGAGTACAAGAAAGCTACTGAAGGACCTTCATTTTTATGATCAACAAATACTTCAAAATCATTATAACACTACTTTCTCTTTAGCCCTTTACTTGTTCAGAAAGAATCCGAAGGGCTGAAATCAATCTCCATCTAGTAAACTGGAGGTAGGAACAAGCTCCCTTAGAACATCTTGTTCTGCATTACAGTACTCAGAAGTTATTTAACATCTGAAGTTCTGAGGAGATGGAAATTAATCTTGTTGCATCAGGTTTGAATTTGTCTCAGAATATTCACATCTGTGCACTGGAAAACTAGCTACCATGGACTGCATAATATAAAATATGCCATGGCTTCCAAGCATTTGGGAAGATTTTAAGTCCAATGATGGTCTGTTTCCTTGTTTGGAAAGAGAATGAGTAGAGGGGTACTTCATCCTCATTTTATTTATGTACACATCTGAACAGAAAGATAGGCAATAAGACTAGAACACAGATTAAGCATGTATTTGCTTATCTTGTCAGTTACATGCCTCCAAGAGGTCCAGAAACCATTTGTGTCCGAACCCCAAACCAGATTGATGGACCTTATCTGCATTAGGCTTTTTACAAAGGATTAGATCCCCCAACCCGTTACTCATATGAAGTGGGAATCAAAGGAGCAACGTGTGTGAATACAGCCTAGAAATTTAGGCTCCATGTTTGAATCTCAGATTTGAATAGGGTTTAAATACTGTGCCATCTAAACATCAAACAAATGATTTGGCTGGCCGGTGTAGAAAGGACCAAATTAATTTAATACTCTTTTAGAAAAACATTAGCATATTGCAGTGTCCCATTTGTGAACTACTTACAGAAGAGGCTCTAGGTGATTTACAGTGGTGTAGTATGCCATACAAAGAACAGGATCTTCATGCCTAAGAACTTCCAAGCTAAAGGCATTAGTCCCTACAACCCAAAAAGAGGGCCAAATCCTACTCCTCTCTCGTCTTCCAGAGTATTTTTGCATTTAAATTAATTGGACAATTCCTGTGGCTAAGGTGAACAGGGTTTGGCTCCAGGTTAACAATTGGAAGGGCTGTCACAAACTCTTGAGCAGGCTATGAAGCAGAACATTTAATGGAATAGCTGGATTTACAGACAGAGATTGACAAATACTTACAGAAAACTTCTAAGTGTATAGGGTGACATGAAAGGAGGTAATGGAGAAGACGTGTGTTGCTGTGAGGTTTCTTTATTTTTGGTCCTTGTCTTTCTTTCCCTCCCTCCCTCCCTGTAGATTCTCATTGTACTGGTTCTAAGATAATGAGTTATCTCAAATGCAAGTGGTGGCCTAAGCCCATAAGCAAGATGAAATAATAGTACCCCAAATGAGTGCAATTTTTTGCACAATTCCAGAAACACTGCAACTAGAGGCGCTGACAGCCTCCACAGGTCCATGGGCAAGGTGGCAGGGAGGAGAGGGGGCAGCTCCGTGCTTGCAGAAGTGGCCCACAGTGCAGCACATCCTCCCCCCAACTCTGAGAGCCAGGTGGTGTGCAATGCTCCATTTGGCAATTTAAAGGGCACAGGGCTCCAGCTGCCACTGCTGCAGTAGCAACAACCACAGCCAAGAGCCCCAGGTCTCTTTGAATTCACAGGCTCTGTGGCAACTGCTCCCTTTGCCTCAACCCCCATCAGTGGGCCTGATTGTAACAAGACTCTGATTACAATTTGTATTGTTTAAGATGTGTAATATAAGAACATAAGAATGGGCATATTGGGTCAGACCAAAGGTCTTTCTAACCCAGTATCCTGTCTTCTGATAGTGGTCAATGCCACGTGTCCCAGAGGGAATGAACAAAACAGGTAGTCACCAAATGTTCCCTTCCCTGTCACCCATTCCAAGCTTTTGACAAACAGAGGCTAGAGACACCATTCCTGCCCATCCTCACTAATAGCCGTTGGTGGACCTAATCTCCTTGAATCTATCTAGTTCTTTTTCACACTCTGTTAAAGTCTTAGGGTACGTCTAGGCTACATGCCTCTGTCGCCAGAGGCATGTAGATTAGGCTACCAGACATAGTAAAATGAAGCGGCGATTTAAATAATCGCCGCTTCATTTAAATTTACATGGCTGCCGCGCTGAGCCGACAAACAGCTGATCAGCTGTTTGTCGGCTCAGTGCGATAGTCTGGACGCGCGGGTGTCGACATCAAAGGTATTTGTCGACCACCCAGGTAAACCTCATCCCAGGAGGCTTACCTGAGTGGTCGACAAATACCTTGATGTCGACACCCGCGCGTCCAGACTATTGCGCTGAGCCGACAAACAGCTGATCAGCTGTTTGTCGGCTCAGTGCGATAGTCTGGACGCGCGGGTGTCGACATCAAAGGTATTTGTCGACCACCCAGGTAAACCTCATCCCAGGAGGCTTACCTGAGTGGTCGACAAATACCTTGATGTCGACACCCGCGCGTCCAGACTATTGCGCTGAGCCGACAAACAGCTGATCAACTGTTTGTCGGCTCAGCGCGGCAGCCATGTAAATTTAAATGAAGCGGCGATTATTTAAATCGCCGCTTCATTTTACTATGTCTGGTAGCCTAATCTACATGCCTCTGGCGACAGAGGCATGTAGTCTAGACGTACCCTTAGCCTTCACAACCTCCTTTGGCACAGAGTTCCACAGCTTAAGTGTGTGTTGTGTGAAGGAAAACTTCCTTTTGTTTGTTTTAAACCTGCTACCTATTAATTTTATTTGTGACCTCTAGTTCTTGTATTATGGAAACAAGTAAATACCTTTTCCTTCTTCACTTTTTCCGCACCACTCATGAGTTTATAGACCTCTATCATATCCCCCCTTAGTCTCTTTTCTAAGATGAAAAGTCCCAATCTTATTAATCTCTCCACATATGGCAGCCATTCCATACCTCTAATCATTTTTGTTGCCCTTTTCTGAACTTTTCCCAATGTTAAGATATCTTTCTTGAGATGAGGTGACCATATCTGCATGCAGTATTCAAAATGTGGGCATACCTTGTATTTATACAGTATAGCAACAATAAAGACATTCTGTGTCTTCTTATGTCTCTCTCTTTTAATGATTCCTACTGTTCTGTTTGCTCTGGTTTGCTCAGAGTTAGTTTCCACACCTAAATGTGGTGTCTATTGATCAAAGCTACCTAACAACAATGTATTAAATTATTTGTATTGGTTTATTTTTCAGAAGCTGATTAACATGTGACTAAAATGGTGAATATCAACATTTGGCCATATACTAAAATGAAATGTTTTTGCATTGCATATTCTTAATGGTCAAATATTGCACAAGTGATTATAATCTTTTTATTTTTCAACTCAAACTTGCTGACTGGAACAGTCTCACACTGAAGATTGTGCAGCAGTAGAAGGAGACTGCACAAGCAGAGATTGTACTGTTTAGTGGCTAGATATAAATGTGCATGAATTCCTAATGTAATGTTTCTGTGTTTGTAAGCTTGTGTGCATACAATGTAGATTTAGTCTGGTAGAAGGTTTTACTTTGTAATTGTCTGCACAGTAAGTACTGGCCTTTGAAATTTTCTATCATCTGTTTTTTTTTTAATTCAGTAATACTTATGCGCAGATTCCAGGGAGATGTTCATTCCAGATGGAACTGTACCATTTCATGCTGGTGGCAATCTCATCAGTGTAGGAGATGATAATACAGACATCAGCTTAGAGCTCATTGATAGAATACCTTCCATTCAGTAGCTGGAGTGGTATTTCAAGAACAGTCTGCAGATAGTCCAGCATCACAAGAAATATCACTGAAGCGTAGGAAAGAAAAGTCACTTACTCTCCCCAGGCAATCAGAGTCTCTTATGTAATGGGCAGCATCCGAAAACCTTAGAACATGTCGAGAACCTATCGGCCATGAAAAAAATAATTGAGAAAAAAAATTCTTGTCACCTATAAATGGAACTCTCCAAGATCTCTTCTGGTGTCTCTTAAGGCTATCGCCTCATTATACCCTACCAGTACCAAATGATGTTGATATTGTTTGTCCATTTTGGACTGGTTTCAACAAGTTTATTACACAGGAGAGCACCTACACAGTGGTTGCATATGCACCTGTTGTGGATGCCAAACCAGCTGCCATGGCCACAGGCTATAAAACAAACTCTTCCAAATGATCATGGTACCAAAGTGAGATATCTGAATGGCTTTCATACCTTTTGCTGTTTTCTTGCATGTATTGGGAAATTTTGGGGAGATGCAAGGCTACTAGACCCTGTTATTGATTCTGATGTGTGTGCAGCTTCTCTTACAGATCTAATGTTTGCTTGTAAGCAATTCAGCCATGATCTACTTGGCATGACACTAGCATTTGAGGTCCTGAGTACTCTAACACTCTGTCTAGACTACAGGGTTGTTGTTTTTTTTCAAAAAAAGTGGCCTTTTTTCGAAAAAACTTCACCTACATCTAGAATGAGAATGCCGCTGCGTTCTTTCTAAATTAAATCGAAAGAACATGGCAGTTTTTTTGACAGTGGTAAACCTCATTTTACGAGGAAGAATGCCTTTTTTTCGAAAGAGCTCTTTTGAAAAATGGCGTTCTTGACCGCAAACAGGGCTTTTTCAAAATAGAGCATCCAGATTGCCTGGGTGTTCTCTTTGGAAAAAGTGGATCACTTTTTTCAAAAAACTTGTGGCTGTCTAGATGATCTCTTTCAAAAGAAGCTTTTTTGAAAGATTCTTTCGAACAAGCTTCTTTCAAAAGAAGTGTGTAATGTGCCCTTAGGGTACATCTACACGGCATGCTTATTTCAAAATAAGCTATTCGGAACAGTTATTCTGAAATATCTTATTTTGAAATAGCATATTGACAGTGCAGGGAAGCCTCAAAATTAGACTGAGGCAGGCTTCCCTAATGTAGACTTGCTATCTCGATTTAGAGTCCCAGGAGGCACTGGGGAGGAATAACTTAGAATGGCCCTGGTGAGGGGCTATTTCAAAATAGCAGCAGTGGAACATCTACACATGCCTTATTTCAAAATAGTTATTTTGTAATAGGCATTATTCCTCATAGAATGAGGTTTAGAGATTTTGGAATAAGCCATCCATTATTTTGAAATTATTTTGAAATAATGGAATGGCTGTGTAGATGCTCGCCTTGTTATTATGAAATAACGGTGCAGTGTAGATGCACCCTAAATGTTTTATTTGTTAAATGATGCAACAGAGAGGAGGTGCTCATGTTGTTCCATATTGTCAAACACATGTTGGCTGACACATAAAAGATGTTGAATCTGAAGATGCTGAGTCATTAACAATCTTGATCATTCTGCAGCTCAGCACATTCCACCACTATTAGAGAAATTTCAGACATGACGATATACCCAGTCTCCTACTTTAATGTTCTGGCATCTTTTTCTCCAGATTGTGCAGCTACAACTTCTAAATATCCATGCTGAGTGAGGATAATTGGAAATTTTGCCTACGCATACAGTATGCCATCTTTCCATACTACTTTACTGCGAAGAGACCCACCTAGGCCAGATGGATACCAGTCTGCATTCCTGACATGTTAAATCTCTCAGAAGTAGTACACAGTGCATTTGAATTGGACACATTTGCTATGTGTCAGATTCCTGGTTCTTACAATGGAATTTGGAGTAACATGGGAACAGAAAAAAACTGCCATCAAAGACTCAAAGGGCAATATTGGGATTGTAGGATTGACAAGAACAAAGCCACTTGTCAAATGGACTCTCACAAGACACATCCTGAGTGAATATGAACAACTATGAGAGAAAGAAGTGGCCTAATAAGAAGTAGTGAAGACAGAGTCCACTAACAAGTCCTTGCCTCTGCAATGGAGAGGGGTACAGAGCATATTTCAGCTCTTATTAGCCATGTCATTAACAATATGACAAACCCATCTGACCATGAATCAAGAGTGTATCACATCACATCCAGAAGTGCTTATCAACCTATCCATTGGACTGCATGTAATGTCAGATATATCAGAGTGTGCATTGAAATCGGCAGATGTATCTGAAGAATACATAGAGATATTTGTGTGAGGTGCACCTGATTCTGATAGGGCAGTTATCTCCTTCGGCCCAGACATCTGGCATCAAAATACTTGCTGACGTCCAAAAAGACCAAATTTCAGGGACTCTCAATCACAGCAATGATCAGTCCAGAAAATGTTTTCCACAGAGCTCTTTCCTTAACAAGATGCATAGTTGATGTTTCAGTGGCAACTGGTTTAGTCACCCAATAGGACCTGTCCTTGTTCCTTTTCCATGCATGTGACACCATGAGAAGAACAGATAATGATGAATTAGGGCATCATCTAGAAGTTCAAGATGAAAGAATCCATGAGCTAAGAGCAAGAAACAAAGAAATCATAGCGTATATTAGAGATTCCATGGTTGTCATACAGATGACTGTTGGGCATAAATTTTTCCCATTCTAGAAGTTGAGAGTGGAGCACTTGAGACGGGTCCTAAGTATTTGACAATGCTAATTCTGTAATCAGAGTCTTTGACAGCCATGATAATAGTAATCCTGTGAAAATTGCAAAAAGACGGCACTGAACAGGATCTAAGGTTAGATGCAAGAAATGTCAGGTGATTTCTCTGTGCTCCCACAAAAATGTTACAAAGCATGGCATCCATCAAGCAATCACTTGTAAAATGAGTCTGTGAATATGCAACTGGAAATACATATGAGAGTGTAGGAGTACACCAAACACAAATTCTCCTCCTTGCTGAAATCTTTCCCAGTGGTGATATAGCAAAGTACAGTATTCAAGAGGAAGTGAACGCAATGATGTTTGTTCATGCCACATATGCCAATATGGCATTTGGTGTCAAAAAGACCATAGTAATTAACTCACCTAATATGGATGGTTTGGGTCTTGCCATTCATTACTCTTGGCAGTCACTCGATAATGAGTAGGATGTCTTCCTGTCACCCTCCTATTTGTGGATCCGTTGATGGCTGACCAGCTCGATTCTGGAGTCACAGGTCTTATCATAGAAGGGGCAGGTGCTGGTGGCTATTGGAGAGATGCAGGGCAGATTTTGTCACTCTTTTCTCCTTCTCTGCCTTTCCTTGTCTGCACTGTGGTGGGACCTCTCAAATTACACCACCCCCTCACGTATTACCGCTCCCCACTGGGGATGGTCCTGGGCAAGGTTCTCCAACATGTCAACACCAATGCTGCAGTTTTTCATGTTTGTCTTGAACATGTGCTTAAATCGCTTCCTCTGGCCCCAATGCCCCTCCATCCTTCCTTCAGCTTAGAAAACCGAATCTATTTTGGGAGGCACTGATCAGGCATCCAGACCACGTGACAAATCCAGCAAAGTTGTTGATTGATGATGATAGCTTCAATGCTGGTTATGTTCATCTCTTCCAAGACACTAATATTCGTGCGCCTTTCCTCCCAAGGTTTATTAAGGATTCTATTGAAGAAGCATTGATGATATTGTTCAAGTGCCTTCAGGCGACACTTATGTTATCCAGGTTTCACGTGCGTATAGTTGTGTTGGAACTCCACATTTTCCTG
The DNA here is from genome assembly GCF_052426305.1 of Pelodiscus sinensis. Taxonomy (NCBI): domain Eukaryota; kingdom Metazoa; phylum Chordata; order Testudines; family Trionychidae; genus Pelodiscus; species Pelodiscus sinensis. The sequence goes on along the minus strand of NC_143059.1, from coordinate 54,957,880 downwards.
CAGTTCTCCATTGACTTTCATTACTATGTAACACACAGATAACGTAGATTAAAAGGCACCATTAGGAAAGTAAATCTGACAAGCATCGCTTTGTACCTATGCTTGAACATGGCAATATTCTGATTACTGCAACATACTTCATGCAGTGCACACAGTGACAGGATGTGACTGTGTCATCCTTGTTTGATAGTTGGCACTAAGGCTATGTCTAGACTGCAGGCTTCTTTCGAAAGAGGCTCTTTCGAAAGCATCTTTCGAAAGAGCCTCTTTCGAAAGATCGCGTCTAGACTGCAGGCGGATCTTTCGAAAGAGAAATCCGCTTTTTCGAAAGAGAGCACCCAGCGAGTCTGGATGCTCTCTTTCGAAGACGGCCTCTTTACATTGAAGAACGCCTTCTTTCGAAAGAGGAACTTTCGAAAGAAGGCGTTCTTCCTCGTAAATTGAGGTTTACCACCATCGAAAGAAAAGCCGCGTTCTTTCGAAATAATTTCGAAAGAACGCGGCTTGAGTCTGGACGCAGGGGAAGTTTTTTCGGGAAAAGGCTACTTTTCCCGAAAAAACCCCTGAGTCTGGACACGGCCTTTGTCTGAGTTTAATGTCAAAACAAAGATCACTTACTATTTTAGAGATATTACCAAATTGGGAGAGATTTACAGGCAAGTTGCAGTTTCTGTAGGAAGGAGATTGGTAGGCAGCGCTGTATGACCAGAGTAAGAAAGTAAAAAGGAGACCCACAGAAAGCCTTCAAAAAGGACAAATCATTGGCTAAACTCCCCCATGAGAGGTCAGTTTTGCAGAGCTTGTCAAAAGAGAACATTGGCAAACAAATATTTGGATGTCTTTGCACATAGGAACTCCCAATATTCGATCTTCATGGATGGAAGAAAGTGAATTATGAACTGTATTCTACAAGGACCCAGTAGCATTTGAGCTTCTACAAAACCTTATTTGAGCCTTCATGAATTGCTGCACAATCAACTGTTTCTGTATTCAGAATAATGTTACTTGCACAGAACTGTGTTCATGCCGGGGCAGTGAAGACTCTGGTAACCCATGCATTCTGCACTGAGCTCAGAATGACAAACCAGATAACGATAATGATGTTAACAGAAATGAGGAGCCCGTGAGTATATTAAGTCAAACAAATGGGTGATGTCTGCTGCTTGCCTAATACTTCTTGATGCCAAAAAAGGAAAAAAGGTTATGCCACCAGCTGGGAAGCTGGAGAACAAACTGAAACCTTAATAGATATAAATTGATTTGCAGGATGGTGTTCCCGTATCTTCTCCAAAATCAGCATTGTCACAAGTACCCCCTGCCGGGATATAATGCGCGCCCAGGGACACAGGATACACGAAGACCGCCCTGGCGGTGGGGTGGGGAGGGGGGGTCTGGGCCCTCCCTCCCTCCGGACCCCAACCCAGGGCCCTAACACCAGGAGCTGGGGCTCCTGATGGTAGCAGGTGGGGGCTTGCCCCTAAGCATGCCTGCTCACGGGTTCCGCAACCCTCCCTGGGTCGGCCCCTACCCCACCGGCGGGTCTGGCCGTGCGCCCCCTCCCCGCACCTAAGGCGGGTGGGGGAGTACCTCCTCTGTCCCCCTGCCATCCAGCTCCTCTTCTTCCTCCTTGCCTCCTCTGCCCCTTTCCCATTTCTCCCGTCCTCCTCTCTCCCCCTTGCCTGGTCCGCCCTCCCCCTTATCCCTGGCCAGATCCATTTCACCCCCTCCCACTTCTGGGTGCCCCGCCCCTCTTGCTGTGGGCGTGCCGCTGATGTCAGCGGGCGTCCCCGGCACGCAGAGATGACCGCCCGTCTCCCCGCTCGCACCATACCCCGGTGCCGGCCGGGCTGAGTCTCCTGCCCTGCTGCTGGAGTCCGCGCCTCCCGGCGTGTGAGAGTGTCGGGGTTGCCTCACCCCATCACAAGCATCTTAATGAAACAAATGAACCTCAGGAATTTACAGCACAGAGGTTCTTGTGCATTTTTGGTCCTCCTATGTGGACACTTTCAAAATGGGAAAAGCAGGTAGTTGGTTTCTTTTCTTTAAAATGAATTTGTTGTTCCATGTACCAAGGATCTGATTTCATTTTTCCTTTAACATTTAATAAAGCCTGCTTTCTGAAGGCAGGTGGATTGGAGAGAAGATCTACCTTTACACCCCCTGTTCCTTCCCACCAGAAGACTGGCACTATTTAGAAGACAGTGGGTATGTCTACACTACCCCGCTAGTTCGAACTAGCGGGGTAATGTAGGCATACCGCAATTGCAAATGAAGCCCGGCATTTCAATTTCCCGGGCTTCATTTGCATAAGCGGGGCGCTGCCATTTTTAAATCCCCACTCGTTCGAACCCCGTGCCGCGCTGCTACACGCGGCACGAATTAGGTAGTTCGAACTAGGCTTCCTAGTTCGAACTACCGTTACTCCTCGTGGAAGCCTAGTTCGGACTACCTAGTTCATGCCGCGTGTAGCCACGCGGCACGGGGTTCGAACGAGCGGGGATTTAAAAATGGCGGCGCCCTGCTTATGCAAATGAAGCCCGGGAAATTCAAATCCCGGGCTTCATTTGCAATTGCGGTATGCCTGCATTACCCCGCTAGTTCGAACTAGCGGGGTAGTGTAGACATACCCAGTGTGATTGAACGGCTGCACAAGTGAACAGGACTTCCTTGGTGCCTGTTCTTGCAGAAGATGGCACTAGAGCTTAATCATTTGGTCCAGTCCATACTCTCTTAACACTTAATACCTTCCGCCTGGCCCTGGATGTCCTGATCCACCTCCAGAAGAAATTTCTGGAGTTCTTTTGGCCAGGGCTGCCTTTGCAGTCAGATCCATGTCTTCTGACTCCAGGCCCTGCAGAGACTCCTTTATAGTTCAGTTGATCCAGCGTGAGGTGGGCTTGCACATGCCTTCTTCTGCCACCTCCAAAGATTTTGATATCGCTGGCAGCTTTTACTTCCATCTGAAGGGTCTTCCATGAGACCTCTCTGAGCTGTCTCAGAACCTGGAAACTGGGTCTTAGTAACCAGGTCCATGGTGCCTGCCAAAGGGGAGAAACTCCTTACAGAGCCCATGCAGCAGGGGTGGAGTCCCCCTCTGTGCATTCAAGTTTCGTTCGGTCAAGTATCACCAAGATCCAAGACTTTCTAGATTATGACCAGAGAGACTGGGTGGCCCTCCTAGCATTCAGCCACCACACGGGGCTCTCCATATCTCATGTCCCTAGGAAGTCAGGGCAGGTTTTACAGGGGGTGCTCCCATTTTGCTCCTCATTTCTGGCCCTGTGGACTTCTCCATGAGGCTCCTGCCCCACATTGTCTCCTCCTACCCCCCAGCAACCTCCTCCACAACACATGAGCTGGCTGTGTGACTTCAGCCAACCTGACTCCAAACAATGCCGAGGAAATAACTCTGTGTGTTCTTGCTCCATACTCTTCATTTCCTCATCCTCACCTAGTGGCAGGAGGGTGAGAATTTCTGGTAGAGCGGTCTGTATTCTATTCTGGTCCACTGGGAATATTAGCAGCTCCTTCATGGAGTCATGAGCATGGATGTATATCCAGTGCATTTCAGCCCCTCTCTGACTCCTGCCTCTTCTGCAATGGGAGGGAGACCTCGTTCCCAACAAAATGTTCCCTGTAAGATGGGCACTTGTGTAGTCACTCAGGAGAGATTCCAATGCTGCCCGGCTGATTAGCAGAGCACCCACCACTAGCTTTGTGTTTCTACTGGTGGTGCATATTCTCAGATGCCTCAGTACACATAAAATGAATTCTGCACATAGATGGAAAAAATCCACAGATGAATGGCAAAGATTAGAGGGAACATTGTCCCCTATATACACTTATCTCAAGTGTGCCAGGTTGCAGTCCCTTTTCCATCTCCTCCAGAATCATCATCTTGGTTTCTGGTGACACTTTTCCCCACACTACCTTTTCCCATCCATGATGCCACAAAGTCTTGAGATCTCCTCATCAACCTCCTCCTGCTGCTGGCCAACACAGCTGTCCTCCATTCCAGGAGAAGGAAGCTAGATGGGGAAGTGTTCCACAGCTGTGGGGCCTATTTCTGAACCTCCTTTAAGTCACATCTCTGGATGGATTTTCCCCTAGGTCAGATCCACTGGCTCCATAGATATCCTGGAGGAGCAATGGACAGGTTCTCTGCTTGGTATCCCCCGGTGGTTCCCTGATTTTGACCCTGTGACCTCACTCCCATCCCTTTTTGTCATTTGTTACCTCCTAAACTCTTTTGATGCCTGGGTCCAGCGATTCCTTGACTTAGGCTAGCAGGAGAGTCCATCTATCCCTTACAGTGCATTATTGCCATGACTCAGGGCCATGCTTAGGATGTAATGGGCCTTTGTAAGTTACCTGAGGGGAAATATTGAGGGAAAGAGGAAAATGGGGATTCCTGAAGGGGATATTGAGAGATGTTAAGAGGAAGGTGGGGGCTTCACTGAAAGTGGTCCCCTGCTGACCCTTATCTGCAGACCCCTCACAGCCTCTCCCCCTTGCTCGGTGCCACACTTCCCTCTACTGCCCACCCAGTATGGCTTCTGCTGGAGCTTCCTTCTACCCCTTCCAGGCATAGTTTCTGCCAGGTTTGGGACTTCCCTATGAGCCCTCTGCCCCAGCGCAGTTCTGCCAGGGCTTAGAGCTTCCCTAGGGCAGGAGCAGAGCTGCAGAAGCTGAAGACTTCTCTCTGACCCCAATCTGGCCGGAGAGAGCCCTCTGCTAGCAGCCAGTTGGCCAAGAGGGGCAAGTGGGTGGGTGGGTGGTGGAAGGAGGCAGGGAGAAGGCAGCCGAAGAGAGCAGTCGGGGGAGGGTCTGGGCCGTAGAGAAACCAGTGGTGGTCAGGGTTGTCCTTAGACATCTGCTTAGGGGCACTCAAAAATGTGGTGCCCCAAATTTCTGGGCGCCCTACACAGCCGTGTATGCTGCATATGCCTAAGGACAGCCCTGCATGACTCTCCCCTCCAACAGAGCCTGCTGTAACAGCCTATCCATGAAGAGGGCCAGATCAGATGATTTCCCTCCCCCCCCCCCCCCCCAAGCACAAGTATTTCACTGCTGCCAGGTAGTTTATGAAACAGCATGACTTGTCCAGGAACCCTCTTGCTGCCTTGCATTGTTACAAACTCCCTAAGCTACCAGCCTGCTCTTCATCTGATTCCTTTTCCTGCCCTGACACTTCCCTGAGCCATGCTCCAACCTGTGTGAGACTTGTTCCTGCTCTGTCCTGCTCCAACCCTGAACACCATGTGACCCTCTGACCTTTGTGCTGACTCCATCCTGGCTTGGAACTTTGGGCTGCTTCCTGACTCTGACCATGAACCTGATTTGGCTTGTCCAAGGACTCTGACCCTGCTTCTGTGTCCAGCGCTGCCCTTGGCCCAGTCCTGACTTTACATATGACTTCAACCACTGCTCCAGCCACTGGGTCTCACCACCTAGAACCCACAGTATGAAACCAAGTCTCTGTATAGTAGGTGATAGCCTAGGAGTGGAGGATAAAGGAATTCCTCCAATAAAGATAAACTTGAAAGAATCTATATCAGTGTTTCTCAAACTGTGCTGTGTGGAGCCCCAGGGCTCCGCAAAACATCTCCAGGGGTTCCGCGAGGTTGACAAACTGGAAACATCGATAGGTACAACACATACAATCAGTGGACCGCTGGGGCTCCGCATACATTTTTACACATGTAAAGGGCTCCGGAGCCCCAAAAGTTTGAGAACCACTGGTCTATATGAAGGGAGTTTGGGGAGGAAGATCAGTTTGTCCTGAATGGGTGGAGAAAGGGTTGTAAGGAAACATCTATACAATTTTGGTAGATTCAGGTCTAAGTATGAAGTTCAGAATGGGTCAGCTCAGTGCAGTTTTACATACTTACATGCATTGATCATTTACTTCACACCCTTCCAAAGAGTAGATGCAAGATACAGAAACAAGGAAAAAGTAGTTCAGGTTTAAACTCTTATCACTGAAGTGAATCTCCCTCTACATTAAAAAAACTATCCAGACATCGTAACAGGAATGGGTTCAGTTCTTATGCCATAAATTTGTGTGTGTAGAAAAAAGACTTATTGGTGAATTTAGCAGTATTTTTCGTTGAACTGGCAGTTGCTAACCATTACACCAGTATTTATTTGATTCTTAAAGAGCACAAAAGCATGGACTACAAATAAAGAAGATGGAGTAATAGCTTTTGACTGGACCACTAGCTTTAAACTTGAAATGAAGTGTCCAGTTTTGAGTTACTGTGTCCAAATGCCATTTGTACAGTTTGAAAAGTGAGGGCATTTTTCCAGCTTGTCACTGTTAGCTGTAGTTCATTTCAATGAGTGATATCACTGAACGAGCAGTTGTTCTGCTGTAAGTACTTCACTCATGACTGGAATGTATTAAATGTATTAATCTGTGCCTCTGAGCGTAATTTAGGGAAGCCCTACGTTTGACACATTCTTGTACATCCTTATTTTATTGCCATATCCTGCAGGTAACAATGTCTCAAAAACAAAGAGACTGAATGAAGTTAAAATTACATGTCACAAAATATTATATGCACTTTTGTTGCTTAATTCACTGTCAGCATTACTGATTTTCAACAACATTGGATTACATATGTTTATGCCTTGATTTACACCAAGATAAAATCCAAGGCAGGAATACAAGGGTTCTAATGACCCAGGATCTTTAATGAAGTCTTGAATGGAATGTTTCCATACTCACCGCTTTATCTTTAATGACAAAAGTCTGTCACAAAAAACGCATCTAGGCCATCCAAAGAGAAAAAGTAAGGGTTGAGTTATCTCACTGAGTATTCGTCAAAGCTGGTTTAAGTCAGCAGAATAAAAATGTATTTTTCAAGAAAGGTTAGACCTTATGTCAACTGAGTGAATTCATAAAGCATTTATAGCCACCTTGTGACTATTATGTATCATAAATTTGAAACATATTTAATCCATAAGTGTATGATTTTTTAGGTTAATATAAATGACTCTTGTCACATTACTGCCCCCAATTTCTTTTCAAGATAACAATCACCTATATTTTTGTTGACGATTTAAACAGCAGTATCATTATAAGTAATAAAAGCAATAAATGTCGTTTCAAGACTTAAATTTTGAATTTCCCATCTTTGAAGAAAAAAATCCCATTGGACTTCAAAACTGACATAAAAGCCAGATAATTGGTTGCTGCATACAATGTACATGAGCAAGTGTTCTTGACGTTAAAATTCTGGTCAGTTAAAAAGAGCTCTCTTACTTTAAATGATCAGATTGAAAGTACAATACAAGTGACCATGTCTTAAAAGCTAAGTTGGTTCTCTTTCCTTTGTCATAAATGAAATTGTATTTAGTCTGTAGAATGTTTGAGAATCATTTGTTTATGTTTAATCTCAATTCTGGTATAACAGTTATAAACTAAGTTAGCATATTTCTTCAAAATTACATTAATGCTGCATTACCAGCAAACAATATTTATAATAACACATTTGATTCCTTTTTTTTATAATTGATCACCATGTTTTTTCTGTATACATTTCAAAATAAATATCCATAGTTGTCCACTGATTTTCCTACAGGGCTGAAGAACCTTTGATATGGAGCAAGGCAATTCATAAATGTAGAAAACTACAACACTCCACCTGCAGGCATCGTTAGCTGGCAATGACGGGGATGATAGAAGTGATGGGAACAGTGACTGAACTCTGACCTTATTGATCGGAGTCACCTCCACCCAGCTGAGTTGCTGCGGCCCAGTCAGCTGAAAAGGAATTTAAAGGGCAGTCATCTTTAGTGTTAAACCCTCCTGTCATTAATAACGTTTTCATCCATGACAGTGATAAACATGCAGTACTTGAAGAGAGTTTATTAAGGTCAGTCTATAAATAAAAATTAAAATTTAAAAAAATGGGTTTACACAGATGAACAGATGGATGAATAAAGTGATTGGTAAAACAATAAATATGAAAATAGACAGATAGATGAAGTATCTGACAGTGATTCTTTTTAAAAAGCCCTATGTCTCAAATAGTAGCTTCTCTCCCCACCAGAAAAAAAAATAGATTTAATGAAGCTACTTCAGAACTTATAGGTTTTGTGGATCTATGGCCTGACTAATATTTTGTCACTTAATGCCTATTCTCCAACCTGATAAAAAGGATTGCAGCGATTTTTCTATGTCAGGTATATAACAGAGTGCTACTAAATTTTAAATGTCTTATCGCTCCTTAGATTTAAATACAGATAGCCTTAAACCTGGGAGTTTTTCTTATTGCTAGACGATATACAATACCTTGGCTGGCTTCTTTCATTATCTCAGAAGTGGTTAGGATTTTGCACCTCTAGCAGAATTCATGCCCACCAGCAAACAGATATAATCTCCAAAATCTAGAGGTCATTAAAATATCTTCTCCTTCTACCCTATTAATAAGGAAATATGGGAAGATCTTTGTCTATATTAAACCAAATTCTAAATTTTGTTGTGCAGAAAATTAATTGTGATCACACAAATTAAATTTCTTATCACATCATCCTAGGTGGGAAGTGAGTAGAAACAAGTGAAAAAGATGAAAAGATCAATCTGTAATTTTGTTTACTATATTTCTACATCTTTGTTTCCGGGTTGTCTGTGAATGGTGATTTTTAGGAAAATCTGTCAGATCATTAAGGGCCAGTAATTTGCTCAAATCCAAGACCATTGCTTTAGGTCTAATACCTTCAGTAATTTTGTAAAGTGCTGCAGTCAGTTTTCTAAATCATTTCTCAGATTAATGCAAATATTGTTTCTTTATCACCCCTTTTTCCATGATGGCCATGCAGTTGTTTTTAATCTGTATCAAGAACGATGTAGAGTCCTTTGCATTTTTTTGTTTACCTCAAATGAAGATTTTGAAATATGTTTAGTACATTTACAGGCTGATCCTCAAAGTTGCCTGAATCCTCTCAACATCAATTGTTCATTTGATTGGGATTATGAGTTACCAACCTCCTCACAAAAAGTACTCTGCCCCCTCCATGATTTTGACCTTAGAAAGTAATCCATTCTGAACTACTTTTCTTCTCAGAATACGTAAGTGGCTCTGCAATAGATGTACTGCTGGTTAACCTAAGGTTGAATTTCAAAATAATTTTCTAGGACTGGCAGTGTTGTGGAAACCTGTGAACAAGTAAGTTGGTTGGAATGTGAGAAGTAATTAAATTACTTAAATTAACCTGTGTTTCAGGGATAATGGTTTTCAGCTCATTGTTATTTAAACCATTCTTGGAAGAATTGGATGGCAAAGCAAGTTGGGAATTGAAGCCAGAGAGCCTTTAACTACTAGGTCAGCTGTTCACCTCCAAACCTGGTTAGTACTGACCACACACTGTTACATCTGATGGCAGTTTTATGCCGATGGTGGTCTGTCAGATCCCAAAGCCTCTACAGGTTGGGCCATCCTGTTCAGAACCCTTGGGACCTGACCATTCCCAAATAAGAGAATTTGCCAGACCAGGGGAGGTTCCCTGCCACCAGCCTCTAACCTCCCACCTGCTGCTGCCTAGCTATCACCCCAGCAGGCACCCTGCCTCTTCCCCTCCCTCCTGACACCACTTGCCCAGCTGCTGTCAGCTCCTCAGCAAGCCAGACTGCTGCGGGGCTCTGGCCCTGGCTCTGGGCTGCTGTGGGCTGCCATGGGGCTCGAGCCCCAGCCTTCTGCTCCCCAAGCTGGGCTGCTAGGCCTGCTGCCCCCAGCCCTGACCCAGCTGCCATTAGGCCCCTAGACTCTCTCATCCAGGAACATCCTGTGTGAGTGCCAGACAGATGTTGTCGCAAATTCCCACCCATGCCAGCAATCATCCTTTTACTATTAGTAGTGTTTCCTTCAGGTTTGAGCAGGCACACTGGCAGGACAGTGTGGGGAAGAACCGTTTTGCTGGTGGTGCACTTGCTGTGCTTTTGCATATTAAAATGTTAAAGAATGTTGGGCTCAACGGGTAGTGATCAATGTCTGGTTGGCAGTCAAGTGGATACCATAAGAGTCGGTTCTGGGGCCAGTTTTGTTTGACATCTTTATTAATGACTTGGATGAGGGGAAGGATTGTACTTTCAGCAAGTTTGCAGATGACACTAAGCTAAGGGGAGAGGTAGATATGTTGGAAGCAGGGATAGGGTCCAGAGTGACCAAAACAAATTGGAGGATTGGGCCAAAAAAAATCTGATGAGATTCAATAAAGACAAGTGCAGAGTCCTGCACTTGGGACGGAAGATCCGAAGCACCGATACAGACTGGGGACCGACTGGCTAAGCAGCATTTCAGCTGAAAAGGACCTGGGGATTACAGTGGATGAGAAGCTGGATATGAGTCACTGTGCCCTTGTAGCCAATAAGGCTAATGGCATATTAGGGTGCATTAGGAGGAGCATGGCCATTAGATCTAGAGAAGTGATTATTCCCCTTTATTTGGCACTGGTGAGGCCACACCTGGAGTATTATATCCAGTTCTGGTTCCCGTGTTACAGAAAGGATGTGGATGCATTGAAGGAAGTCCAGCAGAGGGCAACAAAAGTTTTTAGGGAGCTGGAGCACATGACTTACGAGGAGAGGCTAAGGGATTTGGGCTCATTTAGTCTACAGAAGAGAAGAGTGAAGGGAGAGTTGATGGCAGCCTTTAATCACCTGAAGGGAGGTTCCAAAGAGGACGGAGAAAGGCTGTTCTCAGTAGTGACGGATGGCAGAACAAGGAGCAATGGTCTCAAGTTGCAATGAGAGAGGTCTAGGTTGGCTATTAGGAAAATCTATTTTACTGGGCGGGTGGTGAAGCACTGGAATGGGTTACTGAGGGAGGTGGTGGCATTTCCATCCTTAGAGGTTTTTATGTCCCAACTTGACAAAGTACTGGCTGGGATGATTTAGTTGGGATTAGTTCTGCTTTGGGCAGGGGGCTGGACTCAATCTCCTGAGGTCTCTTCCAACCCTAGGATTCTATGATTCTAAGAATGTGTTTAGTCTCCAAAGCTGTTAGTCCTGCACTTTCACAAGCACTAAATGTACATAATACATTTAATTGTAAAAAAAAAAATAGTCAAAACATGAACTTTTTTTTCCTTGACACACTTTTGAGAGTTGATTGGATGATTGGAGTCAGGATGGAGCAGAATACTTGTCATTTTCTGAATAGTTTTCATATGTTAGTGCCCAATTTTGCAGCTGCTCATTAGCTGGAACTCCTCTTGAATTTTATAGTAATTCTGTGCATACACTAGTTGAAAGATCATGGGCTTATTTTTCACCTACTAATACAATGTTGAGGTATAACTTTATATAACAAAAATTGCTTTTATTATTGGAGTATATCTTGCAGTGTTAGAATTAAGGTTGTGAGAACATTTCCATTATAAAATCCTTTTTGCAAAACCAGAACTCTGCTCCTTGAAAGTGTGATTCTGCTCTGAAAAATGTAGGTGCCCATCAGAGAGCTGTTTTTATATGTATTCTGTGTATTTAGAGTCAGATCTTCTGACTTTAATAACAAAAGTAAGGTTTTAACTACTTTGTATTGCTGTTAGCCCTGCATACCCAACAAAAAGAGTGATCTATACTCTCCTTCTTATGCATCAGCAGCAGAATTGTTTGTTAAATTCCAGTCAGTTACATATGCTGTTACTTTGTAACTAATTTGTATTGGAAGGACTTCCAGATAGATTCTGAGGTCTGGAAATTATAGGAGTGAATTGTTTTAGTTGTAAACGGAGCACGTTGTATGTGGACATCACTTACAAACGTGGAACTAACTCTATAATACAATTTTTAGAGCCCCTTTCCTATGTAGAACTATACTTAGATCTTGTATGCCAAATTTCAGTTTTCAGTTGGAAAATATTTTTCTCCTCCAAAATATGAAGACCATCAGAGTTTGGAGGTTTGAATTGTAAGAGGATGAGTTAATATGGAAGAAGGTGAGTGACTGCATAGCAAAGGTTGATGCAACAATTTTATTAATATAGTTATACATTTGTAAAGACTTTGGGATAATCAAGCTATTGACATCTTTAAAATTAAAATGTATATACTTCTAGGGATGCCCAGTGTTTTGCTTATTTTGCAGGTGGGGTAGAGTGGGTTACCATCATTACTTATTAGATCATTAGAAATATGGAAGAAGGGACCTCAACTGGCTAATTTCTAAGCCAATCTTTAGTGAGTTCTTTGTCATATTACTCAATATATTGAATTAAAGAATCAAAATATTAGAGCAAATTGAACAATATAAACAGTGATTCATGATTACTTTTTGTGAAGACATGGTGAGGTTGATCCAGTTACTAACTGGAGGTTATTAGTATTATTTTTATTTAAGAATATTTATGCAACTACCAGTTCACATTTGTGCTAAAGTTCACTGAACTTTTGGGTTCACAAATAGTCTACCAATGGACAGAAAGAGTACTCTGTGATTTAGGGGATCCAAGACACAATACAAATTATGAATAATCAAAGTGAATGGTTCTGAGAACAACCCAGAGGCTGAAATTTATTCAAAACTATTTGGTGGAAACAAATAATAAATCAGAATCAGGTTGTCTCCTCATCATGAAGAGAAAAAGATTAAATTTATTAGAATTTATTCACAGTAAAGAATTGAATCAGTTCTGTAAAATATACAATATGCTGCTAAAAAGATTGTTTGAAAACTTAGCCCTGTTGAAATGCAAATCAGCTTCTGTAATGCAGAGTGCTTCTCGGTGCCTAATCCTTCTAGTGCTGAATTTCTTCAACTCCCATTGAGATTTCACTGGACTATTTCTGAAGCTGTGCCTGCCCTAGGGAATTTTAGAAAAACATCTCATGGGTGCTGCTACTGATTCAATGGAATTGTGGACATTTTTTTCTGAA